>NW_023416390.1:22623223-23823223 GCF_014108235.1 Myotis myotis
AGGCCCTGGAGGGTCCCCATAGGAGTGTCCAGGGTGAGCCCCAAACATGCCTTTGGGGGTAGTTCTGCTGAAGAGGGCAGGGGGTTCAGCCTTGGACAGGGGGCCAACACTGACCATCCCTGGGGAGCTCTCTGAGTCCCGGGAACCATCGCGGGAGCCAAACTGTGGAAAACCAGAGGTGCAAGTGAGAGCAGACATCAGGGCTGGGGGGTTGGGGCGGGGGTGGGGCAGTGTGTAGGGCTCACCTGATGGAACAGGTAGGGCTGCAGCAGGGTAGCTTCATAACTCAGGGCAGGGTGAGGGGGCTGTGGGGACAGCAGCAGATTCTCCAAGAGCGGGGGCAGCAGCTCAGCCTGCAGAGGGGACAGGGAGGAGCCAGCCCCAGCCCCATCTCCACCTGCTGGAGGTCGAAGCAGTCGGTGTGGGGCTGCAGGGGCGGGACGAGTAGGGATGCCCTGTAAAAGCAGTTCCTCAGCAGGACCAGGTCTCCTGGGCACCAAGGCAGATCTGGGGAGGAAAGCAAAGTGTGGGGGGGAGGGGGAGGAGGTTGGTGTGGGGCAAGGGCATACGGAGCCTACAAGGCAGAGCCGATGGGGCCAGACAGGCTCAGGAGTTTAGAGTGAGGCTGACCTCTTACAAAATGAGGCAGGCTCAGGGAAGGAGAGAGTAGCATGGGGAAGGCCAGAAGGCCAAGCCTGGGGAAGAAGTTATACTAGTAGCCTCCCTGGTAAGCCTGGGTCCCTGAAACACAGGGGCAGAAGCTAAGGAAATGTGAGGCTAGGGATGGAGAAGGGGAGAACAGCAGCAGGGGAAGGCAGCCTGGAGCCTGTCTAGATGAACCGTGGCTGCACTGCCCCATTGCCCCTGTGTGCATGTCCCCACTCCTGACTCTCCATGTAGGTTCAAATATTCAATACTCTGCACCCCTGCCCCACTCTGCCTTCTTCAAAATGGTATCATCATCTGTGCCCCATGCCCTCATTTCCTTTCCTCTCCTTTACAGGGTCTGAACAATGCCTTCAGAGGCCCTTAGCACACAAAAATGACAGTATAACTACCATATACAATTCCACACAGTAATGAGACTGAACATTAAACAACTTCAGTCCAATAAAATTCTAATTTTTCCAGGATGACTATTTTGATGCTTCTTTTAAAATACCAAATATCCAAGTTTTTACAACATTTAAAAAATACCTCTGTTTTGCTGGATCCCTGGGGATGAACTCAGCTCCTACCGGGTATATGACCATTCCTGAACTTCTTGTACCCATACCTCAGCCTGCTGACCTTGGCACCCATGTCCCTCCTCCCTCCCTCTGTCCACCAGCAAGACCACAGACCCACCAGCCTTATGGTGCTAGTGGTTGAGAAATAAAGCCTACCTGTCCCTTGGGTGGGGCTCAGGGGGGCGAAGCCTGGGGATGCGTTCCATCTCCTGGGAGATCACATACTGGGTGAGGTCATCATGCCAGGACAATCCTGCCAGGGGACAGGATAGGGTAAGGTTGGCTCAGCACTGTCTGAGGGTCCAGTGACAGGGGCCAGTAGAGATCTCCACTGTACCCCTCCTTGCAGTGTATTGAGTTTGGCAGAGCAGGAGCAGTGGAGAGGTCCGGAGACCTGGTGGGTGATCTGAGCTGTCCTCCTCCCACCCTCAGGAACAGATTTTGGAGTCAGACTGCCTCCAAACCTAAGACTAGGTTTCAGTCCTCTGCCACTCACTAATTGTGTGACCTCGGGCAATTTGCTGAAATTTTCTGAGCCTCAGTTTTCTCATCTGTAATATGGGGGTTTATACCTCCTAAGATTGTTGTGATAATTACAATAGCACAATATAAAATGGTTAGAATAGTACCTGTCACATAGTGAACTTTCAATAAATGCTATTATCATTATCATAATTATTATTTCTATTCTTCTTTTTGTTAATCCTGAACCTTAGTTTTCTTTTTTCCAGTGGCTTCTTCTAGAAGCCTCCTCTGGATTCCTTCAGAGAGTCTAAGTGTGAAGAGCCCATCTCTAGGGTCCCACCCCACTCCTGTCTTGCTTCCTTGTCCAGCAAGGCCTGGAAAGGTGTGGCTCTAAGAATGGGTGTGATAGAAACGTTTCATGAGAGAAATCCTTGAGTCAGGTGGCCCCTCACTTCCCCACCCTTATCAAATCAAGTTCCAGCCTCTCTCCTCCAGTGCACACAGACCTCACCTTGGGACATGAGCTGTCGGAGCACACCTTGTAAGCGTTGAAGAACTGGGGACGTGACTTGCAAAAGGGGCCGAGCCTGCCCCACTCCCACCTGGCACTGTCCAAATAAGCCATCTAAGAGCAGAAAAGCTGTGTTAATACAGGATGTGAACAAAAAGCCTTTCAAAGTCCAGGTTGCAAATGGGCAGGACTCTCCACATCTCCTCTCTTGGCTTCCGAGAGGTCTGCTCCTCCAGGCTACTTGCCCTGCTGCCCAAGCCCAGTACCCCGTCTCCTTTCTAGGCCTCCCCCCAAGTCTTTATTGTGCCCCCCCATCTTGTAAATCCTATACCCAGGCCTCACCCTGAATACAGACTTCGAGGTGAGAGCAGAGTCTACGGTCAAACAGACAGCCTGTAGAGAGACAGGTGAGCAGAGGTTCAGACAACCACACATAGAATAGTCAGATGAATGGACAGGCTGGGAAAGAGAGAAGCAGATGGGTCCACTTTTCCATCCTAAAGAAGAGAAGGGAAGAGGCCTAGAATTCTTAAGAGAAGGAAACACAGCGTCTGGCTTTGGGTTTTAAGCATCTGTGAGTCTTGGATCCTTTCCCTAAAGGTTCAGTTTGCTTAACTGAATGATGGGGAAAAGGAGCTTTCCATGTGCATGGGCGTGGGGTCATACACTTCTGTTCTCATAGAATTACCATGGGGGAGTTTGGGGCCAAATTCTGAGAAAAGGGGGGTTTTCCTCCCCAAATCTCCAAAAGCATCCTGACTATGATAGCCCGGGACTCAGAAGCGGTAAAAACCCTCGCACATCTCCCCTCTGCGTGGGAAAGGGGAAAGGGTGGGGTGACTTTAAGGCAGTGCTCCCCACTCTCGGTGGCCCCGGTTCTTTGGCGCTGTCCGCGGTGCTGAAGCCTGGAGCCTGGAGCCGTGGAGGGCTTGCCTGGAAGCAGTTATGGGAAGGGAGGGGTGACACGGCGAGGAGTCTCCACGGGACCTGACCCCTCCACCGCTCGCTCCAGCCTTCATCTACCATCCTACCAACACGGCGCCACAGGAAGTATCCTTCATTTGCCTCCAAGCCCGTGGTGAAGGAGGACGCCAGACGGCTAGGCTGCACCCCTTCTCCCACGAGCCCCTAACCCCCACCCTCCCCCGGCCCATGAGTCAGCGCTGACTGTCTCTGTCCGAGATGTGAGTCAGCACTGGGCCAGGCTGTGGGGAAGGGGATGGGAGAAGACCCTTCCCTCTTCACCCTCTTCTGCCCCCCTCCCCCAGCTGTCGCCCTCTTGTCGGAGATCAGAACACAGCAATCGGGCTCTCTGGGCACAAAGAGAAACCCCGACTGTCCCCTTGGCCTGATTTTCTACAGGGAGCGGGGGCTCCTAAGCTCGGGCCCCGACGCCTGCCTCCCGGAGATCAGGATGCCCCCCCCCTCCTCCTACCCCCCTCGCCACCCCTCAGCACCGGTCGCCACTTGGGCGCCTCGGCACGACTTGCTTCTCCCGTGGACTTGGAGCCTGTCTATAAGTCCTCTGTCCACACGCACCCCTGGTCCTCCCCCCAAACCCGCGATCTTCCCCTGAGACCACTTCTCTAAGGTCCCGCCCCGTATTCCCAGCCCTGCCTCCAGGCCTACGCCCCTTTCCTGTCTGACGCCCTCTTGTCTTCCTCATCTCGCCAGGCCTCCCCCTACCCGACTCCACACAGATTCTACCCGAGATCCCCACCTTGGAGACACTTCCCCGCACCCCGCACTGAGTTTTGCTCCCGGCACCATACTCCTCCACCCCGGCTCCCCCCTTTCCTCCTGACCGTGAGCACTAATGGCGCTGCAGCCTCCCGGGCGGCAGCTCAGCAGCAGGAGGCAGAGGAGCACCCGGAGACCTCCGGATCCTCCAGGACCCCCAGGCCGCCGCGGGCGCCGCATCCTTCCCGGCTCCGCGCGCTTGCTGCCCAGCCTGAGCTGCAGCGACGCCGGCGGGAGCCGGCCGGAGGGTCCAAGGCGGGGCCTGCCACTCCCCACCCACCTACGAGGCGGGGTCTACACGCCCCTCTCGCTGCAACTTGGCCAACCCCGGGCGGGCAGTGACGACATCTCCGCCCCCGGCTCTTACGCTTAGCTGATTTGCGTCATACGTGGCGTAAGAGCACTGTTTTAGCAGGGGACCTACCCACCCATCCCTCCTCCACCAAATATGTGCCTCACGAGAATTCCCACTTGGCTCTCTCCCTGACGACATATGCTTTTCCCTAAAGACCACCGCCTCTATTTCCCAGCCACAGGGCTGGCAAAAAGGGTTATAGCTGGAGGGGGACCAGGAAAGATACGCGAGCGGGGGAGCATAAAGTGACCACAAAGGTATCTAAATTAAGAGCGGGAACGGTTCTCTGTGTGCGCCTCGATTCCAGTGCTTGCAATGCCACCTACTGAGGGTATAACTTTGGGCAAGTCGCTTAACCTCTATTCGCCCTTTCCTGATCTGTGAAATGGAAGTGCTGATAGCACCTCGCTCGTGTGGATCGCTTGAACAATGATTGCACGGTCACATACTAAACACTTGGTGCATACTTGCTTTCCTTTTTAGCCTTGACTCTCCTTTCTTTCGCCCTCTTCCACCCGGAGTCTATTAAAAAAATGGCCCATCTGCAAAATACTGTATCTCCCATTGTTCCACATCTCTCCACATTCACTATCCTGTCTAAACCACTGTGCTCTTTCCTCGCGACTGCTGCAGCAATCATCTAACGACTGTTCGGCTTCCACTTTTGTCACCCAATGAGCTAGGGAGTGAGCTTTCTAAAGTTCAAATTTGATCACTTTACTCTCTTGCTTTTCAGTAAAAACTTTCTAAAATACAAAAAAATGATAGTAGTGCATAGTAAACACTCATGCACTCACCATCTAGACTTAACAGTTATTGGTATTTTGTCGTATTTGCTTCTTTTTAGTACTTAAAAGTAAATAATACACATTTTCCTTATAAATGTTTCAATATGCAACTCCAAGAAATATATGTTCTCATAATCAAAATGCTATTATGACATCCAATAAAAATTTCAATAATGTCCACTATTATTTGATGCTCAGTTCATATTCAAAGTTCTCAAATTGTGTTTTAAAATGCCCCTTTCAGCTGTTTTGTTCAAAATAGGAGTCATAGACCCCCATTATGTTTGGTTTATTTTCTTAATTCTGTTCAATTAGCATAGACAGAGTTCCTCCCCTTCCCCATCTCCAATTTTTAATATTTTTGTGTTGAAGAGATGAGGTCAGCTTTTCTTCTGACTTTGTCTGTTTATTTCCTCATGATATACTAGTATTTCCCCTGTATATATATTTCCATTTTATTTCCTATAAACTGGAAGTTATGCCTAAAGTATTGATGGGATCAAATCTAAAAAAAAATTTTTATTTTAAAAATATATTTTATTGATTTCTTACAGAGAGGAAGGGAGAGGGATAGAGAGTTAGAAACATTGATGAGAGAGAAGCATTGATCAGCTGCCTCCTGCACACCACCTACTGGGGATGTGCCTGCAACCAAGGTACATGCCCTTGGCCGGAATCAAACCTGGGATCCTTCAGTCCACAGGCCGACGCTCTATCCATTGAGCCAAACCAGCTAGGGCAAGTCTAAAAAAATTTTTAAAGCAAAATGCTTTATAGGTGATGATGTATGCTTCCAATTGAATAATTTGCAGAGGAGAGTTGACATAGCTTTATTTCATTTTTACTTTAAAAAATGTGACTACTAGAAATTTTAAACTTACATATGTAATGATATATTATATTTCTACTGGACAACCACTGACTTTAAAAATTCTTTCTTTTCCATTCTCATCAGAACAGACAGCTGGAAGAAGTTTGTATTCACATAGCAGCAGAGACAGTGTATTCACACTGTCTTCAGCTGTAAGGAAGAGTTTATAGATAATCTTTTTAAAAAAATCCTCACCCAAGGGTATTTTTTCCATTGATTTCTAGAGGGGGTGAAAGGGAGGGAGGAGATGGAGAAAGAAATGGAAGGGAGGGAGGAGGGAAAGAGAGATAAAAACATCAACATGAGAGAGACACATTGATTGGTTGCCTCTCCCAGGCATCCCTACCAGGGCTGGGGAACCTGCAACTCAGATAGGTGCCCTTGACCAGGAATCCAATCTGTGACCCTTTGGTCCCTAAGCTGACGCTCTAACCATTGAGAAAAACCAGCCAGGGCAATAGTCTTAATTTAATGTATTAAATGTACCACATTTTACTTTATTTTTAGCACTTTTGCTTCCTTTTTAAGAAATCTTTTCCAACCATTAGGACATGACGTTATTATCTCATACTACCTTCTAATTGCATCATCACAAAGTTTTGCAAAGTAGGAGTTCAGGAAAGTGAAATAAAACCATCAAATGGCTTAAAGCTTTGGAATAAACTTCATTGTTTAATTCTTTACATTGGCCAATAATCTCCCTGGATTCTATTTGTGTGTATGTTTTAAGTTATGAATAAAAGTAAATTTTTCTTCCACAAGGGTACCCAATGGTTCCTGAACTACTTATTGAAAAGACTACCCTCTCTTCTCTGCCATCTTTATTATAAATAAAATGTCCACATTGCATGTCTATCTCTGGGCCCTTTGTCTCATAGATCTACCTGTCTATCCTTTCATCAATACCAAACTTTTAAAATTACTGTAGCTTTATACTGAGTCTTGATATCAGAGCAAATGATCCCATCTCCTTTTCAAAATTATTTTTTATCATATTTACTTTTTTTTAAAAATATATTTTATTGATTTTTTACAGAGAGGAAGGGAGAGGGATAGAGTCAGAAACATCGATGAGAGAGAAACATCGACCAGCTGCCTCCTGCACACCTCCCACTGGGGATGTGCCCGCAACCCATGTACATGCCCCTGACCGGAATCGAACCTGGGACCCTTCAGTCCGCAGGCCGACGCTCTATCCACTGAGCCAAACCGGTTTCGGCCATATTTACTTTTTACATTGTTGAGAGGTTCATAGGTTATTACTTAACGATAACTTATATTCGGTATACAAACTTATGTTTTTAGCTGTACAGTGATTATTTGTATATGTAAACAACTCCATTACCCCTTAGAGACACCAAATCTTGATACCTACCCATTTGCTTATACCTGTGAATATCCAATGAGTAAGAGTACTTTGATGTATAAAGCTCTGCATATAGGATATTCCAGTGTTCTGTTGGGCTGAGCATGGATGGTCAGATTCACCCACTCTCTTTTAATATTTTTCAGTTCCTAGGAGCAAACTGGCAAGAGCCAGTCAAAATAGTTAATATGTGTACACGTTGTAGCACTTCTCTGTTGATTCTTGGGAACAGGATGAGTGAGAGAACCCTGGCAGGGGCTGTAATGTTGGAGGCGAAGACCCTCATAAAACCGCAGGGTGCAGGCCAGTCTGACATGGAAGGGTGGGCAACTAGACCACACAATGTAGCTAGGTGCGGGCTGGGAAGGGTAGTCTCACCCAGCTGCAGTCTCACCCTCACTTTCCCCACTTTAGGAATGGTCAACAAGAGGAAAACAAGACAGACCAACCTCCATCAGCACTAAGGAGCTGTGCTCTCCTCACCCCCACCTCCTTTCCTGGTCTCACCTTTTTCATTTCAGAGGCCCTGGCCAGGTCCAAACCCCACCCATCCTGCCTCAGGACAAATAACAGAAAGAGTTTGCATGAAAGTCCACTTTAATGACCCAGATTTGGCTCATCCTAGAACCGCCCTCTTTGCCCTCCTTTGGAGGACAATGGGGAGGGCAATGGCGTAGAGCAGTTTCACACAAGGTCTTAATCAGCGACAAGGTTGCAGCCTACGATGGGGGGCGGGGAGCTCAAAGAAGCCCTAAAACGAGAAGAAACAAAGGACTGGAATAAGTATGTGGTGAGGTCACCCCTCCCCCATCCACTCTCCTTCCCCAAAAGCTTCAACACCTGATTTGAGTAAGCCCAGTGACTCAGCCCACCACCTGCCTGTCTCCTTGGCTCCCACACATAATTCACCTGGCTCCTGTGATTTTCCCTTGGGCTCAGGGTTGGAGAAGAATGACAGCACCTTGTTTGCATTCGCAGAAGCACCATGGTAACCAGTCCCTCACAAGTGGATCTGTCACTTGGCTCTGAGTGCATTGACCCAGCAACCAATCCAGGCTTAGGAAGCCCAATTGCCACCTCACAGGAGTGGGAACCAAGGGAACCAGTTTCCTAGGAGAGCAGGAGGGGCTGGCAGCCCCCTGAGATGCAGGCTGCATCTGGATGGAGTGGCCAGCTGGGGGTGCTAGTTCCACTGCCACTACCTGAGTCCAGGCCTCCTCAGTCTCTCCTGGACCAGGGTGATGGGCTCCTTACAGGCCTGTTTTACTCTTGCTCTTCACAATCCATTCCCCAGCAGCACTAGACTGGCCTTTTAAAATCATATATCACATTATGAAATCCCCTTCCTTAAAAGTTCCCTGTTAAGTTGCCACTACACTTAGAATAAAATTCAAGTTTTTTACCATGATCTATGAGGCCCAGTATGGTCAGTCCTGGGCCTACTTCTCCCACATAATCTTCTCCCCCTGACTTTTCCATCTGTTCCTCTAACATGCCATGGTATCCCTGTCTCAGAACACTTGTCATTGCAGTGCTCTCTGCCTGGGAGGACTTCCTTTATATTTTCCTCTGGTTGCCACTTTATTATAATTCAGGTCACAGTCCCTTAAAAAAGACTTTTGTCAATGTGGGGGAGTCTGATGTTTGGAACAGCCCAATACCCACTGTGGTCCCAGAGAGGAAAGGCAGGGGCTGGTGGGGAAAGGGCTGGGTCCAGACTTGGCTCTGCCATGAACCTGCTATGCATCTTTGAGTAAGTCCCTTGTTCAGCCTGGGCCCCAATGTCCCATCTAGAAAGGTAGATGGTAGTGCTAGACGGATGTGTCCAATCTGGATTCTGAAGAATTCAAGCATCTCAAGGAATTAACTCTGAACTTTACCAAGCGACTAGCCCAGGCCAAAGAGTGGTGTGTGTGTGTGTGTGTTTTCCTGGCTGAGAACGTAAGGATTCCTGGCCCTGGAAAAACTCAGCTAGGGCCAGGGGTTGGGACTAGTCCAAAGCAATTAGATGATAACTTCTTTCAGGGGCTACTTCTATACTTCTAGAAGACTCTGCTGGGCCCTTCCCAAGAGTGTTCAAGGGCAAACAGCCTACCCATCCAACTCCACCCCCACTCACATATCACCTCTTCTCCATCAGGTGAGCATGACAGGAAGTTTCAAGTAGAGACATTTGAAGAAGGAAGCCCATTCTCAGATCAAACAGCCCCTCACTATCCCCACTCCCCTCACATCTGGCCAGGCCCCAGCCTCTCTTCTCCAGCTCTTTACTCACCTTGAGGCACAATCTGCTGGAGTACAACATGCAAGTTCTGGAAGATCGGGTGGTAAGTCCTAGGAAGGGCCAGAGCTGCCCCACTCCCACTTGGTCCTGACCATCTAAAGGCTAAGTGGTGGCGTCAGCAAAGAGCTGGGCCAGAGCCTTTCCAAATTCCACTTGAAGAAAAGCAGCTTCCTTCCACTATGACCCCCGTGTTTCTTGGTCTCTGTCCCCTTCGCCAGATCCCCTCCTCCTTTCAAGTGCTCCTTCTTTTCATTTTCCCTTCCCGCATCACCACCTGCCCTGTGTTTCAATCCCTGCACCTCGTTCACCTTTGGTACCAACTTCCAGGTAAGAATCAAGCTTACAGGCAAAGAGTAGCTTGTGGAGGCTGAGGTAAGCAGAGACTCATACAGCTACACTCATGGAATACAAAACCAGGTGAACAGGTGGGGCCCGGGAAGCAGGTGAACTGCATCTCGGGAAAGGATCTGAAGCCTGAAGGGTATTCAAGAGGAGGCCTGGAAACTTTATAGGAGGAAGTATAGGGTTTGCGTGTCTGGACCCTTGTCCTGAAGGCCACAGTTAGCCCAACTGAGCCTAGGCAAAGGACAGAAGGTGGGGATGATAGTCCCTAATGCTGTGCAGTTAGATGTGGTAGGGGTGGGGGAGTCCTTTTTTTGCTGTAGTGGAATTATCATGACTCATTATGTACAAGCCTTAAGAACAGGGCATTCTCCCCAGTCAAATGGATCTTAATATCAAATTCCTGGCTTTAGGAAGGAGCAGAAACTCCAGGATCCTATTGAGAAAGAAAAGAATTTCTGGAAGAGAAGACCATTCTCTGAGGCAGCGCTTTTGGGATTAAAACCTTCTGGCCCTTTAAATACAGTTCCTCATGTTGTGACCCAACCATAAAATTATTTTCGTTGCTACTTCATCACTGTAATGTTGCTACTGTTATAAATCGTCATGTACATATCTGATATGCAGGATGGTCTTAGGTGACCCCTGTGAAAGGGTCGTTCGACCGCCAAAGGGGTCGCGACCCACAGGTTGAGAACCGCTGGATTAATAGGAAAAGAGGGGGCTTGGGCACCCTGGGTCAGCCCCACAGGACGCCAGGTGCTGTCCGTGGTGCTGAGAGGTGCCGGAACCTGGAGGCGGCTCGGGGCGGTGAAGTACGAGGTATTCCCACCAGGCTTGACGGTCCTCCACCGCCCCGCTTCCCGCCACCCTCTTCTCCCCGCAACTCCGCTCCTCCCCTCCTGTCCCCCGCCACTGGGCCTCCTCCCACAATTCTTCGTCAGTCCTCTCCATTGGCCTCTAAACCCAAGCATCCGGAGGGGAGAGTTGGCGTCAGACCAGGAATTCGCGCCGCCTTCCCCGCGCCCCAGGCGGGAATCCTCGAGGCTGCGCAGTTGGTCTCTGGCCGCTCGGAGCTGAGTCTGCGCTGGTCCCGGCTGGCGCGGAGCCGAGCGGAGGGAAAGGCTGCACCCTTTCGCTTGCCTCGCTTTACCCTGGCGTAGCCCTCCCCTTCTTAACAGAGCCGGATAGCGGACAGCAGGCTCCGAGGGCTTATGAACAAGCCCTGGCTCATCTCTCGGCCCAGATTCTCCCCGGAGCCAGGACCCCGGTACCCGCAATCCCTGCTCCTGTCCCGAGATCCTGGTCCCCTGCCTTCCCCTCAGCCCCGGGCAGCTCTTCTCCGGCCTTGCGGCGCATCTTTCTTCTCCTGCGGTCGCCCAGATTCCTTGGCCCATTTTCCCGCCCTCCTCACGAATTTCCAGTTTATCTCTTTCACGTCCCTAAACATATTCTTTGCCTCCTAAGTCCTAACCTCGAGGCCCCCTGCCCCACTTCTTTCAGGATCGCTCTCTGGCCCTGCCCGCACTTCCCAGGTTTCCTCCTGACCGTGGCCACTAATGTCTCTGCAGCCCCCTGGGCGGCTGTGCAGCAGCAGGAAGCAGAGGAGCAGACGGAGCCCCCGGCGACCCCAGGCCACTGCGGGCGCCGCGTCCTCCCAGGCTCGGCGCGCTCCCCACCTAAGCCTCGGAGAAGGAGGAGACCGCCGCCGCCGGAGCGGCTAAGCTGGGCTGCTGCTTTCCACTCGCGTGCGTGGCTGATCTGCACAGCCCTCTCTTGGCAGCTCGGCCAATCGCAGGCCGGCCTTGCCCCTGGGAACACCTACCCAACTCCTTCTTCCGTTTAAGGGTCCCACCTCCAGGCTCCTGCTCCTTTTTTATATAAATCAGGTCCCGGACTACCGCCTCTATTCGTGACCCACAGTAGAAGAAATGGATTGCATGTAAGATGCGGCTGTGAATTGTACTAACCTCATACATTTGTCGTGAGGATTAAATATGAACAAGGACTGGACAGTAGATGCTCTGTATTTAGTTTATTTTTATTATCCCTGATGCTCACTTTACCCTCATCTTCCTAAAGATCTTCAGCACACATGGATTTGAAATGCAAAATACTAGTATATTGCACATCTATCCACTTCTCTCCACATCACTTCCACCACCCTGGTTCAAATCACTGTACTCTTTTTGGTAGAGCTATTGCAACAACTAACTAGCTAATGAACTAACTGTACTCTTGCTTCCACTCTTGTTTGGTTATAGGTTGGTGTGTGAGCTTTCTCAACCCTAGACTGGCATTTCGATATTTTGTTTATTAAGCTTAATTTTTATTATGAAAAATGTCAATGTTAAAAAAGAGAAGAATCTAATGAATGCCCACATACCTACCACCCAGACTAACAATTATTTTTTTTTCTTCAGACTAACAATTATTAAGATTTGGTCACAATTGCTTCTTTCTCTTGGTAAAGTACACTTAAAAGTAATTTATAGACATCATGGCATTTCACTCCTAAATAATTCAATATGCATCTCTTAGAATTAATGCTACAACTGGGAATTTTTAAAGGTTTTTGGTATTTATTTATATTTTAATTTCAATGTGGTCTGAGAACATGCTTTGTATGACTTCAATTGTCTTGACTTTGTTTCATAGCTCAACATATACTCTATCTTGGTGAATGTTCATGTACATGTGAAAAGAATATTCTTTTTTTTCAGATACAATTTTAAATTTAATTTTACTTGATTTTCACAAGAGAAAGAGAAGTTGATGGAATTGCTGAGTTCATATAAATATTTCCTCTAGACAAGAGATACTTCCCCTAAAATATTGCTTCAAGATGGAAAAAAAAGAAAAAAAAGAAACTGTGAGAACATTAAAGGTTGAAATCATTATGATTTTTTCCAAGGACATGTTTTCATTTTTGTTTGTAAAGATCAGCGGTCGGCAAACTCATTAGTCCACAGAGCCAAATGTCAACAGTACAACGATTGAAATTTCTTTTGAGAGCCAAATTTTTTAAACTTAAACTATATAGGTAGGTACATTGTTATTAACTTAATTGGGGTACTCCTAAGTTGGCCTTTGCTAAAAACGTCCTCAATCTGATTGAGGTATGTTCGCTGAGGTCGACCCCTTCCAACTCTCCCATCCACACTCGTCTTGTATACTTGTTTCGTCTATCTCCTTTCGTTCATCCTCTCTATATGTCCCAACCATCTCAACATGCCTTTCTCAATCCTCAACACTACATCTTCTTTCACTCCACAACGTTCCCTAAAATTAACTTAAACTTTACTTAAAGTTT
This sequence comes from Myotis myotis, assembly GCF_014108235.1. Classification (NCBI taxonomy): domain Eukaryota; kingdom Metazoa; phylum Chordata; class Mammalia; order Chiroptera; family Vespertilionidae; genus Myotis; species Myotis myotis. The sequence goes on from NW_023416390.1 coordinate 22,636,488, forward strand.
TAAGTCAACTTTGCACTGTACGTGAGCGCCCGCATGTGGTATTTTGTGGAAGAGCCACACTCAAGGGGCCAAAGAGCCGCATGTGGTTCGAGAGCCGCGGTTTGCCGACCACTGGTATAGACTGACCTCTTGTGAAAGATGAGTTCGTTGGCCCAGCCACACGGGCATGAACAACACGTAGTTCTGACAATATTGAAGCCCTTCTGTACCAGTTAGTAAATATCAGCCACTGACTCTCCCCAGGGCTCTCCCTCTCTCCTGGCTGCCCCATCCCACCACCAGAACCAACTCGAACTCTCATCTCCCCGGGACCCAGAGCTACAGGGGAAAGGGGACTCTGGTCCTGTCTCCCAGGTGGGCACCTTCAACACACACCACTTCGGCCCCAATCAGCTTAGTTTCCATCTGTTTTATATAATGGCCATCAGGTAAGGCTTTGTTTGCAGAAAGAATTCAGTGTGAAAACCATTAGAAAACCCCTGCTCAAGGTCAGCCCTCAGGCCCCTGCAAGTTTGCCCAGTCCGGGATTTCTGAGACTGGAGGCTTTCTCCCAAACACATTAGCTCCTTATGAAGTCAAGTGCACGTCTGCATCCTGGTATAATTACCTTGCACCCAAATGGGCAACAGACACAGGCCTGCGGGTATGGCGAAGACCCCTGAGCCGGCTCCAATCGGATGAAGAAGAAGGTGCTGGAGCCCAGGCTCAAGTAGAGGTGCCAGGAAGGGAGTAGGCTTTGCTCCGTGCCCAGCCCTGTGCCAGGTGCTCACAGTCCAGATCCGCTCCAATCCTATGAGAGGTGTTTCTTTGCTCCTATCCTCCCTCCCTTATTCCCTTCCTTATGGAATTACTGAGCACCTGTCTGTGCCAGGGGCTGGGGTACAAAGGCAAAGCTAGCATCTCCAAGACCTCACCGCCCAGTGAGAGCATCATCCAGAAAACAGCTGTGACTGGGGTGGGTGCAGGATGCAGGGCGAGCCCAAAGTGACTCAGGGAAGGTTCTCCAGTGGAGTTAAAGCTGAGCAGGGGGAGAACCAAGATGGCGGCATAGGTTAACGCTGGAGTTTGCTGCTTTGAACAACTACTTCAAAAGTGAAACCAAAAAACGGAAGGGACATCACCCAGAACCACAGGAACGCTGGCTGAATGGAAGTCCTACAACTAGGAGGAAAGAGAAACGCATACGGACACTCAGAGGAGGCGCAGTGCTGAAGTCAAATTCTGAGGTGCGGAGTGCGAGAGCGGGCTGGCGGCGGAGGGCGCGGTTGGCGTTTTCAATCGGGAGGGAGTCACAGAATCTGAGCTCCAGATCCGGGCGAGTCTTTAGGGACCCAGACTCAAACGGGAGAAGCCGGACTGTCTGGCTTCGGTCAGAGCGAGTGTAGCTTTCCCTCTGAGCTTTGCAGTGGGTGCTGGGACTCAGAGAGGCAGAGCCCCTGGGGACAGGACTGAGAGCCGCCATAACTGCTCTCTCCGGCCCACCCTGTTGATCCTGTGCGACCCGCCCCGCCCAAGCCCTGCACACAGGCATTTGCCGGATAGCCTCAGGCAAAGGCTAGATTAGCACCTCCCTAGAGGACAGAAGTTCTCTCACTGCTGACACAGCTGATTCTCATAGCCACTTGGCCTGGAGGTCAAACCCTCCCTGGAATTAGCTACAACGATCAAGATTTAACTATAAGACTGCGAACAAAGACCACTAGGGGGTGCACCAAGGAAGCATAACAAAATGCGGAGACAAAGAAACAGGACAAAATTGTCAATGGAAGATATAGAGTTCAGAACCACACTTTTAAGGTCTCTCAAGAACTGTTTAGAAGCCGCCGATAAACTTAATGAGATCTACAAGAAAACTAATGAGACCCTCGATCTTATATTGGGGAACCAACTAGAAATTAAGCATACACGGACTGAAATAACGAATATTATACAGACTCCTGACAGCAGACCAGAGGAGCGCAAGAATCAAGTCAATGATTTGAAATGCGAGGAAGCAAAAAACACCCAACCGGAAAAGCAAAATGAAAAAAAGAATCCAAAAATGCGAGGATAGTGTAAGGAGCCTCTGGGACAGCTTCAAGCGTACCAACATCAGAATTATAGGGGTGCCAGAAGATGAGAGAGAGCAAGATATTGAAAACCTATTTGAAGAAATAATGACAGAAAACTTCCCCCACCTGGTGAAAGAAATGGACTTACAGGTCCAAGAAGCGCGGAGAACCCCAAACAAAAGGAATCCAAAGAGGACCACACCAAGACACATCATAATTAAAATGCCAAGAGCAAAAGATAAAGAGAGACTCTTAAAAACAGCAAGAGAAAGAAACTCAGTTACCTACAAGGGAATACCCATACGACTGTCAGCTGATTTCTCAACAGAAACTTTGCAGGCCAGAAGGGAGTGGCAAGAAATATTCAAAGTGATGAATACCAAGAACCTACAACCAAGATTACTTTATCCAGCAAAGCTATCATTCAGAATTGAAGGTCAGATAAAGAGCTTCACAGATAAGGAAAAGCTAAAGGAGTTCATCACCACCAAACCAGGATTATATGAAATGCTGAAAGGTATCCTTTAAGAAGAGGAAGAGGAAGAAAAAGGTAAAGACACAAATTATGAACAACAAATATGCATCTATCAACAAGTGAATCTAAGAATCAAGTGAATAAATAATCTGATGAACAGAATGAACTGGTGATTATAATAGAATCAGGGACATAGAAAGGGAATGGACTGACTATTCCTGGGGGGGAAAGGGGTGTGGGAGATGCGGGAAGAGACTGGACAAAAATCGTGCACCTATGGATGAGGACAGTGGGTGGGGAGTGAGGGCGGAGGGTGGGGCGGGAACTGGGAGGAGGGGAGTTAAAGGGGGAAAATAAAGAGGAACATATGTAATAATCTGAACAATAAAGATTTAATTAAAAAAAAAAAAAAAAGCTGAGCAGGGATTTGAAGGATGAGGAAGGGCATTCGAGGTGGAGGGAACTGCATGTGCGAAGGCAGGGAGGCAGGAAACAGCCCGCGTGGTCTGGGAACTGTGGGAGGGTGATGGCGCCCAGGCCCAGGAAATCTGCTAGGTGAGGTTGGGGTCCCAGAACCCACTACCTGGGGTCCCAGAACCCACTACCCGGAACCCACTTCCTTGACTTCCTTTGTTCTTGGCTGCCTGGCCAGGAAGAGGCCCCGCCTACCTACACAAAAGGAGACTTTGAAGCTGGAGAGAGGAAGTGAGTATGGAGGGGCCACCTGGTGTGTATTTTTGGATTGCTTCTCAGAAATCTCTTCCTCCTCCGACACCATGGCAACCAGGCAGCAGCTGGGGGTGCCACCTGTGAGCTGGGCTGAGTTGAGGGGGAGGTGGGCTGGGGGTAGGGACCTCTGTTCCCCCTCTCTGAGCCTCAGTTTTGGCATCTAGAATATGGGCACAACAACCCAGTTTTTGGCTCCTGTCAACCCAGGTGCTCCAGGAAGCAGAGGCCCAGGCTGGAGTCATTAGGGGGAAGGCCTGGGAGGTAAGGGCAGGGCTGGGGAGTACTCTGCAGCACCCTGCAGCTGGGGGCTCGGCAAGGTGGGGAGGAGTTTCTGAGCCACGTAGCCTGCACTTCCCACCAAGCAGCCTGCCCTGGTGTGCCCTCTGCACTGCCACTGCTGAGGAGCCCCCGGGGGAGTGGGGGACAGGGCCAAGGCACAGACACAGGGGTGAATCTCCCTGTGAGCCCCTGCAGTGAGAGGTCTAGGGGGTCTCCCTGGGGCACAGGGCTCAGCTGTTCCCAGAACCCAGTCAAAGCCCAAAAGGGGCAAGGAGCGGTCTATTTCCTGAGGCTGCTGCTCCGGTGACTACAGATGGCCTAAACAAACAGGAACATGTGCTCTCCCCATTCTGGGGCCAGAATCTGAAATCAGGGTGTCTGGGGCTGTGCTCCCTGGAAGGGCTCCAGGGGAGGGTCCTTCCTGCCTCTTCAGCTCCTGGGAGCTCCTGGCCACACTCCTTCCATTTTCACATGGCCCCTCCTCCATCCTCACTCGAGAAGGACTTCTCAAGTGTGTTCACATGGACCTGCCCCCTTGTTCAAGTGAGCACTTCTGCCTGATCACGTGGCCCTGCTCCCTTGAGACCTTGGATGGTCTCTGTTTCCAGGCTGCTACCTCCCTGGTTGGCTGTCTGTCCCTGCTCTCACACCTGTCAACAGTCCCTTTGCCAAAGTCCTTCCAGAAAATTGTGCGTGCTCTTTCCTGCTGGGACTGTGACAGCTGGGGTTGAAAGGACACAGGAGAGCAGTGGCTCATCCAGAGTCCATGCAAGAGGTCCAGAGGAGCCTATGGAGTTCCTGGAAGGCTCGGGGAGGGAAGGATAGTGAGGCTGATTAGGGAGCAGAAAGCCCTCAGGATAAGTGGGGGCTTTCACAAGTGGGGTCTTTCACACAATCACCCCACACTTCTGTGATGAGCAGCTGTGGCCCATTGTACAGGTGAGGCTACTGCAGCACAGAGAGGGTGAGCAACTTCCTCAAGGGCACACAGCAGCAAAAGGTCAGAGCTAAAAATGGAACCCTGGGCTACCCACAGCCTGTGTCTCCTTTACCTGTGACCCCTGGGTAAGCAGCCCCTCACCCTGTGGCCATTTGCTCTGATGGGCTTCACCTTTCCCCCCACTCCTCCTCTTCCACCCGCAGCAGACAGTGGGCCTGTCATTGCACAAGTGCCTCTGGGCAGCTGCTCTCTTCGTCCTGTGGTCCCTCCCAGCTGGTAACCTTGGCAAAGTCCTGCTGCATTGGGGGGAGGGCCTTGTGTGGAGAAGGCCCCGCCTCCCCTCGCTCTCTGTGGCTTAGATTGCAAAGTACCATTATTTTTCCTGTGTCTGGCTTCCAGCGCCTGCCTCCCCTGGCAGATTTTGTTTTACCTCAAAAAGAAATTGATTTGGGGTCTGCAAACCGCTGACTTACTGCATTCGCTCTGTGAGACATGGCTCTGTCCCGCTGCCGCCTGGTCCATTTCCCTGATGCCACCCCACCTCTGTGGTAGCAACTCTCACCCCCTGGAGTCCCCATTCAGCCTCAGCTTGTCGCTAGTCCCCCAGGTCCTGCCTGCAGCCCCAGGGTCCTCAAACCAGTCTGGGAGGGGCAGGTGAGTTGACCCTGAAAGGAGTTTTTTGGGAAAAATAGGAATTTTGGGGGGTGAAATAGGCAGGTTTAGGAAATTTTAAAAATTAAGGGGTCCATGGAAAAAACACAGGGTTACAGAGTTGCAAAAGGGTACATTTCCATAAAACAAGGGAGCAGGGAGCAGAAGTTACATTTCCATAAGACAAGGGAGCTGGGAGTAGCAAAAGGTACACATTTACAGAATAAAGGGAAGGAGGAAGAACGCCCAGAGGGAATAGGAGAACAATGAGGGAGCAGAGGCTCACGTGTCCTGTGCGAGGTTTGACCTTTGAGCTCAGAAGTTGCTATAGTGACCAAATCAGAAGGGTGGTGACCAATCAGAGGAGATATCAAGGCACACAGATCTGCAGCCTTTATAAACCGCAGGGAAGAGGGACTCGGTGGGAGTCTACTTGTTCTTCAATAAATTTCCACCTTTACTATACCATCTTCCATCTGTGATTTCAGTCCGTGATTTCATTCTTCAACTCCAATGGACAAAGAGCCCGGGAAAAGCCATTCTGCCCAGGGAACACCGCGCGTTCCAGTCCAAAATTCCCATCTCAACCCCTTAGAGTGCCAGTGGTTCTCCACCTTCCTAATGCCCGACCCTTTAATACAGTTCCTCATGTTGTGGTGACCCCCAACCATAAAATTATTTTCATTGCTACTTCATAACTGTAATTTTGCTACTGTTATGAATCGTAATGTAAATATCTGATATGCAGGATGTATTTTCATTGTTCGCAACCCACAGGTTGAGAACCGCTGCGAGACAGCGGGGTGCAGACACCCCCCCCCCCCCCCCCCCCCCCCCCGGAAAAGCCATGACCTCTGCTGACGTCCACCTCCTGGAGGGCTCGGCCTGTGCAGTGTGGCTACCAGAGGGGACCCGTCTGCAGAGTGGTGGGCGGAACAGGCCTCCCAGGGCAGCTGGGTGACCACCTGGCCCCAAAGCCATAGTTCAGCCTCCCACCTACCCTGCTGAAGGGTAACCAGGTGTGGTTTCCACCCAGTCCAGCTGCCTGCTTTGGGTTTCTCAGGAGGTGGCAGATGCTGTCTCCCTCTGCTGGCCGTTCCTATCACTGCAGAAGGTAGAGTCATCCCTGCCGCCCAGCCAGTGCTCACCAGGAGCCAGCCCAGCACATCATTCCCATTTCACAGGTAAGAACCAGGCCTCGGCGCTTCTCAGCCAGGATGGAGCAGAGCTGGACTGGGAATCAGGACGGTCTCTGCAGCTGATGTGCAGAGACCCCATTTTCACAAACCCAGGAGGCTCCAGGGCCCTCTGTGCACTTGTAACTGTGGATATGTCGCTGTATCACCAGAGGTCCCTTCAGGGCACAAACTGGAAGGGGTGGCCAGAACTTGTATGCAGCCTCTAGGATGGGAGCCCTCTGCTCTTTCCTCCACATGCTGCAGGGACATCCTGTCAGGCGCTCCGCTCAGAAACAAGGGGGTACCTTGCATCCAAATGGGCCACAGACACGGGCCTGCGGGTGTGGAGACGACCCCTGAGCCGGCTCCAAATCAGATGAGGCAGAAGGTGCTGGAGCCCAGGCTCAAGTCAGAATATCTGTTCTGCAATTGTTGGTTTTAGTGTTCTATAAATATCAAGGAAGTCATGTTGATGAATGCTCAGTGTTTTAATATCTGTATTGATTTCTGTGTGCTGGAACTATCTATTATAACCTAATAGATTTGTGGAATTGTCTATATTCCCTTTAGGTTCAATCAGTTTTGCTTTGTTTTTTCTGAAACTGTCATTTGATGCATCCACAGTAGGACTGTATGCCCTCTTGAAAAATTGACCCTTTATCATTATGAAATATCCCTCTGTCTCTCTAGTAATGCTGCTTATCTTAAGCCTACTTTTTCTGATAGTGAGATGGCCACAACAGCTTTCTGTTGGTTAGTATTTTCATGGTATATATTTTTTCATTATTTTACTTTCAAGTAATCCTTGTCATTATATTTAAAGCATATCTCTCTTGCCTGGCTTGCATGACTCAGTGGTTGAGCGTTGACCTATGAACCAGGAGGTCACGGTTCGATTCCTGGTCGGGGCACATGCTCAGGTTGCCGGCTCAATTCCCAGGAGAGGGTGTGCAGGAGGCATCCGAACGATGATTCTCCCTCATCATTGATGTTTCTCTCTCTCTCTCTCCCCCCTCCTCTCTGAAATCAATAAAAATATATTTAAAAAAAGATTTTCTCTTGATTATATTTTACATTTTCCTGCTTCTTTACCAGCTAATTTTTTCTTAGGCACTGGATCTATTTGGTTGAGATATGGTAGTGACTTTGAATGATCTTCCTTTAAAAGGGTGTTGACTTTGTCTAACAGACAATTCAATTTTGGGCAAAAAAAACTTGAAGCCTGGTTAGGACAAGAATAGTTCAGTCCTGTCTTAGTCCAGGGATGTAATCCTTAGTCCTGGGACTTGGGATTTGCAGTTCACCTTGGGTGTGGTACTTGTAGGATTTCAATAAAGATCCCAAGGTGTTACCAAGTCCCTCTAATTTTACAGGCCCTGGACCCCAAACGGTCTCTCTAACACTGTGGAAGCTTCCAACATTTCTGTTCAGACATTTTACTTTTTCACTAGGTTCCTTGAAATCTCTCTGTAAATGTGCCATTGAGAAGGCAGCTAAGACTTTGAGGGAACTTTGCACATGGATTTTTGGTTTCCCCTCTCTGTAGCTCACTCGTTTCCCAGATGTCTCCTTCAATTTCCAGCTGCTCTGGTGTTTCGCCAGCCTCTGCTTCCTCGGTCAGTCACACTGCCACTCTCTGCATGAGCCATGTCTCCCCCTGTGCTGCAGGCAATGGTAGGTGAAGTGTCCTTAGGGGAAAAGCTTGTTTAATGTGGAATGCATAGAATCCTTTTTTCAAGGATTATATTTCACCGCATTTTTCTTGCTTTTGGCTGGTCTCCATGCTTCCATACAGTTATTTTTATATTTTGTCTTGTTAGTGGGAGGGTCTGACACAAGTGATTTTGTCACTCCAGGCACTGGAGGTTTATCTTGTATCATTGATGTGTGTTATACATAATATTTTTAAATTATTGCATAAATAATATGAGGCCTAGGAGCAAATGAGTGTGAACATTCTCTGAGAAGTATACTCCTACAGGACACAGGGACAGATGCTCTTTGGGTAGGTTGAGCATAGGTGGGAGTGCTTCTCTCTCCACTTTAAGATGTCAAACTACCAGGGAAATAGCTATGAAAATGATACTGTGCTTTGATACTGTGCTTCTTTTTGGTATTTATTGGAGGGGCCCTAATTCTGAGAGCAATATTCTCAGAAGACCAAGCAGATCCTCAAGCCTTTTGAACTTGGGGTTCAAAGGAAGTTCCTTTCCCAAGGGGAAAAATGACTATCATAAGTGTGGCGGAGGGAGGGGTGGGCGTGGTTGAGGAAAGATTGCAATTCATTTGAGGTCCTGCTCTGCCTTACATTCACAGTATGAACGATGTCTGGCAGGAGGAAGGGTTCAGAAACCAGGCCTCCACCCTCCACCACGAATCCATTCTGCATCCCGCCCCAACATCCCCTCTGTTCTGGTCCTATGTAGTCTACTTCAGAGGTTCTGGCTGGAACCCACCTGCCCTGGCACCAAACAAGACCACAGAAAGAGTTTCAACAAAAACCGCTCAAAAAATTCAGAGGTAGGTTGTCCGACTCTGGCAATGCAGGGGGTGGGGGATGGGGATGCCTCAAAGTTTTGCTCAGTGAAGGGAACAGTTCAAGGCAGCTCTAAAATGGGAGGAAACATGGGATTTGTAATCTGTGTGCTTCTGTGCTGGAGGACTCCCCCTCTACAACATAAACCTCCCCTCCCCAATAAATGACATGCTCTAATAGCAGTCCTGATTTGGGCAAGTTCTGAGGCGGAGTGACTCAGCACCTGCCTGACAGCGGGCCTCCCCTTGGCTCCACGTCTGCTCTCCTTTTCTTTAGGTTCAGTCAAGGACTTAGACCTGGAGAAGAATAGGGTTCCATACTTTAGCACCATGGCAACCAGCTTTTCTGTGTGGATCAGTCACTTAGTGATGATGATGTCACCCCAGCGACCAATCCAGACAGATGAAGCATAGTTGCCATGGTGACAGGAGTCAGAAGCTGTTTCCTTGGAGAGCATGAGTCTGAATTCCCCCTGAAGTTCAGGCTGCCTCTGGTAGAGTGCATGACCAGCTGGAGATGCTCAGCTCTACTGAGAAAGCCCCATCCAATCCACCCAATGTCCCTGGGCCAAAACAATGCTTCCTAACAGGTCGATCTGTTCCACTCTTGCCCTCTACCAACACATTCTCCAACAGTGCTAGCCAAAGAGCATCTGTCCCTGTGTCCTGTAGGAGTATACTTCTCAGAGAATGTTCACACTCATTTGCTCCTAGGCCTCATATTATTTATGCAATAATTTAAAAATATTATGTATAACACACATCAATGATACAAGATAAACCTCCAGTGCCTGGAGTGACAAAATCACTTGTGTCAGACCCTCCCACTAACAAGACAAAATATAAAAATAACTGTATGGAAGCATGGAGACCAGCCAAAAGCAAGAAAAATGCGGTGAAATATAATCCTTGAAAAAAGGATTCTATGCATTCCACATTTAACAAGCTTTTCCCCTGAGGACACTTCACCTACCATTGCCTGCAGCACAGGGGGAGATATGGCTCATGCAGAGAGTGGCAGTGTGACTGACCGAGGAAGCAGAGGCTGGCGAAACACCAGAGCAGCTGGAAATTGAAGGAGACATCTGGGAAACGAGTGAGCTACAGAGAGGGGAAACCAAAATCCATGTGCAAAGTTCCTTCAAAGTCTTAGCTGCCTTCTCAATGGCACATTTACAGAGAGATTTCAAGGAACCTAGTGAAAAAGTAAAATGTCTGAACAGAAATGTTGGAAGCTTCCACAGTGTTAGAGAGACCGTTTGGGGTCCAGGGCCTGTAAAATTAGAGGGACTTGGTAACACCATGGGGTTTTTATTGAAATCCTACAAGTACCACACCCAAGGTGAACTGCAAATCCCAAGTCCCAGGACTAAGGATTACATCCCTGGACTAAGACAGGACTGAACTATTCTTGTCCTAACCAGGCTTCAAGTTTTTTTTGCCCAAAATTGAATTGTCTGTTAGAACAAAGTCAACACCCTTCAAAGGAATATCATTCAAAGTCACTACCATATCTCAACCAAATAGATCCAGTGCATAAGAAAAAATTAGCTGGTAAAGGAGAGGGAAAATGTGAACTATAATCAAGTCCAAAATCAAGGCACTGGTGTCTGGTGAAGGCCTACTTCCTGGTTTATAGAAGGTGCCTTTCTGCTGTAACCTCACACGATTTTGGGCTTCCCAGCCTCTAGCACCTTGAGAAATAAATTTCTGTTTATAAGCTACCCAGCTGATGGCCTGAATAGAACCAAAAGGTGGAGGAAGGGTCAGTTGGCTCTCTCTGCTTGAGCCAGACATCATGCTTCTGGTTCTCAGGCCTTTGAACTTGGATTGGGACATCTGGAGTTGTATGAGCTGAGCAATGATGGCTCGATGGCTGGTCTCCCTTTCCCAAGGGCAAATTGACCACTGGCATCAAAATGTTAAATGTGCATAACCTTTGGCTGCAGAATCTTTGTGTGGTTTCTTGGGTCAGGGCTGACATGACTGCTCTGTCGGGGACCCTAATGCTCAGGGGACACAGTGACCATCAAAAAGCAGAGTAAGGTCCCAGGCCTGCCTGACCTGGGGTCTGGAGGGATTTCCTTCTACAAATGGAAGAAAACCAAGACACATTTGAAAGCTTGGGTGGAGATGGCTGTCATTCCAGCTGTGAGTTCACCTCGCTTTTCACTGCTTTCGAAATGATCTGTGGGAGGAAGGGATCTGAAACCAGCGGCTGTGCTCTCAGAACACCACACCCCAAACTTCCTGTCTCACCTGACTCTGGCCATGTCCAAATCCTGTCCATCTTGCCTCCAGAAAAGTCTAGAAAAAGTTTAATTGAGAATTGTCTTTAATAATCCAGATTTGGGTCAGCCTGAAATTGCCCTTCTTGAGAAGATGAGGGAAAGTGTGGGGGATTGGACGTTTCTCTCTGCCTCCCCTTCTCTCCCCCCAAGTCCTTAATCAGCTACAAGGTTGTGCGTCAAAGTAGGAAATAGCTCAAGGACATCCTAAAATGGGGAGGAGCAAGGGATTTTCAATGAATGCACTGAGGCAGGGTTGCCACTCTCTTCCTCATCCCTCCCCCACAAAATTAAAAAATTTCAATAGCAGTCTTGGTCTAAATAAGCCTTGAGATGAGTGATTCAGGAACTTGTAAAAGTCTGAAGTAGATTCTGTAGGCGCTTCCCTTATCCCCACCTCTAATCCTGTCTCCTTCCTGGGATTTTCCATTAGACAGGCCTGGTCGGTCCCCTGAGCCTGAAGAAGAATGGCAGTTCCTTATTTGCGTATTTGACAGAACCATGGCAACCAGTTCCCATCCTGCGGTCAGTCACAGGACCAACATGTGGTCTGGCAACCAATCCAAGCTAAGGAGGCCCAGCTACCATGGTGACAGGGGTGGAGACTAATTTCTTTGAAAGGAGTGAGGGGCTAAAGCACCTTTCAGATGCAGGCTGCCTTTGGATGGACCCCAGCTAGGAGCCTCCCAGTGATGCTGCCATGATCTTAGTCCAAGGTGTATCACCAGACCCCTGCTGGACAACTCAGTAGCCCCAAACAGGCCTACCTCTCTCTCCCTCTCCCTTCCTCTCTGAAATCAATAAAAATATTTGAGAGAGAGAGAGCGAGCGAGAGAGAGAGAGCCCAAATAAAGGATTTCAAAATTCCTGAAAGAATCTCATCTTAGGGAACAATAGTTAAAGTTTCTCTTCATGCTTGCCCCTAGAAGACAAAGATGGGGGACAGCAAATAGCAGACATACTTCCTAATCCCTTTCTTTGCAGATATCACGAATGGAGCATGAGATTGTTTCTGGCTAAAATTAGACAGGTGCTCCAGGTGCTCTCTTCATTCAATTCACTGGACTTCCCATAGCTCCTACCTGTACCCCTAACATTCATGCTCTTCCCAGTTGCTCTGTCTTCCAGACCGCAGGCCTCACACACCTCAGCCCAGTGGTTTTGGTGGTGAAGGCTGTTTGCCCATTCCTCATGCTGGTCTCATAGAGCCTGGGTGTCTTCTGGTCTTCAGATGTTGAGTGATATCATCCTTCTAGAATAGTCCTGCAGGGTGAAAGGACTGAGAGTTGACACTTGGGAGAGTCTGATTGGCCCACCCCCAAAACCAGAAGTTGCTTTCCCCAAAGTGCACAGGGACCACAGGTCATTGGAGGGATCAGAGACTGGCTAGGGCACAGAAGTTTGCATTCTGCCCACCTCAGCATTTGAATCCCTGCTCTTACTAGCTCTGTGACCCTGGGAAACGTAATTAAATTTGCCAAGCTTCAGTTTTCTCATCCATGAAATGACTAACCTCAGAGGACTGGTGAGAGGATTACAGGAGATAATGCATGTCACTTTCTTAGCACAGTGCGTGGCATATAGTAAGTGCTCAAGTGGGAATTTAATAATAATGCTGTTGTTTCTTAAGTGAGGTTGAGGATGGAAAGCGTGCTAAAACACTAAGGTATTACTCGCACATTAGACACTATTAGTAATAGTAGTAGCAATTTGAACTCAAAACTTCTGAACCCTGCGACCATGAAACTGATTTTAGAAAGGGTCAGACACATTTTTCTGAGGAACCCACCTCCCACGCTCCACCCCACCTTTCATGTCTTCCATTGCCATACACTGAGCTGCCCGCTGCCCAATTCAGAGTATGGCATATGTGGGGGTGAGGAGGGGTTCTGACTGGGGACCCCATTATTCTTGGCTCTGGAGCACTCAGATAGCACCAGTGGGTTGGACCAGTCCCAAGGAGATGGATGCTGACTCTTCCAGATACTGTGCTTCTCTAGAGACCCAGTGTGAACAGCTTCCCTGTGACACTGGGAGGCCACCACCCCTGTCTCGCCCAGGGTCCGGGGAGGTAAGGGTCCAGAGGTTGGTATGATGAGAAAGCTCAGGCAGAAAAGTTTGGGGAAAGAGCTTTTAATGTCGAGGTGGGGATTCCCTCTCTATCCCTATATCTGACAGGCCCGGCCTCTCTCCTGCAGCAATTCAGGTCTGATCTTGAGGCATAAGCTGCTGGAGCAACCTGCCAGGATTGGAAGGCTGGGTCGATGACCTCTTGGAGGGGTCTGACCAGCTGCAGTCCCACTTGGCTCTGTCCCTCTAAGGGCATGAGAATGGCATTAGCAGGGACGTTTGACAAAAGCCTTCAAAAGGCCCCAGTTGGATCTTCTGGATCTCACTCTCCCTTGGCATAGACTTTCAGGTAAGAGTAGAGACTTCTGGCAAAGAGGCAGCCTATGGACAGACAGGAGAGCAGAGCCTCAGATGGCTACAAAAATTAAATGGACAGATAGGTGGACAGGCTAGGGCTGAGGAAGAAGTTTAGCTGCTTCCTGGGAGGAGAGTTGGAAGGAGTTCTAGAATCCTTGGGAGGATGAAGCATGGAACTGGGCATCAGTCAGTGAGGGCTGGAGAGTCCAGGTTCTTTTCCTGAAAGCCTACACAATTCAGGAATTGACCTTGCTACGATACAGACCCTCCTCAATCCAGGTAGATGGGGTAGGGTGGGAGAGAATCCAGGTTTGTTTGTGTCTGTTTTTTCCTATCCTGAATCTTTCTCCCTCTCCAGTTCACAAGCAGACCCTAACAAAGCTGCAAAAAGGTGGAAACCCCAATAAAAAGACAAATAACCCAGTTTTAAAAACGAAAGGATCTGAATAGACATTTCTCCAAAGGAGATACTCAGGTGGCCAATAAGCACATGAAAAGATGCTAAATTCTATAGCCATCAGGGAAAAGCAAATCAAAATCAGGGTGAGATACCACTTCTCACCCACTAGGATGGCTAGAATAAAAGACATGGTAACAAGTGCTGGTGAGAATGTAGAGGAACTGAAACCCTTATAAACGGTTGGTGGCAGCTATGGAGAACAGTTTGGTAGTTGATCAAAAGGTTAAACAGCCCTAGCTGGTTTGGTTCAGTGGATAGGGCATCGGACTGTGAACTGAAGGGTTCCAGGTTTGAATCCAGTGAGGGCACATAACCTCAGTTGCAGGCCGCTCCCCAGCCTGGACCCTGGTCGGGGCACATGCAGGAGGCAACCAATCGATTGGTTTCTTTCCTTCTCTCTTCCACTCTCTAAAAATCTGTGGAAAAATAACCTTGGGTGAGGATTAAAAAAAAAAAAAGGTTAAACATAGAGTTACCATATGACCCAGCATTATCTCTATAACTATTATAGGTATCCACACAAAAGAAATGAAAACATGCCCACACCAAACTTCTATACAAATGTTCACAGCAGCATTATTCATTACAGCCAAAAAAGTAGAAACAAACCAAATGTTCATCAACTGATGAATGAATGTGATATATCTATCAATAGAATACTATTCATTAATAAAAAGAAGTGAAGTGCTGATACATGCTCCAACATGGATGAGCCTTGAAAACATTAAGCTAAGCAAGAAGCCAGTCACAAAAGATATGAAATGTGAAATGTCCAGGATAGGCAAATTCAACAAGACAGAAAGTAAATTGCTATTTTCTTCGGGCTGGGGGAAGGGGGAATGGGTGTGATGCTGAAGAGTATGGGTTTCTTTGGGATAATGATAAAATGTAATAAAATCGATTGTGGTGATGGTTGCACAACTCCATAAATATGCTAAAAACCATTAAATGGGCAATTATATCTCAATACAGTTATTGAAAAATCACAAATAAATTTAATTTGACAAAATGGAAGCATTATAGCTTAACACAGCTTTCCCAAAACCAGTTATTTAGGAACCACCAACATGATTTTTGGCTTATCTTTGTATCATTGTACTAGTACTGTTATTGGATTATTTTTTAAAGTTGATTCATGTTTTTTTTTTAATTCAAGAAATATTATTTTAAAAGGAAGATTTTCCACTGTGAATGGAAAAATCATTATCTCTATAACTATTATAGATAACAGTAATTATAAAAAATAAAGAAGAAAATTTAAAAATGAGAGAGAGAAAGCCCCTCCCCCCTCAGCACCCTACTGTGGGAGAAGCGGCTTTGGCAGGGGGAGCTGGGCTTTTGAGGCAGCGATCCCTTTTACATGTCAGGTGAAAGGAGACGGGTACCACGTGTAGTATGTACATGCAGGTATATGTGTGGGGTAGTGTTTTTGTGCATGTGTACTAGTATATGTGTGTGTTTGTGTGTATATATAAATTTGTGGTATATATGAATACCTGTATATATGAATATGTGTGCATGAGCATGTACATGTGTATGTGTGTGTGTGCATAAATGTGTGTTGGCACATACATGCAAGCTTAGAAATGTCACCTGCTATGTGCTGTGGAGGAATCCAGAACGGGTAGATTCATGGTTCTCTCTGCATTGGCTCTTTTTTGTTGTTGTTGCATTTGGCTCTCCTTTGTCAAGGCTTCCTTATTGGTTAATTTTTGTTTGAACATTTCAGTCTTCCTTGAGCTGTGCACTAAGCAAAGGGCTTAGGCCCTGGAAGCTGAGTTTAGTGGAGAGCAGCGCCCTCTGGGGGAACCAGAGAGAGATGAGCCAGGGGAAGGGGATTTTCCTGGAGAGCCCAATCAAAACTCTCATCTAGTCTCTATCCAGGGCCAATCCGGGAGCTTCTGGGTTTATTAGGCAAGAAGGGGGCATTTCTTTACTTCTAACAATCCAATCATTTTAGAAGCAACTCCTCTTTCAATTTAGAATGCTTCACTTTTGTGTTTGGAAGCCTTTATGATTTTTTCTTTTTCTCTTAAAAAAAGTGTTTACCTTATGATTGTGAAAAGTAATGCAGATAAACAAGTGGATAAAATATAAAGGTGCAGCTCAACAGATTATTAGTGTGAACAACCATGTGATACTCTGCAGGCAACAGAACACTGCCAGTACCCCAAACACCCCCTCGTCCCTTCCAGATTACAGCCCTCTCTCTTCTTCCTCCCAAAGTTAATCACCCTCCTCACTTTGTGGGCGTAACGTCCTTCTTTGCTGTTGTACAACATAAGCACACATTTGTAAAGACTAGTGTTCAGAAATGTAATTATATAGCGTGCTAGCTTCCTAGGGCCGCCACAACAAACTACCACAAACTTGATGGTTTAAAACAATGGAAACACATTTTCTCAGTTCTGGGGGCCAGAAGTCTGAAATCAAGGTGTTGGCTGAGCCATGCTCCTGCAAAAGGTTCTCTGGAGGGTCCTTCTTTGCCTCTTCCAGCTCCTGGGGATCCTGGCATTCCTTGGCCGCTGGCAGCATCACTCCAATTACTGCCTCCATCTTCACATGGCCTTCTTCTCTGTGCCTCTAAATCTCCCTTTCCTTTCTCTTATAAAGACAACTAGAGGCTTGTTGCACGAAAAGATTCGTGCAATAGGCCTTCCCTTCCCCTGGCTGCTGGCACTGGTTTTCCTCCGGCACCCGGGACCCAGGCCTTTGCTCCGGCCGGAGCCGCCTTCAAGCCTTCGCTGCTCGGGCCAGAGCTGCCTTCAGTCTTTGCTCCACTGCTTTGCACCTAAGTATGCAAATTAACCACCATCTTTGTTGGTGGTTAATTTGCATATTGCACCGATTAGCCAATGGGAGGCATAGCAAAGGTATGGTCAATTACCATGTTTGTCTATTATTAGATAGGATAATCATTGGATTTAGGCCCACCCTAAATCCAGCATGACTTAATCTCAAGATGCTTAACTCATTACGTCTGAAAGACTCTATTTCCAAATTAGGACATTCTAAAATTCTAGGTAGACATGAATTTTTGGGAGACACTATTCCATTCACTCAATAGAATGTGTATTATTTTGTGTTTGACTTTTGTTCAATATCACACTTTAAAGATTCACCCATATTGCTGAATGTAGTTATATCCTATTCATCTTCATTGCTGTGTAGTTTTCTATTGTGTAATAACATTACATTACAGTTCAGAGTAGGATGTACTTTGAAGCTAACAAATCTTTAGGTTCAAGGGTCCTCATCTTCACAGGCTTCTTCCAAGGCTCTGGTAGAAGCCCTAGCAATGTGTTCACATGATCAAATATTTCTTGCATGGTTTGCAAAAGTAATTTGTTATATTTTCTCATGTTAGTAGTGCCTTTTTCTTGTCTAATTGCCCCGGATAGAAACGCCAGTATAATGTTAACTATAAGTGGCAAGAGCAGCCCTAGCTGGTTTGGCTCAGTAGATAGAGCGTCGGCCTGCAGACTGAAAGGTCCTGGGTTCAATTCCGGTCCAGGGAACATGCCTGGGTTGCAGGCTTGATCCCCTGTAAGGGGTGTGCAGGAGGCAGTGGATCAATGATTTTCTCTTATCATTGATGTTTCTCTCTCTCCCTCTCCTTTCCTCTCTGAAATCAATAAAAAATATATTTAAAAAATAAATAGATAAAAGTGGTGAGAGCAGACAGCCTTGTCTCGTTTCTCATCTCAGGGGGAACGCTTTCAGTGTTTTCCCCCTTTTTAAGTGGGGGGCTGGCTAATGCTCCACGCTGAGACCTGAGGGCTAAGCTGGGCATCAGGACTATTGTGGGAGTGGAAGTAGGGAAGAGCACTAAGGGAGGGCTGAGGATGGGAGAAATGACCTTCCCATGTGGGCCCGCCCGCCTTTCACACACTTCAGGCATGAGCTTCAGGAAGAAAAGAGATTGGAAATCGGCTCCCAGGAGTTGTGGCCTCCTCTACTTGCATCCCAACCTCCCGTTCTGGTTCCAGAGGTTTAAGCCCGGCCAAACTCCACCCCTCCAATCACCAAATAAACACAACAGAATGAGTTTAAGTGAAAAATCCACTTTAATATTCTAGCTTCAACTCAGCTGAGAACTTCCCTTCTCCAAGTGCAAGAGAAGTCTTTCCAAGAGGCCTCAATCCACTAAGAGGTTACGGCTCAGAGAAGGGTACAGCTCAAAAAAGCCCTAAATGGGAGACAACATGGAATTTGCAATCAGTAGAGACCAGATGGGGGTGCCCCACCACTCACCTCCTACCAACTTGGGGCTCCAGCAAGAGAAGCATAGCTGTTTCACCCACTTACAAGTGCTGCAGTCTTACCCTTGATCCCTTCTCTGTCCCCTCATTATCCCCTGGGGGCTGATCAAGGCACAAGTCTTGAGAATAATAGGGACCCTTCTTTCTCTACATGGTAGAACCAAGACAACCAGCCCCATCACCTACGCCAGCCACTTAGTGATGGTGATGTTGCCCCAGCAACCAATCCAGGCACTAGAGGGGGAAGGAGGCAGCCCGATGGTGATGGGTGGGAGGGGAGTCACCTTGAAGAGGGTGATGGTCTGGAGCACTCCTGTGGTGCAGGCTGTCTCCCGGATGGAGTGCATGGCCAGTTGAGGGCTCCCTAAATCCAGTACACGCAGCCCCAGCCGAGCAGCCAAGATAGGCCCAATGGTGGTCCCACAGGGAGAGTCATTCCGGACCATGATATCCTGGGGAGAGGTGAAGAGATTTTTGAGTAACATGTAGTCTGTGCTCATTAAGGCCAATGAGGAAGTCACCTTACAACTTCAGGGCTGAAAGGGGCCTGGCAGATGGTTTACTTCTACCCCCTCGGAGAGTGGATGTGACCAGCTAAAATCACAAAACCAACATTAGATGGCAGGCAGGGGAATTAAAGGAAAAAAGTATCCTTTATGCCACTCTCTTGCTTAACACATACTCACCCCCATACAACACACAAAGAAAAACCACTCTGTAGTTTTGCTATTGACATTTTTAAACTATTTTCTTTATATTCTTGTAAAAAACTATATAATAAAATCATGTTAGATATCAAGACTTCAGTATAAGGGAAAAACAGAATTATAAAATCAAATTAAGTAATAACTATTCTTATTTTTTAAGAATTACAGTATTACCTCAAGATTTTCAAAATACATATATTATGAATTTTGACACTTCTAGCTATGCCCTCCCAATAACAATGAACACTCCTGGTGCCAGACCATGGGCTCCGATATCATTATCTATTAAATGCTACCAAGTCTGGGGAGAGAAATGAACAAGATGAGCCTGTAGTTTGTTGTAGTGCCAAAAAGCAAGAAAACTTTAGCCATGTCAAAATACACAGGCATTAAAAGTGGAAGGATATTAGGTAGTGTGATTTCTCCAACGTTCTTTCTCAAGACTGCTGTGGCTCTTCAGGGTCTTTCGTGGTTCTAATTCTGTGAAATATGCCATTGGTAACTCCAGGAACCATAAATCTGATTATGAATTCGAAGACAGGCAGTACAAACAGCAGTTGGTGGAAGTGACCTGCAACTATCTCTTTTTTTCCTTTGAGGTTACAGAAAATCGGCACATAGACAAGGCAATTAATTCTCAAAATAAAAACACCGTCTCCATCAGGTCCCAAGGTGAGCATATGGTGCATCACATTCTATTCCACAGCTGCATTTTCTTTTGAGTCTACGGGGTTATGATCAATTCTTTCTGGAAATAGTAGCTTCTCACAAACTCCTCCCTGATCGGTAAATACTGTGACATTTCACTAGGTTCCATGAAGAGGAAAGGTGAAACATGCAATTTTGCTCTCTTGTGACATATGTACTTGTAACATCTTTTGTTAGCCTCGTGGTAGTCTCATGTCATTCATTCTGATAAGCACTCCATCAATTATCAAGAAAAATGACAATAGCAAAAAAAGCTGGAAGGCGTTCCTCTAATTTTCATACTTAGGCTTGAAATTCCATGATCATGAAGCTCATCCTCAAACAGAACTTCTTCAAGCCAATCTGTGTTCTGGCTTTCCATTGCTCTGTGTCTATAACATCCGTTGTAGGCACAACCTTTAACTTGAGTGGCTCTCCAAGAAATGCTCCTTATAATCTGCTGTATAGGCCCACTTGTATGGTTTAATAACTGTGGAGTGTTCACCCTCCATCCTGCTTTCCTGCCACTCTTCCACACAGGCTACTTTCGGCATCTGTGGCACTGAACTCAATCCCAAAGCCATGCTGGATTCTTAAAACATTGTCTCCAAACACCATTTTGGGGAGAGATGGCATATGCAATTCGTCAGCTAACTTCTCCACGGCCACCGACTTCATGATGTGGGTCTTGGTTGCCATCAGCTTCCAGGGCCTGGAGAAATCCTCCTAGTGGCTGTTCTGCAAGCTGGGGATCATCATGGCTGAGGGGGGGCCCACATGGACCTCGTGGAACAGGCTGGAGTGGCGGCAGTGGACAATGGTTCCCCCGCCTCAACCTTCAAATTATTACTTATTGACAATGCACTTGGTCACCCAACAACTCTAATGGGGACATACAAAGAGATTCATGCTTTCACGCCTGCTAACACAACATCCATTCTGGAGCCCACGGATCGAGGAGTAATTCTGACTTTCAAGTATTATTAAAGAAATGCATTTTATAAGCCTATAGTTGCCTTACAAAATGATTCCTCTCATGGATCTGGCAAAGCAATTAAAAACTAATAGAAAGCGTTCACCATTATAGAACATTGATAATTCATGGGGAAATGGTTATAATATCGACATTAACAGTTTGGGAGAAGTTGATTCCAACCCTCATGGATGACTTTAAGGAGTTCAACTTCAGTGAAGGAAGTAACTACAGATGTGGTAGAAGTAACAAGAGAATTAGAATTGGCAGTGGAGCCTGAACATGTAACTGAATTGCCACAATCTTGTAAGATTTTAATGCAACTCTAAGGGTGAGCAAATGAAGTGGTTTCTTTTTTTTTAATATACTTTATTGATTTTTTACAGAGAGGAAGGGAGAGAGATAGAGAGGTAGAAACACCGATGAGAGAGAAACATCGATCAGCTGCCTCCTGCACATCTCCCACTGGGGATATGCCCGCAACCCAGGTACATGCCCTTGACCGGAATCGAACCCGGGACCCTTCAGTCCGCAGGCCGACGCTCTATCCACTGAGCCAAACCGGTTTCGGCTGAAGTGGTTTCTTGAGATGAAATTTATACTGGTGAAGATGCTGTGAAGATTGTTGAAATGACCACAAATGATTGAGAATATAACACAAATCTGGTTGCTAAAGCAGCTGCAGGTTTGAGAGGACTGACTACATTTTTGAAAGAAGTTATACTGTGGGTAAGATGCTATCAAACAGCATTGCATGCTACCAAGCAATCATTTGTGAAAGGATAAGTCAATAGATGCAGCAAACTTCACTGTTGTTTTATTTTAAGAAATTGCCAGTCACCACAACCTTCACCAACCACCACCTGATTAGTCAGCAGTCATCAACATGGAAGTAAGACCGTCCACCAGGAAAAAAGCTTACAACTCGTGAAGGTCCAGATATAATTAACATTTTTTTAGCAATGAAGTATTTTTTAATTTATTGATTGATTTTTTTAGAGAGAGAGGAGGGGAGAGAAAAATAGAGGGGGAGAGAGAAACATCACTTTGTTGTTCCACTTATGTATGCATTCATTGGTTGATTCTTATATGTGCCCTTATCAGAGATCAAACCCACAACCTTGGTGTATAGGGAACAATGCTCTAACCAACTGAACTACCCAGTCATGGCCAGCAATAAAGTATAGAGGGAAAGAGACAAAGCCACACCACGCCATCAGGCAGTATTTTAAATTAATGTGTATACATTATTATTATTACTTTAAATATATTTTTATTGATTTTAGGGAGGAATGGAGAGAGACACAGAAACATCAATGATGAGAGAGAATAAATGGTTAGCTGCCTCCTGCATGCCCCCTACTAGGGACCAAGCCCAGAACCCGGGCTCATGCCCTGACCTGTAATCTCCTGCTTCATAGGTCGGTGCTCAACCACTGAGCCACATCAGCCAAGCTATACATTACTTTTAGTCATAATGCTATAGTACACTTAATGGACTGCAATACAGTATAAACGTAACTTTTATATGCACTGGGAAACCAAAAACTTCATGTGAATAGCTTTATTGTGATATTCACTTTATTGTGGAAGTCTAGAACCGAACCCACATTATCTCCGAAGTATGCCTGTGTCTACACCTACACCTATGACTAGATGGGCCATTGCCAAGGGAAGAGTGAAAACGAACAGTTAAGAGTTCCAAGCCCCTCAGCCCTGAAGTTCCCTTAGGGAAGCCCCCAGGGTGTGTAAGAGAGACACAGGGGAGGTGGGAGTGCTGGATGAGAAAAGGGCAGAACTAACTCATGTGCCATAAGCACACTGTACCTTTAATCCTCAGAGAAATCCAGCAGAATAGGCATCGTCATCAGCCCCATTTTACAGGTGTAGAAACTGAGACTCCAAGAAATTAGAAGACTAGTCCGAGGTCACAGGGCTAGTACCACGGCAGAATCAGCATGGATTCCAGCTCTGCCTATATCCCAAACCCCTGTTCTCCTCACTCTACTGGGACCCTCTCCACTAAATACTGTCTACCATGGTCCCCACTCATTGGGGGCCCATCTGCTTGTGCCCCTCTGCACCCTTCCGAGGCAGTGCCAGCTCTCACCTGCAGGGGAACCCCGACATTGTTGGCCACCCTGCGGATCAGGGCCTCTGAAACCGCATTCGAGGCATAGCGCTGCTTGTTGTTCACCTTGATCACGGGGCCCTGGGGAGAGGGAAACCAGGAATCAACGGTGAGGCAGCCATGAGGCCCAGAACCAGTCAAGCTGACAAGTTCTGAGAAAGAAACAGGGGCACCTCACCTTGTGGAATAAGGGCCGGTGGTTCTCCTCATGCTTGTCCCTGTAAGAGACAGTTTAAGGGCAAGAGATGGCAAACAGGAGCCGGGCCTGTCAACACCCACCTCTTCCACAGCAGACATCACTAATGGATCACAGCATGCTTTCCCACCAGCCCGGCAGCACCTGAGTCATGCCAAACAGTGTTCTAGGCAGCCTCTAGCAATAGATGGAAATAAGTTCGCAGACAGAGCTCAGGCATTATGTGACTTTGGCCAAGCTCAGCCTTGGAGCAGTGAAGAGGAAGTTCCCACTGAACCTCCCAGTTGAATCAGGGGAAGGGGGAAGAAGCCAGGGCTCTCCAGCTGTGTGAAGACTGCAGGCCCGGCACGGTACACTCACAGGTAGTTGGGGTGCACAGCATGGGCCATGTCTGCACTGATCATGTAGGACTTGGGTATGGCTTCCTCGAAGGCCGTCAGGTGCTGGGGCGAGGCCGAGATCCGCCGCAGCACCAGCTCCGTCAGCAGTGACTGTGCCCCTTGGGCACTTTCAGACCCCACCTGCCAACAGCAGAGACCTGGCTCGGGGGGTCTGGGCTGGAGGCCAGGGAGAGGGGCCCAAGGCCCACACTGGCCCAGGACCCCACTGAGTCACTGGGTGAGGTATGTAGGATGTTATCAGCAACTTCCCCGACCCTGTGTCACCAAAAGCCTGATGGTGGGCTGGGGTCAAACTAAACCTCAGTCATCTCTGGGGCAGAAACAGCACTTTCTAGTGGGCTCCCTGCACGGCCCCCTTCCTTCTCCCGACCCTGGTAACCAGGGCTCAGCACAGTGCCCCACCACAAGGATGAATCTTCTTTTACGCATGTGACAGACTCTGTCCATGGCATCTCCTATAACAGGACATCCAAGCTATCGCTAAGCACATGACGTGCCAAGGTGAGGTGGCATTCCTAGTTTCCCTGAAGCTACACGTGGCCATGCTCAGTTCTGTGGAATGTAGGCAGTGATAAATGCCGTCTTTGGGTCATGCCCTTTAAAGGCTGGGCAGGCACTCCCCCTATGCCCTTTTCTCCCTTCCTACTAACTCAGTACAGACGTGATGGCATGAGCTGGAACAGCCACCCTGGGTCCTGAGCTGGAAGCCCTGTGTTCAGGATGGCAGAGACCTGTCCCGAACTGCTAAGTCTGACCTGTGCGGTTACATGAGAGAGAACCACCCAGCTGTTCCAGTTCTGTTACAGTGTCTGAGACAGCAGCCCAGCACCAGCAGGCATGAGGACCCACCATGTGCTGCCCTGGGGCTTTGAGGATGAAAGGGTACAGAGAAATTGGGAGGTATGGTCACACTAGAGGCAGATAAAGGCTGACCCAGAGGGGACCAAGTGCTAAGGGAATATAGGCAGCGTCTCCCCTGCTGGCTCAGTGGGCACCTGGCAAGGGATGGCCATGGAAGTCTCCCCAGAGGGCCCCCTCCCCCGCTCAGAGCTCTACGCCTACCTCTTCATTGTCGTAGAGGGCAATCATGCGCACATGGGGATCAGCAGCCAGGGAGGCAGGGGCCGCGCAGGATTCGATCAAGGCCTGGTTTGAGGGGGGATCAACAGCATCATCCTCACCGCTCCCGCTTCTGTAACTCGGCCCACCAACACCTCAGAGGTGCCCATCCCCACCCGCCTGAGGGCACTGCCTGGGAGAGGGTGGTGTGGGACCCTGAGATGCGAGAAACCACCCTTTGGGGTTCTTCTCCCACACCTTCCCATGCAAAAGACAAGCAGGTGTGTAGGACAGAGGGGAAGGGCTGAGAATCTCATAAAGTCCAAAGAACCACACAGATCATGCAAACTAATTGGCCTCAGCGAAGAGACCGAGGTCCATGGGAGTGACTGTGGTTCCATCAGGGTGACATGACTGGCTGGCTGGTGGCAGAAGTGAGTATGTGTCCCAGGCCTAGCTCTGGCCTCAGTGACAGCCCAAAGTCTGTCTCTAAGAACAGGATGGGAGGGAAGAAGAGGTGTGAAAAGGGCAGAGGGAGGGGCAGGGGTAAGAGGAGAAATGGTGGGAATACCAAGGTGGCGAGGAGGAAGAGACCCCACAGAGAGAAGGCTGGGTGGGCTTAAGCCTGAGGTAGGGGGATGGGAGAGGAGCAGGGAGAGGTGGGTGATACTGCCTGATGGGCTAAGGCCTTTCCCTGGAAGCAGAGTTAACTTAGAAAAGAGGCAGCAGGAGCAGGGTTAGGATAAGACACCGTGGTGCCCCAAACCTCTCAGCCTTCCCCACTGCAGCCCCAGCCTCCGGATCAGTGCAAGGATGGAGCCAAGAGGCTGCAGCATTTAGGCCCCTCCCCATGGCCCACCAGCACCAGCACACTGGGAGGGGTGGGGGCTACAGCTATCTCACAACTGTTGGGGCTTCAGACGATCCCCCCACCCCATTATTCCACCTCTCCTGGGGCTGTGTGCCCCCTGGGGGTGCCCCAGCTCACCTGCAGGGCACAGAAGCAGCTGTGCAGATTGTCCAGTCGAGGGGCAAAGATGAACTCCTCATAAGCACCACCCAGCACCTAGGAAGACAGGACAGTCGGCCTGACCTTTAAACCCTCATCCCAGCTCACCTGCGGTTCCCTGCTCTCAAGGGCCTGAGCTTGAGCTACCTCTTCGGTTCCTTGCGCAACCTCTCCCTGACCTCTGGCTCAGGACTCTGATACTGCTGTGCAGGGCTGTGGAGAATGGGGCTGGGCTGGGGCAGAGGGAGGGGAGGCTGCAGGCCTGTAGTTCCTGACAAGTTCCTATGGGACAGGAAAAGAGAGAATCTGAATGGTCACAAGAAAAGCTAAGGAAATAAATAAAGAGACCAGCCAACATACAGAAACTTAGTGCACATTCAAAGAGGATCGAACATCCAAAGCCTCAGCAATGTCCTATGGTCAGCAACTGGGAGGGACGGGAGGGCAGACTCCGGAAAAAGAGTGGGTACATCGAGGCCTCTTGCCCTCAGAGGTTCAGAGCCAATGTGGGTCACAGAGGACAGGGCCACCTGTGGTAGAAACTCCTAGGGAATCTTGGAAAAACGGACTCCCAAAGCCCATACCAGAAAGTCCGGAGGCAGGTCCAGTGTGGGAAACTACCATTTTTTTGGACAAAGAGGTGGGTGGTGTCTTCTGGGAAGAACAGAAATGAGAGTAGCTGGGGGACTGGCCGAGTTGATGAGTGCCTAGGGGGCATTCTGGGACAGGCTGGGATCCCTGAGGTTCCCCCGCCATGAGATCTGCAGCCGTTCCTCACCGCAGGCTGGGTGTCTGCAAGGCAGAGCTCCATCTCCAAGATGTCCTCAGGGCTCAGCCCCAGATGGCCACAGAGAAGGGACACGAGGACCGAGTGGTGCCGGTCATCCTGCAGCGAAGAAGGATGCTAGGAGGGTCTGCTCTTCCCCCCTCTCCCATTCTCAGGGGATCGGTCCCTCCCCGGTGAGCAGGGGACTGTCTTACTGCAGCACTGAAAGCCCCTGGCTCAGCATTCTCCTTCTCCAGCTCCTCCTGGACTGCTGTGGCAAGGATGGGGACTCTGTGGGGAGACACATGAGGAGGGGCTGTGGGGAGGGCTAGAGGGCACAGCAGGGTGGGGCACACCACAGCTCAGGCATCTCCTGATGGGGTGCCCTTGCCCTTCAACTTCTAGTCCCCCCCTTCCTCAATGGCAGAGTAGTGAGGGCCCTTGGACATCACCTGGGTCCCAAGAATAGAACCTGAGGGTGGCTACCATTAGGTAGTACTCTCCCAGGGCCCACTGGGGCTCCTTCCATCACCTGGTGCCACACCCCATCCCTCCCAGTCACCACAGCCCTTGCCCAGTCTCACAAGTGCGTCTCCGTGTTGGGCCCAAAGTTCTCATTGACATTTCGCTGCAGATGGATGGCCAGGTGTGGGATGCGAAGAATGGGCCGGTCCACATGCACCAGCCGCTGCTCCAGCCGGTCTGAGGTAGGGCACTGTGGCCAACCAGGCCTGGTCAGCCCAGGCTGCCTCCCAACCACAGTCCGTTACAGCCCCTACTTCATACAAACTAACCAAGGTGGTCCTCTGACCTGGACCACCCCAAGCCCCTCCCCCAGGGGGGCTGTCCACAGGTTCCCTGAAGGAAGGTGACAGTCAATCTTCAGGCAGTTGAAGATGAGAACCTCCCAGGTTCCCTCCCTGTTACTACCTTGACAATGACGCGTCCAGCCAAGGTCAGGTCACGGTCAAACCAGGTGCTCCAGATGCCACCACCATAGGTCTCCACACCAACCTGATGGAAGCCCACCTGGCTGCGGCGAGATCGCCGCTTCACCTGAGTGTGAAGATGGGGGACGGGAAGTCAGGGAAGGCTGCGAGGCGTGATTTGGAGATGAGAACGACTGTTCACAGACTAAGTCACAGAACGAATACTCAGGACAGAGCAGGGCCCAAAGCGTGGAAGAGGCCCTGCTCCAGGGAACAGCGCCCCGGAAATGTACCTCCTGGCTCTTCTGCCCTGTTCCCTGCCCCTCCCAGCTCAGCACAGCCCTAGGTGCTTACCCGAAGGCAGGGGCTGTCCGTGTGGGCACCAATGAGGCTGAAACCATTGCCAGGAACATACTGGCCTCCCACAGCAAAGGCGATGATGGTGGAGGAGTTCCTGGTCAGGAAGTACTGGGGTGGGGGAGGGGAGGTTTTGAATCGGATGAGCCGGCCTGCTGGCATACAGGACTTTGAGCCCCGGCCTAAGGACCTGCCTTTTGCCCCTACCCCATCCCTGGTACCTTGCTCTCGGGCTTCAGGTCCCAGCTCTCCGTCTCCTTGAGTTCATGGAAGCCAGCCTGGAGGAGACGGCTGCGACACTCGGCCACAACTGTAGGGAAAGACCTTGCTCACAGCGATGCAAGCCGGGAGGGGCACACCAGCTCCCTCTCCTCCGCTGCCCTGGGCACTGACCGTGGAAAGGAGAGGGGCTCCGGTTCACGAACTTGAGGAGTTCCCGGGCCGCAGCCTGCACCGCCTCTTTGCTGGCCCAGCCGTTCATGGCCACCTAGGGGAGGGGGCGCTCAGAGGCTCCAGGGACTTCCACCCCGACCACGAAAGGGACCGCTCCCAGGCTCAGACTGCTGCCTCCCCTAGCTCCACGGAGAGACCCAGCCTGACCGGACCTCAATCTGCAGAAAGCTCCGGCGCTCGAGCCAAAGTATCACAACCCAGCAGCGATCCCCGCCCAGGTCGTCCAAGACGCCGCGCCCCGAATCCTTAGCCCGGCCCCAAATCCCGCCCCACGTGCCCGCCCAGCAGAGAAAGCCCGGTCGGGGTCCCTAACTCCAAGCCCGCCGGCACCACGTGCGTGACCCCTTTCCGAAATGAAAGCCCGGTTCTCCAGGGAATACCCCGACTCCCCTCCACCCTGTGCCCCCGTCCCCCCGTCTCTCGCAGGCCACCCTCTTACAACCTCCGGACGGTCAGGTCACGCGGGGCTGGGCTTTCGGTTTTGCTCTGGGATGGGCGCCGCCCGAACCCCGCGTGCTGGGCAGCTGGGGCCCGAGCCGGCCGGGCTGGGTCTGCGACCGAATCTCGCGCGGGGCGCGCGGTGGCCACCTACCCGCATTAGCCCCGCTCGTGGGCTAGACTGGACTCGCCAGGCCCTTGCACTTGGCCAGCCCCCGCTCCCGCCACGCCAGGTCCGGCCTCACCGTCCGCCCCGTTCCCGCCCCAGCCCTCCGCGGCGATGGCGGGTGCCCTCTGCCGCACCGGAGGTGGTAGGACAGCCGCCAAACACCGTCCCCACCCCTCCTGGAGGTCAGAAAGTCAGAAACACGCGCCCCCGCCAGCTCATCGGGTCCGCAGATACTGTCCAAAGTGCCCTCTCTCTCATAGGCGCCCTGCGATGGTAAAAGCAACACAACCGATGGCCATGGAGCCTCACCATGAGCTCTGGCTTTATGATAAAGCTCGAGGTGTCATCTCATTTAATCTTCACAACCGCCCTGTCGACTTTGTACTTTGTCATCATTTTATACATGAACAAACCTACACGCAGAGACCAGTAACCTGTCCAAGGTAGTAAATGGCAGAGGTGGAGTTTGGACTCAATTAATGACAGGGCCTGGAACTACCCACTCTCAGGTCTTTTCTGGGCCTTCCTTTTTCTTGGTCAGTGTTATGTTACTTGGGAGGCCCCTGAGGGACAGGGAAGTTAGTGACTTGCCCAAGATCACACAGCTGTTGGAGACATCTGGGATTCGACTCTAATATATGTACTCTTTCCACATCTTAAGACAGAAAAAAAACTAGATCCGTATGTTCTTGGAGGTATTTCTAATATTCCTGTGTCAAGAGTGGTGAGTAGCAATTTAATAAAACCATTCACCTGCCTAACATAGACTCTGACCAGGACCCTTGGAGGCCTCTTAGTCCTGCTACCAAGGGTGTTGTCAGTATCCCGGGTTTGCCTGGAGGATGGAGCAATCTTCATGCATGTACTGGGGTGGGAATGTCCAAGGTTGGAAAGGTCCTGCAATCCTCACTTCGAAGGAGTAGATATTGCAGGGGAATGTTCAGGAATATACTTGTCCAGCTGGTGTGGCTCAGTGGTTGAGTGACAACCTATAAATCAGGAGGTCACAGTTCAATTCCTGGTCAGGGCACATGCCTGGGATGGGGGCTCAAGGCTCTATCTCCATTGTGGGGCGTACAGGAGGCAGCCAATCAGTGACTCTTTCTCATCATTGATGTTTCTATCTCTCTCCCTCTCCCTTCTGTGAAATAAAAGTGCCCTCTTTTTTTTTTTTAAGAATATACACACTAGGTGACAGGTTAAATTCATGGCATTCCCTAACCATTTATGGAAATGCCATTATGTATAAAGGTTCAGTGTTGACGTGACATGAAGAAAATATTCTTGGGGAAGGGACACATTCGAAGACAGTTGAAAAGAGCTGAAACCGGAGTACAATGCGTAAGGGAAGGAGACAAAGAAAAATCTTTAACGTTCTTCTGATCACAAAAAGAGTACATGTAAATGTGAGAAATTCAAATATCACCAAAATGCATAGCTTAGAAAGTTAAACTGAACATCTGTTCTTTCTTTAAAATACATTTTTATTTCTGAGAGGAAGAGAGAGCGAGCATAAATGATGAGAGAGAATCATTGATCAGCACATCCTCTACTGGGGATCGAGCCCACAACCTGGGCATGTGCCCTGATGGGGAATTGAACTGTGACCTCCTGGTTCATAGGTCAACGCTCCACCACTGAGCCACACTGGCCGGGCTGAGCATCCATTCTTTATAAAAAACAAAACAAAACCCTCTTAAGAAACCACAAAGAGAAAGGATAAAGGCTATTTGCCAGAAATCTATAGCAGATATTAGTGGGGAAGTACAGAACTGCTTCTATTCAAATCAGAAGACACAGGTGGGCTGTCACCACTGGTAGCCAATGTGGACCTGCAGTCAGAGCCAGCGCCACAGAACAAAATAAACAATTATACACGGGAAAGTAAAATTTGTCATTATTTGTAGATTATTTGATTATTTAGAACCTCCAAGAAAATAAACTGACAAACTTTTAGAACTGGTGGAAAGGATGGCCTGATGTTAAAAATTATCGGCTTTCCTGTACAAGAATCAGCTAGAATACTAGTATATAATAGTAAAAATATCCTATTTACAAAAAAAATACTATTAAATTCTTAGGAATGAACATATGAGAGACCCAATCTCACTGTAACTAAGGACATGCAAGTTAAAAATGAGATACCACATTTTGATTTGCCAGATTAGCAAAAATGAAAAGGATTGGTAATATTAAGTGTTGGAGAAGGCTTGGAAATACATGCCTTTATACCCAATT
The DNA here is from genome assembly GCF_014108235.1 of Myotis myotis. NCBI lineage: Eukaryota > Metazoa > Chordata > Mammalia > Chiroptera > Vespertilionidae > Myotis > Myotis myotis. Next base: position 22,667,276 of record NW_023416390.1, read on the forward strand.
TCTGTGGTACAACCACTCCTTGTGGTGATTCCAAGTTGCCAATGTGAACTGAACGTGGAATTGGGAATGGATTTGCAAAAGCACAGAATTATATAGATTCTTCCTACCATAGAGATATAATAGACATTAACCCCCAAAGCATAGATTTACAGCAAGGTAATTAGGAAAATGATGATTTCTGAGTATATAGTATTTCTGTTTGTAATATAATTTATGTAATTGTAAGTTTATGTAATTTAAATTTTAAGTGACTGCTGTCTTTAACAATGGGATCACAAATTCCTGGAAATTTGACAGTTTCTATGAGCTAGTCCAAGTTGGCTCTAGCACACAACTTCACCCATACTCTATCTACATCTTTGCTCCTCAAAGTGTGATTTTTTTGACCTGGACACTTTTTAGAAATGCAGGGTAAGATCTCTAGTGGATTCAAATGCATGTTAAAGTGTAAGACACGGTGTTTGAATACCATGTGGTAGTAAAAAATAATGTGAGGCCAATCTTTATGTGTTGTAGAAAAAACTCCAAAAATATTGTTGAGTGAAAAAGAACAATTTGCAAAATAATGTCTACAGGACATTTAGATAAAACTCACACAATGAGCTAATTCCTAGATTTTATAAAAATATACATGTAAATGCATGGAAAAGGTTTGGGAGAGTGGTCATGTCTGGACTGGGGGATGATATTGGATATGAGGTGGGAGGACCAAGGGGGAACCTTAGCTATCTGAAAAGAGTTTCTGAGAATCATTCTTGCCTCCAGCATCTTGAAAAAATCTTCCATTTATTTATCTTTTTGGTTTAACAAATGAGTTAACATTGCAATCGGTTATACACACTTCAGTGTGAGTTGATGTGATATGCCTGTCTCTTCTGACCCGTCAGTTTATGAGAGAACTTTCTAACTAGTAGTTTGTCACATAATTATTAAGGGTGATTTGGGGTATAGGAGACCAAAGCAGTGCTGTAAGGAAGAATGGTGGTGTGTGTGTGTGTGTGTGTCCTGCCTGTCCCTGTCTACTAAAATGGGTGCAGAGTGGGGCTGAATCAGATGATCTTGATTTTCCTGGGTATCTCATTGCTGGTAGGTATCTTGGTGGTTTAATTAATAAATAATTTGCTTTTGGGTAAAAGGATAGGAACTTGCATAAACTGTACAATTTGTCCTCTGACAGTGTTGTTGGAAAGGCACTTTAGTTTCCAACATGTATCTTCTCAAGTTCTGTTTTCCAAGCAAGACTAAATTGATCAAGAACTACAACTCCCAGGATGCCTTGAGGTGAGTAGCTCAGGCAAGATTATAATTTCCAACCAGTTATGTTCTAGGAGGGAGGTTTACAAAGCACTGTATATAGCTACAAAGAATGAAGCACCTCTATAGACATTAATAAGGAACAAATTCCAAGATAGACTATTAAGTGAAAAAAACAAGATGCAGAGTAGCAGTTGTGATATGCTGCCATTTGTATGTGTGTGTGAACACACAGGCACACATATATATTCTTAAATGTTTATAATATGCCACAAGAAAATAGTAACTGGCTCTGTGAAGGAGAAATGGAAGGGCTCAAGGTCTAAGGTGAAAGACACACTTCTTTTTTCCTATAAATTCTTTTGCACTTTTTGAATTTTTTTCTACATACATATATCACCTACTTTAAAAGACTAAATAAGTAAATTTTATTTATTTTTTTAAAAAAATATATTTTTATTGATTTCAGAGAGGGAGAGGGAGAGAGATATCAAAACATCAATATGCCGAAACCGGTTTGGCTCAGTGGATAGAGCGTTGGCGGGTGGACTGAAGGGTCCCAGGTTCGATTCCGGTCGGGGGCATGTGCCTGGGTTGTGGGCACATCCCCGGTGGGGGATGTGCAGGAGGCGGCTGATCGATGTTTCTCTCTCATCGATGTTTCTGATGTCTCTCTCCCTTCCTCTCTGTGAAAAATCAATAAAACACATTTAAAAAAAAAATCAATAATGAGAGCAAATCACTGATCAGGCTGCCTCCTGCACACCCCACACTGGGGATGGAGCCCACAACCCAGACATATATGTGCCCTCACTGGGAATTAAATTGTGACCTCCTGGTTCATATGTGGATGCTCAACCACTGAGCCATGCCGGCCAGGCAGTATCCTATATTCTTATTTGCTAAATCTGGCAATCCTAAAAAAAACAATGACATGGACCTATACACACACCAATGTCACTTGCCTGGTTGTGAGATTGCACTGTAGTTAGGTAAAATGAAACCATTGAGGGAAACTGGGTGAAGGGTACACAGAACCTCTCTGTACTATTTTTGCGACCATCTGTGAATGTATAATTCTTTCAAAATAAAAAGGTTTTTGGAATGACCCTCAAAAGAAAACCCACTGGTCCTGTTGGTGATAAAAACAGAGATACGGGGAAGTGCTGATTATTAAACCTTGGGAGTTTATGGAGCATTGTAAAACTGGCTTTTTGCAAAGGTCTGAGATGTAGCCCTCTTGAATGTCAATGATCTTGCATAGTTATTGACAGTAAAACCAAGTGGCTATATGGTGGGCTCAGGATCAGACAGCATGGGTTCAAATCTGGACTCCTCCATTGATTAGCTGCGGGCCATAATTGCAGGGGAGCACTGGAGTCAGCTCATACTCCACTCTCGGTGACATCAGGCAGAAGTTATACTACCAAGAATGGCAAACATGACAAATCAGGGTTATTTATTTATTTATTTATTTATTTTATTCAAGAGAGCTAGTTGTTCAGCATTTACCACTACACTACAGACCTTGAGCTTCAGTTTCTTCATCCATAAAATGGGGGAAGATAACAGTAATAACCCATAATGTGTTTTTTTAATTAAAATACATTTTTATTGATTTCAGAGAGGAAGGGAGAGAGATAGAGAGAGATAGAAACATCAACGATGAGAGAGAATCACTGATCGGCTGCCTCCCGCACACCCCCAACTGGGGATTGGGCCTGCAACCCAGGCAGGTGCCCTTGAGTGGAATCGAACCCAAGACCCTTCAGTCCTCAGGCTGACGCTCTATCCACTGAGCCAAACCAGCCAGGGCACCTCATAATGTTTTGAGGATTAAATGAGACCATGCCTGGAGGTGCTATCATGAAGTCTGTCAAATAGTAAGTGAGCAATAAATGTTAGCTATTAATATCTCTGACATCAGTATCTCTCATATTAAACCGTGAGCTACTTGAGGCCAAGTTCATGCCTTACTCATCTTGATATCTTTAGTGACTGGCACAGGGCCTGAAACAGCAAGGGCTAAACGAATGCTCTCTAAATTAATGAATAAATGACAATAGTGCCTTGAGGTTCTCAACCTCCAGGAAATTTGCATTTTATCAGAGACCTTTTAGGGCACACTTTGATCTTTCATCATGAGGTTTTCAGGCCCTGTGTCAGGCTGCCAGGAAGGTCTGGGCAGCACTCGCACTCCCCCCAAGGTAATCCCCAGTGCCTGCAGGCCTGGCCCTGGCCTCCCTAGGTGGTACGCTTGGAGCCCCCACCCCCCCTATTGTTGGGGACAGGCCCTCACATCTCCTTCCTCAGGGAGCCAAGATGGGGCATATCTGGCTCCGAGCCTAGAGCCTGTCTGACTAGAGGTCATTTAGCCCTCGCTGGATTTGTCCTGTTTATTTTAGTGAACAGGGCTGTTTACTTTCATTTCTTATTTCTAGGGGCGCTTCCCTTTTATTTACTCTTTGTAAGCACTTGGGTTTGAGTAAATATATCTATAAAGTTCCAGGGACTAGGTTATTCTGTGTCTGGTATTTTAATGGCCTTTAAACAGTGTCTGCTCAGGTAAGCATTTTATAGACGGGTCGAAAAGATAAAGATTTCTGTACTCAGTGGCTTCTGATTCCTTCCAAGCTGTCAGCTGGTCACCAGCAGCCTGTGAATCATCAATAATAAAAACATGAAAAGCTCACACCCATCCCGGACAGAGAAACTGACCCACCTTGGTCAGCCAGACAGAGGATGTGGGTACTGTGGTAGGTGTTTCAACTCTAGGGTAGTGCTTGGGGAAGAATGACCGAGAGCGATTTTTAAAATGAAGATTCGTGAGCCCCACACTTGAAAATTCTGATTTGGAAGGTTTGGGCTGAGGCCCAGGGATATGCCGTTTTAACCCATGCTGCAAATAATTCTGCTCTCCTTAGATTGCTCACCTGTTATCTTGAAAACACTTATGCCAGGGGAGGTCTGCTGCATTGTAGGGCAACGTGGAGAGAAGCTCCAGGACCCAGAGAGGGCTGGCTGGAGTGGTTCCATCGGCACTTAGCATACTGCCCTTAGCCGATGATGAGTATTGCGCTGGTAAACCCCTTGCTCAGGCTCTAATTTGTCAGTAACTTGAGGGCAGGGACCATGTCTCATTCATCTTTTATCTCCTGCAATCCAATCCCTAACAGAGTGCATGGCTCACAGGTTGGTGCTCTGCACTGACGGGGACATTCCCACTGAAGACAGACCTAGACACAGGCCGGGTCCCCTCAGGGTAGCCTGGGAGCCAGTTGCTGGGAACAGATGTGGTGGAGAGGCTGAGCGCCATAGTCACCTGCTCGCTTCTTCCTGAGCTGGGCTGGGTCTTTCAGAGGCTGAATGGACAACGCCTGGACCTACTGCTTTTTTTTTTTTTTTTTTTTTTTTTTTTTTGCCAGCCTCTCCCTCTGTCTCAGCCTCTCGGCTTTAACTTGCAGAACCCATATGACATCATTGGTGTGATTTGATATAGTAATGTCCTCACAGCACCCAGGCCTCAGGTTAGCCTATTGTGGCCAATGTGTAAATGATGACCCTGAGCTGGTTGTATTCCAGGAGGCTACAGGTGTAGACTTTCTTTATTTGAAGACCTCCACTCTCACTTTCCAGCTCAGCCCCTTTGGTACTTTCCCCAGTCAGTGTGCTAATTATTTTATTTGTGTGTTTTCTTGTGTATTGTCTGTTTCCCCCACCAGAGGATGAGCTCCAGGCGGGCACAACCCACAGCTGCCTTGTTTGCTGCTGGATCCCCAGTGCCTGGCACATAGTAAGTGCTCAGTAAAGATTTTGTGGTTGCACTAACACAAGAATGACAGTCTTTGCTGGCTCCGCCATCCATTCATTTATTCATTCGACAAGCATGTTTTGCACATCTGTTGTGGGTCAGGCTCTTGTCAACCTGAATAGCTCCTTTTCTGCCCCAGGAGCTCCCACACCGGTGGTGGGACGCTGGAGACACATCCTTTGTGTGATGCACCCTGACAAGGGCTATATATCTGAGGTTTAACAGAGATGGGGTTGCAGGGAGGAGCACAGGGTGGCAATGACAGGCTCTTAAGCCAGAGAAATGGTATGTGGTCTGGCAGGATTTCCATCCAGGGGGCCTCATCTGCCCCAAGGCCTCAGTCTCTGCTGACAGCCACGGCTGCTTGTTTCTGTTAATATTGCAGCAGGGTGCATCTTTAGAAGCAATCTATAAAACACCATTTACAGCCATAACTAAACCACAAAAATCAATCCCCAACACTCACTCTCATCAACAAACGTGTGGAGGGCCTCCTGCGTGTGGTATACAGTGCTGTCTTTTAGGTGTACAGTTTTAAGGGGCTGTGGGAGATACAGGGATGAATGAAATGAGGACTCTGAGCCAGGGGGCTGCTAGAGAGACAGGACATGGGGGCATGAGACCGTCAACCACACAGAGTGTGCGCCAAGGAGTGAATGAAGGCCCTGGAGCTGTGCTGTCCAGCCCAGTAGCCAGAAGCCACAAGTGGACACTGAACATTGAGAGGTGCTGGACATGTAAAATAATGTACAAAAATATGTATAATATACCTCACGTGTAAAATATTGGTTACATCTTGAAATGATAACATTTTGGATACAATGTGTTAAATATACATTATTAAAATTAATCTGTCTCTTTTACCTTTTTGAAATGTGGCTAATAGAACATTTAAAATGGCATAGGTGTACCATTCTATACGACATCATCTGTATATTGTATTGTGTGTCCATCACCGTTTAATCCTCCTTTATCCTAGCCAATGTCACACACAAAAAAACACCCCCGAAACACAGCAAAACAAAGAACTAGCTAACACAGTGATACTTCTAACTTTCAGTTTGTCATTTTATTTAAAACTAGAGGCCTGGTGCACGAAATTCATGCACTGGGTGGTGGTGGTGGTGGGTCCCTCAGCCTGGCCTGTGCCCTTTCGCAGTCCAGGAGCCCTCAGGGAATGTCCAACTGATGGCTTAGTGCTGCTTCGGAGTCAGGAGAGGCTCCCGCCACCACCACTGTGCTCACCAGCCATGAGCCCAGCTTCTTGATAAGCTCCTGCATTGAGTGTCTTCCCTCTGGTGGTCAGTGCATGTCATAGCGACTATTCGTTCTGCCATTTGGTCAATTTGCATATTAGCCTTTTATTATATAGGATTATTTATATCTGAAACTAATATAAAACATTGACTATCAACTGTAATTGAAAAATAAACTAAAATAATAAAAATAATTATTTATGAAAATGAATAAAATGGCATATATGGCTTCCATTGTATTTCTGTTGGACAGCATTGGTCTAGGAGTTGAGGGGACCCAGTGAGGGACCTGTGCTATTCAGCTGTGAAGAATTCTAAGGAAATGGTGATTAGGGGCAGCAGGGGGTGCCAAGGAAGGGGTAGAAGACTTTCGAGAAGTTTGATCATGAGTGGAAGGAGGGAGGATGGCAGCACAAAGAGGCAACAGAGTCCCAGGAACAATGGGCATTTGTAACAGACACTCACCCAGCTCTTCCTGCTGCTCGGGCACCTTCCAAAAATGGAAGCACTTCCAGCCACTCTTCACCCAGTGCCTCTAGATCAGCGTTTCTCAACCTGTGGGTCGCGACTCCTTTGGGGGTTGAAGGACCCTTTCACAGGGGTCGCCTAAGACCATCGGAAAACACACATATACTTACATATTGTTTACAGTAGCAAAATTAGTTATGAAGTAGCAACGAAAATAATTTTATGGTTGGGGATTAGATGCTAAATATTGAGAAAGTTAACCCAGGCCATTCATTGCAAGGTGGGTTAAACACCACCCCCCCACCCCCCACCCCCGACTCCCTGCCCTGGACCCTGGGCGAAGGGCAGTGCTGGGAAAGGGAGGGGAGATCAGGGGCCCCAAGCAGGTGGAGCTGGGAGTTTGGTCAATGTTTGAGATGGAGAACATTTCTCAGAGTAGCAGTATGGCCCAGGAGGAGGAAGTCAGCCCCAAACCTGGCCAGACAAAGCTTCCACTATGGACACATTTCATCAGGGGCTTCAGGCAGCCTGGATTTGAGGTTCCTGCCTCTGCCCTCTCACTCAGCCACACAGAGAAAGAAGCTGTAAACACTCAGATGCAAGGATTAACTCTGCATGAGGTGTCTGGGACATTGTGAACAACTCTTGGCAGCAGTATTTATGTCTGTATTAGATTGATCTTTTTAACCCCCAGTACCTAGGACGTGAGGCTTGGTACACAGCCAGTGTTCAATAAAATGAATGCAGGGAGAGAGGGAGGGAGGGAGGAAGGAAGGAAGGAAGGAAGGGAGAGAGGGAAGGAGGAGAGAAGGTTGAACAAATGTCCAGAAGCAGATTCGTGACGTGGGCTATACTTGTTCTGTGCTGGATATTTGGATGTGGCAGCAAGAGGGGTCTCGCACCAGCCAGATCCCACAGTGTCCAGGTCAGAGGAGAACTAATGCCCAGCACACAGCACTCCACCATCCTACCTCCCTGCGGCAGGGCCCTCGCCCAGCAGCTTTGAGAAACAGTTTACATCCAGGCTGTAGCCTTCCTGGGCTAAAGCTCTGCCCCTGGTGTCTTGTCCTATTAAGTACTTTAGAAAGCCCCTTAAGGCCTCTGTAAAAGGAAAGATAAAGTGAAGAATTCCAGTTGGGTTAGATAAGCCTGGCCTGGGGGTGGGGTAGCTGAGTTAGTTCCTGGACCAGCAAAGGGACTCCCCAAGTGAATCAGGAAGCCTGCAGTTTCACAGCATGGCCACTGGAGGGCACGTCAACCATGAAATACCAGATCTTCACCTCCCAAGAGTCCAGGTTCAATTGAACAAACATTTAAAAATCATCACAATACTGATAGCTCTCCTATATTGAATATCCAATACACGCAAAACGCCTTAACATATATGATCTCATTTAATATTCACTACAATTGCTGTGAGTTATCTTGGCTGTTTAGGTAAAACTGAGGCTTAAAAAAGCCAAAGAACTTGCCTGAGGTGGCTCAACTGTGATTTGGGAGTAAGGACTTGAACCCAATACCTTGGGTACCAGCCTTCAACAATGAATGCACAGCCCAGTTGGTGTGGCTCAGTGGTTGAGCATCAACCCATGAACCAAGAGGTTGCTGGTTCGATTCCTGGTCAGGCTCGTGCCCGGGTTGCAGGCTTGGTCCCCAGGAGAGGGTGTGCAGGAGGCAGCTGATTGATGTTTCTATCTTTCTCTCTCTCCCTCTCAACTTCCTCTCTTTCTAAAGATCAATAAAAACAAACAAAACAATGAATGCACAGAAGCTGAAAAAGGACTCTCTGGGTAGAAGCAGAGACCTCGGAGAGATGAGTATGCGACACAAATTTTGTTACTGAACAATTTACACATGTGAAATTTGAAGATGGCTTACAGATAATTTGTACATTTTATATGGCGATGATTTTCCCCTCCCCCCAAAATGATGTTATTAAATAAATGAAGTGTTTCACAATTCATGGTGTCTTCGCTTGGAGGAAATAAACTCATTGTAATACAAGACTGGGAAAGAGAATTTTTGTTTAACACTTAAAAAGCACTTAGTATGTATCTGGAGCTATTCTAAGCACTTTACATAAAGTAACGCAGTTAATCCTCACAGCTGTCTCTGAGGTGCGCGCTGATATGGTCCCCATTTACAGATGAGAAACAGAGACAAGGAGAGGGAAGCAGCCTGCCCACGGTCACGTGGCTGGTCAGCGGCAGAGCTGGGACCAGGAACCCAGGTAGTCTGGTTCCAGATTTTGTCCTCTGGAATTTGGGGAACCTTCCCTTGAGGTGGAAAAGCAGGAGGTGAGGAGTCAGGATGGGCTCAGGCCTGGGTTCCCTTGGGGTTTCCTAGGCATGGGGGGGAAGAGGAGGGGGTATAGCAGGAGAGCCCAGGAAGCGGGGGTGCTCCAGTCTAGGGAAGAGCTGAGGCCACCCTGGCCCTGCCCCTCTCCAGGGACTGGCAGTTTGGAAGTGCAGTGTGTGGCCAGGAAATGGCCAGATTGGATTACAGGGAAGATTAAAGGAGCTAAATTGGGCCTGGGGCTGAGGGAGATGTCCCAGAAGGGAACTGCAGAGGGCCAGCAGCTGAATGGCCAGAGAGGCTGCCGGAGCTAAGGGTGGGGGCAGGGATCTCACACGAGGCAGGAAGCCCTTGTGAGTTCTGCAAGGCTGGAATGTGGGGTCACCAAGCAAGGGCATCATCCTCTCTTTTTAAAAAAATATATTTTATTGATTTTTTTACAGAGAGGAAGGGAGAGGGATAGAGAGTTAGAAACATCGATGAGAGAGAAACATCAATCAGCTGCCTCCTGCACACCCCACTGGGGATGTGCCTGCAACCAAGGTACATGCCCTTGACCGGAATCGAACCCGGGACCCTTCAGTCCACAGGCCGACGCTCCATCCACTGAGCCAAACCAGTTAGGGCAAGGGCATCATCCTCTTAGAAAGAGCTGGGGGTGAGGGTAGAGACCCTGACCCCAGAGAAGGGGAGGGGTGGGGCATACACCATAGGGGAGGTGGAGACAGACCTAGAGCTTGAGGTGTTCAGGGGGGAGAGGGGAAGAGGCCTGATCTGGGGAGGGAGGGAAGGGGGAGGGACCAGACTCGGGGGAGGGGTGGAGGCCAGAGACTGAGAGGGGGAAGAAGTTGGGTTGGAGACTCAGCCTGAGCCCTGAGAGGGGGCCTGGAGCTCCAAGCTTTTCCTGGCTGTTGTTTGCAGGGTGTTGGTGGGGAGCTCTTTGCACTACACAGAGGAGCAGCTGGAAACAGCCTGGGTCCCTGGAATGCCTTCCCACAATCCCAGCCTCCCCGCTCCTCTCTTCCCAACCCCACTCCCAGCCTGAGTGGCAGCACCGGCTGTGGCCCCTTCCAGTCCCCAGGGCAGGTGGTCAGTGGTCTATTCTGGTGTGCAGGGTGGCCGGGAGCCTGGGGACAGAAGAGGAAGAGAGCCTTGCCCTCCCTTTGAGGCTGGATGGGGAGGGGCACCAGGGGGCTCTGGGGGACAGGAGGGATGAAAAAGCTTCAGTGCTCCATTTTCAACAAACTATATCTCAGGGTCCTTATCACTGGGAAGGGGATTGTATCTGGGGCTTTCTAGAAGGCGTTGGGCCTGGGATCTGGGCAGTGAAAATCCCGGGCAGCTGACAGTGGATTCCCCAGTTGCTTTTGAGTCCCGAGGCTGCAGGAGCAAGCCTGGCCCCCAGTGCTAGTCCTCCAGGCAGCCTCTCCAGGACGGGATTGTGCCTGCTGCTGCCCAGGCCCTCTCCCAGGCCGGTTGGGGGCAGTCTGAGGCCAGGACGCACTCAGGGAAGCCTCTCCAGCTTGCAGGGGAGCCCCAGTGCCTGGTTGGCCTGAGGGTGGCACTAGGCAAAGCAGCCCCCAGTGGCCTCTTTATTCCCCACACAGGAGATCGGCAGTGTCCCCCCTCTTCTCCCCCGGGGCTTGTGGGATAAAGGCCAGACTCCTCTGCTGATGGGACCTGACTCCCTAACAACTCCAAGCCTTTGACTGATAAAGAGCTGGTTCTTTCAGCCCAGGCCCTTTTCTGGAGAGCAGTGGGATTGGGGAGAAGAGCAGGGCAGAATGTTGGGAGGGACTTGCCCTCTACTGGACAATGGACTTTCCAGTGGAGATCCCCCAATAAGGCCGTTTAAAAGAAGTACCTAGAAAGGAAACTGCTTGAGCCTGCCAAGTCAGTCTGCAGCAAGGCCTTAGAGACAATGCAGAGAAATGAGTCCGGCTTCCAAGAGCCATTATCTAAAATACAAATCCAGACTGTGTGCTTACTTGCTGTGCAACCTTAAAGAACTTACCTAACCTCTCTGAGCCTAGAATTTGTGATTGTAAAATGAGGATAATAGTTATTTCCCAGTATTATGAAGTTTGGAGATACAGTGATTTTTACATGACAGGTGTCCAGTATACAGTAGGCACTTAATAAGTGGTATAACTGTTATTCTCAGAGGTGGCAGGCCTCTGATAGAGAGCTTTAGAGTTAGGCAGTCTTGGCTATTAGTTTTGGTCCTACACTTGCTGACCTGAAGCAAGGATTCAAGCCAGTCCCTGGGTATCCGAGAACCAGCTCTTTATCAGTCAAAGGAGGTAAAGTTCTAGCGATAGCTGACTCTTATTGAATACTTACGGTGCGCCAGGTGTACCTAGTGCTTTGCAGACAATCTCCCATTTAACCTTCCCAGAAAACCTATGCTGTTATTATTGTTTTACAGATGAAGAAACTGAGGCTCCAATAGGTAGTAACTTACCCAAGAGTGGTAGAGGATTTAAGCCCAGGTAGTGATCCAGCAGCTACTCCCCAAATCTCTCTCCTTGCTCACACCTCTGTGAAGTCAAATGGGATTTAGGCCATGGCTGGCTATCTGGCCAGGTATGAGAAGACAGAGGGATGAAGGACTGAGGCTATAAAAACACTGAGGGCCCAAGAAGGTCTTCTGGACCCAAGACTCACTTTCATTGCATACTTGGATGGTTTGGAGAATAAAGAACAGCTCAGGGTGTTGTGGTGGGCTGTGGTCTGGAGTGGCAGAGAAGGTCCTGGGGTCTGAGTGGACCCCAAGCTGACTGTGACTCAGCTGGTTGGAGGAAGAAGAGGATGATCCTATAAGGCTATATATAGCAACTGTGCATAGTGGCCCTGTGAGGTCATTGCCAGCCTGCTCAGGCCCTGTTTAAAGAACCCCACAGCCTCAAAGGGCGGTAGGAAACCTGGAAAGAGTCCAGGACAGCAGGGATCTGACCAAACTGGAGGGGCTGAAACCAAAAAAAGCCTGTGAGGGAAGATGAAAGGAATGAATGAATCAGGCAGAAGAGAAGGCTGAATGACGGCACTAAGAACCTGACAGAGAATTCCAGGGAAGAAAGGAAACTGCTTTTCTCTATCTGGGTTAATGTCTAAAGAAAGAAGGGGCTTACAGTTCAGCAGAGGGTTAGGGGGAGTGAGAGCCGGGTCCCAGCATAGGGGAAAGAGACTGTGAAATCTCCTTGGAGCGGGGCTGAGTACCACCCTGCACATACCTGTTTCTGACTCACCCTGATCCCCCCACCCCAATTCTCACACCCCTTACCCTCTTCCACCTACTCTGTTCAAAGAGCATTTGCCCCTGTTCTGCTAGGGGGTTTCAATGTGGCTGCATGGGAGCGGGGGAGATGCACGTCTGTGTTGGGGCTCCTCTGCCTCCCGTCTCTGCTGCTTCAGGACTGGGTGGATTTGGAGAAGTTCAAGGGTAGACTTCTGGGAATTGTGAGGAGGTGGCCAGATATGGTGAGGGGACAACTGAGCCGCTGAGAGCCCTAAGGGGGCTGCATTTGTTGTGCTGGGCAGGACCAGGTGCTCACCCAGGGAAGATGAAAGCCTGGGGAGAGGGAGAAGAGGAGGAGGGAGGAACCTGATTCCATTTCTGCTGGCAGGTGTGGCCACGTCCATCCACGTGTGGTGGGATTCAGGCTCTTCTGGGGACATACCAGTGATCTGGGTCCCACCTGATGGTGGATTCTGAAGAAAGGGGCCTCTGTCACTCCTCCTCTTGGGGCCAGAATAGAGAGGGATATGTCACTTCAAGCAAGAGAAACTGAGACCCAGAGAGGGCCCGCAGCCAGTCCAGGGTCACACAGCCTATCCACTCCCAGCCACATGCTGCTCCCAACACGTCAGGGTGCCTTCCAGGGGATCTTCCCTTAATGCTACCTAAGTCTCCTCCCCTTCCCTGGACCGGACCTCCGACCCCATTTTCGCCATTCCCCATCTCCCCATCTCTAACTGATGCAAATAACACCTGGACTTTGCGGGGCGCTCAGAGTCCACAAAGGGCTTTCACCTCCACCCTTCTCATTGGCTCCTCCCCCTTGAGGCTCCGCTTCACCCGCCCCCCCACCCCTCCCTCCTCCCTCCACCACCGCGGCCCCCTCCGCCTCCCCGCAGCCTGCCAGACGTCCTATTTGGTAGGATAGGTTGGGAGCTGGGAGGAGGTGAGATTAGCTTCAGACTTCTCCTACTTTGGCAGAAAACCCGCAGCGCTCCATGTCTGTAAAAGGAGCGCGGGCAGGAGGGGGTTGGCGCCCGGAGAAGGAGCTGGGGAGTGGGGTGATGAGGAGGAGGCGGAGGAGGGATTTGTGAGAACTGGGGTGGGTGTGCGCTGAGGGGCTTACGGAAGGGTCTGGGGTCAGGTGGAGAAAGCTGGGAGTGGAGGCTGCCGCCTGAAGGTCTTAAACTAATGAGATGCGGAGGGTAACAGAGGAGAGGGGATGGTCGCTGCCTGCCCCTGGGGAAGAGGGGCCAGCGCAGCAGGGAGAGATGCGTTTCAGGGAGGATCCTGCCTCCGCCACTGTCTGGCTGGGCCCCCCAACCCAACCTCCCCCCAGTGATATCAGGGAGAAACAATTGCCTCTGGACATTCCTTCCCTTTTACAGTCACTCGGGCTCCTCAGCAGCCTGTGGAGGTTAAGCAGCATCACAGTTGAGGGAAGGTGGGTGGAGGGGGCAGCATGAGCGTGGCTGCTGGGGGAGGGGCTCTGGGAGCAATGAGGCAGGGAGGCTTCTGGGAGCAAGGGCTCGACTAGGGACCTGTTCCACCCAGAGACTGGGCCCAGAGACTCAGGATGGGAGACACTAAGGGACTTCAGAGATGACCTTGCCTGGGCCCCTTTCGCACCTGGGCCTGATGGGGGGTGGGGGTGAGGGGAACAGGACTTACCCAGGTGGCACAGATGTTCAGTTGGTGAAACCCCAGGATGAGTGCTGTCTCTGTCTTAGCCTCTGGATAGTGGGCCACCCCCACAGCCCCAGGCTTGGGCCTCGACCAAGGGCTAAAGCTGAGGCAAGAGCCAGGCCACCCAAGTTCACACCTGCCACACCGTCCCCAAGGCGCACATGCAGTGGCAGCCTCCTGGCCCAGTCCAGGCTAAGGATGGAAGCATGAGGTCCTCGGTTGGGAAATAAAAAGAAGAGGAGGAGGATAAGCCCTGGAGAAAGGGGCAAAGGACCCCCTCCCCCCAGGTGGGTGTGAATCAGAGGAGGGAGGTGTCAGCCCCCAGGGATTCTGGGGTGGACCTGGGTAAGGTGAGGTGCTTCCAGACAGGGCAAAGTGGAAGAGTCACTTCTATTTCTCTCCTTTCGGACCTCCCTCAGTTTTTCTCAATCTAAATGCTCTGTGCTGTCCGGGTCAGTGTCCCCATCACAGCCACCCACTCACATCAGCCGCCTGCGCCCTATTCGTGCCATCCACAGGATCTGGGAGGTCCTACGGGTGGGCAGGGCCCTTGTCTGCCAGCGAGCCCTCTGTGAGGTTCGGAGACCTGCCTAGGCATCTATGCGCCCTCCAGACACTCGGCAGAGGGGAAGGCAGGGAACAGTAAATGCAAAGAAGCCTGGTGGCTGGAAAGAGCTCAGCAATATGATTGCACAGAAAAGAGGGTCGTGTGCCTGACGTGAGGTGAGCACAACGGAGAGGTGAGTGAATTGAGAGGGCAAGGTGGGCAGGGCCAGTCCTGTGGGGACTTGGGGGCCATGATGAGCTTGGGTGTTGCTGGTGCAGTAGTCCAGGGAAGGGAGAGAAGGTGGCGATGGTGAAACAGGCCGTCTCCAAAAGGCAGGAGCATTCCCCAGAAGTAACTGAGGAGCAGGTCTGTGAAAGGGGGTTCTTCGTGCTCTGTCTGGCTCTGAGGTTACAATAAGCGGCATAGCAGAGACACATCAGCTGGGTTCACATACAAAGAAACATTTTCTAACAACAGAACTGTCCTCTGTCCCGTGCCGGACATGTGTTAGGTACCCAATGACTCTTTATGGAATGGAATGGGCCGCCTGCAGACGCCAGGTTCCCAGGCAGTGGAGGGATTCGAGGTGGAGCAGCGCTTGCTGGAGTCACAGTGAAGAAGACTTAAGTCTGAACTGAGAAGTGGGGCCATGAGACTGGTCAACCTCATGATTTATAAAGTTACCTTCAACCTGAAGTTTCCAAGACTCTCCAAGGTCAGAGTAACTTGGGAAGATCTCAAGCGAACTTCAGGACTGGCTTTCTTTTTCATTGATTCAACAAAATATATTGATAGCACGCACTGTACAAGGCACCATATCACATACACAAATTTGTGAATTTCCAGTCCCCCTCCCCCGCCCTGTCTTCTGTGCACTGGGAGCAGCTCCCCTCATCCCTGAAATGTGTGCCTGCATCAGGTTTGTCTCCACCCCCTCCTGGGTCAGGAGCACCTCTCAGGTGAGCCGCTCGCTGTCTGCAGTGGTGCTGAGACTATCAGAGACACCGACAGATGAGAGCGTCAGCAGCTTGGCAGCCCCATGTTCCCTGGCCTCACTTATTTCTAGCCATCTGGGAGCTCTTCTGCCTGATGGTGGCCTTTCTCATCTTCTTCGCCATGTGAAGGAGCTGTCTCCACCTCCCATAGTTCTTTTTTTAAAAAATTTTTTTAAAAATATATTTTATTGGTTTTTTACAGAGAGGAAGGGAGAGGGATAGGGAGTTAGAAACATCGATCAGCTGTCTCCTGCACACTCCCTACTGGGGATGTGCTCACAACCAAGGTACATACCCTTGACCAGAATCGAACCTGGGACCCTTGAGTACACAGGCTGACACTCTATCCACTGAGCCAAACCGGCTAGGGCACCTCCCATAGTCCTTTTTCCCGTGTCTTGTCTTCCCTGTCTGCTCCTTTTCCTGTACCTCCCCAGGCAGCTGGGGAAAGTGGTTGGCTCAGGTTGGACAGAAGGAAGACAGATACTGTATTAATAAGAAACAAATATCTGCCTTGGTGGAGCTTCCCGTTTCCACTATCAATCAGCTTACGAGGCGTGACCATAAAGTAATGTGACTGCTGACGTCACACATTTAAAGTGTGTCCCCCAAAAAAACGTGTCCCGAGGATGTTCATCGCTGCATTGTTTATGATAGCAAAATACTAAAACTAATATAAATGTCTAAATAAAAAATTGGCCAAATAAACGATTGCAAATTTATACAATGAAATACAAACGAGAATAGTAAGAGGAATGACAGAAAACCTCCCATCAAAGAAACAAGCTGGACCAGATGGCTTCACTGGTGAATTCTACCAAACATTTCAGAATTTACACCAATCTCTTCCAATAATTTGAAAATAAGGGACTTCTTCCTAGCTCATTCCGTCATCCCATCATTACCCCGATATCAAAGCCAGAAAAAGACACACAATAAAATAAAACGATAAGTCTTATGAATATTGCTATAAAAATTCTCAATAAAATACTAGCAAACCAAATTCAGCACATCTTAAAGAAATTATATCATATGATCAAGTGGGATTTATTCCTGGAATGGAAGGATGGTTCAAGATATGAAAAATCAATTAGGATAATACACTACAATAACAGAATGCAGGAAAACCCCCAAATGATCAATTTCATTTACAGTAGCATAAAAAAGAATAACATACTTTGGAATAAATTTAACCAAGCAGGTATAAGACTTGTACATTAAAAACTACAAACCATTGCTGAAATAAATTAAAGAAGACAGAAATAAATGGAAAGGCATTCTGTGTTTATTAAGGGAAGATTTAATATTGTTAAGCTATCAATACTACTCAGAGTGATCTACAGATTCAGTATAATCCCTGTCAAAAGCCCATCAATGTTTTTTGAAGAAATAGGAAAATCCATCCTAAAACTCATATGGAATTTTAAGGGACCTGAATAGCCAAAACATCTTGCAAAAGAAGAACAAAGTTGGAGGATTCATACTTCCTGATTTCAAAACTCACTAGAAACATACAGTAATCAAAACAGTATGATACTGGTATAAGGACAGGTATATAGATAGGCCAATGGAATAGAATAGAGAGCCCTGAAATAAATAATCACATATATGGCTAAATGATTTTCAACAGGGTGTCCAGACCATTCAATAGGGAAAGACTGTCTTTTCAACAAATGCTGGAAAAATTGGATATTCATTTGTGAAAGAATGAAGTTGGACCCTTACCTTTACCCGGCATACAAAAATTAACTCAAAATGGATCAAAGATATAAAACTGCAAAGCTCTTAGAAGAAAACACAGGGGGTAAAAGTCATGACATTGGATTTAGCCATGATTTCTTGAATATGAAACCAAAAGCACAGGCGATAAACGAAAAAATAGAGCCCTAACTGGTTTGGCTCAGCGGATAGAGCGTCGGCCTGCAACTGAAGGGTCCCGGGTTCGATCCCGGTCAAGGGCACGTACCTTGGTTGCAGGCACATCCCCAGTAGGTGGTGTGCAGGAGGCAGCTGAGTCGATGTTTCTCTCTCGTTGATGTTTCTAACTCTCTCTCCCCTCCTCTCTGTAAAAAATCAATAAAATATATTTTTTAAAAAGAAAGAAAAAATAGATAAATTTGACTTCATCAAAATTGAAAACTTTTGTTCATCAAAGGATGCTACCAACAGAATGAAAAGGCAACCCACAGAATAGGCCTCTTGCATTTGTGATGAGTACATTAACCATCCAAATAAATTTTTTTTTTGTTTTAGTGTGTCCAATTCTAAGTGGTCCCTGGGGATGCTAAACCCAACCCAGCAGTACTGCTGCCAAAACAGAGCACTTTTCCACCTGTCGTCCAAGCCTCGGAGTGTTGTTTTGCTGTCCTCCATGGTAGCAAATCCTCAGGGTGAAACTTAACTTTGGAAACAGACCCAAGTGGTTCAGAGCCAAGTCTGGTAGAGATGTTGATTTTGACTAGAGAATAGGTGGATTTATTTATTTACTTATTTGCTTTCTGCCTCATTTCACAATTACATTGAGCTGTTGGACTAGTCAGAAGAGCAATTTCGTGTGTGTGTGTGTGTGTGTGTGTGTGTGTGTAAACTTTTTCCTTCATTGTTTTACAAAGTGCCATGAATATCTCTTCCATGCTTATGGGTGAAAATCCCCTACTGATATAGAGCACTGTATAGTTGGATAAAAAGGCCGCTGGTAACAAGAATGACAGACACCTGAAGCAAAGTATCAGCTTCAGGTGAAAACACATCACCTGGCAAATGCCCACCAGAGAAAACAGAGTTGAAATATTCTTACCAGATAAATCAGAATTAAAGTCCAAAGGCTTTAAAGTATGGGATATCTGCCGAAACCGGTTTGGCTCAGTGGATAGAGCGTCGGCCTGCGGACTGAAAGGTCCCAGGTTCGATTCCGGTCAGGGGCATGTACCTGGGTTGCGGGCACTTCCCCATGGGGAGTGTGCAGGAGGCAGCTGATCGATGTTTCTCTCTCATAGATGTTTCTAACTCTCTATCTCTCTCCCTTCCTCTCTGTAAAAAATCAATAAAATATATTTAAAAAAAAAATAAAGTATGGGATATCATGTAAGTCCCTTTGGGTCCTATCTCCACCCTGCACTCCCCTGACACCCCGTAAGCCCCTTGGTAGGAATGGATCCTATACATCTTTTTGCATCCAATGAAGACCATCCATTTTGTTCTTTTTTTTTTTTTTTCCTTAGCTCTTCCTGAGCCCTTGAGGTGTCTCCACATTTCCTCATCATCTCCTCACTGCCCAAATGCCTTTCCTGTAAGTCCTCCTGATAGTCCTTGGGGGAGTCATCTGTCCACCCGTCTGTTTTTGGTTTTATTTTTCCGGGGCACACAATCTTCAGCCGGGAGCTCCTTGGCAGCCCATGGCTGGCTCTCTGGCTTGGCCTGGGTTCTGACTTGCCCTCACCTGGCGCTTTTCCCTCACCTTCTGACTTGCTTCCCCTCATCATCTGGCTGTCCCTCATGTTGTTTCCCCTCATCATCTGGCTGTCCCTCATGTTGGTGCTTTTCCGCATGCTCTGGCTTCCCCTCCATTTCTGGCTTTTCTTCCTCATAGACTTTTCCTTCATCTTGTGTATCTACATCATCTTCAGCTTTCCCTCGCTTTCCAGCTTTCCTTTGTTTTCACTGTAGAGTTTTTCCTGCTGAGATAGCCCCTCCTTTTCCTGTCATGCAGGGATTCTGGATAGGTTCTTTCTCCTTTTCTAGCCTTGCAGAGTGCTGGGGACAGACACGCAGACCTGTGGACTGGGCCAGGCCTGCACCTCCTTGTACACATGAAGCTGGCTCATCCCTCACCTGCTGGGGCAGCTCAGGAGGTTGGTAGCACATGGGCAACAGGAGTGGACAGTGAGGGGTAGAAGGGCAATTTCCTTCTCCATGAACACTGCTGTCTCTCCACAGCAGTAATCCCAGTTCCATCCATAAATCCCAGGGAAGGTCTCTGATTGGCCCTGCTCAGATCCAGCACCACCCTTTGAGCCAATCACTACAGTAAGAGGGATGCAGTTCTTTTTTCTTTTTTTAATTAAATCTTTCTTGTTCAGATTATTACATTTGTTCCTCTTTTCCCCCCCCATAACTCCTCTCCTCCCAGTTCCCGCCCCACCCTCCTCCCTCACTCCCCACCCACTGTCCTCATCCATAGGTGCACGATTTTTGTCCAGTCTCTTCCTGCATCTCCCACACCCCTCCCCCCCCCAAGAATAGTCAGTCCATTCCCTTTCTATGTCCCTGATTCTATTATGATCACCAGATTATTTATTCACTTGATTCTTAGACTCACTTGTTGATAGATGCATGTTTGTTGTTCATAATTTGTATCTTTACCTTTTTCTTCTTCTTCCTCTTCTGAAAGGATACCTTTCAGCATTTCATATAATACTGGTTTGGTGGTGATGAACTCCTTTAGCTTTTCCTTATCTGTGAAGCTCTTTATCTGACCTTCAGTTCTGAATGATAGCTTTACTGGATAAAGTAATCTTGGTTGTAGGTTCTTGGTATTCATCACTTTGAATATTTCTTGCCATTCCCTTCTGGCCTGCAAAGTTTCTGTTGAGAAATCAGCTGACAGTCGTATGGGTACTCCCTTGTAGGTAACTGAGTTTCTTTCTCTTGCTGCTCTTAAGAGTCTCTCTTTGTCTTTTGCTCTTGGCATTTTAATGATGATGTGTCTTGGTGTGGTCCTCTTTGGATTCCTTTTGTTTGGGGTTCTCTGTGCTTCCTGGACCTGTAAGTCCATTTCTTTCACCAGGTGGGGGAAGTTTTCTGTCATTATTTCTTCAAATAGGTTTTCAATATCTTGCTCTCTCTCATCTTCTGGCACCCCTATAATTCTGATGTTGGTACGCTTGAAGCTGTCCCAGAGGCTCCTTACACTATCTTCGTATTTTCGGATTCTTTTTTCATTTTGCTTTTCTGGTTGGGTGTTTTTTGCTTCTTCGCATTTCAAATCTTTGCCTTGACTCTTGCGCTCCTCTGGTCTGCTGTTGGGAGTCTGTATAGTATTCGTTATTTCAGTCCGTGTATGCTTAATTTCTAGTTGGTTCTTTATCATAACATCGAGGGTCTCATTAGATTTCTTGAGGATCTCACTACATTTATTGGCGGCTTCTAGACAGTTCTTAAGAGACCTTAAAAGTGTGGTTCTGAACTCAATATCCTCCATTGACAGTTTTGTCCTGTTTCTTTGTCTCCACATTTTTTATGCTTTCTTGGTACACCCCCTAGTGGTCTTTGTGCGCAGTCTTGTTGTAGTTAAGCCTTGATTGTTGTCGGCAATACCGGGGGTGATTTGACCTCCAGGCTAACTGGCTATGAGAGTCCGCTGTGTCTGCAGTGGGAGAGCTTCTGTGCTGGATCTCTAGGGTGGTGCTAATCTAGCGTTTGCCTGAGGCTATCCGGCAAATGGCTCTGCGCAGGGCTTGGGCGGGGCGGGTCCCCGGGGATCTACAGGGTGGGCTGGAGGGAGCACTTATGGCTGCTCTCAGTTCCATCCCTAGGGGCTCTGCCTCACAGAGTCCCAGCAACCGCTGCAAACCTCGGAGAGAAAGCTCCCTTTGAGTTCCGACCGAAGCCAGACAATCCCGCTTCTCCCGTTTGAGTCTGGGTCCCTAGAGACTCACCCGGATCTGGAGCTCAGAGTCTGAAACTCCCTCTCGATTGAAAACAACAACCGCGCCCTCCGCCTCCAGCCCGCTCCGAGTGCACTCCGTACCTGAGTATTTCACTTCAGCACTGCGCCTCCTCTGAGTCTGGGTATGATATTCTCTTTCCTCCTAGTTGTAGAATTTCCACTCAGCCAGCCTTCCTGTGGTTCTGGATGATGTCCGTTCTGTCTTTTAGTTGTTTTTTTGAAGTGGTTGTTCGAGGCAGCAATCTCCCGCGTTAACCTGTGCCACCATCTTGGTTTCTTGGATGCAGTTCTAAGACTGGCTGAGAGCTGAATCACTTATCCACTCCTGATGTGTGTGTGTGTGTGTGTGTGTGTGTGACATTTTTTACCAAAATAAGGAAATGAGAAAGGAAGCTCACAGGCTACTTTGAACTACAACAAGGACAAGGCTGCCTAGAATGTACTAAGAACCACATGGTCTCCAAAATTCTCCAGGAGTCTAGAATCTAGATTGGGAGACAGACACAAAAATAACCAGAACGCAACAGCTTGCAGTGACTCCAAGAATGGATAAGAATAGCTGGAACTCCCCACCGACCTCATAAGCTTGTCTCTTGGGTAAAAATTAGACACATAATGTGAAAGGGCTTTGAAAAGACAGCAGTAACAAAGCTCTTTAAGATCACCTGGCACATTCACACCCACCCTAGGGACAAAGCATGGGCTCTGGAGTCAAGACTGCCTCAGCAGAGTGGCAGAGGGTAGGCGCTTCGTACATGTAAGGTATTATTATTATTATTTTTGCATATTGTTACCTGAGGCATGTATAGGGTAAACATGGCAAGGCTAGTATTCTCTCTCTATAATGAGGACACTGAGAAGTAAAGGACGTGTCTGCTAGTAATTCGTTCTGCTGGTAATAGCAGAGCTCGGGAAGGACCAGAACTCTATTTCCAGGATTTGCATTCCAAAAGGGTCAGGCCTCAGAGAGGCCTGTGGAGTGCCAGGTGGAGGTGTGGAGACAGCAGTGTTCATGGAGACGTGGGCATGTCCTGTGGGGTCAGCCAATGCCTTGCAGATGGGCAAGACCTATGCAGGGCTCCATTCCTGCTGGGGGCTTAGAACACTGTGGGGGTGGGAAGTGAGTGGGGCTTAGCGCCCCTAGCCTTCCTCCACCATCTGACACTCACGCCCCCTCCTCAGGTACCTGGCCCCCACCCCAGAGCTTCTCTTCTGTGCGCTTGTTTACCGGACCCATGCATTCTCCTCTATAAATACCAGCTCTGGTATTTCGGGTTGGCAGCTGTTGCTGTCAGGGAGATGGCTGGGTTGACATACGGCTCGTGACAAAACACAAACCCCTGGTGTGTGTGGGCGTGGGTGATGTGGGTAGGCCCTACCTGGTAGGGGGTTGAGTCAGAGAGGGGTAGAGTGGACACAAGCGGGCAGAAGCCAGGTGAATTTGGTGGTGTGGGGGTGACAGTGTCCCTAGCCATTGGGAACTGAAAGCACACCAAACCGTTCTGGGAAATCACCCTGTTGCTTATAAACTTGAGGCCGTGTCCTCATCAGTAGGTGGGGAGGAAAAGGCCTATACTAGTCTAGGGGGAAACTGAGGCTCAGAGCTAGAGCCCAGGTGCCCATGGACAGCTCTGGCCATGATTGCTCTCTGGCCCTAGGGCAGGGGTGGGCAAATTTTTTGACTCGAGGGCCACAATGGGTTCTTAAACTGGACCGGAGAGCCGAACAAAAGCATGGATGGAGTGTTTGTGTGAACTAATATAAATTCAAAGTAAACATCATTACATAAAAGGGTACGGTCTTTTTTTTTTTAGTTTTATTCATTTCAAACGGGCCGGATCCGACCCGCGGGCCGTAGTTTGCCCACGGCTGCCCTAGGGCATACTCACACTCTTAGGTCTGCCTAGAGACCCTCCCCTCCTCCTCTAGGTCTGGCTGGTGGACTCCTGGTCTTTGCCTGACCCTCCAGCCCCCCAAACCTCTGCCACTTCCAGAGAATCTTTGGAAAAATGGTGACTTGGAGCCTTTCTTGGGAACAGGCCTTGTTCCTTCAGGAAATGACCCAAAGTCTCACCTTGGAGACTTCAAAAATGAGACCCTCAGACTAAACGGAAGCCTCTCCCAGGCTCTCTCCCCTGACTACCGCCAGTATGAGGCCGGCACCCAAAGGCTGAGGGGGCCTGCCTGGGGATTCCGGCGTGCTCGCTGCCCTGCTGAAGCTGTTGGCAGGCCGGCCACTCTTCTGCCCTCCTAGGTGGATCAGCCTCTCTCACACCCCTTATGAGCCCCCCACAGGCCTCTTGCTAGGAAGCTGGGCTCCCCGCCCCCTCGCCAGTGGCCGCCCTTTCCTGGCAGGACAGCCGGATCCTGCAGCTGTCAGGGGAGGGGCGGCGGGGGCTGATGTCAGGAGGGATACAAATAGTGCCGGCTGCTGGGGGCCCGGTATCCCTGTCGAATCCACTCTCCAGCCGGCCGCCTGCCCGCCGCCTTCTCTTCGCCTCCCAGCCTCGCCCGCGCCGCCACCATGAGCCAGGCCTACTCCTCCAGCCAGCGCGTGTCCTCCTACCGCCGCACCTTCGGCGGGGCCCCGGCCTTCTCGCTCGGCTCCCCGCTGAGCTCGCCCGTGTTCCCGCGCGCTGGCTTCGGCAGCAAGGGCTCCTCGAGCTCGATGACATCCCGCGTGTACCAGATGTCGCGCACGTCGGGCGGGGCGGGGGGCCTGGGCGGGCTGCGGGCCAGCCGGCTGGGGACGGCCCGCGCGCCCTCCTCCTACGGCGCGGGCGAGCTGCTGGACTTCTCGCTGGCCGACGCCGTGAACCAGGAGTTCCTGACCACGCGCACCAACGAGAAGGTGGAGCTGCAGGAGCTCAACGACCGCTTTGCCAACTACATCGAGAAGGTGCGCTTCCTGGAGCAGCAGAACGCGGCGCTCGCCGCCGAGGTGAACCGGCTCAAGGGCCGCGAGCCCACGCGGGTCGCCGAGATCTACGAGGAGGAGCTGCGCGAGCTGCGGCGCCAGGTGGAGGTGCTCACCAACCAGCGCTCCCGCGTCGACCTGGAGCGCGACAACCTGCTGGACGACCTGCAGCGGCTCAAGGCCAAGTGAGAACCCTGTGCTCCCACCACCCCCTTCCCACGGGCGGGGCGCGCCTTGCAGGGAGAAGGTCATCTGCCTGTGTCCCCTGAGCGAGAGGCACTCCAGGTCTCTCTCCTGCGCTCCACGCTGCAAAAGAGTTTTCTTGGAGACATCATGGGGCGGAAATGGGGAACCTGGGAAGACCCTGTAGACAGCCCCCTTAAAAAGCATCTTAAGATGATGCGGTGATGTGGCTGGGTGATGTGGCTGGCGGTCAGGCGGGCAGATGGGAGGTGGAGGGAGGAGGGGCCCAGGTTCAGTCAGAGGGAAAGGGGGTTTGATAAGAGAGGAGGAAATCTGGGGCCAGCTGGGAAGGGGAGGGGCCGGGGAATCCAATGGTAGCTCTCAGCTCCTCTGTGATGAGACCCTGGGGAGGGGGGTAGAGTGGGGATCTGTGCCCTGGGCC
Source organism: Myotis myotis (assembly GCF_014108235.1). Classification (NCBI taxonomy): domain Eukaryota; kingdom Metazoa; phylum Chordata; class Mammalia; order Chiroptera; family Vespertilionidae; genus Myotis; species Myotis myotis. The sequence goes on from NW_023416390.1 coordinate 22,692,036, forward strand.
TAGCTGAGGCTGTGCCATTTCACAGGGGAACAGATAGTCCAGAGGAAAAAGGAGAGTGGGTGGGGGCCCTCAAGACAGCTGGGAGGACCGGATGGTGGGCTCCACTGGGCTCCCAGTAGGAAAGGGCAACAAGGATAAGCGAGTGTTCATGGGTCCTGTTTCTGACAGCCCAAGTGAGCAGAGTCGCCACCCTGCCACCCAGGTCACAAACATTAATCGAGCCCTACATGGGCCAAGCTGGGGCTAGGAACCAGGGACATAGAGGTGGATAAAATAGACAGGCTTCCTAATCTCCGCGAGGTCACAGTCTGATGGGGACATAGACTTCCAGGGTGTGGCTCTAGGGCAGATTGGGCCACTTCCTGTCCCCTCCCCCATTGGGCAGGGCCTCTCCTGTTTCTACCCAGCACCCAGGCCTCCTTTCTCTGTTCTCAGCCCACTCTCTGGGCAGCCCTGGGCAGTTTCATTCCCTACGAACTACTGATCTTTCTGTCTGTCTGTCTGTCCCCACCAGGCTGCAAGAGGAGATTCAATTGAGAGAAGAAGCAGAGAACAACTTGGCTGCCTTCCGATCGGTGAGCCCTCATTGATCACTGGGGATCTTTACCCCTCTGTTTCTCCCCGCCTCCCCCCCCCCCCCCGGGGGGGGGGGCCCTGGTTTCCCTCAGCCCTGCCTGGGTGATCAGTGACCCTGTCCCTCTTGCTTGACCTCTCCCAGGATGTGGATGCCGCCACTCTAGCTCGAATTGACCTGGAGCGCAGGATCGAATCTCTCAATGAGGAAATCGCATTCCTTAAGAAAGTGCACGAAGAGGTATGCTCTGGGCCCTCCTCCTCAGGGTCCTTAGATTCTGGTGAAAGCAGGTGGAAAGGAGGGATCGTGGTGCTGGGCCCTGGGAATGGGGGTGTGAGGGTGCCTGGTAGGGGACTGAAGCCCAGATGCTCCCTGCAGGAGATCCGAGAGCTACAGGCCCAGCTTCAAGAACAGCAGGTCCATGTGGAGATGGACATGACCAAGCCGGACCTCACTGCTGCCCTCAGGGACATCCGGGCCCAGTATGAGACCATTGCTGCTAAGAACATCTCTGAAGCTGAGGAGTGGTACAAGTCGAAGGTAGGCAGCCTGACCCCTATGTCCCCCTCAATTCCAGTTTGGAAGTGTTTTCTGTGGCCCCATCCATGGGGAGGAGGGTGAGCCAGGGTCTCTATGCTCCCTTGCCCACCCCCACCTGCATCCTGCATCCTCCTCATGTCAGGGCCCCTCTCTGCCCTTAGGTGTCCGACCTGACCCAGGCAGCCAACAAGAACAATGATGCACTGCGCCAGGCCAAGCAGGAGATGATGGAATACCGGCACCAGATCCAGTCCTATACCTGCGAGATCGATGCTCTCAAAGGCACTGTGAGTCCCTGCCCACCTTGCCTGGCCCAGCCCTTCCTACCTATAGCTCCCACCCTCACTCTGTGACTTTAGGCCCATCACATGCCCTCTCTGGGCCTCTGTCCCCTCAAATCTACCACAGAGGTAAGAACAGGTGGATTGCCAGTTGGGCTCTCAGGAAATCATGAGGCTCCTGTGTGGGGGTGCAGAGGCTAAACAGCGATACTGCCCTTTGTCAGTTCTATTGTCTGAGTTTCCACATAATACTTAATTTGAGTTCAGGGTTCCCTGGCTGAGAAGAGTTTGACAACTCCTGGGCTTGACCATCTGGAGTGTCTCCAAGCCCCGAAGCTGTCTTTCCCCTATCCTGGACCCCCCTCTTAAAACAACCTGACCTTGACTTGGGCATCCCTCCCCTGCAGAATGATTCCCTGATGAGGCAGATGCGGGAGATGGAGGATCGCTTTACTAGCGAGGCCAGCGGCTACCAGGACAGCATCGCTCGCTTAGAGGAAGAGATCCGTCACCTCAAGGATGAGATGGCCCGCCACCTCCGAGAATACCAAGACCTGCTCAATGTCAAAATGGCCCTGGACGTCGAGATCGCCACCTACCGGAAGCTGCTGGAGGGCGAGGAGAGCCGGTGAGGGGCAAGGCAGGGCTGGCAGTGGGGTTCTGGGGGATGCTAGGGCACCCATTCCTGCCATGGTGGGGGCTCAGGATCACCTCAACAAGACCTGGAAACAATATTACACAAGAGGCCACCACTCCACTAATAGCAGAGAATTAACCAAGGCCACCTGAGTAAAAGTGATTTAATTAATAGCTTTTATAAAAAGAGAAATATAACTATTCCCTCTGCTACCTTCAGAATTAAGAACCAGCAGCATAAAACCATGTTTAGCAAGCGGTAATAAAATATTACTGCCAGTCAAGGGAGAGATGAGAGCAAAGTGGGGAATGATGAGGTAGGAAAGGGAGGGGCAGATAAAGACAGAGACAGGGAGAGACAAGCTAGAAGAGAGGGTGCAGACTTGTACATTGAGGGCGCACATGTGCACACACGTGCTCATAGGAAAAGACCAGAATGACAAGCTCGGACATGTAAATTCATTCACCTCTAGACACAGAAAACAGCACACAATTGGAAGGGGACACGAGATCACCTGCTGGGGTAGAGGAAATGTTCTATATCTTTATTTAGACTTGCAGTTAGACACTGATCAAAACTCACTGGATTGCACACTAAAGACCCGTGCATTTCACTGTATGTAAACTTAACTTCAATTTAAAACAGGTCATTAACTAAAAAAAATGATGTCCATTGATACTCATAAAAATGATAATATTGGAAGTTCTTAAAAATCAGCAGACATGTTTAGGTGGAGACTTAAACATTTCAGGTTTTGTAGAGTAACACCTATATATAATGACTTTAAAAAATATGTAATTGTTATTGATTTCAGAGAGGAAGGGAGAGGGAGAGAGAGATAGAAACATCAATGATGAGAGAGAATCATTGATTGGCTGCCTCTTGCATGCCACCCACTGGGAATTGAGCCCACAACCCGGGCATGTGCCCTTTCCTGGAGTCGAACCTGGGACCCATCAGTCTGCAGGCTGACGCCCTATCCACTATGCCAACCAGCTAGGGCTATAATGACCTTTTAAGGTAGCTAAATGGCATTTCCTGGAACTTGGCCTCACATGTGGATGGGCCAGAAGTTCCCACCCTGGCTGGAGGGCACACACAATGGGTGTCCCCCTGAGCTGCTATCCATACTTTCTGCCATGTCAGGAGCAAGAAGGGAGTCCTGGTGAACTGGACAGTGCAGCAGGATTGGGGGTGTTGGTGTCATACCAGCAGTCAGAGATGGAATGGGTGATCCTTCCTGAAGGGACAGTTCCTGGGACAGCTAAAGTTGGCCTTTGACCCTATGCCCTAAGCAGTATGGCAGTGGGAGTGCTGGGTTCCCTGGGACTGGGACAGCTGAGGATGGTGTTTAGAGAGGACCAGGGCAAACTTGATAGGTGGTCACGGGGAGAGAGAGAGAGGGTCCTAACCCTTTGGGATTTGATCTCTCTCCTTTCAGGATCAACCTCCCTATCCAGACCTTCTCTGCCCTCAACTTTCGAGGTGAGTGTATGTTAGCAAGTGGAGGCCTGGGTGGTACGGGGCAGGAATCCAGCATGGGCAGTGCTCAAGACAAGCCAGGAGGGGAGGATGGAACTGTGGGGTTAGTACTGGGGCTTGGAGAAGAGAGAGGGAGCTGCTGCCAGAGTAGGGGAGTGGTGGGGAGGGGGGTTAGGTAGAGGATCTTCTGACAAAGAGATCGTTTTATTTTATTATCTCACTAGAGGCCCAGTGCACTAGTGGGGGGTGTGGCCTGCGGGGATCAGCCCGCGGTGGGAGCGGTGGGAACGCTGCTGCTCCTCCTGGTCAGTGGAGCGGCCGTGGACCTGCCCTCTGAGTGGCTGATCCCTGGCCCGGCATCTTCCGTGGAGCCACAGCACTTGCCTCTCCAGGGGACCTGCTTAGGGCAGGCCCAGGGACAATAGCACTGAGAGCCGGGGGAGTAGGCCTCAGTTCCACAGCGGCCACGAACCTGCTTTCCAGCCTCCTGGGTCAGCTCTGCCAGCCCCGCGGCCTGTGGGCATCTGGAGGAGGTGGCAGGGAGCGAGGAGGAAGAGGAGGAGGCAACTACCACAGCCCGGGTTCCTGCCCGTGGGCCCGGGGTTCGCAGTGGGAGCAGCCGCTCATCCTGGTCAGCCCACCCTAGTCAGCCGAGTGGCGCTCCCACTGTGGTAGCGCACTGACCACCAGGGGGCAGCTCCTGCATTGAGCGTCTGCCCCTTGGTGGTCAGTGTGCATCATAGCAACTGGTCGACCAGTTGTTCTAGTTGTTCTGCCATTCGGTGGCTGGGCTTTTATTATATAGGATGATATTGTATTGACCATGTCCCCTGAACCTTCTGAAAATATTGAGCATCAGCAAACATCTTCTTTTTCCTGATACACCCAAACTCTGAAGGAACCAGGGGTGTCCTTAGGGGCCAGGCAGCAGAAGCAACTAGGATCATACTTCCTGGCTATAAGGCACCAACCACCCATTGCCTGGCAAATTGCCAAGGGCCACCTCTCCTACCCCCACCCTCTCCGCTGCTTGCTGAACACCTCCAGTTTGCTGGAACAAGATGTTGGATTCAGGTTTATAACAATGAAGCCAAACCTTAGCAAAGCCAAACAATGAGAAGTAGCTGCTAGGGCATTGTGCCATTCTGCCATTAGTAATATGCAGATCGCATGGCTTTCCAACCCTGGAGAACAGAAAAACACACTATAATGATACATTAGGAAAGGAAGTCGGAGTCGTTGGCAGCTTTGCCTTTCCTAGATCACACCTTTTATATCTTCGATGTTCATTTCCAACAGGGAAAAATACATGCTGGCTCCACGGAGTTACAACGTTCATCACAGGCTGATTGCTCGCTAAGGAGATTCACGAACACCAAACTCTTAGTACCGCGGACCTAAACTTGACCCTTACTGTAAAACTCAGCACCTCTCTTTTTAGTTAGTCATTTATACAGATACCAAGTGTGAGCCTCACATTTAAAACTGCTTCACGCTTTTTGAAATTAATAGTCCTGTGGCCATGATAGGACAAGTATCATTGTTACCATTTCACAATGAGGAAACTGAGGCACAGAGAACAAGTCACTGGCCACCAACACAATGAATCAGTGACTGACTCCTGTCCATCTCTCTTTCATTAAGACATCAAGTTACTCATCCAGAGCCTTAAAGGGGGCTGGGTACCATGAGATCCTCTAAGAGAGTATCTTGGGACCGGGTTTTGGGTTCTAACTGTACAAATTCATGTAGGACTCTCCTGCAGCCCAAGGGTGGAGAGGGAGCAAGATGTATGGGGAATGGAAGTGCTAGGTGGACTGGGCCTCAGGGGTCCTGCCCTCCTGAACCAGTTCACATCTGGAGCACTTTTGTTGGTTCCTAATCTCATCTCAACCATGGGACTAATTCTGGGATCCATGGAGCCACTCACTGGGCTCAAGGACAAGTGATAAAAGTCCTGCTGAAAAAGTACCAGGTCCATATAGAAGGGGTGGGAGTCTTCTCTCTGCCCCGTGGGACCAGGGGTGGACTCCCAGCCCCTGGAGCAGCCTGGTCTGAGCTCGGTCAGGCTGAGCATGTGGATGAATCTGTTACAGAAACAAGCCCTGAACAAAGGGGTTCCGAAGTCCATACCAAGAAGACAGTGATGATCAAAACCATTGAGACTCGAGACGGGGAGGTGAGTCTGCCTGGTCCCCTTACTGGTGGGGGCCTTGGGGTGTGTCTGGGAAGCTGTCAGCCAGGTGCTTTCTGCCAGCTGTGCTTGTTTGAGTCCCTCTCTGCGGGGAGAGGGGTTCCAGCAGTTCTGGAATGGGGGCTGGGCGGCTGGCCTGGGCTCCATTCTCCTGTCAGCACTGGATTGGACTGTGTTTCTCTTCCTCCCCAGGTCGTCAGCGAGGCCACACAGCAGCAGCACGAGGTGCTCTAAAGCCAGAGACCCCTCTGCCACCAGAGACTGTCCTTGCCCCTGTCCTCACTGCCTCCCGAAGCCTGCCTCCTTCCATCGAAGGGCACCACACCCAGCCACCATCTCCCCTCACAGCCTCTGACCCTTGCGCACCAACCCCCCTCATGGTCCCCACAAGGGACATGGCCCATCCCTGCCCGGCACAGGGAGCCCCCAGCAATGTGAGTCCTGGATGTTGGACGTGAGCGAGCCTGGCTCTTGGCCGCCCATGGGTGTGCTGGGCAGGGCCTGAATGGAGCCAAGGCAGAGCAGTGACCCTGCCCCTCCCACCTCTGTGACCTCAGGCTCTAGCCTCTGGCTTTGGAGAGGGCCCCTCACCCCAGCAGGGTGTTGGGACCCATGGGGTGGACCTCTCCACTCCCCAGCCCAGGTCAGAGAAAGAAAGGGCCTCCTCAGTAAGCCGGGCAGGCAACTGGGGGATTGGTCCCTGTGGAGACTGGGGGGCACTAAATTAGCTCCTTAGTCCCTTATGTTCCCAGGGTAGGCTTAGCAAGCAGGGGCTGCAAGAGGGAACCCCCGAAGGTGCCAGATGTGGGAGCAGGAGATTCAGAAGGAGTGAGGGTGGGCGAGATGCTGAGAGGAAAGGAGAGGACAGAGGCAGAGCGGTCTCAGGCAAGGTGGCAGGGCGCCCACCTCCCTGTGCCTGCCCCTCCCCCACTGCAGGGGCTGGACAGAAACAATAAAAAGAGAAGCACAAGCCTAATACGTCCCCTGTTGTTTTGACTGCCAGGTCTCCTCTAGGAGCCCCCGGGCCCTGGTGGACTGTGCTGCCTTCCTGCCCAGCCAGACTGTCCCCCAGGGCCTGTCACCTCTTCTGCTCCCAGAGCCTCCTTGCCTTGTTGTTTGTGTGTAATATATGGGGGTGGGAGCTGGGCGGAGCATTTGTTGGGGAACCACACATCCCTCCTATTAGGGCCCAATTCTGGGACTGCCTCCCTTGGGCCTCCTACCCCCTTCAGATCATCAGGGCCCAGGGACACCACTGCTGCTCTTTTTGAAGGTCACCACGGTTCCCCACAGACTGGCTCTGAAGTAGGGCTCCTCCCCAGTTCCTTTCCCAAAGAAATTCACACCTTTCCATGACACCTGCCTAAGCACCTTTATGCACAAGAGCCAATTCAGGAAAAACAACCATGTTAAGGAAAATGAAAAGCTTTATCTTGTTCTTGGAGAAGACCCAATACTCTGAAGCTGTCCATTCATTCTCCATTAACTTATCATTTTAATGCAGTGCTACCTCAATTAAAACACTAAAGGGAAATTTGGGGAGAATTTGGGAAGATGGGAGAGGAACATAGGTCATATGAAAAGAACATTAGGAAATTGTGGAATAAAACATTTACACTGATGGGTAGCGCAGGGGCAATTGGGTAGCCACACGGGACAGGATGAAGGCTGTCACTCTTCATTCCTTCCAAAAAATAAATTCCAGGTGGATCAATGATTTAGGAAGCTTGATGGATCCATGTGGGTCTCAGCCTTCCTGACACTCCTCACAGATGGAGAGATTAGTTAGCCTTTAGAGATGGGAAGAGGGTAGAGATCACAAACAATGAATTCAGATGGTCTGTAGGGGAAATAAACCTAATGGAGTTTTAGTCTTAAACTGCCTAATCTGATGTTCCTATAAGTGTTTTTTTCCAGAAACTTCCAAAAGCCTTTCTGGTGTCTTTTTCCCTTCTTTGGATGCACTCCTCCCTCACAACTTGCTCCTTCCCCTCTTGGCTGTGTAGTCCCTCCCTCTATGAAGGTCCCTTTCCCCCTTTTTAAAAAAGTACTTTTATTGATTTCATAGAGGCAGGGAGAGGGAGAAAAAGACAGAAACATCAGTGATTAGAGAGAATCATTGATCGGCTGTCTCCTGCACACCCCCTCCTGGGGATTGAGCCTGAACCCCAGGCATGTGCCCTTGACTGGAATCGAACCCGGGAACCTCCAGTCCGCAGGCAGATGCTCTATCTACTAAGCCAAACCACCTAAGGCTTTTTTTCTTTTTTTCAATCTTCACCTGAGGACATGCTAGAAAGAAGAAGGAAGGGAGAGGGAGAGAGATTAACATCAACGTGAGAGAGAAACATTGGTAGGCTGCCTTTCATACTCTCCCCAACCAGGGATGGAACTCACAACCTGGGTATGTCCCCTGATTGGAATTGAACCAGCAACCTTCCAGTACACAGGGCTTCTTGGTGTTTCTTCACCTTTGCGCTAGGAACATCTGGAGCTGCAACCTGGTCGCCACCCTCGGCCACTGTCCACTATCAACTCATGGTCACTGTTTCCCCCAGTGCTCCAATGGGGTGAACCCTGCAGGCCCCAGAATTACCCCTATCAACCTGTAGCAGAGCTCCAAGTGAAATTAGAAATGGCATTTCTAGGGTCTTCACGCTGGAATAGAAGAGGAGGGATCGGTGAGGGATCTTATCCTTGAGTCTGCTGGGGACCCTGAAATCTAAGCTAGTCTCTGTGAGAGAAACACCTGGGCGAGACTGGCCCCGGTGGATAAGAGGTGATGTATGGATCTGTGAGTACTTTCTGGAGCCTCTAGGTTCCTTCTTTCCCTTGAATGAGTTATGTGCATTCATCTACCCATCAAAGCACAAAGGGCCACATAGGTCAGGGAAGGTCTGAGAGGCAGCCCCATTCTCCAAAGAAAAGCTTAGATGTGGATTAGTCACCATGGTGGAGGGAGAGTAGGAATCCTAGACTCAGAGTCAGACCTCAAAGGCAATGATCCCCCCACTGATGAAATCCCAGCCTTGCTCCAATGCCTTGATGAGCAATCATCGAGCTCTGCTTGGAAGTCTCTGTCAGAGAACTCCCTGCCTCCATGGTGATCCCTTCCAGCTGGGACAGCTCTGCACACATCCTTCTCAGCACACATCTGTGTCCTGTGATGACCACACACTTGTCCTCAGAGCAGAGAAGAGACCCAGACCCACCCTGTGTCCCACAGTAGGGATGCATTCTCTGAGCAGAGTCCTCCTGGGACTAGTAATTCTGGTTCTGAGCCCTCGGCTTTGTCTGCCTCCTTGGGAGCTGGACAGTGACCCAAGGAAGTTAGGGGTTGGGGAGACAGGTGCGGTGCTCCTAGAGAATGGACGAAAATAAACCAAAGAAGATCTGGGTCTCATGCTGGGGGCACTTGGCATCTCCTCCTTCAAGACTCTGAACACTGAGAAATAAGAGGGCTCACAGAAGACTGACAGCTTCCCACTAGAGCCATGGGACCAGTTCCAGACCAACTGGAGGAGTAGGAGGGACTGTGGAGGCAAATATACCCCTAAGCCAGGAACTGAGGCCTCAGTGGGCACTCTCTGGCCCTGTCTGTCCATTCTGGCTACCCTCCCAGCCCCTTGAGACAATGCATCACACCCATTCACCGCTTTCTCGTCCTCCTCTCTCCACGAGCTTGCCCCGGACACATATGCAAATACATCCGTGACCTTTGGTTCAACACCTAACATGTCAGCTACCCAAGGGCAAGGTTTTTATTCACTAACTGTATCCTTGGTGCCCATAAGAGTGCTTGGTCCATAGAAGGTGCTCATTAAATATTTAAGTACTTGTTGAATGAATACCCACTGGGTACTTTTATTTGCTTTTCTCTAAATCAGTGGTTCTCAACCTTCCTAATGCCGTGACCCTTTAATACAGTTCCTCATGTTGTGGTGACCCCCAACCATAAAATTATTTTCGTTGCTACTTCATAACTGTAATTTTGCTCTGTTATGAATCGTAATGTAAATATCTGATATGCAGGATGTATTTAGGTGACCCCTGTGAAAGGGTCGTTCGACCCCCAAAGGGGTCTCAACCCACAGGTGGAGAACCGCTACTCTAAATTAAATATTTATCAGAAAGGCCCATGGCCCCCACTTCATTCGCTGATTCAGCCAACATTTACTGAGCCTTTACCATGCTCCGGGCATGTGGTATATCATTATGAGTAAGAGGAAGCTCCCCACTGCCCGAGAGGTGGGGTGAACTGCCCATATCCGTAGCAGAGGAGGACCAGGCCCCAGGTTCCTTGGCCTCCGGAGCCCAGATCTCTTTCCATGACACCATAGGCTTGTGATTGCTAGTCAGGGAAGACTGGCAGCACACACCCAGCCCGGTGCCAGGCCGCAGGGCACTGTGGGGCCCATTCTGGGAGACAGATGAGCACCTTGCAGACAGCTGCCCTGGGTGACAGGCCTGGCCAGTGTGATGGCTTCTTGCTGTCACAGCTAGTGCAGGCTCCTCCAGGAGAGGGCGCCAGCGACTGGAACAGGTCAGTGCCTTCCCTACCCAGGCCCACACACCCCTGCTTGTGCATCAATGCATGCCCATATTGTGACTATTCGAACAGGAGACACACAAGCCATGTTCCAGGCTCTGTGCCAGGCCCTTTATAAATAGTTAATATTCATGTTAATATTTAATATAATAATTTAAAGCCATCACAACAACCTAAGTCAAATCATGTAATTCCTCGGCTCAAAATTCTCTGAGATAACTTTCTGGTTCACTAGGAATAAAAGTGCCATGGCCTACAAGGTGCTAGGCTGTCTGACCTCATGTCTCTGTTCAGCCCCACTGGTCTCCTGGCTCCTCTTGGAGGCCACCTCTGCTTGGAGCAGTCCTACTTGGATATCTGTGCCATTTGCTTCCTCACCCAGGAGTAGGAATCCTGGACTCAGAGTCAGACCTCAAAGGCATTGATCCCCACGCTGATGAAATCCCTCCCCAGCCTTGCTCCAATGCCTTGATGAGCAATCACCCAGCTCTAACCACCCTACCACATTCCTATCTCCATAACCTGTTCCATTTTTCCACAGCACTTATCTTCTTCTAAAAATCTTTATTATCTACAATAATAAAAGCGTACTATGTTAATTAGACCTGACAACACCGGGGGCTGCGAGGGAAGCCCGGGTCCCAGGTGCCGTAGGGAAGCTGGTGCTGGCAGCCGGGGGAAGGAAGGACTACTCTTGTATGAATTTCGTGCATCAGGCCTCTAGTTTCTTTATAAAGAAGAAATAAGCAACACAGGGGCAGGAATACTTGTCTGCTTTGCTCACTGCTATACTCCTAGTGCCTAGAACTGTGCCAGGCACATAGTAGGAACTCAAGAATTTGTTGAATGAATGAATAAACCCTGAATTGGATCACCCCCATTTTACAGATGAGTAAATTGGGGCTTAGAGATATCAAGATCACACAGTTCATGATTCAACCAACAAACCAACCAACCAACCAGCCAACATTTACAGACCATCTACTGCATTCTACACAAATCATTGAGGCACAGTGCTAGGTGGCTTTGGGCTGTTGGTTTTTAAAAACAGTTTCTAGTCCTTTGTTCTTGATGTTCCAACTGCTTGCAATGTCTTGCCTCTACATTTTAACAATTCAGTTTACAGTTAAAAATTCAATTTATCATCAGTGGTTGCGAGCAGAGGGCATGTTTGACGACAAAGGGGATGCTCAGGCAAATATTTAGGGTGATCAGACTGTTTTGTAAGGTCCTGGGGTAGTGGATACATGATTCTCTGCATTTTTTAAAACCTGAGAACTGCACAGTACAAAGAGTAAGCTTTAATGTATGCAAACAACAAAATTTTCATTCCTCAAGGTTTTTAATCTCTATGGACAAAATTCACTATTTAAATTGTTTCTTCTTTCCCCTGTCCATGAACACACACACAAGCACACTTTGACTTTGGTCTCCCAGAATGAAGACGTGGGATAAGGGGGCTACATTGAGAGTGCCTTTCTCCATCTGCAAATGACTCAGGGCTCCTCTGCCTTCCCAGGCTTATTCCTCAGGGCTCAAGGTCAGACCTGGGCCTCTCACCTGGACTTTAAAAAAATATTTTTTATTTTGAGATCATTGTAAACTCACATGTGGTTACAACACAGAAAAACAATACAGAGATAACCTGTATGCCTTTCATCTGGTTTCCCCCAATGGTAACACCTTGAATAACTATAATACATTATCAGAACCAGGAAATCGCCATTGATATAGTTCACCCACCTTCTTCAGATTTTGCCAGGTTTATATATATGATTTGTGTGTATGTGTGCTTGTGCATGCACACATGTGCATGCATTTAGTTCTATGCAACTTTATCATGTGTAGATCCATGTGACCACCTCCATAGTCAAGATACAAAACTGTTCCAGCACAAAAGTCTCAGTTGGACTTTTAAAAGCAGTTATGTCCCGCCCTGGCCAGTGTGGCTTAGTTTGATGGGCATCGTCCGGTGCACCAAGAGGTTGCAGGTTTGATTCTTGGTCAGAGGCATGTGGATTTTGGGCTGGGTCCCAGGTATGGGATGTGTAGGAATCAGCTGATTGGTCTCTCTCTCTCTCTCTCTCTCTCCTCCCTTCCTCTCTCTCTAAAAAGAAATAAAAAATATTTAAAAAAGAATTTGGCAGCAGGCATTTAAAAATAATAAATAAATAAATAAAACATAAAAGTGGTTATGTCCTATCTTGATGTTTCTCAAAGTGCAAGCCTTATGCATCAGTCACCTGGGACACTAGTTAAATGTGCAGACAACGGACCTTCCCAGCACTGCCTACTGAACCCGCATCTCTGGGGGTGGAGCTTGATTCTCTGTACTTTTCACAGGTGCCTATTTTGAGAACCACTGCTCTAACTGGCCTCCAACTCTCCCATCTCCAATCCACCCTCCACACTGTGGCTGCCAGAGAGATTCTTCCACAACATAGCTCTGACCATGTTATCCTGCTGCTTAGCACCCAACTGTCATCAGGAGACTGACTTTAGCAAGCAAAGCTCCCTGGGTCAGGCCCCACTTCCCACCTCCACTCACCCTCCCCACGGCAGTTCAGTCCTTCCAAACGCCTGATTCCTAGAACACATCATGTGCTTTCATCATGTTCTGATTCCGGCCATGCTGTTCCTTCCCTCTCCTCTCTGCCTATTGCAAACCTGTTCAACTACCCATTTTTACAGATGAGGACTTGGAGGTTGAGAGAGGCTTGATGCCACCCAGCAAGCGCAGGCAGGACCCGCTGGGAGCCAGAATCCACCCTACTCCCTGCTCCTGGTCTTGCTGTTTACCACACGGCCATGGAGGCTGCGGAGGCCTCTGCTCCCTCTTGTCTGGCTGTCGCTCCCCTTCGCCGGGCCTTCCTTCCCATCTGCCGCTCAGACACTTCACCCAAGACCTCCTGTCCCTTTCCCAGCTGGGAATCTGGGGCCTGCGGGGAGGGAGGAAGGGAAATGGGATCGAGCCCAAGGGTAACCCGACTCCTCGGAGTGGGCTTGGGCGCAGACACACCATCGGGGAGGAGGCTGGGACTCGGTTAAACTTGGTGAGGGTCTGGGGGCACCTGGAGGGAGGGAAGGAGAGGAGTGGAGTCCAAGTCCCCTCCTCTGCTGCCCCCTCCCTCCACAGCTCCCTCGAAACTGGAGCCGGGGGCCCTAAAAATAGCCCCCGAGGAGCAATTGCCAGCAGGCCGCCCTGGTGACCTTCTGGGTAGCGCAGGCTGAAGGCGGGCGGGCAGCAGAAAGGCAGGGCGCCGGCCCCCCAGGACTCATCTTCCAGGCACCATCCCCCGGGCGCCCCCGTGGCAGTCGGTTCCAGCACCCCCCAGCCCAGCTCGCTGAGGCCATGCAGAAATCGCGGGGCCTGCGAGGCGAGGAGGCGGGCACCAGGGCACCCCCCAGCCCCGGGGTGCCTCCGAAGAGGGCCAAGGTGGGGGCCGGCGGAGGGGCCGGGGCCGGCGGAGGGCTCGTGGCCGGGGCGCCAGTCTTCCTTCGGCCCCTGAAGGACGCCGCAGTGTTTGTGGGCTGCGACGTGCGGCTGCGGGTGGTGGTGAGCGGAGCGCCCCAGCCCAGCCTCAGCTGGTTCCGAGATGGGCAGCTCCTGCCCCCGCCAGCCCCCGAGCCCAGCTGCCTGTGGCTGCGGAACTGCGGGGCGCAGGATGCCGGCAAGTACAGCTGCAGGGCCCAGAACGAGCGGGGCCAGGCCTGCTGCGAGGCCGTGGTCACAGTGCTGGAGGTCGGAGGTAATGGGGAGGGAGGGGCTGGGTGGGTGGTCAGAGGTAGAGGACTGCCAGGGCCAGGTGCATTCATCCAGACTTCTTCCCAGGTGCTTTGGCGTCTCAGCTGCGCTGACCCAGAAGTGCCCACCAAGAGGAAAGTGCAGGGAAAGGGGTGTCAAGGTAGAGAAGCTCCCCACAGGAAGGTCAGAGGTCATGGGTCAGCAGTGGGTAAGCAAAGCCCGAGCCCCACTCAGGCCTCACTGGGGATTCCATAGTGGACACCCTCATAGTTTCCCCGTAGCAAGAGGCCACCTGCAGAAAATCATCTTCATCAGCTCCAGTAACTTAGACCTGAGACTCCTGATCAGCTCCTGACAGGTGTGTGCGCCCCTGGTCCAGCTGCGATGTTGAGGGGATGGGTCAGAGCTCCTTGCAGTCTGTTGCTGGGGGAGGTTGGTATGCCCAGCACCAGGCTGGTTGGAAGAAGCCAGTGGGTGGATGAGTATTAATAAATGGGGTCCAGGGCAACAGGAGATAGGTCTGGGGGCTCCCAGGCATGTATGGAGGTGTGTGCCTGAGAACCTACATGTCAGCATGTGCTTGTGTGCATATGTGTGGGGGTTGTGGGCTGTGGAGGGGTTTGGTGGTACAAGCAGATGAGGGACAGAGGTTTGTGGAGTTGGTGTAGGAAGCCCATGGCCTGGACACACTAGCGAAGGTTTGGAGAGCATGGAAAGGAAATGCTTAGGCGGGTGCCCGGGCCCTGCCCCTCTTGTGTAGAGTGCTAGTCTTGTGTGAAGGGACCAAGGATGGTCCCAGGCAGGAGAGTGTCTGAGGCTGGGCTTGGTGCTCAGGGTCCTGTGGGTGTGTGTGCCTGACCAGGGCCCATTCTCCTTAGGTCCTTGTTGGGGCTTCCTTTTTTACCTTCTCTAGGCCAAAGGCAGAGCCTTAGGTTAACTGAGCCTTAAGAAACAGAATTCTGAGGAAATAGACTGCAGTTAGGGGAGATGGCAGCGAGCTTGGGGGAGGACACTGAGTGTGTCTGGGCAGTTTCAAGAGGGAATTCTCACTCCAGCTGGCTGGTGTCATGTAGGGGTACATCCTTGGGGGCTGAGGAGGAGGCATAGGCATATGAAGTGCCTTAGTAGCTGGAGGGAAAGGAGATGCTAAGGTGCAGCCATGGCAGGAGATGGAGCAGGGGCTCACCCCCCCTCTGTCAGCATCTTCTCTTTCCCTAGCTCCACCCTGCCCACCCTCCTACAGTCTTCAGTGACTAGTTCCTTGGAGTTTCCTGAGGCCAAGCATGAGGCAGAGAGGGCCAAGGCTGGCTTCCTTGACTGGCCTTCTACTTGGCCAGGTACAGGCTTTCCCAGTCTGGAGTTAGAGAATGGGGCTCATCCTGGAAGAGCTTTGAGCTGGGGAGGGATCGGACTCCTTGGGGGATCTTAGCTCTGGTCCCCTAAGGGGATGGGAAACAGAACGTAAATCGAAGGGCATGATAGATAGAGTGATGAGACTGCAGCTCAGGGAAAGGAAGTGCTGAGGAGCTTGGTGGTCGCAAAGTTTGTTTAGAGCTGGAAAGAACCACAAGGAACTGAAGCTTCAGATGCCTCCTTTTACAGGTGGGGACACTGTGGCCCAGAGCGCAGGGAGATCTGCCCAAAGACATACAGCTAATTATGGCCACCTTGAATTAAGAACCCAGGTTTTCTCTCTGGAAGCTTTTTACTGCTCCGGGAGTTCTAGAGGAGGGAGAGAGTAAGCGAGGGGAGCTGTCCATTGTGTAGAGAGTAGCTCAGGCCTGGCCTTGAAGATGAGAGCCTCCTAGCCTGCCCTGGTCCCCCAAAGTAGGCAGAGTGATAGGGTACTAGAGCCCCTTTCCATGGGGCAGAGTTGTCTTCTCAGCCCCTCTGTCATCTGGGTGGCATGGCCAGCAGGCTGAGCCCTGGCTGGCATATCTAGATGGAGGCCAGGGGGATGGTCTCCAGGCTGTTCTGTTGGAACAGCATGTGGGAGAGGAAAGGACCCTGGGGGCAGTGGCACTGGACTTGGGGCCTTTAGACAGTCATGTTAAACAGGAAGAGGGTTGGGCTGCAGCAAGTCACATTTGAGAACTTTTCCCACCTGTGAAACCTTTAGCCCAAGAGCAGCTTTATAATTAATATTAATTGGTAATAATTTTTAGTAGTAACTTATAATAGTATGAATAGCTACTACGCTACCGTGTGGCAGGCAATATGCTGTCATATCCTTTGACATATCATTTAAGCCCCACATAGCTCTGGGGAAACTGAGGCACAGAGGGATTAAGTGGCAGGCACTGCTGTACAGATAGCATGTGGCAGAGCAGGGATGAAAGCCTTGGTTTGTTCCACTGCGAAGAAGAACCACGTACTTAACGACTACACCCCTCCCACATGATTTGGGGGAGGTAGGGGCTTTGCTTTGGTGATGCTGGGGGCTGACTAGGTGAGTCTGGCTTCTTTCTCTTCCTATTGCCTCCTCACTCCCACCAGTCCCTGCCCAATGGCAAGTGCTGGTCAGGGGCAGCTGGGCAAGTAGCTCAGCATTGCTCAGACTTTCTCATGGAAAACGTTCTTGGTTAGGATCAACAGTGGGAGGACTTCAGGGCTCTCGAGGAAGCCCAGCCAGGACCTGGATGCAGAGGGAAGGAGGCAGTTTCCTGGCTGGAACTGTTGTCTGGCTCAGCAAGATGGGGTTGATGCTGAGGTTCCTGGCACTCCTAAAGCCTGAACTGTTAGCTCAAGAATGGAGGGACATTGCATGGCTTGGAGAGGCTGGGCCCTTGAGAAGACAAGTGGACTGAAGGATGGAAAGTTTGAAAGATGGGAAACAGAAGGTTGGGATTGAGGGCCTAGAAATGAGGAAAGAATAGGAACAGTGAAGATGGTAGAAATATAGAATCCTTAACACATGTAAAGCACCTGATCTCATTTCATTTTTTAATTCCTTAGCCCAGGTTACTGTTATGCTATTACATGTATAAGAAAACGGGGTTATAGAGGGAATTTACCCAAGGTCACATGGCTAGTAAGGTGGCAGAGACAGATCTGAAAGCCAGGCCTCTGGGTCTAGGTCCACATTTCCTGTCAATATCCCAAAGTCATCTCCTGGCCTGTCTCCAAGACAGGCAGGCAGTCTTCTCCTTCGAAATCTCAGGTTCCCATCTGCATGTGCAAATCAAGTGACCAGAGTAAGTGCCACCCTCAAAGCTTGGGGCATGTGGCTGGAAGGGAAGGTCTGCACTAAAGGGCAGGGGGTAAGGAGGATCTGATGATGCTCACTGTCCAGCTAGGAGTTTCATAGCCAAGAAACCAGTGTCAATCGGAAGGGCCAATGGTCAACAGATGGTAGTGAACCATGCAGGAGGTGGGGGATTTGAAGAGAGGTTAGGGACAGGGAGAAAGGGCCAGTTTATTTATTTTATTTTTTAAATATATATATATTTTTAAATTGGTTTCAGAGAGAGGAAGGGAGATACAGAACTAGAAACATCAATGATGAGAATCATTGATTGGTTGCCTCCTGTATACCCTCCACTGCAGATCGAGCCCACAACCTGAGCATGTGACCTGACCAAGAATCGAAACATAACCTTCTGGTTCATAGGTCGGTGCTCAACCACTGAGCCACACCAGTCAGGTGAGAAAGGGCCAGTTTAGACAAGGGAAAGGTGGGGAATAATACACCAGAGCCTGCATTGAGGTATATTCTGAAGTTGTCATCTTTTTCACCTGGAATTTGGAATGTCTGGATAAAAAGCCAGGAGGGAACCACTATGGAGTTGGGGATAGGTATGGAGTGTCTCCATCCATGCATGCCAGGTCCTAATCAGGAGAGGAGGAGGGACCAGGGAGGAGCTCCTGGAGGAAAGAAAGAGAAGAGCAGAGAGACGCGGAAATCAGCCTGAAGCAAGGCAGGTCCTCCCAAGCAGATCCTGAGTGGAATGTGAGATGGAAACTTCTCGAGCCATTTTTTGCAAAAGGTCTGGGTCAGGACAGAGAAGGGAGGGAGGCTGGATGAATGAGCTGCTGCAGGAAGATTTACTATCCCCATCCCCACCACCTCTTGTCCTCTCCACCTCCAGCTTTGTCATCCATTCCCATGTTTATCAGGTGGCTACTGTGTGTCAGTCCCTGTTCTCAGGATACATGAGTGTGGGGAGGGGGTAAAGCCCCAAACTCCTGTCCTCCTAGAGCAGTAGTTTTCAACCTTGGCTGCACATTAGAATCACCTGGGAACCTTTTTAAAATCCTGATTTCTGGGCCTCATCCTCCGGAAATTCTGTTTCTTTGTTATGGAGTGGGGCCACAACATTAGTAACAAAGAAACAGAATTTCCAGAGGATGAGGCCCAGAAATCAGGATTTTAAAAAGATTCCCAGGTGATTCTAATGTGCAGCCAAGGTTGAGAACCACTGTCCTAGAGATGACACAGCATTCAATAAGCATAACAAATAAGCAAAAATTATACAGTATGCTAGAAATACAGGGTTTCAAGCTCAGGGTAAGTGAACGAAGGGAAAGGAGAAACTGAATCTAGGCATGAAAGAGAGGAGGCAAAGAGTAGGGGAGTGAGGCAGGGCATGATGACAGGGGTTTTCTCTGGTAGGGGAAATGCTGGCAGTGCAGAAATTAGAAGTCTGGGTTTGGGAAATGAGAGGGGGCCACAGCAGTACAGCCATGGAGGAAAAATGGGGTAATATTGGATCTACCCTGCAAGCATGCCCCAGGTCAACCTTGTGGGGGTGAACAGAGCAGGCCCAGAGCGGGAACACAGAATCCCACAGGCCTCTGCTCAGCCCAGCTGTCCCGTCACTCACGCCCGTTGCCCATTGGTTATTTTTGCTATGGAATGTGCCAGCCCCTCGGATTCTCCTGGAGAACAGGGGCTCAGGTTACTCCCTCTCCGCACTCAGCTCCCCCATCTGTGAGTGGGTGTGTTTGGGGGTGGCAGGGAAAGGGCCTGTGGGTGGTCAGGGTCCTCTGGCTGGAAATGATATAGACACACATGTGTACCCTCTCAGCACAGGTCCCTGTGCATGTATCTGCATGTAGAACATTTGCCTCTGGGTATCTGGGGAACTGAACCACTTGCATGTACCCAGAATGTACCAGACATGACTGTAAAGTAAAGGGGCCACAAATAACTTCAGGGGCCAAGTGGAAACTGATCATGAGCAAGGTCCTGTTGTCAGCAGCTGAACTTGAGCATGCTTGCCCCCCCTAAAATATGTACTGTGCAGGCTGAACAAAACTCATCCGTTGGCTCTGTATTTATTTTGGACCCATGCTTTCAAGAAATAAAGTTAGGGAACCTACTGACCAATCAGTGTGTGAGTCTTTATGGCACAGTGGTCACTAATTCCATCACAGTGTCTGGATCAGAATCCCGATTCTACCAATTGTTGGCTGTGTGACATTGGGCAAGTAACCTCTCTGTGCCTAAGTCTTCCCCTTGTTGTGAGGATTTAGTGAATTTATTCATAGAAAGTGCTTAACACGCTAAGGTGCATACTAAGCATACAATAAGTGTTGATGATAATGACTCTGTAGTCACATCTCGGAAACCAGGACTGGCACTACTTGTGTATGCTGGGATAGAAATTTGGATTTGGGGGACACATGGAGACACACAACCTGTGTGGCTTTGGCTAAGTGACAGGACTTTTCTGAGCCTTAGTCTTGTAGGTTAAATGAAGCCAGTTAAGCTCATAAAGATTTCAAGCTCATAGGGTTGTTGTGAATGAGGTAGCATTTATAAAGTGCCTGGCACTTAGTAGATGGTTAAGAAAGTTACAGTAATTGGGTGGAAAGTAGAGTTTTGTGTAGGCAAAGTGTGCATAATGCTATGGGGAAACTAAGAAAGTTTGGTGAGTACGCTCACCTGTGAGTGAGAAGATGGGTCCTATTTGTGAATAATTAGGAGAGCTTCTTGGCACCTTAGCTTGTGTGTGTGTGTGTGTGTGTGTGTGTGTGTGCAGGGATAGAGTACCTATCATCAAGAAACTCAAGAGCCCTCTCTGGGCTTTCCTGAGAAGCCTGGGGGTGTTTACAGCTGGGGCCATGTCAGCACGGAGCCCCCAGCCACGAGGAGCCTTGTCCTGTGTACGACCTAGGCGCCCTCACCCAGCGCTGTGGCCTGCAGCATACTCGGCCACCGCGAGTTGGGTACCGCCTGGCACAGGTCCGTGTGCGCATGTTTGTAGAGTGAGCAAGTCGAGATGCGCTGACCTTCCGGAGCCGTCCCGCGGGAAGCGGAAGGAGGTGGCGTGGAGATTGCGTAGGGCTGCCAATGAGAGCGTGGCCCGATCTCTCGTGGGGGCCACTGCACCCCTTTCTGTGCCTCAGTTTCCCCATGTGTCCAGGGCCCGGGAGGCAGATGAGGGATGGGAGTGCGGGAGCACAGGTGATACCCGTCCCAGGGGACGCAGGGGTGCAGGCCAGGGAAGGGGAGCCAGGTGGGGTGCGGGCTGGCGGGGGAGGGGCGGGCTCTGGGCGCGGCCGCCGCCTTCCCCGCGCCGGGCTCCCGCGCCCCCGAGGCTGCTTCCGCCACCGGCGCTGGCTCCAGTCCGCTCCCCGGCCGCCCCCGGCCCCGCCTCCGCCTCCGACTCCGCCTCGCCCCCGCCCGTCCCCTCCTCGCCCGGCCGCCCGCCCGGCCCCCTCCCCCGCCATGAAGAAGCTGTGGGTGAAGAAGCGTTTCCAGGTGAGGGCTCCGGGGGCGGGCGGCGCCGGGAGGGGGTAGGAAGGGCTGGGCACCCGGAGGGAGGGCGGGTCACCGCGGCTGGGCCCGGGGAGGGGGCGCTGGAGTCGCGCCGGTCCCACCCTGGCCGCTGAGGCCGCGGGGCCGGGCGCTCAGGGGACTCCCGGATCTGCTGTATGAGCGCACAGCCCCCCGCCCCTCCCCGCGCGGAGCCCCCTCCCCGCCCCCCCCATCGACTGTATTCCCCGCGACCACCCGGGGAGATCTCCGCGCCGCCTTTGGCGTGGAGCGCCCACTAGCTTCTTGGCCACCTTGTTCTCTTCTAGCCTCTGGCCAACCTGGGCCCGGGCCCTGCCCGGCTTCCCCCAGCCCCCCACTCTGGAGCCTTCCATCTTCCCGAGCTCCTGGAAGCCCGGCACAGGGATCCGCGCTGAGCTCAATAGATTCCCCAAGCCCTGCCTTGTCCTCGCATACCCGGGCCTCCTTCCTGCATTCCTGAGGCCCCGGCCTTTTGGGGTACTTTGCCTTCTGGCCCCCATCACCCTCCCTGCCCTCTTGACACCTATCCTTGGGATCTGTCTTGCTCCCGGCAGGAATTTGTGTCCTTATCTCTCCATCTCCCAATCAACCAAGCAACCTCCACCCCCCCCCCATCTCTTCCTTTATCTCATCTCCCAGTCATCCAAGCAAACACTGCCCCCTCCCCCCAATCTCTTCACCTCAGCCAGCCCCCTATCCTGTCTCCTAGCCTCTGTCCCTGGGGGTGTCGCTCAGGTCCCCAGTGCTGTGAGACTATGAATTATGACCCACAGCCTTGCTGTCCTCTCTCTCCTTCCTCCCCTGCTCCTCCCCAGAGCCAAGCTGACTCCCGGTGGGAGGGCTGACAGGCAAGGAAGAGTGGAGACATTCTCTGTGTGGAAAGTTGGCCACCTTGAGTCTCTGTCCCACCTCCCCCCACCCCCCTGCCCACTGGCCCTGGAATGTTTGGACAGGAGGTATAGGGATGTCAGAAGCGAGCCTTCCCCTCAACAACTCATTCTGGCTTTTCTCTTTCAGAAAACCGGCCACTCCCGCCGGGCCTTTAGCCGCCTCACCCATGGTGTGTGGACTGTGGGCTTCCTGCTCTACCCCATCCCACTCCTTCTCTTGGTCCATGCTCCTACGTGAGGCACCCAAGTCCCGAAGACAGCTCATGAGATGTGGGACCCCCCCCCCCCCCCCCGCCACACACATACATGCATCCATACTCACCTACCCACCCAAGAAGGCCCCTGTGCCCTGCTGCTGAGAAAGGACCTAGCAAAGCGGGGGGAGGGGGAAGAGTCATACACATTCCACCATAGGTTCACTGTTCTTCATCCACGGGACAGAGTGAGGATGGGCTCATTGCCATAGTTTGGCTACCAGTACATGGCTCCTGCTTGTCGTGGCACTCAGAGAAACTGAGGCTCAGAACCGGATAGAGTCTGGGAAAGTTAAACATGGCCCAGAAATGTTGCTTCTAGCCTAACTGGGCATTTTTGAAGACCACTCAGCAGAAGAGAGGGATGGGGAAGAGGGTTCCCGTCACATCATGATGCAGAACAGATGAGGGTGTGGTTTTCAAGGAGGGGTCAAAACACAATACAAATATTGTAATAGCAGGTGAGCCTGACCCCTAATGGGGGGTGGCTGGGCTGAGCACAAGCAGGCATGTGTGTGTGTGTGTGTGTGTGTGTGTGTGTGTGACCAGTGAGTACACCAGTAAAAGTGCCAAGGGTACAGGAATAACCAGCCAAAGCATGCGGGCTTCCCGGCCCTGGGCACACTGGGAGCTTGCAGGCAGTCAAGAACTAGAGATGCTTTCCCCATCCCAGGTGTCTCCCTCCCCAGCCCTGGTCCCACAGGGCATCTCTGGGCACTGGGTATCCTTGTGCCCTCTCTGCTGCCTGCCCACCATGCCCTACCCCACAAACGCTCTGATAACAGTCTGTCCATGTCTCTCTTCTGCTGCTCCTATGGAAGCGAAGTTTTCCGCTCCTGCAGAAAGCAAAGTTACGGTAGGAAACTGGCTCCTGCCCTAGCCCTCCACTCCCCCCTCTTCCCTGCCCAACCCGCCTCTCCTCACCCTGCCTCAGCTGCACCCTGATGTGTTCCGGCTGGCTTGGGGTAGAGGACAGGCTGGTCCTGCGATTGGTCGAGTGCCCTGACAATACGACTCTGAGGTGACTCCCCTTTATTCCTGGGGTACTGGAACCCAGAATTTAGAGCCTTGGAACCTAGGACCTTGTTATTTGGGGGGCTGCATGGGAACTTAAGCTACCACTGGCAGGGGAGGAGGGGTTGGGGCTGAGGCCCTGGTAATTCATTAGGTAGTTGAGGGGACTACAAGGAAGCGAGGGTGAGTACCCAGGGGCCCAGAGTTGGAGCCAGGGAATTGGCAGGGGAGGGGTTACCCTGAGCAGCCCAGGATGGGCAGGGGAATATGGGGAACAAAAGAGAGGAGAAGATAGGTACCAGACATCCTACAGTGGTAAGATGGAGCCTGCTGTGAGAGCGGTAGGAGGTGACATGGGGGAGAGTTGTAATGAGAGGGAAGAGGGCCCTGCCCACACAGGCCCCTGTTTCTTCAGACTTGGAGACAGGTGAGGATGACATCAGCGATGTGCAAGGGACCCAGCGCCTGGAGCTTCGGGGTGACAGGACCTTCAGCACCCCCACAGGTGAGCTGTCTGGGGTGCTCAGAGAGCAGGCGGGTGGGCCTCCCACGAGAGGCGTGTGTGCTTCACCATGCTCCTTTCTCCAGGGGGCTCCGACACCCTGGTGGGCACCTCCCTGGACACTCCCCCGACCTCCATGACAGGCACCTCCGAAGAGCAAGTGAGCTGGTGGGGCAGCGGGCAGACGGTCCTGGAGCAGGAAGTGGGCAGCAGGGGTGGCACCCGCCGCCTCCCGGGCAGCCCAAGGCAAGCACAGGCGGCCGGGGCCAGGCCACGGCACCTGGGGGTGGAGCCGCTGGTACGGGCATCTCGAGCTAATCTGGTGGGCGCAAGCTGGGGGTCAGAGGATAGCCTTTCGGTGGCCAGTGACCTGTATGGCAGCGCATTCAGTCTGTACAGAGGACGGGCGCTCTCGATCCACGTGTAAGTAATGCTTCTCAGGGGCCTGCACTGTCCCACATTACCATGCTGTCCTGCACTTCCCCTCCACCCCCACCTCCCGGCACCATCCACCCCTCCGTGCACTTCTCCACCTTCCATTGCTTCCACTCCCAGCCCCAGCTATTCACTCATCTTCCCACACTGCTCCATCCGTCTCCTGTGCCATCACCACCCACATCCTCCCACACCTACTGTTCTGGCTCACCATGCCCTCTCCATGGTCTCTGTACCCCTCTGTCCCTTCCTTGTCTCCTCCAAAATCTCCACTTTCCCTGGGGCCCTCTCCTGCCTCACCCATTCAGGCTCCAGTTGTCCCCAGGATCCCCCCCCTTGGGGCCCCCTCCGTGCCTGCTGTCTCTGCAGCTGCTGCCTTTTCATTCTCTGCACATTCCTGTTCCCTGTGGGCCTTTCTCTGGGAGGAACGGAACCACGGCAGCTCCCGGGAGAGCAGGAGAGAGCAAGGAAGCAAGAGCACACCAGGAGAGAGCAGAGAGCGAGGTGGTCAGGGGGCAGGTGGGGTCAGGGGCCTGGGAAAGCAGGAGTATGTGGGGGGGGTGGGGGAAGTAGGGACCAGGGCAGGGAGTGATGGAGACAGGAGGCTGGGGTAGAGGCAGAGGGGTTGGAATGCTGGAGGGGGGTGTCTGTGATGATCTTGTGGGAAACGCCTGAGGGTGGGTTTGAAGGTTGTCCTGGTAGGGGGTGTTGAGCACAGGTGTTGGAGTGAGGCATTGGAGCCATTTTTGGAGATTTGGGGGTTGGCCGATACAGAAGAGAGTGCTATGGTAGAAGAGGGGAGTGGCTGGTGAAAGCTGTATTGGGGGCATTTGGGGAGTTGACAGGGGCCTGATTTGTGATGGGTGTGGGTGTGTTGGGGGGTTGGGATCATCATGGAAGAGAAGGAAGGGGCCTGTTGTGGGTAAGGAGGTTTGAACGGCTAGTGGTGGGTAGGGGAGAGGTCTGGGCAGGGGCAGGGGCAGGGGCAGGAGAGGCTCCCTTGCTTTATCTGATTGGAATTAGCCAGGTGCTCCTGTGCCCTGGACTTGCCTTTTCCTTCCCTGCCTGTCTTTGCCAGGCTCCAGCCAGAGCCTGGAGTTGCTATGGCAACTTCGAGGAACCCATTTCCTTAGTGATGTCTGTGGTACAGAGGCTGGCCTGGAGCTAGAATCTGCCGGCAAGAGGCCTCCTTGGCTGTCCCAATTTCTCTCTTGCCTCACCCAGTTCCCATGGGCCATTCTTCAAGGACTGTGCTGTAGAGTAGATTCTGCCTCCCTTCAGGTGGCTGGCTGAGGTTCTGCGCCCTCAGGGCATTATGGGTTGCCATCCCCATGTCTCGCACCCCCCCACCCCCACCCCCCCACCCCCCCCACCCCCGTCAGAGGTGAGGTCTACAGTGGAGGTTGCGAGGTTGCTGACCCAGGTAGTCTAAAACATCCTTAGAATTTATGCTTGTGGCTGGTACCCTATTTCTCCTCTTTCCAGTGCCCCCAGAATCCCAGACATTTTGGAGGGAGAAGGGCTCACAAGTCAGACTTCGCTGGCTTTCCATCCTAGCACCATTTCCTAGCAGTCTCACCCTGCTAAGGCACATTTACCTCTATAGGCCTCAGTTTCTTCATCTGTAAATGGACCTGTAACAGTTCCCATCTGAAAGGGTTGTTGTGAGGATTAAATGACTCAGTGCATTTAAAGCATCTAGCACACGCCTGGCACACAATAAGTACTCAGTGAGTCATTTCATACTTTGTATTCAGCTCTCTAATGTGTCAGGTGAGATGCTAACATCTCAGATTCCCTTTCTTATTAATCTTTACGTTTAGCAAGGGTCCAGGTGGGGGAAACTGAGGCCCAGCTCTTGGACTCAAAGCTCTGTAGGTGAGAGGTGTGCTCTGGACTGACCAGCTCCTTCCCGTCTCCTCTTCGCCGGCACTCCCAACTCGGGCCCACGCAGTAGTTATTTCTGAACTGAGTTATTTCTGAGCACACCCCTTTGGGGAGCCTCTGTGCTTCTCCCGGGAGTTCCAAGGACTCAGGTAACGTCCCCAGGGGCAGGACAAAGTCAAAGGCCTGCACTGGGAGCAGACTGATGAAATGGAATGGGAACCTGGGCATCCTAGCCTCCTACCCTAGGGACCCCTGCTACCACCTGCTGTGTCCTCTCAGTACTGGACTCAGGTCAGAGCTGGTGTTAGGTAACCCCAGGGATGGAGCGTTGCTCCTGGAAGGAAGGCTGAAAGGCTGGTGCCTGTTCTGGGGCCGCTGTGAAGGCGCCATGTCCTGCGGAGGATGGGCAGGACTGTGGGGGGCAGCTGGGGGCAGGAATGGGTGGGAGGCTGCATTCCTGAGAGGGCCCCTCCCGGTGCACCCCTTCTGCCTTCCCTCACCACGTCATCCTTTGGGTCCTAAACCTCATTCTTTTCTCTCCCACCGCTCTGTTTTGTTTCCGCTGTTCCCCAGCTTCCAGGGCTGGGGGGAGGGGCTGGCCCGAGCGCCTGGGGCTGAGTCCTACCTGGACCCAGTCACTAGCCCCATCTCCCGGTGCCTGAGCCGCCGCCTCTCCCCAGCACCGCACCTGCCCTGGCTGTACCTTCCTCTTTGCGGGGAGGGGTGGTGGTCTGGCCCATGTCACCCCAAGCCTTCCCCGCATGTCCCACCGCCAACCCCTGTCCCTAGCTAAGGGTCTAGGAGGGGAGGCCGCCTGAAGCTTCTACCCTCTTGGTCTCGGTTCCGCAGCAGCGTCCCGCAGAGCGGACTGCACAGAGAGGAGCCCGACCTTCAGCCTCAGCCAGCCAGCGAAGCCCCTCGTCGCCCGGCCCTGCCGCCTCCCTCCAAATCCGCGCTGCTGCCCCCACCGTCCCCTCGGGTGGGTAAGCGGCCCCCGCCGGGGCCCAGCGCCCAGCCCCCGGCCACCCCCACGGCGCCCCACCGGCGCGCTCAGGATCCGGTGCTGCCCGAAGACGCCACCGCCGAAGAGAAGCGAGGGAAGAAGGCCAAGTCGTCGGGGCCCTCGCTGGCGGGCACGGCCGAGTCCCGGCCCCAGACGCCCCTGAGCGAGGCCTCGGGCCGCCTGTCGGCGCTGGGCCGCTCGCCGCGGCTGGTGCGCGCCGGCTCCCGCATCCTGGACAAGTTGCAGTTCTTCGAGGAGCGACGGCGCAGCCTGGAGCGCAGCGACTCGCCGCCGGCACCCCTGCGGCCCTGGGTGCCCCTGCGCAAGGCCCGCTCGCTGGAGCACCCCAAGTCCCACGGCGATGCCTCGTGGGGTTCGCCCGGGGCCTCTCAGGAGGAGCTGCGGGCGCCGGCGGGCAGCGTGGCCGAGCGGCGCCGCCTGTTCCAGCAGAAGGCCGCCTCGCTGGACGAGCGCACGCGGCAGCGCAGCCCGGCCTCCGACCTCGAGCTGCGCTTCGCCCAGGAGCTGGGCCGCATCCGCCGCTCCACGTCGCGGGAGGAGCTGGTGCGCTCGCACGAGTCCCTGCGCGCCACGCTGCAGCGCGCGCCGTCCCCCCGGGAGCCCGGCGAGCCCCCGCTCTTTTCGCAGCCCTCCACCCCCAAGCCCTCGCGCGCCGTGAGCCCTGCCGCCCAGCCTCCCCCTCCGAGCGTCGCGGGGAGGTCCGGGGATGAGCCGGGCAGGCCGCAGAGCCGCGGGCCGGCCGGCAGGACAGAGCTGGGGAAAGGCCCGCAGCAGGAGGTCAGGCGCCGGGACCAGTTCCCGCTCACCCGGGGCAGAACCATCCAGGAGTGCCGGAGCCCCGTGCCGCCCCCCGCCCCGGGCGACGCCCCCGAGGCCAGGACAAAAGCCCCTCCGGGTCGGAAGCGGGAGCCCCCGGCACAAGCCGTGCGCTTCCTGCCTTGGGCCACGCCGGGCCCTGAGGGCGCTGCTGTGCCCCAGGCGTCGGAGAAGAGCAGGGCGGGGCCTGAGGCCGAGAAGAGGCCGCGCCGAGGGCCGGAGGAGGATGGTCCCTGGGGGGCCTGGGACCGCAGAGGGACTCGCAGCCAGGGCAGAGGTCGCAGGGCCCGGCCCACTTCGCCTGAGCTTGGTAAGGCCTCCGGAAGCACCACTGAGAAGGTGCTGGGACTTGGGTGGGAGGGTGTTTGGGGAGAGGAGGCTGCTAGGATATGGCCTCCCGGGGCAGGAATGGACTCAAGCACAAGTCTGAGTGAAAGTTTTGAAGGTTGATGTGCTAAAACCTGCCTGCTGGTGAGATAGTGTGTGTGTGTATGTGTGTGTGTGTGTTGTGTTTTTTAGAGTGTTTGTGTTTTTATGGAGGCGAGGCTGAGGTGTGAGCAGAAACCCAGTGCCCAGATGCCTGCCATAGGCCCTCTGGGTCTAGGGGCCTGCTAGTCTGTTGGGTTAAGGACCTAACTGATGGAAGGCACTGGTGGAAATCCAAGGAGCTCCTCCCCACACCACCCCTTCGTGGGGGACGAGATGGAAGCCTGTCTCAATATACCAGTGTAATTGGTTAGGTCCCTGTTACAGGAAAGCTCTGGATCAGCCAACTCTCATCTCTGCCCTCCCCCTCCTGGCACCATCCCGGGACCCATCTGTAGCCACTAAGGCCTAACCCAGCCTCTCCTTCTAGCCTCTTTGTTCCCAATCTTGAGTCCCTGCAGCGCTGAGCTGACTGTGGTCACCTGCCAGCCTGTGTGTGGTCTCCCAATCTTCCTGTGGGTGATGGCCAATAGCCAGACTGCCCTTGCCCCTAACTCTGCTCATCCTGAACACCAACTTGGGGCCCACTCCTGGGTTGAAGCAGGGGAAGCCATCCTTCACTCGTTCCCACCCGCTGCTGCTTCCCCAGGCCAGAGGCCCCTACACACCGCTCCCAGGAGACCCTGTATGTCTTTTTCATTGCACTTACCACCCTGTATTTTTCTTCAGCAGAATCACTTTATTTTTCATTAAAGTATTACCGCCCCAAAATTTCTAGAGATGATTAGGCCCCTGTCCCTTGTTCTACTGGCCATCATTATTGCACATGCACAGCCATGTCCCAGGCATTGTTAACTGGGTGCCTAGGGGGTGTTATTTTAACTTAATCTGTATGCCAGCTTTGCGAGATATTGGGTATTATTTATCAGCTCCATCATACGGATAACAAAACTGAGGCACAGAGAGGTTATCTAATTTGCCGGTTTATGTCGCTAGAAGACAGCATAATTGGGATCATCACTGCTCTTTTGGCACTGTGCTTTATCTAGCTTATAGAACGTCAGAGTTAGAAACACCCAGAGAGATCTCTGTGTGTACAAGCGTCCCGTAAGCAGGGACCACATCTTATTTCCTCTTATCGCCCTGGTGCCAAGCAGAGCTTAGTATGCAGTGTTACTGTTTGATGGATGGACAAAATCAAAGCTGATTTTCATGGGGCCTCTCAGACGGCTATAGGGCAGCATCACTAATATGACAGTACATCCCATGTTGCCCTGTGACATCACTATTATTACTTACATGTCAGGTTGCTATTACCTTGTCTTCTGTCTGTATGGACACTTGTAGTATCTTGTGCCCCTCAGCGTGCCTTGCACAGGGATGATCTACCATCCCTGACCCCTGATTTGTGTAAAGATGTGGCAGGGCTCCTGCCTTCCTCCAGAAACAACCCTGTGGCTGAGGTTGAAGAGCAGACAAACTAATGCAGAGTCCTGGATGCCCTGTCCTCCTTGAGGACCCCCTTTCTATCTTTCTTCCCTGTCTCAGGACATTCAGGAGAGAGGTTTTTTGCTCCCCAACCCCCACCTTCTAGAAGCCCCTCTCTCTGGGTTTGGATTTCTAAATTGCAGGGCTGCCATCACAGCCTCTATCCCCGAGTCATCTCCATAGGACCATATCCCTTTACCCTGTCACCCGTGTCTCTGGCAGAGTCTTCGGATGACTCTTACGTGTCTGCTGGAGAAGAGCCCCTGGAGGCCCCTGTGTTTGAGATCCCCTTGCAGGACGCGGTGGTGGCCCCAGGGGCGGATGTGCTGCTCAAGTGTATCATCACCGCCAACCCCTCGCCCCAAGGTGAGCTCCAGAGTTGGGGCCTGGCTAAGGTTGAGACAGGGAGGGGTGGGTGAGGAGGGAAGCTCATCTGCTCCCGGGCTGGGCTGTCCTGACTCCTGCATGTGTTAGAGCTTCCCCAGAATCCCCTGAGAAAGGGGAGGGCAGGCCTGGGCTTCTGTTCGTGAGGGGAGTCCTCCAAATTCCCTAGGGTGGGGAGAGGAGAGGCTTGGGCTCTGTGTCGGGTGGGGGCTGGGGGGAGATTTGTCCCAGTGGGCCCCTGTGGGCCATGGTGACTGGGCACCCTGCTGCTTCCCCCCAGTGTCCTGGCAGAAGGATGGGTCCACGCTTCGCAGTGATGGCCACCTTCTCATCCGGGCGGAGGGTGAGCGGCACACCCTGCTGCTTCGGGAGGCCCGGTCGGCTGATGCTGGGAACTACACGGCCATCGCTACCAATGAGCTGGGCCAGGCCAGCTGCGCTGCCACGCTGGCTGTGAGACCTGGTAGGGAGCCTGTGGGCCCCAGGGCCGGGTGGGGTGAGCAGTGACCCTTCCCTGTAGGCCCAGGTCCCCTTCCCCTCCCAGCCTAGAGCTCAACTTTCAACCACTGTGCAGTTTGTTCTTGTGTCCCTTGCTCTGGTGGAAGCATTTTAAATGGCCTTGGCCTCAGGGCCGAGGCCAAATTCCCAAGGCACACAGCAGGCTGGCCAATTCATGAAGTCCCTGAAATTTGTCTTTAGACATCCTCTAAATGCCATCCTTTCATGGCATTTCCCTGAACAGGGTCCTATGGGGAAAGCAAATTATCCGTGAGTCTCAGAGAAAAAGAATCTCCCTGCTCAAAGGGCTTAAAAACCATCAGGAACCTCTGAGGTCATTTCCTCTCTAGAGCAGCCCCCCTGCTCCCTAAGAGAGATGCTTTTAAGTGCTTTCCTCCCTCCCTTGTTCCTTCCGTTGAACCCAAAGCTCTAAAGAGGGTCCAGCTGAGACCACTTCTTGGGAGGTGGCAGTGGCTGAGGCTGCCCTGTTTTCTATTTTTATGAAAGTCCTCACTTGGTGTCAGGCTACTTCCTTTGGGTTTAAGCCCAGTTGCTTTCAGGTTCAGGGTAGGGCTGGACTGGTGTCCATGTCCATGGCCATGGCCTGTTCAACTCATTCGGGTCACTGGGCCCAGCAATGTGTTGACCCTGGGCAGTGGGGGTGGGAGGAATTGAGGCTGGGAAAGGGGGCATTCCAGAAGCAAACGATGCAGACTCAACCCTCAAGGAGATTACGCTGGGTGATGACCCTCCACCAGAGGACTTAGGTTGGAAGAAAGTGCAGGGCAGATCAACCCTGTCCCTAGGAGAGTCGAGCAGTTGGTCAGTGTTGTGGGATGCTGGATGGAGAGACATGAGGGCCCTGAAGGAGGCTGGGATTTAGACTGGCAGCGGGAGGGGTGGGCATGGCAGGAGGGGCGAGAGAACACGCTGTTCTGTCCCTTCTTTCACTCAGCCCTGCTGGTGACAAGATTGCAGAGCCTGTCTTGCTGTGGGTCAGGGCCTCGGCACCTCCACCATCCACCATCAGGGAGTTCTGGTGGTGTCTGACCTGAGTCCAAGTCCTGCTTTACATCCTTATGGTTGTAACTCTCTCACTTTGCAGAAGAGCAGGTCTTAGCGTGCAGACCCCTCCCAGAAGCTCAGATTTAAGGCTCTCTCCTTCCCCTTGCCCCTCCCACCTCAAGGAAACATACTGTCCCTCCACTGTGTGCTTCCCTCCTTCCATCACCTCTGGGATCTGCTTCTGATTCAGCTCCCAGCTCCGCTTAGGGGGCCCAGGCATGGGTCCAGGACTCTGGTCAATACCTGGCTTGGATGTTTGGCAAGGAGTGGGGTGGGGGGTGTTCCCCAATACTGGAGCAGGGCCATTTGGGAGCCTTTTATGGTTGGGAAGGAGGCTTGGGGCAAGGCAGCTGTCTGCACTCCTCTTTGCCTGCTGAACCTCCCTGCAGTTTCAGTTTCCTCATTTGTAAACCAGAGATAATTATACTATTCGCAAGAAAGAAAGCAAATGTGTGAACAAGCTTTATGAACTGTAAAGCTATAGACAAATGCTAGTTGTTAGCATTATTAAGTGATGCTGTTGTGCACGGGAGCTCAGGTTCCCTCAAAGCTTCGGGAAGCTGTCTTTCCCGTTTCTTTCCTTTCTTCATACTGTTTATCCCTTGGAGTCTCCTCCCTGCCCTTGCTAGGCCCACAGCCCCCAACCCCCCATATTTCCCAGATGTCACAGCATCTCTGTGCCTCTCCACCCCGGGGAGCTAGGGTGTGCACCCAGAGAATAGCTCCTGAAAGTCAGACTGGCTCCAGGCTCCAGGGCTTGAGGGGCAAGCACGTGGGTCCAGACTCAGCTCTTGTGGAGGAAGCAGACTTTCTTACCCTACAAGGCTCTGTTTGGTCCAGAGCAGCTGGATGGAGGCCAGTGGACCGGGAGAGCAGCAGGAATGGGCGGAACCAGTGGGTGGCACAGACATTTGGCAAAGGCTGGGGTCCCAGGCCTGGAGTTTTTAGGGAGTGGGAGGGGGGGCTAGGGAAGGGTGTTCCGCAGTGTGGCTGTGGGTGGGGTAGGAGTAGGGTGAGGGAGGGAGTGTCTAGTGTATTTTGGGAAGAGGCCTTGTGGAACTGCCTTCTTTTCTTGCTCCTCACCAACCCCTTTGGTAACCAGGACTGGCTGTCCAGTGCCCTCTTGGGGTTCCCACCCCAACAGGACCTGCTTTTGAGGGCTCACAGATCTCAGTTCCTGGTTGGGAACCTTGGAACAGGGAATTGGTAACTAGAGAATGTAGTTACCCTGGTGCTGTGGTTTGGGGGGCACAATGTCCTCACCAGCTCTGGCAGCCCCACCCAGCCCTGGATCCCTCTCATCCTGCCCCACCTCACTGAATAACTGCTGAGTTGAGCTCCCAAAGGGTGTGTGTATCGGGACAGTGGGTTGGAGGGTGTGAGAAGTGCTTAGCTGAAGCTAAGCGTTTCACAGCTGTCTGCATCCATCACACAGGCATTTATTGAGTCCCAACTGGGTGCCAAGCGCTACGTCTCTTGAAATAGTTTCGTGTGTTTGCGGAGTGCCATATGCTTTCTTCCAAACCCTCTCACATCTCTTCCCTTACTTGAGCTACGTCACACATGTACAGTTGACCCTTGAACAATTTGGGGGTCAGGGGCACTTACTGCCATTGTAGTAGAAAACCCTCATTTAACTTTAGTTGGGCCTCCCTGTGGGCAGATTCCCAACTGCCAGGTGACCCTTGAACAACGGGGATTTGAACCGCTCAGATCCATGAGAAACATTCGTGTATAAGGAACCATTGCAGTTCAAACCCCTGTTATTCAGGGTCAGCTGTGTATTTCTTGGAGGGACATGATGGGTGGTGACATTCCAAGTTTATAGGTGGGAAGGTGAAAATGTGGAGGGTAAAGCGACACAGAGATAGCACGAGGCCAGCATGTCTACTTCGCATCTGTAATCTGCCTGGGGTGCTGTAAGCAAGAGGTGAGTGAAATCCTCACCTATGGAAAAATAAACAGCGTGATGGCAGATGAAAATAACATGACTAGTTAGCATCTCCTGAGCACTTTGTCTATACCAGGCCCTGTTGTTGACTGGGTTCTCACATTTAATCCACCCTGTGAGCTAGGTTCTATTATTATGCCCATGTTACAGATGAGGGGACTGAGACTTGGAAAGCTTTAGCGAAGTGCTCTAGAGTAAAGTTCTAGAGAAATTTCAATAGGAATTTCTGTGATAGAACTACTATATACGTGCGCAGTCCCATATGGTAGCCACTAGCCACATGTGGGTTTTGAGCACTTGAAATGTGGTTAGTGTGACTGAAGGGCTGAATTTCTAATTTCATTTTCATTGATGTACATTTAAATCATCCCAGTGGCTTGTGGTTGCCCTGCTTGCTCAGCCATAGGAGCATAGGGTCCGTGGGAAGCTGGGTGGTGATTTGAAGCTCTGCCCTTGGATCTCCCAAGTCTGCACTCCTAACCACTGCACCACACTGTCCCCTTTCCTCTACTTAAGAGGTTCGGGGTTCAGGTAGAATTGTGCTCATGAGCTCATGGGGTGGGGGTGGGAGCAGAGACTGCTGAGGCCCTGGGGTTTTCTTTCCTTTCCTGCCCTCCCTGCCCCTGTGACGGTGGTCCTGCTTTGTTTCCCTGCGTGCCCAGTGTGCACACAGATGGCTCACCCCACCAAGGGCTCTGGTCAGAAGCAAGGGGGACATGGGTGGCTTCATGCACCCAGGCCTCTGTCCTGCTGCTGTCAGTCCTCCCCTCAAGCACAGGTCTCATATATTTTCCAGCAGAGACCTTGGCCTCTCCGCTTCGCTTTAGCTGGCCACCATGTCATCATCTGAACAGCAAGGATCATAACCCCTGAGCTGGTTTCTCAGTCAGATTTGTGAGGCTCTGCAGAGCTGAAGATTCAGCTAAGGACCTTTGGGCCAGAGGAAATGGCTTATCAAAGCTCATTTTGGTCCCATCTGTATGATGACATGATCACAACAGAAAAGAGGTGGTTTGGGAGGTCATGAATATAAAAGGAAAGGAAGAAATTATGGCACTCCTGTCTGCCCCCTTCTCCTGGCCTGGCCCTGGCCCCGGCAGATTCTTCCTTATGAAGTCAGTGGCTGCCTGTGCAAGGGATCTTAGAATGCCACATGGCCCCATGGTCCATCCTTGATGGGGTCTGGACAGCATCGAAAGAAAGCAGTGTGGTCTCTTGACTAGACTCAGCCCTCCTCCCCTTTCCGTCTCCCAGAAGCAGGCCTGCCCCAACAGGTGTCCCCCAGGGCTGCTACCTCAGAACAGGGGTCCTCACACACAGCCTATCAGAGGAACGTGGACCTAATTTACTGTGGGTGCGAACGCTGATCTAACATGGGGCCGTCTTAAACAGCAATCCTAAATAACCATACGTAAGAGCTGAACCACTTCCATGCCTAGGTCAGGCTGACCATGTGAAATGCTCTCTGCTTCCTTGTCTATTTTTAAACCAAAATTAAAACATTCTCAGCACAACTCTTCTCCTTTTCCCTCCCTTTCATGGTGGGATTAGCACAGCAGGCACTTAAACAAATTGCCCCTGGAGAAACCCACTGGGACAGTGGCGGGTAGACAGTCGGCTGTGAGCGGCCAGGCCACGTGCAAGGCTGTGAACCTCCAGCACATACTCCCTTCCACAGACACCTCAAGGAGCTCCCTTAGCCCTCAGGGAAGGCACGGAAGCTGGCCTCCACCTTCCGCACCTGAAGTTGATCTGAGGGTGGCTGGAGGCAGCTGAGGCAGCGGGAGGGACCTGCTCTAACATGGTCACGTCCCATTTATTTCTTCTTTACCTAGTTCTGTAGCCGGAGGGGTTGAGCTGCAGTTCTCTGCACACGCTTTCTGCCTCTGAACATTTGCTCCCGTGGTTTCCTCTTCCAGGGTTGCTTTTTTTTCTGCTTAAATGGAACTAAGTCTTCATTCTAATACACCCCTTCCCTCAGTCCCCTCTTCTTCCCCGGGCCAAAAGTAATGTCCTACTGTCTTCACTACTGTGGCCTTCTCTGCCCCTCTCTTGCCACCTTCCTTGTTCCTGTTTGCTCTTATAGTCCTGTGTGTATCTGGCTTGTCATCCCATCAGCCAGAGGGCTCCTCAGGTTATGGCTGTGCTTTGGCTACTCTTAGCCCTTGCAGCCATACCAGGTGGTCTTCCTGGACAGTCAAGGTCTGTGTGTGAGCTGACAATGGGGGGTAGAGATCCCCAGGACTTTCCAAGTCCCCGGAACAACCTGGATAACACACAGAGGCTGGGTGAGACACACATCAGCAAAGGGTAATGAGGACCTGCCTGAGAGTGGAGGTTGGGGGACAGAGGAGACCATAGAACAGTGGTCCTCAAAGTGTTGTCTCCAGACCAGGAGTATCAGCATCACCTAGGCCAGTGATGGTGAACCTTTTGAGCTCGGCGTGTCAGCATTTTGAAAAACCCTAACTTAACTCTGGTGCCGTGTCACATATAGAAATTTTTTGATATTTGCAACCATAGTAAAACAAACACTTATATTTTTGATATTTATTTTACATATTTAAGTGCCATTTAACAAAGAAAAATCAACCAAAAAAATGAGTTCGCATGTCATAGGTTCGCCATAGACCCAAAATACCACGTGCGGGCGCGCACGTACAGTGCGATTGAAACTTCATGGCCCATGCGCAGAAGTCGGTATTTTGTGGAAGAGCCGGTATTTTGTGGAAGAGCCACACTCAAGGGGCCAAAGAGCCGCATGTGGCTCGCGAGCCGCGGTTTGCCGAGCCACATGCAGCTCTTCCTAAGCCTTAGGAATACCCTAATTAAGTTAATAACAATGTACCTACCTATATAGTTTAAGTTTAAAAAATTTGGCTCTCAAAAGAAATTTCAGTCATTGTAACTGTTGATATTTGGCTCTGTTGACTAATGAGTTTGCCGACCACTGGGCTAGGGAATGTGTTAGAGACGCACATCATCGGCTCCAGCCCGGACCTAGTGAATCAGAGACTCAGGGCAGATCCCAGCAATCTGTGTTCTAAGGAGCTTTGTGGGTAATTCTGGTGAATGGTGAATTTGAGAACGACTGCCCTAGAGTGAGGGACCTTGAAGAGGTGGGAGGCCAGTGGTATAGTGGGAACACGTGAGTTATGGAGCCACACCTCTGAGGTTCAGAGCCCTGTGCTGAAATTTGGTGGCTGAGTGAGATGGGACTGAGTAATACCACCTCTTAGGGTTATCCTCCTTCTCACATGGGGATTGTGTAGGTCCCTAAACTTTCATGTGCATAAGAGTCAACGAGGTGCTTTTGAAAATGCAATTTCCTGACCTCTGTTTTAAGAAATCTAATTTTGGGGCATCAGAGTGAGGCCCAGGAATTTATAGTTTAAACAGGCTCCCAGGTGGTCCTGCTGTGGGTGGTTCAAGGACCATTCTGAGAAGCCCTGAGGTAGAGGGCCTTACGCGACGCCTGTCCTGATGGTGACCCTGACTTGTGGGCTCCCCAATGCCAGTACTTTGACTGACCTGGGAGCAGTGTTGACAGGCCAGGCATATGCAGAGTCTGTGTTTTGCAGTGGTGGGGTGTGCAGGGGCAGCACCTACATGGTGGACATTTGTGCATCTTGGGTTTGGGGGGTACCTGCTCCCCATTCCCTAGCTGGGGTAACTGTTTCCCACAGTGAGAGCTGGCCTTGTGGGTGGAGCACAGCTGGGATGTAGGGACTGGCTACAAAGATGGTTTTGGTGGAGGGGCCAATGAAAAGGGGTGGTACCAGAACCTGGTGTGGAACCGTAGCGGCTCTGGGGATCTGGAGACAGAGATCCCTGATCAGCCTCCTTGGCCACACAATTTTGGGAGTCCAGAGGGGTGGGGGCCATGGTCTGGTTTCAGAGGGGCCCAGTTCTGGCCCTTCTGTAGCCTGAGCCTCCTGCTTAGGCTGCACTGACAGCCTCCTCTCTGAGGGGCTTGAAGGACTCTGATTAGCTTGGCCACGGGATGCCCCAAGGTGCTGTTCCCCTAGCCACCACCAGAGGACTCTGAGGATCCCTGCAAACTTCACCCTTAATCTCTCCTCTCCCTCCCTGGGCCAGTGGCCTCAGCGCTGTCCAACCTGGAGGTGACTCAAGAGGTCACCAGGACCCACAGAGGGGAGGGGTGCCTGCCTTCAGAGGCCATGCCTGTGATCTCAGCATCAGCTAATGGCAAGCCCAGAGCAGATACTCACCAAGTGACCATTCTGACTTCCTTCCCTACCCCCACCTCAAGACAGCCAGCCTGAATGGTGAACCCCCTCTTCTGCCAGTCCCCCCCCTTCACTGGCAGTGATGGGAAACACAGGTCATAGCTTGGGAATGTGGCCCCGGGCAGGGGTGATAGGAGGAGGGAGAAGGACATGTGACCTCTCAACAGCTCCCCTGCTCCCCTGCTCTGTCTCCAAGCCCCTTCCTCGCCCCAAATACAGATGGGTGCTGGTAGTGAGGGGCTGTGGGGGAAGCAGCCCCTGCCTCCTGACCATTGGCCCTGGTGGGGCTGATGAGGGGAGGGACAACTGCCAACTGGTAGCGCCCGTAGGAAGAGTGTTGGGCACAGGCCCAGTGTCCTGTGGCGGCTGCCGGGCCAAACCTGCCATGGCAGGATGGGGAGACAGAGATGGGATTCTGGATCCACTCAGATGGAGAGGGGCTTCTCTGGGAGCCGAGTTCTCTGATTCTCAGCACCAGAGAAAACAGGCTGTGGCCTGGCTCGTAGCATTTGAGGCTTGTTGGGAATCTCGGTGGTTTGGTCAGAGCAAGGGGCCTCACAGGCAGGGGCTGTTTGCCTTCGGTGCCTCCTCTGGTGGACTCGTTGAAATGAGTGGGTCAGGGCAAGCGTCTTGGATGCTGCATGCAGTGCCACCCCCATCTTCCCCTGGGGACCAAGGCCTTGGTGCTTTGAATCGAGGTGCCACTGAGGGGGCTTTGTGCTTGTCAGGGTCCAGGAGCTGTAAGGAGAGAAAAGGCAGATCCTGCTGCTTGGGAATGAGCAGGGTGGCTAAATACAGCCGCCTCACTCTGCCCCTCCCCTCTCCTCCCCCTCCACTCCAGGCCCAGGCTGCCTGTGGTCTCAGCAGGCACCACCTCCCCAGCCAGCTGCCTGCCTGCCACCCAGCCTGTCCCCACCAGGCCAACCCCCACCTTTCCCTTCCCCTCCCCCAGGACCTCGTGCAGAGCCTCAGCAGGGTCAGCGAGTGAGTGGGGCTGGGCAGGCTGGGCTCTTGCTCTCTGGGGAACCTGGCGGGGTGGGTAGTGGGCAGGCAGCGGCAAGGCCTGGTGCCAGGGCGGAGCCTTCGGGACAGGCTCAGGCTGGGGTCTGTGTGGCAGAGTCTCCAGGTGAGTTGGGGTGCAGCCCTGTGGGGGACTTGGGGTGGGGGAACCAGGAGGAGGGGCCAGGGGGCTGTGGCAGATTCATGTCTGTATTTGGCAGTCGGCGAGAAGCCAGCTCAGTGAAGCTGGGCCCCTGGCCAGTTGCAGGGGAGGGCGTCAGGGCCCTGGAGACACCCCTCCCCCAAAGACACACTGGTGCCCCTTCCTCTTCCCCAGCTGCCTTTCTTTGTGGATGACTCAAACTCTGCTCTCCCATCTCCTGAGAGTTTGGGGGCCCATGCTTTAGGTCTGGGGCCAACAGGTGCTCCTGGGGTATCTGGGGCAGGAAGCTGAGAACGGAGAGGGGGAAGGGCAAGCTGAACAGTGCCACCTCATTGGCCCTGGCACTGAGGTCAGGATGGGGCTTGTCTGAGGTGTGTGTTCCTCTGCACTAGGCCCAGTTCACCCAAGATACGGGTGTCCTAGTTGTGCCACCCTGGGGTCCAGAGACGTGAACCACCTGCATTAGGAGCCTGCGATTCTGTGCCAGGAATGTGTGAGTTCCGGGCTCCAGTGGAATTCCACGTCTCCCACAAGGCCCAGGAGCGGCCCCTCTGCTGCCTGAACCCTTGGCCCCAGGCCGTTCCCTCTGGCTCCCCTGCTCAGGAGGACCAGCAGGGTCAGTATTAGGAGAGCCTGTGGCAGGATTCAGGGACTCAGGGAAGGAAATACTTGGCAAGGTCACACAGCAAGCAAGCCCCGGGAAGCGAGGTCAGGGCTGGGCCAGCCTGCAGGAGCCGTCGTCTCACCTCCTGGGCTCCCATTCCAGACCTTATCAGGTCCTTGATCTCAGGCTGATCGATGTATAGCTCTCTCAGTCTCTCTGCCCTCCTGCCTCTCCTGGCATCCCGCTGTGTGCCACCGTCTCTCCTCTGTCTCTCCTCCAGGTGGGTCCACATCCCCTTTCAGCAGCCCCATCACCTCTGACGAGGAGTACCTGAGCCCCCCAGAGGAGTTCCCGGAGCCTGGGGAGACCTGGCCCCAACCCCCCACCATGAAGCTCAGTCCCAGCCAGAACCGCCGCTCCTCAGATGCTGGCTCCAAGGCGCCCCCCACCTTCAAGGTCAGATCACGGAGCCCAGCCTCAGCCTCCTGAGTACTTCCATTCCTTTGTGTGGCCTCTTGTTCTTGGGGCCATACCAGGTTCTAGCACAGCCTAGAGCTTGACCCCATTAACTGAGAGCCAGTCTAGGTCAGACTGGG
This sequence comes from Myotis myotis, assembly GCF_014108235.1. Classification (NCBI taxonomy): domain Eukaryota; kingdom Metazoa; phylum Chordata; class Mammalia; order Chiroptera; family Vespertilionidae; genus Myotis; species Myotis myotis. The sequence continues at coordinate 22,732,026 of NW_023416390.1, forward strand.
GTGGAAGAGGCCTTTGTCCCAGATCTCCCCCCCCCCCCCAGGAGCTGCAGCTGGGCCCTGACACTTTGGGGTTCCCTGCAGGTCTCCCTTATGGACCAGTCAGTAAGAGAAGGCCAAGATGTTACCATGAGCATCCGTGTGCAGGGGGAGCCCAAGCCAGTGGTCTCCTGGTGAGTAGCAGCTAACCACCACCTGCCAGCTCCCCTCCTCCCAGGCCTGGCCCTGTGAGATCTGGCTCTGGGCAGAGGGGACTGGGCCCTTGGTGGACTTTCCCTTGATCTGTAGGGGGCCACATCCCAGGTACAATGGTGCCACTCCCCCAACCTGCCCCTGCCTCTGTCCCCGCCTGCGTTTAGGGCTCACTGGGGGCTTCCTCCTGGGGGTGGGGTTTGTTCACTTGGGCCGAACAGCCTGGAGCCATCTCACTCCCTGAGGAGGCTGCCCGCCCCCAGTCCGTTGACCACAGGCTGATTTTTGAGGCCTTCTCTGCGCCCAGCCCTGTGCTAAGCCCAGGTGGAACCATTTGTTTTTGAGCTGCCAGAGCCCGGCGTTAAATTCGGGCCTCATCTGTGGTGCTACATCCCAGGTGCCTGGAGCTTTGATTAGTTCGCTCAGGTTATTGTTTTTATTGGTTTGGGTTCTACTTTCATTTTTAATTGATTGTCTCGTCCCCAGTGTGATTTCTTAACGTTGTAAGTTATTTCATGTCCCTTTGGGGAAGTGGGGAAGCTACCTGTTCATTATAAAGAAATAAAAATAAGACATGAGGAAATTTAAGAGCTATTAAGAGCTGAAGAGCATGGCGCCACTCTAGGTGCAGTTCAGCTCCTAGAAAGGAGATACCCAGGTGGGCAGACGTGATCCGGAAGTTCCTGGTGGAGGTGGGATGCGGAGTCAGGGTGAAAACCTATCTGTAACCCAGGGTGCCCATGGTCAGTGGGACAGATCTGGGGAGGGGACAAATGATGAGCAGGGAGGAGAGGCCAGTTGGCTCTGTGCCCCCACTTCCTCATGTGCAGGTGAGGACCCTGGGCCCTGGGACTGAGTTCTTGCCCCTCTGACAGGCTGAGAAACCGCCAGCCCGTGCGCCCAGACAAGCGGCGCTTTGCGGAGGAGGCAGAGGGTGGGCTGTGCCGGCTGCGGATCCTGGCCGCTGAGCGGGGTGACGCCGGCTTCTACACTTGCAAAGCAGTTAACGAGTATGGCGCTCGGCAGTGCGAGGCCCGCCTGGAGGTCCGAGGTGAGTACATCCCACTCCCCATGAACACCCCCCCCCACTCACACACACATACACATCTGGCCCCGGCCTCATTCCTGCCCAATTGCCAATGTTCACATAACCTTAGTTACGGGATGCCAGAACTGAAAGGGCCTCCAGAGCCCCAAGTTTAGCTGCTCATGTTGTGGTTGGGGAAACTGAGGTCCAGAGGGGGAAAGTGACTTTCCCAGGCCACATGGCAACTTGCCCAGTGCTCAGCTTACTACCCAGTACTGCCTTCCCCATGCTCAGGCATAGCTGCCCCTGATGCCAGCCAGAGACCTTGTTCCTGCCACCAGCCATCCTCTCCTTCCACTCTTCTATGCCTTTGTCACCTTGCCCTTCCCAGGGCCCTCCCTCACACCCACTCCCCTCTCTCCTATTACCCATCTCATTGCTGTGCAGAATCTACTGTGGCTGGGGGTGGCAGTGGGAATGTCTGATGGTTGGACCCGTTCGGAGGGGCCCTTGGGGTGACTTGGGCATGGAGCATTGCCGGGCCCCAGGGGTGCCAGGGTGAGCAGAGCTGTGAAATGTGGAGACGGCCGGGTCCCAGAGTCGGGCCTAAGGGTAGGGGACCTTTCAGGCATCGGGGATGGCAGGCCCTAGCCAGGCTGCCCTGAGGGGCAGTGCTTTTCTTCCCAAGGACTGGCCATTTGCCTCTCCTTTCACCTCCCTTTTCCCTGTGGACAGTTCAGGGCTGGGAACCCCTTCTCAGCTCCGCACTCAGCCATCGTCCCCGCTTCCTGGCAGAGGCCAGTTTTGAGAGCTTCCAGGATCCCCAGACCCTGCTGGAGCCCAGACCCTCACAGTCATGGTTGCCCCAGTGGGCCCCGCCTGCCTCAGTTACCGGACCCTGTGCCTCCTGTTCCTGGGGTTGCCTCCTCCTCAGTCTCTAAATTCTTCCATCCCCACCCCCAACCCCCATCCCCACAGCCTGGCCCCATTCCCTGGCCTGCGCCTGCCCCTTCAGGGTCTGGTCTGCCCTGCTTCTCTGTGCTAACCCATGTCTCGGTGCTTCTCTCTCTTTGGAATTCTCCCCAACATCTCTCAGGTTTTAGGGTGCTCCTGGTAACTGTGAATGCCTCTCCCCTGGTTGCCCAGGGCCTCTACCTGCCCAGAAAACCCAGGGCCCCGGCCTCTGGCTGGCTGCCTGCCCCCCACCCCAGGGCTGGGCTTGGGGGAGCTGAACGTGGCAGTGCTGCCCTGGCAGTTGGAGAGACAGCTGTCTGTGCTGGGGGCCTAGCCAGGCTGCGTGCGTGCTTGTGTGTGCGTGTGTGTGTGCGTGTACTGCACTAACCTGCCGCTTGCTGACTGAGGTTTTTGTCTGTACACAGGCGAGTGAGCTCAGGGGGCCGACTGCGCTCCCCCCGCTACCCTCCGAGCCGCGCCCTGTCTCAGGCACCTCTCGGACCTCGCTGTGTTTCACTGCCTCCTGCCCACAGACCCTGCCGGCCTGGACCCTGTTCCAGCCTCCCCTCCCCTCCCTTTCCCGTGCAGCATCCTGGGGTAGCCCTGGGCCCCTGTGGACCCCTCCCTCCCCAAGTGGACATATGACTGGGCTGGCTAGGAGCCCCCACATGGACTGAGTGCCAGGAAGGGGTGGCCATGAGGACTATCAAGACCCCTTCCCAGTCTCTCCCTGCAGGGGAGCACCCAGTGAGTGCATGTGCTGCCACTGCTACAGGCCCTGTCTGTCTATCTGTTTGTCTGTCTGTGTGTCTGTGACAGTCAGGAAAGGATGCCTCCAAGCTGGCGTGGGATAAAGCAGATGGGGAGAGACAGGGCATAGCACCTGCAAGGTGGAGGGCCCAGAGGGGTCAGGGCTGTTGACAAGGAGCTCATGAAGTGGGGGCAGAGCACTGATCATTCCAGGAACGGGTTTTCAGCAGTACAACGCTATTTCACAAGGGGCCAGAAGCCAGAGGCCCCGGCCCTGCGCTGATGAGGAGGCCTGGCTGAGTCCTGGCTGTGGGCAGGTGTAGGGCCCACTTGGGGCTCCCCCTTTCACTATCAGAGTCCGGGAGGCTCTGTCTGGGAGCGAGGGAGTTAGCCAGACTTGATGTGGGAGTAGGGGCCTCCTGTAGAGCGTGTGGAGATACTCAGAAGTACCTGTTTCTTAGTTCAAATAAAGTCCAGTTTGTACCCAGCTGGTGTGCTGTGTGGTATTATTTTCCGCCGCCGTCTCTGCCCTCAGTTTCACTGTCCTTGATTCCTGCCGCTTCCCGAGTTCCCCCTCCCTGGCCCAGCTGGGGTTGCTGTCCTGAAGCCAGGCCTGAGACCTGGCCAGCCATGAGGGTGGGCTTTCCCTGTGTCTCCAAAGGAACAAAATGCATCTCTCTCTCTGTGTCTGTCTGTCTCTCTCTGTGTGCGTGTGTGTCTCCCTCACCCTGTGTCTCCGCTCCATGTGTGCCTACTCCCCGTGGCCGCTCCCCCAGCACACCCTGAGAGCCGGTCCCTGGCCGTGCTGGCCCCCCTGCAGGACGTGGACGTGGGGGCCGGGGAAATGGCGCTGTTTGAGTGCCTGGTGGCGGGTCCTGCGGATGTGGAGGTGGACTGGCTGTGCCGTGGCCGCCTGCTGCAGCCCGCGCTGCTCAAATGCAAGATGCATTTCGATGGTCGGAAATGCAAGCTGCTGCTCACCTCCGTGCACGAGGACGACAGTGGCGTCTACACCTGCAAGCTCAGCACGGCCAAAGGTAACTGCCCACTTGGGCCCCAGGGCTGCCTCGGGCCCCCAAGAGCTGGAGGGAGGTCCCTGGAGGGGACAGATTCTGGGGGAAGAGTGATAGATGGGAGAGGGTGCCATACAGCTGCCTCAGTAAACGCACTTGGAGTAGCACCGAGAGCAGCACCTGGCAGCACCTGGCAGGAAGGGCCTCCCGTGTCAGTGTGAGCTGCTGTTCCTGTAGGAGCCCATCTGCTGAGGTGTGGCAGACAAACCTGGGTGTGGGTTCCAGTTCCTGCCCTGTCGCATACCAGCCACCTGACTTTGGACAAGTCACTTCATCTCTCTGAGCTCAGACTATTCATGTGTAAAAACGGGATCATGATAATGCCTAGCTCGGGGATCGGTAGGATTAATGAGATAATGAATGTAAAGAACAAAGCACAGCGCCTGGCGAAGGGTGCCACCTAATAAATGTCAGCCATTAGTATTATGAATGACTTCTCTGACCTGGTCCCCGTCCTCGTTTGAGGGGGAGACAATGCCTCGCCAGGTTGTGGTAATGAGCACCTAAGGTGACACTGGAGGGACCTTGTAGGCAGGAAGGGACCAGGTCAGCATCAGGTGCTGTCACTTCCCCCAGAAGATTGTCTGTGGGGCAGTGAAGTGGGGCGAAGGGGCATGTGCTTTATGTCTGGGGTGGTGGGAGGAAGTATGGGCACAACCCAGGTGCAGAGGAGAATTCCAAGGGGAGGGAAAAGGGGTGCAGGAGAGGAAACAGGCTTGCCTTCTAGGCCCCTCTTTCTTTTTTTAAAAATATATTTTATTGATTTTTTTACAGAGAGGAAGGGAGAGGGATAGAGAGTTAGAAACATCGATGAGAGAGAAACATCTATCAGCTGCCTCCTGCACACCCCCCACTGGGGATGTGCCTACAACCAAGGTACATGCCCTTGACCAGAATCGAATCTGGGACCTTTCAGTCCGCAGGCTGACGCTCTATTCACTGAGCCAAACCGGTCAGGGCTAGGCCCCTCTTATTGCTGAGCTGAGCATCATCCTGGGTGGGCAAGGTGAGCGGAGGATGGGAGAGCCGGGCTGGGGCCCTGGACACCCATCGTATCCCTAGCCACCATGGCAGCCTCTGCTACCCTTGCCGACCTCCACGTTCCTGAGAAGGCCCAGTGCCTCTTCCAGTGCCTAGGGACCTTGCTGGGTTCCAGCTCCTGGCCCAGGCGGGGGGCCTGTGGGTCGGGGTGCCTGGGGTTCCATGGCCTTTGATGCCCCAGTGCTGATCCCTCCCGCAGATGAGCTGACCTGCAGCGCCCGGCTGACGGTGCGGCCCTCACTGGCGCCCTTGTTCACACGGCTGCTGGAGGACTTGGAGGTGCTGGAAGGCCGCACGGCCCGCTTCGACTGCAAGATCAGTGGCACCCCACCCCCCTCTGTGACCTGGACTCATTTTGGTATGGCCCTCCACCCTGAAGATGTTGGGGGACCCCCAAGGGCCAGAGAGCAGGACCCCTCTCTGAGTCTGCTGTGCATTCTTCCTCTCTCCCCGCAGGCCGCGCTGTGGAGGAGAGTGAGAACTTGCGTCTGCGGCAGGATGGGGGGCTGCACTCGCTGCACATTGCCCATGTGGGCAGTGAGGACGAGGGGCTCTACGCAGTCAGTGCCTCCAACACCCACGGCCAGGCCCACTGCTCGGCCCAGCTCTACGTGGAGGAGCCTCGGACAGCCGCCACTGGCCCCAGGTATTGCCTGGGGCCCGGAGCTGCCAGGGCTGCCTCTGTGGGGCCCCAGCCCAGCCTGTGACAGGAGGCAAAGCTCTGGGACTCTGGGCAGCTTTGTGATTTTTGCAGCTCGAAGCTGGAGAAGATGCCATCCATCCCTGAGGAGCCAGAGCATGGTGAGCTGGAGCGGCTGTCCATGCCCGACTTCCTGCGGCCGCTGCAGGACCTGGAAGTGGGACTGGCCAAGGAGGCCATGCTGGAGTGCCAGGTGACTGGCCTGCCCTACCCCACCATCAGCTGGTTCCACAATGGCCACCGTATCCAGAGCAGTGATGACCGGCGCATGATGCAGTGTACGTGCTGGGGAAGGGGCCCTGGGGAGTGTCCCCTCCAGCACCTCTCTGCTTGTGGTGCCCTCTGCTGCGCTCATCCTCAGGCCTTCCTTTTCTAGCCTCGTCAAGGATGAGGCATCTAGTGGAGGGGAGCCCAGAAAGGCTATCAGGTCGCCTTCTGCCTTGAGCCCACAAGCATCCATCTTGTTGAGTCACAACTCTGGACCTCAGTAGCTCCGTAGAAACTTACTAGACAGCCTGCTACTGATCGTGGGCAGGTTACAGAACCCCTCTGTGCCTCAGTTTCCTCATCTGTAATCGGTTTGTTAGAGAATTAGATCAGCAAGTACATATAGAACACTTAGGGCATGGCAAATAGCAAGTGGTCAGTACGTGTCACATCTTATGATTATTGCTACTGTTTTTGCCACCATTGTCATTCTCATTGGTAAAGCAGAGAAATTTCAGTGAAAAGGCCCATGTGGCCAGTGTCTGGCACTGAGAGGATGCTTGGCCAAGGCTATTAATGAATAGCAAGTAAAGAAGGAGCTGGAGGAAAATAGAGGGATGTATTTGGGACTGTGTCCTCTCAGCCTGGGGTGTTTCCCATGGGACTATTTCAGTTCCACCCTCGAAGGAATCAGAGTCTCCAGTGGAAAGGGCCACCTACCCCTAGCAGACAGCGCCACCCTGTGCCACATGATGGCCTCCTCTTACAGCAGCAGTGTGACAGAACTCAGCGCCTCATGTGTGCCAGGCCCTGAGTGCTAAAGGCCTGGCGTGGATGGTCTCACCACAGTCCTGTGAGGCAGCTACTATTATTTCTGTTTAAAGATGGGGAAACTGAGGCTTATGAAGGATCAAGGACTTGCTCAAAGGCAGGCAAGGACCATCTGACTCTGGCTCCCACCTCCTAACCAGGATGCTCCCTGTCGGCCGTGCCCATTTCCAGTGCCACCACTGAGGTCCTTCCCCTCTGCCCTCCACCACAGCAGTTGTCTGCTCAGCCCACAGGCTTCCTATCTCTCCATCTGCTTGAGGCCCTGGGTGGGTGTCTGGCTCAGAATCTGAGCTGGCGTCTCTTCTGTTTGTATCTGTGGTCAGTGGCGGCCCTTGGTTTCTCTTCTTTTATAAATAGTCTCAGTAGAGATAAATGGGTGACTGCTCCATGGGAGATAACCACTAAGAGGAGGGAGGGGTATTTGGGGATAGCCCTTATATGAATGAGGATAGTGTAGGCCTCTTCCTCTTCCTGTCCCTGCTGGAGACAGCTCCCTTATCATCATTCTGGGAACACGGCGTAGGGACAGAGCTTTGAATTCAGAGGGAACCAAGTTCAAGCCATTGCTCCATCATTTATTAGCCATGTGACCTTGGACAAGTCCATTCATGTCTCTGACCTCATTGGCAAAATAAGGATAATTTTGCAGGGTTATTGAAAGGATTATGGGGGTGGAAAATGTATGTCAAGTAGCTGGCATAGCAGAACACTCTTATTGGAGGTTATAATGTAATACATATATTTGGCACTTACTGCATGCTAGGTAGTGGGTTCTGCTGGAGGTCCTGGGGAGGGGAGAAGGGATGGGGGTGCAGAGTGGGGCCCCCAGTCATGGCACAGGAGGTTTCCCAGGCTGGCACTCCCTTGAACTATGTCTTGAAGGAGAAGGAGGCCTTAGTAAGAGAAGAATGTTCCAGAAGGGAGGAATTTTGTGAGCAAAGACCTGAAGATGGAGCCCCTATGGCTTGTTCAGGGACCTGCTGGCTTGTCAGGGTCAGATGGTGGAGGACTAGCAGGGGATGTGGCCAGGTGAGAGTTCAGTCTGAGTGCTCTGGCTGCTGTCAGTAGGTGCCTATGCAGTAGGTGCCTTTAAGATTTCCAGGTTGAGATGCAACATGCAGTGCTGTAGGTGGAGTGTGGGCTGCACTAGTGGAGCACTCTCAGGGGCTCTGTGCTGGCCATGGGACCGCCAGTGGCCATGGGAAGGGCCCTAGGAACAAAGCCTTGATAGAACTTTGACACAGAGGTGTGACACCCTCCCCAGAGGTGCGAAGAAGAGGGGCAGTCAACAGTTGGTGGATGGTGTGGGAGGAAGGTAAGAAGCTGCAGGGCCTGAAGTGTGGAAGGACAGACAAGAGGGGCCAGGGCTGCAGGTGTAGACTTGGCAGTCCGGACCTAGGGTTTGCCACACGATGGACACTCTTCTTGCTTGTCTGCTATTCTTTCTCTCTCCTTTCCTCCCTGAGTGGGTGGGGGTGAAGGGCCAGGTCTAGGGTGGCATGGGCTCATCCCTCAAAGTATTCTCCTAGCTCAGGCCCAATGTTACTGTCCCTCCCTACCCCCCCACCCCCCCAGACAGGGATGTCCATCGATTGGTGTTCCCTGCTGTGGGGCCTCAGCATGCTGGTGTCTACAAGAGTGTCATCGCCAACAAGCTGGGCAAAGCTGCCTGCTATGCCCACCTCTATGTCACAGGTGAGACAGGCACCCTCCCAGCCAGCTGCATGCACAGCCTAGCCTCTGGCCTACCCAGGTGACTGGTGAAGGGGGCTTTTGCACCAGCTCTCTTCCTTCCATCCCCTGGGGAGCCGTCTGGCCTTGCCCCTGCCCCTAGCCCACTCCCCTGAGGCCTGGTGATCCTGTGGAGCCACTGGGACGTAAAAGCCTCGGCGGATGCTTGACCTTTGGCTTTCAGATGTGGTTCCAGGCCCCCCAGATGGTGCCCCACAGGTGGTGGCTGTGACTGGGAGGATGATCACCCTCACATGGAACCCCCCCAGGAGTCTGGACATGGCCATCGGTGGGTCAGAGCCACACAAGGCTGAGTGGTGGGGATGGAGGCATGGGCAGGGCTGGCTCGGGCAAGGGTGCCAAGGGACCCAGGACGGGAGGGCAAGGCCCAGGGAAGCATATGGGATGGGGCGTGGACGGAGTGCTGGGAGCATGGCTAGGAGCAGCCTTGACTGCCTCCCCTGCATGGTGGATGGAGCTCCGGGTCAGGAGGGGACAAAGGGAGCCACCACATTCCCATCTCTTTCTCAGAGGGATTGGGTGCCTGGGTCGTGCTCCCGGGAATATGCTCTTCTTCCCTGTCCATGACCTCTTCCTGCTCTCTGCCTCAGTTTCCCCACCTCAGATAGTAACAAGGAACTGGGATACAAGGCAAGCTCCCTCCATGCCTGTAACTGGACCCCATGCCTGGCATTTTGTTGGCTCTTAGCCTGGCTAGGCCAGTGGTTGGGCAAGAGCAGATGGAGAGCAGTTAGAAGCAACAGGAGACACTGAGGCAGGTCCTCAGAGCAGACTGATGATGAGTTCCTGGGTCCTGAAGAACTGAATGGGGGTGGAGCAGGGCACGCCCCAGCCATGCCCGTCTCTAACAGCTGCCTCCCCATCAGACCCGGATGCCCTGACCTACACCGTGCAGCACCAGGTGCTGGGCTCAGACCAGTGGACAGCGCTGGCCACGGGCCTGCGGGAGCCTGGATGGTCAGCCACAGGGCTGCGTAAGGGCGTTCGGCACATTTTCCGGGTCCTCAGTGCCACCATCAAGAGCAGCAGCAAACCATCACCCCCTTCTGAGCCTGTGCAGCTGCTGGAGCGAGGTGAGCCTGGGTGTGCTTGTGGAGCGGGGATGGGTGCTGTTGGGCCAGAGAACTGGTTCCCCCCGGTGGGAGCTCAAGGGCTGGTCTGGACATTAGAGCTTTGACAGGAACAGTGTGGCTGGGTGCGACCTTGACCGTCAAAGTGCTTCCTTCTCACTCCTGAAAGCGGCTCATAGACAAAATGCTGACCCTCTCTGAGACTCAGCTTTCTCCTCTGTAAAAATGGAGCTCACAGGGCGATGGGGAGGGTTAGAGGAGCAGTGGGTCGTAAGGATCTCCTCCTCCCAGGCCCACCCCTGGAGGAGGCGCCCGCTGTGCTGGACAAGCCAGACATCGTGTATGTGGTAGAGGGACAGCCTGCCAGTGTCACCGTCACCTTCAACCACGTGGAGGCCCAGGTCGTCTGGAGGAGGTGGGGCCCTGCTTTGCATGCCCCATTCCCACAAGTGGCAGTCCAGTTCCGGCGTCCTAGCCTGACCTCCTGTGGCTGGGTCCTGGGTGACCTCCCTCTCGTGTGTCCCTTAGCTGCCGAGGGGCCCTCCTAGAGGCTCGGGCAGGGGTGTACGAGTTGAGTCAGCCAGATGACGACCAGTACTGTCTTCGGATCTGCCGGGTTAGCCGCCGGGACATGGGGCCCATCACCTGCACTGCCCGCAACCGTCACGGCACACAGGCCTGTTCGGTCACACTGGAACTGGCAGGTGGGTGATAGCAGACCCCCTTCCCTCTCCTCCCTCTGAGGCCCGTAGCCCTCCCCTCCCGCCCCCAGGTGCACACACCCATTGGCTAGTCCTAGGTCTTCTCTCTCAGCCTGTCCATCTAATGGCCATACTAATACCAGTACTACTACCACTAATAGTAATAGTACTAATAAGATATTTTTTGTACGTGTCAGGCTTAGTGCTCAGTATCTCACATGTAACTCCTCATTTAATATTTACATCAACCCTGTGCGATGGGAGGTGGTTATTATCCCTGTTTTACAGATGGGGAAACTGAGGCTCAGAGAGAGTGCGAAATAACAGGCTCAAAGTCACACAACCTAATAAGACCGGGAACTAGGATTCAAGCTCTGATACCCAATTCCAAAGCCAGAGGGTGCTCCCTAGCTCCTGTGTTAAGCACAATAGGAAATAATACCTCAATGTAACAAGCATAGGGAGACAAGATTACTTTAAAAAAGAAAAAACCCCAAGGGAGTGCATCTTACACGAGACTCTCAGCTCCCGGATCCTGGCTGCCCTTGGCTCAACTTGTCCGACAGAGCCTCCCAGCCTTCGCTGTGATTACTTTTTTTTTTAATTTCTCCATTACAGACGTTGTCCCTCAACCCCCAGCATGCATTAAGTAGTAATTGCCTCGTGTTCCAGTTTGTTAATTAACTCTAGACATATGTAACTGCCACTCAGGGTTTCGGACAGGCGCCAGCTAAACAGTGTTACCTGCTGAGCAGATACAATTCCCACCAAATGCAAAGAAAGTGACATTTTAGTTAGCACAGGCAAGCTTCTCGTGGGTAAATGGGCATTTTCTGGTGCTTTTAAAGAATTGTCCAGGTTCATCTGATACACCTAGTGCTTTGACCTTCATAGAGCCTACCCTCTCACCCCCACATCCTCCCCTCCCACTAGAAGCCAGATTCCTAGAGGGGAGGGAGAGCATCTTTAAAGTGGAAGAGAAGTGGCAGGAGCGTATGAGAAGATGGGAAACCGCACCGCCCCCCTGTGGATGGTGGATGGGGTGAGGCGCAGATCATCTGGGCCCTGGATCTCCCTTTTACGTGTCTTTTCCTTGCCCAGTTTCCCCCACCCCATCCCCTGTCAATTTCTCCTCAACCACCGCTTTGCTCCTTGAAAGGTCCATCTGCAGGGCTCATCTTTCTTTCCAGATATAGGGAGAGGCCCTGGCCACCCAGCCCTCAGCCTGACCTGCCTGGGACAGTGACACGGAGACTGTGTTCCAGCCAACCAGGGCTAGAACAGGCCTGGGGCTTGGGTCTACACTCTCTCCCACTGTGCCCCCGCCCCCCCAAGGCAGGGCAAGTGGAATGGCCCCTTTCCTCTATATCCGCCTCACTCTAGATCAGTGATGGCGAACCTATGACATGCGTGTCAGAGGCGACACGTGAACTCATTTTTTTGGTTGATTTTTCTTTGTTAAATGGCATTTAAATATATAAAATAAATATCAAAAATATACATCTTTGTTTTACTATGGTTGCAAATATCGAAAAATTTCTATATGTGACACAGCACCAGAGTTAAGTTAGGGTTTTTCAAAATGCTGACACGCCGAGCTCAAAAGGTTCGCCGTCACTGCTCTAGATCTCCCCCACTCCCAGGATGCCCTTCCCTTTTATCTATATAAAACAAAGCAGTGTGCCTGTGATGGTGGGGGTCCCTGCCCAGTGCCCTTGCTTTTCCCCAGGGCCTGACCACTCCACTCTCCTTAAAGCCTAGATCCTCAGCCATGCTGAGGAAGAGGGCACCAGGAAGTTACAGGCTCCTCTGCAAAGCACACTGGAATATGATTTAATTCCATCACGAGAATTAGAAGCCACTTCATAAGGAAATAATACGATTGCATGATATGTGTAGAGAATAAAATCACAGTCACATGTGAGAGGACTAAGCTGAGCTTCGGCTCCAGTTTGTTCTTACATCTCCAAGGTGGCAGAGGGCCCCTTCAGCATTTAAACAAGATTCAGAGAGAAAACTTCAAGACAGAGGCAATGCCATCGGGAACTTGATTCAGGGTCACAGGCTCAGCGGAGTTTGGAGCTCAGGACAATAAAGTTGGAGAAGCCCTCAATGGGACTGTGCACAGGGCGATCGCCCACAGGGGGCAGCGTTGAGCCACTCCACGCCAGCCCATTAATGCAGTGAGGGAAGAGGCTCAGTCAGGATGGCCAGCCCTGATTTGTCAAGAGAGACAGGAAACCCAGATTTCTTTTGTGTGTGAAAATCTCATTTCAAAGCTGGCAGATGAACACTGAGGGTCAAACAAAGCAAGCCTCTGGCTTAGGTTTTCTGAGATTCGGGAGACATCACGTATGGATTTACAGGGAGAGCGGTTGGTCCAGGCTAGGATTTTGAGAGCCCCAGTGGGTGAGGTGCTGGGGTCTGGGGAGTGGGGGCAGGGGGGGGGGAGGTCCTGGGTGGCCAGGGCCTCTTCCTCAGTTGCTGAGGAGGCAGGCCCACGTGACCCCAACATTCTGTCCCCCTCCCTTCTCCACTCCCACCTCCTGTGTTTCAGAGGCCCCTCGGTTTGAGTCCATCATGGAGGACGTGGAGGTGGGGGCTGGGGAAACTGCTCGCTTTGCTGTGGTGGTTGAGGGGAAACCACTGCCGGATGTCATGTGGTACAAGGTCAGAGGGTGACGCCATGGCCTCAGGGGAGGCCTAACCTGGGGCTGGCCAGGAGCTTGGGGGGAGAAAGGAGGGATTTCCTGGGAGTGTGGGAGGGGTCCAGGCAGCCTTAGGAGGAGGGGAGCTGAGGCAGAGAAGAGAAAGGGTGCTGCCAGAGGTGCGTTTTAGAAGGAAGTGGGACCCAGAGGTGCTGAGTGATGCTGGTGGGTGTGTGAGGAACCGGGGGACTAATTGGGGTAGAAGGGGTTCCTGGCCCTGAGAGGGGTGAGACTGGGTCTCTGGCATGGAGGGAAGGCTGGGTCCCAGGTGAGGTGAAGCCAGGCCCAGGCTGGAGGTGACGGCCGACTCTGCAGGATGAGGTGCTACTGACTGAGAGCAGCCACGTGAGCTTCGTGTACGAGGAGAACGAGTGCTCCCTGGTGGTGCTCAGCACGGGCGCCCAGGACGGAGGCGTCTACACCTGCACTGCCCGGAACCTGGCTGGAGAAGTCTTCTGCAAAGCAGAGTTGGCCGTGCGTTCAGGTGGGCTGGAGCTCCGGGGCAAAGTGCTCACCCCCTGGGACCCATTTGAGCCCCTGTCCAGGAGTCACTCATCTGGCCCTGCACTCCTGGGCTCCCACATCTTCCAGCCCCAGCACCCCACTCAGGCTTCCAACATTCTTGCTCCTCTTCATTCAACATTCATAATCCTTTTGTCCAAACAGTGTTCACAGGATGCTTCTCCATCTACCCTGCCTGTCTCAGCCTCTGCCCTCATTCCTCTCTTGCCCTTCCCCAGCTAACACCAGGCATCTCTTCCCCAGCTCAGACAGCTATGGAGGTAGACGGGGCCCGGGAAGACGAAGAACAGCGAGGAAAGAGACTCAGCGACTTTTATGACATCCACCAGGAGATCGGCAGGTGTGGGCGAGGTGTGGGGGGTGGTGTCTGGGGGCCAAGAAAGGCTGCGTCTGTGGCTGGGAGGGTGTGGAGAGTCAGGGTTGCAGCCATGCCTGAATCCCATCCTCTCCGTCTGTCATCACCCAGGGGTGCCTTCTCCTACCTGCGGCGTGTGGTGGAGCGTAGCTCTGGTCTGGAGTTTGCAGCCAAGTTCATCCCCAGCCAGGCCAAGCCAAAGGCATCAGCGTGGCGGGAGGCTCGGCTACTAGCCCGGCTCCAGCACGACTGTGTCCTCTACTTCCATGAGGCCTTCGAGAGGCGTCGGGGGCTGGTCATTGTCACTGAGCTGTATCCTGGGACAGGCTGGGTGTCTAGGGGATACCTGCCTGAATGACCGGTTCCTGTAACAACCAATTAGTAACATGTTTCACACTTAACAAAGTGGTCCCATTGACAGTTGGGAGTTCTGAAGGCATCTTATAAATACTTCATAGGGTGGAAGTATTTAAAAACCAACATTTTCTGCCCCGCTCCCCTTTTAGCTTAGACATATATAGAACTTAATGTGTGCCTCACAGTGGTCTAAGATTTTTATTTATTTAATCTTCATGTATACCTACTTATCTTGTGGACTTTTATCATCCCCATTTTACAGATGATGAAACTGAGGTACAGAGAGGTTAACTCACCAGAAGTCACACGGCTAGGAAAAGGCATGCAATTTTTGTCACGAAATGCAGTACAGCACTGTATTTCTGAACATTTGAAGTGACCTCATTTCAGATGAGCATCAGTACTTGGCTTTAGTAGGAGGCTGTTACCATAAAGAATGGACTTTAGCTTTGTAAGAGAGTTTGTTAAACAAAGGCACACTATAGTAAGGATGCTGGGTGGTTGGCTTATCACTCTCACAAGCACGGTGACCGTGTCCTTCACACCAGGCTCCCAGTCTGCACTGGTAGAACCCAAACCTCAGCACAACGGCCGATTATTATGTGTCATGGACCTTCTAGGTCATTCTCAAATAGTCAAGAAGTCCCATCTACAGTCAACAAAATTCTGCTCCAACTTGATCCCTACAAATACCTCACAGGGTGGGCAGGAGGAGGTGTTATCCTCGTTTTACTCCTGAGGGAGTGTAGGCTCAGAGAGGTTAGGTGGTGTGCCTGAGAGCCCACAGCAAGTGAGAGTCCAAGCAGGGCTGTCCCATCTGTGCACCCAGGTGACAGGCGGAAGAGTGAAGACACAGTTGCTAACTGGTACAGATGTGCTTTCAGGGAAAGGAGAAGCCTGCCCTGAGCTGGGATCTGACTTGAGCTCTGGGAGTGGGGGCACTGCCCAGGGAGGGCTGGGCAGTTGGCATTGGTCACTGTTCTCCTTGATCCAGGACACAGCTGCACAGAGGAGCTGCTGGAGCGAATGGCTAGGAAGCCCACCGTGTGTGAGTCTGAGGTGAGGGCAGTGGGTGGCAGGGGTCAGGTTGGGCACTAGCGTTCACCCACCTGAACTCTGAGAGCTGAGGGGTGGGTCCTGGACATGCCATCTGTACTCATGAATAGGCCAGGGGTGGTCCTGGAGAGCACTGGTAGGCGGGCAGCAGAGCCCTTTTCCTGCATCAGACCAGACCCCCACCCAGGGACTTGCATATCTCAGCAGACCCTCCCTGTCCCTACCGTGTTTCCCAGTCTTCCTCCTGTCAACATTCCTCAGACACTCCTCCCAGCAGGAGCTCCACCTGGACTCCATGCAGCCTCACTCTGTCCTGGCACGGGGGGCATGCAAGTTGTGCACTGCACACTTCTATTCATTATCATGTAAATGACTCCTTTCTGTAATTGTGGTGTGCCTGACTGTGCAGCTGTACATGGAGGCCCTGGGTCTCAGCAATCCAACCTATGTTCCAGTCCCCTCCACCAGCCATCTGAAGGCCACCTACCAGGCACAGCCTGACCTCTTGCCACAGCCCTGGTGGTGATCAAACATAATGCCCCACCCTTCCCCCACGGACTCTGGGTCACCTGTTTCCACAGATCCGGGCCTACATGCTACAGGTGCTCGAGGGGATATGCTATCTGCACCAGAACCATGTGCTGCACCTGGATGTCAAGGTGAGGTGCAGGTGGGGGTGGGGAGCAGGCAGCCCTGTGGGAGCCAGGCAGCGGGGTGTCCTCCCCTTTTCACTCAGCTCCCACACCTTGCCCCGTGTCCTGCAGCCTGAGAACCTGCTGGTGTGGGATGGTGCAGAGGGTGAAGAGCAGGTGAGGATCTGTGACTTCGGGAACGCCCAGGAGGTGACTCCGGGAGAGCCCCAGTACTGCCAATACGGCACACCTGAGTTCGTGGCGCCCGAGATTGTCAACCAGACCCCTGTATCTGGAGTCACTGACATCTGGTAATGTTGGCATCCTGAGCGGCTGGGGTGGGCCAAGGCAGCTGCCCTCAGTGCTGAGGAGGTGCTCACTGGCAGAGAGGAGCTTTACTCAGCCCAGGTTCCTTCTCTGACAGTGGACGGGTGGCATTGCTCATGGGTCCCTTGCCCACATAGCTACCTACCCCTACTCCTCATCAATCAGGGATGACCCAGACACTCGAGGCCTGTCCATCCTTGGTTCCTTATCTCCCCTGGGTGATCAGCCGCCCCCTCTGCAGCCATCTTGCCCCCCCCCCCCCCCCAGTGAGGCAGGCATTGTCCCTTGGTTCCCAGATTTCTCATGGCTTCCTGGGCTGGCCCTGCCATGACCCTGGACTCCTCCAGGGATGTCTGGATCTTTGAATGCAGAGTCTTCCCTGAGGAGGCATCCTTGCATAATCCATTTGTCCAAACAGTGTTCACAGGATGCTTCTGGCTAGATTCTTGGTAGCGGAGAACGGCTCGCTTCTGGTGGGAGGTGGGCTGTCCTCTCACCGACCCTCTCTCCTTCCCCCACAGGCCCGTGGGCGTCGTTGCCTTCCTCTGGTAAGGACCTCTCTGCACTCAGAACCCCAGTCTCCAACGGTCTCTTAGCACCCCCACTCCCAACATGTATAGGGTCTGGGGCTAGCGAGCAGTTGGGGGTGTGCAGCCTACCCCTTCTCTTCCACACCCACTGCTGCTTCCTGCACAGCAAGGGGCCGCATATGCAGGAATGCAGACGTCCCAGCCTGTGTGTCTGTCTTCCACCGCTGTGTCCCTCCATAAGGGGTGGCACTCAGCTGGATGGAGAGGCCAGAGCAGGCTCAGTGCCATTTAGGCAGGGACTACAAGGCCCTGACTGTCCAGCAGGGACTGGAAGGAGTAGGCTCAGTCTCAGGGAAGCATATCCCCACCCCACCCCCGCCCCCCTGCTCCCCGCCCCCCTCTCGCCCCGCCCAGCACAGACTCCTTACCTCAAGGACAGGCCATGGCTGGAGGAGGCACAGAACAGGTCCTCTAAGCATGGGCCCAGGGCAGGGACCTGGTGGCTGCCTGTCTGGGTGGTGGTGGGAGCAGGACAGGCAAGAGTCCAAAAGACTCTGTCCAGGTTCACCCAGCCTCTGTCTGCCCCACAGCCCCAAGGCCTCCACCTCTCCCCGGCCCTATGTCCCCACCGGCATCCTGTCATCTCTTGCTTAGCCCTAGGGCCCTGCCTACCTCTCAGCTCTCTCCACCCCTGCAGCCTGACGGGAATCTCCCCGTTTGTTGGGGAAAACGATCGGACAACATTAATGAACATCCGAAACTACAATGTGGCCTTTGAGGAGAACACGTTCCTGAGCCTGAGCAGGGAGGCCCGTGGCTTCCTCATCAAAGTGCTGGTGCAGGACCGGCTGTGAGTACGAGGCCCCGAGGCCCCCCGCCCTGCAGAGTCCCCTCCTGCCACCCCTACTGCTGCCCAAGCCTCTGCCCTTAGACATCCAATCCTCCAAGTCCTTAGAGGCCTCATTTTCCCAAACATTTATTGACTGACTGAAGTAATGAGTGATGAATCCTTTCTTAATCCTCATTCCTTACAGGAGGCCTACCGCAGAGGAGACCCTAGAACATCCTTGGTTCAAAGTGAGTCTAGTACTGCAAAGTCATGGTCGAAGAGGTGGAGAGAGAGCATGTGAACAGCTTCATTTATTGAGTAGCTACTGTGCGCAGTTACCATGATAGGTGTTTTATATACTTACGATCTATCCGCCTCAAATAGCTCTGTAAGGAAAGTATAACTCCCATTTTGCCCATAAGGAAACAGAGGCTCGAGTTGGGGTATCATGGATTCCAAGGCACAGATGTGGACTTCCCATCCTGGGGGTCCTCATCAGGGTTTTTTCTGGCTCTTGAAACCAACCCTGTGTCCACCTCTGTCTTGCACTGGTCCCACACACTGTGGTTGGTATGTGGCCTGGCCTCTTGGCTTTGAGCTCTGTGTGGGCAGAGTTCTCATTCATCTTCAAATGCCAGCAATGCAGGGCACAGCGCCAAGTGGGGGGGAGGGGGTTGAGATTCAGCAAATGACCCAGAAAGAGCAACTAAATAAACCATCCATTGAGAATTATGCTGGGACAACTGAAGGCTGAGGTAATTCTGGTATCTGTCCTTGGAGAACCAGCCTTGTCTCCCAGGTCAGAAATGAGCCCCAAAGAGGACAGCCTGGGTGGGTCGCTGAGGGAGGCCTCTGTCATGGCCTGGCTCACCAAGGCTCCAGATATCTGGGCTGCTAGCTCCACATGGAGATGGGTGGTGAGCTGGGCAGTAGGGCCACGCCCAGGGGCCTAAGCACAGGCCTCCCAGGCAGCCACTGTACTAGGACAGGGCCTTGAGCCATGGTGTAAGCTCTGAAGCCCACCCCAGAAGCCACCAATTTTTGGCCTCTCCTCTTAGGTTCAGGGAATTTGTCTACATGTGGGCACCTTGGCTGTTGGAGTTGTTGTGACAGATCCAAGGGGAAGGGGACCCCCAGGACCCGGAGGCAATGCTGCTTGGTCCACTGTCCCCTCCTGTAGACTTTGTCTCTCCATTGTCAAACCTTGAGGGTCTAGGTTGACAGAAAACTTTCTCTAAGTCCCTCTTTCCTGGGTTTGCAGACACAGGCAAAGGGCGCAGAGGTGAGCACGGATCACCTAAAGCTATTCCTCTCCCGGCGGAGGTGGCAGGTGAGTTTGGCTGGGTCCTGCTTCTGTGCCTTCCACCTTCTCATTCTGAGCCTTCTCTCTCTAACCTTGCCTTTTCTCTATCACGTGCCCTCACCTCCTGCTCGTCTGTCTTCATCTGCTTTTTATTCTCTCAACTCCTGGTTTCCCTCCTGCCCCCTGACCCCTGCCCCTCTCTCTGTCTGCCTTGGGCCTTCTCCGGGGGCTGAGGTGAGCCTGAGCGGTTCAATCTAGCCCCCAGGGGACTGTAGGTCTGACTCTAGCACTCTTTCTTCAGCGTTCCCAGATCAGCTACAAGTGCCACCTGGTACTGCGCCCCATCCCTGAGCTGCTGCGGGCACCCCCCGAGCGGGTGTGGGTGGCTGTGCCCAGAAGACCACCACCCAGCGGGGGGCTCTCGTCCTCCTCTGACTCTGAAGAGGAGGAGCTGGAGGAGCTACCCTCAGTGCCCCGACCACTGCAGCCCGAGTTCTCGGGTTCTCGAGTGTCCCTCACTGACATTCCCACTGAGGATGAGGCCCTGGGGACCCCGGAGGCTGGGGTTGCCACCCCTATGGAGTGGCAGGAGCAGGGAAGGGCCACCTCTCAGGACCAGCAGGCCCCGAGCCCTCCTGCCCTCCCCTCCTCAGGCCAGGAGCCCCCAGCTGGGCCCAGCCCCAAGCGGGGAGAGCTCCGCAGGGGCAGCTCAGCTGAGAGCGCCCTGCCCCTGGCCGGGCCCCGGGAGCCGGGCCGGGGCCTGCAAAAGGCAGCGTCTGTGGAGCTGCCACAGCGCCGGAGCCCCAGCCCGGGGACCGCCCGCCTGACCCGGGGAGGCCTGGGTGAGGGTGAGTATGCCCAGAGGCTTCAGGCCCTGCGCCAGCGGCTGCTGCGGGGAGGCCCTGAGGATGGCAAGGTCAGTGGCCTCAGGGGTCCCTTGCTAGAGAGCCTGGGGGGCCGTGCCCGGGACCCCCGGCTGGCACGGGCTGCCTCCAGCGAAGCAGCACCCCACCACCAGCCTCCACCAGAGACTCGGGGCCTGCAGAAGAGCAGTAGCTTCTCGCAGGGTGAGGCAGAACCCCGGGGCCGGCACCGCCGAGCCGGGGCGCCCCTTGAGATCCCTGTGGCCCGACTTGGGGCCCGCAAACTACAGGAGTCTCCCTCCTTGTCTGCCCTCAGCGAGACCCAGCCACCCAGCCCTGTACGGCCCAGTGCCCCGAAAGCCAGTGCCCGCAAACCCAGTGCCCCCAAGTCTTCAGAACCTCCTGCTACCAAACCCAGTGATGCTTCTCAGCCCTTGGCATCCCAGCCAGCCCAAGAGAAGGCCCGGGAGTTCAAGGCAGAACCAGTCCCAGCCCCCAAACCTACACAGCCTCCCCTGGCCCTGCAAACCCCAGCGCCCCCCCTCACACCCTATGCCCAGATCATTCAGTCGTTGCAGCTGGCGGGCCGCACGCAAGGCCCTCCCCAGGGCCCAGCCACACCTCCGACAGAGCCCAAGTCCCACCCCGCGGTGTTCGCCAGGGTGGCCTCCCCACCCCCGGGAGCCTCTACCAAGATCGTGCCTGCAGCCTCGGCTCCCCCAGCACTGGCCGAGAAAGCCCGGGTCCCCACGGTGCCCCGCAGGCCGGGCAGCAGTCTCAGCAGCAGCATCGAGAACCTGGAGTCCGAGGCCGTGTTCGAGGCCAAGTTCAAGCGCAGCCGTGAGTCGCCCCTGGCACGGGGGCTGCGAATGCTTAGCCGCTCGCGCTCGGAAGAGCGCGGCCCCTTCCGCGGGGCCGAGGAGGACGGCATGTACCGGCCCAGCCCGGCGGGCACGCCGCTGGAGATGGTGCGACGGCCCGAGCGCTCGCGCTCTGTGCAGGACCTCAGGGCGGCCGGGGAGCCGGGCCTGGTCCGCCGCCTCTCGCTGTCGCTGTCCCAGCGGCTGCGGCGCACCCCGCCCGCGCAGCGCCAGGCGGCCTCGGAGGCGCGCGGCGGCGGGGACGGGGAGAGCTCGGAGGGCGGCAGCTCGGCGCGGGGCTCCCCGGTGCTCACGGTGCGCAGGCGGCTCAGCTCCACGCTGGAGCGGCTGTCCAGTCGGTTGCAGCGCAGCGGCAGCAGCGAGGACTCCGGGGGCGCGTCGGGGAGGAGCACGCCTCTGTTTGGACGGCTACGCAGGGCCACTTCCGAGGGCGAGAGTCTGCGGCGCCTCGGTCTCCCGCACAACCAGCTGGCCGCCCAGGCCGGCGCCACCACACCTTCCGAGGAGTCCCTGGGCTCCGAGGCCAGCGCCACGTCGGGCGGCTCAGGTGAGGAGGGGCAGGGTGCAGGGAGCACGGGTGGACAAGTATGGGTGGGTTGGGGGTGTGGGGCCTGGATGGCAGGTGCAGAGTTCAGAAGAGGGTGGCGCTCCCTGGACGAGACACTCTGGGAGGAGGAGCGGGCGGGGCACCCGGGGCTGGGTGTTCTCTACTTCCCTGGGCTGAGGGCTGCAGCGGGTGGGAGCTGCCTGGCCCTGGCTGGGCAGGTACTAAGGCGCCTGGGTCTTCACAGCCCCTGGGGAAAGCCGGAGCCGGCTGCGCTGGGGCCTCTCTCGGCTGAGGAAAGACAAGGGCTCGTCACAGCCAAACCTCTCTGCCAGCGTCCAGGAGGATTTGGGTCACCAGTATGTGCCCAGTGAATCAGGTAGGAGGTGCCTGCTGGGTAAGTAGCTGGGTGGAAGATGGGCCACTCTGAGGAGCCCCAGCAGTGATGCAAGGGACCTGGGATTAGGAAAACAGTAACAACAATAATAATAGCAGCATTGTCATTAATTAGCAATGCCCAGTGTCCTATGAAGCACTTTACAAGCACTTCAACGCCCCCCCACTGTTGAACTATTTATTATTTGTGTCATGTCCATATGGCTCAGGTGAGGAAACAGGCTCAGCCATGCTAAGTAGCTGGTGGAAGGCACAGAGCTGGTAGTAAGCACAGCAGCCAGAGTTGGAGTGTATGCCCCTGTGCACCAGACCCCAGAAGCGGCTTCAGGACACCATCGCTTTTCTTTGTCTTGCCTCCTCCCTCATGGGAGAGGGTCCTCGTAACTCCATGTAGTTCTGAAGGTCAGGGGCTCCTACAGCCCCCATACCGATGTGTGTATGCAAAGACACTATTTCTCTCCCAGTCTAGAGGCCCACAATCCAGACTGTGCCCCCAATTCTGCATTTCTCTACAGCCTGAACACCCACCTGCCCCTCCCTGCCCCCTGCCCTGCCCCTGCAGGGTCTCCAACACTTTCAGCACCTTCAGGGCTCTTTGCTGGAATGAGGGGAACATGGGATTTGCCCTGGTCTGTTTCTCTGCCTGGTGTCCTGCAAGGAGGCAGGTATTTCCCACCTGGGGTCACCCCGTCCCTCACCTAAAAAAGGGGCATTACTCAAGGACTATACACAAAGGCTCAGGAGGCCAGGTTTCCCGGCTGGCATGCAGAAAGGAGCAGGCCCACCAGGGCAGGCTGTGTGCAGGATCTTCAGCAGTCGTCAGTCTGTTCTTCCCCAGTTTCTGATAAAACTCCTCCGAACTGGTCCAGCTGTGCCTCCAGTAGGCTTGAGGTGACTATGTCTGGCCTTGGCCAGGGGAGCTGGGGCACCTTCTCCTCAAGGCAGCGGGCATTGGGGGGCTGTAGTACAGGAAGAGGGAGGGAGGCCAGCTGGTGGGGGCAGGGGTGGAGAAGGAGAAGGACTGAGACAGAGAGAGAGAGAAGCCAGCACAGAGGCCTCAGGACAGCTGATCCCTTCCCACCAGGGGCCTCCCTCCCAAGTCCATTTTGCTTGTGCAGCTGATTTCCTGCTGAGGCAGTGTCCCCTTACCTCATCCTCCCCCCTCCCTGCAGACTAAGGCTGCCCCATGTCCACTTGACCAGCTAGGGCTAGCCTCTGGGGGGTGGAGGTAGAACTGGCAGAGCTAGGCCAGGATCACCTTTCACCTTGCCTCCTGGCCTCCCTCTCTTGCCCCTACCCAGTACCCTCCCTTTATCTGATGAAACCGTATTCACTTTGTTATTGGAGCCTCAGTGTGGGACCCCTCCTTAGGGAAATGGGTACAGTGGGAAGGGCGGGCGGGCATGCTGCTATTCGGACCATGCAGTCCTGCTGAGCATTCCTCTCCTGCCAGCTCACCCCACCCCCACTCCCTCCTGGTTCTTTAGACAGGCAGCTGGGGCTCCCTGGGGCATCTATCTCTCAGCCTTCTCTGCCCACGTGAGAAAAATCCACCCACCCACCCCCACCCCTACCCCCACCCCCGGTGGCCAGGACCAGATTGGAATATTTCTAAAGACATATGCCAGGGAGCAGGAATACAAGTGCTCACGGCACTAAGGAGCCACAGGCGACTGCACTGAGCAGAGACCTTGGCCCATCTGCACCCAGGCCATGACCGGTTCACCAGCCAGCTGTGAAGCCAGCTTTGCCGAAACAGCCTCTTTCTCTGAGGGTCTGTGCCTGGCTCGCTACTGAGCATATTCATGAGCTAATAATCATAACAATAACAAGAGCTAACGCTTATGAGCACTTATGGTTATATCTTAGACACGTGCTAAGCACTGTATATGTTCCTTGTAATTCTCACAACAACCCCATTAGCTTGGTGTTTTTTTCTTTTCCTCAGTTTACACAAGACATGGTCCAAGGTCATGCAGATACTGTCTCTTGCCCCTTCAAAGGCTCTCACCACTCGGCTGACCTGAAGGAGTATTAGAAGTCTAGGACTGAATCCCTGGACCCCAGGGGCAATGAGGGGTGGGGAGGCTGACACACTTTCTGGCTCTGCCCCCTGTTTTGCCATGACTTCAGAGCTTTTGAGACTGCATTTTTGGATTGAATATTGTGTTCAACCCCAGGATTCTCAGCTCAGGTGACCAGCTCCTCTCACTTCCCTGTGGTGCCCCAGAGGGAGTGAGTATTGCCAGCTTAACCATTATGGTTTTTCAATATTTACTTGTTTTTATTTTATTTAACAAGTGTGTATAGAGCACTTGACGCAGTGCCAGGCGCTGCTCTGAGTGAGTTGCAAACATATGAATGAGGTCACTACCATGCATCTTCCATAGTCAGCAAAAGGAAAAGATAGCTCTACACACAGCGAGTGCCTGGAGAGAGTGCTGCTCACCCCAAAGAAAATTCTCGAAAGTGTGGCCTGGGGTGGCACTGTTCGCATCTGACTGGGAAGAGAGAAGCTTTTACTCTGCTCTCCACCTCTCACATGTATCCTCCCCTCCCTCAGCCGTGTGAGCTGAGGTCCTTGCAACCCATGGCCATCTGCTTTCCCTGCAGACTTCCCCCCAGTCTTCCACATCAAACTCAAGGACCAGGTGCTGCTAGAGGGAGAGGCAGCTACCCTGCTCTGCCTGCCGGCAGCCTGCCCTGCACCCCGCATCTCCTGGAAGAAAGGTGGGATCACTTCTCCCCAGAGGGGGGCATGGCATGTGATCCCAGTGCCCTGCGAGGCTTGGGGGAGTGGCGGCTGAGGGGTCCCGGAGGACCAAATGTGCTGCCCCACTCAGCAGCCCCTCCTGCTCCTCTCTGTCCGCAGATAAGCAGTCCCTGCGGTCAGAGCCCTCAGTGGTCATCGTGTCCTGCAAAGATGGACGGCAGCTGCTGAGCATCCCCCGGGCGGGCAAGCGGCACGCGGGGCTCTATGAGTGCTCAGCCACCAATGTCCTGGGCAGTGTCACCAGCTCCTGTACCGTGGCTGTGGCCCGTGAGCCTGGGGCAGGGACTGGGGGGGAAGGCTGTGATGGAGGGGGTTGGGGCAGGGCTAGATGGGCTCTAAGCTGGAGCATAGGGGCTCACTGAGGCTCCCTTTCTCTTGCCAGGTGTCCCAGGGAAGCTAGCCCCTCCCGAGGTACCCCAGACCTACCAAGACACAGCGCTGGTGCTCTGGAAGCCAGGAGACAGCCGGGCACCCTGCACGTACACGCTGGAGCGGCGGGTGGACGGTGAGGGACTGCACAGGCTGGCTGGGGGAAGGGGTGGCAGGTGGAAGGCCAAGAAGCCAGGGGGGCAAGTGTCCTCCCCGGGCAGAGTTCCGCTCCCTAGACTCCTTACAGATAGCACTGGGAGCTTGGGCCACCCCTCTGTGACCTCAGCCCTCCTCCGATGGTGCCCGCAGGGGAGTCTTCCTGGCACCCAGTGAGCTCAGGCATCCTCGACTGTTACTACAATGTGACCCACCTACCAATCGGCGTGACTGTGAGGTTCCGTGTGGCCTGTGCCAACCGTGCAGGACAAGGGCCTTTCAGCAACCCTTCTGAGAAGGTCCTCGTCAGAGGCACGCAAGGTCAGTGCGATGGGGGGGCGGGGGAGGGTGGCCAGATAAAGAAGGGGACCCTAGCCCAGGATCCACCCCCTTCTCAGAGCACCGCAGTTTTGCTGCTAGGGGCACCGTGGTGATGATTTTCCTTGTCGTTCCTCAGATTCCTCAGCTCTGCTACCTGCTGCTCACCGAGACACCCTTGTTACCTCAGGGCCAGCCAGGGCCCCGCCTCCGGACTCTCCTACCTCACTGGCCCCATCCCCGACCACTGCTGCAGCTCCTGGTCCCCCAGGCCCCCAGTCAGCTGCTCTCAGCCCTTCATCTCCCCCAACACCCCCCAGCCAGGCCTTGTCCTCACTCAAGGCTGTGGGTCCACCACCCCAAACCCCCCCACGAAAGCACAGAGGCCTGCAGGCTGCCCGGCAAGCAGAGCCCTCCCCACCCAGTGCCCAGGTCACCCCAAGTAAACCCAAGTCTTCCGTCCCTAACACTGGGACCCCGACCCCAGCCTCCACTCCTCAAGGGGTTAAGCCAGCGTCTTCCTCTACTCCCCTGTATATGGTGACGTCCTTTGTGTCTGCACCACCAGCCCCTGAGCCCCCAGCCCCCGAGCCCCCTCCTGAGTCCACCAAAGTAACTGTTCAGACCCTCAGTTCAGCCAAGGAGATGACCAGCTCCCCTGGCGTCAGTCCCCGCAGCTCTCCGGGGCCGGAGGGCACCTCTCTTCGACAGGGCCCCCCTCAGAAACCCTACACCTTCCTGGAGGAGAAGGCCAGGCAAGCAGAGAGGGGAAGGAATGGAGGACAGGGGGGAGTGGGTGGAGCGTAGGGGACACAGGAATTCAGAGAAAAAACTGGACTGCCCACCCAGCATGGAGAAGGTGCGGAGATCTGGGTCATCAGCACTATTGAGCTCAAATTTTCCCTGGGCCATACACTGTGCTAAGCTCTGTAGCCATATGATCCCATTTAATCTTCATCACTTGGAGAGGAAGCCACTGCATTGTTATTATCACCCATTTCACAGATGGGAATACTGAGGTTAGAGAGGTTATGGGATTTGCCTAAGGTACAGAGTCACTGAAGGGCAGAACTGGGACTTGAACCCAGATTTCTAAGATTAAACCCCAGAGCCCACACTTGGGCCCCTGCTCGCCAAACCCCAGTCCCCTCAGCCTTCACAATGTTGGTGTCCCCCTCTTTCCTCTAAGCCTGTGGTATCCCTTTAACACATAGGGGGCGCTTTGGTGTAGTGCGTGCATGCCGGGAGAATGCCACCGGGCGGACGTTTGTGGCCAAGATCGTGCCCTATGCAGCTGAGGGCAAGCGGCGAGTCCTGCAGGAGTATGAAGTGTTGCGAACGCTGCACCACGAGCGGCTCATGTCCCTGCATGAGGCCTACATCACCCCACGTTACCTTGTGCTCATCGCTGAGAGCTGTGGCAACCGGGAGCTCCTCTGTGGGCTCAGTGACAGGTAGCTGGGCATTCTGGGGGAGAGGGAATGGGAGCAGAGGAAGCTGGGCTGAGATATCACCTGTCTCCCCTGGACCTCCAGGTTCCGATATTCAGAGGATGATGTGGCCACCTATGTGGTGCAGCTGCTGCAAGGCCTGGACTACCTCCACGGCCGTCACGTGCTGCACCTGGACATCAAGCCAGACAACCTGCTGCTGGCCTCTGACAACGCCCTCAAGATCGTGGACTTCGGCAGTGCCCAGCCCTACAACCCCCAGGCCCTGCGGCCCCTTGGCCACCGCACGGGCACACTGGAGTTCATGGGTGAGGGCACCACGCCAGCCAGGGTAGGGGGTTGGGGTACTGCCAATGGGACAGCAGCCATAGCTTCCCCCACTTCACCCACATATATGCCATTTATTGGGTGCTTACTGGATGCAAGAAATGAACAAAGCCCTTTCTATGTTTTTTTGTTTCCCCCCCAGTGTATCTTCACAATAGCCCTGGAGATTGGCATAACATTACTTCCATTTTACAGATGAGGAAACAGAGGCATAGTGAGGCTATTTGTCCCATATAAGACAGTTTTCAGAGGTGGAGCCAGGATTTGATAAAGCTGAAAAGATAGGAGAACCAATATTAATTTATATAAGTAAGGAAAACCAGCTACCACTTAGCTACCTGCTAAATACTTTATGTTCATTATCTGTACCCTTTAGATTTATTCTGAAAGCCACACTTTACAAATGAGGAAATTGGAGCGCCAGACGGGTTTAATACATTGCCCAGGGTCCTATAGCTAGAAGGGGCAGGCCTGGGATTGTAGCCAGCCAGGCCGATTCAAAGGCTCTTCATCTTTGTGCTGGCTGCATTCATTGTGAATGGGCACTCCACCTTGGAGCTGACCCGAGGGAGCCAGTGACCCTGGTTCTCAGCAACTCCGCGGTTCTGGTGACCCCACCATTCAGAGCCTGGGCTGATTCCTCAGGTGCCCACAGCTCCCCTGGAGGCCACCCCCACTTCCACCCTGCCTGCTGCTCTGGTCAGACCCACCTCAGGGTGGTGGCCTCAGGGGCCTCCCCAGCCTTTTCCTGCTTCCCTGCCACCAGGAAACTGGTTCAACTTGGCCTCTGTCTCCTGTCAGCTCCTGAGATGGTGAAGGGAGACCCCATCGGCTCCGCCACAGACATCTGGGGTGCGGGGGTGCTCACTTACATCATGTGAGTGCCCCGGACCCACCTTCTGCCCACGGTCTTCCCCCTCCCCAGCACGTGTGTACCCAGGTGCCAGTAGCCCTGTCCCTGAGTGCTGTGCCCCTGAGGACCCCCATGGACCCCCATACTAATGTCTCCCTGGACCTGTGAGTTGACCCTCTGTTCACATGTCTCAATTGAACTGTCTCCACCACAGGCTCAGTGGACACTCTCCGTTCTATGAGCCAGACCCCCAGGAAACAGAGGCTCGTATTGTGGGGGGCCGCTTTGATGCCTTCCAGTTGTACCCCAACACCTCCCAAAGCGCCACCCTCTTCTTGCGAAAGGTCCTCTCAGTACACCCCTGGTGAGTGGGCCCTACACCTGCCAACCCCCCAGTATTACCTTCTTGGCCTCAGACGGCCCTGGTCTAGCCCATGCCCTGGTCTAACGCCTCCCCTGCCCTTGGTAATACACTGTTGTTACTACTACTCAGTGGTTGTCCTACCCACCATTTAAGACCTATGACACAAGCAGAACCACTGTCCCCACTCCAGAGACTGGGAAACTGAGAGTTGCCCAGAGTCACTCACTAGGGGTAAATCCAGGTGTGGGACTCAGATATCTGGGAGGACAGAGCCCAGCCCTGCTCTAGGCTGTCCCTCCAGGCTCACCATTTCTGGCTGGGCCTGGCAGGAGCCGGCCCTCTCTGCAGGACTGCCTGGCCCACCCGTGGCTGCAGGACGCTTACCTGATGAAGCTGCGCCGCCAGACGCTCACCTTCACCACCAACCGGCTCAAGGAGTTCCTGGGTGAGCAGCGGCGGCGCAGGGCCGAGGCCGCCACCCGTCACAAGGTGCTGCTCCGCTCCTACCCAGGCAGCTCCTAGTGGCTCGGACCACAGCCTGGCCCCGGGATTCCACTCGGGGCTCCCGCTGATGCTGCGGGACATTCCAGGGCCCACGCTGAACTGGGTGGACTCAGGGCTTCGGACACCACCAGCAGAAAAATCCAGCCGGGCTGTTACCTCATGGACCTGCGGGGACAGAGGCCCCGGTTTCGGGGGCTTCGGCCAATGCCACCAGGCCAGAGCCAGAGCTGGAGACTCACTGGCCAGGCTGGGTGGAGTTGGAAGCAGGAAGAAGGGCAAGAACAGAAGGGGGAAGTGCGAGGAAGGGGTGGGAGACTCTAGGAAGGTTCTGGGAATGGGAGACAGTGCATCCAGGGGAAAGGAACCCAGGAGGGTGTGAGTGGCTGGAGAGGTGAAAAAGGAAGGAGCCCAGGGTGTCAAGGCCATGGGCTGGGAGTGCCAGTGAAGCAGGGACAGGACATGGGACAGTGTCAGGGTGCCAGAGGCAGCGTGTGAGAGAGGGCAGCAAGATAGGGGAGGGAGAGGAGAGAGGACTCAGGTGGGGATGGGATGGGCCAGCTGCCAGCATCCCATTGAAGAATTGTGGAGGGCTGGAGGCAGGAGGCAGTGGTCACTCAACCCAGAGCTCTCCTGTTGCACTCCAGTGAGTGCAGCTCTGGGCTCTGTGTTGGCCCAAGGATGTCCCCACTGGCCCTCCATGGCCTTTGCCCTTCTTCCCATTCATATTTATTTATTTATTGACTTTTATGAAGTTTTCCTTCCACCCAATCCTAATTGCTCATGTTGTCCTGACCATCCCCCTCCACCCAAGCCATCCAGCTGTCTGTGCAGCTGTCTGTCTGTCTGTCACAAGGGAAATAAAAATAGCAAGCAGCAGGACCTATGTGTGATCTATGGGGAGAGATGGCTGGGGAGCAAGGTGCTGTGACAGGAGTATTCCAGCCTTCCCTGGGCCAGTGAGAGCCCAGGTATACCAGCCAGCACCTTCAGATGTCCTCCTCCCTCCCTGGCCCTCCTGGCCCCTTACCTCTCCCTTATTCCTAGAGGGAAGAGAGACTTCAGTCTGCTTTTCCCTCTGACATTTCTGGAATCCTGGCAGGACCCTGAATCCCCACCACAACCCTCTAACCACACTCTGGTGGTCCCCACCCTTTCTCACATGTTCCATCATCACACCTTGGAAGACGCCAGGCTCTGAAATGGACCGGCCCACACCCCAATCCTGGCTCAGCCTTCTTTCTGCAATGCTTCCCAGCTCTGGCCCTGGTGCCCCAAGCAGAGGGGGTTTTATCATGATGCGAGCAGGTGGTGTGAAGAGCTGCACAGGAGCCCAGGACAGGCCCACCCCCCATGTTCTCAGTGTCAGACCACCAATCAGCTGTGAGTTCTCTGGGCAGTGTGTCTGCTGTGATGATGCTACAGATGAGCATTTTCCTAGACCCCAGGGACACCCAGACTGGACCTTCTGATCCCCATGGCAAGCTGCTGTGAAGTCTGCTGGGGGTGAAGGCACCTCGACTCTGGCTGCAGTGCCACAGAATGGTTAATGGGTTCTAGAACTGAGGTGGGGAGAGAAGGGAGCCAGTTCTCCTGGGGTCCAAAGGGACTGTCCTCCCCGCTTCACCCCTTGAAAACCCTGTTCTTGACAAAGTGACAAGAATAAAGTTGCCACCATGAGCAGAGAGCTGGTGCTGGTGTGTTGCTGATCTAGGTTGAGGGCCCCTTGGCTGGAGCCCAAACAATGTCATCCCAGCCCAGCCTCTCTGGCTTCTCAGGACCCGAGGGAAAAGGCAATACCTATCATCATAAAACAGCAGTTAAAGCAGCTGGAAGGGACCAGAGAGACATCTTTTAGCTCACCTGTCATTTTAGCGATGAAGATATACAGTTTGCCTGTGAGAATCTGTAATCCCCTACTCACTGCAAGTGTTTTCATATAAAAATGAGGTGCCTGAACTCATATCTTGATAAATGGTAAAATTCCTCTCCTGTCCCCCTTCTGATCTTGAACTCCCTTCCCATCTCCATTGGAAATGGCATATGAACTGCTTGTTCCAAACCCGGAGGAGCAAAGGTAATTTATATCAGCAGAGCTGTGTCAAAATTGCTCTGATCAAAAGGTGACAGTGCTCCACACCCGGGTGGGCAGTTGCCATAAATGGAAGCAATGCTCTGCCTGGCAGGCTGGATACCAGGCATGTCCCATCACCTCTGGTGCCCCTAAACATCAGCTTTGCCCCATAATGGGCCGTGGCCCATCCAAAGTTGCTGAGTCAGTATTAGTGCCAATCTCCAGGGACAGTGCAGCCCATACCATATCACATGGAGGAGAGTGCGTGGAGATGGGGGTGGCAGGAAGGGATGCTGTTCTTAAACATCTTTACGGTCCTCTCTAGGTTTATCTCAGTTTACCGCCAGGGGGCACAGTGCGGAAATGACAACCCTAGACTCTGGGGTGGGGGTGGGGGTGAGGCGCTTTCGGATTGGTCCGGACAGCCACGTGGCCCTCTCATAATTGGCTGGATGGACAGTTAAGTCCGCCACTTCTCTGGCTTCATTCAAGAAACCCTCCTCCGCCACCGCCCCCCCCTCCCGCCCCCCGCCCACACTTGCACCCCTTAACTTACAGTATCTCAGTAAGGGCACATTGTCCCATTGTCCAGGGACCGACTGAGTGTAAAGTTGCCTCCCACAAGGAGTTGAATCTCCTGTCGGCGTGGAGCCCGCCTGGTCCTCCCCGGAGTGGGATGGTACCCCTTGCCTTGGAAGGAGATGGGGCCTTGTCCAGCTGTCCAGCTGTCCAGGCGCTGACGCCCGGTGCACCCCAGAGCCGCTCGAGTTTCCCCCCACCCCACCCCCCTAGCCCTATTCTAGCGACTGAGCAGGCATCGCAGGCATCCTCGGGCTAAATAAGGAGCCTGCTTGGGTCAAGGGGCGGGAGCTGGGGTCCCGGGGGGCTTGGGGCAACCACGCCAAACAAGGCAAGGAGGGGAGCGATGTATAAAACCAGGGCCCAGGGCTGAGCACCTGCCCGCGCCCCTACTGTGCCATCGGAAGGGCTTCGCACCGCCTGCTGCCCACCTAGTTCACTCAGGTCCCGAAGTCGACGCCCCCACCCCCACGGTGAGTCCGATCCTCAGACCAGCTCTAGCCACTTCCATCCCGGGGACGTTTTGAATCCAAAGGGCAAAGGCTGAAGGTCGCAGTCTCTGTGTCAGCCTAGACCCCCGTGTTTGTTTTCCGCTGCCCAGATGTCCAAAGCAGCTCCCGCCAAAAAGCCGGCGGCTACGGCCCCGCCTCCAGGATGTAGCCTGGACATCAACGACCCCCAGGTCCAGAAAGCGGCCATTCGTATCCAGGCCTCTTACCGGGGCCACAGGTGAGGGGTAGCCCTAGCGCCTCTGAGGGAAGGGAGCTGAAACTGCAGAGTCCGCATTCCGCATTGGGGAAGGGCGGTCCTGAGCACAGGGCCAGGGACTGCCAAGGCCACTGGGTTTAGGGGAGAGCAGTTGCTGAGGTGTGGCAGGAGGCCGACAAGAGCAGGTCATTTCATCGGGGTAATGATTCAGGAGCGGCCCCTCCCCCGCACCTCCCTGTGCTTACGGATCTAGTCGGCCGAGGGGGCGGGCAGGGGACTGTGTGCGGGCGGACAGGGCTGCGGGAGGGTGCGAACGGTGTCTGGGAACTCTGGGCCCTGCCCCTGCCCGCGAGCAGGTCCCGGAAGGAGCTGCGGGAGACCGGGCCGCCGCGCGTGCTGGAACCGCTGAAGGACGTGGTGCTGATCGAGGGCAGCGCGGCCAAGCTGACTTGCCGCATTTCGGCTTTCCCGGACCCATTCATCCGCTGGAGCAAGGACGGCAAGGAGCTGCGCGACGGGCCCAAGTATCGCTACATCTTCGAGGACCCTGACGTAGTCGCATTGGTGGTGCGCGATGGCGAGCTGGCGGACCTCGGCCAGTACAGCATCAACGTAACCAACCCCTTTGGCCAGTGCTCCGACTCGGCGCGCATCCTCGTGGAAGGTGCGCACGCCCCGCGTGCAATGCCGCGGAGCAGAGCAGCATCGCGGTCTGCAGCGGGTTTCAGCCGCGCGTTTATCCTCGGGCCCAGCTGAGTCCGGGTGGGGATGTGGCCAGCCCAGCCCCTGGCACAGCCTGAGGCACAGAGTAGGGCGCAGATCCGCACGGCCTGTGTAGTCTTTTCTACCTCGGGATCCCATCCCACCCAGCCTAACAGGTCCGGTATGGGTTTCAACCACTCGACTTCAGAGCGCCAAGGGCACTGCGATCCAGGGGCAGAGCTAGGGAGAGAGAGCCCTGATCTTCTGGCTCCCAACCCAGGGCAATCTCCACTATCCAGAGCTGTCTCCAAGGCACCCCGAGAGGTGTGAGCATTCCTGGGCTTTCACCCATAGTATCTCTTCTCATCCTCCATTCAACCCTACGAAGTAGGAGGGGCAGGGATTCATCTCGTTCAACAGCTGAGTTGCTGAAGCCCGAGAGGCTAAAGACGTGCCCAAGGTCACGCTGAGACTTCAGATCCATCTCGTATTTAGGGCCGGGTAATAGTTGGGAGGGTGATGTCCCGCCTCACGTTTAGGTCCCTCACTGGGTCGCATTCCCTTTCCCTTTCTCTAGTCCCGGCGAAAATTCAAAAGGGACCGGACAACACCAAGGCGCGCAAAGGCACCACCGTGACGCTGACTGCGGCGATCATGGGCGAGCCTGCGCCCAACGTGGGCTGGACCAAGGACGGCAAGGACATCGAGGAGGATGACAGGCGAGGGCGGGGAGCGGCTGCAAAGGCAGGGCCTGGCGCTGGAGCCTGGGCCGGATGGGGCCCAGAAAACCCGCGGGAGTGGGACGAGGGAGGGGAACCCGGAGGCAAAAAACAGCGCTGGCAAAGAGGCCCGGCCGGGAAGCCCGTAAGCTGACACGCGGCCCCGCCCCCTTCCCCCGCAGGGTTTACTTCGAGATCGGCAGCACCAACACAACGCTGACCATCCGCCGGGCCACCCCCCAGGACAGCGGCAAGTACGAGGTGTACGTGGAGAACAGCCTGGGCATGGACCAGAGCTTCGCTCGCGTGGACGTGGCCTGAAAGGGACCCTCGGAACTTTCGCTCTGTCTCCACGCCTTGGGGTGGGTGGGACTAACAACCCCCTTCTTCTTGCTTAATAAAGCTGCTTTCTCGGACCCTCCGCGTCTGTTCTCTTCTTATGAGTCGCCATTTCCACTCCCCGGTACCCACACACCGAAGTCACAGTGTTGGGGGCAGAGGGAAGTTTGGAGAGTGCCTAGTCCAGTGCCTGTATTCACAGACAGTAAATCTGAGCGAGATCGGCTTCTCTCACGGTGGGAAGCTGCTTCACTGCCCAGCAGGAGGGCAGAGGCGTCTACGACTCCTTCTTTTCTTTTGTAACCTTCAAGCCTCACCCTTTCGTGGGGGAATTGCGCGCTGCCCACGTCCGTTTCAAGGGTGACCACACCCCACTCTCCTCTGCAGGCTCGCTTCCCCTGTGACCTACTTTCTCTACTTGAACTACTACCCCCGGGCCCATTCCCAGGCGGCTCGCGATCCTAATCCCGGCTCCCGCCTCCGCTTCTCATTTCGACCCTCCCCTTCAATCCCTTGGCCACGCCTCCTTGTTCTCCCACAAGTTCCACCCCTTTCTCTGTGGGAACGAGGGAGGAACTTCAGAACTACAATTCCCAGCAGGCCCTGCGAAGTTCTCGCGAGTGGCGAGAAGACACGTGCGCGGAAGCAGCCAGCAGTAGCGGGCGGCAGAGCTGGCGTAAAGGGGACTGGGGGTAAAGAGATCCGATGGAGGGGTAGCGAAAGGGGGAGAGGGCCGGGCACGGCCCCTAGGCGAAGGGCGGCGCGGAGGTCCGGGCTGGCTCTCCGCACGGCGGATGCAGTCCTGGTCCCACAAGCCCTGGATACGCGAGGTTAGGGTTTATTAGTCAGTTGTGGGGTTCAGAGGGTCAGCAATCAGTCCTCCGATCCCAAAGATTCAGCACTTGTCAGTCTTGGGACACAGGCGATTGGCATGTTGTGTTTGGAATGTCTTTTTGATTCAGGGATCATCACCCTAGAGGTTAATTTTAGGATTTTAGGTTCAGCATAGAAAGGGTTTTTGCCAGGGGTTGGAGTTGTCAAATGTACATCAGTGTTAGTTTAATACTTAAAGTGGACTCTTAGGACTGTAGTGAAGTATGTGGGGCTCACCCGGGATTTGAGGGTCAATATCAGGATTCACTGTTGGGATGCAGGGCTTAACACCTAGAGTGGGGATGGACCAATATGGGAATCCGTGGTTTGGGGGTTTGGTTTTTGAAGATTTGGGGTGTGAGAGGGAGGTCTATTGCTGAGCTTCGGAGTTTGCTGAGCTTTCAGCCAGAAGGAAGTCTGTTAGGGATGAGATTGCGGGGTGTGGATTTCAGAATTTTGGAGGAATCACTGTGAGGTTTGAAGGCTGGCTGGATTTGGTTTGGGATTTGAGATGTGTGAGGTGGGGTGCCCAGGGAGGGACTAGATTGAATTTATATCCCGGGAGGGCTCAGTGTTGCTATTTTGGGTTTAGGGTTTGGTTGGGGTATGAGTGGGGTTCCAGGATTGGGATGTGAGATCTGAGCCTAACTTTTCTTTGCTATTTGAGGTTTAGGTCACAATTGCCATCATGCTTAAAGCTGTGATCCTGATTGGAGGCCCTCAAAAGGGTGAGGAGCCAGGGGAATGTCGGGAGGCGGTTGAGCTGGAGTGGTTGGGAAGCAGAAAACAAAAATATGCTTCTCTCTTCTCTCTCAGGGACTCGCTTCAGGCCTTTGTCTTTTGAGGTGCCCAAACCCCTGTTTCCAGTGGCAGGGGTCCCTATGATCCAGCACCACATTGAGGCCTGTGCCCAGGTAATCCTGTAGGCTCCCCTCTCCCACCTCCATTCATCTCCTTCATGCTGTATTTCCCCCTTTACCAATCATGACCTCTTCCAACCAGGCATAACTCCAGGGACCACCATTTACAAATGACACTGTGAGTCACCTCCCTCCACCATCACCACACCACCAGTTGTGCAATGCAGTTGTCATGTGTATTCTCCTAATCTAGCTTCTTGTCTGGCTTCTTCTTGCTCATATTTCACTCCTATGGAATGTGAGATTAGGCAGGAATCTTAGAGACAACTTAAAGCCATAGCATGAGAAACCTTAATGATAACAAAGCACAGAATCATACTACTCTTGCTCACTATAGAGCTAATTCCTTTATTGCTTTTGGTATTGGAACTGGCAAGGTTGATTTGAGTCCAGTCTCTGCCTGCTAAAAGGAATTGAGCAAATTTCTCACCCTTTCTTAGCCATAGTTTCCTTATTTGTAAAGCGGGGCTGATTAGACCTACTTTGTGGGGTTGCAAAGCTTAGAGATGATGTTTGTAAAGTAATTAGTACAATGTAGACACTTGACAAATGGTATCCTTAACCTCATGCTGATCTTAAGCTCAGATTGACAGATAATAAATATGGGGGAAATGAATGGATTATCCTTAATGCAGCTTGATAGGCAAACTCCTAGGGTGAACCCCACTTCAGATTGGGGGTGGGGGGAATAATCTATAATAATAAAAGCATAATATGCTAATTAGACTGGACGTCCTTCCAGACAACCTTCTGGACGAAGCTGGGGCTGTGAGGGAAGCCCGGGTCCCGGGTGCCAGAGGGAAGCTGGTGCTGGCAGCCGGAGGAAGGAAGGCCTACTCTTGCATGAATTTCGTGCATCGGGCCTCTAGTAGAATAATAAAGGATTAAAGGACTCTAACTTTGAGAGTCTTTTAATTAAGGGAAACAGACTCTAACTTCGTCATTGTCCAGAGGAGAAATCGGACCAGCATGGTAAAATGAATGCCCAAGGCCACAGTTGAGACTGAACGTGTGATTTCTGGATTTTGGGCCAGTACCAGGGATTTCTCCCTCCCATAATCCCCTCCTATCAGATGCTGTTCTTCTCTCAATCTCTTCCCTTGACCTCAGGTCCCTGGGATGCAGGAGATTCTTCTCATTGGCTTCTACCAACCTGATGAGCCACTTACCCGGTTCCTAGAAGCTGCACAACAAGAGTTTAACCTTCCAGTCAGGTCAGGTGTTTGTGCGCATGTGCCGTGTAGGGGTGGGGGAGCAGTGCCCTAAGCATCTGAGTTCTCAGGAGTGGGTTGAGCCAGCATGGCCAGAAGTCACCCTAACACACTAGGAGGTTTCTGAATTCCTGTATATATTGAGTTTCTCTGTGGGGCTTGGGCAGGCATATCCTGGGAACAGGAGGGGTCAGTGCCCAGATTCATCGTATCTGACTCCTCTGATCTCACTGAGCTGGCTCTGGGGTCCCTGGGGACAGGTACCTGCAGGAATTTGCACCTCTGGGCACAGGAGGTGGTCTCTACCACTTCCGGGATCAGATCCTGGCTGGGGGCCCTGAGGCCTTCTTCGTGCTCAACGCTGATGTTTGCTCCGACTTCCCCTTGAGCGCTATGTTGGCTGCCCACAGACACCAGCCTCACCCTTTCTTGCTCCTGGGCACCACGGTGAGGGGGGTAGGAGGGTGTCGAGAGGGTGATCCAGAGAGGTTCCTGGGATGCAGGGTGTTGGGGAGGCAGGGCCAGAACAGGGAGTTGGAGTGGGAATGCAGGTCAGGGGGGGTAGGTGCTAGAAACCCCAGCAGTAATGGAGGTGGTGGTGGAGAGAGACCTTGAGCCCTTTAGCTGCTCAGAAGTAGAGTGGGGAGGGCAGCTGTCAGTTCTCACCCCATCTGAAGGCTTGTCAGTGGCAGAGCTACGTGCCAGGTGCTATAGGAGAGGGAAAGTACGAGAGAGAAAACAGACCTTGCTGCCCTGGATCAGGCAGGTCACTCCCTCGTTGTGTCTGTCAGGCTAACAGGACACAGTCCCTCAACTATGGCTGCATCGTAGAGAATCCACAGACGCATGAGGTAAGAGCAGAGAGGAGGCTGGCTGGGTGCCTATTCTGTGTATCATCATTCTCCCACTCTTCAGCCTCTAGAGCAGCGGTTCTCAGCCTGTGGGTCACGACCCCTTTGGGGGTTGAACGACCCTTTCACAGGGTCGCCTAAGACCATTGGAAAACATATATAATTACATATTGTTTTTGTGATTAATCACTATGCTTAATTATGTTCAATTTGTAACAATGAAAATACATCCTACATATCAGATATTTACATTACAATTCATAACAGTAGCAAAATTACGGTTATGAGGTAGCAACGAAAATAATTTTATGGTTGGGGGTCACCACAACATGAAGAACTGTATTAAAGGGTTGCGGCATTAGGAGGGTTGAGAACCACTGCTCTAGAGAATGCTGGAATGCTATGGGGTGGGCCCCAATCTTGTCCAACAGGTGTGGCACACCCTCAGTTGTTCCCTTCTATCTCTTTAAGAAAGATTAGGAAGAGGTAATAGATAAATGCCATGGGTGTGGTGCTCCAATAGATATATGCATAGGCCATATATCACAAAAAGGGCTCCTACCCAGCCTATCTGGGTGGGGGTGGGGAGGGCTCCCTGGAGGAGGTGTGGTCTGAACTGAGTTAAATTTGGCAGCATGGAGACAGGAAGGCATTGCAGGTAGAGGGAACAATATATGCAAAGATATGGAGGCAGGAAACAGCATAATGCCTCCAGAATTATGGAGGTGGGAGCATAATTAGCAAGGCGGGGGTGGGGCTGGGGACTTCTGACCCTATCTCTGAAACTCTCTGGAGCCTCACTAACTTTCATACACCCCTTTTGTCTGTTCAAGTTTTAGTATTAAAAATACATATGTGAATACATTATATATATATATACTAGAGGCCCAGTGCATGAAATTCATGCACTGGGGGGGGGGGTGTCCCTCAGCCCGGCCTGTGCCCTTTCACAGTCCAGGAGCCCTCAGGGGGATATCCAACTGACAGCTTAAGCTGTCATCTCCAGCCATGAGCCCGGCTTCTAGCTGAGCACACTCACCACCAGGGGGCAGCTCCTGTGTTAAGTGTCTGCCCCCTGGTGGTCAGTGTATGTCATAACAACCAGTCATTCTGCTGTTTGGTTGATTTGCATATTAGCCTTTTATTATATAGGATATTTACACACGCACAGAGTTTTGTGTTAGGCACTAACTAGTGTGAAAGAAACAGCCAGAGAGACACAACCCTGCCTCTCAGGAGCCCTCAGTCTGGGGGAGACATCAAAAACCAACCATTGCAGAGGACACAAGTGCCACCATGGGTGGGTGAGGTGTGGCCAGAGAACAGGAGTGCCCAGAGCTGAGAAGCTCACTCTGGGGCAGACAAGAGTGTCCTTAGAGAGGGAGAGACGATGTCAACTGGGTTTTTGAAATCAAAGTCTTCCAGACGAAGAGTTGGTTAAGGGCATTCCGAAAGGCACCGGCATGCCGTGCCGTGGAGTTGTGTCCTGGAACCTCTGGGAGGTGGGGAGGATCGGGAGGGAGAAGGCAGACAGTTCGGACTTATCTTGAAGGCGGAGTTGAAGGGCAGTGACAAGATATGCTCTGCATTTTAGAAGACTCCCGTGGCAACAGGAGGACTGGCCATTTGGAGGGTCTTAGGGGATGGTGGCCGTGGCCCCTCTGCTGACCCCAGCCTGCTCTGTCCTCAGGTTCTGCACTATGTGGAGAAACCCAGCACGTTTGTTAGTGACATCATCAACTGCGGCATCTACCTCTTTTCCCCGGAAGCCCTGAAGCCCCTTGGCGATGTCTTCCAGCGTAATCAGCAGAATGGGCGACTGTGAGGCAGACCCCATGGCCCTGTAACCCCAAGTACCCTGAGTCACAGCCCCCCTGCCCCAGTCTCTGCTGGCTCCATCTCAGCCAGCTCATCTTCCTCCTCCCTTCCCCCTTCCACTTGTCATCTCCAGCCAAGCCTCTCCAGCTCCTCCCCTTCTAACCTCATTCTGTCCCTCTTCTTTATCCATCCCAGTTCCTCCTCTGTCACCACCTGCCCACTCCCCTTCTGGTCCATTTCTCTCAAGCCCTGAGTGTCCCAGAGATGTCTTTCAGAGCAGACGGTAACACACACACTTGGGCGCACATATGTTTGGGTGCAGGCATGCGTGTGTGCACGTGTGCGCGCACACACACACACACTCTCAGGCTGAGGAGGCTCCCTTTGGAGTATAGTACCCCAAAGGGAGCTATGCTCACCACAAACCACAATCCCAGGGTGGTCCTCCTAGGCCTGGGAACGGTTCCCTTCTCTGGCTCCCCTGCCTTCATTCCCTCTCATGTCTCATTCCCTCATAGCCATCTTTTCACTCCCACTCTTATCTCTGCTTCTCTCTCCATCTCTCCTGGCCTCTTTGTTTCTGCTGAACTGGCATCTCTACCATCTCTCTCTCCCTCTTTTTCTGTGACTGTCTCTGCCCTCACCAGCTGCCTTCCTCTGGGGTGAGTCTGTCTGTGTTTCATTCCATCCAGTGAGAGGGAGGGACCGGAGGTGGGGTTTAGAGGGGTGGATGGGAGGAGGATGGGATAATTGGGGGAAGCCAAATCTGGTCGAACTCCTTCTGGACATGGGGCAGGATGGGCAGCAGGTCTATGCCTGGGGCTCCCCTGGGATAATCCCCAGCTGGGAGAGTGAGGGGCTGAGTAGTGGGTGAGCCTCCTGGGATGTGAGCATCCTTGGGAGAGGCCTTGCAAGGTAATGGGGTTCCCCCCGATTCCCCTTCCTGAGAGACTGTATTGGCCACCCAGTTGGGCTCAGTTGGGGAACTGATGTCAGCGTCCTGTCCCCTCTACCAGGGAGGACTCTTCAGTCCTGTGGCGGGGGGCAGGCACCATCCGCCTGGAGCAGGACGTGTTCTCAGCCCTGGCTGGGCAGGGCCAGATCTACGTGCACCTTAATGACGGTATCTGGAGCCAGATCAAGTCTGCAGGGTATGGGAGAGGCCTCTGATGGGGTGTCTGGGGGTTGAGACTTCAGGACGGTGGGCACAGGCCCTGCTGGCCCCTGAGCCCCTGCTCTACTTTGTGGCCCCCAGCTCGGCCCTCTATGCCTCCCGCCTCTATCTGGGTCAGTACCAGTTCACTCACCCCGAACGCCTGGCCAAGCACAGCCCAGGCGGGCCGCGGATCCGAGGTACCCATCCTGCCACAATTCCTGAGCTCTGCCCTCCCCCCCCCCCCCTCCCCACTCCCCATCCCTCTACCCTCAGAGCTTTGACTCTGGACCTCAGACCCAGAGGTGAAATCTGAATCCCTGCCCTCCCTGAACCAGATATGGTTTGGGGCATTTGCCTCCAGGTCCTCTCTTCTGCTTCTAGGAAACGTTTATATCCACCCAACGGCTAAGGTGGCCCCATCAGCTGTGGTAAGCAGTGCCCAGCCCAGGGAGGAAGGTGGGTGGGGCAGGGCGGGTATCTCCAGAGCTTGGAGTACAGGCCTCTTATGTTTGTCACAGCCTGTCATATGGCCTCAAGTAGGTTCCTTCCCCCTTATGAGCGGGTCCTCCAAGCCCCCCCAGGGCTTATGGCATATGTTCCTCTCCACAGCTGGGCCCCAACGTCTCCATTGGGGAGGGGGTGACTGTGGGCGAGGGCGTGCGGCTCCGAGAGAGCATTGTCCTCCATGGAGCCACGCTGCAGGTAGGCACCCCAGCATGTGCCCTAAGAAGCTGGGGAGAGGGGGAACCCCACGGGCTCTGGCCCCTCACTTCACACTGTCCTGTTTGGCAGGAGCACACGTGTGTGCTGCACAGCATTGTGGGCTGGGGGAGCACTGTGGGGCGCTGGGCCCGCGTGGAGGGTACCCCCAATGACCCCAATCCCAACGACCCCCGGGCCCACATGGACAGTGAGAGCCTCTTCAAGGATGGGAAGCTGCTGCCTGCCATCACCATCCTGGGTATGGCTTCCCAGGGGACTCAGGGCCGTGAGAAACCGCCACAGGTGATAGGTGGGCTCTATGGGGAAAATTTGTGCTTGTGTGAGGGTGTGTGTGTGTGTGTGTGTATTTTCCTTTAGCAAACATTTACCAAGTGCCTGCTGTGTGCCAGGCCCTGTGTGAGTCACTGGGGGCATGGGGCCAGGGCACAGATGGGCAGGGAGGGATCCCCCCTAATGGCAGTGGCCCCCCCAGCTCCTTGCCCCTGGTTTCCTCTCCCCATGGCCTCCTCCTGGTGCCCTCGTCCACACTGCAGGCTGCCGCGTCCGGATCCCTGCTGAGGTGCTCATCCTGAACTCGATTGTTCTGCCACACAAGGAGCTGAGCCGAAGCTTTACCAACCAGATCATCCTCTGAAGGGGGCCTCCAGAAGGCCCCCCAACTCCTGCCCCTCCAGCCTCTGTCCAGAATGGACCTGGGGAAGCCAGGCAGAATCTTCACACACTGGGAGCAGTGTGGGTGGGTGGGTGGGTGGGGGACTCGGCCTCCCTCTCCGTTGCTCCCTAATAAACCCCATGAACCTTGGAGCCAGTGAGGACTCGGCTTGTGCCTGGACTGGTGTGGGGGTGGAAGGGGGGCAGCTGAGTCAGGCCCCCCCACATTAGCATTTAAATTGGAGTCATTGCTGCGGGCTCATGAATAATGAATCTGGAGCCCTGGTAAATCTCCCCCTCCCACTGCCTCAGCCTCAGCACTGCTGCTCAGAGAAAGGCCCTCCAGGCTCCCAGCCTGCCGGCCCCGCCTTCACCCCTACCCTGATGCTGCCTGCCTGCCCGCCTCCCTGTTCCTCTTCACTGGGTTTGGCTCAGGCCTGGGAGTGGAGGACTTTCCAAGGGAAGGGTAAAGGATTTCAGTTGGGCAGTGGGGTAGGGGTGGCGGACACAGGGACCAGGAGCCACAAGTCTGAGATTTGGTCACCGACATCCCCTGTCTTCAGTTTCTGCCTCGCCCCGGCCTGTTTTCTGCTTTGCCAGCTCCACCCGCTCCTGGCCCAGCGTTTGGCAGAGTGGTGGTTTCCCCCTCGCCCACCAGAGCTTGGTGTCTGTCTTCTACTCCCCTGGCAGGCACGGTGGGCCTAGCTGGTACCTCTCCCTCCGCATGTAATCACTGTAGGCAGCGCTGTTCCGCTGTTCCGGGGGAGGAGGACACCTGCCACCTCCCACCATCCTGGCTTTGTCTCTGGGAGGTCCCAGCCCTCCACTCCACATTCCTGAAACCCCAGAGAAACCCAGCACCGCTCATGTTTGCCCATGACCCCCGCGTGCCCCTCTTGGTGCCCCCCCCCCCTTTCCCCAGCTGTGGGTGCGGAGCTTAGTTGCCAGATGAGCTGGTAATGATCGTAATCTGCTAATTGAGAGGAATCTAATTACCCGAAGAGAATGGGGGGGCAGGGCGTGGGTGGGAGGGAGGAGGGGGTCCTGGCAGCAGGCTGCAGGGTGCTGGGCCTTGTTGTCAGCACCAGGGCCTGGGACAGAGCCCAGGATTTCATCGCCAGGCGGTTAGGAAGATGAGCTTGTTCAGCAGCTGGGCTGAGGGTGACATGGGGATTGGGCTGGAAGTGACCTCCCAGGCCCTCAGGTCCTGCAGGCTGGGTGAGAGCGCCTGGGAAATGACCCAGGGTTCTAGTGGGCGTGGCTTCTAACCTGCCTTGACTTGGCCCCTTCCTGTTTCCTGGAGCCCAGACCTGCCATCACCTCTGCTGGGCGTGGGAGGAGGCTGCAGGTGCCTACTCTGGGCCTGGGGTCAACTCCCTGAGGAAGGGATCGGGTCCCTTCTCTTTCCTCCCCCCAGTCCTGACCCTTCTGTTCTGAATGGTTGGCAGAGGCCATGGCAGCTCCATCATAAATATGATAATTTAATTATTTTCTCAGCAAAACACCGTGAAATCCAATAAGTCTGTGTCAGGCCCTGGC
The DNA here is from genome assembly GCF_014108235.1 of Myotis myotis. Classification (NCBI taxonomy): domain Eukaryota; kingdom Metazoa; phylum Chordata; class Mammalia; order Chiroptera; family Vespertilionidae; genus Myotis; species Myotis myotis. Next base: position 22,775,599 of record NW_023416390.1, read on the forward strand.
CCCCAGGACCCCCCTCCTATGCCCAGTGGGGGTGGGGACTTGGTGGGGAGGCACTGGAAGGGGAAAGGGTCAGTGTTCAAAGTGGGCGGGGGCTAGTGAAGCGGAGGTCTCTGTAACATGCCCCCCAGGCTGATGGAGCCACTGTTGTGTGTTTGTGCTCAGGTGGAGGGGGGACTAAGAAAGGGGGCCTAGAGCCCCATCCAGCTCTGAGGGCACCCCTCAGGGCCCAGGATGTGGGAGCCCCCTGCCTCTGGAGGGGGGAGAGCAGGGAGCCCCCTTCTCAGTCCCCTCTGGGACCTGACTGTAAGGGTGCTGGCCCCCTGGAGGGGTTGAGAAGGGAGAACTGAGGGAACTGGGGTGGGAAGTGGGGGATGAAGAGGGGAGGGATGCGGGGGAGGGGTGCGCTCCTGCCATTAGTGCTTTTCTCCGTTTCCATAAAAAGATTATTCTGTAAAATCAGCGAGGGGGAGCGAGCTGGGGGCCGGGGAGAGGGGTGGGTCTCTGGCACCAAGCTGGATGGGGCGCTGGAGAGGAGAGCTGGGACGGGGAGATTTGGGTGGGCTTCCAGAACCAACCAGGGGAGAGGCCACGCCAAGAACACAGCTTGCCAGGAGGCTGGCCAGGACAGGGTGGGCGGGGACCAGCCCTCATCCCCTTCCTGCCCCTTTGGTGGGATTGCCCTGGGCCCCAGTCCCACCCCCATCTCCATCTCCTCCCCCAGCACTTAGCAGCCATTATCGGGGGAGCAGATTGCATCCCCCTCCTCCTCTCCGGGAAACAGACACAGCTGGGGCCCGCCACATCTGCCGCATCAGCACGGAGCACAGCTGGGTGTGCCCAGAGCCACCATCCCCAAAACACAAAGGGGGGCGGAGGCCAACGAGAGCCCAGACCCCTGGGACAGACACACTGACACCACTGCCAACAGACATACTCCTAGTGGCAAAGCTCTACCCACCACACACGCTCCAGTGCAGACAGAACTGACAAACATGCAATTACTCTGCCCCACCCACCACCCCCACTCCCCGCCCCCTGCCCCTCTACTCCTCCTCTTCCTTCCCTCCAGGCTCCCCTCCGTCACCTCCACCACCTCTGAACGGCTGCAGACTCTCGTCTGGAAGGAGCAGGGGTCTCACCCTCCCCAAGTGCACACGTCTGGGAGGCTTGGGGAACAGGAGGGCTGGAGATAGCGAGGGGCTTCCAGTCCAGGGCGCCAGCCTGGAGAAGCTACCTGCCTTCCTCCATGCCCACACCTCTCCCCACAAAGAAAACCCCTTGAAATGCGGGTCCTTGCGACCCTGGGCATGATGAGGTCTCCATCCAGGGACAGGCTGGCTGGGTACCCTACGGATGTTCCCCGTGACCCTGGGTTTCATTGGCCACCTCTAGGAGGCGTTGCGTGCCCTCAGTCTTGCCAGGAGCTCAGAGGCTCCCAGGGCTGGCCTCTGCCACTTACTCCCACCCAACAGTCTACCAGCACCCTGCCCTCAGCAACGGCCCCTTCTGCTCAGCTCTGCTGCCTCTGACAGGTGCAGGGTGTGGGGCTGGCCAGTGGCCGAGAAGACCACCCCCCACAGGAGATGCGCTGGGGTCCCTTCTATCCCCCCTCGTTCCTAGGTGATGATCGCCTCTCGGTTCCTGACTAAATCCTGCCCTTTTGGCAGCCCTCGTTTCTCCCATCATCTCCTTGGTCCTGATGTCTTGCCCTCAACCCTCTCCTCCCTGCCTCACCCCCGCCCCCGCCCCCGCCCCCACCCCTCAACGCTTTAATCCTTCCTGCTGCTGTGCTGCCTTATCTGTTCCCAGCAGCTTTCGCTACTGCAAAGCCCTCTCCCCCTCCTCTTCTGGATCTTCTCCCTGCTCCTTCCCTGGCTCTCTCTTCGCTCTGACCTGCACTGCCCGCCCCCCCTCGCCTCTCAGGCCGGGAGATGGCTCCTGGCTGACACCAGATCTGCACCCCAATGCCCTCTCTCCAGCCTCAGCTCCGACACTGCCAGCTGCCCACCCACTGCTACACTAGCCTCCTCCCCCCACCCACCCCTACCCCAAAGGCCCCATAGACTTGGTCAGTTTCTATCCAGCCAAGATTTATCTTTCTTCTTTCCCTGCCCTCCCCTTCCTGGCCCCCTCCCCAGTTCCTCCAGCCGCCCTTCAATCCTGGACCTGGACTCCTTCAGTCCCTAGTGACCCACTCTCAGCGTGGGCATCCCAAAGGGGGTTGGGGGTGCCACAGGAGTGGGGTCTGGGCTGGCCCCAGGATGGGGCCTGGGATGCAGGGGGCAGTGGGGGAAGGGCCTGGTGGTGGGACACTAACCCTCCTAAGTCACTTCAGATCACGTCCAGGCCTCCCCACCCCCCTTCTCCGGGACTCTCATTAACCGTTTCTCCTGCCTCGTCCGCAGCATAAATAACCCAGATAAATCAGCCGCGGTCCGCCCCCCGCCCCTCAGCCCCCGCACAGCCCGTTTGTCACCGCTGCTTGCTCACCAGCCAGCCTGGCCCAGTCCCGGCCCCCACCCCCTAGCGTGGTCCCTGCCCACCCACACTGGCTCATCCCTTGGTCCGCACCAGAGCCGGGGCTGGAACAAATGTCTGGGCTGTCGACGGCAGGGGGGTGTCCTTTGGGACCAGGAGGGAGGCTGGGGACTCTCTCTAGGGGAATGCTTTCTAGGATTTTGGGGATCATGTCATTTAGAATGGGGCCACCAAGACAAGGAGTTGGGGCCACACGTGGTGGGAAGGGGCGAATGCAGCTCAGCGTGGGGGTCCCTGTGCTGGGAGAAGAGGCAGAGCCCAGGAGCCCTGATGCAGGAAGACCCGGAGGGTCCTCGGAGCCCCACAAGCTGCATTCTGGGAGGTTTTATTTTGCCTCCTGCCCCCTCCCAGGTGCTCTGAGTCAGAACCCTCTGGCCTCCCTGTCCCCTCCGTCACTCTGCCCCCATTCCCATGCCCTGCCTCGTCAGGCTGTACAAAGGCCACTCCAATCTCACCGCGCAGTCCACCCACCGTTCTCTTTCTTGGTCTGGAAGCCAAGTTCATCCCGTTTGGGGTGGGGGGCGGGCGGGTGGAGAATTTAACTGGGAACTAATCTGGGGAATGGGGACAACAGGGGACAGAGGACACCTGGCTAAGGCTTCAAGCCAGACCCTGTAATCACCCCCCACCATGGCCCCCGCTCTGTACCGGGCACTCACACTCCCAACTAGAGTCCCTGACGGCCCTTCCCATTTTGATCACACCCAGTTCGGGTTCTGGCCAGCTACACTTGGCCCTGACGCTCACTGCAGGGGGCAGCCTGTCCCCTGGGAGCGGGTGGGGGGGCAGGGAAGGGATGGGAGAGCTTGGGCGCTGGGCTGGGGGTGGGGGTGGGGAAGAAGCTGGGCCGGGCCCCAGGGACCAGCTGGGCAATGAGCCGGGGAAGCAGCCAGGAGGCTAAATGAGGGAGATTATCACCCAACTGCAGCCGGGCAGAGAGGGAGGCAGGCAGGGAAGCAGGGAGAGGGAGGGGAGAAAGGACGGGGACCAGAGGGAGAGGGGGTGTAGGGGGCCGGGGGGAAACAGGAGACACTGAAGTGGGGGGCAGACCAAAGGATGGGCTGAAAGGGTGGGGTGGGGGACTCCCACTGCGCATAGCCTGATGCCTGGGAGTCTGTACGATGGGGACGATGGGGACGCGGCGACACCTGGAGACAGCTGTCTGTGGGGCAATGGTGGGGGCGCCTGCCCTCCCACTTCCCAGTGCCCCGGAGCTCCCGCTCCTCCCCCCACACCAGTTACCACCCAACTTCATTCCCTCTAAAGACTGGAGGCTTCCTGCCAGGCCCTCAGGAGGAAAGAGGATGTGCTTTTGGCTCCTGATGGAGGCCAGTGTGTTGTGGGGAGTATGACTATGATCTCATGGATGGCAGGGCAGCTTAGGGACGTGCACTGAGTCCAGGGCAGCAGCGAGTACTGGGGAAAGCTTGGGGAGCAGCTCCCCGCTTTCTTGGCTGAGCCCCAGACTGAAATAACCTTAAAAAAGCAATTAAATCACCTTTTAAAAAAAGCAAAGAAAAATCAATATTAGGAGAAAGGGGAAGAGAGGCTGGGGGAGGACAAGGAGGTGGGGGAGGAAGCACTGGAAGGGTCTAGACTTAAAGTCCAGCAGAGAGGGGAAAGCATGGGAGGGGCTGCGGACAGGGGCAGGGAGCTGCTCCCGGTGCCAACCCCACTTTTCTTTTGGGGACCCTGCCAGATACAGCCCCTGGCCCCAGGGGTCTTATCTTCCCAGCTTGGGGGTGCTGGCTTGTGGGGAGTCTCAGCCATGGGCCCCTGAGGATGCTACTTTGATGAGAGGTTGGGGACAATCCCAGCAAAGTGCCAACAGGGCCAGGGTGTGTGTGTGTGTGTGTGGGGGGGTGTTGAGGTCCATGCTGGGGTGACCTGTGATGACTGAAGGGGCTGACCTGGTCTTGCCTCCAAGGGTGGCTCCCTGCACCCCCCACCCCCATGGGGCTATCCCTGGGCCCCTCCTCCAGGGCCAGGCAGGGGCTGCGCCCCGAGGGGCAGGCCTGACGCCTGACACACGGGAGGGGTGGCCACCGGGCAGCGGGTGGACCTCGGGCTCTAATCCCCAGCAGCTGCAGTTTCCCTCAGATCGATTCCCTTCTCACTTTTTTTTCAGCTGCTGGTTCCACGGCTCTCGGATCGATGGAGCCGCCTCCCCCGCCCCTCTGAGCTTCCTCTCCCTGCTGCTCATTAGCGCCCCGATTAATCAGCCCCCCCCCTTTCCTCTAGGGGACAAGTGCTTCCTCCTCCTTGAGGACTTGCTCTTTCACAGGGCACCCCAGATCACAAGCTGCTCACTGGGACCCCCCCCACTGGGGGCACCGAGACTTCTCCCGGCTGCCAACAGGGTCTGTCCCTGCCTGTGATAACAGCCCACATGCCTGCCTCCCCCACCCCCGCAGGACAGCAGCCCCCCTGGGCTCCCCTCCCCCACTCTGCCAGGGGACACCCCGGTCTGTTTTTTTTGGATTGCACACCCTGCCATTCAACCCCTGCACGCGTCTGCTCCCTCCAATACCCCCATTTGGCCTCTCTGTTCTCTGGCCTGTTCACTCAACAGCATTCTCCCACCCCCAGCCTGGCTGTGGCTAGAAATCTGGGGAAGCAAAGTGGCCACAGATGTACAAGCCAGCCAGGGTGCCCTCTGTCCCAGACATAGGAGTGACTGAGTTGGGGTGGGGGCGGGAGAAAGTGGGGGAGGGGTGGCCAGCGTCCCAGAGGGGGCAGGGTATGGTCAGTGTGGAAGTCTGGAGCAAAGCTCTAAGGAAGCCAAGAATCTTGGTGGCCTCATGTTGTCCCCTTGTCTGTCTATCCTGCCCTCCTCTGCCTCAGCACCCCCCCCCCCCATTCAAACAAGTGGCTCTCCCAAGGAGTTTCTAGAAGCCACTGTGAGCAGGGGGTGGGGGGGTGGGAGTGGGGTCAGGTGGTGGCTGGATGCTGGATTCAGGAGTCAGGGAGGCCAGGAGCTGGGAGACGGAGTTGGCTGACCCCTCCTGGGGTGTGGTCCAGAGAAGTGGCAGAATGAGCTGAGGACTCTGGGTGTAGCACTCTTCCTTGGGTGGCCTGGGAGTGGGGCCATCAGAGGACCCCACGAGTGGCCAGGGTATAGCAAGAGTTTGTGGGGCAGCTTGACGAGGTCTCCGGCAGAGACCAGGGATCCCTGTCCTGGGCTGGGGGGCTGCCCCCTCCCCTGGCCTGGCTCCTGCCGCCCGTGCTGCCGGTGAAACGCTGTTGACATGTCCTGAATTATTAAGCACGGGGTGGGCTCCGGAGCACATGCTGAGCGGAGCGGCTGGGGCTGCGCGGCGTGGCGGAGCAGCTCACTCGCTTGCTCGCAGGGACACACGCAGGGGCTGACAGCTGTGCTGGTGCTGATAAGGGAAGCCACAAGGAGACGATCGAGGAGAGAGACAAGCGGCGGCAGAGGCAGCAGCGGCAGAGGCAGCACCAGGGCTGTGGAGCTGCTGGGAGTGGGAGTGACTCCCCCACCTCGGGCCCCCACCCTGTCCCCATCCTCCTCCAGCTTGCCCTGAGTTTAGAAGAACAGCCGCTGCCACCACCGACACTCCGGAGGGCACCGGGGGCTGCTGGCCAGGGAGGGACAGGGGCAGGGAGGCTCTGGCCAGTTCCAGCAGCCGGGGACAGATGCCGATCGAGATTGTGTGCAAAATCAAATTTGCAGAGGAGGATGCGAAACCCAAGGAGAAGGAGGCAGGGGATGAGCAGAGCCTTTTGGGGGCTGCGCGGGGGGCAGCAGCGCCCCGGGACCTGGCCACCTTTGCCAGCAAGAGCACTCTGCACGGGCTGGGCCGGGCCTGTGGCCCAGGCCCCCATGGACTTCGTAGAACCCTGTGGGCACTGGCTCTATTCACCTCGCTGACCGCCTTCCTGTACCAGGCGGCAGGCCTGGCCCGGGGCTACCTGACCTGGCCTCACCTGGTGGCAATGGACCCCGCTGCCCCAGCCCCAGTGACGGGCTTCCCGGCTGTCACCCTCTGCAACATCAACCGCTTCCGGCATTCGGCACTCAGCGACGCTGACATCTTCCACCTGGCCAATCTGACAGGGCTGCCCCCCAAAGACCGGGACGGGCACCGAGCCGCCGGTCTACGCTACCCGGAGCCTGACATGGTAGACATCCTCAACCGCACTGGCCACCAGCTTGCCGACATGCTCAAGAGCTGCAACTTCAGTGGGCATCACTGCTCCGCCAGCAACTTCTCTGTGGTGAGTCCTGCCAGCTGGCCCGCCTGGCCCGGGGTGGCCGGAGGGTGGTGGTGGTGGTGGTGCGTGGGGGCATCCTCAGCGGGGTTTTCCTTCCTTCCGCCACCAGAGGCTGGCCTCGAGTCTCCCCCAAGCCTGGTGTTTCCCTCTGGCTCCCCAGCCATGGAGCTGGGGACACCCAGGGGCTTACCCTGGCGCTGCTGCTGCTCCTCCTCTTGGCTTTGCTGCCACCGCAGTGCCCAGGTCTGGGGCTGGGGGTCCTGGAGGGGCCCAGGGGCCCCAAAGCTGGTCAGCTTGCAGGGAAGGAATGCACCCCACCACGGCAGGGCCAACTGACCCCAATTTTCTTCTGTGGCTTCTGGGTTCTTCTCCTCACCAAATGAGGGTGAAGGGGAGAGGTGGTGTGGGGGGTTCCAGCAAGGGAGGGCCTCCAACTGCCTCCTGGGGAGCTGGCCCGGCCGGCGGGCTGGATGGAGAGGATCTTCGTGTACACTGGGTGTCAGTGTCTCTTCTGTCTCTGTCTCTCACACACACCCCCTTTCACAGACTCCCTCACACATCCCTCTTTCATGCTGCCCCTCCAGCTTCTCCCGCGTTCCAGTCCCTCCCTCCGTTTCCTGGTTGCTGCTGCTCCCTTGCCCGGCTCTGGCTCTGACACTGAGAATCACTCATTCACTCTTGTGTGCATGGCTCACCCTCACTGCTGCCCAGCACACACACACACACACACACACACACACACACCCATGGCTCCGGGACACAGTTTCCTGCACACTCCCTGTCACACACATTCAGTGTCCCTGCCATTACACTCACGTGCACACCTGCACACCCACACAGCTAGAGAGCTACATATCTCTGTGCACACATCCCAGCTCTTACTTAGCTGCCAAGGATCACGGGGTCACGCAGTAGATGCCATGCCCTCTTGTGACACCCCCCATCTCTCTCAACCCTGCTCCCCATGTGGGGACTGCTGTTGCCATCTCTCACCATGTATGTGAGTGTGGGGGTCTTGCATGCCATCTGTCTGTCAGTGCTCCATTCACCCAGTCAGGGGTTATCTATTATTCCTGGTGCCTGGGATGCCTGTCCCAGTCCAGCTGACTCCCAGCATTGTGTATGTGAGTGTTTTCATGCGTGTTACCACTGCCCAGATGCATATGCACATATATGTTGTCAACATGGTACCCACTTCAGCACAGCCTCCAGGGCCAGCCCAAGAGACGGGGGACTTTCCCTCCTTATGGACGGGCCACCCCTACCCAGGCTCTCACTCACTCACTGCCTCAGTATCACCAGGAAACATGCTCCCACTAGGTGCCTGCCTCCCTCCTGCAGCCTCGGGGTCCTCCTGCCATTGGGTAGGAATGGGGGGAGGGGCAGAGGGAGAGGGGTGTGCTGGGACAGGAGTCAGGGCACTGACCTGCCATCCTGCTACAAACCTCTTTTATGAGAAAGTCACTGCTCCCAAAGCCAGCGCTTGAGTGTCCCCCAGAAGAGGTGGGGAGTGCAGTGTGAATGCGGACTTTCAGATCCGTGGGGCTCTTCTATGTGGCATCCTCACCCGTCTGAGGTGGGGGGACAGAGCCCGGTCTTAGCAGGTGCTGTTGGGGCAGAAATCAATGGGTGCTTTGTGTCCCTGAGCTGGAGTTTGTGTCCTGGCCCTGGCTGGGATGGAAAGGGAAGGGGAAGGGTGATGAAACCCCGGCAGGAGGGAAAGGGAGGAAGAGATGGAGGGATGGGGAAGCAAGGTGAGGGAGGCAGGGGGTTCCTGCCTGGCCTTCAGGAGAGGAGCAGGTGCCAGAGGATACGGGAAGAGGGAGTCCCCTGCTCAAGGCTGGCGAGTCTGAATCCTGGGGATGCCCCAGAGAGATGAAGCTGGATCTCCCACAGGCCCTTGTGTGCGCTGGGTCTGGGGAGAAAAGGATAGTACAAGTGTGTGGGTCTCAGCTCTGGGGCTGTGGCAGGATGATGAGGGGCAGAGGGGCAAAGCAAGCATCGAGGGGAAGAAATTTCTCTTTGGATCGTGCTCCCCCTCTCCCCCACCCAGCTTAGACCCCATACCCTCTGCCTGGACCCCTTTCCCCATCTGCTGAGTGTAACTCTCCTTTGGACCTGGCATTCTAGGGCTGAGGCTGCTGCAAATTCACAGGGTCTGGGATTATGGGTTGTGATGGCGGTCCATGAACTATGGCATTGAGGAAGCTGGGGCATATTGCTGTGGCAAGATGGGAGAAGTGGCATGGGGTCTCTGATGAGGGCGTGAGGTCCATTATGAACTGTGGTGAGAACATGGAACCATGATAGAGATTTGGGGTCGATGGTGGGGAGAAGGATACAGGGACGGTTGGTGGAGAAACGGCCAGGGTGTGAGTGGTGAGATGGCCGGTGACAGAGACACGCTTTGGGTAAGGAAGGGGCTGTTGTGTGTTTTGTGTTGCTTTTCCTGTTTCCTTCTTTCCACTCCCCACTCTGCTGTGACCTTTCCTCCGGAATCCAAGTTAATAAATGTCACATTTTCCAGCCTATTTTTACTCCGGGTAATGCACCCTCCCCCAGTCCCCTAAGCTGCTGCTCTCGCTTCTGTTACCACTGCAATTGCTTCCCCCCACAACCCCACCCCCACGCTTCCTGATATCCCCTCGCTGACTCCCAATCAGTTACTTACTCAGTTAATCAACAGGGTGTTCTGAGCACCACCCTGGGCCAGGCTCCCTGCCAGGTGCTGCGAGGAGAACAAAGAAGGGAAACCCTACTGCCCAGTCCCTGTCCTCAAGCAGCCTCCAGTCCTGTGGTGGAACGGGGACAGGGCCACTCAAAAGCTTAACCAGCCACGCAAGCGTTAACCAGCCATGCACACCAAGGGGTGTCATGAGGTGCCAGGATTAATTGCCAAACTAGGTACCTGGATGGTAAGAGCCTGAGTTCAGAGAGGGAGGCTACTCTGGGCCAAAGAGAACTGGGAAGGTTTAAGGAATGAGCCACGCTGGGCTGGACGAGGTTTGGAGAGGAGAAAGGGGAAGGGGGAGAGAGAGAAGATGGCTCCTGGATGGTGAGGATACTCTGGCCTCTTTGCTCATGCTGCCCTCCACCTAGCCCACCCGGCTCTTCTCCTCTTTCCCTTCCCTCTCCTTACTCGGTCTCATACCAAGCCGCTCCCACCTCCATCTCCTAATTTCACCACCACCTATATTCTCCCCTTCCTCCCTGATTCCTTCCGCCATCTGGTCCCCCGCCCCAATGCTCCAAGCCCCATCTACACTTTCCCCACTGCGGCTTGCTCTCAGCCTGCCCACTTACTAGAAGGCAGAAATCACTCTTTCTTCCTAGGCGTCATTTCTTTAGCTGTAAAATGCAAGGATGACTCTAAGATTCAGCATCTCCTCTCAGCTGGGGACTGCACGGTATGGCAGTCAAGTGTGTGGGTTCTGGAGCCAGACCATGTGGATTCGAACCTCAGCTCTACCCTTTAAGCTGTGTGCCCTTGGAGGAGTCAAAAAAGCTTCCCTCAGCATCAGATTCCGTAGCCATTCAATAGAATATTCGAACCTAAAAAATGTGGGTGGCGGTGAGGATTCAAGAGCTGGCTTAGCACACTGCCTGGCAGGCTCCTAGTGTGCACTCTGGGAGTGTCAGCTGTTAAAATGCCACCACCCAACTCTTTAACCTGACTGTTCCCAGCACTGCCTGCCGTGTTCTGACCCAGACACTGGCATCTTCGCTACTCCTTCACCTAGCCCTCCCTCCTTTCTCTCCCTGAGGCCCGCACTCCCCTCTCCCCTATTAGAGCATTCCCATGCTAGCCAACCTCCCAAACATTCATGCACCCGGCACAGGTGCAGGAGCGTGAGCACACACTGGAGATCACCGCTCTCCCACAGGACTCCTGTGATGACAGAAATGTGCTGCCCCACATGGTAGTCACTAGCCTCCCCGGCTTTTGAGCATCTGAAATGTGATTAGTGTGACAGAGAAAATGAATGTTCCATTCAAATAGCCTCATGTGGCTCGTGGCTGCAGTATTGGACAGAGCAGCTCTGGTCCTGGGAACGAGGTTCAGACGGCCCGATTGGGTGGGGCTGGGAGCGCCAACTGGTATCAAAGGACATAAGATGACAGCTGCGGGCTATGATCGGAAGCCTGGCATCCAATCTCTGGGCTGAGGTCCCAGGTTGAGCTGAGGATAGAGCTTGTGTATGGGGACATCGAGGTGTTTGGAAACACCACATGAGCAGTGCACCTTTCTTCCCAGGTGCAGGATGTGGCCTTGGTCTTTTCTCTTCCATTCTATTGTCTGGAAAATTGAGGCACAGGGGAAAAGGAGAATCCTTGAGGAGACAGGGGTAGGACCCTGCCCCTCTCTGTGGGGTCCAGGCAGCCCCTAGAGCGGCAGGTGACCAGGGACCTGTGGGCGCTTCACTGTCTCCGTTCCCTCTGGGCTCTGGCTTCCCTCCCCCTTCCACCCCTCCTTCTGCACATGCTGGTGACTGCCGAGACTATTAATCACTCGCCCTGTTCTCTTCCTCTCTACTAATCAGGCACAATTAGACAAGGCCTCTTCCAGCTGGGCAGTCCCCCTCCCTGTCCTTCTCCCTCCTCTCCCAGCTCCACCCCAGCTGCCACCAGGACAGCTACGAGGCAAGGAGAGCAACATGCAAGCCCTCTATCATTCTCTGGCTTCCTGGCCCCCAATTCGAGGCCCCTTAGCAAACCGCTGCCTTCTGTCCAAGCTTCCTCCTGAGCCTGTTCCCTTCCTGGTGTGGTGAGGCCCATGTTGACCATCTCTGCCCCCTATCCTCTGTGTGAGAGGGGCCACTTCACACATATCCCACTCCATTCTTGGCCACTGGCTCCAAGGGCCTGAGGCAGGGAGGGGGTATCCACTGAGGTTGGTTCAGGGCTCTTCCTACCAGATGAGCTTACCTCTCATCCCCACCCCCTAGCCCTCTGTCCTCTCTGGTCTATTTTTTCCTGAGGCATGAAACTTGAGAACATTTAATTCAACATCTAAGTTCAGGATTGGTCCTGCCTTCAGGAGCCAGGCAGGTTAGGTCTAGAAGGGCATGCAATTGGGAAGGGTGGGGTCTGAGGAGAACTGAAAACCTCTTCCAATTTGTCCAGAGAAGCCCTGAGCCTTGATTATTTTATTTATTTATTTTTATTATTATTTAAAATATGTTTGATTGATTTCAGAGAGGAAGTGAGAGGGAAAGAGAGAGATAGAAACATCGATGACGAGAGAAAATCACTGGTCAGCTGCCCCCTGCAGCCCCGCACTGGGGATTGAGCCCGCAACTCGGGCATGTGCCCCTGACCGGAATCGAACCCGGGACCCTTCAGTCCGCAGGCCCACCGCTCAATCCACTGAGGCAAACCAGCTAGGGCGAGCCTTAATAAAATTTTTCCTGATTAAAAAAATAATACTCTGATGTCTACCTACAACTCACAGATTGCAGAAACCCAGTGCACTAGCCCTCATCTTCCGCCCTGCTACTGGCTGCTGCCCCCAGGCCCTCCTGGAGGGGGCGCTCTCAGTCTGGCTGCTTCTCATTGGCCCGTGGAGACGGCAGCGAGGGATTTGAGTGGAGTTGGTGGAGCAGCCAAGGACAGGGGCTGTTACTGTTACAGAGGACGGGTCTGCAAGGGCAGCGGGAGGGCTATGAAGGACGTGCCCCACCCGGCCCCACTCAGCAGCCCTGTGGCCTCTTCATTAATCAGGAATCAGCCCCGAGCTGGGCTCATTATCAGCTCAGCGTCTCGCGGCACTGCCGGAAGATGCTGATTAGCATTTGAAGAAATGGCCCCCACGTCCCCCTCTCCTCCCCTACCCGTACTTCTTCCTGGACTCCCACCCCTGCCCTTCTGCTTCTCGGAGGAATCTGCTCCCTCTCGTGGCTGGCGGCAGGGTTGCCTCTGCTCAGCCCAGGCTGGGGCAGGATCAGGAATGGGGGGCAGGGAGGTGGGAGCACCAGAACCTCAGGGTTGCGCAGGTTGAGACCCCTGGGCAGAGGGCAGGGAGTGAACGCCGGTGCAGACTAAGGGTGGTCAGGAGAGTTGGACAGCCACCCTGGTGGGGGAGGAGAGGACAGCCTCAGGCCGGTGAGTTATCAGTGTTTCCCTGCCCTGCCAGGCTCTCCCAGCAATGCCACCTCCTTAAAGCAGCTGGGGAGGGGACAGCCAGAACCATGGACAAGAAGCCCGAAGGCAGAATTTTGGGTTATTATTTTTTGCAAATCATGGTGCAGGCTTGGGGTCTTGGAACCATCTCAGATGAATGAGGGTGGCAAGGCAGGAGGTGGAGGAGGGAGGGAGAGAAAGGAGGGTTCAGAGGGCTCTGTTTTCCAGAGGAGTAGAGGGTGTCTACACTTCTTACCGTGGCTCCCAGGCCAGAGGCTGGCAGCGCTGAAGATCCCCCCACCCCTAAATGTTCACCGTGCCCTTGGGACATCGGTTTGGGTTGGAGGGGGAGCCGTTCCAGAGAGACAGGCTTGGGCTGCAGCAGCCCAGGCAGCAGCGAGAGTTCAGAGAGGAGCCACCGGATGATTAAGGGGAAATGGAGGATTGATTTAGGAGGAAAGATTAAAGGAGCTAAATCCGTGGCGCTTGGCTCAGCGGTGACTAAGCGTGGACAGGATAATAGCTTACAAATGTGTGAAAGGTGTAAATACCAAGCGGGGGGAGGGGCGGCGGCGGCTCGGTGGGCCAGGGGGGCAGGCCGGGGGCTGGGCGGCCCCGCGAGGGCTGGGGACCCTTGGGCGACTGCCCTGTACGGTTGGCCCCCTCCAGTGGGTGTACATAGGGGGAGGGAAACGGGGTGTCGGGGAACTCCAGGTTCCAAGCAGGGGTTCCGTTTCTGGGGCGCAGCTTTGCTGGCCAGGCGCTGCCCTCCAAGTCATTCCCGCCCGCTGGGGACCGAGGTCGAGGGTTCAAATCCCTCCCGAGTCCCTCTGCGCCCCTCCGCACCAGGCCTTTCCCGCCGCTCCCAGGCCCGCCAGCCGGGCCCGACTCTGCAGCATCCTCTCCCCGGCCCCCGCACCGCCGTCCAGGCTCGCGCCCCTCGCCCCTCGCCCCTCCCCGGGGCAGGCGGGGGGCGGCGGTGGCTCCCTCCGCAGTGGAAGCCTCTGGCGCCGCTGTGTGCGGAGGTCACTTTGCCGAGGAGCCGGGAGCCGAGGGAATGCAAATGAGGCAAACCCAGGGAGGAGAGCCGAGGAGCCCGGAGGAGACGGGAGGGAGGGCGCTCGGGCGCGGTGATGGATGCCTGCCCCGCGGGAGAGAGGAGGGGCGGAGAGGAGCGCGCGGCGCTGGGTGCGGCTCTCTGGGGCGGGTTGGCCAGGTCTGGTCCCCAGGGTGTCTGTGGGATTGGGGGGCGGTGGGGACAGTGGGGCCCTGAGTGGCGTACACCCTCCCACCCACCGCAGTCGCCACAGCCACTACCACTGCCACCTCTCAGTCTGGGCTCCTGAACTCCCGCCGGGTCGGAGCGGGGGTTGGGGGTGGGGGTGGGGGTGGTTGGCGGGGGTAGGGGTGGTTGGCGGGGGAGGGGGCCTGGGGATGTGTGCTCCACGGTGTAAGCAAAACTCTAACGCATAACTTTGCTTCGAGGGGCGGGAATGTCGGGGAAAGACCTCGTTACAAATTAAAAATATTCCCGCCTGGAAAGTTGACGTTTTAGGGTTTAAGGCCTAGGCAACTGTTACCTGGGAATAGGTTTGGCCGTCTCCCTGCGCCTGGCAGTCCTGAGCGCTCCTCTCCGGTGGAAACGCGCGCTGGCCTGGGGCCAGGGTTTCTCGCCCAGCCCCAAGCTCTCTGGGGCTCCGAGCTCCAGCTCAGCCTCAGCCTGAGTCACAGGGCTTAGACCCGGCTCCTACTTTTCTCCCACCCCCGCTCCCACATTTAGATGTGAACAGACCCCGCTGCGCCCATTTCCTCCTAACCCACAGCACTTCTACCTCAGGAGGAAGGCACCGTGAAAAGCACTTGGGGGGCCGTGGGGGTGAGGGCTGGGGGACTGTGCTGGCCTGCTTGGGGAGTGGGTATTCTCCTCTGTCTGACTCTGGCATGGTCTGATGCCCTTTCTGGGTGGGCGATTGGGCTTGCTCTGAGGAGCTTTATTTACTCTCCCACCCAGTTGAACCCCGGTTCCACTGTCAGAGAACTGGTACCAGCCCCCATCATAGCACCAGTCACTGCTAGTAATGGTCTGTCGATGCCTGTGTGCTTGGAGTTTTGTTGCCCACTGCTTTGCACCTGGCTCAGAGTGTAAGTGCTCAGTAAACACCTTCCGAATGAATGAATGTCTCTGCAGCCGGACAGCAAACTCCTTCAGGGCAGAGGCTGTCTGTTTTGTTCTCTGGATCGTCCCCAGTACCAAGCACAGCACCTGACACACCGTACAGGCTCAAGTGTTGGACTAATACGTGTTGTTAGAACACACTGTTTCTTGAGCACCTACTGTTTGTTGGTGCGAGGCCAGGTGTATCTCATCGCACAGTGGCTGTGAGCACAGACTCAGCAGCAGACTGCCTGGTCCCCAGCCCCACTACATTTGCGTGACCTGGCAGGCTCCTTACCTTCTCTGGGCTTCCTTTCTTGCCTGTAAAGTGCAAATGATTAGAGACCTCCAGTTTAGGGTTTTTGTGAGGATTAAGGAGTTAATAAAGCACTTAGGACTGTGCTAGGCACAGAGTGAGGCTAAATAAATGTTAGCTGTGGCTCTTATTTATGTACATTGTTTCTTCCCTCGCAGTACCTCTGAAGGGTGTCTATTTTTTACTTACATTTTACCAGAAGAGAAATGGAGGATGCAAGAGGTTAAAATGACTGCGTCCAAATCCTATAGACAATAAGGGCAGGTCCCACGTGTGAACCACATTGGGCCTCTGGCCTGTGCCCTCGGTATTGCTTCCCATCTTGTGGGGGAGCCCGAGCTCAGAGCCTGGGGGTCTCGCTCTGGCCTCTATGAAATCGCTGTCTCTCCCAAAATGCAGAGAGAGCCTTTGCCAAGGTGCATGAGGCCCTGTGAGGGGTGGGGAAATAAAAGATCAAAGTTGCTGCACCATTTTGGCAGGAAGTGCTGTTGCCCAAAAAAGCTCCCCCTTTTCTTGAACACCTACTGTGTATCACTCTGAACTGATCTCTAATCCTCCTGACTAATCTTACGAGGAGGAATCCTATTCCCCTGTACAGATGAGAAATCCGAGGCTCAGAGAGGTGAAACCACAAACCTAGGTTGTTCGTTCCAGGTTGGTGGCAGTCAGGATTTGAACCCTGTTTGTCAGGCTTCAAGATTTGTGCCCTGCCCCTAAGTTATGAACTTATGTGGCTCCATTCCTGGCACCATATGCAATGGTTGATCTCTGCCCCACTTTGGTTCTTATTGGTCTCTACAGCACTCTTATTATACTAATATTGAGGCATCATGTATATGATTTCGCTTTGCAAATGGCTTTCATATATATCGTCTATTTTGAGACTTACAACCACCCTGTGAAATAAATCAAGCAGGAATTTCTGTCCTCACTTGACAGATGAGGAAACTGAGGTCCAAAGAAGTCAATAAATCACTTTACTAACCAAGCTTACACAGGCTGTCAGTGGTGGAGCTGGAGCTGGGACCAGGCTCTCCTGACTCCCCAGGGGTGACTATGGTTAGTGGAGAAAGCTGGGGCCCCTGGGTGGGGGGACTGGGTTCTCATTCTGAACTTGCCCCCCTTTTTTCTGTGTGTCCTTAGATAAGCACCTTGCATCTCTAGGCTTCTGTTTTGGCCTTTGTACAGTGAGGATTTGGACTGAGTGCAGACCCCCCAGGTTTTTTGAGTTGGTGCCATCTTTCTTCCTCTGCCCCTGGTGAGAATAGAGAAGGAGGCTTCGAACCTGGACGCTTGTGCCACCCCTGAATAAAACTGGGCTGGGAGCTCTCGGACCTGGGGGTGCTAGTCACAATCCAGGGTATATGCAGGTGCACCCCCTTCCACTGGACCCCAGGGCACTGCAGGCTGAAGGGCAATGATCCCAGGGGCCTAAGTACTAGTAAGAGACTGGACTGCAGCAGCAGAGGGCTGATGGAATTTTGGAGGAAATGAAGCTGCCATGGAAAAATGGGGGTGTTGTGCCAGGGCCTTGGCAGAGGCAGGGTGCCCAAAAGGCAGCAGAGATAAAGCCCAGGCTGCAGATTAGCTCTGGGATTAGCCCAGACTCAGCTGCTCCTGGCTGCTTCTTATCTCCTGGAGGCTGGGCCCTCTCCCTCGCAGCTCTGAGCCCTGGACTTGCTAATTGCCTGTTAACCCCATGGTCTCTGTGACTGCCGGGAGGATGAGGGGATGGGGAGGGATGGGAGAAAACACAGCCAAGCCAGCCAGGGGAAATGGAAGCTGTGGATAGACGGAAGTCAGGGGGCTGAGAAAAGCCGCTTACATCTCTCCCAACCCCTGATCATGGACTGGGGCAGACCTGGAGAGAGGGCCAGGTGAAGAAGGGGAGCACACCTAGGGAGGGGTTCCTGGCTTGAGCGGGGAGCAGCCTCAGGCCCAGGTAAAAGTCTCAGAGGAACACAAGAAGCAGACACTGGACAGCCGGACTAAGCGATAGAGAGGAAAGGAGGAAAGCAAATAAGATAGAGATATAGACAGCAAAGGAATAGGGTGCCAGGTGGTGGGGGAGGGGTGGTGGTAGCCAGACCAATGGGAGGGCAAGACAGTGGCCAGGGGGATGGACAGGCCAAGAAAAGGCAAGGGACAGAAAAACAGGCCAGATGGACTAGAGGCTGAGAACAGACAGGCCAGGAGGAGGGACTTGAGAGACAGATCAGGGGACAGAGGCCAGGGAGACAGACAGACCCAGAGCTGGTCCAGGCTAACACTACAGGGGGGGTGATCCGGGAGTGACAGATAGAGGCTAGCCAGAAGGAAGGTGGTGAAGAGCCCAAGGTCTGCATGCAGCGCAGACAGAGTCTCAGCTGTCCAGCCTAGGGCCAGAGGGCTCTGGGAGGCCATGTGCTCAGCCTAGGGCCAGGAGGGTGGACCTGGGAACTAAGGCAGAGAGCAAGGAAGGGCAGAGAAGAGGAGGGCCTTTTGAGGGAGGGGGTGGGGTCTGGCATGGGGACAGGGTCCAGAGGTGTGGAGAGCAGCCACAGTTTTTGGACAGGTTCAAGCCTCAGACTAATGAGAGGGGACCGTCCTCTCG
Source organism: Myotis myotis (assembly GCF_014108235.1). Taxonomy (NCBI): domain Eukaryota; kingdom Metazoa; phylum Chordata; class Mammalia; order Chiroptera; family Vespertilionidae; genus Myotis; species Myotis myotis. The sequence goes on from NW_023416390.1 coordinate 22,793,557, forward strand.
TGGCAAAGCCACGTGCAAGTCCTAGCTTGGCGGGCAAAGCCCTCCCAGCACAATTATAGCCAAAGGCTATAGTTGTAAGCTTGAACCTATGGCCCAAACCTGTGGTCCCACGTAGCTGAGTGAGGTGGGCTTGATAGAGTTCAGGTGCATGTAATTGAGTAGATTTGAAACCCACGAGAACGTTGTGACCACGCCCTTACTTTGCCTCGTGGAATCCGGCTATAAAATAAAGACATGGCTTATAGGCGTTGTCGCTAGCTCTCCATCAGAGAGAACAGCGTCCCACCGAGACCCAGCTTTTTTCTCTTGTCTGTCTTTTCTCAATCCTTCACCGCCCCCTCTCAGGCTCACTGAACCTGGCTGAGCTGGCTTGGCACACAGAGGCAGAGGGCTGGTGGTGGGTGATCTGGAGATAGCCCCTGACCCATCGAGTCACATTCTGCCCCTTCCCATGGCTGAGCCCTAGACTCTCAGCTCCTGTGCACATGCCCTCCTTTCAGGCCTGTCCAGGGGGAGAGAGCAGTGGCCAGCAGTGGGACCATGTGCCTGAGTGGCCGTGCCGTCTCCATGGAAGAGATGGTGGTTGTGCTGCCACAAATGTTCTGCCACTTAGGAGCTGGCGGCTCCACCTGCGCTGCCTGCCTGACCCAGGGGCCGTCTCCAGAGCAACGTTCTGCTCTGCGCAGCAGTCGGGCCTGACCCAGGCGGTGCAGGTGGCCTGGCCCTGCCAGTCTGGCCTGTCCATTTCCTGCAAAGTATACACATCAGACTCAGAGTCCTTCTACCCCTCTCCCTTTGTCACACCCACTCTGCCCAGCCAACTTGAGGCAGGGGTGCCAGATAACCACTCCCCTCCAAAGCCATCAGAGCCAAAGCCTCGCCGATGGGCTTGGCCCTGCACAGGGTTGAGCTCAGGGTCATGCGCCGTGTGTCTGTGTGTACCTGTTGGAGGTATCAGGTAGAGAGGTTGGCCCAGACCTACCCGAGTCGTTCATTTGCTAAACACTACCAGGTGCTTTATAAGCATTCTGTTTTGGCATCAGGCTCAGTTCTGTTTGAATCTCTGCTGTCATTTACTTGCTGTATGTCCTTAGCCAGGCCACTGTCCCTCTCTAAGATTCCTCATCGTGAAGTGGAGGTAATATTTACCTTGGCAGCTCAAAGGAGAAAATAGATCAAAGGCACGTAGCGCAGGACCTGGTACTAAGTGGGGCTGTTTGATAGTGTTCACTCTGCACTCCTTCCCTCCATCTCATGTCTCCTTCTGCAAATTGCATTGGGCTCTGGGGATGCCAAGATGGTCAAGTGGGGCTCCTGGCCTCAGACAGTCCATAGTCCCACGGATGAGGCTGAGATGTGGGAAGACCACGAGTAGCCAGCAGTCAGGGCTCTGCCGAGGTGGTGCAGCATGCTGGGAGACACGAGTGAGCAGTTTACTACCCTGGTCCCCATGCAGCTCATGCCTTGTTTAGCCTCTCAACTGGAGCGTATACTTAAAACTGGCTGCGTCAGCAAAAGCTGATTCCAACATCTTGGCCCGGAATAGGAAGAGGGTGGGTGCTTTAAAATTTGGGGCGAATGCTTATATATTCCCTTCTGCCTTTCCCACACCACTGTGGGGGGGGGGCCCAGATAGCTTGCACCCAGCCCCCTTCAGGGTGCCCCTCTCTCTAGTGAGAGTGTTAGCCTAGCTCAGTGATGGCGAACCTTTTGAGCTCGGCGTGTCAGCATTTTGAAAAACCCTAACTTAATTCTGGTGCCGTGTCACATATAAAAATTTTTTGATATTTGCAACCATAGTAAAACAAAGATTTATATTTTTGATATTTATTTTATATATTTAAATGCCACTTAACAAAGAAAAATCAACCAAAAAAATGAGTTCGCGTGTCACCTCTGACACGCGTGTCATAGGTTCGCCATCACTGGTCTAGCTGGACTCTTCCTCTTCACCTCAAAGTGCAACCAGCAGGTGGTTAGAAATGCAGAATCTCAGTCCTGCCCCCTAACACATTCAACACAATCAGAATCCTCACTTACCAAGATCCCCAGGTGCTCTGTGTGCACATCGACGCATTGAAGTTTGAGAAGCACTGATCTTGGAGATTTCGGCAGATCAGCTCACCTCTCCAAGCCTCGTTTTCCTCACCTGTTGGACATAGGGTGCTGGTGAGGATGCAGTTGGAAAGCATACGCTACCCATTTAGCACAGTGCCCGGGCCAGAGAGAAGCTCTGGAACTGCCAGCGATGTCCACTGCTGCCCCACAGAAGGACACATGGCAGGCAGTTGGCCAGGGGTGACACAGACAGAGTCAAGAACTGGAACCCAGAAGACAGCGAGGTGCAGAAGGAGGAGGGGAGGGACAGGCGAGGAATTGAGGAATTGAGAGGCAGCAGATCTGGAGAAGAAAGAGTGAGGAGGGTATAGAGAACGGAGAAAAGGGGATGGGTGTTGGGTCACATGCCAGCGGAATGGGGCGGAAACAAGGGCTGAGAGTAGACTTGGTGGGGGGGGATCGGGCACCCACATCTAGATGAATTACACTCCTCCCACTGATGAGCTGTGTGACCCTTGAGCAAATCCCATCACCTCTCTGAGCTGCGGTTTCCTGTCTGTAATAATCTGGCTAATTCAACCGGCCCGATACCAGGTTGCTGAGTGGGTGAAATGGGGCAGCAGTGGATGTGGCCCTGTTTTGTAAATGCGTGGCGCTTGTTTTGTTTTAGGAACCTGAGGCAGCGTATTAGGATGATGGAAGAATGGTGTGAGAGGGGAGGATCAGCAAGGCGATTCACCTCGTGAGGATGGGAGACCTAACCCGGTCCCACAACCAGATCCTCATTCCCACTGCTCTCAACCCAACCCCTCTCCCTTCTACACCCTCCCTCTGAGGCATTCAGGATATCTTTTCCCTTACATGCCTCATGCCTTCTTCCCAGTTTTGCCAGTGTAGCAGTGTTCCCAAGGAGAGGGGAGGCGGAGTGAGAGAGAGTGATTGAGTGCGCCGACCCCTGGCCCCCAGGGAAGGTGCTGCCTGTGATGGGTTTGACACAGGGGCTCTGTGCGGTGAGGCGGGCAGGGCGGGGGGCGGGGGAGGACTTGCATCCACCTCTCCCTCAATCTCCTCCCCACCCCAGCTGCTGAATAAATTCCCACCACAGCTACGTCCCCAGCGGAGCCTCAACTTCCATCCCCAGGGCGCTAGTGCCATCTGGTGCCTATGCTGGAGAACTCTCTGCAGAGTTAGAAGATGGGCTTTGTTCAGCGCTGCAGTAACTGCTTATTAAACAGTTCTTGCCCAGCCAGTGTGGCTGAATGGCTGCGGTGGACTCCAGGAGGACACGGTTGGATTCCCAGTCAGGACATATGCCTGGGTTGCAGGCTCGGTCCCCAGTGTGGGGCATGCAGGAGGCAGCTGATCAATGATTCTCTCTTATCATTGACATTTCTGTCTCTCTCCCTCTCCCCTCCTCTCTGAAATCAATAAAAAAAATATTTTTTAAAAAGAGTCCTTTGTGTCCCTCTCCACTCCTACCCCCCGCACTGGGGCAGGTGCAGTCTATTGGTGGGGGAGAGTTAGACATTGAACTAAGAGACAAACAGATAAACAAGATCATCTCAGGTGTTGATAAGTACTTTGAGCAAATCCACAAACATGTTGATTGATGGTGGAGGTGGAACTGTGCACGTGAGTGGTATATGAGTGTGTGGTGAGGAAAGACGCTTAAGCTGAGGTTTAAGAGGTGAACACCTAGCCCTGCCAAAATGGGAGGGGGAGGCATTCCAGGGGAGGCACCCCAGTGAGCAAAGGTCTGAGGAAGGAAGGCGCACCATGAGGTTGAATTTGTCAGAGAGCTGGGGGCGGAGTGGCAGGAGAGGTAGGCAAGGGTCACGTCACACGCAGACTTTCAGGCGAGGGAAGGAGTCGGGCTTTGTTCTGCAGGGAATGGAAAGCCGTTGTTGGGCTCTAAGCTGACAGGCGACTTGGGTGGAAGGAGCACTCTGGCTACTGTGTGAACGGCCTGGAGGCAGAAGCAAGGATGGGCGAGGGGAAAGCAGTTAGAGGCCCACTGTGGCCAGGTGGGCGATGGTGGTGAAAGGGGGACACAATGTGGAAGGAAAGTGGATGAATTCTAAATAGATTTCAGACGTAGAATTGCCCACGACAGTTGCTGGTGAGGGAAAGGGAGGTTTCAGGGATTCTGACTTGAGAAATTTGGTAGATAATGGGGCCCTTCACTCAGAGAAGGAGAATGGTGGTGGTGGGGGGGGGGGCAGGATTTGGGAAGATGTCAAGAATTCTGCTATTGATTTGTTAAGCTAGGGATGCCTTCAATCATCTAAGGGAGGATGTCAGCAGAAAAGATGGAGCTCAGGTGAGAGGCTGGGCTGTAGACTGATTCCTGGAATATGGGACAGGGCTGCCCAGGCAGGGAAGGGGGTGCAGGGAAACCTAAGGAGTGTTAGCTCTCCTTCCATCTCCCCTTCTCTTCTCTTTCACCCTGCAGGTCTATACTCGCTATGGGAAGTGTTATACTTTCAATGCAGACCCGCAGAGCTCCCTTCCCAGCCGGGCTGGGGGCATGGGCAGTGGCCTGGAGATCATGCTGGACATCCAGCAGGAGGAGTACCTGCCCATCTGGAGAGAGACAAGTACGCAGACGGGAAAGGGACAGGGCCGCCCTGGGGACTCTGGCCGGGGCCAGCTGCCGGGATGGCTTTCCAAAGGTCCCCCTCTCCACTGTGCAGATGAGACATCGTTTGAGGCTGGCATCCGTGTGCAGATCCATAGCCAGGAGGAGCCACCCTACATCCACCAGCTGGGCTTCGGCGTGTCCCCAGGCTTCCAGACCTTCGTGTCCTGCCAGGAACAGCGGGTGATCACCTCCAGCTGGGCACTGGGTTGGGCCCGGGGCTGGGCCTTTGGGCTTAGAGGGGATGCTGACCAGACCTGCCCTCCCAGCTCACAGCCCACCAGTCCACCCATGGACTTTGCTGGGGCTGTGGGCACTGGAGGGCCAGATGGTACTCCTGGGCATGACCCCATCATGCCCACCTCTGCAGCTGACCTATCTGCCCCAGCCCTGGGGCAACTGCCGGGCGGAGAGCGGGCTCAGGGAGCCTGAGCTTCAGGGTTACTCGGCCTACAGTGTGTCTGCCTGCCGGCTGCGCTGTGAAAAGGAGGCCGTGCTTCAGCGCTGCCACTGCCGAATGGTGCACATGCCAGGTGGGCACCCACCACCCTGCCGACCCTCTGTGCCACCCTGCCAGGCTCCAGAACCTCCAGGGGCAGAGGACTGCTCATGTGCACGGGCAGGTGCATGTGTGCAACATGTGTGCATGTCTATACCCATGTGAGTGTGTGTGTTTGGGATTTTATGCATGTTTTAACATATGCACATAGATGACATGTATTTATACATACACGTGACCATGTACATATATACCTGTGTACTTCTGGGGGTTGTGTGCACGTTTCAATCCATGTATATAAATGTGTGTGCATATGTGTGCACACAAGTGTGCATATGTTTGTATGTCTATATGCATGCGTACATTTACATGCTTATATGCTTGAGCATGTATACATTCATGCCTGCATGTGTATGTGCAAACGTGTACACCTTGGGCATGTGTGTGCATGCACAAGTGTGCCCACATTTGGGAATGGGGTGGGACACAGGGGATGGAACCGTAGACTCCAGGAATAATCTTCTCTCCTTTCAGGCAATGAGACCATCTGCCCACCAAATATCTACATTGAGTGTGCCGACCACACACTGGGTCCGTGCTGCCTGCTCCCTTTCCTGCCTCTCCATCACCCTCCTCTTCACCTCTCTGTCTACCCTTCACCTAACAACCTTGGCTCTCCTCCTCCCAGTCTCTTCCTGGGGGTTCTTCCTGGGGGTTGAGCCTTATCCCATACCTCCAGGGGTCTGAAGACCTTTGCAGGTGTGAACATTTGGGTAAGTGGAGGCAGCTGGGTGAGGGGTTGCAGAGAACCCAGACTTCTAGGTTTGGTTCAGAATGAGCTTGCCTCTCTGGGGAAGTGAAATGACTCCTTTCTTGGTGTAAGGAAAAATGCATTGCTGGCTCCCAGTGTGGGTAAGGCAGGCCCCATCTGTCCATAGGTCCTGTCTGACTTGCACTTCATTCATTCATTCATTCATTCATTCATTCATTCATTCAACAGACATTTACAGCCTGTGCTGGTGTGTGCATGGGAACAAGAGCCCTGCTCTTGCAGAGAGAGCTCACTGCCGGCAAGGCTGTGGATAGGCATCAAGACACAGTGTGTTAGTCCTTGGGTAGGGGAACCTCAGAGATTCTACAAGGCCCCAGGGAGGGGCATGTACCTGGGAAGGCAGAGGGGCTTCTTAGAGGAAGTGACAGAGACTGGGACTTGAAGGTACGTCAGAGTCACCCAGGTGTAAAGGGGACATGTTCTAGACAGCAAGAAGAGCGCATGCTAAAGACCTTGTGGCCAGAGAAAGCGTATGTCTGGGGCACTGAAAGATCAGTGTGGCTGGAGGGCAAAGCACAGCAGAGGGGGTGGGGAAGAATAGAGGAGGCTCTGGGAAGCCAACAATGGCTTAAGGCAAGGCAAGAATACTATCTGATTTTAGGAAGGTGACTCTGATTACATGTGGGAAATGGATAGGTGCGGAGTGAGACTAGAAGCAGCGTGAGTCGGAAGAGCCTGGCAATAACCCAGATGATGCGGCCAGGGGAGGAGAGAAGTGACAGGCTTGAGTTGCTGAGGCAGTAGAATCGCATTGAGGCCTTCCCTGTCCCACTCACCAACTGTGGCAGTCAGAGGGGTGGGTGAAGGATGTCTAGTGAAGGAACAGGTGTGTGAGCAGGGATAAGTAAACCACAAGGGATGGTGAGACTTCACAGAACTAGCAACACCAGCAGGCTTTCCGCCCCCAGGCCTGGATGGGTGCAGGAGGGGAGCCCCCTGGAACTCACAGAGAGGGCTGATGGGCAGGAGCTGTGGTCACGAGAGGAGGAATGAAGGCCCTGCTAACTATGGCCTGGCAGTAAGGAAGCGGGGAAAGAAATACCCTGGTATCTCTCCCCTCCTGGCCTTCTGACCCTGCTGGGGCCTCCCAACCCAAAGCCAGGGGATGAGGGAGTCAGGTGATGCATTTAGCAGAGCTCAGCCTCGTGGGCACAGTGAAAGAAAGAGAATGGAGAGTGGATCTGAAGGTGTGAACAGAGAAAACCCAGCTTACTAAGCATACAAACTTGTCCATCCGCTTGTTCTCTTGTCTCTCCATCTGTCCTTCCATCCATCCACCCATCCATCCACCCATTCATCCCAGCGTCCTCTCCAAGTCCTCTGTGTGTCTGAGGCCTCATGTGTTTGATGAGCTCTGAGCCATGAGGACCCCCCTCCCTGCTGCCCAGGGAGCTGGGGACAGAGGGACAAGCCTGTGGGAGGGTGCCGGGAGCTTTGTCTTCATCTGCTTTGTTGGGTAGCCTGAAGCTGGTCCAGGAAGGGACCTCCCCCTCTCCCCCATCCAGTGCTCTCTAGGCAGTGCCAGTGCTGGCCAGTAAAAGCCCTTAGTGTGAGCATGGCTGCCTCAGGACAGCCTCTGCAGCTGGTGGGCCTTTGGGCCACCCCCCACCCCCACTGCAGTTGGTGCCTCTGTGTTGCAGACTCCCTGGGTGGGGGCTCCGAGGGCCCATGTTTCTGTCCTACTCCCTGCAACCTGACCCGCTACGGGAAAGAAATCTCCATGGTCAGGATCCCCAACAGGGGTTCAGCCCGGTACCTGGCCAGGAAGTACAACCGCAATGAGACCTACATACGGTATGTGTGTGCATGTGTGTGTTCGTGTGTGCATGTGTGTGTGGTGGAAGCCACCTTCACACCTGGTGCATGATGGAGACGGGGAGTAGGCTGCATCTTTGTTAATAATGAGCCTTCTGCCAGGAATGCTTTCAGTCCTTTTCTTCTAACTAACCCCCACCCATCCTCCAAGTCACATCCTTTGTCTCCACCTCCGGGGAAGTCCTTGTTGGTCCACATGCCTTTCATTTGAGCTGCCATAGCACCCTATCTCTGTCATTGCATGCACCCATTGTTTTAGAACCCTCCGTTTATGTGTTGTCTTCCTCAGCAACCTAGGGCTGCTAAATGCATGTTGAGTGAATGCTGTGCTGAGGGAGAGAAACTGGAAGGACTGGGAGAGGAGTGAGGAGGGGCCACACCGAACACTGGGTCTGGCGCCCAGCAGCCAGTCTACAAATGCTGAGCATCCTCTGGGTGCCAGGCCCGGTGCTGGGTCCTGTGAAGACAGATGATTATGATACAAAACCCATGCCACAATTTGTGGATGAGTCCTTGTGTGAGGCTGTGGTATGCTCCTCAGGCCCCAGGCGAGATTAATGGGCATGGGGTAGGGAAGCAGGGTAGGCATGAGCTGGGCCTCTGAGGAGCCTGGGTCTGTGAGAGGAAGAGAAAGGAGGAGAGAGGGGTGGCATCTCAGTTAGAGAACTGTGTGGTGGTGCGGAGATGGCCTGAGTAGGAGGGGGACCAGAAGCAGGTAAGAAAGCGGATTAATAAGAAGGCACAGTGCAACAGATCGTGGGCAGTCTTGGAAGTGTGGAAGAGGAGTTTTGGAGTGGACTGTTGGGCAATAGGGAGCCACTGAACGTTCTAGAGAGGGATAGGGATGAGGCAACATGAACACTATTTGCTGCTTTGGAGGAGAAGACAGGCGGGAATCTGCAGGCCCAGGCTTTCTTGCTCTCCCAGGCCTTTTGATAACCCTCGAAGTGTGAAGCTCACATGTATCTGGAACTGCCTCCCCTCACTGCCTTGGGGTGTCTGAGGGTAGTCACCAGCTTCCCTGCACAAGGGGTCTCAGAGCAGCATCTGCTGGACCTGGGATGTCCCTGCCAGCCACCTCCTTGGAAGGTGATCCCACATGGACACTCTGCTTCCTGCCTCTGCAGGGAGAACTTCCTGGTCCTAGATGTCTTTTTTGAAGCACTGACCGCCGAGGCCATGGAACAGCGAGCAGCCTATGGCTTGTCAGCCCTGTTGGGTGAGACCTGGCTCAGATTCCATGGGCGTGGGTCAGCTGGGCCTGCTCCCTCTGACCCGCTTTCATGATCCCCAGGAGACCTCGGGGGACAGATGGGCCTGTTCATCGGGGCCAGCATCCTCACACTGCTGGAGATCCTCGACTACATCTATGAGGCAAGGAAGGGGCCTGTCGGGGGCCACCACACAGCTGGCGGAGGAGAGGAGGGGCCTGTGGGAAAAGCAGAGGGGAGTGTGGGCTTCCTGGTGGAGCTGGCTGCCAGGAAGTCAAGCTCTGGTTTTTGCCAGGGTCCCCTGACTAACTAGAAGGCCTGAAGTTGCTGAGAAGTCAGGAGAAGGGGGTGGGGGAAGAGGGTCGGGAGTCCTAGTTGGGGTTTGCTGGGTAGCAAGTGCTATAAGGTGAACCTGGCTAGTCTGCCCTTCTCCTCTACCAATACCAGGGAGAGATGCCAGGATATTTCTTTCCCCGCTTCATTACTGCCCTTCTCCTCTACCAAGTTTCCCGAGCCCACAACTGTCCCCTCACCCTGAACCCCAAGGTGTCCTGGGACCGGCTGAAGAGGGTGTGGCGTCGTCCCAAGACCCCCCTGCGGACCTCCTCTGGGGGCATCTCCACTCTGGGGCTGCAGGAGCTGAAGGAGCAGGTGAGGATGAGCCCTGAGAGGATGCAGCCAGCGCCTTCTCCCAGGACTGAGCACCCTCATGGTTTCTGTACCAGCCTGAGAGGGGTTCCTGGGCTCCCTTGGAGCCTCTGCCACAGGAGACAGGGAAAGGCTGGCTGTGTGACGCTTGGGGGCATGGTTTGAACTCTCCCTCTTCACCTTGCAGAGTCCCTGTCTGAGCCGGGGTCGGGCTGAAGGTGGGGGAGCCAGCAACCTGCTCCCCAACCACCACCACCCACACGGCCCTGCAGGAGGCCTCTTTGAAGACTTCGCTTGCTAGGATGATGCTGTGTCTAAAAGGACCAAGGCATCTGGGACTCCTCCCTGGATCCCCAAAATAGTCTCCTCCTGCTCCCAGGACAGAAGGCCTGTGGGCAGCCCAAGGCTGACAGGGAGAGGGTGGTGCTCACTGGGAAGACACTCAGTTCCTGTTCTCACCGACCCTGGCGCCAGCTGCTTCGCACAAGGGTCCTTCTTGTCCATACCCCCTCCCAAGGTTGGTGCCTGGGGAGAGCTGGAGAGCAGACCATGGCCCCCTGTGGAGGAGAGAGTGGAGAAGAGAGGGAGGTGGAGGAAGTGGCCAACCCCAGAAGGGGTGGAACCCTCTGTACATTTGTATATATTTAGGGAGGACAGGGTGGGGATGGAGTACAGATATAGAAGATGGGTGGGGTTATGGGGGTGGGTGATTCAGTGACAGCCAGGGTCCCAGCCCTAGAGTGTCAGCAGGAGAGGGCGGGCTCCCAGGAGTTGGGACTGCTGGGCTTCTCCTACTTCCTGCCCCTCTCCAGGCCCACTCCATGGAGGCAGGGGGAGCGGATGGCCCAGCAGGCCTGGCCCAGCTCCCAATTCCCCCTGTCCCATCCCCACCCCCAGAGTCCCCTCTACAAGGAGCAGGCAAACCTTTCAGACCCTGGCTGAGCTTGGGGGTGGGGGAGAAAATTTTCTCAGGCCTGCGTCTCCAGTCTGGTTTTATAAGTGCAGACAAAATTAGGAATAAAGAGGCATAAAGAATTCTCTGTGTCTATGTGTGACCAGGCTGGGAGCTGGGGCGGGGCTGGGCATATGCAGGACTTGGTCTCCAGGAAAAGGAAATCCAGGCCCAGCGGGACAGAGTTTCCATCCTCACTGTCAGCTCTCCCTGCCCCTTGCCTACCTTTCAAAAACCCAGAATCACCAGTCCACACTCAGCCAGTTTATTAAAGGCAGAGAGCTTCATCGGGGTCCTCAGGGGAGAAGCTGGGAGACACCCCACTTCCTCCTCTCAGCTCCCCCCTTTCCCAACAAGTCATCTACAGCCCAGCCCCTGGACTTAGAGGCAGGCCTGGCGTCAGGCGACTGCACTACATAAATATTGAGGCCACAGCTTGAGTCAGCAGTGTCAGGGGCAGGAAGGGGTGGCTCTGAGGGCACCTCCCGCGGGGCTTCTCCTGAGCCTGAGCACCCACAAAGCCAGAGAGCAGGCCAGTGGGCTGTCCTGGAGTCTGAGGCTGTGGCCAGCCAGCCCTGTCCAGGGAGGCTGACAGGTGGCTCCGGGTAGTTGGGGAGAAGCACCCCCAGGCCAGGGTTTTGGGGTACAGGGTGGGTTCAGGTGCTGTTGCCCTGCTCCTGCTCAAAGAGCAACATGGCGAGCTGGGTGCGGGAGCCCAGGCCCTCCAGCACACTCTGGCGACAGCGATGGTACAGGTCCTCACTGAGCCGTGCGCTGCACGTCTGGGCCCGGTAGTGCTGCAGCAGCGCCGGCTCCACCGCCCGCAGCACATGCAGGCTGGAGAAGCGGAGGAACAGCTCGTACACGTCCATGCTCTCCAGGAGCTCCTCCTCCTGCTCCGAGGCCGCTGCCAGCTGCCCTCGGGCGGCCACATAGTCAGAGTTATAGAAGCAGGCCTCACTGGCCGCCTGGCGGTCAAAGTGGCCCGTGTCTCGGCCCAGCTCCGGGGGTCCCGGGCCCTGTGGGGGGGCCACGGCTGGGTGGAAGGCCTGGAAGTGCATGGGGAAGAAGGCCTGCCAGCCAGAGATGGCGTGCATGCGGCAGCGGTTCAGGAAGTCAGGTGTGAGCACCGTGTCCGGCCCAGCCAGCAGGAATAGTGTGTCCAACGGGTGCTTCTTGGAGAGCAGATCCATGAGGCGCAGTGGTGAGGGGGCGGCTGTCTGCACACTGAGCCACGGTACCCGGGCGCCGGGGAAACGCTGCTCTAGCTCTGCCACGTGGGCCTTGACAGGTGCGAAGACATCTGCATGGGCTGCCCGCTGGGCCTGTCGTGGCTCATATAGCAGCAGCAGGGTCAAAGCGGCTGCAGCATCGCCAGGCTCCAGAGCTGCTGTGGCGAAGGCCTCCAGGAAGCCAGGGGCCAGGTCACGCTCCGCCGCGGCCAGAGGCAGTAACACAGTGAGACGTGAGGCCTCAGTGACGTAGGGCACAGGCAAAATCTCCACGCGGCTCAGTGGCCGTAGCAGCTGCACCCGGTGAGTGAGGGGCCGGCGGCCACCCTGGGGGGTCAGCGCCTCCAGCTGCAAGTCCAGTGTGTACTCCATACCCCGAGCAGGATCAAAGCGACGGTAGCCATTAATCAGCTGCTGCTTCTGGAGCTGCAGGACTGGGTGGTAGCGGCGGTTGAGCTCCTCCAAGGCTGCCCCCAGGACATCGGCCACATCGGCCTGATCAGCCCCACGCAGAGGGCAGCGGGGCGAGCCATCGGCACAGGAGAAAGCATGCTGCTCAGTGAAATAGTCCCAGCGCAGCACCTCAAAGCGGGAGGCTGGGCGGGATGGTGCCGGAATGCCCACGGGCCAGGCGGCTGCTCGCTCCCCATCAGCTGCCAGACGGCTGGTGTTCTGGATCTCCCACTGGGTTAGAGAAACAGACTGTGAGCAAGGCAGAGACCCCAGGGGCCAGCTGGGGGACTGGGCAGACGGCAGGTGCCACTCAGGATGGGTCCTGTCCCCTGCCAACGTCTGCCTTCCAATGCCCCTACTTATCCTTTCCCCAGACGGAGGCAGCCTGAGAGCCAAAAGGGGGGTTTCTGGAGGGGCTTCTCAGAATAGACAGAAAGAAACAGGGATAGGAGGCAGATGTGTTCTGATTCTAGTGCTCATAGTTTATTTCCCTGGGATCTTGAAGACCTCACAGGACCTGCCACCCTACCCCCGGCCCAGGTCATACCTGCAATTCCTGGATCTCCTGGTATGTGCGTTCCAGCTCAGCTCGGGCAAAAGCCTTGTGCAGCTGGTACATGTGCACAGGGTCACGCACAGGGTAGGCGGTCAGGGCGCTGCGGAAACGAGGGTCCCCCTCCTGCACAGACTCCCCAGGACTCAGCTCCAGGTAGCTATAATGCACTCCCTGGGGAGAGAAAGAGTAGGGGTCCATAAAGGGAAGAATGATGGAACAGCCTCTACCCCTCACCTCCTAGTGTGTGTCTCATTTCCCCACCCTATGACCTGTTGTGGACTTGCAATCAGAATTGTGGTTTTAAGTACCTTAGCTGGTTGTCAGCTTGTGTGTGACCTTGGTCAAGCCTCTGCTAGTTCATCTAGGAAATGGGTATGCGTCCTATCTCAGGCTCAAATAAAATAATAATTGCCAATACGGAACACCTACTATGTGCAAAGCTCTCTTATTTTTTTTCTAATCCTTATAACAACTCTGAGCAATAATTGTTTCCATTGGTATGGATGAGGATACTGCCACTCAGGAGATTCAGTAATTTGCCCAAGGTCATAGGGATAGAAATGGGCAAAACTGGCATGGAAATCCAGGCCTGTATCTCCAACCACCCCTTTGCCTCTCAGGGGAAGTACACAAGCTCAGATAGGAGGCACCAGTGGGGCGGCTTATCTTCTCACCTCGTGGTCACCAGTGCAGCCCACCCCTGTGGCATCGAGGATGCAGCGCCCCAGCCACTCATCTGGACGCGCACTGACGATGTCGTTACGGCAGCCTTCCAGATGGGGGCGCAGCTGCTGCAGCAGGGTGCGGGACAACAGTACCCCAAAGCCTCCATGGCAGTAGCGGCCTGGGGCAGGCTCTCCACCGATGAAGTCCTGGGGCCGGCCCAGATAGAGGTGGGCAGCAGCTGCCAGGCTGAGGTGGCCAGCTAGGCGCACCAGTCCGTGGGCCTCGGTGTAGGTGGTATCAGGTACTAGGAAGAACCAGTCAAAGTCGTTGCCGTGCTGCTCCAGCAGGTGGCGAAGTGCCAGGTGTAGGTGGCCAATAGGCCTCTCCTCGCCCAATGTCACCACAGCCATGCCTGGTGGTGCCCTACGGCCCCGAGAGCCTGTCAGGAACACCACACGCTCTAGCCGGTGCCCCAGTGTGCGGTTCATGGCCACACCCATAGTGGACAACGTGGCCTGTGAGGTCAGCACTGCCACCAGCAGCTTCTGCCTGATGCCCAGCTCCGTGCTGATGTAGCGGGTCCTAGGGGAGAAGGCACAAGATTATCAAAAAGACAAGGAGGCCCTGGCCAGTGTGGCTCAGTGGATGAAGCGTCCGTCTGCAGACTGAAGGGTACCGGGTTCGATTCCAGTCAATGGCACATGCCTGGATTGTGGGCTTGATCCCCATTAGAGGGCTTGCAGGAGGTAGCCAATCAAAGATTCTCTCTCATCACTGATGTTTCTATCTCTCTTTCCCTCTCCCTTCCCCTGTGAAATCAATAAAAGTAAAAAAAAAAATAATAATAAAAAAGACAATGGGGCCCTGGCCAATGTGGGTCAGTTGTTGGAGCGTCGTCCCTACACCAAAAGGCAGTAAGTTTGATTCCCAATTAGGGCACATAGTCAGGTGGTGGACTCCATCCCCAGTCAGGGCGCATGTAGGAGGTAAACTGGTTGACGTTTCTCTCTCTCCCTCTCTTTTCCCTTCCCTCCCTCCCTTCCTCTCTCGAAGATCAATATTTTAAAAACATTTAAGGAAGACAGGAGGCAGCATACATAGGCTTCCGCAGGCCATGTCCTCTCTGGGCCTGTCTCCTCACCTACGAATAGGATGAGAATAACATGTCTCTCCCAGGTGTCATGTGAATTTAAGTAAAATGTTAGTCTTGCCTACATAGTGCTTTTGGGAGATGGTACTACTATCCATGCAGATATGAGAGATATATTGTGGGTCTGATTCCCTGTTTCACTACTTAGTAGTTGTGCCCTTGAGCAAGTTATTTAGCGTATCTGAGCCTCAGTAGCCACATCTGAAAAATGGGGTTGACTGTATCTACTTAAAGCACTTAGGCAAATGCTTGACCCATAGGTACTCTACACATCGTGTGCACAGTACTTATTTCTATATAAATACGCCATTATACCACAAACACAGCACAGAAATGATGTAATGGAATATATGGCTTAGGGGTGTATTGAGTGTGTTTGGGGGAAGGGCAAGTTGGAGCTCAGGAGTTCCAGTAACTGGCCTTCCATAACACAGACCGTAAGTTGCAGAACTGGAATTTGAACTCAGGGTTGCCTAGGAGAATGACTTCAACTCCTGGGGAGGCATTAGTGGGATGGCTACATCATTTCTCTCCCACAAACCTCATCACGAGGTGTCCCACCCAGGAACAAGAGATACAGGTAAATCCTAGTTTTATCCTTTTTCTTTCCCTCTCTCTCTATAAATGCATTTTCATACCAATCATTTCTCTAAAACCAACAGCCAGCCAGGGAGCTCAGAGGAGATTTGGGTGACCAGGGAGTGGAGCCGGTTTAGCACAGCGCCTACCGGGTAGGTTCGGCCCAGAGAGGGCCTCACACGGCTCCACGGCCGGGGAAGCAGGGCCATCGGAAGTTATCCGGCCCAAAGACTTCCTGGCCGGCCAGGCTCTTCCTTCCGGAGCCTGACCCGGCCCCGGCGGCGTCCCGGGAGAGCCTGTCCCGGCCGGTGCCCAGGGGTGGAGCTGGCGGGGCTGCTCCCTACCTGACGGCCTTTTTGGCGGCCTGGCCCGGCTGTGCGGGGTGGTAGGGCAAGACGCGCGGCTCCCAGTCCTCCCCGGCGCCGGCGCCCGGCCTCTCGCGCTCCGCTCCGTGCTGCACCGAGTTGGGTCGGCGCGCCGCGTTGGTGTTGCCCCGCGGCGGCAGCTCAGAGTCCCCGGGTTGGGGCGGCCCCGGGCCGCACGGCTCCTCCACCCAGGTGACGCTGAGCAGGCTCAGCGTGAAGCCCAGGGAGATGCCCACGGCCACGGGCCCTGCGGGCCGCAGCACCGACAGCAGCAGCGATGCCCGCATGGCGCCCGGACCGCGGGCCCCAGCCCGGGAGCAGCCCCAGAGCAGCCGGAGGAGGCTCCGAGGGGGCGGGACCGGGGAGGGGGCGGATCCGGAGGCCCCGGGCCAAACGGCTGGCCCGCTCCCACCCCGCCGAGCAGAGCTGGCGGCCGAGCCGAAGCCACCGGCGCCGCGCTCCAATCCCGCTCCGGCCGCCGTTCAGGATCGCGCAGGGTCTCGGCTTTCGGTACGGAAGCCGCCGCCGCCGCCGCCGCCGCTGTCCGACGTGTCACTGCGAGGGCTCCGCCCCCGGGGTGGGGTCTCGGGCTCCGGCTACCGGAGAGGGAGGAGAAGGGGGAGGTGAAAGGGGAAGGACCCCCGGAAGTGCCCCCTCCTCAGTGAGCGAGAGGGAGACGCCGGGGGCGGAGCCCCCTACCTCCCCCGGCGTGGTTGGTGCGTCCCGGATGACGTCAGAGGCAGCCCGCCCCGGCCCGAATGATGCGCCCACGTGACGTCAGGAGCCGAGGCCGGAGCTGTCCATCAGCACCAAAGGCCGCGGGCGGGCTCGGGGCATGGGGCCGCGGCTCTGGGGCGGCCCGAGCCCTGCTCCTGCTCCTGCTCCTTTCCCTTCCCCAGGCCCAGCCCGAGGCCCCGGACGCCGCGGGACTGGCGTGCCAGCCGGTGCTGGAGGCGGAGAGGCGCCGCCGCGCAGAGACAGGTTCCTCCGGCCCAGCAGCTCCCTTCCCCGCACGACGGACTTTTCCTGGACCCCAGGCAGCTGGGGCCTCTGGCGCCCAGCACCTCTGGACCCTCTGGCCTCTGCACAGCCTCTTTCATTCAAAAGCTCAGGTCGCTTCCAGCCCAGGTAGATTTTGGACAATCCCAGATTTAGCCGCCCACAGACGAGTCTCCTGGCTGCCTCCTCACTGGCAGCACACTGCCCTCATCTCCCCCGAACCAGTTCCCCTTTTGACTTCTTCATTCTGGCCCCCTCGAGCCAGACACTTTTGTTCCCTTTGTCTTTTGTCCCCCAATTAGCGATGCTTCTGGAGCTGCCTGATGTGGGCACCACTCCTTTGTCCAGCGTGTCCTTGCCTAGGTCTCCCACTCCCATTCTTGCCCCATCCTGGTGGAGACCCAGGACTCCTCCTTGACTCCAGCTTCCTCTCTGTCAGGCTGACCTGGGAGGGTGACTCCCTTTCGTTCCTAGCACTATGCCAGGCACTGTGGCGACACTGCGGTTCCAGCTCCTGCCCCCTGAACCAGATGATGCCTTCTGGGGTGCACCCTGTGAACAGCCCCTGGAGCGCAGGTACCAGGCACTGCCGGCCCTCGTCTGCATCATGTGCTGTCTGTTTGGAGTCGTCTACTGCTTCTTCGGTGAGACCCCCAATTCATCCCTCACCTCGGCTCCCCATTCTCTCCCTATTTTCCTGATGCACTCCAAATCTCCTCCAGAACTTCACCACCACCCCCACCACCGCCACCAAAATTAGCATGAATAACTCCC
Source organism: Myotis myotis (assembly GCF_014108235.1). Classification (NCBI taxonomy): domain Eukaryota; kingdom Metazoa; phylum Chordata; class Mammalia; order Chiroptera; family Vespertilionidae; genus Myotis; species Myotis myotis. Next base: position 22,810,984 of record NW_023416390.1, read on the forward strand.
TTTCCTTACTTTCTTTCATACCACATGTTCCTATATCATCTAGACCAGTGGTCACCAACCTGTGGTCCGTGAGGTCCGAAAGGTTGGCAACAGCTGATCTAGATCCTAGAAAACACAAATTTTTTGAATTAGGCATGCTTCAATTTGAACCTGGCTTTGTACCTTACTAATTGTGATGCTTTGGGCATATTAACTTGCCTTAGCTCAGTTTTATCATCTGAACAGTGGAAATAATATGTTTTAATTGATTTTATGATATTTACCTCACATAGAGTTGTTGTGAGAATTAGTAGGGACTCAATAAATAATAGCTATTGTGGTGAAGATGTGTTTGGGTCACTGTTCTAGCTAGACACTGAAAACAGTTAGCAGGGTGATTAAGCATGGTCCCTTCACACAGAGTATAATGGGGGAGAGACTTCTGGAATATTCACACCTTGATACATGTTATAGTTTACCCTTGAATAACACGAGGGTTTGGGTGCAGTTGAAAACCTACATATAACCTAAGTGGGTTCTCAGTATGCACAGATTCCCAACCATAGATCCAAAATACTGTTTTCAGTCTGCAGTCAGTTGAATCTGTGCATGTAAAACCTGAGGATATGGAGGGCTGACTGTATATTTATTGAAAATATTAATGTATAAGTGGACCTGTGAAGTTCAAACTTGTGTTGTTCAAAGGTCAACTGTAGAGTAGGCTAGATAGTAATCATACACATGAAGATCGCCTACAATAATCAGGCTCCAATAATCAGGGTGGCTGTGAACAGTTGTGCAGGATGCCTACTATACAAGTGAGTTGAGTTCATATGCAAGTGGGGCCTAAAACCCAGCTCATGCTCCACTTGCCAAACTCTAGGCCTTGGCACAAGGCTGCTTTGCCTAGAGGAAGGCGTACATTTTTCTTCCTCTTTTGTTGTTGTTTTTAATATGTTTTATTGACTTTAGAGAGAGAGGAAGGGAGAGGGGAGAGAGAAAAACATTGATGTGAGAGAGAAACATTGATCAGTTGCCTCCCACATGCATCCCAAACAGGGATTGAACCCGCCACCTGGGCATGTCCCCTTACCAGGAATCAAACCAGCAATATTTTGATGCATGGGACACTCAACCAACTAAGCCACACTGGCCTGGGTGGCACACCTTTTTCTAATTTGCACAAAGGTGCCAGATAGACTAGTGGAGTAAGTGCCCAGTGACTCTACAGCTAGAGTTGCAGAACTTCAGAGAGGGGAGCAATCTCTATTGGTTGGAGGCCCAAGGAAAGCCTCCAAGAGAAGCATTATCAGTGACTGAAAGAAGTGTAAAGGAAGCTTGGAGGTCTGGGTTCTAGGCTTGGCAGAAGGTGGGGTGAAACTTGTGCTCTGATGCCTCTACACCTCCCCCCTAGCTTGGCTGGGTAGTAGGCAGGAATGGGAGCCAGATGGTCCTTTTCTTTCCACCCCCAAACTCTTGGCTGAACAATTGTAGAGTGGGCAGGAGGCAGTGCCCCTCTATGGGTTCAGGATACATTTGGGCCTCCAAGGAGTCTGTGTTACCTCACTCCTTCCCCTACCCAAATCCATACCCATACCCAATCCCTCTGCAGTTGCTCAATACACCCTGACATTCCCTCTCCTGTGCTTTCCTGCCACCTTACCCCTCTTGGATGCCCCCACTCGCAGGCTCTTGGACTCTGAACCTTGTGTATGCCCTGCTCCTCTTTCTGACTCCAGAACCTCCTGGATTCTAAAGCTCCCCTTCATTCCCAGAATTGAATCTTCTCTTTGACCTTTCTTGTTGGCTCTCCCTGACCCCTTCACCCCCATCTTCCCAACTGTTCAGGATCAGCAAGTCCCTCACTCTTCCGGTTACCCTTAATGGACCCAAATGGCCCTATAACCTTCATTTTCCTGGAACTCCACAACCACTATTTCATCCTATAATTTTCTTTGAGTCCCTATGACCCCTTGTAAGCCCTAGTGACCCTCCTCCAGCTATCTCATCACCTTTTATCCCTCTGACTCCATTCCCCTAACTATTGCTAGGAACTCATTGCCTGATTGCTCCTCCTCCCACCAAGATCTCAATAATCCCATTTCTCTGGCCTCAACATTACCCTCTCTCTGAAACCCAATGATTCCATGTCTATCAATCCCCCTGACCTGCAGAGGCCTCATCTCCTGGAACCAGTCCCTAATAACCCTGCTTCCCTTTTCTCTTTATAACCTTTTAATGATGCCATATCTCTGAAGCCTTGTGACCCCTGCAAGACCTCATCTCTCAAATTCTTTCTGACTTCCAAATACCTCATCTCTCTGAACAATCCCCCCTCATAGACCCCAATGACTCTATTGCTGATCCCCTTGTGACCCAGTGACCTATTTCTCTGACCCCCATGACTCCAACGACCCCAATGTCCCTATCACTGATGCACTCGAGTCCAATGACCTATCTCTGACTCCTCTAACCCTCAAAGACCAAATGTTCATCTCAATGTCTGTCTCTCTGTTTTCCAAGTGACTCCTAGTGACCTATCTCTCTGACCTCCCTTGACCCTAGTGACCCCATCACTGGTGCCCGCAGGACCCCAATGACCCCCAATTTTCTTACCTTAGTATCCTGCCTCGGGTTCCCCTGAGATTTGACGTTCTGACCCCTCTACCCCTTGCCTGCAGCCGGGTGACCTCACGTTGGCCCCTCACTGGCGCCTGTTCCCCTCCAGGTTACCGCTGCTTCAAGGCAGTGCTCTTCCTCACTGGGTTGCTGTTTGGCTCGGTGGTCATCTTCCTGCTGTGCTACCGGGAGCGGGTGCTGGAGACACAGCTGAGTGCCGGGGCGAGTGCGGGCATCGCACTGGGCATCGGGCTGCTGTGCGGGCTGGTGGCCATGCTGGTGCGCAGCGTGGGCCTCTTCCTGGTGGGGCTGCTGCTCGGTCTGCTGCTCGCTGCTGCCGCCCTGCTGGGTTCCACCCCCTACTACCAGCCGGGTTCCGTGTGGAGCCCTTTGGGGCTGCTGCTGGGGGGCGGCCTGCTCTGCGCGCTGCTCACGCTGCGCTGGCCTCGCCCGCTCACCACTCTGGCCACCGCTGTGACTGGTGCTGCGCTCATCGCCACTGCCGCTGACTACTTTGCTGAGCTGCTGCTGCTGGGGCGCTATGCGGTGGAGCGGCTGCGCGCCGCCCCGGTGCCTCCTCTCTGCTGGCGGAGCTGGGCCCTGTTGGCGCTTTGGCCTCTGCTCAGCCTGATGGGCGTCCTGGTGCAGTGGCGGGTGACGGCCGAGGGGGACTCCCACACGGAAGGTGAGAGGGCAGGGACCAGGGTGGTCATAAGAGAAGTGGGGGGTGGGTGGGCGGGTGAGCAATTGGGGAGTGGGGGGAGAAGCTGTGCCCACCAGCAGTGGAAGGCCTCAATAGGGTTAGAGAGGTGACTCGATCGTGGTCTGGGAAGGAAGATAGGATCTCAGTGGTACTATTCATTCCACAACAACATACAGAGCAGCAGCTCTGAGCTAAGCCCACTCCAGAACTGGAGATACAACAGAGACAAAAATAGAAGAGGTCCCTCCCTAACAGACATGCAAACAAACAAGATAGTTCCAGTTGTGCAGAGTGATATGAAAGATATGCAGGGTAATATGAGTGACCTTCAGAGGCTATTATAGACAGGGTGCTCAAGGAAGGCCACTTGGAAGAGGTGACGCTTAAGTGGAGCTCTGCAGAATAAGGGGCCAGCCAGGCAAAGAGCTAGAGAAAAGGGAATAGCAAGAGTGGGGCCTGAGAAGGGGTGGGCTTGGCTTGCTGAAGAAATGGGGCTGGACTGTGGAGACTGAGGGATGCTGATTATGTGGGCCCTCTGGGCCATCATGAGGACTCTGGATTTTATTTATTTTATTTTATGTTTTATATTTTTATTGATTTCAGAGATGAAGGGAGAGGGAGAGAGAGATAGAAACATCAATGGTGAGAGAGAATCATTGATTGGCTGCCTCCTGCATGCCCCACACTGGGGATTGAGCCCACAACCCGGGCATGTGCCCTGACTGGGAATCGAACCGTGACCTCCTGGTTCATAGGTGGACGCTCAACCACTGAGCCACGCCAGCCAGGCTGGATTTTATTAGGAGGGCAATGAGATGCTGCTGGAGGCTTAAAGCAGGGAGGACATGATCTAATTTAGCATTTGGGATTTCATTCTGGCTGCTGAGTGAGAAAACAGTGGGGAAGGCAAGTGTAGAAGGGAAACCAGTGAGGAGGCAGCTGAGGTTGTCCAGTAGAGGGATGATGATGGCTGGTCTTGGTGAGTCACCTAGACCTCAGGGTTGGGAGAGGGATGACAGCTGGAGAGGGGGTACCTAGAAGTCTAGGAATCTTCCATAAAGACCTTCAGAGATAAAGAGCAATGGAATTCCCATCTGGGAGGTGGGAGACCAGGAAAGGAAAGGGAGGGGTTACAGATAAGGGGAATCTGGAAGCCCTGGGCCACCAGGTAGGAAGGGTGGAGATGACACATGTGGACCCCTGAGACTCTTCTCTGCCCATCCCTTCACAGTGGTCATCAGCCGGCAGCGACGACGTGTGCAGCTGATGAGGATAAGGCAGCAGGAAGAGCGCAAGGAGAAGCGTCGTAAGAAGAGACCCCCAAGGGCTCCCTCCAGAGGTTCCCGGGCTCCTCCAAGGCCTGGGCCCCCTGACCCTGCTTATCGGCGCAGGCCAGTGCCCATCAAACGCTTCAATGGAGATGTCCTCTCCCCGGTGAGTACTCCGCGCCCCTCCAATCCGAATGGGGTCACGGGAGTGTGTAAGCTCCGTCCAAGCAGGACTGGGCTTTCCCCAGGGGCTGGGCACTGTCCAGAACAGCCGTGGGCAAACTACGGCCCGCAGGCCGGATCCGGCCTGTTTGAAATGAATAAAACTATTGAAAAAAAAGACCGTACCCTTTTATGTAATGATGTTTACTTTGAATTTATATTAGTTCACACAAACACTCCATCCATGCTTTTGTTCCGGCCCTCCGGTCCAGTTTAAGAACCCATTGTGGCCCTCGAGTCAAAAAGTTTGCCCACCCCTGGTCTAGAAGGCCTAGTGTTTGTCCACCCATCATAACCCCTGCACCAGGAGCCTGATGGGCCCAGCGCTGGGATGGGGGAAAAGTGCCTGAGTAAGAATTTTAACTAAGTATGGTATGGGGTAGAGTCTCAGGGCTAGACTATGAATGTGATGAGGTCCTGGGACTGCAGCCATCTGGGGTGAGTCTCAGGCTTGTGGGGGTGCAGGGAGAGGATGTCTGCCTGAGGTGGCTCTCAGGGCAGGGGTCTGTGGCTGCACTCACACCTGTGTTTATTCTCCCACAGAGCTATATCCAGAGCTTCCGGGACCGGCAGACAGGAAGCTCACTGAGCTCCTTCATGGCCTCACCCACAGACATGGACTATGAATACGGGTCCCGGGGACCACTGACAGCCTGCACAGGGCCCCCTGTGCGGGTATAGCAGTCTAGCTGCTCCTGCCCACCTGGACTCTGTGGTCACCAGCTCTGTTAGCTTGCGGAGGCCTCTGGTCCACCACCCAGCCCACCTCGCCCTGTAGCCTATGGCTGTTTCTCTACCCTGGAGAGGACTGGCCCGGCTGCTAGAAGGAAGGACCTGTCTCGGGCTATGCCTGGTCTGAGGGAAAGCCCTCTCCCAAGGGCCTCCTGAGGGACAGGGGGTGTGAGACCCTTTGGGGTGTGCTCAGGGTTGTGAGTGTGTCACCTGTGTGTGCGTGTGCATGAAGGGGTGGGGTTGAAGGGAACACTGGGACCCTTGCCTTAGATTTCTGATTGGTAGGGCTTCTGCAAGGGTTGCCCACCTCCTCTTCCACTGCTGGGGTCCCATGGGCCACTCTCCTGCATGTCCAAGTGGGGGAGGTCTGCCTTCTCCCTCCACTGCTCTGCCTCCCAGCCAGATCCATCCAAGGCTTCTTGTCCTTCTCCACTGCAGCACCCCTCACCCTGGTCCCTGTCCTCTGCAAAGCCACCAGCCCGAGGGCAGTGACAGAGGATGGGGGTGGGGGCTGCTGCTCTGGGCTGGGTTGGGGAGGGGGCCTGGGGCTAAGGGGGCTTAAATGCACGATGCATGTCTGGTGTCTGTCATTGCCACCCTGGACACCTCATGCTTCTGTCTCCCTTCGCCCCACCCTGTTTTACATCTTTTATAAATGTGCCAAACTGTGGCTTCTGCCAAGAGTAGTGATCTTCGGTGGCTGGCACGTCCATGGGCCAACTCAGAAGCACTGTAGTTCTTGGTCCCCTGTGTCACTCACTACACAGGGTCCTCCAGGCCAGTTCTGCCCTCCTTCATCATACAGAGAGCCAAGGAAAAGGGCTACACCACTTTTATTGTTTTTCAACACCTCTAGTTCCCTGCCTCCCATCCCTGCCCAGGGTAAGGGCATGCGCCTTCCAAGCTGTCCGAGGGCACCCGCCTGGCCTGGTTCGGTCCTTCTAGCTACCTGCAGAGGAATAACTCCGCGTGGGGCTGGGGAGAAAGTGGGTACCACCATCCTCCCTGGCGGAACCTGGGCACCCACACAGGAAGAGTGGCCCTCACCCTCTGCCCCACCTTTTCTTGGGCCTCTGTCACGGCTGTCTGTGCTGCAGGAAAGTGGGGGGGGGGGTGGTGGATAGGGGTGGGGCAAGGCGTCTGTAGGGAATGCAGGAATTGGGGTGGAGAGTGGGGCATCTCTTATGTGGGAGAGGAAAGAAATGGGACTAGCTCAGGAGCCCTCTGCCCAGGCTGATGTTGAACTCACTGAGATGGGCAGAAGCCAGCAGAGAGCAGGAGGGGGTGAGGGTCCTGTGGGGGCCACAAACCAGGAGCCGGGAGTTGGGAGGATAAGAACTTGGCTACAAATGGGGTACTCAGGTGAGACAAACATGGTGCAGTGGCAGGAGGAAGTGAGGAGGGTACTGGACAGGAAGGGGTGTAGAAAGGTGGGAATCGCTGTCCTGAACCCAGTGGTTCCCATGGAGAACACAGCTCCTTCCTCTCCTCAGCCTAACAGATCCCAGCCCCCCCACCCCCACCCCACTTCCTACCTTCAATACATCCCAGGACCAACTGGCCACCCCACGCCCTGAAATACCTGCGGGAGGTGTGTCTCAGCCCACCAGCTCCCAGGTGACCACTTCTGCCTGGCCAGGCCTCCTGCCCAAGTCAGCTTCACTCACCCTCTACCAGCAGCCGCGTGTGGGCGCTGTCTTGGCCGGCCTGGCAGCAGTAGCTGCCCTGGTCCTCAGGTCGCACGTCACGGATGACCAGGCTGTGGGTGGGGCCATGGCTGCGCAGCTCGTACTTGTCTCCCGGGCACAGCGCGACCCCCTCCCGCAACCAGCACACGTGTCCCCCGGAGCGCGACACAGTCACCTCCAGGACCGCCCGGCGGCCCACCAGAACCGTCTTCTCGCGAGGCGGGCGGCGGCACATCTGGAGAGGCAGTGCTGGGGGTGCAGGACGAGGGCTTAAGTTAATAGGGACACGCAGGACCCCCAGGAAGAGAAACGCGTCTTCCCTCCCCCCACGGCCTCCGCTCCGGGTCTCAGACCTCAATGCCACGGGCCCATTCCGCTGTACCCTCAACTCAAAGTCTCCTCCTCCCCCGGAGACGGCGCACTGCCCTCTGTGACCCGCCCAGGGAGAGCCCCCCGAGAAAGGGAGGTGGGGGAGGCAGCGTTCCTAGGACAAGCCGCCAGCCTGCCAGGCCCAGGGAAGGTGATGCCCACTCCAGGCGGCCCCCGCGGCAGCGGCTTACCCTCCACTTCCAGCTCAGCTGCGGACTGGGCGGGTCCCGCCTGGAAGCGGACCTCACCGGCGTCCTCCGCGCGCAGCTCACTTAGCACCAGAATATGTTTCTTTCCTGAGGATGAAGGGGGCGCTAGCGAGCGGAGCCACCTCTGGGAAGGGATCGGAGATGAGGGTGGTGGGGCAGGAGTAGGTCGCCGGGTCGATTCGGACGCGACAAACGTGCGCTAGGATGGGCGGAACTGGGATGCGGAGGGGGAGGAGGAGCCGGCCAGGACCGAGGGCTGAGACCCGGGGGCTCGCGGAGAGACAGGCTGACGGCTTAGGGACGTGGGGCGGGGCCCGTTCGAGATGGAGGCGGGGCTAATCCTAGTGGGCGGGGTCTATGCGGGGCAGCGAGGAGCTAGGGTAGCAAGGCGGCCAGACCTTCCTGGCGGATGCGGATGCGGCCTCCGGGTCTCAGTGGGCGGCCTCCGAGCTTCCAGCTGCCGGTGGTCTCGGCCTCTGACACGGTGCACTCGAACGTGGCGCCGTCGCCTTCGCGGGCGCTCACCGGCCGCAGTTCGGACAGCACGGCCACCACGCGCTCTGGGGCGGAGCCGGGGGCGTGAGGCGGGGCGGGGCGGAGGGTGGTACCCACCCACTCCCGCCCCGCCCCTCGTCGGGCAGCACCGAGTCAGTCCCAGGGAAAGGGCGGTCTGCAGACCCCGAGCCCACATCAGTGCCCGGTCCCAGCAGCACCCCGTACCCACCGCGCACGGTCAGGCGGACGGGGCCCGCGCGGGCCGTTCCCGCCGCGCAGCTGTAGGTCCCAGCATCCAAGGAGCCACAGCGCCGCAGCTGGAGAAGGCGCCGCGCGCCGAGGGCCTGGAGCCTGAGCCGGGGGCTGGGGATGAGCGGGCGCCCGTCCTAGGGATGGGGGTGGCAGAGGGTCCGGATGAACTCAGCTGGGCACCGGCGACCGCGGCCCTGGGGGGCGGTGGCGCCCTCAGTTGATGCCAAGCAGTTTGGAGGCGTGTTTATGTTAGTCTGCGTCCCTCAGTCTGGGGTGGAGCCGTCCTGCGCTTGCGAGCCGCGCTAGGAGCCTCATTGGGAAGGTGTCACCCTTTAGGGGACATTAAGGTTGAGAAGGGGCTCCACAGGCGCGGGAAGCCCGGGGTCATGTACCAACCACATTGGCCATGATCATGGATTCTGGAATTAGACAAACCTGGATTCAAATATGGGCTCGGCCCCTTTTGTCTTCCCCTGGGCAATACTTCACCCCACAGAGACCCGGTCTCCTTGGAGATAACATGGAGATAACAAGACCTACCTGAAAGAGTTGTAAAGATTAAAGGATTAAGTGTACAGCACATCTGAGCACAGTGGCAGGCACATCCACTCAGTATTAGTTTGGGGCATTATTACTATTGTGGTGCCAGGGTAGGCTGGGCTGGGGCTGGGCTCTGACCTTCTCCCAGGTAACATCAGCCAAGGCCTGGGAAAGCTCGCACTCGAATGTAGCTGTGTCGCCCTCGGTCACCTCTAGGTCCTGTGGCACCTGCACAAAGGTCACTGGGGCCTCTGGGATGGGAAGAGGAGGACAGTGCAGAGGGAACAGGGGTGAGGGCCGGCTGAGGGCCTGGCTCCCAGGGACATGGAGAACACACAGGGCACAAGGGGTTAGTGGTGAACACATTTAGGCAAGGTGAGCAGTGGAGGTCACCAGTGGGGATGTGTTAGGACAAGTGGACGATGCTGGTCGGTGGAGGACACAGTGGAGTTACAGGGGTTAATGGGGCAGGAGTAGCCAGCTGGTGGTCACACTTTAAGGTGGTCAGTGTGGGCCATGCTGGTGCTAGAGGGACTGGGGGGAACTAGAGCAGAGATGCCAGTGGAGTCACCCACAGACAGGCAAGGTCTGTGATGAACAGGAGACACTGACAATGAGGGGTACAATGCAATCAGAGTAGCAATGGGGGGATACACTGTGCTAGAAGCAAACATGGGGGACACAGACAGAGGGCCATTGGGATTTGAGTGGTCAGAAGGGCACACTCAGGTAGGCAGACAGGGGCACAGCAGGCAGGTGTGGTCAGAGGGGTCACACTCAGTGTGGTGAGTGGGGCCATGGTCAGGCACAGGCAGACAATAGGGACCAGATTGGCACAGCCTGCTCACAGTGGCTCACAGTAGCCCAGTCCGTGGTTTGCAGGGACTGGAGGGCCAGTGGAGCCACACTCAGGCAGGGCAGTCGCTGGGGCCACACAGGGCCAAAGGGTCGGGGGAGCCACACTCTGGCAGAGAGGTCAGTGAGGGGCACACTGGGCCATGGTCAGTGGGGGCCACACAGGTAGTGGGATCAGTAGGGTCACACCCAGGCTGGTCAGCAGGCAGCAGTGTCCCGGAGGCCGCACCTCTCACAGTGAGTCTGGCTGCACAGCGCAGGGAGTCCGCCGTGAAGGAGATGCAGCCTGAGTCTGCCAGGCCCAAGCCACTGAGTGCCAGGTGGTAGGTGCGGCCCTCTGTGTGAATGCAGCACTGGGGTCCTGGACGCAGCCGGACTCCACCCCGGGCCCATTCCCCCATCACACCCTCCTGGGACAGCTCCAGCTGGAAGGTGGCGCTGCCCCCCTCGATGATGGTCACATCCTCCAGAGGCCGAAACACCCTTAGCTGCCTTGCTGGTGGGGGGAGATGGGGAGAGAAGGAGGATGAGGGCTCCAGCTCTGGGCATGGGTTTTGGGGGTCTCACACACCCTTTGGTCCTACCTGCACCACCCCTAACACCTAACCTATGAAGGGCCTATCAAATGAAGCTCAGAACCGGGATGCAGGAAGAAGGGAGCACAGCTCACCAGACTTAGGGGGAGAGCGGAGCTTACTGGGGTTAGGAGAAGGGGGTGAGGTGTGGTTAGAAGGCTGAGGAGTTTGGGTGAAGGGTGCTGTGACCCTCACTCAGAAGAAGAACAGAATTCTGAGTTGGACCCTAGCTCTGCCGTGTAGTTGTGTACTGTGTGACCTTTGACAAACTGCTTGACCTCTCTGGGCCTTAGTTTCTCCAATTATACAAGGGAAATAGCATTGAGATATGGGTTTAATGTGATTAAATGAATGAAATAAATTAGAAAAGAATATGTATCACCAACAAGAACCATTTTGTGGGCATTTTTCATGTTATCTCATTGAATATTCCCAAAGACTCTTGAAGTAGGAATCAGCCTCATTTTTAAGACTTGGCTCAGAGTGACTAAGTACTTTGCATGAAGTCACACAATTCATAGAGGGCTCCAGCTTGGGGGATGGGGGTGCTATTTGCCAGCCACCCCTGCTTCTGAAATGGACCCACGTATCCTGGGGCCTGTGACTAAAGGATAAATACTGCTAGTCTTTCTGGAGGATAATATTTATGTTCATAGCAAAGCCAACTTGGACATGTGAAATGGAATGCAAAATCCACATGGACTTCTAAGGTAAATAGAAAACTTTAGAAAAAGAAAAGTTTTGCTTCCAGCAGGCCACTTCAGGCCACAGTCCTGGAGGTCAGCTAGGGCTGACTGGCCTCAGAAGCCGGGGGCACTTTGGTGGGGGCCTGAGGGGCCCTGGGCCAGCCAGGAAAGGCTGTGCCATAGGGCGGGCAATTCGTTAGGAGAGGACAGGGCACTCACGCCTTACGCTGAGCCTGGCCAGGGTGCGATCGTGGTGGCTCTCGCAGCCGTAGGTGCCTTGGTCAGCCAGTACAACACCATGGATGAAGAGGCGGTAGATGTGGCCATCCTGGGCCACAGACAGGCGAGAGTCGTGGGGTAGGGGCTCCCCACCTCGAACCCAGCGCACGGCCCCTGCTGCACCCACTCGGCCCGTCTCCACTTCCAGGCACACGTCCTGGCCTTCCTCCACCCGCATGTCCTGCAGCCGCCGAAGGAACAGCAGCTCGGTTTCTGGGGAGGCAGGGGGAGGGGGCCATGGAGTCTGGGTGTGCCTGGAGGCGGACCCCCTGTTCCATCTCACTGGTTTGTCCCTGGGCACAAGGGCAAGGCTGCTAGGGTGGGGCAAGGAGGATAGGTAGTAGAGGAAATAAGACCATTGTGTCCCCATCGGGACCAAACCTCGAATGTGGAGCCGGGCACTTGTTGCTGTGCCCCCTGCTTGGGCAGTCACGGTCCCTGCGTCCTTCAGCTGGCACCCTCGCACGGTCAGGGTGCGGGTTGACCCGCTCTGGGCCAGCTCTAGCCCAGGTCCTGGAGTGACAATGGCCCCATTGCGCAGCCAGGTGACGTCGGCGTCTGGAGGGGAGACTTCACACCGGAACGTGGCGTCGTCACCCTCATGGACAGTGAGTGGTGTCAGCTCTGAGACCAGCTTCACCGGTGGCGGCTCTGGTGGGGGTGGTCAGGCAGTGAGGCGGGCTGGGTCTCTCTCCCTCCCCCTTCTCATCCCCTCCAGAGGGTAGAGGCGTCACCCCCAGTTATTTAAGAGACCTTTCCTGGGACCTGCTGTGTGTCAGCCATGGGGATGTCCCAAAGGACTAGATAGATGCCTCTCTTGGCCAACTCCTCTCCCTCCTGGCCTGGTACCCCACCTCTCTGGCTCCCTAATAACAATAAATCACTTACCATGGACCCTATCTATTTCATTTAACTGTCACAATAGCCCTTTAAACCTCCCCCCCTCTCCCCCCACACACACACTTCAGAGCTGGGACTCAGAGAAGTTATGCCACTTGCCAGTGTCACTCAACTACTGGGAAGCAGAATCCACACTGGAACCTCGGTGGGTCACTCCAGAGCCCCCGCTTTTAACCACTGGGCGATGCCTCCTCCTATTTGAGAGTTTCTAGACAAGGGGGCTCTGAGCCCCTATCCAAGGAACAGTTGTGCATGAATTGGTTGGAGCCAGAGGCAGTGAGGTGTGTGGGGGGTTGAGGGGATTCCAACATGGTGAGGGGTGTGGACCCTGGGGGGACTGGGGCCCAAAGGGTGTGAGGGGTGAAGTTACCTTCCACACTGACGAGGAAGATGCGGCTGTCCTGGGGTGCGTCGCACAGGTACTCCCCAGCGTCTCCACTCTGTGTGCCCCGCACCCGCAGCGCCTGCCTCGTCCCGGCCTGCTCCAGCTGCACCCGCCCCTGGCTCGCCAGTCGCTCCCCGTCCTTGTACCAGCGCACAGTGGCCCCAGGCCCAGAGAGGTGTACCACCAGCTCTAGGTCCCTGCCTGGGGAGCTGCGAACTCTTGTCTGGGCCGCTTCTGGGGTCACCACCCGCACGGGGGGCTCTGTGGGGGCAGAGCTTTGGGTCATTGGGAGGAAGTGGCTCAAGGGCTATATGGAGAGCAGTGGAGGCAAGATGGGGAAAGGTACAAGGAGGGGCAGGCGTGCTAGAGGAGCGGGGAACACATGGGTTCTTGCCCAGGCTGTCCTCACCAGCCACTTGGACAGTGAAGCTGAGGCTGGGGGCGCCTGGGGCCTCCCCGGACTGGCAGGTGTACAGGCCGGCGTGGGCTGGCTCTGCAGCCCGGATGCAGAGGACGCGGCGGGGGCCCTCGGCGTGGAGCTCCACGCCCTCCTCCTCCTGCACCGGCCTCCCGTTGTGGCTCCAGAACACGAGGGCGCCAGCCCGGGAAAGCTCACAGCTCAGCATCACCGGCTCCCCGGGGGCCACACAGAGCGGGCCGGGGGGTGCCTCTGGGGCAAGGAACTGGACTGGGGGCTCTGGACAGAGAGAGGAGGGGTCAGCTTGGGCTTGCTTCCACCCTCCCCCCCCCCCCCGCCCCACCCCGGGCTGGCTAGAGGCACCCACCAGCCAGGCTGACGTTGAAGGTGACAGCTTCATCACGGGTCTCACACACATACTCCCCGGCATCCTCGGGCTGGGCGTGGGGCAGGGTCAGGGTGCGAGCGGGCCCCTCGGCGCCCAGCTGCAGGGCGTCTGATGCTTCCACTTCCAGCCCATCCTTGTACCAGCGCACCTGGGACCCAGCAGGGGCCACCTCGCAGCGCAGCTCCACGCGCCCTGGAGCTCCAAACTGCAGGTCCAGGGAGCGAGCTGCGGGCCGCACAATCCTCTCTGGCGGGGCTGGTGGGTGAACAGAGAGAAGCACATGTGAGCTCAGCCTCACCTGCTAGCTTCTCAACCATCTCCCTTCACAGTGCAGCTCTTGGGAATGGTACCAGCTACAATCCATAGGTACCTACTGTGTGCCAGGTGCTGTGACAAGCACACTGCAGTTCCTTTCTCTGCTACTCCCGACACTCTCCAGAGGGGTGCTGCTGCCTCACTTTACAGATGAGGACCTGAGACCTCTTTGGAGGAAAGCGGCTCACCCAAGGCCACACGGACAGAAAGAGGTAGCCCAGACCTGCCTGACCCCCGTGCACACCCTTCCTATCCCACACCCACTTTCTATCCACTTTCCCTGCTTTGCCTCCGATGCACGTATACCAAGTGAAAAAACATCTATTTTAGCTATTTGTTGTCTGTCCACCCTCATTAGAATGCATGCTCCCTGAAGACAGGAGGCTTTCTCTCACTGGTTCATTATTGTGTCCATCAGCATCTAGAACAGTGCTGAGCACATAGCATTAAGTATTGGTTGAAAAAAATGAATGGGCTCCTGATTGCTAGACTCTCTTGACCAGGCCCCCGGTCACTGTTTCGACCTGATTTGAGTCATCTAGGGCTCTCTGTTGGCTGAGAATAAGGAGGCTGGAGAAGGCAAAGGCTGAGTGGGGCCAGAGGGGAGCCCTAAGATATAGGACGTCAGGGGTTTGGGTGTCTGTCCCTCAGCCTCCTGCTTTTCTACTCTCCCGTGTGCCCCAGAAACTGCCCACCTGTGACAGTGACAGTGAAGAAGGCCGAGTCGTCTCCAGCGTCGCACACGAACTCGCCCCCGTCCTCTGGCTGGGCAGCAGGCAGCACCAGGCGGCGGCAGGGCCCGTCACTCTCTAGCACCAGGGCCTCGCTCTCCTCCACCTCCAGCCCATCCTTGTACCAGCGCACCAGGGCGTCCTCCCGCGACAGCTCACACATTAGCACCACACACTCCAAGCTCACGGCGGTCAAGGTCACCTCATCCCGGGGGTGTATGATGCGTACGGGGGGCTCTGCAGAGTGAGGGCAACCACGGGCTATGACAAACCCACTGCCAGCCTCCCTGGAGCCATCTGGCAGCGTGACGTCCCTGTCACCCACAATAATGAGTAACGAGGATAATAACAAGGAATCATAGGTCAACACTTTGTTCTCTGAAGTCCCTGGGGCGAGAGGTGTGACAGAATCCAGCATGTATCAGACTGCAGAAGTGGTGCATTTATCACCTCTCATCTACCCATCCCTTCAGCCCCCACGGGGCACCCCCATAATCAATCACATTAACGTTTCTTCGGTGTAACATACAGATGTATTCACTCTAAGCAGAATAATCAAGGAGTACAAATAGCCTCACAGCAATTAAGCTCAGGCTTTACTAAAATGACTTTGAATACCGAACTTACAGAAAGCCTTTGGGTTTTGGGAGATTTTTGGATTTCGAAGCTGTGGATAAGGGATCATGGATCTGTAATAGCAAGTACTTATATACCGCGTTCTGAGGTTCCTAAGCACTTTACACAGGTAACCTTCACCACAGTCCTAGGAGGTAGGTATTGTTTTATCCCGGTTTTCCAGATGAGGAAACTGAGGCACAGAGTGATTAAGCAACTTCCTTAAGGTCACAGCTGGCTGCACCTACTCTAGGGCAGGAGGAAGAGCTACCACCTGTTAAAGGAACACAGACTCTGCCACCAGTGGGAGGGATTCTGAGCCAAGGCTGGCAGGAACACTAATGATTTTTGCATCTGCGCATGGATTGCCAACACCTGGCTGAGAGTTCCCTAGGGACATTCAATGCCGATCCTGGGAGTTCCTCTCCAACTGCTCCAAGGTGGTTGCTCCTCCATAGAGAGAAAAGGATGTCAACACTGAATAGGGCAGTGGACTGAGCCAGGGCCTGCTCACATTCCCTCGGCACCCTGGGGGTCTCCCAGAATCTTCTCTAGGGGACATGTTAGTGCTTCTTTAACATTCGGCCCCCTTGTGGCTGGGCTTGGGAACTGCTAGCTTCCCGGTCTGTTTTTGCAGGGGTGTGAGCAAGGGCAGAGGTGCCCATCAGCACACACTCAGCCCTCTGCCTCTGCAAACCACCTTCCTAACTGAGCTCCTCCTGAGTCTAGGATGCAGGCTAGTTCTCTGGGCCCCACCAAGGCCAGCTGCTTGCAGACTGTGGCTGCCTGAGGGGTGAGGGAGGGTATAGGGCAGTGGAGTGACTGGGTGGAGCAATGGGGCTAGGGTGCCTGCACTGCTGTGTAGGACCTCAGCTTGGTATCAGACTTAATTCTCCCCCGTCCACAGCGAGGTGGTGGTGTGTGAATTTCCTTATTCAAATCTGGTGTTTTGTGGGGAGGCCAAATGTGGGCTGGCCTATGTGCAGCTGTGGCCATGACATCTGGCCAGGGCTTAGGGCAGGTGAGTTTGAAGGGACTCACTACAGGACAGATGTGCAAAGGCCTTTGTGGGCTGGTATGTGTCAAGCTACACTATTTGGGTGCAGGGAGTGGGGGGGCCCTAAGCTGCTCAGCCTAGGCTGAGGCATTATTCCCAGGGCAGAGCAGGGGAGGAGGCAACACTGTGCCAGCAGCAGGGTGGTCGCTCCAGTGTAGCCAGGGGGGTTCTGCACCACCCAGAGATGCCTAGGCCTTGCACCCCCCCCCCACCCCCACACCTACACACAGGACTGGTGCTGGCTGCACTGCCAAAGCTCCCAGCACCGAATGACTAGCACTTCTATAGTCATCCTGTGCTCTTCTCACTTTGCATATTCTCCCCCCACCTTCAGCCCCAACCCCATTTCCCTCTTGGCTAACTCAGCCCCCGCCCCAAGTATCCGTTTCAAAGGCACTTCCTGCCACCAACCTGGTTAATAGACCCAGGCCTTGGGCTCCCTCTGCTCCCTATCAGGACACCTGATAACCCCACACTCTATGGTGAGCTCCTGGAGGGAAGTGGCCTGTCTGCCTGGGAGCAGCTGAGCATCCAGAGCGCTGCCCAGGGAAGTACGGTCACACAGTCACTCGGTGACTCTCCGAGTCCTGTCCTGACTCGCTTGCTCTGCTCTCTTGAGCCCTCTGCCCTGTCCCTCACAGCACTTGTCACAAGGTGTCGCTGTACATTTATTTGCATGTTTATTGATTTAACACGGTCGCAAACTCAAATGCCCGCAGGGGAAGTAGTCTGGGAGAAGCGGGAGGGTGGGACAGGAAAGGGGGCCCCGAGTTATGGGGGCAGCTGCTACTCAGCGCCAGCTGCTCGTCGCCATGGGGGGAAGCGGGCCCAGAGCCTCCGGGTCTTCGGCCTTTTCAAGAGGACGCATAACTCCGGATTGTTATTTGAACTGTCCTGACTTTGGTAAGACTCTGCAGGCCAAACAAAAACACATCTGTGGGCTGCATGGGGTGCTAGAGACTACCCATTTGCGTTCTCTGGTTAACAGGTACCGCCCCAGCTAGACTGGCAGCTCTGAGAGTGGGAGGGGTCTGCATTGCATACAGTTACCCACAGCACATAGACAGTGCTCAGTAAATTAGTCTGTGAACCACAACTATTCCTCCCTGGTCTTGGGCATGGGATGGGAGAGTGTGGGAGGGACCTGTTCACTCAAACACAGACCCTCGGTTCTTCCAAGCAGGGAGCTCTGGTACATGCACCCACAGCCCCCCGCCCCCTCCAGTGTGCTAGCTAGGGGCTATGTGGCCAGCTTCTCCAAGGGCTTGGGACTGTCCTCTGGTGACCCCGGGCAGCTGGGGTGGGTCCACACCTGTGACAGTGACGGTGAAGGAGGCTGACTCGTCATCGATTTCACACAAGTACTCGCCGGAGTCCTCGAGCTGGACGGCAGGCAGCACCAGGCGGCGGATGGTGTCCTCCTTCTGCAGGAGCCGCGCTGGACTCTCCACCACCTCCTCGCCATCCTTGGTCCAGCGCACCTCGGCCCAGGGCCGGCATAGCTCACAGGTCAGCACCACGCGCTCCAGGCGCACGGCCGCCACATACACCTTGCCGCTGGGGTACACGATCCATGAGGAGACGTCTGGGGGACAGGGGCAGTGTGGCCGGACGTCAGGGGCTGGAATCAATGGGCCCTGCCTGATCCATGCCTGTTTCCTACTCCTGCAAAGTGCGCCACAAATGGAACATTCGGGCCCTCCCTCAGAGAGGGTCTCACAGGCCTCACACTCACAGCTGGAGACAGAACAGTCACCAGTCACATCAAGGGCATGATGGCAGCCTCAGCCGCAGGACACTCCACATTCTCTGGGCTGTGACAGGGACAGTAGGAAGGGTGGGACTGGGGAGAGGAGTTGGGGTCTCCTGAAGGCCTCAGCTCTCCTGACCCCTCTAGTGCCCTCTGCCCTATGGTACCACTGCCTTCCCCCTCTTCAGGAGAATGGAGAAGGCAGGGCTTCCCTGTGATTTATGCAATTGTGACCAGCGTATTATGACAATGAATTTCCTGCAGTGACTGAACCTCGGGGTGCAGACCATGGGTAGGCGTGGGATCAGCTGGAGGAGGAAGGGGCGGGGAACACTGTCCCCTGTCCCGTGGCCCTGCCTGGACCCCCACCTGTGATGTTCACGGTGAAGTAGGCACGCTCATCTCCAGCGACGCACTGAAACTCGCCCCCGTCCGAGGGCTGGGTGGCGGGCAGCACCAGGCGGCGATGGGGCCCTTCGTTCTCCAGCACCATGATGTCGCTGTCCTCCACCTCCTGCCCGTCCTTGTACCAGTGCACAGGGGCGTCCTCCCGGTCCACCTCACAGGTCAGCACGACACACTCAGAGGTTATGGCGTGCACGAACACGTGCTCCCGAGGGTCCAGGATGTGCACTGGGGGGTCTGGAGAGAGACAGGGTCACACAGATACCCCCCAACCCAGGAGATGCGAGTCCATACTGGCTGCTTGACTGCAAGTCTTCTCTCTGGAGGACACTGGGAAGGTTAAGGCCATGCTGTGCAGGGGGCTCTGGGTAATGACATGAGGCATGACAGATCATGTGACACCAGGATGCTACGTGAGTGCCCAGAAGTCACCACTGGGTGGGGACATGGAGGGAGGTGGCACAGAGAGCCTTTGTCTAGGCTGAGAGGAGGCCACTATCACAGGCTGTATCGCTGCTGCTTTGACAAAGAAGCCTCAGGGCATTGGTCCTGGGTCGGGCAGGAGGTGGGAATGACCTAGCGGGGCCACAGTGGGACAGCTTCTCTCTATAGGTAGCGAGGTTCCTGTCATGGGTGCATTCAGACATCCTTGGAGTTGAAACGGGATTTCCACTTAAAGTGAAGATGAGCTGGATGAGTGGTTCCTCGGGCTCTGTCCTGTGTATTCTGGCTCTGGTGGTCTGGGGGGCTGGGCACAGGCACTGTAACAAGCTTCCAGGACAGTTCTGAAGCAGCCAGAACATGGACCAGCTTCTGAGAACCACTGGGCCACTGCACTTAATACTTCCTTTTCACCCTGCTGCCTGGGACAGAGGAATAAGCAGTCCTGTGTATGAACCCCGTGGGGTGTTTGCTAGCTGTGTGATAATTGGCAAATAACCTCTCTGAGCTTCAATATCTTCATCTGTGAACCGGAGATGTATTGCCTTTCACCTAGTTGTGAAGAGTAAATGAAAGTATGTACCTTGACTAGTAAATGCCCAATAAATGTTAGCTCCCACTCTCTTCCCTTAGCTGAATCTAGTTCCCCACACCCTACCCCCACAGAGGGTATGTAGTGGGCAAATGTGCTGGTGTATGTGACTTGAAAACACGGCCCCTGGCCCACCAGGACCACCCTGGAAGGAACCTCCCCCCCACCCCAAAAGCAGGCGGACAGCAGACAGGGCTTGCATGGCCCCCAGAGTCAGCCTCAGCTAGAGGAACCCAGCTGCCATGGCTCCTGACCTCGGACAGTGATGCTGAAGAAGGCCGAGACCCCTTCCGTTCTGCACTCAAACTCGCCACTGTCCCGGACCTCAGCAGCGGGCAGGATCAGACGATGTTTGCGTCCATCCATCTTCACCACCAGCGACTCACTCTCCTCCACCTTCTGCCCATCCTTGTACCAGCTCGCCGGGAAGTCCACCCGGGAGAGCTCACATGTCAGCACCACCCGCTCCAAGGTCGTGACGGTCAACGACACCTTGTCCTGGGGGCTCAGGATGTGCACCGGGCTTTCTGTATAAGGAGAAACTTGGTCACACGCAGGCGCTGGTCACGTGCAGGCCCTCACTGTTGCTCTGCCTGAGATAAGCACTCCTTCCCTAGGAGTGTAGAGGGCTGAGAACATCAGGCCAGACAACTGCTGTTCACACATTTGCTGAGTCTTAAAAAACAGGTTTGGGCTTATTAACCAATTCTTAAGAGCAGTGGTTTTAGTGTAAGGATTCCTAGGGATCCTGCTAAAATGCAGATTCTTAGACACCCCCTCCCAGTCGGACAAGGGCCAGGGAATCTGCATTATAACCCAGCCTCCAGATGACTCTGATGTTGGTGATCCTGGGTCACATTTGGAAGTGCTGCTCTGACTGTTAGTTATTTCTTACTTTGCCCTCTTCCCGGGATGCTGGAAGCTGACCACCTCAAGGCCCGTGTTTGGGTGCTGAGGAATTCCTCGATTGGCGTTACATCTCCAGCAATGGTGAGACGGCAAATGCCAGTGTGTTCCCTGAACTTTTAGACCCCCATCAACTGTCGTCCTCAGGGCACCTCATTCCCTCTTCTTCTCTGTCTCCACAAGTGATTCTGGAGCCAGAATGCCTGGGTTCATAATCCAGCACTGCCACTCATTAGATCTGTGAGTTTCTTTGGCCAAATCACTTAACCGCTCTGTGCCTCAGTTACCTCATCTGTAAAATGGGATGACGGAAGAACCTACCTTCTAGGGCTGTTGAGAGCATTGTGTTAATATATGTAAAGTGATTAGGACTGTGCCTGGCACATAGGAAGAAGCTATGACAGCTAGCGATTACACAATAGGGCAGGAAGGTAGGGCCTAGGGGCCAGGGTCTATGGCTCTGAGATGACAAACATGACAGAGCTCTGTAAACCATAAAGCGCTCCACAGAATTTGGATATGATGCTCATGAATTAACAAGGGGGCCCTTGTACATTGCGTGTGGGTTAAAGCCAGCCTCCTGGACCAGAATCTTCCATCTGAGCCCACCATGGGTGCTCCTTATTCTCCTGGTCCAGATGTCAGAAGTGGGAACAGCATCTGTTTCATTTTGTCAACAGGAATTGTGTCCTGGCGCTATCTGCCCACCCGGGTCCCCACCAGCACCAACCTTGGATGGTGAGGGCAGCCGAATCCTGCACACCCGGGCAGCTGAAGCCGACCAGGGCTCCGCTATCCTGGTGCTTGACGGCTTGCAGGGTGAGTCGGTGCTGCGGGCCATTGTGCTCCACACAGTACCGCAGGGCTCCAGGCCCCACCTGGCCCTCTGGCTCAGTGCCCTTGAGTTCTTCCCCGTTAAGAAACCAGGTGCCCTGGATGATGGTGGAGAGAATGAGGGAGAAAACAGCATCTTCCCCGTCGTATACCTGCACATCCTTCAGACCTGCCACCAGGCGCGCTGTGGGTACTGAGATGGGGAGAGAGTGTAGCCATCAGAACCAGAGGGGTGACAGAGGGCTTGCAGGTGGAAGGCATTTAAGAAGACGGGACCGACTGCTGCAGAAGGAAGGAGAGGGTGTAATGTGGGGTAGCACTGCTGACAGGCCCGGTCTGGACTGGAGGACGGACTCACCGAGGTGAGCAGACCCGTGGAACGCAACGTGGGGACTGCGGCCGTGCTCGCTGACAGAGCAGATGCGGAAGCGGTAGTCACCCTCGGAGGGCACGCAGTCTCCCGGCACCTCCACGGCCCCGGCTTTCTCAACGCTGAAGCACTGGACCCAGTCTTCCGAGCCCACCTTCTGCCGCTCTAGCCGGTAGATGAAGGGGGTCTCGGGAGCTGGCTCGGGAGGCTTCCAGGTCAGCAAGACCACGTTCTTGCGGCCCTTGAACATCTCTGCAAGCACCGGGGGTCCCGGGGGACTGTGCTTGACGCCTGAGACAAACGCAGGGTTTGTATGGGAGCCCTGCCCCAGCCTCCCATCGCCCTTCCTCCTTAGGTCCACTTCCCAACCCAGTCACCCTCCTGCCCTGGCTCTCCTGTCCAGCCCTTGAGGAGTCTGACCAAGGGCTTTCACGCCCTCACATTTGACTCTCAGAAGAGTGGTGGTCCGGGAGTTGCCCAGGCTAAAGGTGACTTCGCCAGCATCTTCTCGAGTGACCCCCGGAAGGACCAGGGCATGCATGTGGCCGGAGCTGCTCTGGCAGGTGGTTGGCAGGTCCTCCCCATCGCGGCTCCAGCGCCCCTCGACCCCAGCCTCTCGCGTCTCCACCAGCAGCACGGCGTTCTCGCCTTCCAGAACGTCGAGCTTCCGGGGCAGCCGCTTCAGGATAGGCCCTGAGAGGCAGACGGGAGTCCATTAGCCAGGGGTCAGGGGTCAGGGGTCAGGGCACCTGTCTGTCTCAGCCTCGGCCTCCTCCCGCTGGCCAGCCGACCTTTGACCGTCACATTGGCCACGGTGCGCACCCGGCCGCGCATTTCGCACAGGTAGACCCCGTCGTCATCCGCCTTCAGCCTGTGGATGATGAGGCGCCTGACGGTGCCCTCCTCAATCTGTTCGTATTTGCGGCAGGGCAGCAGCCGCTGGTCCTCGCGGAACCAGGCCGTGGGAATGCGGGAGTTGGGGACTTTGCACTCCAGCACGGCAATCCCATTCTCCCGGCCCTCCACATCCTGTAAGGGCCTGGAGAAGCGGAGTCGGGGCTCTGTGGAGAGGAGAGAGACAGAGAAGGCTCTAGGGAGGGACTCCTCTTGGCATCATCAACGGCCTAAACCCACATTAGCTCACGCCATTTGCTTTTCTCCCAGAGCCAGCAGGCATTGTGGAAGCACAGAAACACCTCCAGAGGGGAAGTCAGAGGCCTAAATCCTTGTCTCACCCCGACACTAGCCACATCACCTGGAGCAAGGCCATTGTAGTGACCTTGGGCCTCAGGTGTTTTACCTATAAGTGGGAAAAGGGATGGAAGGGCTTGGACCACATCAGTGATTTTCAAACTGTTCCCTTGGGCCCTTCAAAGGCACCATACAAATTCTGAGTTGAATTTTCTTTTCAAGCATTTTCAAAACTGCATTTTGCAAAAAGAAAGCATGATGCTGGAAACAACCCCGTGGGTTCACCTGCTGCTGGAGCAGTGCGAAGCTCTGCCTGCCTGCTGGGCTTTTTTGTCCTGCTAGAGTTCAGCTCCCCTGGCCAGTGCGTGGCCGCCTGCCCGAGAGGTCACCCCCGTGGCACAGGTGCCACATGCTTGACTGTGTGCCAGGCTGGGCTCAGGAGATTTGCCAAGTTTTTTTCCTCGGAGGAAAAAAGTTGGACAATAACTAGTAGAGGTATAATCCTGCAGGTCGTGATGGATTCCGATTATGGAGAGCTTAACTTCCAGTGTGAGCTTGGGGTGCTTCCCCCACCCCCGTTTTCTATTTATGAGTATTTATTAGATGTTGGTGACTCAACTTCGAAATATAAATTTCTTCTCCTTCACCTTCCTCTTGCAAACCCGGGGAGAGCAGTCTAAAGAAAGAATGGCTAAAATTCGCAGGGCAGTTTTTCTCCCTCAAGTTTACCTTTGGTCTGAATCAGGAGTTGCTCAATGTGAGGCCTGCAGCTAGGCCTTCCCCACAAGGTTCACAGACCAGATCCAGTAATGAGTACAACCTCCACTTTAAATGTATGTATTCAATAAAATAGCCCCCGTCCTCACTGATTGGCTCTGTAAGTATGTTATAAATCTGGACTTAGAAACTTACAGCCAGAAAATGATCCTTTTCTCTTATAATATACTAGAGGCCCGGTGCATGAAATTTGTGCAAGGGGGGGGGAGGTAGGGGATGTGTCCCTCAGCCCAGCCTGCACCCTTTCCAATCTGGGACCCCTCGGGGGATGTCCGACCCCCGCTCTAGGCCCCTGCAGGATTGGGCCTAAAGAGGCAGTTGGACATCCCTTGCAATCTGCAACTGCTGGCTCTTAACCGCTCACCTGCCTGCCTGCCTGCTGGTTCCTAACCGCCTCTGCCTCCTCCTGCCACGGAGGCTTTGTTCAGAAGATGTCCGTCTAATTAGCATGTTACCCTTTTATTAGTATAGATTGGGGCCCTAGGTGGGATTTCCATTGGGGGAGAGGAAGTAAACTAACAGGCTGAAAAAAACCACTGGACTAGAAGAGTGCTAGGCCTCTCTCAGTTAATAAGTCAAAGGGAGGTTTTCCACTTCATGCCTCAGAACCACCTGGGGAGTTTGCTAATCAGGTCCTGGATACCTTGGAGGCCTAGTAAATCCGAATCCCTGGGGGTGGGAAGCGGGAAGAAAATGGGATTTTAATACCCCGCCTCCTGTCTCCCAGTCCCCCCACCTTCGCCCGAGCAGCACAGGGCACCGAGAGGGCTGGAGTTGGGGGACCTGGGAGGGGGCGCCGCCACACCTTTGACGTGCAGCTGCACGGCGCTGAGCGTCTGGCCAGCCGAATTGCGCGCGGCGCACACGTAGAGCCCGCGGTCCCGGGCCTGGCAGTACAGCACCTTGAGCACGAAGCCGCCGTCGCGGTCGCGGTACATGAGGCGGCGGCGGTCGGGGAGCAGCGGGCGGCCCTCCCAGAGCCATTCGATCTCGGGCTCGGGCTTGCCCATCACGTAGCAGCGGAACTTGGCGTGCTTGCCCTCGTTCACCCAGAAGGTCTTGGGCGCGCACTTGAGCGGCTCCACCACGGGCTTGGGGGCCTCGTCGGGGTCCTCGGGCGGGCTCTCGGGGAGCTGGCTCACCTGGAGCAGCGCGCCCGCCTGCGCGTGGCCGTGCGCGTTGCGCGCGTGGCACACATAGACGCCCGAGTCGGGCAGCCGCGCCGCCCGGATGCGCAGCGCCAGGCTCACGCCCCCGCCGCCCTCCGCGCGGCCCGGCTCGAGCGCGAAGTGGCTGCTGTCCCACACTTCGTCCAGGGCCATCCCGTCCTTCTCCCAGGACAGCGTGGGCGCGGGGAGGCCCCCCGCCTGGCACGCCAGCACCACCTCCGTCCCCCGCAGCACCCACTGCGACCGGGGGCCCGTCAGGAACACCGGGGCGCCCTCTCCGGCCCCCGGCGGCGGCAGTGGGCGCTCGGCGGGCTGGGGCTCGGGCTCGGGGCCCGGAGGCTCCAGCACGGTGACCGCGGCCGCAGCGTAGGCCTCCCCCGCCGCGTTGCGGGCGCGGCACACGTAGACCCCCGCGTCGGTGGGCAGCGCGCCAGTCAGCAACAGGCCGTGCTCGGCGCCGTCGGCCGGGAAGCTCAGGCGCTCCGAGGCCGCCAGCTGCTGCCCGCCCTTCTCCCAGACGACGGTGGGCGGCGGCTCCCCCAGGACCACGCACTTGAGCTCGGCCTCCGCGCCACTTACCACCCGCACGGGCCGCGGGAAGCGCAGGAAGCACGGGGGGCTGCCCTGATCGCCCGAGCCTGCCTTCATCGCGGCGGCCGCCGACGACCCGCAGCGGCTGGGGGAAGGGCGGGTGGTGGGCGGACGCGCGGAGGCCCGAAGCTGTGGAGGGAGCCCGGGAGGCGGGGGGCGTCCGGGAGCTCGGCGTGGGGATCCGTGCAGCTCTCCCCGGACCGCCCGCCTCCTTACCCTCGCCCGGAGCTGTGGCTCCGCGGCGCAGAGATTCCGGGCCGGGAGCCCAGAGCTCAGGGGGCAGTCCTTCCTGTTTGCCTTCACAGCGAGGAGCCCTGCAGCCTCCGCGGCAGCGTCTGGGCCTCCTGCTCCCGAGAGCCTCTCTTCCCAGCCCCCTCCCACAGCCTGGGCCTCTTTCCCCTCCTCCCTCCCTCCTGCAGCCGCCAGGTCCCCAACCTCCCGCTGGGCTGGGGCCGGAGTGTCAGGGCGCCTGCAGCTGCCAATCCCAAAAATATTCTCTGATGACACAGCTGGAGGACTAAGCCCAGACTGGCTCCTGCAGGCTAAGTTTAGAGCAGGCGGGACCACCTGCCCGCACACTACCCCCGGTTCCAGCCCCAGTCTCAGCCCTTCCTCCAATGCCGGCCCCCCGCAGCAGCTTGTTTGAAAGGGGCCCCAGGAGGTCTGAGGGCTGGCGCACTGTCTCCCTGACAAATGACACTTTTAGGAGCTGGCAGACCCCAGCTCCTAGCCTCCTGCCCCACCTGATGTCACTCCTGTGCTGGGTCTGGGACGTGACCCACATAGTGGGGTGTGTGTGTGTGTGGGGGGGGGGGGGTTGTAAGTGTGGGTCAGGTCACTTAGGGTGAAAACCCTCCCCAGCACCTTCCCCCACATTCCTGGCGGGAATGGGAGATAAGGCTCAGGGCCGCAGACATCTGCGTCAGAGAGAAGGTCTCAATGCCATAGGCAGGGGCAACTCAGACTGCAGGGCGTGGGAAGGCCTGGGGAAGAAGGGTGAGAAGGGTAGAAGAGGGCGGGGGAGGGATGGGGAGGGGACAGTGGGGAGGTTCTGGGCAGACCCTGACAAAGGGGCAGTGATAGGGTGTGGGTTCAGCATTGACAGGGACAGGTGAGCCATGTTGCTACAGCTGCCGCTGCTGCTCCTCTTGCTGGTGGCTCCACAGTGGGGGCATGGCTGCCAAGGGTCAGAACTGGACCGGGAACTTGTCCTGGCCAAAGTGAGGGCCCTGTTCCTGGATGCTTTGGGGGCCCCAGCAGTGAGCGGTGAAGGCGGGGACCCTGGAGGCAGGCGTCTGCCCCGAAGACATGCTGTGGGGGGCATCCTGCGCAGGGGCTCGGAGCCTGAGGAGGAGGATGTCTCCCAGGCCATCCTTTTCCCAGCTGCAGGTAATGAGGATGGGGAGCGGGGCACTTTGAGAAGCAGTGTGGCATATAGCATGGGATTGGAAGGTAGGCAGATCTGGGTTTGAATCCCAGGCCTGCCACTCAACTGGCTTGGCAACGTGGGCCAATGACTGAACCTCCCTGAGCTTCTGTCTCCTCATCTATAAAACGAACGGGTAATGATGCCTACTTCTCAGGATTCAGGGAGACGGTGTATTCTGCGAACGCACCACTCAGAGGAGGAGTTAGGGGGGTTTTCGCCTGGGAGGCCAAGGGTCTCTAGAGACAGAGATATCTGGTGTGGGACCTTTTTTGTCACCTTTCCTCTTATCTCTGTCTTTGCTCCCTGCTCCAAACCTTGTTTCTTTTGCCCCAAGTAGCTGAGTCTTGGGAAGACATCAGGGAGGCAGGAGAAAGAGTCGTTTGGAAACTTTTCTGGGATACTTAGTCGAGCTTCTCTTCAGTTCCTTTCTCACCTTTCCTTGTTCCACTAACTCAGTGAGTAGAGGGCTCCTTTGGGTGGACTTTCTTGGGATCTGGCCCACCTTTCTTTTAGGGAGCACCCCTGCCGCCCTGCTCCTCAGTCCCCATGCAGCACGGTGAGTAGAAGTGTGGCTTTGGGATTGGGCAGAATCCCAGCCTGGCCTCTTAGTAGTTCAATGCCACTTTACCTTTCTAATCCTCGGTTTCTCTACCTGCAAAATGGGTCAATTGTTGTGAGGTTTATAATGAGATAATCCATGTAACGGTATAGCCCCAGTTGCCACTTCCTCAGCTGGTGCTGGTTCGTGCTTGTTTAGTATAGTCTGTGTACCTGTCAGGGTAAGGATGCCAACTGCACTTTCTTAGAAAGAACTTTCCTTTATTCTCAGCTTTCCTTTCTCCTCTTCCTACTCTTTAGACGGTGGACTTATGTTAAAGAATTTATCGTGCAATATTTCTGACATGTAAAAAGATATAAAGTGTAATATAACAAGTGCCTGTGAACGCACCATTCAAGTTGCCATCTCACACTAGCAGATGAACAAAACGTTAAGTCTAAATAACAATTCCAAGTGCTGGTGTAGGTAGAGTGGCAGGGCCTCTTGCACATGGCTGATGGGAATAGAAACTGGTAAAACCACTGTGGAGAGAAGCCGGCAATGTCTTGTATTTTTGAAATCCTTTTATGATGAAATAACAAATGGGGTGCCTTTGTCGGTTCTCCCAAGACTGGGACGAGTCCCTGAGTCTGGCAGACCTCTCAGTGGAGTGCTTGGCAGGCTCCTGAATGGCAGTCGCTTTCCTCCTGTCTAGGAGGAGGGCTCCTGGGCTCTGCCAGTCAGGATTGCCCTTTCTCTACCCTCTGTCTCCTGCAGGTGCCCGCTGTGAGGACCAGCCAGCTGCAGGAGAGCTGGCCCACAAGGCAGAGGAGGGCCTCTTCACATATATGTTCCGACCGTCCCAGCACACACGCAGCCGCCAGGTGACTTCGGCCCAGCTGTGGTTCCACACGGGGCGGGACAGGCGGGGCACAGCAGCCTCCAATAGCTCTGGGCCCCTGCTAGACCTGCTGGCCCTGTCATCTGGGGTTCCCATGGCCGTGCCTATGTCACTGGGCCAGGCACCCCCTCGCTGGGCTGTGCTGCACCTGGCCACCTCCGCCCTCCCTCTGCTGACCCATCCGGTCCTGGTACTCCTACTGCGCTGTCCTCTCTGTTCCTGCTCAGCCCGGCCCGAGACCACGCCCTTCTTGGTGGCCCACACACGGGCCAAGCCGCCCAGTGGAGGAGAAAGAACCCGACGCTCCACTCCCCCGCTGCCCTGGCCTTGGTCGCCCGCTGCACTGCGCCTGCTGCAGAGGCCTCCAGAGGAGCCCGCCGCCCATGCCCACTGCCACAGAGCAGCCCTCAACATCTCCTTCCAGGAGCTGGGCTGGGATCACTGGATCGTACACCCTCCTAGCTTCATCTTCTACTACTGTCATGGTGGCTGTGGGCTGCCTACTCAGCCAGACCTGTCTTTGCCAGTCCCTGGAGCTCCCCCTACTCCTTTCCAGCCCCTTTCTCTGCTGCCAGGGGCCCAGCCCTGCTGTGCTGCTATCCCGGGGACCATGAGGTCCCTACGTGTCCGCACCACCTCAGATGGGGGTTACTCTTTCAAGTATGAGACAGTGCCCAACCTTCTCACGCAGCACTGTGCTTGCATCTAAGGGAGTCCTGCTGGTGGTCAAGCCCTGCCATCACCCCTTCTACTTCTCTGCCTGAGGACTCCCCTCCTCTCCACCCCTGCGACAATAAAGAACCCGGTGCATATTATGTCTATGAGTTGACATTGCATCCTAGGGCTTCTCTGATATGGTCAGGGTGGCGGGGAGATCTGGTCTCTGGGAGCATGGGACTGTGGGATCTCAGGTCGCTCAGCCTCACTTGACCTCAGAGATCTGGGGTTCAAGAGCTGGATTTGGATGCCTATCTGGTGGGAAGCTATACTGCTTGGGGGTGACACAAAGGTGTTCCACGCTCCTGACAGCCACTCTGGAGACAGAACTAGCCCTCATGCCAGTTGGACCTGATATGTCCATCGGGTTGTCTGCCCTGCCACACGTAAAGGCAACTGAGGCACACAGAGTGCCTACCTCTAAGGCGGCCAGAAGCCCCTCCCCTGCCATTCTCTGACTCCGCGATGGAGACCTACCTAAAGGTCAGGTGATTCGTAGAGTGGCCAGAGATCATTAACAGAGGTTCAGAGCTGGTCAGATCTTGGATTTCTCAGGAACTTGGGTGGGACGTGAGGGAAAGATGTGTGTCCGAAAGTTGACAAGGGCAGAGAGGAGGTGCAAAAATGAAGACCTGAGGATTTTAATTTGCTGAGGGCCCTGGAACTCCCTCAAACCTATCATTGGGTCTTGATGTAGCCCTTCGTGAAGCCTGGTTCTTGAAATCATTGGCTCCCTTGATGCACCCTGTGTATCTTTTTTTTTTTTTAATCCCAAATTAAAATGTTTACAAATTTAGAGAGAGGGAAAGGGAGAGAGAGAGAGAGAGGAAGAGAGAAACATTGATGTGAAAGAGAAACATCAATTGGTTGCTTCCCACAGCTACCTCAACCTGGTACAGAACCTACAATCTTGGTATGTGCCAGCCGTGGGCAAACTACGGCCCGTGGGCCGGATCCGGCCCGTTCGGCTGTTCTATCCGGCCCGTGGAGCCGAAAGAGCGGAGGGTTCTCTTGCTCTCCCCTCTGCTCCTTCACCAGCAGCAGTGTTAACATGGCAACGTCGGGAAACACGGCCGCAGCTCCTTCTTCTGAGTCCAGTTTAAGAACCCATTGTGGCCCTCGAGTCAAAAAGTTTGCCCACCCCTGGTATGTGCCCTAACAAGGAATCGAACCTGCAACCTTTTTGGTGTGTAGGATTACACTTCAACCAACTCAGCCACATTGGGCCCGGCCACCCTATGTAGCTTTCTGTTACCCCTTAACTCAGTCCTTAATGCTGGAAGTGTGGAAAGGCCGAGCCCACTGCTGAAAAAATGTGTGATCTCGTGTGAATCTGTGTACACTCTTTGTGTACATGCTGAGTCCAGAGCAGGGTGCAAAGAGCCCCTTTCTTTTCCCATTGGGTCCATTCTGCCTGCCTTAATTGGCCATTGGGATCCCCACCCCCACCCCTTCCTCCCTGCTTTTTTCACTCTTCTCCCCTGGGTCTTGTTATCCTCCTGCCCCCCGACACCCCTTCACTTCCCACCCCTGCTCTGGAAGTCACTGGTTTGGTTCCATCCAGTCTCCCTTTAATGGGGGTATGGATGGGGGAGGGTTGGGGATGCTCAGGTCCCTCAGACTGAAATTCTAGAGCACTTTCTAATGCTGACTGCACAACTGCATGTGTATTTCTCCTAACAGACTGACTCATCAAAGACTCCCTCCTACTAACCCAGCTGAATGGGGTGAGCCAGTAATGCCCAGGAAGGGCATGTGGAGGGAGAGAGCTCCATCGGCACCCTTTGGCTACCACCTTCCCCGTCCTGAGCTGAGCTGAATGAGATACTGTACTGGATGGGAGAGAGTGCAGTCATCAGAACCAGAGGGGTGACAGAGAGGGAGGGAGGGAAACAAGAGCCCATGAGAGTAGCCTTCCCTCGGCCACACTCACACTCTTGCCATAGGCAGGCCCCGTCTCTGTTGACACTGAATCCCAAAGGAAACTGCTGTTGTTCTGGAGAGGAGAGCTGCCTGTCAGAGCTCCCACTCCCAGCACCTTCATGTAGACCCAGCATCGGGGCTCCTGGGTTGCTACTCAGGCAGTGCACTGGGGAGGTGACTGGCTGGGCTGGGCCAGTGCTGGGAATGGGAGATGTGCCTGAAGCCTGCCTGAGCACCACTCTCCCTGTGGCTTCCCTTGCCAGATCCTCCCGGCCTGAGGGGGCCTTTCCCTGGGATCTTCAATCCTCCTACTAGGCTCAGGATCCTTCCTCTTCTTGCTGGGGCCACCTGTGACCCTGTGTTATCTAGACTTTCCTGTCCCAGGAATGTGAATGAGATCCCATGGCTGGGGACACTACTGAAGGGCACAGAGTTCAGCACTAGGTTACTTAGCAGATGGTGTTGCTGGTAAAAATGTTCACGGATCTGAGGCAAAGGGAGAAAAGTGAGTACCACATAGTGTCTTTCAAGGAAGCCAAAGATATTCATTTTATTATTTTTTAAAATCTTTATTGTTGAGAGTATTACAGATGTTCCCCTTTTCTCCCCCAAAAGGTGTTCATTTTAAAGGGCTATCCTTTTTCCTAAAGTTATCATTTCTCTGTGAGTGTGTGTGTGTGTCAAAGTGTTATTTCTTTTATTATATTCAGGTGATGGTAGAAGGTAGTGGGTTTTTGTTTGTTTTAAAGTTTTTTAATTAGCAAAATTAAAACTTGGAAATTCTTATTTGGAGCCTAAGATTTTTCTTTGTAATTTTGCTGATGAAAATGATGAAATTCCCAAATCTGTGAAACCCTGAAATCTGGGAGTCAGTCACTGGTCTGGGCCACCCCTTCCAGGGTCTTAAGGCCTTAGATTCTGCTAACTTAGCAAATCAGGAAGCTACAGCCGCCCCTCCCTAAGAGCGCAGAGAGTGGCTAAAGACATCTTTTGCCCTCACTCCTTGCCATGAGAGTAAGAGCAGTACCTTCAGAGATCCTCTCTGTTCCCAGTGCTAATCATTAGGCACACTTCGAATACTCTTCATTCAGAGTCACTTTGAGTAGAAAACCCAACCCAAACGAGCTTAGATCAAAAATAAAAAATAAAAGTATCACTGGTTCATATCAAGTCTGTGAGCACAGCTGGCCAAAGTATGGCTTGACTCTGGGCCCCAAAGATCCAGCTGTAGGTCTACATCCCCTGGGTCAGCTCTGTCCCAGGTCCATGGTGGCCTGGGCAGGTCCAGCCTCCCATCAATACCCCACTTGGTCTAGCAAGAGGGAGTTCACATACAGAAGTCCCAGAAGGAGTCTTAGCGGCCTGATTGTCCTGATTAGGGTCATGTTCTCCTCCAGGAAGGGTGTCCAAGGGGACAGAATGAGTTAATGACTTAGATTATGTGTCCTACCCCTGCAGCCCAGAGACTAAAGCACAAGGGCTAAATGTGAACAAGGTGATCTCCCCAAAGAAGGGTTTAGTTACTCCCCAAAAGGGGTAGAGGCTAGAGAAAAGTACTGTTGGTTTCTCCTCCAAGTTGTCTCTCACCTCAAGCCCTTTCTCTCTCCCTACATAGACACCAATTTGCCATGTAGGGGCCATTCTTGATTGGGCAATTTAGCAGTCTCTCTAACCAGTCATTCCCTACCCTTCCGTCCAGGGCATGCCCACCTGGCTGCCAGAGGATACTTCTTTTGTGATCATGTCCCTTATGTACACAAAGTTCAATCCACTTTGTGTGGTATTCATGCCCTTTACAACTGACCCTAAACCCATCCTTGCAACCTGATCTTACACCCATTTCTCCCTTCCTCTCCGCACCTAACCACCCACCCAAACTCAAATACATCATGATGTTCTCAAGCTGCCATGTATCTTCAGCATGTCTCCTTTCCCCAGGCAATGCCTTCTTTTTTTAAAAAATTTTATTTTAAAATATTATTTTATTGATTTTTTACAGAGAGGAAGGGAGAGAGATAGAGAGTTAGAAACATCAATCAGCTGCCTCCTGCACACTCCCTACTAGGGATGTGCGGGCAACCAAGGTACATGCCCTTGACCGGAATTGAACCTGGGACCCTTGAGTCCGCAGGCTGACGCTCTATCCACTGAGCCAAACCAGTTAGGGCAGGCAATGCCTCCTTTAAAATCCAACCCTGATGTCATCTCTTCTGTGACTTTCCTTGATCCCCAGATGGTAGAGTCAGCCACTCATTCCTCACTGCTTCCTGGCACATTGCTTTTTAATGCTGATTTAAAAAAAAAAATTACTTGGCCCTCAGCCAGTTTGGCTCAGTGGATAGAGCGTCAGCCTGCAGACGGAAGGGTCCCAGGTTCAATTCCAGTCAAGGGAACATGCCCAGGTTTCGGGCTCGATCCCCAGTAGGAGGCATGCAGGAGGCAGCCAATCAATGATTCTCTCTCATCATTGATGTTTCTATCTCTCTCCCTTCCTCTCTGAAATCAATAAAAAAAAAATAAAAAAAAATAAAAAATGTTACTTGTTTTTTATTTCATACATAGCACACATATACAGTCTAATAGTAAAGATTCAAATATTGAATATATTTGAATTCAAATATAAAAAATATATGAAGTTCCCTTGATTGTTTCTCCCAATTTCCGTCCCTTCCACAAAGGTGAATATCCTGCCAGACCTATTCCTGAGTTTATATACATACATCTATCTTATAGAAATAGTCTTTTTTCCC
Organism: Myotis myotis; assembly: GCF_014108235.1. Lineage (NCBI taxonomy): Eukaryota > Metazoa > Chordata > Mammalia > Chiroptera > Vespertilionidae > Myotis > Myotis myotis. The sequence goes on from NW_023416390.1 coordinate 22,844,548, forward strand.
CCTCATGAATATGATGCAATTCTTTTACTTTATTTCTGAGAGCTTCCTATGACTTTATTTTCCAATCCTACTATTACCTCCCCCCACCCCACTTAGCAACCATACTTCTGCCCCCAAGAAATAAGCTTCTTTTGTTAATCGCATTAGTTATATAACAAAAACGTACACAGCACTTACTGTGCCAGGCATGTTACAACTAAAAGCTCATGCAACTCTCATAGCAACTTATGAGGCAGGCACTGAGATTATTACACCCATTGCACGAATGAAGAAACTGAGGCACAGAGAGATTAATAACTGAAGAGTCAAATCCCTAGTAAGTGGTGGAGCCAGAATTTGAACGTCAGAAGTCTTGTTCCGGCGTCTGTGCACTACAGCTCTACTACATTACCACATCCCCTCTGCCTCTCCTCTGTTCTTCAAGTCTGCCTGCTGGAGAGACAAAACTATTTGTGTCCATTGATAAGAGGGGTGTCCCGGCTCCAGGACACTTGTGCAGACAGCAATCACTTTTTATTTTTGGCAATAATCTTTAATCTGAAATTTCTTATCCTTTTTTTTTTTAAATTCTCAGTGAAAACATTCTTTACTGGTAAGCAGACACTTCAAACTTTTTTTTTTTATTAGATTTGTTGTGCAAAATGACTGACCTCATACATGGCTGTCTAACTGCTTGTTACATAATGTTTTTTGAGCTGATTAAAAGTAACAGTGACTGCAGCAGTAAAAAGAGATTGAGGAAAACAACTCTAAACGAAGCAAAACACGATGTAGCACATGTGAAGGTGTTGCTCATCGCTCCTGGGTGTTTCGCTTCGCTCCTGATGTAAACCTCTATATTTTGGAAGGCTATTATAGACCAACCGGCACTTGTCTTTGTATGCACATCTGTAGGCACTCCACCTAACTGATTTTAAAAATCCTACCAGAGCCTGTGTTTGAGTGTTGGTAGGTGTGGCAGGTGTGGCTCAGTGTTTGAGTGTTGATCTTTGAACCAAGAGGTCCCTGGTTCGATTCCCAATCAGGGCACATACCCGGGTTTCGGCTCGACCCCCATTGGGGGCCATGCAGGAGGCAGCCGATCAATGATTTTCTCTCATTGGTGATGTTCCTATTTCCCTCTCCCTCTCCCTTCCTCTCTGAAATAAATTAAAAAAAAAAAAAAAAGGATGGAAGAAGGAGGGCACAAGCCAAGGAATACATGCAGCCGCTAGAATCTGGAAAGACAAGGAACAAAACAAAAGAGAGGAAAATATTCACAGCACAATTTCCTGAGACGTTAACAATAGGAGGTTTAGCCGTAAACGGATTCACACTCACACGTACTCCCCTTTGTTTGTCCCTTGAGAGACGAGGGGCTGATCATACAGGTAGGAGCATGAACGGGTTGAGAAGCGAATTGTTCAAGATGGCAGATGTTCAAGAACTGAGGTTTTACTGTATTCAATTTGTAATCTGGCACTGGAACCGTCTGCCATAGCACTACCTCTACCATAATTTGCATTATGTTTGTGGTAGGCAGAATAATGGCCCCCTCTCCCTAAAGATGTCTACATCCTAATCCCCAGAACCTGTGAAAATGTTACCTTACCAGGTAAGAGAGATTTAAGATTGTCGATGGAATTAAGGTTGCTAACCTGATAACCTTAAAATAGGGAGATTATCATGGCTTATCCAGGTGGGTCCAATGTAGTCACAAAGGCCCTTAAGAGTGAAGTAGGGAGGCAGAATAGTGTCAGAGTGATGTGATGGGAAAAAGACTTGTCAGCTGGTGGTAGGTGGTTCCAGTTTGACACCAACAGGAATCCCCAATTTAGGGTGTGGTAAAAGAGGAAACTTTATTTAGTGCAAAACAGCTCAATTGTCATACAGCCTCTCACTAGACAGCTCTGCTCCGCTCCATGCTGGTCTGTTCTGGCCTGCACTGTCCCTCCCAGCCCAGTGTTTCAGCTCAGCCAGGAGACAGCAGGCTTCGTGGCAAGGAAAAGTGTGTTCCCAGAGTTAGACAGGAGCTGCCTTGCCTGGCCGTGTGCTCAGTGGTTGAGCATCAACCACAGGAAGCGGCACCTCAATAATTCTCTCATTATTGGTGTTTCTCTCTCTCTCTCCCTCTTCATTCCTCTCTGAAATCAATAATAAAAAACAACAACAACAACAACAAAAAACATAAGAAAAAGAAAGAGGAACTGGCTTATGTAGACAGAAGTCCCTACCCCTGGCCCTTGATTGATTTGTCCTCATGCAAATGAGGGCTCCAAATCCTTATAGTTTGGTCCAAAGGGCAGTGTCCTGATTGGATGGGGAAAGCCTCAGTCCTATTGGTTGAAACCGAATTCCAGGAACTCCTTTTTAAGCGGTGGCTCAGATGGCACAAACACAGTGTGGGCAGGCAGTTCAGTGCGGGCTTCTCCCTCAAGTGCAGTTTGTGTGAGAAGCTCCCATGTGGAAATGACTGCTAGGCTTCGATTTTTACAATTTGAGCCCCGTTAGCCACCCGGATACCCTTTTTAGTTGGTGTCTTTCTCCGGGTTCATGGACTAAATTGGCCATTGTTGGCTGGGAAGTGGGCAGTGTCTCAAGCTGGCAAAGACAAGAAACAGATTCTCCCCTGGATCCTCTAGAAAGAAATGTGGCTCTGCTGACACCTGCATTGTGGCCTAGTGAGATACATTTTAGACTTCTGGCCTTGAGAACTATGGGTCATAAGTGTTCGCTGTTTTAAGCAGCTAAATTGATGTAAGTTCTTGAGATAGCAATAGAAAACAAATACAATGTTGAAATGTGATTGCCGGTGTCTGTCTCTTCCACCACACTGCCAGCTTCTGGAGAACAAGAGCCACACGCTCGTCTCCTTTATTTACCCAGAATCCAGCACAGGTCTGGCACAGTCAGGGCTCAGTAAATATTTGTTGAACGAATGAACGAACGAATGAATGAATGAAAGACTGCTCTAACTTTGAGGTTCTACAGAGGCTCTGGGATTCCAAAGCCGGCTCTGCCTCGCCCTTCCTTCAGCCATGAAGACCCTAAGTCAGCGGTTCTCAACCTGTGGGTCACGATCCCTTTGGCGGTCGAACGACCCTTTCACAGGGGTCGCCTAAGACCATCCTGCATATCAGATATTTACATGACGATTCATAACAGCAGCAACGTTACAGTTATGAAGTAGCAACGAAAATAATTTTATGGTTGGGTCACAACATGAGGAACGGTATTTAAAGGGCCAGAAGGTTGAGAACCACTGCAAGCCCTTTGATCTCACTCTTCTCTTGTTTCCTTTTCCCATTGACCCATGTTTCACACTGCAGGCTTCTCTCTTGCTTTATGGTTCTCAACCTTCCTAATGCCGCGACCCTTTAATACAGTTCCTCATGTTGTGGTGACCCCCAACCATAAAATTATTTTCGTTGCTACTTCATAAATGTAATGTTGCTACTGTTATGAATCGTAATGTAAATATCTGATATGCAGGATGTATTTTCATTGTTCGCGACCCAAAGGTTGAGAACCGCTCACTCCAGCGCTGTAGGCAAGGAAAATTGAGATGGAAAGCACATGTCACATATGTATCTAACTTTGCCAACAGGCCTGCGGGTTATGCCGGAAACAGTGACTTTCTCTTCCTCTCCTCCTGCTTTCCTTTCTCCCCGTGGATGCCTCCACTCACACTTCCTATCAGGCGTTCACTCCTTCCCCACGTGCTTGCATGGGGAATGTAGGCTTCACCTCATCTCTTCCTTTCTGGGTTCTGAATGAGGCACAGGGTCCCTATCTTTCTTATGGCCCTTCGTAACCCCCTTCTCAGATGAATTCACAGGCTTTTAGGATAGACAATGAAAAGAATTAAAGGCACTCTCAGGTGACCTGTTTACGATAAAGCCACTCAGAGAATCCCTCACTGTATTTTCTGCAGAAGTGCAAAGTCCAGTCAGGCTGGGTGACCAGAGTTGCTGCTGGGTCACTGGAATATTATTTTCTTGCTTCCTTTCAGTCAGCCATTCTCAAGCCCTGGCTTCTCTGATTTCACATGAAGCTTGGCTTCTGCCTCTTTGGCATTCTCTCCGTGTGCCTGGTTGTCCTGGAACCAGGCTCTGATGGGCTTGCTTGGTAGTGGTCCAATGCAGAGTTCTTATGCTAGACTTCCTCCAATGCTGCTTATTTGTCCCGAATGTTTGATTTTTTGTGACCGTGTACATTCCTAGTGTCTTTTGTGGCTGAATGGGCCAAGGGACACAATGTGTGGTAACTTATGTAGAAAGAACTGCGTCTGACCACTCAATGCTGGGGCCTTGGGCACCAGGCACAAAGACTCTAGTGTAGGTAATAATCACACCTCTTCATTCTTTTCCATTTGCCCCACCCCCCATCCCAACTCCATGAAGAGACCTAGTTGATGAAACAAGTAAATCGTACAATTTCACCCTCCCACCCACAACACAATTTCAAGTGTAAAAATGTTCATTTCTGAGGAATCCTTAGATCTCAGGCATCTGATCTGCTGCAGGAGGCTGTGGCACCGGAGTGGTGAGGTCTAGATCCAGGACATGTCTAGCTCATATCTTACAGATGAACTAGGCAACCGTCCAGGGCATTGCATGCTCCAGGGTAACTGAAACAAGCAGGCTTGTTTCAAACAGACCAGGACCCTGAAGTCTGTATTCTCAGGTCGCTGATTTTGCTATTCTTGTATGAAGATGCCCTCTCCTTCTTTCTTCCCGTCCATGCTGCCTAAGCTAGTGGCCAGCACACCTTTCCTTACCCCTTTGGTCATACACATTGTGCAGAGGCTACCCCAGTGAACTTAGGAGTGGCAGGGAAGCTACCAGTGGCAGCTGCTTACAACTCACTTCTCTCCTCATGCATTATAACAGGGGTCGTGAAGCCTGAGGTGGGTGAGCTGGGCCTCGCTAGTACCTAGTACCACATCCGCTGCTGCGCTGGGAGGTCTTGGTCATGTGCTTGGAAGGTCCAGCGGCACATTTATTTATTTAATTTTTTTAAAATATATTTTTTATTGATTTCACAGAGGAAGGGAGAGGGAGAGAGAGATAGAAACATCAAAGATGAGAAAGAATCATTGGCCCTAACTGGTTTGGCTCAGTGGATAGAGCGTCAGCCTGCGGACTGAAGGGTCCACCGAGCCACCTTTGCTGGGCCTCAGAAGAGTTTTATTAGAGCATGCTATCATAGCATTTCTCTGAGAAACACATTTTGATTCACGGTAATATGAAATTATGCAGTAGCAGGCCATATAGATAACACTGCTGTCTAAGGACAAATTTTTTTTGAAATGACATTGCATGCCTTATAAATAAAGAGCAGTCTTTAAGAAGTAAATTTGAACCTTAAACTTTGAAGAATCCTTAGATTTAATTTTAAAACAATGGTTAGCTCTTTAATCCTTCTGAAATTTAATGTGCATTGTATGAGGGATGGAATTTAGTTTTTTCCCAGATGGAAAGTTAATTGTCCCCAAACTACTGAAGAATTCATTATTTATACCATTTAAATAAATTTTATTGTATATAGTAAAAAAAAATTCCATGTAATCATGGTTGTTTCTTTAGTTCTATCAATATTTATCTGTAACTGTTGTCAGTGTCATGCTGCTTTGGTTACTGTGGCCTTATAGACATTTTGCTATCTGGCAGGGTACGGCCCCTACTAGTGCTTCTTGTGTTTTTTTTTTTCTACAACATTTCTTGGCAATGCTCATGTGTTTAGTCTTCCAGAGGAATTTTAGAATCAACTTGTCAAGTTCCAAAATCTTCCTATTGGAATTTTGATGAAAATTGCATTCAATTTAGATCATTATAATATTAAATTAAATGGAATAATCTTTCATCAGGAACATGTCATCTTTTCATTTACTTAGGTCATTTCTAATGTCCTTAAAGTACTCTGGTTGTCTGCACATAGATCTGGCATACATCTTAAAATGTTCTAGGTATATACTTTATTTTTTTCTGTTATAGTGAAAGATACTATTTTTTTCTTTTAGACTTTAATTTTTTGAAAAGATTTTGTTTTAGCAAAGGTTCATATGGCAGCAATTTAGAGCAATACACTCAAACTTAGGCAGAAAAAGTAGAGGGAGAATTCTTTGGAAGGCGGCCAAGCCCTGCAGGCCAAGGGCAGAAGGAGGAGTGGGCCTCACAAGGGGGCTGGGGAAAAACGGCTTCGTCTCCTCCCGCTGCTTCTCTCAGTAGATCTGCTTTTCTCTCCCTCTGTAATTCAACTTTCCTTGCTGCTCTTTGTCCCACTTCCACTTTTCTGGGAAGCAAGGGGGTGCAGAACAAATCTGGCTACAGGGGTTATCCATATGAATGGAGCAATTCTCAGGAAACTCTGTGGGAAGCAGCCCTGAAACAGGTTTCAGAACACTGAAATGTCAGGAACTTCAAAAGGTTCTTTCTCTTTTTGCCTAAGGGGGTTAGAGTTGGCAGTTACAGTATGGGAAAACTCTTCCTCTTTACAACCAGGTGATTTGATAAACTGACTGATAGTCGTCACGGTCATAGGATTAATAATGCAACAAAAATATACTTACTTTATATTTTACTGCTTTGCTGTTCACAACGTGCTTTCCCTTTAACCCAGTGGTTCTCAACCTTCTGGCCCTTTAAATATAGTTCCTCATGTTGTGACCCAACCATAAAATTATTTTTGTTGCTACTTCATAACTGTAATGTTGCTACTGTTATGAATCGTAATGTAAATATCTGATGTGCAGGATGGTCTTAGGCAACCCCTGTGAAAGGGTCGTTCGACTGCCAAAGGGGTCGCGGCCCACAGGTTGAGAACCGCTGCTTTAACCACTTTTTAGGCTTTTGGCTCAGATCACACATTGTATGCCATAAACATTAAATTGTGTGGTTTAGGAGCATAGATTACCATTTCAAATATTTTGTCTTTAGAAAATAGGGTGCTCCAAATTTTGCAACTTGGTATAAAGATGATTATCAACCTACTAGGGGCTCAGTGCACAAATTTGTGCACCTTGAAAGGAACTGTGGGCCGAGAGGCTGCCGTGGGCACAGGGGCAGGTCTCTGCCCATCCTCTACACCCCTGCCAGGTCCCTTCTGCCATGGCCCCCCCTCGCCAGCCACCCCCCCCCCCCCACTCCTGCTGCCACTGCTTCCATGTGCTGATGGTGCTGGCCCCTCTGCTGACTGTGAAGCTATTGGGGCCGGCGTTGTCAGTGGGTGCCACCGGTGGTTCCAGGGGCGCCGAGCAATCAGTGCCAGTGCTGGGCGCCGGCAGTGGGTGTGAGCAGCGGCTCCAGCACCAGCAGCAGGTGCAAGCACCAGGTGGGACTGCGGTGTGCGGGAGCAAAGAATTTTCAGTAACCACCAGAGGCTCACCCTGATGACAGTGACTGGCACCCTGCCTTGGTCTGGTGCTCCCGCTCACCTGCTCCACCATTCTTCTGTGGCTGATGCTCGCCATGTTCCACATGCGCCCCCCTGGTGGTCAGTGCACGTCATAGCGACCGGTTGTTCAGTTCTGCCTTTTGGTTGCTCCTCTGTTCGGTCTATTTGCATATTAGCCTTTTATTATATAGGATTCTTATTCTCAACTAGCTTACAATTCATTTTGAAAATGAATCAGAAAAGGGGCACTTCATTAAAAACACACACACAACACACCAAACAACCCCAAACAAAAATCAAACAAATCCTCCCTGAAAACCAGAAATTCTCTAAAGACTTTTTTTTTTTTTTACTTTTTTGTTTTTTTAAACTTAATTTAGTTAGGTGGTATTTGACAGGGGGCTATGTGAAAGCTACAATGGGCGCAATCGGTTACTAATTGAATGACCTTCGCTAGCAACTTAGCCTGTGTGAACCAGTTTTTCAAATCTGGTGAGGCATCTAGACCTCAGTTGTATTTCAGCTCCAGACCCAGAAAAGCAGCAAAACCAGGTGGGGGACCCCAGGTCCAGCAGCGGGGACAAAGGACCCCCTGCCCTGGCACTGACCAATCAATAGAGATCATGACCCTGAAAGGACTCACGTGATAAACTGATGAATATTCTGCTAAAACCCTTTCCTGAAACCTCTTCTAAGAGTCCCCCAAGCAAGAGAGAGATAAAAGCTTCAAGATAAAGGACCCAGGGTGCAGTCTCCCTCCTAGAAGCACCGGCCGGCTCCTTTCCCTTTTTCCTTCTTCTTCCCCCACAAGCATGCATCTCCTAATCCCCAAGGGACCCCAGGAGACTCGCAACCAGGGAGCAATGGACAGTGGCAGCTCGTCTGGCTAACTCCCTGAACCTGTCCCAAGGCCCCTTTCCTCTGACTTCTTAGTGAGCCAAAGCAGCCCAGCGTAGGCTCCCTTTTCCGCCTAGTTCCTCTCCGTTGCTTCTTCTATCCTAGGCTCTTCCTTGTCGCACTGTCCCCAGCTTTAATAATTTTAAAATCACCAGGAGTCCTACTGTGAAATCTTTCCTGCGGTACATCAAGAACCCGCACACCACCTGCAACACTAGGCAGATGCGTTCAGGGCCAGCTCCCCTTTTCCCTAACACGTTCAAGCATGCGGCCCGCGTGCCGCTAGTTTATTACGACTTTCAGATGAGGTGAAGCACCGTAAAAACAAAGACGAGATGCACGTAGAACGTTACCAATCACTAATGTGAGCCCGATATTGCTGAAGGGAAAAAAAACAACACCCAGAGTCTGGAGGGAGATTTAGGAAAAAGTGCCAAAGGAACCCCAGAAGTGGCACCTCCGCCAGCCCCAGCTCTTTCACACACATCAAAACACTTGCTGTGGAGGACACGCTCTCCTTTAATTGCAATTCGCTTTGGAGGAGTCTTTTCCTAACAGCAAATTCCACTTCTCGAAGCTGTTTCCCCTCCCAGTCTGCAAACAGCCAGTCGGGTTTCCCTCATTGGCTGGGAGGGGCCGCGGCAAGCCCAGCGGGCGCCCCAGGCTGTGAGGGGCCGGAGGCGGGGCGGAGGTGGTGGGGGCCCAGCTCCGGGACGCGGTCGGGGCACAGGCAGCTCCGCCCCAAGGCCGGCCTCCGCCGGCAGCAGCGAGCACGCCCCCACCCGACACGTGTGCACGACTTAGGGCGTGGTTTCCGGCAGCGAAGGCGTGCTTTCCGGTCCTCCCTCCATCTGGCCTTTTTTCCGGGGTGGTACTTCCCGTCTCTCAATGCTGGGCGCCGGGCTCCGGAGCCGGTGAGCGGATCGCCCAGCGGGGTGAGTCTGGCTGACCAGGCCTCGTGCTCCTCAGAAGGGCACCATGGAGGACGCTGTTGGCCTCTTTCTTGCTTTATTTCTCCGCGCGAGGCCTCGGTTTGCACGGACATCCTGGCCTTTGGGTAGTACCACCCACCTGAGGCTCTTTCGCTTCCTCTTTCTACAGGCTCCGCCCCCAGCGTCTCGTGGCCATGACAACGGCCCCGCGGGACTCCCTGTTGTGGAAGCTCGCGGGGCTGCTGCGGGAATCGGGTGAGTGGACTTCCGGTTGAGCTGGGGCTGGGTCAAGGTGGGGTGCGTGCTGCCTTCCAGGGCCACTCCCCCTGAAGAGTCAGGGAGTTACAGCTCTTTAGGGTCACGAGGGTGTGTGTCACTTTCCTTACTCCTTCGGGGTTTGTTCACTGTTGCCTAATGTCCTTTGTCTTTGACAGTTTAAACCTTAGCCATGCTTCCCGGCCCGGCTCCACTGCCACTTCCTCCGTGCGCCCTCTGGGCTCTCACAGGAAGGTGATCCTTACTTGGCTGTAGGCCCCTCGAGACCTGAGACAGGGCCTCATCACTGTTGTGTGGCGAGGACCTAAGTATAGCATCGTTAAAAGCACGAGATTTGAAACCCAACTCTCCTTCATACTTGTCCTCATTGTTTTAAGTTTTTTGAGCCTGTTCTTCTCACCAGCATAATGGTATAATGATTGTACTTAGCTCAAAGGTGGTTGTGGGGATTAATTCTAATTCACATAAAGCGTTTAGTACAGTGTTGGCGTATATTGTCAGTGCCCAAAAGTGGTAGCTGTTATTATAATAGCACTTCTCAGTGCCCGGGCACAGTGGAGCCATAATAGTTGTTCTGCACATGCTTGGCATTAGTTGTGGTTAGAAAAGTGTTGGCTTTGAGATCACACAGAAGTAGCAGCTTCCTACCAGCTATATGACATCAAATCAATATTCTTAACTGCTCTGAGCCCCAATTTCTGTATGTGTAAGAGAGGAGTCAATAGTGTTCTTTAGGAGACTTAGATGAAGTTTAAATGAAGTAACAGTTGTCTGGCACATATCACTCAGTTACTGGTAGGTGCCTTCCATCACTGCACTCCCATTGGTAGTCTCTGTGAAATCTCTCGTAGCCGTTGAAACTGGTTTGTGTAATTAACTGCGCACATATCTAATCTGCTCTTCTAGACTGGGAGGCTCTTTGAGGGTGGGAAGAGTCCTGAACCATGTCTGTATCTAGTGTCTGGTACATAGAAAGCCCTTCATGCAAGGTTATGGGATTTGTTAATTTATTCGGCAAGAACCTGACTTGGCTCCGGGGGTTAGGGATGATAGTGTGTGTGGGTACAAAGAGGTAGTAGGAGGGAGATCTTTGTGGTAAAGGAATAGTTTGGTATCTTGATTGTGGTGTTGGCTTTAGGAATCTACACAGATGACATGGCATAGGACTATAAAAGTGTACATTGTACCGTTGCCAGTTTTCTGGTTTTGACATTGTACCATATATGAATGTAACCGTGGGGGAAATTGGCTGAAGGGTTTAGGGGGACTTATTTGTGCTATTGCTAGGACATCCTTTGACTGTATCCTTATATTTTTTAAAAAGGTAAAGAAAAATTCTCCGTGCCTACCATATAGTTGCACTTTTTTAGGTACAGGGTTGAATACCAAAAGATTCCCTGAAGGGTGACAATCTCATTGGAGAGAGCAGTTTTAACAGAGAGAGCAATACCTTGGTGCTATCATGAGTGGTTATTCTTTCTGTGACATGAATTTTGGTACTGTTTGAGAGTTTCTGTAAGTGTGCATATTACCTTTGCAACCAGAAAAAAAAAAAAAAAGATAAAACGCCCAGTTAATCCTATATAATAAAAGCCCAGTGACCGAACAGCCTAATGACCAGAACAACCGGTAGACCAGTAGCTATTATGTGCACTGACCACCAGGGGGCAGACGCTCAATGCAGGAGCTGCCCCCTGGTGGTCAGTGTGCTCCCACAGCAGGCCAATCCCCGCAGGCCATGCCCCCTCACCCCACCAGTGCATGAATCCTGTGCACCAGGCCCCTAGTTTTTATTTTTATTATTATTATTATTATTATTTTTTTTATTGCTTAAAGTATTACAAAGGGTATTACATATGTGTCCTTTTTTTTTTCCCCGCCCTTGACAATCCCCTGGCCTCCTCTACCCCCCAGTGTCTTATGTCCATTGGTTATGCTTATATGCATGCATACAAGTCCTTCGATTGATCTCTTACCCCCCTCCCTCCTGCCCCCCAACCCTCCCCGGCCTTCCCACTGCAGTTTGACAATCTGTTTGAGGCAGCTCTGCCTCTGTATATATTATTGTTCATAAGTTTATAATGGTCCTTATTATCCATGAATTTTTATTATTATTTTTTAAAATATATTTTATCAATTTCCACAGAGAGGAAGGGAGAGGGATAGAGAGTCAGAAACATTGATGAGAGAGAGAAACATCGATGAGCTGCCTCCTGCACACCCCCCACTGGGGATGTGCCCGCAACCAAGGCACATGCCCTTGACTGGAATCGAACCCGGGACCCCTCAGTCCACAGGCTGACGCTCCATCCACTGAGCCAAACCGGCCAGGGCGGCCCCTAGTTTTTACATAAAAGGAGTGAGTATAGTGAAAAGTTGAACAGTATTATGTATTGAGAAAACTGCCTGGGTGTGTCAAGCTGGGCAGAGTAGAAGGGTTGTGTCAGAAAATGGAGGCGTTATGAACCAGGTTGACCCTGTTTCCAGCAGTGTGAGTAGAACAGGCTCTTCTGAGCAGAAGGGAAAGGAAATTTAGAAAAGTCAGGGGCATGTAATGAAGCAATCTCACATGTCAGGCTGAAGAGTTAAGGCTTGTTTTGAAGATGGAGGAGCCTTTGACAACTTTTAAGTGAGGAGAAGATAAAAAGTTTGATCCTATAGTGGAAGGTCTACAATATAGACTGGAGTGGGTGTGTCCTGGGGTCACAAAGTCTCAAAATAAAGGGAAAGACCCTTTCCTTATGCTGTCCTTTCTGTCTGCCCCTCTCCCTTGCAGGGGATGTGGTCCTGTCTGGCTGTAGCACACTGAGCCTGCTGACTGCCACACTGCAGCAGCTGAACCACGTATTTGAGCTGTACCTGGGGCCATGGGGCCCTGGCCAGACAGGCTTTGTGGCTCTGCCCTCCCACCCCACCGACTCCCCTGTCATCCTCCAGCTTCAGTTCCTCTTCGATGTGCTGCAGAAAACGCTTTCACTCAAGGTTCTGGGGTGGGAACGGGGCAGGATAAAAGGCTTTTCGTATAAAAGCCCAGGAGAATAGTGGAGGTGGGACTGGGGTGTAGCATGGGTGCAAGAAATCTGCAGGGCTCAGATCCAAAAGATGTGAGAGCTATGGGTGGCTGTGCTAAGAAAGACATGCCAAGGAAAGGGAGATGTGCCGAACCTCACTGACCTGAATGTTTTTCCTTTTAGCTGGTCCATGTTCCTGGTCCTGGCCTCCCAGGGCCCATCAAGATTTTCCCCTTCAAGTCCCTTCGGCAGCTGGAGGTATGGGGCATTGGGGGATGTTGCAACATTAAATCCAGTTTGAGGCAGCCTTTTGAGAATGGGGAAAGAGAGGTGGCTTCTTTTGATGAAGGAGGGGCAGGCCTGAGAGTTTCCATTGCTCTGCAGTAATGTGGCATCTACTCTCTTTTCCACTTAATGCTTCCCTGAACCATAGTTGGCTTTGTCATCTTTTCCCTTCTTCCCTTCCTTTGCTGCAGCTCCGAGGTGTCCCTGTCCACTGCCTTCATGGCCTCCGTGGCATCTATTCCCAGCTGGAGACCCTGATTTGCAGCCGGAGCATCCAGACATTAGAAGTAAGGAGGATGGGGGTGGGTCCAGGTGCCTTGTCCTGAGAGACCTAGAGGACCAAACTCTGACATTCCCCCTTCTCTGCAGCCTTCCCTGCTCCTGCCCCCTGCTTCCCTCTGGACAGTGTACTTCCTCCCTCCACTGTGCTCCCACAACACTCTGTACCTGTCCATGTATTCATAGTCACACCTACCAGACTGTGTTATATATTCTCCTCTCTGTCACCTTACTCTCCCCACAGTGGACACCTTGAGGATAGGGCCCTGGGCTCTCTCTAAGTCTGTACTCAGACTGAACTCAGCATAAAGAATGAATGAATGGTTGGGCCATAGAGTGAGGCCTTGGTGTGGGGAGGAGAGGAGAGTGGAGGTGACTGAGCACCTTGTCTCAGGAGCTCCTCTCAGCCTGCGGTGGCGACCTCTGCTCTGCCCTGCCCTGGCTGGCTCTGCTTTCTGCCGACTTCAGCTACAATGCACTGACTGCCTTAGACGGCTCCCTGGTGAGTGCCTCAGAGGGAGGGGGTTTGGGGAAGGACAGGGTGGGTCTGTAGGGAGGGGCCAGCTGGCTGCCTGGAGGTGTCCGATCCTCTGTTTCCTCTTCCCATCCCCCGCAGCGTCTCTTGTCAGCTCTGCGCTTCTTGAACCTGAGCCACAATCAACTCCAGGGCTGCAGGGACTTCCTGATGGTGAGTGTGAGGAGTTTGCCTGGAGCCGATGCCACTGGGGCCTCTAATGGTTCTGCTCTGACCTCTCCTGGACCCAGTTTTGCTTCCACGTGCTCTTGCCCGTGGGATGGAGCTGTATCCTGTGAGGCAGTGTGGTTTGGGGGCTCAGGCTCAGCCTAAGACAAACCAGTATTCACATCTCAGCTCCTATGTGTGACTTGGGACAAGTTAGTTAACCTCTAGGTTTTTCTTCACCAGAAAAGTGGAAACCATAGGAGTACTCACTTTTTGTTGTGCTTTTTTTGTTAATCCTCACCTGAGGACATTTTTCCATTGATTTTTAGAGTGGAAAGGAGGGAATGAGGGGGAGAGAGACACCGATGTGCGAGAAACACATTGATTGGTTGCCTTCCACATTCCATTGGTTGCCTTCGGCCTGCGCTGCGACTGGGGAGGGGATCGAAACTGCAACCCAGGGACATGCCCTTCGGTGTGCAGGCTAATGCTCTAACCACCGAGCTCACTGACCAGGGCAGGAGTACTCACTTTTATATTAGAATGATTATGAAGAGTATCTGATGCTACTTAGCCCAGTGCATAGCCAGAAAAGGGTGGCTCTTGTGATGATAGTGAAGAACCCTTCTCTTCTGTCTCCCTGTGAAAGAGAAAGCCAGACACTAGTTAAAGTGGTAAGAACAGGTTTTAATAATAAACTATTGTGGTAGTTTATTAAGTAATAAACGGTTGTGATGTTTAATCAGTAGTAAAACTCCTAATCAGTAATAAACTATTCAGCAGGAACTGAACTCCAGTTCGGTTTGTGCAGAGGTAATTGGGCATGTTAAAGTGGGAGTGACGCCGAAACCGGTTTGGCTCAGTGGATAGAGCCTCGGCCTGTGGACTGAAAGGTCCCAGGTTTGATTCCGGTCAAGGGCATGTACCTGGGTTGCGGGCACATCCCCAGTGGGAGATGTGCAGGAGGCAGCTGATCGATGTTTCTAACTCTCTATCTCTCTCCCTTCCTCTCTGTAAAAAATCAATAAAATATATTAAAAAAAAAAAAATAAAGTGGGAGTGAGGAGATGGGGAGGGGGCCAGCGGAGGCTTGAGCAGATCCTGTCCTTGGCCGGACTCTAGTCAGGTTCCTCTGCAGTCAGGGAAGTGGAAATTTACAAAAAGCAGGAAGGGGCCCTACCTGGTTTGGCTCAGCGGACAGAGCATCGGCCTGGGGACTGAAGGGTCCTGGGTTCGATTCCGGTCAAGGGCACATGCCCGTGTTGCAGGCTCCATCCCCAGTTGGGGGCGTGCAGGATGCAGGAGGCAGCTGACTGATGATTCTCTCTCATCATGAATATTTCTATCTCTCCCTCTCTCTTCCTCTCTGAAATCAATACAAATATATTAAAAAAAAAAAAAAGCAGGAAGGGGACATTGGACTATGTGAAACCAACCTGTCTGGGTTTGTTAACTGACACTTGCCAAAGTTAGGCTTCTAACCCCACGGAAGCTGGGAGACGGGCCCCATCTTTAGGTGCTGGCTGGAACAAACGCAGTTCTCCTGGCAGCCTTGAGTTTTTCCGGGCAGGAATGTAAGGGGGCTGGAGTCGTCATCCTAGGGATGTGGGCTTGAGCTATCAGAAACTGAACTAGTACTGGTTCAAGTTTAACGTGAGGGAGAGGATGGGTAGATGAAATCGTTTGTGCTGAGAGTTTGCCGTTTTCACAGGCCAAGGATAAGGCCTAGTGGAGAAGAGGGCTTAGGGGAGCCTAGAGTTTGGTCAAGGAAAGGCTCTTTGTCACCCGCTTCCTCCCAGGACTTGTCTGAGCTCTACCATCTGGACATCTCCTATAACCACCTGTGTTCGGTGCCGAGAATGGGACCCTCAGGAGCTACTCTGGGGACCCTGATACTGCGAGGCAATGAGCTCCAGGGCCTGCATGGTGAGTGGGGGAGTGCGGTGGTGGTAGGCAGGGAGTAGGGGAGGGTGGGGCAGACATGGAGGGGATGGGGCAGTGTGAGACTCAGGATGGCCAGGCGGCCTGGGAACCATGTCCCTCCAGAGCTGATGCTCGCTCACCGGCAGGTCTGAGGTGCCCAGGGTTATCTTTTCCCTGCACCCTCCCCAGCCTACCCCCAGCCCGACCCCCACCCTCCCCATGCTTGCTCTCACTCACATGCCCTTCCTCTTTTCTCGCCTCCGCCAGGCCTGGAGCAGCTGAGGAAGCTGCGGCACCTCGATGTGGCATACAACCTGTTGGAAGAACACAGGGCACTGGCACCACTGTGCCTGCTGGCCGAGCTCCGCAAGGTGAGGCTTAGGCGCTTCAAAGACCGGGAAGCCAGCTTTGCGCCCCTCCCTCCTTCCCATACTGATGTGGTCAGTGCCCTTCCTCCCACAGGGAGGCTCACACTCACCTCTGTCTCCTTCCTGCCCCTCAGCTCTACCTGGAGGGAAACCCTTTGTGGTTCCACCCGGCACACCGAGCGGCCACTGCCCAGTACTTGTCACCCCGGGCCAGGGGTGCTGCTTCTGGCGTGAGTGATCTTCCCATATCCGCTCGCTTTCCCTTTCCTGCCCCGGCCGTCCTCACCCCTGCACCTCTTGCCTGTTCTCACCCTCTAACTGGACCCTTTACTTCTTGCTTATTTGCTGGTACCACCTGCTGAGCCTGGTGGTCCTCACAGGCCCAGGAGGGCTCCCACCTGGGCTTGGAGCTCCCCTAGGGAATGAGCCCCCCACCAACACTGCCCCCTCCTTTCTCTTCGTTCAGTTCCTTCTTGATGGGAAGGTCTTATTACTGACTGATTTCCAGGTGAGTGTGACGGGGAGGGGCGGGAGTGGGACAGCAAGGGCTGCTTTGGGAGGACGCTAGCTGAAGGAAGCAGGGTTTCGGGGTAAGGGGCCTCCCGGGCAGCTGGAGATGGGTCCCGCCTCTCGGCCAGCTTGGGTAGGACAGAGGTTCCTCTGGCTCTGACCTCTTTCTCTTTCCTGTTGTCACACGCCAGACCTCCACATCCTCAGAGGCCCCAACTCCGTCCTGGCCGGTGGGGAGCACCACTGAAACCTCGGGGGGTGTTGACTTGAGTGACAGCCCCTCCTCAGGGGGCATTGTGGCCCAGCCCCCGATTCGTAAGTTGAAGGTAACAGCGTCCTAGGCTGCCTTGTACCTGGGGTTGGGTCCCTTGACTGGGGCTCTAAGAATAGTAAGGCTTTGTCCTTGCGTGTGGGTGGGCGGCCTGGCTTTCATGGAATTTCATCACTCTACCCAAACTCAGGGCCGTGTTCGCGTGAGGCGGGCAAGTATCTCAGAACCCAGTGACACGGACCCAGAGCCCCGGACTCCGGACCCCTCCCCGGCTGGTGAGTCGGCCCTCCCCCAGCCTCCCGTGTCCCAGCCCAGCGCTCCCAGTGCTCTAGTTGGGAATGTTGTTGGGTGGAGCGCAGCACTGCAGAGGGCCTCTTAGTCTTTCCTCTTAGTTTGGGGAAAGGAGAAGAGACTGCTCCTGGACAGCACCTTCCGAAGTGTTTTACAAGGAACTTTCATTAGTGGGATGTCACAAGGATTCCATGGCCAGATATGTTTGGGAGATGCTTGGTAAACAAATAGGTGTCCTCCCTCTGGGCCATCGCAGGACCTTAAATGTGCTGCTCTGTATGGCGAATCTCCCAAAGTAGTACGTGAGGTGCGGTTGTGAACTGCATGTGACCAGGGTGTTTTGTAGAATATGCTTTGGGGCATGTTGCTGGGGGGAGCCTTTAGCCTCTCTCTGAACCCTTACCACCTCCACCTGTTACACAGACGTTTACTTCACCCTGAGGAGCACTCACAGGGAGGTGGTAGGGATGGGGGCTGGCTGAGCTGTGTACCTCCCCCGCCCCTGCCCTGCCCCAATACACACCTGTCCAGGACGGTTTGTGCAGCAGCATCGGGAACTTGAACTCATGAACAGCTTCCGGGAACAGTTTGGCCGGGACTGGCTGCAGTACAGAAATCACCTCGAGACCTCGGGAATCCCCGCTCTGGCTTCCTCTAAGACTCCTGCCCTCAGCACACTGCCCCCGGACACACTGAGCCCAGAGCCTGTGCCCAGTCCTCCACTTCCAGAGGAGTCACCACAGAAAGTGGCAGAGGAGGTCAGCATGGGGCCAGAGCCACAGGCGGAAGAGGAGTTTGAGGAGCAGGGAAAAGAGGAAGAGGAGGAGGAGGAGGAGAAGGAAGTGGAAGGTGAGCTCTTGGTGTGTTTGGGAGAGTGGGGTGGCTGACCCCTTGTGGATGGAGGGCCAGCTCACGGGAGGGCAGAGTCTGGGTACCTTTCCGTCCTTACAGGGCCCCCTCTTGGTTTCTCCTCAGCGGAGCTCTGTCGCCCCATGTTGGTATGTCCTTTGGAGGGACCTCAGGGCGTGCGGGGCAAGGAGCGCTTTCTCCGGGTCACGTCTGGCCACCTGTTTGAGGTGGAACTCCAAGCAGCTCGAACCCTGGAACGGCTTGAGCTCCAGAGTCTGGAGGCAGCTGAAATAGAGCCCGAGACTGAAGCCCAGAGGGACCCACTGCCTGAGGTGAGTGTGGGGGTGGGGGTTCTGGAGGAGGCGCTGGGCTGTTTTTGGGAGCCAGCTCTGACAACATGGCTTCCCATGGTTGAGGAGGTAGCTGGGGGCCAAAGGTGGCCCCGGGCGGCTTGGGTGGCCGGCCAGGAGCAGAGCTTGTGTGTGGGCCAGAGCGCGATGGTAGCAAAAGCATTTTAATGGAGTCCAGAGCTATGTTTCCCTCTGTGCTCTCAGTATAACTCTAATCCCTCTGCTGTTTTTTTTCTTTGTTTTTTTTTTTTTTTTTTTTGGTCCCCTCTTTTCTCACAGGGCTCAGAGCCGCCCCTGTTGTGCCCTGTCCTCGCTCTTCGCTTCTCTTACATTTGCCCAGACCGGCACTTGCGTCGCTATGTGGTGCTGGAGCCTGACGCCCAAGCCGCTGTCCAGGTGATGGGGCCCAGGAGGCTGGTGGGAGCTTGGAAGCTGAGGGCCGGGGTCCTCCTGCTCACAGCTGCGTCTGGCCACCCTGTTTCAGGAGCTGCTTGCTGTGTTGACCCCAGCAGCCACCAAGGTTCAGCATCAGCTGGGGGAAGCAAGGGACCAGCTGGAGGACAGACTCCAGTGTCTACGTTGTGGCCACGATTTCAAGCCAGGGGATACCAGGTTGGAACTGGACAGTGTGGAGGGCTGGAGGCCTCTGTTCCAAAATTCAGGTACAAGCCCTGCCCTTGACCTCCTGCCCATGCACCTCCTGCCGTTGTGGGGGAAAATGGCTTGGAGGGAGGGAGTGTGGAAGGGTTCCCCAGGGAAGAAAGGAGTGGGGACCATCTTTCTGCCTGGAGGAAAAATAAAACTGTCTGCCTGCTACATTTACAAAAACAAAAAAAGGAGAGATTATCTCCCCCTCCTGAAATGTCAGGAAATACAATCTCTGTAACTATTTAAACATATTCATTATTTTTTCATAACCTGGAGGCTTTCCCCCCTTTTTGGCTAACATTTCAGAAAGTACATAAAACCTAATGAGCCCTCAGTGCACTGCTGGGTTTTAGTGATGCCATCCGAGAACGTTGGCTGTTGAGCAAGATGCTTTGGGAGTTGGCTGAGATTCTCCTTCCTGACTGACCTTGGAAGCTGCTAGATACTGAGTTGTGCCTGTGGCATCTCTTCGCATTCTGTTCTTTAAGACGAGAAAATTTTCCATTGTAGGACAGTCAAAAAGACATTTGAAGACATTGAAGAAGAAAGATATTCTTGATAAGTCCTATGTTGAAATGCATGCTTTTTATTACTTTCCTCCTGGCAGCAGCTGGAGCAGGAATTTACATTTTATTCAGAAAATGGACCCTCTCCAACTTCACCCTGAGCCTACCAGGAGGCGGCGGCCCCTGAAGCTCAGCAGGGCAGTGTGTGTAGTGGAAATAGCCCTGCCTCCGCCCAGGCCCTGGCTCTCCTCCAGGGGGTCCTGTGGCCCCTGGGGTTTCTTCAGTGGGAGCATTATTAATGAGCAGTCCTGTGTGCTCCATTCACTTTTTGCTTGAGCCTCCGGTATCTTGTCCGAACAAAGATGAGAATGAAATTGCCCCAAAGTGCTGGTGGGAGATTTCAGTGTGACAGAAAGGCACCAGGGACAGTGCTGGGCTCCTAAACCAAGTCTTGGGAGGGGTGTGTCAGTTGTTTGAAGGCTCCAGCACATGCCAAGCACGTTGTAGCTGCTCAAAGAATGCTTCTTGTTGCTGATCCCTGGCCTTTACCTGATTACGTTCACTCATCCTGGAACCTTATAAGATTGGCACTGTTGCCTGACCCGTGTAGCTCAGTGGTTGAGTGTCGACCCTGCACCAAGAGGTCGCCAGTTCGATTCCTGGTCGGGGCACATGCTCGGGTTGTGGGCACGATACCTAGTAGGGGGTGTGCAGGAAGCAGCCGGCCCATGTTTCTCTCTCATCGATGTTTCTATCTCTCTCCCTCTCCCTTCTCTCACCCTCTAAAAAAAACAAACATTGGCACTGTCATCATCCTCATCTTACCGATGAGAAACCAGGCACAGAGAGTGTAGGAGTCTTGTCATAGTGCATAGATGATAGCCTTTATGTGATGGAGCCGGGAATTGGACCCATCTCTGGTACCCTGCCTTCCTGGTCTGTTGATTTGGGGCTTAGACATTGCTGGTAGAGCATCGAAGCACATGACCAGCCCAGGCTGTGGGAGGGAACCAGAATTTGGCTGTGGTTGAATTTGGCTCCTTTAAGAAGGCCTGAAATGACATGGTGTATTTTGAGGGGGCTGTGGGCCATGGGTCTGGGTTTGCTTGTCCTTCACTGGATGGGGAGTGATTGGTTAGCAGCCAGGCCTGCAGAGGGAGGCAGGTGTGCTGGGAGTGGTGGGTAGTGTATGGTGGGTAGTGTATGAAGCTGGAGATGGGGGACTAGGTGAGTCTGAGAGTGGGTGGGGAGCATTATGAGACGGTGGGGGATTGTGGTGCTGTGTGGGGGTTCACGGGGACTGTACCCATCCCTTTCTCCAGAGTCTCCTACTGTGTGTCCAAACTGTGGTAGTGACCATGTGGTTCTCCTGGCTCTGTCCGGGGGAGCCCCCAACGGGGAGCAGAGCCAGGAAGAGCAACTGCCAGCCTCGTCACAGTCCCCCAGCACCGTCCACGATGACCCTCCTGGCGAAAGTGACGACAGCACCAGGGCTGACAGTACCCCATCTCAGGCACTGGGCTCCCACGACCGCCACAAGTGGAGCCTCAGTCCCCGTGAGTATAGGCAAAACGAGATGGGGCTGGTGTTTGGGGGAGGGAAGGGGCCCTAATGTGGGGAGGGAAGATGGAGCCGCGCAGCCGGGGCAGGCTGATGGCCCATTGCATGTTTCCAGCCCCTGAGCGCTGTGGCCTCCGCTCTGTGGACCACCGACTCCGGCTCTTCCTGGATGTTGAGGTGTTCACCGATGCCCAGGAGGAGTTCCAGTGCTGCATCAAGGTCTGTGCCAGCCTGGCACTGCCCCTGCCCCTAGCTGAGCAGGCCGCCTGCTCGTTCCATCACAGCCAATGGAGTCTTAAGCTGTTGCTCTGGAACTGCTAGGTCTGGCTCCCCGTTTGGCTCCAGCGGTTACTTGCTGTGTGTCTGTGGACACGGTCCCTGATGTTTGAGTCTCCGTTGTCACTCCTCTGTAAGGGGGATAACACTTAACCTTTCAGAGTGTGGTAGCATCAGGGAGAGTCAAGTCTGTAAACTGCCCAGCCCAGCACCTGGCCTCAGTAAGTGGGACCTCCTGTCATTACTGTAAATACAGGACGCGTTTGGACCCTCTGCTGAGCACCTAGCATGTGCTGGACACCAAGGAGCTAGAGTAAATCAGTCTTGTCCTCTGTCTTACGTTCCAGTGTGAGAGACAGGCAATGATCACGTGATGCAATAGTGCTGGAATCAGGAGAAGGCCCTAGAAGGGCATCTGGTCCACCTGAGGGGGTTAGGGAAGCTGCCCCTTCCCGGGGAGGTGATGGCTAAGCCAGTCCTGAAGGATGAGTTGCAGAGGAGGGAGGAAGGATGTTCTAGGAAAAGGAAGCAGCACATGCATGGAGACTTGAGAGAGTAGTGGGGAGAACTGCCCTGATGGCGGCAGCCAGAATGGGGGGGGGGGTGTGGGGGGCTGTGACCAAGAGGAGCAACCTCATGTGTCTGCTTAGGAGTTTGGATTTGATCCCAAAGGCCATGGGAGCCCCTGAAGGATTGGAAGCAGGGGATGGCACCCAGTTTTATGTTTTAAAACAATTAGTCTGGCAGAGTGTGAAGGGCAGGGGCTGTGGGATGGAGAGCGTGGCCAGTGGGGAGGCCGGGATGGATGAGCAGGGAGGGGCGGGCTGAAGGTTCTGTCACAGGAGCTCGGCGCTCCGTCTGGCAGCTGCCTTCCTGGTCCTCTCTGTTTCTCATCAACTTCCTTTGCTCTTTAGGTGCCACTGGTATTGGCAGGCCACCCTGGGGAGTGTCTGTGTCTCGTGGTTGTGTCTGACCACAGGCTTTATGTGTTGAAGGTGACAGGGGAGATCTGGTGAGTGAACGGGGCCGTGGCCAGGGAAGGGTCAGGGTTCCCCTGTAGGTCTCACTTCACTCTTCTCTTTCCTGCCACTCTGCCCCTCCTCTCTCCACAGCGGGCCTCCAGCTAGCTGGCTGCAGCCAACCCTGGCCGTTCCCCTGCAGGATCTGAGTTGCATAGAGCTGGGCCTGGCAGGACAGAGCCTGCGGCTGGAGTGGGCAGCTGGAGCGGGCAGCTGTGTCCTGCTGCCCCGAGATGCCAAGCATTGCCGAGCCTTCCTAGAGGAACTCACTGGTGAGAGAGGAAAGGGAGAGACAGGGAGGGCAGGCCGAGGGTCATAGGTCCACCCACGCCTGAGACACATGGGTAATGAAACTCCACTCTCAGAGAAGTTCCTGGAATCTAGAAATACGGAGAATGGGAAGGTGTTGAGAGGCGGTGAGGTTGGGAGAAGAGGTGGAGTCATGACGGCTCCCTGTCTCTGGCTGGCACCGTCCAGATGTCTTGCAGTCTCTGCCCCCAGTCTGGAGGAGCAGCGTCAGTGCCACAGAGGAGGAGGTGACCCCAGAGCACCGACTCTGGTGAGTCAGTGGGAGGGTGAGGCTGGGGTTGGTCTTCAGCGGCTGCTCTTCGAGCACAGGCCACCTGACCTCAGACCCCCAGGCCTGGCCCTTCCTCCCTGTCTGTCCCTCTTGGTACTCCTTCCCCTCCCCGCCCCCCCCCCCAGCTGACCACTCTCTCCTGGGGCTGCCACCTTCCCCGCAGGCCACTACTGGAAAGAGACTCTTCCTCGGAGCCTTCCCGGTTCTTCTACCTTCAAGTGTTCCTGGTTGAAGGTGAGGCCTCTGCGTGCCCTTGTAGCATTCTCAGTTCCTGGCATCGGGACATCCTGTCGCTCCTGGGCATACCCAGATAACCCCCTCAGTGTCCCCAGTCTCTCTGGGTGGGCCGAGAGGTGCCCAGAAACCTTTGCTCTCGGGCCCAGGCTCGCTGTGAGGTGGAGCAGGTTGGCTGGGTCTGCTCTGCCTCATCCTGTGGGAGGAGGCGAGAGTGGACCCTCCTTTCTGAGTCCAGTGGGTGGTGGGCAGGTTTCCTTTGTCTTAGGCCTCAGAGGTTTTGGAGGCTAGAGGTCCCTGACGTTGGGCCCAGAGGCTTAGCTGCTTTGTGGCCACCTCGGTGTGGCTCGCCCTCTTCTCCCACGCGCTGGGCCTGGGCCCCAGGGTCTGGGCTTCTCTGCGGCCTTGCGCTCGACCTCACCCTGCCTCTTTTACTGCAGGCCCCGAGACCTGTCCTGTGTCCCTGTTGCTGACTCTGTCCAGCTTGTACCTGTTAGATGAGGACCTTGTAGGGTCCGAGGCAGAAGCCCCTCTTCCAGCGGCATCTGGCGAAGCCTCTGAGAAGGCCCTGCCCTCGAGGCCTGGCCCTTCTGTGTGTGTCAGGGAGCAGCAGCCACTCAGCAGCTTGAGCTCGGTGCTGCTCTATCGCACGGCCCCGGAGGACCTGCGGCTGGTCTTCTACGATGAGGTGTGTGTGCACATGTGTATGTGAGTGTGTGTGAGAGAGAGTTTGTGGTGTGGGAAATGGTCTAGGAAGGCTAGGAATTGGGGGCAGGATGGGGAGAGCAGAGAAGTAGGGTAAAGGACCTGGGAGGCTCACTGGGTTTGGACAATAGCAAGGGGGAGGAGGGTGGGCAGCTGTAGGCTGTGGAAACACCATGAACGTGGAGCCCAGCCTTGTGTTAGCTGGGTGGCCGTGAGTGAAGCACCCAGCGGTGGCTGCTCCCTGGGGTTTGCATTTGATTGGGCTCTTCTGCCAGCCAGTTAACCTTCACAACCTGCACATGAGGAGGTCCTCTCATCAGTCCTAATACTGATGAGGAAACTGCAGTTTCGGGATGTTAACCAGCTTGCCCAGGTCACAGGTGGTAGAGCTAGGAACCCAAGCAGTTCCTTGAAACTGACTCCAGAACGTCCATTCTGGAAAACAGAGAAGATTAAAGAAACAAGATAGTGGCGTGAAAGCCCTTTGGGGGCCTTCAGTAGGATCGGTCGGGTTCTGTTTAAAAAGTCAGCGTCGTTTATGGGGAGTGATACTGGGTTGGGGAAGGGAAGGAGCAAGGAGTCAGTGGTCCTCCCTGCAATTTCTTCTCTGTTGTGGCCCTCTGAGTCTCACTCGCCACTCTTGGTCTGCCAGGTGTCCCGGCTTGAGAGTTTTTGGGCGCTCCGTGTCGTGTGTCCAGAGCAGCTGACCCCCCTGCTGGCCTGGATCCGGGAGCCCTGGGAGCAGTTGTTTTCCATTGGCCTCCGGACGGTGACCCAAGAAGCTCTAGACCTTGACCGGTGAAGCCTCCAAGCGGGCCCCGCCCTGGCCGCAGGGGCCTGGCCACGGGTGTTCTCCAGGCTCTGGCTGTGGACTTCCCCAGGGTCTGGGCGCTGGCCAGTGAGGCCCTGGATGACCCATGGCTCCAGGGAATGGGGAGAGAAATGGTCAGGCCTCTGGATGACCTGGCCCGAGGGGACAGGCTAAGTGGCCATAGGAATGTTCCTTCTGCACTTTTTCTCAGGTATCAGTAAAGCTGTTTCCATTCTAGATGTCATGCGTGTTTTTAGATGCGTCACTTGGGAGCCTGTGGTTCTTCTACGTTTTCTGACAAGAACTGCCGCGCCCAGTGAGGGGCCCAAGCTGCCTTGTTTGTCCTGTGAGACCCTGTCTCAGCCCTCCTCTGCCCCCATGAAGGGATCGAGTGGGATCCCTGACCCATGGGCACCATCCTCAGCACGCAGCGCCTGGTATGCGGCCCAGCATGGAAATCACTGCCTAACAAACAGCTGGGCCAGTTAGGTTCTCACTCCTGAAATGCATTTGGGAACTGGTGAGGACCTCAGGCCATGGGCAGTGGGGGCTGGACATGCGAGGCTGACTGGAGGGAGGGCACATGGAGTTGGGGCTGGCATCTGGTGGTTTCTGCTCCTGCCTTCTGTCAGCACTGCCTCACTCCTTGCCCTCTGTCTGCGTGGCCCCGGTGATTGGTTGAGGAATGCTCATGCAGCTGGTTTGGCCTGCCAACACTCAGACCTTTTGGTGGAACGATCAAGGAAGAAGCAAGTTTCCCATGCAGGTTGCTGAGAGGATAAGCCTGAAGCCACTGGCCTGAGGGGAGAGCTTTGCTGTAACTGGAACGTGCAGAGAAGAAAGAGCTGGGGGGGGGAGGGGGTGGCTGTGACAGGGACAAGTCCTGTAGTGTCCTTGGAGTCCCCTGGCCCAACTGTGCCTGGAGGCAAATAACCCTGGACTTTAGGTGATGTGAGCTAAGGCAGCGGTTGCCAACCGGTGGTCCGTGGACCACTGGTGGCCTGTGAGGTCCAAAAGGTTGGTGACCACTGAATTAAGGGAGACCTCTTCTTTTTTCTTTTTAGCTTAAGCTAATTGGAGCCAAATATGAGCCACTAAAAAGGTCCTAACTACATGAACCCCCATTCTGACTTGAGCTAGCCTAGCGGGATCTGCTTCTTGTCCCCAAGAATGAGCACTGGAGTAGTGGCACCCACACACTTGTGTAGACAGGCTCTGCCCTGGTAGGAGGGCTGGGGAAGGTGTGCTGGGGACTCAAGCCAAGCTGCCCTTGAGCCCCAAAGCTGGGCTCGGTCTGAATGTGTGTGTGGTTTTGAGTCATGATGGCTGGATCTCATCTATGAACATTTACATGCCAGGGTGCTGAGCTAAGTGCTTGGCAGTGTGCTCCTCACAGGGGTCCTGGGAAGTGGGTGGCATCTTGTTACAGGCGAGGAAACGGAAGCTTAGAGGAGTTCAGTGACTTGCTCTAGATCACACCAGTAAATGGAGGAGACCTGGTGAGTCTAGGCTTGTATGACTTCAAAGCCTGTGCTGTTGGCAAACCACTGGGCCACAGTCCCCTCCTTCGCTGCAGGGGATGGGCCTGTGTGCCCAGCCCCACTCACAGACAGGGGTCATTGCCCACCTGCCCTGGGTTGGCGATCTCCTGACAATCCTAGACTTGTCGGGGACAGGCAGACCCAGATGTATATTTGGTTTCTCTTTCCCCCAGAGTGTGGTGAGGTGTTAGGTGAAATATTAATTCATGGGTGGTTCTCACCCCTCTTAGCCGAACTGGAGAGAATAAAGATGTCAGGTTTTAAGTGAAAGGGCTAAGCTATCAGAAGAGGTTGAAAAGGGACCATAAATAGATAAGAGCTCCAGAATGAGGAGGGGAGGGCTTTTAGAGAAGAGCATTTGAAGCAGTGGAGGAACAAGTCCCTTAATATTGGGGTGGGGGGCTCTCAGGATGGAGGGGCCCTGGAATTAGGGGGGATAGTGACCTGTCAGATGCTCCCCATGCCACCAAGGCAGCAGGAGATGGCAGTTTGGAATGACCTGACAGGATAGGGCTGGTGACAGCTGTTCAGGTTATTCTGCCTGGAGAAGGGTGGTGTCCCAGAGAATCCTGTGGGCCCCGGAAGTCAGCTGACAGTGCTGGGGGATGGGATAGGCCCAGCCCCTAAAAGGGGATGTGACCCAATTAGACGTGAAATGATTGAGTTTAAATCACTGGGCTCATTATAAGGATAAAGTTGAGTTGTCGTAAAAAGCTTACATTTTTTCGTACCTGGGGACTACTACATTCCTGGGATCCCATCTGTTGTTGGAAAAGTCAACATTGACAGGTTTAGAAGGTATGGACCTAGAGGGCAGGTGTGTGTGTGTGTGTGTGTGTGTGTGTGTGTGTGTGTGTGTGTGGTTCTTTTGTAGTGGTCTTGAAGGTACTCCTTCCCCCACTCAATGGGCCTTCAACTTAGGGTTTCTGGAGGAGGTGTGTGTTCTGATAACTTGGTCAGACCTCATTTAAAACTTTGTTTCGGGCAAGTCCACGGTGGGACCTCCTGAGTGGGGTGGGAAAGGAGGGGGATGGTTGTAGTGGGCTGGAGACTTAAATCCCCCTGGAGCCCAGTTCCACCCGTGACCCAGCCAGCCCTCTACAAACCCTAGGGCCCTGAAGGGTGGAATCCTGTGGGAAAGAAGCAGCGCATTGCTGATGGTCCCTCAGCCTCGGGGCTTTCTCATCAAGGGCAGGAAGTCCTTGGATTCCCAGGGAAAGGGCTGCTGGGCCCCAAGGAGAAGGCTGTGAGTGTGGTTAGGCCCATCCTTCCCAGCTCTGCCTTTCCTGACCCCCACTGTGGGCCAGCATTGTTCCTGTTCTGAAATGTGTGCATTACATATTCACTCACACACTGAATGGGTGAATTTATTTATACTTTCACTTAACAGAGATTAGCAGTACACGGGTCCTACCCCAGAGCCCATTAAAGCAGATGTCAGGGCTGGAGGGCTTCCCCAGTGGCTCATAAACTGCCTCCCTGAAAGCAGCTACCTTCTGGGCCAGGGCTGCGGGCGGGCGGGGGCTTGGGGGCAGTATTTAAAGCTCCCTTGAAGATTTATAGAGGAATGCCTATACACAGTGATGAGGGCAACAATCTAACAGATTAGATTAGTGAGCCCTTACTGTGTTCCATACATTCTTTAAAGCAGCGTTTCTCATACTCCTTTGATCACAAGATACAGAGCCCATTTGCTCAAGAAAAGAGTATAGACATGACCCAGACCTGTTGGCTGGAGCCCACTGGTTTCTCTCCCCCAGCAAGGCCCTGGTCTGGTCTGGCGGGAGAGTGGGGAGGAGATGGTATGAATCTTGGAACTGGCCAGTTGGGAGGTGCTGTCTGGGGTGGAGGTGCCTCAGTGACAGGCCTGCAGAAGGGTGGAGGGGCCCAGAGAGGACTGTGCACAGATTCTGAAAAGAAGTTCACCTACTTCTGTTTTGCTCAGAGCTGGCCTGAATTTTTTAATTGAAGCAAATTAAAACTTCCCAAAAATATTAGTCCACTTTCCCGGCAGCGTGCACACCCCCCTTCCCCATCAGTGACTGTGCACCATCTGCGATGCCCAGCCGTTGGCCCAGAGCTACCTTCCATGAAGGCTGGGCCCATTTACACTCACTTTCCCACAAGCCCCTTCAGGTCCTGGTCCAGATGGGGTGGCATAATCTCCAATCTTTTTTAGGGTGATTTGTGGTATGAGGCTGAGGCAGTTGAAAGAAGAGCTTCCATTTCTTTGTGCTTAAGATCTCGGAACATTTTTGTTTTCTGTAATGATTCACCGACATCCTCTGCACCCTTTGTCCTGTGGGTGCTCTTTTGTTGGTGACCCAGAAGACAGGTGCTGGTGTTGCCTGCTGACTGTTAGCTGTGTGCCCCTCCAGGAGAAGATGCCAGGATGCCCTTCTCAGACCCTGCTGTGCTCTGAGCAGATGGGACTGCTTTGCCACTGATACTTGTAAATAGATGTCAATCAGCAGAACTTGCCTTCCATACCCTGGACTGTCCCTGGAAACTGATTCGTCCATTCAGGCTGGCCTTGCCCTCCAACACGTGCTTATTGATTGCCTGCCTCTGGCATTGGGCTTGCTGGCAGTGGCAGCGAAGAAAAAGGATTCATGCCCTGAAACTACATAACTACATCATGCTGTATTTTCCATGGGAAAAAAAGGTGGGAGGGAAATACATATTCATTTTTGCTTCTGCCTGTATAAATAAGCTCTAGAGGGACAGACAGAAAGGGAAAATGAGGGATGAAAACGAGAACAAGGCAGAAAGGGGGAATAGGTGATTTTGAGTTGTTTTTACGTTTTATCTAAAGTATTTTAAAACTCTCAATGTATTATGATTCAAAATTATATTTAAAAATGTATATGAGACCCTCAGGGGTCAGTGGTCAAACTGAGCAGTATGAATGCTGATTCCTAAGATTTTGGAAGAGGGGAGTGGGTCAGCTTGAAGGATCCATCTATCTCAATGGGAGAGGGGTCATCTTGGCTGATGAATCATTTCGCATAGAGTGAAGGGTGAGGTCCTTCCTACTCCTTTGTCATGCTGCTGGGATAGCTTCTGAGAAGGCCCTGCCCAGATTGGTTACTGCGGCTGGAAACTCAGCCAGGTTTCTGTATGTGAGGCCTTAATCGTATCTGGGCATGTGCAGTATTTTGTATCTACCACTTGAGAGCCAGTGTGGTGTGGTGGTCATATGGGAGAATCACAGTGAATTTAGATCCAAACAGATTCAGGATTATGCCTTAGTTCTGCAGCTCACTGTTTAACCACGAGCAAGTCACTTGCCCTTCCTGACTCATGGTGCCCTCATCTACAGAGAGGGCATGAGGCTAATCAATCACTTACCCAGTTCACACTGCATGTGGAAGTGCTGTGTGAACCATAAAGCATTAATAAGTGCTGATTTAAAAGCCTGCCTGATAGTTGTTACCACCTGCTTTGTTGCCCATAAAAGCCCTTTGCCATCGGAAGAGGGAAAACCCGCATCTCACTGTCCATGGTTTCTCCACTTGCTGCAGACACTGCTGGAATGTGAGCAAGCCATGGCATGTTTTTTCTTGGCTCATCCTTTGTCATTTGATCTTCTTGGACTTAGTGACTTCTCTGTCCTCCACAAAAACATTCTTCAGTTTATTAGTCACTATAATTACTTGTGCACTGTCCACAATTCCACAGATGCTTACTGAGCTCTTGAAGTGTTCCAGGCTCTGTGTGAGAGGAGTGGGGGTGGAATACAAGGAGGAATCAGACATGCTCTTGCTTTCAAGAAGCTTACGGTCTAACCCGGCTGGTGTGCCTCAGTGGGTGACCTTCGACCTATGAACCAAGGTTGGATTCCCAGTCAGGGCACATGCCTGGTTGTGGGCTCGATCCCCAGTAGGGGGTGTGCAGGAGGCAGCTGATATTTCTCTCTCATCCAAGTTTCTTATATATATATATTATTGATTTTTTACAGAGAGGAAGGAGAGGGATAGAGAGTTAGAAACATCTATCAGCTGCCTCCTGCATACCCCCTACTGGGCATGTGCCAGCAACCAAGGTACATGCCCTTGACCAGAATTGAACCTAGGACCCTTCAGTCCACAGACCGACGCCCTATCCACTGAGCCAAACCAGTTAGGGCCCAAGTTTCTTTTTTTTAAGTGTATTTTTGATTTCAGAGAGGAAGGAGAGAGAGAGAAACATCAATGATGAGAGAGAATCATTGATCAGCTGCCTCCTGCATGTCCCACACTGGGGATTGAGCCCACAACCCAGGCATGTACCCTGACTAGGAATCAAACCATGACCTCTTGGTTCATAGGTCAACGCTCAACCACTGAGCCACACCGGCTGCCTGAAATGTCCTGCTTTGCTGATGAGGAGGGCAAAGACTCGCTCCTCCATCCCCACTCCAGCTTCTGTATCTACTTTCCAAGACGCTGTATCTACTCTTGCTAACCCTTTCTTTTTCCTCCTCTGCAAACCTCTCTACCCATTCTCCAAAACAGCAGAATTCAAAGCAGGCTCCTTGCTTGGGTGGGGTTGGAGCAGGAGAAAGGACATAGCTTCATGTCAAAATGTCATTCTAGCCATAGATGAATCTGTACCTCTGGAGCTAAAAGGTGGGCTCTGCAGGAATGAGAGAATCTCCAGGGACAGGCAGTGCTGGCCCGAGGTTGGATTTGTTTCAAATCTAAGTCCAGATTTATTGAAGGACACAAGGATTATGACGGGATTAACCACTGCAGAGTAACAACCATAGTAAATAGGAATGGCATTTATTGAGCACTTAGTGTGTGCCAAGCATCGAACTGGCATTTTATATATAGCATCTCTATCTCCAGAGGCTGGGCTCTTTCTAAATGCCATGCTACCTCTCTTGTAAAAATAAGGTCTTACTCACCATGAGGCCAGTCACAGCAAATGACATTGGCCCTCTTCTCTGGAGAGCAGGGAGGAGATATTCTTGACAAGAGGGAATTCCAGGTCAGTCTAAGTGACAATTTCGCGCTACTTGAACCCATGTCCTACCATCTTCCAGAATCTCTTTGGCCTGCTAAGTTAGGATTACAGAGGCAGAGATTGGTCCACTGGCCAAGGAGTGTCAGAATCTACCTTGGTAGAGATAAAAGTGGTTCCAATCTTTCTGTCTTCTTTTATTTTAATCATTAATTTACATGGGTGGTATCTGAAGGACTTGTCCTTGTAAGTATAAGCCAACTTCCACTTCCTTCCTGTGTGTGTATTCATTTCTCATGTTGCAAGTTACCTGAGGGCTTCCCAGTACTTTAGTTTGGAGTAGTGAAACTAGCTAACATTTGTTGAACACTTACTATGTGCCAGGCACTGTTCTAGTGCGTTACATGGTTGAACTTATTTCATCCTCTCAGCAAACCCGTTATTGTGGTGGTTATGCAGATGGGGAATCTGAAGCCCATAGAGGGTAAATTGCTTGCTCAAGGTCATGCAGTTGTCAAAATGTCATCCTAGCCACAGGTGAACTATGAACTCAGGTCGCTGGGCTCCAGGCGTCATGCTTAAATGGCTTCTAGTAGCAAAGAGGCAGTCTCCTTAAAAAATTCATCTTGGAAGTTCATGGTGGGGACATTCAAGTCAGACTGGGCTGTGCAGGAAGGGGGGGGGTGTATCTGTGCTTTTGACTTTGTTGTCACCTTTCCTGTCACCATTTGAGTATCTACAGGCTCTGAGCTGGGAGCTGACAGGGCAGCCACACACTCATATTCTCTCCCCCTCCCTCTCTTTGTGACACACACACACACACACACACACACAGTGGCCATCCTTTGTGCATACAAGAAATATTCTTTTAAAAAAATATATATGTTATTTTTATTGATTTCAGAGAGGAAAGGAGAGGAAGAGAGAGAGAGAGAGAGAGAGAGGGAAGAGAGAGAAACATCAATGATGAGAGAGAATCATTGATTGGCTGCCTCCTGCGTGCCACACACTGGGGACTGAGCCCGAAACCCGGGCATGTGTACTGACTGGGAATCAAACCATGACCTCCTGGTTCATGGGTCAACGCTGAACCACAAGGAGCATTCTTGTCACAGGATTGAAGATCCCATCGGGAACAGTCTATAGGGGGCTGGAGGCAATAGGACACAATGGAAAAGCCTCCAGGATGCTAGGAGATCTGAGTAGGAACAATGAAAGCATACACTGACATCTAATTGGATGAGCTGGTACGGAAACAACTGGTGGCTGTGAGCGTCTTCGCCTTGAAAGGAGAGATGAACTTGGATGCCTAAGTTCATAAGATCCTTTCACGGGAGATTGCACTCCATCATCCCATGGGGCTAGGGCAGCCGTGGGCAAACTACGGCCCGCGGGCCGGATCTGGCCCGTTTGAAATGAATAAAACTAAAAAAAAAAAAAAAAAGACCGTACCCTTTTATGTAATGATGTTTACTTTGAATTTATATTAGTTCACACAAACACTCCATCCATGCTTTTGTTCCGGCCCTCCGGTCCAGTTTAAGAACCCATTGTGGCCCTCGAGTCAACAAGTTTGCCCACCCCTGGGCTAGGGGATACAGGAAGAGCTGGCAAGGCCTGAGACCAAAGCTGCTGACTGCGGGTGGGATGGGGGAGTCCCCAGCTGGGAAGAGGAGAGGAGTCTGAGGGTTTCAGGAAGACCAGGACCTGTGCAGGACCTCAGAGGATGAGCCAAGTGGTGCCCATAGGCATCAATGTCCAGGGCCCAGTTCACAAGGTCCCACATTGGCAAGGCCCACTTCAGACTGTCTTGGTATTAAAGGCGCTACTGTCGGAATTTACTGGGTGGAAGTCAGGGACTGAGGCCATGACCCAGATGTAGAAGGCAGACTGAAGACCAGAGAACCCTCCAACACGTCCCTGCTGGGAAAGGCTCCAAGACTCTTGCTTATCTCTGAGGAAGTGAAGGCTCCACCCAGACAGCACTCAGGTGGAGACTTGGAACCCAATCACCTGGCTCAGCGGTAAAGGATTGGGTTGGAGCAGTAGTGTGTGGGGCTGCCAGAACAAAGTTCCATAAACGGAGTGGCTTCAGTAACAAACCTATTATCTCACAGTGCTGGAGGCTGGAAGTCTGACCAAGACGAGGGCAGGACCACGCTCCCTCTGAAGGAGCTGGGAAGGGTCTGTTCTGGCCTCTCTCCCAGGTCCTGGCAGTTCTTGGCTTGGGGCAGCATAACTGCAGTCCTCACATGGCAGCTTTCTCCCCGAGCGCAAGTGTGTCTGCTTCCCAAATCTCCTTTTTGTAAGGACACCAGTCCCATTGGAAGAGGGGCCACCCTACCCCAGGATGACCTCATCTTAACATCTGTAACTGTGCTAGTTCCAAATAAGGTCACATTCAGAGGTACTGGAGATTAGGACTTTAACCTATGAATTTTGGGGAACACACTTTGACCCATCATGGAGAAGACTCACATCCTGAGACTTGGGCATTGGTCACATGCGCTGCTTACACACAGCTGATTCCCACACCGGCTTCTTGTTTTACCCTCTCAACACCGAGCGAGACACCCAGGGGCCTGCCCCGGCCTGTGCACACGGCCTGCGCACGTCAGTGAAACAGGCCTGCAGCGGTTAAATGGCTGTGGCTCGGGCATTCACCTCTACACCAATGATGCTCTGTGGGCCTCTGCTTCCCACCTGTGACCACAGCAGGTTAAGCCTCCCTGAACCTCTGTCGTGGGTCTGAGATGGGTTGGTGAGGGCTGAGCACAGGCTACTGGCATAAAGCAAAGTGGGTGTTGCCCCTCCCCCCTCGTGCAGCTCTGAATGTGGAGAGATCTTCCTTTGGGTTGAGCTGAGACCCAGATGAGGACAGAGGTTGGAGAAGGTAAATTACACGTCCAGCGTCTCAGGGTTAAACTCTCCCCCCTCTTTGGAGCACCATCTGGCCAGCACCCTCCCCCTCCTCCTTCTAGGAGTTAGTTCCTCTCCTGGGCCTGGCCAGTTCCATCTCCCCCTGCCCACCAGCTCCTTCTCCCCTCTCCCCTCTACATCCTCTTAGTTTTTCTTAAGGATTCAGGGATGGCCTTATTGCGCATGGCCTCGTGCTAGGTGCCCAGTTTCAGAGAGACCTCAGAGGGTCAAACTGGGATCCAGTAGTTTCTGCCAAAGACCTCTGCCCTTGGAAAAGGAGGTGTGACCCCAGGGAGTGGGAGACCAGGGAGAGGAGCTATGGAAGCAGCCACAAGATCTTAGAACCCTTGGGACTTTGGAAACTCCTCTTCCAGGCCTGCGGGCTACAGGTGGGGAACGGAGGCCCTGGGCGGGAGGTAAAGTGCCAAGGTCAAATGTTGGGCGGTGCCTGCGGGCGGAAGCCAGGCATCAGGGGCTATGTTGGAAGTGGCGTGTGCTTCCCGGTGCTGTGAACTCAGTTCCTAAGATTGCAGGGGCTTAAGTCTGCGGAGGGGTCGCCCCCGGGGGCTCTTGAGGGGAGGGGAGGCTAAAAGCCAGGTGGGGGGAGGGCATGTGGGGATCGTGGGACTGGAGGGCCGTGCCCCCACCCCCAGCGATGAGTGGGACGCCCGGGGAAGGGGCTGGGGGGCTGCTGCGGGGGCGCGCGTGGGGGCCGGGCGGCCGGGGCGGGGTGAGTCACCGCCGCCCGCTCCCATTGTGCGGCCCGGCGGCGGCGGGGCGGCGGGGCTGCGGAGCCGAGCGCGGGAGGTGGAGCCGCGGGCTGCGGGCTCCGGCGCCTGCGTCCCCAGCTCGCCCGGCTCGCCTCCGCCGTGGGCGCCCCGCGGCTGCCTGGCCCTGCGCGGCGACAGGCCCCGGAGAGAAAGCCGAAGGGAGATGGGGCGCGCAGGCCAGCGCGGGTCCCGCAGGCTCCAGAGCCCCGAGGTACCGCAGGGCGGGGCGGGGCGGGGCGGGGCGCACGGGCCGGGGCGGGCCCCTGGGTGTCCCAGGCTTGGCAGGGCCTGGGCGCTGGGGCTCCTGGAGGGGGAGAGGGCCGGGAGGGGGAGAGGACCTGACCCTGCCTTTCTCCCCCAGGACTCTCCACTAGGTCCCCGCAGCGCCCCCTTCTTCTCACCCGGGTCGCGGGTCCCTCAGTGAGCGAGAGCCCCCCAAGCGCCTCCCGGCCATGGCCAACGGAGTGATCGCGCCGCCCGGGGGCGCCTCCCCCCTCCCCCAGGTGACTGACGCTTCCGGATGGGGGATGAGGAGGGAGAGACCCCAAGGAGGAGAGGGGCGCCCTCTGGCTGACCCTGGGACACCCCTGCTCCATCTTGGGCGGAATGGATAAAGCGGAGGGTTGTGTGTGTGTGTGTGTGTGGGGGGGGGGGGGGCGTCCTTTGCTATTTTTTGGATCTGTTGCCCCGCCTCCCCAAGCCTTGGGAGCTGGGGCGCTGGTCCCAGGTTGGGGCCCTGGAAGCGGAGGCCGTAGAAGATGGAGCCTGCTGGTCCCCGCCCCCCTTCCACCCAGGGCTGGATTGGAGTTGGGGGAGTGGGGCGCTCCTGGGTCCAGGGTCCTTAGGTGAGCTGTCTGAGCCCGCAGGTCCGGGTGCCCTTGGAGGAGCCCCCTCTGAGTCCAGACGTGGAGGAGGAGGATGATGACTTGGGCAAGACCTTGGCTGTGAGCAGGTTTGGGGATCTCATCAGCAAGCCCCCCGCCTGGGACCCCGAGAAGCCCAGCCGCAGCTACAGCGAGCGGGACTTTGAGTGTGGGTAGCCTGGGGACCCCTAGTGTGGCCGCCCTCACCACCATCACCTCATTGCCACCATCACCGTGCTCACACTGGCTTGGTCACCCAGTGCCATCATGTGCTGGACGCTGTGCTGGACGCTGTGCTGGGCCACCATGCCATGTTAAGTCATCCTGCTCACTCACCCATCGCCTGCTCGCCTGTCAGGGAAGCCGGTCCCAGCCGCAGGGGAGATGTAGGGACATGGGCCAGAGGCCTCCCTTAGTGACCCTTGTCTTCCCCAAGGCTCTGCCACACCCCTGGCCCTCCTCTCTCCACCTCCTCATCTCCCGTCCTGAGCTCTCTGACTACTTTTCCTTCTTTGCTGCATCATGTCCTCCCATTCCCACCACCCCTCTTTCATGCCCCCCTCTGTTACTCCCGGCCCCCCACTCTACTAGGCCTCACCAATGACAGGACATGGACACAGGTGTTAGGGGGAGTCTGGCTCTGGAGGAAGGACTAAGGTGCCCTTGCTTGAGGCCTTGAGCTAGAATAAGGTGTGTGTCCCTAGGGTGGTGTGGGGTCCCCCTCTGCTGTGGGGGTCCCAACTGGCTCTCCTGCCCCCGCAGTTCACCGGCACACCTCCCATCACACCCACCACCCGCTCTCCGTGCGCCTGCCTCCACCCCACAAGCTGCGGCGAGTGCCCCCCAGCTCTGCCAGGCAAAGCAGGAGGAAGAAGAAGAAGGAGAAAACCTCTGCTGCTCCCTCCGAAGGGACCCCTCCCATCCAGGAGGAGGGGGGAACCGGGGTGGAGGAGGAAGAGGAAGAGGAGGAGGAAGAGGAAGGGGAATATGAGGCCGAGCCTGTGGAGCCTCCACCCTCAGGGTCCCCACAGAAAGCGAAGGTAGGGGTCTGGCCCTGAGGGAGGGCTGGCTGCTTAGGGTGGAGTGAGAGAGGAGGCCTCGCCAGGCCAAGCGGCTGCGTTGGGGCAGGGCCCAGGACATGTCTGCTTTGTCCACAGTTTTCCATTGGAAGTGACGAGGATGACAGTCCCGGCCTCCCCGGGAGGGCTGTCTCCACCAAGCCCTTGTCCTCGGGGGACATTCGCTCGGACAAGAGCCCCCAGCACTCGGTCAGGTACTGGCCTCCAGCCCAGCTCAGAGGAGATGCCAAGCTGCTTCCTGATCTTGGGGAGTGTGTCCACCTCTGACCCCAGAGAGGAGAGGAGGGGGGCCGAGGAGGCACGGAGGGGTGCCCCGTCTGTCCACATGATTGGCAAGGAGAAGAGAGTCAGAGGCTAAGAGGGGGATCGGGAGGAAGGGGGGGACCAGCATGACGGGGGCAGGAAGGTGGAGGTGAACTTTCTTCTCTGCCCAGGAGGAGCCTGTGTCTAGTGCCCAGGGGGGCACTCCAGGCCCTGCCCCAAGTTGGAGGCCAAGGAACCCCCGATCCTGGTCTATCTCCACTGTGGTTCCCTGTCATCCAAGGCTGCCTGTTGCCTCCTCAGCTCCCCCAGTCCCCGGGCCCGGGCCCCCCGAGTCACAGGAGAGAAGAGCCGGCCCTGGAGCCCATCGGCCAGCTATGACCTGCGGGAGCGGCTATGCCCAGGCAGTGCCCTGGGCAGCCTGGGTGGCCCAGAGCAGCAGGTGCCCACTGACGAGGCGGAGGCCCAGATGTTGGGCTCTGCAGACCTGGACGACATGAAGAGTGAGTGATACCCTGCGGCAGCCCCCGTGGCCCACTCCCATGAGCACTCAGCCTGTGAGGGACCTTGGAGAGGCTCTGTGTTCTCCCCCACTCAGTGACGGGGAGCTCACTACCTCGGTTTCCAGAGCTGAGATTTCCCTTCATGACACCTCTGCCGTTCTGCCCCGATTCTGTCCTCGGAGTCACCCCTGGAATAGGGCAGCCCCGCTTCCACATGATGTTTGGAGATATCAATATAGCGCCCTCCTCTTCTCAGGGCAGACTCTTCACCCTTTCACACCAGCCCCCTGGGTCTGAGCCACTCTGCCAGGCCCTGCTTCTCCCTATAGCAAGGGCTTACCTCCTCACTCCTGACCCACTACCCTTGGCCTGGCCTGGCTGTGATCTCGGCACATTCTTTCCATCTTATCAGTCCTGGTTTCTGTGCCACCTGTCATCACCCATGGGGCTCTGTGCCCAGGCCAGAGGCACCACTGACCCCGCCTTCCTCCCCTTAGAACAGTGTGTGGGCGGGGGTGGGGAGGAGGGCTTTGAGCTCAATACGTCATGGAAAGTTGCCAGGACCTGAGGACAGGGACAGGAACAATCCGATGGCAGCAGCAGTGGTGCTGGCGGGATGGGAAGGGTCAGAGGGAGGGCGTGTTTACAGATCCAGGGTTGGGGCTTAAAGCAGCCGGGAGCAGCCCTGGGGACCTGGGAGTTGGAGTTGAGAGGCCTGGACATCTCGGGCTCCGGTTGGACAGAGACCATTCCTGTTCAGACTCCCATCTCTCAGGAGAGCCGGGGCTTTGGGGGGACAGGGCTGAGGCCTCAGCCCGTGTCTGGGGAATGACGAGCCAGCTGGAGTTCACGGAGCCCAATGGGGCACTGAGCTCCAGGCCCTGGGATGCCGAGGGCCTGGGCCCCTGGAGGGCTCCAGCTCAAAGCCCTCGAGACTCGCTGGCCTCAGAGGACTTGGAGATGTTTGTGCGGGACCTTGAGGACTGTGACCCGTGGGAGTCTACCAGGGACCAGCTGAGCCCCATGGCAGGGGGACCAGCTTGTGAGTAAACTGGCTGCTGACCTTCCACCAGCTGCTGGCCTGAAAGGGGCAGGCGGGGAGGAAGGGAGAGAACATCTGCCTGAATCTGTCCGGCCGAGGACCTGTGGGGTTAGACCTGGGCGCCGAGAGAGGCTCAGGGACAGTGCTGGGGGCTTGGGGCCTGGCGGCTCCATGTGGGTGCTGGCACTCTGAGTGAGAGGCAGTGGCCATGGGGGGCCTGCGGACTGAGTAGGGATCTGCCTTGTTACTGTGACTTGGCTAGTGGTCCTCTGTGCTTTGGGCTAGTGCTTCCTCCGCTCTGGGCCTCAGTCTCCTATCTGTGAAGTAGCCACATTGACAAGGTGGTCCTGTTGGCATGGCCCCTGGGTGACTGTGGCGCCCACCAGTGGACTGGCTGGGCAGAGCAGGGAGTTAGAGGGGCTGGCCATGATCCTGAGGCCGGGAGCTAGACCCCTGGGACTGCCAAGCCCACCTTCTCCGCAGGCCACCGGCTGGAAGACAACCCTGGCATGCGGCGGCACCTGGTGAAGAAGCCATCTCGAACACAGGGCGGGAGGGGCAGCCCCGGTGGCCTGGCCCCCATCCTGCGCAGGAAGAAGAAGAAGAAGAAGCTAGACCGGAGGCCTCATGAGGTACAGGACCCGGGCGTGGGCCACCAGCTTCCTCTTGCCTCTGCTCCCAGGGCCTCCTTTTCCCTCACTTCCCACCGTGCCCTGGCGCCGGGTCCCATCTGGTGGCCCCCAGGCCCTCATCCTTGGTGCCTGCCCCAGGTGTTTGTGGAGCTGAACGAGCTGATGCTGGACCGCAGCCAGGAGCCCCACTGGCGGGAGACGGCACGCTGGATCAAGTTTGAGGAGGACGTGGAGGAAGAGACAGAGCGCTGGGGGAAGCCCCACGTGGCCTCGCTCTCCTTCCGCAGCCTCCTGGAGCTCAGGAGGACCATCGCCCATGGTAGGGGCCCTGCAGGCCTGGCCCTGGGCTGCATGCCCTCTTCACAGACTGCAGAGCCTGAGCCAGGCTGCTCACCTCCCGGGGACTCCTCCCTGGAGTCCTGGGCCCAGGCACGGTCTGGCTGCCACCCTGGGGATGTGGGGTCCAACTGCCTGCCCCGCTGTCAGCTCTGAGGGGTGGGGTGCTGCCCCTGGTCCCTGGCACTGCACCTTGGCATAGTAGACTCCCCTCCCTGGGTGAAGAGGGGCCATGCCCTCATTCCGTGCTCCATTTTCACGACCGTCTCTCTGGCTGGGCTATGGCCACATGGAGTAGTGTATCTGCCCGGGTACAGGGGTGCTTGGCTCTCCAAGTGTGTTTGCCTGCCCTGGGGAAGCAAGGCCGCTGGGGCGGGTTTTCCTGTCTGATAGGACCGTGTCCCCTCCTCTGACTGTGCCCCCAGGCGCCGCCCTCCTGGACCTGGAGCAGACCACTCTGCCGGGCATCGCGCATCTTGTGGTGGAGACCATGATTGTGTCTGACCAGATCCGGCCAGAGGACAGGGCCAGCGTCCTGCGCACCCTGCTACTGAAGCACAGGTGCCGGGGGAGGGGGTGCCCAGGAGGGAGCTCCTGGTTCCGCCGTCTCTACAGGAGCAGGCTGTCCCGTGGGGCTTGCGGCCTCTGCTTGAGCACCCAAGTGACGGGGAGCTGGTTCCTGATCCATCGTTGGGCAGCACTACCCGTTAGAAAGTTCTTTCTTACATTGAGGCAGAGGGATAGAGGCTGTGGCCCTCCATTTCTCACTTCCTCTTCACCTCAATCGCCAAGATCCTCCCCTCCTAACTGCCTCCCCTGCTTTGCCCTTTCCCCAGCCACCCCAATGATGACAAGGACAGTGGCTTCTTTCCCCGAAACACATCCAGCTCCAGTGTGAACTCGGTCATGGGGAATCACCACCCCACCCCCAGCCATGGCCCTGATGGGGCAGTGCCCACCATGGCCGATGACCTGGGGGAGCCAGCCCCACTCTGGCCTCACGACCCTGATGCCAAGGAGGTCAGTCGCCTTACTCTGCCCTGGGTTGGGGGACTGAGAGGGTTTCTAGTTTCAAAGGAGGCCACTGAGTGGGTCAGGAAGGTGGGATGCCTGGCATCATGCTAGGATGTGGGGGGATCTTTAGGGGGAAACCACGAGGGACCCCTACTCTGGAGAAGCAGGAGGTTTAAATGGGATGATGTGGCAGACCCAGGGGAGCCATTTAAACAAGAGAAGGCTGAGGTGATTGTGGGGGGGCTTGGAGAAGGGGTCCAGATCCTGGGCTGGTCCCCTCCTGATGTGAGGCACATCACCCATAGTCCTTCCCCTGGCTGGGGTGGGAGGTCCAGGGGTTGGCGGGCAGAGTCCAGGGCTGGAGCAGGGAAGGGAGGGCCTGCCACGGCCTCCGGTCTGGGTCCCAGCCCTATTCCAGTTCTGCGTCCTCAGAAGCCCCTCCATATGTCTGGGGGAGACAGTCACCGGGGGAAAAGCCTGAAGCTGCTGGAGAAGATCCCCGAAGATGCTGAGGCCACTGTGGTGCTTGTGGGTAAGGAGGGACGGGCGCTGGGGGCAGCGGCAGAGGCAGGGGCATGGGTGCCTCCCCTGTGGTCCACCGGTCTTGAGCTCTGTGCCTCTCCCATCCCCACCTGGCCCCACCTGCCCCTCCCAACTCATCCCCAGCCCTTTCTTCCCCAGTCCTCTGCCTGCGTCCCTCCGTTTTCGGCAACCTTGGACAAATGCTAGGCCATAGAGCACCTTTGTGAGAATTAGAGGAAAGCACCCCTTAATTTCCATCTGTTGGTAAATTGTGGTAAATGTACAAACATATAAATGAATAAGTCTCCTTTAGAACGGGGTTTCTCTCTTCAGTGCACACCTGCCCCATTGCACATGATGTTCCTGAGCCACCGGCCCCGGGCTGCCTTGCCCGCGCCCCTGTGCCCAGCCCCGGGCCTTCTCTCCCCAGGCTGTGTGCCTTTCTTGGAGCAGCCGGCAGCAGCCTTTGTGCGGTTGAGTGAGGCGGTGCTCCTGGAGTCTGTGCTTGAGGTCCCCGTACCGGTCCGCTTCCTTTTCGTGATGCTTGGGCCCCGCCACACCAGCACCGACTATCACGAGCTGGGGCGCTCCATCGCTACCCTCATGTCTGACAAGGTTGGTCCTCCAGCCCGTGGACTGGGCACCCTAGGCCTGTCCCCCGGGCCCTCCTGGTTCCTGTCCCTCTCACTGCCCCAGGATACCATGGATGCAGGGGTGCAGGGGCCCTCCTGGGTGGAGCAGCGCTTTGGAGAGTGGAGAGGCTGTTGGCCGAGGGGAGAAAGGGAGCCCTCTGAGCTGGGGCTGTGGGAGGGGAGATGGGACAGGGAGAAGCAGCCAGACCTCCAGGTTTTGGATGTGACATAGACTGGATGTGAATGGGCTGGCTATGTTGGTCTTCACTGTGGCTTCTCCTGGGCTTGGATAGGACAGTGATGTTCAAAATCCTTCCCAACAGGACGTGGGCACTGTCCAGGCAGAATGGCCTTGGAGGCCTCTGCAGTGCCAGGTGTTACCCCGTAGTTGTTGGATTGTGGGAAAGCCTGGAGGCTCCCAGGGGAATAGAGGGCCCTGGGAAGGGGCAGTGCTGAGGGCTGTGGCTTGCCAGCCAGCAGGGCCTGTGAGTCAGAATTTTGACAACTGGACTGGACCTGCGTATGTGGCGGAACGTCCTTACCCCTCTCCCCAAAGCCCATGCCAGGGCCTCCCGGGTCAGATCAGCCCTTGCTTTTCTGCCCCCAGCTGTTTCACGAGGCTGCCTACCAGGCTGATGACCGGCAGGACCTCCTGAGCGCCATCAGCGAGTTCCTGGATGGCAGCATCGTGATCCCCCCGTCGGAGGTGGAGGGCCGCGACCTGCTGCGCTCCGTGGCCGCCTTCCAGCGGGAGCTGCTGAGGAAGCGGCGGGAGCGAGAGCAGAACAAAGTGGAGATGACCACCCGGGGAGGCTACGTGGCTCCTGGGAAAGGTCAGACCCTTTGGTGTCCAGAGTCCCCCATGCTCCCCCCCAACACAGCTAAGTCCATGACCTCAGCTCCGTCCTGACTCCCAGAGTCCTGGATGCAGCTTCTAGCCCCTGACCCAGGCCTCTGCCCACGGGCGAGGCCGGGAAGGATGGAGGGCCTGCAAGCGGAGGGGTGGTCTGTGTTCCAGCACCCCTTTGTCCCCCAGGGCTGTCGCTGGAATTGGGGGGCTCTGAGGCGACCCCTGAAGATGACCCCCTGCGGCGGACCGGCTCGGTGTTTGGGGGACTTGTCCGGGACGTGAAGCGCCGCTACCCGCACTACCCCAGTGACCTGCGGGACGCTCTGCACTACCAGTGTGTGGCCGCCGTGCTCTTCATCTACTTCGCTGCCCTCAGCCCTGCCATCACCTTCGGGGGGCTGCTAGGTGAGGCGGAGGGGCGGGGCTCAGTGTCATCTCCAAGGTTTCTGGGACAGGGTGTCCCAGTGATCACTTTAGGGGCTTATGGGTGAGAGGAGATAGTCGTCAGTGTGACCATCCTGAGCTGCTGGGTCAGGGGATTCCAGAGTTCACTTTTGGGGGAGCTATGCAGATCACCTTGGGGAGCTGGTGGTGAAGGGGCAGGAGGTAAGGGGTTAGTAAGGGGGCCCTATGTACTGCTCTGGGGGGCTGCTCCACTCTTGC
This sequence comes from Myotis myotis, assembly GCF_014108235.1. NCBI lineage: Eukaryota > Metazoa > Chordata > Mammalia > Chiroptera > Vespertilionidae > Myotis > Myotis myotis. The sequence continues at coordinate 22,887,759 of NW_023416390.1, forward strand.
TGGGTCCCCAGGTTAGGCTAAGCTAGATAAGGAAGAGGGGCCAGGGAGGAGCCAGGCAGGGCTCTCCCACTGACCCTTGCTCTCCCCAGGGGAGAAAACCGAAGGGCTGATGGGAGTGTCTGAGCTGATCGTGTCCACGGCTGTGCTTGGAGTCCTCTTTTCTCTGCTGGGGGCCCAACCGCTGCTTGTGGTTGGCTTCTCAGGGCCACTGCTGGTCTTCGAAGAAGCCTTCTTCAAGGTGACAGCCCTGTCCTGCTGCTCCCCTGGGATCACCTGCTCCTCCCCTGGCCCCTCAGCCCAGGTGACAGGTCCCTGCTGGGTCCCCCTCCTACCCTTGGAGTTACCCCTCACCCCACCTCCTCCCTATCTCATGGGGCCCTGATATTCATAGAAGACTGCTGTGGGTAACCACTCCTCCCTCCTGGCCACCAGTTCTGCCAATCCCATGACCTGGAGTACCTCACCGGCCGGGTGTGGGTTGGCCTCTGGCTGGTGGTCTTTGTTCTTGCTCTGGTGGCCGCTGAGGGCAGCTTCCTGGTCCGCTACATCTCGCCTTTCACCCAGGAGATCTTCGCCTTCCTCATTTCTTTCATTTTCATCTATGAGACCTTCTACAAACTCTATAAGGTAGGGGTCCAGAGAGGGTTTGGGGGCAGGGCAGGTGTAGATGTGGGTGGGCAGCATCCTGGCAAGGAGCATGGGAGCCGGTGGCATGGAGATTGGGGCAGAGGGCCCAAAGAGGGGGCTCTGTTGTGTGTGGGCGTGGGGGGTTGGGGACACCCCGGGGTAGGCCTGAGCTGAAGGGGAAGGAATCAGACCCATAGGGTATTGGTCAGAACTCCAGGATTTACCTGCACAGGTGTGTGAAGTGGTCACTGAGCGCTAAGGGCTGGGTGTCCTTGGGTCACCTTTTGAGAGTGTGTGTGTGTGTCTTATGTAGCTGGATGTTGTGTGTTACTGTTGCCTGGTCAGGTAGGTGAGGGAACAGCCTTCTCCCTTGCAGCTGATGAAATCAGGATCACCTGCCCAGGTGAACACTAGGGCAGCCTTGTAACCCACATAGGTGTTCACGGAGCACCCACTGCTGCCGTTCTACCCCCCTGAGGGGGCACTGGCGCCTAGGCTGGACCTGAATGGGAGTGCTCTGCCCGCCACTGAGGGGCCACTAGGCCCGCGGAACCAGCCCAACACGGCCCTGCTGTCCCTCATCCTCATGCTTGGGACCTTCCTCATCGCCTTCTTCCTGCGCAAGTTCAGGAACAGCCGCTTCCTGGGGGGCAAGGTACGTGGCTTCCAGAGCGGGGCCCGTGGAGCCCCTGGGGGACTCTTAGTTCTGCTGTCCCTGCCAGGCCCCCTCTAGAGGGGGGCTGCCCTTTTCTCCAGGTCAGCCTCTGGCTCTAAGCCAAGTCTATGTGGCGCCAGCCCATCAGAGCCTCAGAGAAGTCTACTCAGAAGAGAAGTGCCCACCTGGGCTGGCTGGCACTCATGGGGTTGGAAGAGACAGGTTGGGGAACTTCCGGAACCAGCTCAGACCCAAGAGAGGTCAGGAGTAATAAGCCCTTGTGAGCCTCCAGCCCTCACCTCCACCTCTGCTCCCTTCTCCTAAGGCTCGCCGCATCATCGGGGATTTCGGCATCCCCATCTCCATTCTGGTGATGGTCCTGGTGGATTACTCCATTACAGACACCTACACACAGGCGAGTGAGCCCGATCTCTCTGGCAGCTGGTTCTCACCCCTGGGCCTGAGCGGCAGTTAGATTAGGGCTGGGACCCAGCTTTCCTGGTGGAATGGCAGAGACCTGCTGGGGTCACACTGGATGGGTGAGCTGGGGGTTCAGAAGCAGCCATGTGGTCCCACTAAGGAGGCCACCCAGCGGTCTGAGGCTGTGTGTGACCCGTAGGCAAGACCTGGAGGAGCAGGGATGGGGCTGGGGCAGAATGACAGGTGGCCCCCAGGTTTCCTGGCAGCTCTGGGGATCTGGGAGAAGGTATGTCATGTCTCTGCCCTATACCGGACTCTTGTAGGGACAGCAACTTTGGAGGATGCAAAACTAATTTCCTTCAAACCTGTTCACACCCCAATTCCCTGGAGCCCTGGTACTGGGGACACACGGCTTTGCGGGAGCAGCCCCTGCGTGGGCTCCTAGCGTGGGGGGCACTGTCCCTGAACCCCGCCTTCCTTCTGGCCTCGCAGAAGCTGACAGTGCCCACGGGGCTCTCGGTGACCTCCCCCCATAAGCGCACGTGGTTCATCCCGCCTCTGGGCAGTGCCCGTCCTTTCCCGCCCTGGATGATGGTGGCAGCTGCTGTCCCCGCCCTGCTGGTCCTCATCCTGATCTTCATGGAGACACAGATCACTGCGTGAGAGGGCGGGGACCCTGGGCGGACGAGTGCGGATGGTGGGATTGGCAGCAAGGGGACAGACAGTTTTTTGCCTATGGTGCTTGGCCGTGCCATCTGTCTGGTGCCACCGGCATTTGCAGGGTGGCACTTGACAGTTCTCAGAACGCTCTGGCAGTATGTTCTCTCACCCGGGGACGCTCACATGATCTCATTTTGGTTAAGTCACAATAACGTGGTGAGATCTGGCATCTGGCTTTTATGGTATTTTAAACATCCACAGTGTAAGGAATTTAGCTCAGACTTGCTTAAATGTGAGAACTTTAATTTGGGAACTTGAAAGAGGAAGCTGGCAGATCCTGGGAGAGCTCTTCTCTGCCCCCACCCCGCTCCCCGCCCGGCTGTGTGCGCCTGGCCCGGCTGCTGGCCCACTCACTCCCACTTCGTTCTCTGTAGGCTCATTGTCAGCCAGAAGGCACGGAGGCTGCTCAAAGGCTCCGGCTTCCACCTGGACCTGCTTCTGATCGGCTCCCTGGGGGGACTGTGTGGGTTGTTTGGGCTGCCCTGGCTGACGGCTGCCACCGTCCGCTCAGTCACCCATGTCAATGCACTGACTGTCATGCGCACCGCCATTGCGCCTGGAGACAAACCCCAGATCCAGGAGGTGCGGGAGCAGCGGGTCACTGGCGTGCTCATCTCCAGCCTCGTGGGTGAGAGCGCCCACCTTGCAAGGCCTGGCCCTGCTCCCCAGACTTGCCTTCTTGGACCCCAAGGCCTTAAATCAGCTCTCTCATCCGGGCTTGGGCCAGGTCCCTTCTGACTCTCCAAATGTGGCCTGTCTAGCCCCTGCCCTGCCTGCCAGCCCTGCTTCCTGACCCCCATGAGCCCTTTTTCCTCGTGCCCTCTCCTGGTTCTCTTTCCTGCTCCATCTTCTCTTGTGCGTGGTGATGAGGCCCAGCCGGTCAGTTAGATGGTCCGTGCCCCCTTCCCACCAGGTCCTTCTGTCCTCACAGCGCTGTCTGAGGGGTCAGGCAGGTCTGTGACTCCTCCTCCAGGCCTGTCCATCGTCATGGGGGCTGTGCTGCGCCAGATCCCGTTGGCCGTGCTCTTTGGGATTTTCCTGTACATGGGGGTCACGTCGCTGTCTGGCATCCAGCTGTCCCAGCGTCTGTTGCTCATCTTCATGCCAGCAAAACACCATCCCGAGCAGCCCTATGTGACCAAGGTATGGCCAGGAAGCATGGAGGCGGGGAGCTGGGTGATGGGAAGGGTGTCCAGGGGATCCCTGGGCCGGACATGGGCAGGATAGGATGACTATGAAGATATATTGGGACCTGGGGAGCCAACTCCCAAGAGATGTGGGTGGGAGTGTGGTGAGACCTGATGCCTGTTCCCAGGTGAAGACGTGGCGGATGCACCTGTTCACCTGCATCCAGCTGGGCTGCATCGCCCTGCTCTGGGTGGTCAAGTCCACGGCGGCCTCGCTCGCCTTTCCCTTCCTGCTGCTGCTCACGGTGCCTCTGAGGCGTTGCCTTCTGCCCCGGATTTTCCAGGACAGAGAGCTGCAGGCGGTAAGGGACTGTGCTTGGGGCAGGGCCAGTGTGGATGGGGCCTGGGTTCCAATCTCTGCTGCACCGCCTGACAGCTGTGTGCCTGACACAGGTAACCTAACCTGAACTCTCACTTTCATCTATATAAGGGCTAATAGAAGATTCTACCTTATACGATTGCTGTGAGGCTTAAGCACTAATCCAGGTGAAGTACTGAGTACGATGGTTTGGTGTGAAGTAAGCACAAGGCTGCTGCAGACAGCTGTGCAGGCTGTACATTGAACAGAAGCACATAGCTGAGGGGCGGGTGGGGGTGGGACGGTGCTGAAATCCATCTGAGCCCTATTTTTGTCATCTGGAGGAAGGGGCATCTTTTTGCAAATCATCCACCCAAACACAGTCCACAGAAGTACACCGCAAGAGCTAGCTGGGAGCGGCCCCCAGAACGTGCTTCACCTCTGGTAGCTGCTCTCATTGGTATTGTTATTAGGAGCTGTCACTGGAGGGGGTGGTGACCTGAAGGTTTAAGCAGATGGGAAGTGCTTCACTCTGGGGCCACAGTCCCTGCAAACTGTGAGGCTTGGAAAGGTCTGGGAGCAGCGAGGGCTGCTGGCCAAGGAGGAGCTGGGGAACTGGGGGCACCCCTTGGCTTCCTTGCCTCTTCCAACCTTCCGCTCCTTCTGCAGCTGGACTCGGAAGATGCTGAACCAAACTTCGACGAGGACGGCCAGGATGAGTACAACGAGCTGCACATGCCTGTGTGATTCTCCGACACGGTGCCCCTGAGAGACCCCGCCATCTCAGTGACTGATACCTGGGCCCCTGTCAGAGCCCAGCCCCAGGGCGGGCGGGGGTTCCTCATGACCCAAAGACGTGCCTGGAACCCCTACTGATGCCACGGCCAGAGGGGCCCTGACTGTGCCAGAGGCTCTGACCTTATCTCACCAGGCCCTTTCACAGACGGCACAGGCTTTACCGGCACAGGCTTTGAGCTCATTATAACCACACCCCTCGTCTTGTGTCTGCTTCACTTTCTTGGTTCCATGTCTGGTTTCTCAGGTCACAGTTATCCATCTGGAATTGGAAGAATTGGGAGAATTCTATATTCAGGGTCATCAAAACCTGAGGAGAGGTTTGAGGCAAGGACAGAATTCTTGGGTGAAAGGGAGAGAATCAAGACCACAGAAGGTCAGATCTGGGCTTTAGCATCACCCCTCGAGGCCCCTCAAGTGCAGCTGAGGAGGAGCCTGGAGGCTCAAGGTCTGGCTCAAGGTCACATGCCTTTAATCCTGCCCCTGCTTGGGAGGGGTGGGTGGGGGAGGGGAGAAGCGGTGGTTGCTTTGCTTTAGCCGCTAGGGAAATCAGAGCTTGCCCAAGCGCTGTGGAGCTACAGAAGGGAATGTAGAAACTTTTATCTTCTTTTCTTGATTCCTGGCATTCAGAGGAGCAGGGACAGTAGCCCAGTCCCCCAGACGCCAGGGTGGTGCTGGATTTGGGGTCCCTGGACCATTTTAGATTCTCTCGGCTTAAAAGAGAGGCGGTTCTGGGATTCCTGAGGCCACTCCTTGTGCCACAGTCTGTTAAACCAGAAATAACCTGGGGGCCTTAGGAGGGTTCGAACTGGGTGCCCTTTACGTCACAGTTGCTTGGCAACCGGCTGCGTGTCGGAGCTAGTTGTCTCTGTGTGGCCCTCTGGTGGCCGCTCTCGCATACTGCAGGCTCTGCCCCATCTGGTAGGAGATGCCCAGCCGCCTGGAGGACCCCCTGTGGTCAAAGAACCCATTCAAGCACGTTCTCCTTCTGAGACGGGAGGCAGAGAGGTCCCCTGGGGTTCCCAGCCCCAGGAGGCTGTGAGCATCCAGAGCCAGGATCCCTCATCCCCATGAACCGCTTCCGCTGGAGCCAGCCCTGCTTCTTCCTTATCCTCTTACCAGTTTCTTCCCAGGTATTCAGGCAAAAAGCTAGAGCCGGGCAGCTGGCCAGGGGAGAAGGGACAGACTACTGTGAGGCTGTTTGTTGTGTTCCTGAGGAAGACTGTCCCTTTCCAGCTGTCTGGGATTGTCACCCAGGTTTAAGCATTTCATTCCAGTCCCTTTGGCTCCCTTGGTCTCTGGCGCCACGATGTCTCCTAATGGCATCTGGCCTCTGACGAACTCTCCTTGCCTGAGGGCCTTTTCTCTGAGGTTGGCCAAGGCCAGGTGGAATTTCAGAGGAGCTTTGCTAGCAAAGGCAAACGCCAAAACCTCGAACATAGATGTGTACAGAGCAGATTCCAAACACAGATAACAAGGGCCAGGCAGAGAAGCACGGCTGAGAGGTTTGGCATGCGGGACTCCATTCCTTTCCTGAGCCCTACATCAGGTTGCCTGGCTCCCTTGTGGGCCTCAGTGGGGGCGGGCTGGCCCGTTTGCTATAGGCGATGCCAAGACCCTCACAGGAAGGAACCACTTTTTCCCCAGCCTCTGAGAGAAAAAGGGCAACCTGAGCCGGGAAGGCTTGGCTCTTCATTGGACCCTGGTTGTGTCAGTCATCTCTGCTTGGCAAATAGCTGAGGACTGTGGATGTTCCTCAACTGGAAACTGAGAAATAATGTGGAAGCTTTTGAAATAGAATGAACTTTGGTCCTAGGTGGTGTGTCAGGGTGGCCTGTAGTATAACTAGGCCCTGAGGCCTCAGGAAAAGAGATGAAAAAATTTCAGTGAAGGGTAGAACCAGACGTACCCTCTGGCCAGTGAACATGCCACCCAATGAGAAGTGCATGAATAAGGCCTAAGAGCCTGGAGCCTCGAAGACCATGCCATTCCCACCTGCCTTTACCCCCCAGCCCCTGAGGGAAAGCAGCTGCAGTTTGGTTATGTACCTGAGGCCAGAGTTGGCCCAAAAACATACTGAACTGGGCCTGTTCAGGGTGATGCTTCCGCACTCAGAGTAGGGGCCTGTAGAGGCCCTGAAAGGACTTAGGAAGTCGTAGCAACCCAGAAGCTTACTAGGTAGGGACAGGTACCTTGAGGGATGGGAGAGGAGAGTGTCAGTGGGGTCAGATTGGGTATCAAAGAGAAAGACAAGAGATAATGGGCCTGTGGCAACCCCCTAGCTAGGCAACCGGGGTGGGGGTAAGGAGGCTGGGAATTCGAAATCTTTTCATTTGCGGACATTAGGGGTTTGTCCTAAAGCCATTGTAGCCCCTAACTTTCTCTTTACTTACCTTCCAACCTTATCCTCCTGGATAAGCTTGGTGAAGGCCTACTTCTTCCAGAAGTAGAGGGCACTCAACAGAGAGAAGTCCCATTTGGCCCTCATGGACTAAGGGGTGGGTTAGAGGCCATGGTATTTTTGAGTGACAGGTCCCACACCATCTCCTTTAGACTGGAAGCAACTTGAAAAGTGGGCATGTGCAAGGTGACCCAGCACCCTTCCAACAAGGAGGATGGCAATCCCATTGCTATCTTACCCCTTGTGGCGCTCTGAGTGGGGTTAAGGCCACATCTTGGACAGCTGCTGATAAAGTTTTATTATTCTTGCACAGGTTCAAGCCCCTTTTATGACCAAAGAAGTGCTAACTCATTCTTCTACTTAGAGCAAAGAGGGCAGCTGGCATTTCCTCATTCCATGCTGAGGAGTCAGCTCACTCGCAACGTCTGATGCCCTCATGAAAGCTCCTGGCTGTCAGAGCTCAAACGCAGTCTGCCTGGATTGCCCTGGGCCCCTCCTTTAGGGCACAGAACCTGGCAATAATGTGTCCCCTTTGGCAGCCTGTGTGACAGCTCTTCTTGTATTGTATCAGGTGACTCCAATAATGATCATGCCTGTTGACACCTAGAGCTCTCAGAGGGAATTCTGAGCAGCATTAGAAGGGCAAAACAGAACTCAAGGGCACTTGCACACAGCTCTGCCCATACAGCTGGTGCTTAAGCCATTCTGAGAACAACAATAAGACAAGTTCTGGGCAAGCACCGAATGGGATTGAATCCAATGTGGCAAGTAGGAGATCCAAAGTGAGGAGTTTAGTTTCCAGATAAATACATTATATAATTGAGAGGGAACCTGACTGCTCGCATGACTCACCACTGTACAAAGCGCAAACTCTAATATTTACAGGGTTTCTGTTCCAGAAGGAAGATTTAATATTTGAGACCTCTGCTGGGATTATTTTTACTTTAGTTGGAACTCTTTCTTTTTATTGAACAATTCTATATCAAATGCTGAGTAAACACACAGCTGTTGGGATGTTCTCTGGGTGGTGGGTGAGTCCCACTTGGCTCTGGGAGCCTGAAGGAGGAGCAGGGAGCTCCTGGGACAGGGCTTCCAGGATGGGAGGTGAAGGGCAGAGAGGAGGTGAGGTAGGGATGGGGAGCAGCTGGGATGACGGGGAGCAGCTGGGATGATAGGATCTAGTGAAAGCCAAGAGTGGCACCAGTAGAACTTATAAAGAATTCTGGAAATGTTTTGATGAGCATGTTTGGTAGTTTCAATTACAGCTGTCACTTCTCTCTGTGTTAGTAACAATACCCTCAAAACCCAAAGAGGCACTGTGCACTTTCCGAGCCAGCTGGAGCGAGAGGTGTTGGTGACCCTGCATACGAGGCTGATGAGTAGACAGTGGCAGGTGGGAAAGACAAAGTGCATTATAGGCCCCAGGAGCCCAGGAGACAAGATGGGGATAGATGGTGAGCCTGAGAGGTGGCACTGGGACTAGTGCCAGCAGGAAGCTTTGTATTCCATCTTAGCTGTCCATTCCTAGTCCATCAGTGGTTCTTCACAATGCTAATGATGGCCCTAGCTGGTTTACTCAGTGGTTAGACCCCTGGCCCCAGGTCAGGGCTCCTGTGGAAGACAACCAATTGATATGTGTCTCTCACATCCATGCTTCTCTCTTTCCCCTCCTCCCTTCCACCCCCTCTAAAAGTCAATGAAAAAATATCCTCGAGTGAGGATTTTTAAAAAAATGCTAATGATGGGGACCAGAGCATCATCTTTATTCTGGCTTTTGGAGGGCCCATTGTGTTCAGGGCTTTTTTGTAAAAACTTGCCCCAAAGACAGGGCTCCTGAGGCCTCCCTTCTTCCCCATTTTCTCTCCTCCAGCTCTGCTTTCTGGGGCCCAGATCTACCTCACATTCCCACGCTAGCTGAAAGCTATTTCTTTTTTATTTTTATTGTTATTTTTAAAATCTTTATTGTTGAGATTATTACAGATGTCCCTCTTTTTCTCCCAATAACTCCCCTCCACCCGGTTCCCGCCCTGCCCCAGGACTTCGCCACCCTATTGTCTGTGTCCATAGGTGATGCATATATGCATCTAAGATCTTTGTTTAATCTCTCCCCACCCCCAACCCCCTTCCCTCTGAGAATAGTCAGTCTGTTCCATTTCCATGTCTCTGATTCTATTTTATTCACCAGTTTATTCTGTTCACTAGCTTTCTTATTTGTTTATTTTGATTTTTAGATTCAGTTGTTGATAGGTATGTATTTGTTGCATTTTGTTGTTCATATTTTTGATCTCTTTCTTTTTCTTCTTCCTCTTCTTAACGAATACCCTTCAACATTTCATATAATACTGGTTTGATGGTGAGGAACTCCTTTAGCTTTTTCTTGTCTGTGAAGCTCTTTATCTAACCTTCAGTTCTAAATGATAGAGTAATCTTGGTTGTAGGTCCTTGCTATTCATCACTTTGAATATTTCTTGCCACTTACTTCTGGCCTGAATAGTTTCTGTTGAGATATCAGCTGACAGTTGTGTGGGCATTCCCTTGTAGGTAACAAACTGCTTTTTTCTTGCTGCTTTTAAGATTCTCTCTTTGTCTTTAGCCCTTGGCATTTTAGATGATGTATTTTGGTGTGGTCCTCTTTGGGTTCCTCTTGTTTGGGACTCTCTATGCTTCCTGGACTTGTAAGTCTATTTTTTTTTCACCAGGTAGGGGAAGTTTTCTGTCAGTATTTCTTCAAATAGGTTTTCAATATTTGCTCTCTCTCTCTCTCTTGCTGGCACCCCCATAATGTGAATGTTGGTACACTTGAAGTTGTCCCAGAGACTCCTTACACTATCTACATATTTTTGGGTTCTTTTTTCTTTTTGCTCTTTTGATTGTTTTTTGCTTCCTCATATTTCAAATCATTGATTTGATTCTCAGAATCCTCTACTCTACTGTTGAATCCCTGTATATTATTCTTTATTTGAGTCAGTGTATGCTTAATTTCTGACTGGCCCTTTTTCATTTTTTTGGAGGTTTGTAGAAGATTCTTGAGTAAACTTATAACTGTGGTTTTGAACTCTATATCCAGCAGTTTGCTTTCTTCCATTTCTTTTATTTGTGACACATTTCTTTGTCTCTGCATTTTGTCTGCTTCCCTGTGTTTGTTTCTATTTATTGGGTAGAGCTGGTGTGTCTCTTCAAGTTTGTAGAGTGGCCTTGTGTAGTAGGTGTTCTATGGGGCCCAGTGGCTCAGCCTTCCCAAGTCACCCTTTGTGGGCTGTTAGCACAATATTGTTGTAGTTGAGACTTGATTGCTGTTGGTGTCATTGGGAGGATTGACCTCCAGGCCAACTGGCTGTGAGGACCAGTTGCAACTATAGTGGGAGAGCTGCTGTGCAGGAGACACTCCTATGGAGCAGGACTTGCTTCATTGGGGCTTTGGTTTTCACTGAGTCTGCCCCTGGGGTGTGTCAGTTATGGATGTGTAGAGTTATAATATGGTATGGTCTGATATGACCACTGGGTACACTGGCTCTTGGGTCTCCAGGGAGGTGCAAAGTCAGCCACTGCCTGGGGCTACCCAGCAGGCGCTACAGAGAGATCTGCAGATTCCTCCTCTTTGTACCAGGTTTGGAAGTGCCCAGATGAGGCCCAGCTATGAAGCAAGGCAGGCTGATACGGGTGCCAGGTCTTGGGCCTTTTATTGATAGGTTTGGGGTTCCCTAACCCACCTGCAGCTTGTTTGAGAGATTTTACCCTATGCAAGGACAGGCCATTCATATGCAAAAGCAGCTGCATGCAGCTTGTGTGAGGTTGTAAATTGGATGAGGCAGAGTCTTAGGGAATCACCAAGGTGTAGCAAACAGAAATGGCTGCCAGTCAGCCCTGTGACCCAGGGAGGTCCCAGCATAGGAACAATGATCCCTGTGAGCACCTACCTCTTGTAGAAAGCCACCCCTGAGTTCCTGCCCTGATGCCATACAATGTAGTTCCTCCACGTATGTGTCTGTGTTCCCCAAAACCTTACCCTGGTGCTGGAGCTCAGAGGAAGCAGGACCTTGTAAGTTCAGTTCATGGTGCTGGCCTTTTAAGAGGAACAGCTGGTTCTCCAGCAGTGTCTGTGTCACTGAGTCCCAATCTGCACTGGATTTTACAGCCCGTAGTTCTTACTGCCTGTAGGGACTTCTTTTCCCAGTTCTGAGAGCTTGGGCTGGGGGTCTGGTGTGGGGCTGGGACCCCTTGCCTCCTCCAGGTGGCCTCCACAGAGACAATCTCCCTCCTGGTTAAAAAAGTGGCACATGTGGGTGCCAGACCAGCCCGTTCTGTGCCTTTGCACCTCCTACCAATGTCAATGTTTTCTTCTTTACTTCTCTAGTTGTAGGACTTCCATTCAGCCAGCTTTCCAGTGGTTCTAGATGGTTGCTCTGTATTTTAGTTGTAATTTTGATGTGGTTGTGGGAGGTGGTGAGCACAGGCGTTTACCTACGCCGCCATCTTCAAATCATCTGAAAGCTATTTCTTTAAAAAAAATTTATTGATTTCAGAGAGGAAGGGAGAGAGATAGAAACATAAACAATTAGAGATTCATCTATTGGCTGAGTCCTGCACACCACATTGGGGATCAAGCCTGCAACCCAGGCTTGTGCCCTGACCGGGAAGTGAACCATGACATCCTGGATCATAGGTTGACATTCAACCACTGAGTCACACCAGCCAGGCTGAAAGTTATTTCTTATTATCACTTCTCCTCAGTATGGAAATACAAAAACATGGTATGCATATTTATTATAGAAAGAGTAGGAACTGTGCCTATTTCTATTCTGTTTACCAAGTAACTTAAAGGCTGTACATAACATACTCTAACGTTTGGGCTGGTTGGTTGCGGCTGTGATCTGTGAGCTCCTTCTGGCTCTGCTGACTTGGTCCTCATTAAGGGTCTTGTGGTTGAGTGGCCGGAGCACAGGCTGGGAGTTGTGAGTCCTAGGTTTTACCACAGCTGGTGACCTTGGCTAAGGCCCCTCATCCTTCTGGGAGATTGGGGGTTTGGCTGTAGTGCCTCCTATGTGGATCTTGTTCATCCAACAGACCTTGATCACTGCAGTGTCTGCTCCTGGAAGGGTGGAAAGCAGGAGGCTGTAGTGTCAATCTCTGGGTGAAGTTATTAGGCTTTAGAACGTTTTCCTTAGCCTTCTAGCTGAAAGGGCACATAGATCTTGGGGGAGCCCACTTTTCCTTCCCCACGGGAATTAGGAACTCCAGTACCACAGGGGGTGAAGTAGGGTAAGAGGTGGAGCTGAGCAATGACCTTGGAGAATGACTTTGGGAGCCATGACTGAATACTCAGCCAAAGCTCTAAGAGAGAACCAGAATTCAAGTAGGTAAAAGTTAATATCCATAAAGACTGAGCAGCCTCAAGAAATAAGAAGCATATGAAAAGAATGCAGGATTCTTCAGAGTTAGATAGAAAAATATTTAGTTATGTATCTTAAGGGTTAAATAAATGCAAAATCAGGGAGGGCAGTGAATGGGGGTTATGGAATGGACTCTGGTTTGAAAGCTAGTAATTAATAGTAATCAGTCTTCTTGGCCACCTGCACCTTTAAATTAGGATGTTAGAGACAGGAGATAGGTCCTGATGGTCCATAGAATCACCAATGAGGATCCAGTCAACCCCACACAAAATCTCTCATTGACTAGCAGCCTGAGTTAGAGAGAAGGAAATTAACTCCCTAATGGGCAGACATTTTAGTAACCTAGGGAAAACTTAAACTTGAGCATACAAAAGTTTAAGGGAATCATAACTGTAGTTTTTTTTTTCAATTAAAATATTTTATTATGAACAGACTAGTGGCCCGGTGCACGAATTCGTGCACATTAAAAGGAAATTAATAGAAGAAATATTTTAATATCACTATTTGCCCTTTCTCTATAATAGATGTGTCAACCAAATTCATGACTGACAATGACAGATCGAAATACACGCTTGCGATTGGCGCTGGTGAGAGCTTTATATGTATCGCACATGCGTGAGCCAACTTAGCCTTTTATACTGGTATGCATATAGAATAATCTTGCTTAATTAGACCTGCTTTCTGATTTAGCTAAACTTTTTCCAGTCCAGTAAAGCCCCCCAACTTCTCTTTCAGGTAATTGTCAGCAACACAGCAATAAATATCAACATGAAGCAGATTATTATTGTAGCTCACGCAGGGAAAACAAAGGGTAAAATATTTAACTGCAGCAGTGTTTGACTATATTCTGCGCAGTGAGAAACCCTGAAGTCATTTTCAAGGTCCACCATTTCTTCTTTTCAGTCGGTTCAAGTTTCTAAGCTTTCTAAATCTTCATTTTCCGGTTAATGAAAAGATAATAGGATTCTACCGAATCTATCTACCTACTCCAGGACTTCTGTGAGGATCAAATGAGCTGTGGCACAGGAAAACGCTTCACAGACATTTGGTTAAAGTGTAAAATGTTTCTACCTGGCTATAAAGCAAGTCGTCTTCCTGGGCTGAAGAAACTCCAAGGAGGCTAGTCGCTAAGGAGAGGAAACCAGGCGTTGCTATGTGAGGTCATTACCCAGTGCCCCCAGATACCGTTTCTGGGTTGGGCTGGGCTGTGGGCCACATTTTGTGCCATGGGGTTTTGGCAGTGTTGGCTGCAAGTTGGTGGGCTGTCGCTCTGGGGTGGTGGCGGGGACTGTGTCCCACTTGGGGGAAGCTGAGTGTTGCTTTGTGGGCACCAGGTCCCTGGTGCCGTTTCTCTGTAAATGGCCAATGTGCATCACAGCAGCTCCTGCACTGAGCGCCTGCCCCCTGGTGGTCAGTGCATGTCATAGCAACCGGTTGGATGGTCAGACACTTAGCATATTAGCCTTTTGTATATATAGATGGCCCTCAGCTTACGATAGTTCAACTTACAATTTATTGACTTTATGATGGTGCAAAAGTGATATGCATTCAGTAGAAATCATTCTGTGAATTTTGATGTTTTCCTGGGCTAGTGATACTCTTGTGATGCTGGGCAGTAGCAGGGAGCCATAGCTCCCTGTCAGGCATGCAATTACAAGAGTAAACAACTGATACTCTATAAAGTAGTATAAAATGCATTTTGACTTAATGATTTTCAACTTACAATGGGTTTATAGGGAATTAACCCCATTGTAAGTCAAGGAGCATCTATATTTTCAAATTAAAAGAATTTGTGCATATACTATAGTATTATTGTCTTAGCCTGTTCAGGCTGCTGTGACAAAATACCATAGACTGGGTGGCTTATAAACAACAGAAGTTGGTTTCTCATAGTTCTTGAATCTGGGAAGTTCAAGATCAAAGTGCTACAGATTTGGTGTCTAGTGAGGACCTGCTTCCTAGTTCAAAGACTGCCGTCTGTCTTCTCACTGTGTCCTCATGGTGGGAGGGACATGGGCGCTCTCTGGGGTCTCTTTCATAAGGGCACTGATTCCCATTTATGGGGGCTACACCCTCATGACCTAATTACTTTGCAAAGGCCCCTCTCCCAAATACCATCACATTGGGGATTAGGATTTCAATATATAACTTTTTTTTTTGGGGGGGGAGACAAATATTCAGTACATGTCAATGATACATTATATACATGCAATTTTAAAGAGAATGTGGCTATTAGAATAATAGACCACTCCTAACATTCTACTTTTGTTTGTACTTGAATAATTAAGATTTGAGATTTTTAAATTGAAATCTTTCTAAGTTTGCATATAGATTTGAAATTTAAGAGAATTTAAGTTTTACTCTGCGTGGGTGCGCTTAAATTTTTAAATCTATGAGAGTCACTTTAGTACTTGGGAAGGTTTCTCAGTCAGATGAAGTACTTCCAAAGGAATTGAATATATTAAATTTACAAATGCTGCTTAAAATGTTAAGGAGGTTTAATTAACTAAGTGTTTAAATGGGATGGAACATTAATCAAAAGCCCTCTCAAAGTGGTTGTTAATATTTGCTAGACTTATAAATAGGATAATAAGATTCCTAAGCTGATTTTAAAAGCTTTAGGAAGAGCCATAAATTTCTGATACTATACATTCAATAAATCAAATACTAATTTTTAAGACCCAAGTAAAGCTATGAATAAGTAGTCTTTTCTGCACATAAAAGCCACCCTGAGGACATAAAAACTTTTCCTCTAACCAGTGGTGCAGGAGGGTGAGTGGGAGTGGAGAAGGGAAAATAAGATTTTAGTGTCGTCAGGATTGTCTGATCCCCAAGGTCAGGCTAGTCAGTGTATTTTGCCCAATGCCAAATTGCTTATCTCATGGGGAGAAACTATAATTAAGTCTATGCTCCCACGTGGGGAATCAGAATAGCGAATGAGGGTGTTTGGCAACTAAGATAGCAGGTTGAGTCGTGATGGCTTTGGTTTCCTGGCAGCTCCTCTCAGCAAGCCCTTCTAGGTGGAATTCCATGGTTCTGTTTGCTGTAAGTTATTGCTTAAATCATTTTCCCTGAGCAAAAATAAGGATGTTCTGTGGTAGAGCCTGAGGTTTTTTCTCCCAGAGGCGTTTGAGAGTCAGACTTCTTATTTGCATCCAGTAGAAGCCAGCTGTAGCCAATTTAAGCAGAACCAGCACTATTGAAGGGCTTCTCCCAGAACCAATAGGAAAATCCAGCTCAAAGGCAATATTGGCCCGAGAACCACAGTTCAAGACATGGCGTAGAAAAAGTCTGGAGACCACGCTGCTCTCACCCCTGAGCATGAGATGGCACAGTTCGAGCCCCTGGTGGTGGGTGCCAACATGAGTATTGCTGCCATGCTGCCCTGAAATGGCCACCAGAACGATTCTCCACAATCCGGCTTCTCTGCATTGCTAGCTTGTTCAAATCTCAGGTGCATGTGTCTGATTGGGTTACTAATGCACCTGTGCCCAAGGTGCAGGGATGGCTGGGAAAGAGTATGTGGCATTTCAGCTTCTGTGGCAGGAGCTGGGCTTTGACTCTCAGAGATTCCTAGCAGTGGGCTGTTGGGGCCTGCTTATAAAAGCCCATTGTTAAAATTTCAGGGACTTGAGCCAATTATTAAACACAACCATTATTGAAATGTAGGTTATAGTATGTATACTTTCCCTTATTCCTCCTACAAAGTACAACTAAAACCCCTGGACATTGTATATAAGAGAAACACAAGAAGACTCCAAAGGGAGGGGAGAACAACACATCGGTGAGTTCCCTGAGATTCATGATTCATTCAGTCTTCCTTCCTTCCTTCCTTCCTTCCTTCCTTCCTTCCTTCCTTCCTTCCTTCCTTCCTTCCTCCCTCCCTCCCTTCCTCTCTCTCTCTCTCTCTCTCTCTCTCTCTCTCTCTCTCTCTCTCTTTCTTTCTTTCTTTCTTTCTTTCTTCTTTCTTTCCTTTTAAAAGTAATGTTTTATTTTTCAATTGCAGTTGACATACAATATTATATTCATTTCAGGTGTACAATCCAGTGATTAGACATTTATATAGCTTATGTATGAAGTGATCCATTAAATCTAGTACCCATCTGACACCAAACATAGTTATTACAATACTAGAGGCCCGGTGCATGAAATTCATGCAGGGGAGGGGCGAGGGTCCCCTCAGCTCAGCCTGCACCCTTTCCAATCTGGGACCCCACAGAGGATGTCTAACTTCCTCTCCCAATCTGGGACCGCTGCCTGCCTGCCTGCCTGATCGCCCCTAACTGCTCCCCTACCAGCCTAATCGCCCCTAACTGCTTCCCTGCTGGCCTGATCACCCCTAACCGCCTCTGCCTCCGCCCTGTACCTGAGACGCAGGATTCCCTCCTCTGGCTGCAGGCACCCAGGACCTGGGCCAGCTTCTCCCAGGCTGGCCGCAGCTGCAGGGGACCGTGGGCAGGTGGCTTCTTCCTCTTCCAGGCTGCAGCCGCAGGCACTGGTGCCTGGGACTGTGGGCGGGCGGCTTCACCTGGGCCCGGCTTTGTCAGGAAGGATGTCCGGATGGTCGTCTGGAAGACATCTGGTTTAATTAGCATATTACCCTTTTATTAGTATAGATTATTATTTATATTCCCTATGTTGTACTTTACATTTCCATGACTATTCTATAACTACCAATTTGTGCTTCTTAATCCCTGCACTTTTTTCACCTCCACCATTGACCCTGTCCCATCTGGCAACTGCCAAAATATTTTCTGTATTTATGAGTCTGTTTCTATTCTGCTTGTTCATTTTTAAATTTTAGATTCCACATGTAAGTGAAATCATATGGCATTTGTATTTCTTTGTATGACTTCTTTCACTCAGCACAGTACCCTCTAAGTCCATCCATGTTGTTTCAGATGGCAAGATTTCTTTTTTTTTTTTAAATAGCTGAGTCCTATTCCATTGTATATATGCACCATTTCTTTATTCATTCATCTACTGATGGACACTTCAGTGCTTCCATATCTTAATTGTTGTAAATAATGCTAAAATGACCATATTGATGCATATGTCTTTTCAAAATCAGTGTTTTGGGTTTCTTCAGATAAATACCCAGAAGTGGAATTGCTGGATCCTTCTTTGTCTCTTGTTATATAGCCTTTGTTTTAAAGTCTATTTTGTCTGGTATAAGTATAGCTACCCCAGCTTTTTCTTCTGTTTCTATTTTCCTGAAATTTCTTTTTCCATCTCTTTACCTTCAGTCTTTTTGTCTTTCAATCTGAAGTGAGTCTCTTGCAAACAGCATATATAAGGGCCTTGTTTTCTTATCCATTTTTTAAAAATATGTTTTTTAATTTATTTTTTTACAGAGAGGAAGGGAAAGGGAGAGAGAGTTAGAAACATCGATGAGAGAGAAACATCGATTCAGCTGCTTCCTGCACACTCCCTTACTGGGGAGGTGCCCGCAACCAAGGTACATGCCCTTGACCGGAATCAAATCCGGGACCCTTCAGTCTGAAGGGCTCTATCCACTGAGCCAAAATGGTTAGGCTCCATTTGGTTTTAAAGCAATTATAGATAGATATGTAGTTATTGCCATTTTATTAGTCATATTTTTTTTTCTTCTCAAAGAAGAATCTTTAACATTTCTGAATACTTGGTTAGTGGTAATAATCTCCTTTAGCTTTTTCTTGTCTGGGAAGCTCTTTATCTTTCTTTTGATTTTAAGTAATAGCTTTACTGGGTAGAGTAATCTTGGTTGTAGGTCTTTGCTTTTCATCACTAACTATTTTGTGCCAATCCCTTGTGGCCTGCAAAGTTTCTGTTGAAAAATCAGCAGACAGTCTTATGGGAATGCTTTTTTTAGGCAACTAACTGCTTTTCTATTGCTGCTTTTAAGATTATCTCTTTGTCTTTAACCTTTTCCATTTTAATTATGATATGTCTTTTTTTTTTTTTTAAATTATGATATGTCTTGATGTGGGCTTCTTTGGGCTTATCTTGTTTTGGACTCTCTATGCTTCCTGAACTTGTATGTCTTTTTCCTTCACCAGATTAGGGAAGTTTTCAGTCATGATTACTTCAAATAGCTTCTCAGTTCCTTGCTCTCTCTTATCCTCTAGTACCTCAATGATGCAAATATTGTTACACTTGATGTCCCAGAGGTCCCTTAAACTATCTTCAGTTTAAAAATTATTTTTTCTTCTTGCTCTGTTTGGGTGTTTTCTGCTACCTTGTTTTACAAATTGCTAATTGGATCCTCACCTTCATCTAATCTATTGTTGATTCCTTCTAGTGCAGCGGTTGCCAACCTTTCAGATCTCACGGACCACCAGTGGTCCGTGGACCACTGGTTGGCGACCACTACTCTAATGTATTCTTCATTTCAGTTATTGTATTATTTATTTCTGACTGGTTCTTTTTTGTCGTTTCTATGTAATTTTTTATGCTGTTGAAGTTCTCACTAAGTTCCTTGAGTATCCTTATAACCATTGTTCTGAACTCTCTATCTGGTAGTTTGCTTGCCTCCATTTCATTTAGTTCTTTTTCTGGAGATTTCTTCTGTTATTTCATTTGGGACATGTTTTGTTGTCTCTCCATTTTGTCTGCCTCTCTGTGTTTGTTTATATGTATTAGGTAGATCTGCTATGTCTCCTAGTCTTGGTAGGTCAGTCACTTATGTAGTAGGTGTCCTGTATGGCCCAGTGGTACAGTCTCCATGGTCACTCAAGCTGGGTGCCTCAGGTACACTATTCCCATGTGGGCTGTGTGCACCCTCCAGTTGTAGTTGGGCCTTGATTGCTATTGGCATATCAGTGGGAGGAATTGACCCAAGGCCAATTGGCTATAAGGACTGGCTATGATTACAGAGGAGATGTTGCTGTGCAGGGAGCTGAACTTGCTTTAGTAAGCCTCTGGTGCCTGATGAATCCATCCCTTGAGTGTGTCACTTGTGGAGGTGGTTGCGTGGTGCTTTAGCATGGTCTGAACTGGCCACTAGGTGTGCTGGCTCTGGCGCCTCCTAAGAGGTTCAGGCCAAGGTCAGCCACCACCTCTGCCCTTCCAGGAGCCACCCAGCATGAGCTACAAAGTGATATAGAGATGGATGCTACTTGTGTTGGGCCTGGAGGTATGAAGGAGAGGCCAAGTGTGAACTGAATCAGGCTGCTACTAGCACTGGGCCTGGGGTCACTTAGCAAAAGGTGCAGGCACATTGAGGCCAGGTGGTGCTTGTTTGTGGTTTCTGAACCTTTGAGAGATTTTAGGAAAGTTCTAAGCATGAGCCAACACAAGCCACTTGTATGGAAAGGCCACTGAAAATGGCTTGGGTGGGCCCTCAAGTTTTGATGGCAGTGTTCTGTATCTCGACTGGGTCAAGGTCAACATCCTTGTTGTGATATTGATATCAGAATAAAAAGCTTAATTTAAAACAAATTATATAAACTCAAATACATTATATTAAAAACAATAGAGTTCAATACTCTAAATTTATCACTTTCTATTATTGTATTAGTTTTGCTATTATCTGTGCTCTTGAAGTTATTTATGCCTGTTTTATCTGTATGGCGGAGTTATTCTTGAATAATGTACTGCTATGCCTCTCTTCCCAATAATGCATTCAGTGACATCACGCTGATAGCTGGAAATCAGCCACAGTGGGAGTATCTACATAACAGAAATGAGCAAACATTGCAAATTAGGTCTCCCCTCTCTTCATAGTAGGTTGTTAAACTTTTACCAGGACACTGCTGCTTATAAGATAAGAAATTCCCTAAATATAGGAAGTAGGTTTAGATATTGCATGGCTACCCCTACACTCAACCAAGTAATAAATGTCCATCAAAAAACAGATAATGACTCAGATCAGTTATGAGAGAGGAAGAAGCTGGGCTCATCTTAAGGCTATTTCCTCTCTACTTTATTTCTACTCTAATTTTACACATGGCAATTGTGGATTGTGGGTAATGTGGATGCTGGGAAAAGGAATCCTGATAATCTCCTTTTATGAAAATTCAGCAGATAAATGGCAGAATGGTGGAACTATAAAAAATAGAGCCTTATGAATGCTCAGATTTTCTACTTTCTCCTCGGCAATGTATTCTCTACTCTGCCTCCATCAAATTCTGATCCTTTCTTTAGCACCCTGATGTAGGAACCATTGGTTTTGCTTTTCCAGCAAACTTTTCCTCCAGTGCCTCTCTATTTGGCTATAGATGGGATGGGAGTGGGGAGAGGTGGGCCTTTGGATAGGGGTCTGGTCAACCATTCATCCAATCTCATATTGCAGCTACGAAGACTGGTCTATTGGCATGCACAGATAAGAACATTGGGTATAGGAGTACTCTTCATCTACTAGGGCTGCTAAATTGGCCATGGCAGCGTCCATGCTCCCTGCCACAAAGGAAGGGCCTCTCTGCAGCCAGAGTGAGGTCAACACAGAGCTGGGCAGAGATGAGAGCGAAAGACGGATATGAGTCTTATTTGGGCTAAGTCCCTGGGAGCCCCTGAGGCCCTGTTCCCCACAGCTTGTCCTTCCTAGCTAAATTCCATTTTTGGCTTAAGCAAATTCTAGCTGAGTTTTTTGGCACATGCAGCTAAAACAAATTCCAGATAAACACACATTCCTTATAGAGCCTCACGTGGTCTCCATGGCTTCTCTTCCTCCTCTTGGCTCTCAATCCTTTGCCTTTCTATTTGGAATTTATATATGTGATCTAAAACTGCCAGCCACAACCTACACCCATGGGAAACCCCTTTCCGCCTACAGATCTGGTTAACTTACAGACGATCTTCAGAGGTCCCCTGAGCAGGTGTCTTCTCTCTGTTGGATGCTGCGGGCAGCTGTGGAGTTGAGTCAGAGGCAGGAGAATGGCATGATTCTGCCGTTTTATAGCCTGAAAGAAACATTTGGTCAGGAATATACTTTTTTTTTTCAATATAGAATAAACCTCCCCAAATCAAGCCAAATGTTTTGAGAAACATTTTATGGTAGAAACTGATTGGGTGCCAAGACACCTCTGTCTTCGGCCCCCATGTTCCCTGATTTGTTTTGGCACTGGACCATCTGTAGCGCCACCATCTAGCCACATGTTAATTTTTTGTCTATGCACGGGTGTAAACTGCATATGGTTTACTTCAATGAGCTTAATTGTTTTTGCTATTTAATAGCTAATTGTCTTAATTAGCTTCTGAAGCACAACAATGCCGACAACAGTAAATGACTACATCTTATCCATATGGTTATAGAAGACGAATGACTCAATTTCCCATGCTCAGGCCAAGGAGTCTCTGGAGGAGGACTGGGCAGATGTGAGAGGAGGAAGATGGAAGTCCTCCAGAGATCTGACCTGGCCTTGAATGCAAAACCTGAATATTAAGAATAAATGAGGAAGTGATGGACAGGGGAATAAAACAGGAAAATGAAGGATTTATGTAGGACTTGAGTCATCTATTTTCTTAATGTACGTACCATGGAGTGATGCTGGGTGAATAATCACAACACATTTCACGGTGCCAGCAGGCTCTATCGGCTCTGATCTGAAGAGGCGATGTTCGAAGATCGAATTGTGGGCCACTGAAAGTGAGAAATGCCCCGCAGTGCTATCTGTCTTAGGGAAAGCTGGTACTAGTCAAAGCCTGGGTGACATTTCTTTGGCAAATCCGGCTTAGATGAAGTTCATAGCTAGTGCCTGGCATCTATTAGGAGTTTAATATATGTTTTAATCAGCCCCTGTCAGAAAATCCTTTGTGCTCCATCTTCAAAATATATCTAGACCCTGACATTTAGCACCTTCTTTCCCACCACTATCCTGCTCTGATCCGCCTCCGTCTCTGACCTGCCTGCCTCCAGCAGCCTCCCCACTTGTCTCCCCACCGTTTATTCTCAACACAGCAGCCAGAGGAATCTTTTAAAACATAAGTTATATCAGATCACTGCTCTTCTCGGAACCCTCTCATGGCTCCCCTCTCACTCAGAATAAAAGCTGGAGTCCTAGTGCTGACCGGCAAGGTCCTACCTGATCTCGCCTCACTTTTCTGAGCTCACCTACTCCTCCTTGCCCCCACCCGCTCCACTGCACCTGCACTTCACATGGTCACGCTTTAGGGCTGTGCTGCCAGTCCCGTTCCCACCAGCCACACATGGTTAGTGACTATCGCATTGGCAGTGCACACATAGAACATGTCCATCCCATGGAAAGTTCTACTGGACAGCTCTGCTTTTGGGACTTGCACTGGCTGGAAAGCTCTTTCCAAAGATACCACATGGTAAACTCTCTCTAATCCCTCAAATCCTGAAGTCTCAGCCCCGCCTCTGATTGTTCCTGCTAAACCCCCAGTCTGCTCTATTTTCTATAGCACTTAACACCTTATTGCTTATTAATAGTTAGTTATTAGGCTCACTGATTATTGACAGTCTGCTTGCATGAAGTGAATACTCCAAGAATAGGGGTTTTGGCTAACTTTGTCCACTGTTGTATCCCCAACATTTAGAACAGCGCTTGGTGCAGAGTTAGTGCTCATGAAATATTTGTCAAAGGAATGAGTTAGTGGATCAACATATTTTCAGAGCACCAATTGTGTTCCAGGTACTGGGGATTCACAGAAGATTAAAATAGGTATTGTTCCTGCTGTCATGGAGTTTCTATTCTAGTGGGAGAGACAATAAACTAATGCCAATACAAATTCTGAACGTTCTATGAAAGAGACAAATAGGAGGCAGAAATAGAGACTATCATGTGTGTATATGTGTGTTGGGGTGGGGAGACTTTTTCATGAGGACAAAGGAAGGGTGGAGGGAGGGAAGGGTTGCAGGGGAGGGTTGAAGAGTATTGCAGAGGAAAGACCATCTGCAGAGGCTCTGACGAAGGCAGGGATGCATGCATGCGTGAGTGAATAGTGCTTGGGAGATGACTATGAGTTATGAGCCATCACAGACCAGTCACTGAGTGAGGGTTGCCTTCTGCGGCATGCTACTCAAAATGCTGTCTTGTACCAACAGCATCTGAATCATCTGGGATCTTGTTAGAGGTGCAAATTCATGGGGCCAACCCCAGACTTTGGGGATTTGTGTTTTAACAAGTTCTCTAGGTGGTACTGATGCTCACTGTTCTATAACATTGGGCCTTCTTCAGAATGTGAGCATGTGGTGGCCATACAATAAGTGCTATTTGAATGAATGAATGAATGAATGAATGAATGGATATGTGCAACCACCACCACAGTGCCTGTTCCTTTTTATATTCTCATTCTTTGACAGAAGCTCAGATGATAATTAGCATGGAATATATAGTGATGTTTTCTTTATTTACTGAGCCAGAGGGCAATCATTACAGGGAAGAATGAAAGAGAAGAACATACCTAAGTGTCATGGGAATTCAGAGATTTAGATTTAGAGAGCTGGGTGAAAGGCATTCCTGTGGGGGGCAGATGTAGGGGGGAAGGCAAAGGTTTGAGGCTGAGAGGAACATGGCTTAATCATGGCAGAGAGTAGGGGACCCCCATCCGAAGGGGCAGATTGTGTTAGAGGATGTGGAGATGATGATGTAAGATGAATAGGTCTCTACTGCTGGTATAGAAGGGGAGCTGGTCTCTGGATGTTTTTAAGAAGGTAATGTTGTCATTTGAAGGTGATAGAAGTGCCAAAATGTACAGTGACCTTGGCCTTACTTTCAGAATTCCTTAGCTATCCTTCCTGTTTAAAAGAGCAGGAAGGTATATGTCAGTCAGGTAGGATAATCCTTACCTGTTCCTCCTTTTGGAGGGCAGATTGGAACATGATGATGGGAGTTCACAGGACTCAGGCTTAGCATCTCTGCATAATCAGGATTTGCAAGACCCTGATTGTAAAATAAAAGCGCAGGGAAGTTACTGTCACCGTCTAGCATTTTCTATATGCCACACACTGTTCTAAGCATTTTACATGCATATGCTCCTTCAGTCCTCACAATTCAATGAGGTAGCTACTCTGATTACTTGACCAATGAGGAGACTGTGACACAGAGAAGTCAAGTAACTTGCCCAAGATCACCCAGCCAGTAAGAGGTTGAGCCCGAATTGAGGGGCACCCAAGGCACTCTGGTTCTTCTACACTGTGTTGCTTTGACTACACTCTGAGTCCAAAGGAACTTGGGAACCTGTTCTCTGCCTTCCTGCTCACCAGTCCTTTGGAGGCCCTGTTCGGGGTTGAGGGTTGGGGGGCGAAGGGTGAGCTCTTCACGATGTTCTTCCTTCCTGGCTCCTTTCTCCTCCCCCCTGGCTCTGTCCTTTGGGTCCCACACTTCTCTCCTCTACCCTCTGGTTTCTGTGGCCAGTATGCCAACCACTTAGCTTCCTATTCTGCCAGAGGAGGCAGAGGCAGTGGGCATGTTCCCAAATCTGGGCAGGGGTGGAATATAATTTTATAGGGCTTGAAGTTTATATGATCTTGGGAGCCTTCTTTAAGGAAAAGAATACAAAAATGTTTTACTTTTGCAAATTTTACAAAGCCATTGACCTTGTTTGTCCATTGAACAAATTTTACAAAGTCATTGCCCCTGCCTCCCACTTGGCCTCTGAGGGGGCAGAATTAGCTTCTCAGAAGACTTGTATCTGGGCCCAGGACTGGCTTTTCGGGCCATCCCAGAGTGAAAGGTCTACAAGATGAGCATCTTTCTCTTACTAATACCAATCTACTTTTAGAGCAAAAGGTCAGTGCATGAATACAGTCCTGGAATCTTGCTTTCTCACTTCCCAAAAGCCTTTAGCATTCTAGCGTAGGAGAGAGCCAGAAAACTCCACTCTGCCTTGGTTAGGAGAATAGGAGTTTATTAAAGGACTAGTGACCTGGTACACGGATTCGTGCACATTGTTAGGAAATTAATTAGAAGGTGACTGGTGGGGCGGGACTGGGTGAGATGGGTCGGACATGCCCTGGAGCCAACCTCCTGCGGTCCCTCCCTGGCTGGCCATACCTGGGCATCAGCAGAATGAGCGGGGTCCCTCAGGCAGGTGGGGTCCCTCGGCCTGGCCTGTGGGGATTGGGCTGAAACCGGCTCTCTGACATCCCCTGAGGGGTCCTGGAGTGTGATAGGGCACCTGAAAAGTTGCTGTCATACGGGGTGTGGAATGCAAACACAAGCGTGCAGTAAACCAGATTCGGGGCCGACAGTGCCCCAGCAACAACATAACCCACAGCTAAAGGTGGAATCGCATGACCCCGCAAGAAATCAGGCTCCCTCCTCTCTGGTTTTGGGGTGCATCAACCAAGAACCACTGCTGCCAAGTCACTGCAGCTTGGCAGCTCCTGTGTTGAGCGTTTACCCCCTGGTGGTCAGGGCGCATTATAGCTACCTGTCAGACGGACACTTAGCATATTAGCCTTTTATATACATATACTAGTGGCCTGATGCACAAATTCGTGCATGGGGGTGGAAGGGGGAGTGTCCCTCAGCCTGGCCTGCAGCCTCTCCAATCTGGGACCCCTTGGGGGGATCGGGCCTAAACTGGCAGTCGGACATCCCTCTTGCAATTCAGGACCACTGGCTCCTAACCGCTCACCTGCATGCCTGCCTGATCACCCCTAGTCACTCTGCCTGCTGGCCGGCTTGCCCCCAACTGCCCCCCGCCTGCTGGCCTGATCACCCCCAACAGCCCCCCACTGCCAACCTGCTCCCCCCAACTGCCTCCCCCACCAGCCTGATCACCCCTAACTGCCTCTGCCTTGGCCCCACAATCATGGCTTTGTCCGGAAGGACATCTGGAAGGCCTCCCGGTCTAATTAGCATATTACCCTTTTATTAGTATAGATAGACTAGTGACCCAGCACGCAAAATTGCATGGCCCCACCCACCGGCATGTGCCCTGCCCACCCACCCGCCGCCCCGCCTTGACACCTTAACCTCTCCACCAGAGCTCAAGTGTGCCTGGCCCCACCCCTGACCCCTCCAGCCTTCTCTGGCTGCTTCAAACCCTGCCCTTGGTTGCACGAGTCACCTCGGGCTGGTCCTGCCTCTTCCGGGTGCCCCTCTGCTTCCACCCTGTCTCCAGAGCAATGCAGCGGCTCTGCCCCATCATGGAGCTGGAGGAGAATGTGGAAGCCTCACGCCTGCTGCAGAGTTTTGAGTGCGCTCCTTCCCCTGGCAGGTGGGCAGTGGGAGTGCTGAGTGCGAGTGGTGAGTGGCGAAGGACTGGTGAGGGGGGCGCTACGGCTCTCACCCCCGCCCTCCCTGCCATGGGATGATCCCGCCTCCTCCGGGCACCTCCCGGCTTCTGCCCCATCTCTGGAGCAATGCGGTGGCTCCGCCCGCCATGCACGCAGCCTCCTGCTCAATGGTCCTTACGGCATGAGGGTGTCACGGCCATTAGCATATTAGCTCTTTATTTATATAGAGAGATAAGGCAGTAGGTAGAGGGCTCTGTAGTTTTTCCATCCAAACTTAGGATCTCACTGCTATAAACTGGGACCCATGTTCTGCTTGCCAAACAGGAAGCTGACATTTTCCTGGCTAGGCTCTGAGGGACAGGCTGCCATCAATGCAGTAAATGACCCACATCCTCCCTTTCTGCTGGCTGTGTTCTTATTTTAGCCCATTTTTGCACACATTTTGTAATCATGGTCCAGGCAGGGAGTGTTCTGCCTGTAGCCTCATCAAAGACCTGGCTCCATGTATAAGTAGTTAAGCAGGTAGCCAAGCTAGATATGCAGCATCTATATAAACAAATCTTTCTTGGGGCCCCATTTGCAGTCAGGGGTTATGCCAGAAACTTGTTCTGGTCTGCCCTTAAAACAGGGATAAGATCATGGTGGCTTTAGGAACATGAATTGAGAGGGTCAAACAAGTTTCAAGGAGAGGCAGAGACAAGCAAGGGGTGGGGCAGGGACTCAAGGGGTGAAGCAGGGAGTTGCGTTGGGAGGGGGGATCAGCTCATACGTTTCCCATCATCATGACCCACTAGATTCTAAAGAACAAATGTGCCACTCAAAGGGAGAGATGTGTGGTCTCAGCCTGTGTACCTTCAACTTCACTGTGATTCTCTTGGGGCTAATCTAGGCCATTAAAAGCACCCACTTGACATTCAAATATTCTGTCTTTTCATTTTCTTCTCTCTTGCTCTCTCTCTGAGGAAATTGACTGTAAATGGCAACCTCACAGATAGTCCTGAGCTGCAAATTAGAGACAAGCTGGTAGTCCTGGGATTTACAATCATAACCTCTCGGAATTGAAGTATTAACTAATTCAAACACGAGTTTATTAGGTCTCCAACCCCAGCTTTAGCAATTACTGAAGGCATCTTGTCAGTCAGTCAATAATTCTAAAATTGTTGGAATTGCTGCCACCCCTTTAATCAGGTTTTAAGCTGAGGGGGTGGGGGTGGGGGGATAAGTGTCTGTTTTTTTTTTTTTTTCTGCCTCCCTCATGATTTTCCTGAAAGAATTGCAGGGGCCTGGGTTCTTTCCTCTCTTTCCCTCCAAGAATCATGTGTTAAAGGCCAAAGTCGGAAGGTGGTAAAACTGAGAATCAAGTTCTAGATGTTCACATATCTGAAAGGTGCCTATTCCTTTTAAGAAGGACTCTGTTATTTGAACAAGAATCAGGGCAACCAGCAGAATTCACCTGGAAAGTGAAAAGGTGAGTGAGTTGTAAAAGAAATACTTGTTGAAGGCAACCATGAATAAGGCAGATTGACCTTGAGAGCAGGATGTGTTTTTATCGAGGTCACCATGTAGTGAATACTCATCCTGACTCTAAGTGTGTGAACTTGGGCTGGCACCTCCCCCTTCTGATTACGGCTGGTCTTGATCAGTGGTTGCTAAAGGGTGGGGACTTGGGGTGATGGATGCACAACATTAATAACATTGGAGCCCTAGCCGGTTTTGCTCAGCGGATAGAGCATTGGCCTGTGGACTGAAGGGTCCTGAGTTCGATTCTGGCCAAGGGCAGATATAAGAGGAAGATGACGAAGGCAGAGGTGATAAAGGTGGACTGTGACTGAATGAAGAGTACATTAGGCAATCTTGTCTAAAAGAACCCAGCACAGAAATGTGGAGATTGAGGACACATTTGGGCATCTTTATATTTAGGTGACTGTGCTTGCCTGATGTGTCCTCTGGCCACCTCCTGGCTTCCATTTGCCCTTCCGTTTGTGAATGGTCACTGGGCTGAGTCACTGGGTCAGTCCAGTGACTGCCCCATCCTATGCCCCATGTTTCTGCCCCCTCTGACCAATGGAGGGGAGGCTTCCAAGGGAAACAGGCAGACTCTGATAGTCAGTGTAGGGCACTGTGTGTGTGTGTGTGTGTGTGTGTGTGTGTGTGTGTGATTACACTGATCAATTGTGAACAACTGATACCGTCTGGTTAAGCCTGAACCCATGACTTCCCTTTTCAGACATCAGATTCCTCATCCTAAATGAGAAGGAGCAGATCGACTGGGTCTCAAGAAAGCAAAGGAAATGAACAACGAACTACAGCTATTACCATTGAGGGAGGAAGCCAGGCAAAATTGGGTGAAGGCAGAAAGACCTGAAGAACATGTGCTTTTAGATACAAGTAGATTAAAAAAAGATGGAAACATAAAATTCAGGAAACGACATCGTCTGAGTTATTACAGAGAGGCAGATTTGGGGACCATATAAAGAAAATGTGGCTAACAAAACCCATAAATTAAATAATATGGGTGGTTGAAATAAAGGCTTTTAATGAAACCCCCACTGTGAGAATTTCTGTGAAGTTTCCAGAATCCTCCCCTGGAGTTACCTTGGGGATCGGTCTTAGGGCAGTTTGTGCCAGCTCTGGACTAGGCCTGCAGGAGGAGAGGTAGGGTACCTATTTCCGCTATTACTGTAAACTAAATTATTCTTTTTTAAAAAAAAATATATTTTATTGATTTTTTACAGAGATGAAGGGAGAGGGATAGAGAGTTAGAAACATCAATGAGAGAGAAACATCGATCAGCTGCCTCCTGCACACCCGCTACTGGGAATGTGCCCACAACCAAGGTACATGCCCTTGACAGGAATTGAACCTGGGACCCTTGAGTCCGCAGGCCAATGCTCTATCCACTGAGCCAAAACCGGTTAGGGCAAACTAAATTATTCTTGACTTCTTTCCTCCAAATCTCCTATTTGCATCCGTGGTATTTCTGTTATATAGGCCCCAAGGTTTGAAACCTTTGGGGTCACAGTTCAATTTCCCTTCTCTTTAGTTTCTCCATCTAGCTAGTCATTAGCTCCTCCAGAGTTTCCCTGAGCGATTTCTTTGACTTCAGTGTCTTTCTGTTAATTCTTCCTGTTCACACTGCCATCTTCTTCAGCGAATTCTTCATTCAATAAATACCAAGTGCTTAATGTGTGCTGGAGCAGGACCTGTGTCATCTTACGCCTGAATCCTTGGCCACAGTGCTGGGCATATAATTGGTGCTCAAGAGGTGTTTTGAGTTGATACGAGGATGTCTCAGTCTTTTCTCTCCTGCTAGGGATGTTTCTGTTGCATTGGTGGGGAGAGAAAAGATCTCATGAGACCCTGGTCTAGTCTGAATTCTTAAGACTTTTCTGAAATTGACATCCTCCTAGGAATCTGGTTTGGGGATCCACACCAGCACTTCTTTGTACTACTAAAAAAGCCTAACTTGGGAGTATGAGAGGACAGTTGGACACCAGGGAGTTTAATTCACCGGGTGCCCAGACAGTCAAATAAATGAAGGTATGACACTGTAGGCAGCTGAGGGCCACTGGAGTTGTAGGGGGATGTCACCAGAGATCCTCTGCTTTTGGTCCTTGATCTATAGGTTAAGCCATCCCCTGCTTTCATTCTTTAATCAGTTTTCAGAGAATCCTCTTTCACTGGGAGAACCTAAGTTGCTATTTTTATTACTAAGGGTAATTGACAAACAGTATGGAAAAATTATATACGCAAACTCAATCCCTGTGTGGAGAAACAGCTTGTGGATGTAAGGGGGGTGCTTCATTATAAATAGGTAAATTTGTCCCTTGCTCATTGAAGAAATAATCAACCTTTAATGCTGGAGGTGCACATTGGAGTTTAGAGGAAGACAGCACTTAACTTTCCATGACATATTTTTCAATAGAATCCCCTCATGGTAAATATTTTTTATTCCAGAATAATAATATGCCATAGTGTTTACAGAAAGATTTCTTATTCAACAGTACAATGGTTGTGTTGCTTTGATTACATTGGTAATGGTCTCATTTTCCTTTTGTAAAAGGAATTCAGACATGTAACACAATTGTATCTCGACATCAATTCAGAGCATCATGAAGAATTTTGCCAAGAGAATTCAGTGAGTGGTGAATACCTTCTTTGCCCACATTTGGTTTCCTCAAATTACTTGTGATTCATAGGTAGCACAGATGTTCCCAGCTGCTGGAAAATGAAGCTTAAAGTTCATGCTGATAAGGAGAAAAATATCTAATTCAAATTCCAAGAATGGTTCCACCTAAATCAATTTCAACTTGAGAAAATGGGGTCAACTCTCTGTCCCCCAGAAGAACCACCCTGGCGATTTAAAAGTAAATCTTGAAGAATTAAATTATGTTGCTGTTCAGCTTTCACATGCACACTTAGGAAAAAAACCCAGCGCATCAAAGGCTGTCGGAATAACTCAATTTAGTGATAGTGGCAAAGCATTATGAAGAAAAGGCTTTCTAGGCAGCGAGCTTTGCTCGAGGGGACTGCTACACACTTCAATTGGTATCTGAGAGAAAAGGAGAAGTCTTCCAAATGAATAATTTTATGGCTTTGAACCACACACATACTGCTTGAATATCAAATTATTTTAAATGAGAACTTCAAAAAGATCTACCTATTAAATGAGTAAAGTGCCCTACACAGCTGCCTACCAGAACAAGGAGGTTTGGATCAAAATGACAGAGATGGATCTGGGTCGGGACACTGTCAGGCCAGGATTCCCAGGACCTATACAGGCTAGAGTTGACCTTCTGATGGAAATGGAGCATTGACCTCGGGATTTTGTAATCCAATCCAGCCCTCCTGTTTTTCAGGTGAAAGCACTGAGGTCAGAACACAGGTGTCCTGCCAGATGCTGTCCCCAGTCAGTGTCTAGTACAGACATATCCCAAGTTAACGTTCTTTGAGTGGCATGGAGAAAAGTTAGTGATTGGCAAACTGCTCTGGACTAAGGGACTAATGCAGTGGTCGGCAAACTGCGGCTTGCGAGCCACATGTGGCTCTTTGGCCCCTTGAGTGTGGCTCTTCCACAAAATACTGGCTCTTCCACAAAATACAGACTTCTGCCCATGGGCCACGAAGTTTCAATCGCACTGTATGTGCGCGCCCACACGTGGTATTTTGTGGAAGAGCCACACTCAAGGGGCCAAAGAGCCGCATGTGGCTCGCGAGCAGCAGTTTGCCAACCACGGGAAAGGCAGTGGTTTATGTGTCAACTTTTCTAGATGATATTTGCATTTTAAAAGGGAGCTTTAAGCCCTCACCGGTTTGGTTCAGTGGATAGAATGTTGGCCTGTGAACTGAAGGATCCTGGGTTCAATTCCAGTTAAGGACACATACCTGAGTTGCAGGCTTGATCCCCATAGGGGGTGTGCAGGAGGCAGCCGATCAATGATTCTCTCTCATCATTTATGTTTCTATTTCTCCCTCTCCCTTTCTCTCTGAAATCAATTTTTTTAAGAAAAAGGAAGTTGTAATGCCTTTAATCCTTAGCTCTTTGCTAAGGCAGGGAGTTTTCAGGCAACTGGATGAGGATGGGAGATTCCTCAAACTCCTCCCACCCCTCTTTTCTTTTTTTAAAATATATATTTTATTGTTTTTTTACAGAGAGGAAGAGAGAGGGATAGAGAGTTAGAAACATCAATGAGAGAGAAACATCGATCAGCTGCCTCCTGCACACCTCCTACTGGGGATGTGCCCGCAACCCAGGTACATGCCCTTGACCGGAATCGAACCTGGGACCTTTCAGTCCGCAGGCTGACGCTCTATCCACTGAGCCAAACCGGTTTCGGCCCCTCTTTTCTTTATTTTTAAATTTTAATATAAGTTTATTTATGATAATTTTATATAACTTACTCCTGATATTTGATGTTACAAACTTTATGGTCTTTGAGATGCTCAGGATCCTTGTATGTAATTGGCATAAACCCCATTATTTGAGCTTTCTTAATCACTTTTGTGATTTCTTTTTGTTTCTTCCCACAAAAACCTGTTAAGTGCCTTCAATGAATGTGTCCAGTAAATGGAGAAATAAAGGAGCAAATGTTGTACATTCTTATAATCTACACCAGTGATGGCGAACCTGTGACACGTGTGTCAGAGGTGACACATGAACTCATTTTTTTGGTTGATTTTTCTTTGTTAAATGGCATTTAAATATATAAAATAAATATCAAAAATATAAGTCTTTGTTTTACTATGGTTGCAAATATCAAAAAATTTCTATATGTGACACGGCACCAGAGTTAAGTTAGGGTTTTTCAAAATGCTGACACGCTGAGCTCGAAAGGTTCGCCATCACTGATCTACACATTTTCCACACAAGATATACTTTTTAAGAGGCTCCTTATAAGGATTTTCCATTAGAATGGGCAGGTCCTCATTGCTGGTTTCTGTTTGGAGAAGTATTATGAACAACTTCTCCACAGCACCGCTTGGGTTCCTGGGCTGGGCAGCTGACAGCAGCCATTAGGAAGTGTGTGAACCTTTTCCTCCCCAGACCACTGCAAACAGCAACCACAAATGCCATGGTTCCTCAGCCCTCCTCTCCATACCCCTCTTTCCTATCAACAAGTAGATATCTCTCTATATAAAAGCCTAAGCCACTGTTTGACCGGTAGCTATGATGTGCACTGACCACCAGGAGGCAGACGCTCAACATGCAGGCATGGAAACATGGAACAGACTGATGAATCTCAGAGGGAAGGGGGGAGGGGAGAGGGCAGGAAGAGATTAACCAAAGATCTTATATGCATACTAGAGGCCCGGTGCATGGATTCGTGCACTGGTGGGGTACCTTGGCTGGCCTGCGGAGATCAGGCTGAATCAGTGCAGTGGGCCTCAGACATCCCCCAAGGGGTCCTGGATTGTGAGAGGGTGCAGGCCAGGCTGAGGGACCAGATTTGTGCACTGGGCCTCTAGTATTTATAGTTGTCTATTAAGTGTTATAGAGGAGAACTACCTTGGTCTGGTAGTTGGAAGATGCAAATTCTTGTCCACTAAAGAGCCATGGGTGACCCTTGGTTAGCTGGTTTATCCAAGTTGAGCTTCAGGGAACTGGGCCCATAGATATTTGCTCCCAGTTTCTTCTTTTTCAGGCTCATAAAAGCGAAAATGCTCTGTAGACTGGGAGATGTGATGGGAGGGTGTATTCATCATATCTTTTATTTTGTGTTTTTAATGCTTTGACATCTTGGGGCCTTGCTGACTCTGGAGAGATTGCTCCTTCCAGAGTTAGCTAATTCCTAAAGATAGCAAACAATTCACCTGCAACATACCAACCCAGAGCTCATACTCCCAACCAGCTTCTTTATCAAATTCTTATACACTGGGCAACTATTCTTCTGCCCTAACCACTCCAGGGCTAGATACCAGACAACTAGGGACAGTCCTGTGTCCTGGGGTCCCTCTGAAACTATCAGAATTAGCCAGTGCTGAACCTGATGACCCTGCCTCATCTTCTCTCCTTTCAAAAACCACAGTGAAGGCTCTTATCCCCATATCCCCCTTACTCCCTCTGCCACCTGACTGACCCTGTGCTTCTCCGTGTGGCTCCTGGTGGCATGGCATGCCCACTTCTTTTGGGACCTATTAATGTATAACAAACTTAAAAAACATAATTACTTAATTATTTAAAAAATTAAGTCTCTCTTTTTTCTTTAGAGCTGTTTAAAGTCCACAGCAAAATTGAGGGGAAGGTATACAGATTTCCCATATTCCCCTCCACCCCCCTATACTCATAGCCTCCCTGACTGTCAGCATAATCCCCGTGAGTGGTACATTTTTTTATAATTGACAAACTTACATTGACACATCATAGTCATTCAAAGCCCGTAGTTTATATTACTGTTCACTCTTGGTGTTATGCATTCAATGGGGTTGGACAAATGTATAATGATATGTATTCATTATTATGGCATCATACAGAGTTTTTTCACTGCCCTAAAAAATCTCTGTGCTCAGTCTACTCATCCACCCCCCAACTCTTGGTAACCACTGATCTTTTAATTGTCTCAGTAGTTTTACCTTTTCCGGAATGTCATATAGTTGAAAGCATATAGTATGTAGCCTTTTCAGACTGGCTTTTTTCACCTGGCAATATGCATTTAACATTCCTCCATGTCTTTTCCTAATATATTTTTATTGATTTCAGAGAAGAAAGGGAGAGAGAGATAGAAACATCAATGATGAGAGAGAATCATTGATCGGCTGCCTCCTGCATGCCACCTACTGGGATTGATCCTGCAACCCGGGCATGTGCCCTTAACTGGAATCGAACCTGCAACCCTTAAGTCCACGGGCCGATACTCTAACCACTGAGCAAACCAGCTAGGGCATCATGGCTTGATTGATCAATTCTTTTTAAGCAAAAACTAATATCCCATTGTCCACCCCAGTTTATTTATCCATTCACTTACTGAATGACATCTTGGTTATGTCCAAGTTTTGGCAATTGTGAGTAAAGCTGCAATAAAAATCCATGTGCAGGTTTTTGTGTGGACATGTTTTTAACTCCTTTGGGTAAATACCAAGGAGAGTCACTGCTGGATCATATGGTACAAGTATGTTTAGTTTTTAAAGAAACACCAAACTATCTTTTAAAGTGACTGTACCATTGTGCTTTCCCAACAGCGATTAGTGAGAATTCCAGTTGCTTCGTGTACCCACCAGCATTTGGTGTTGCCAGTGTTCTGGATTTTGGTCATTCTAATTGATGTGTAGTAATGTCTCATTGTTGTTTTAATTTATATTTCTCTGATGATATATGATGTGGAGAATCTTTTCATATGTTTATTTGCATATATTTTCTTTGCTGAGGTGTCTGGCCAATTTTTAAAATTAGGCTGTTTATTTGGCCCATTTAAAAAATTAGGCTGCTTATTTTCTGATATTGTTGAGTTATAAGAATTCTTTGTATATTTGGATAATAGTCCTTTAACAGATGTAGCCTTTGCCAATAGTTTCTCCCAGTCTGTGGCTTATTTTCTCATTTTCTTGACATTGTCTTTGTCAGAGCAGAAGTTATTAATTTTAATGAAGTCTAGCTTATCAATCATTTCTCCCATGGATCATGTTTTTGGTGTTGCTAAAAAGTTATCACCATACCTAAGGTCATCTGGGTTTTCTTCTATGTTATCTTCTAGGATAGCATAGTTTTATGGTTTTGTGATCCATTTTTAGTTAATTTTTGTGAAGGATGTAAGGTCTGTGTCTAGATTCTATTTATTATTATTATTATTATTATTATTATTATTATTATTATTGCATGTAGATGTTGTTTTCCCAGCACCATTTATTGAAAAGATGGCAGTTTTTTCCTGATCTGCTGGCCTCACCATTCCTGAATGACAATAAATCTGTATTTTGAAGCAGAAGGTCTGCTTTTCATTCAGCTGGAATGGGCTGTCATTTCTGCTAACAGCAATGCTTCTCAGTTCCCAGGTCTGCCCTAAATCTCAGGGGATTGATTGTAACATGTCCTCAGGGAGAGAGTGGTGACTCAGAGATGGGTGGTGGGCATGCAGGTCAGCTCCTCCACAGAACAACGGGCACCCAGGAAAGCACCTGCAACTGTATTGCCGTCAGCCAAGAATTCCAGGCTGTGCCTTCCCACCCTGCTGCCATTTTCTCCTTTGTCTGGTTTCTTCGAGATCTCTGTTCTCTGGCACTGTGTGTGTTCTCCCACTCTGCCTTATCATCATCTTCACAGCTTTTAAAAATTGATGGAAGGACCTTATTAGAATTTTAAAGTGTTTCTTCATGTTGGTTCTGCATATTCCTTATGAGATTTATTCTTAACTATTTTTGTTTTGTTTGGACTTTATTTGGTTTTTATTTTATTTTTTAAATAGGATTTCTTTCTTTCATTATATTTTCATATAGTTGTATATGTAGCAAGCGATTGATTTTCATATATAAATTTTTATAGCTAGTCACCTTATTAGATTATCCTATTGATTTTAACTGTCCTTTTTTTTTTAAACTTGATTCTCTTTGGTTTTCCAGGTGTAGAGTCAAAACTAGCCACAAATAATGATCACTTTTCTTATTTATGTGTATGAGTTTTATTCTCCCACAGCAATGTTAAATTATAGTGGAGAGAGTAGCATTCTCCTGTTTCTTAATTTGGTTTTTCATGAGGATTCTGCCTCTTGGACTCCACCTATGATTCGGGATACTGAACCTAAGTTCTGACTAGCACTCTGGGCTCTCATTGGTTTGGCAAGAGAGGGTCAGAGGTTTTAGGGGGTTAGGGTTTCTCAGTGTTTGGAATCCACAAGGCTGATGGACCACTTAATCTTCCCAACTTCTTGAAATATCCTCTAGCTTAACTTCTATTCTCAGGAGCTTAGCAAATAACTTTAGGAGGAAGAAACAATAAAAAAAATAGTCACAGAACTAGCATTATTTTAATGGATTGTCTAATTAGGAAAACATGATGAATATATTTCTAAGTATATTTTTTCTTTAATTTAAAAAAATCACTCTAGCACTTTTCAGGTGCTAGTGACAGAAATGAAAATTAAACCAGCTAAATTTAAAAAAGAAGTGTTTCTTACTCTTATAACAAAGCTACAGAAGACTGACTTACCCCTCCTCTGATGACTGACTTACCCCTAAAGCTGGTATGTGGTGTGGTAGCTCTCAGTAAGTGTCAGGCACTATTCTAAGCATGTGACACATTCTCAACCTTAGCACAAGCTTTTGAGATAGGTGTGGTTATCCCCATTTTATTGGTGAGAAAACAAAGCCTTGGTGAAGAGCCTGCCCAAACTCACAAAACCAGGAAAGAGGTTGGCCTGGGATTGGAGTCATTCTGACTGAAGAGCTTGGGCTCTTAAACCCTGAACACTCTCCTGCCTGCCCTCTGAAGAGCAGAGAAAAAAGTGAGCTATTCTCCTTACCTCCAGTTAGAAACATTCCCAAGCATCTCCGATTGGCCTGGCTGGGTCATTTGCCTATTCCTGGACCAATCACTGATGTCAAAGATTGGTTTACTAGGATTAGCCCCACCCAGGTCACATGCCCATCCCAGGGTTTAAAGAGAACTAAATGGGAGAGGAGCTGTTTCCCAAAGAAGGAAGGGGTGATGTTTGGGCAGATGAAGTGATAAACATCCCCTACATTTCTCAAAGCCAAAACCTCCACTCCAGGTAGGCCAGCCATCTTGATGCTCTGGAAACGAGAGTGGCACAATCCTGCCTCCCCATTTTTGTGCATGCCACCCTCTCTCTCTAAAATGCTCTTTTCTCCTAAGTCATGGGTAGCATATCTCCTCCTTCTATGTGTAGTAAATACCTTTCTTTCTTTCTTTTTTAATTCTTTATTGTTTAAAGTATTACATGAGTCTCCTTCCCCCTTCTCCCCCCCGCCCATTGACCTCTCCCCCGCCACCCCTCCATTTGCCAGTAATCCCACTTCTAGGAATCTATCCCAAGAAAACAGAAACACCAATCAGAAAGGATATATGCACCCCTATGTTCATAGCAGCACATAGTAAATACCTTTCTTTAGATAGCATCCAGCTTCCTCCCTTCCTACTGACTTTTGGGAGTAGCTCTATCGCTTTCTCTAATCACTTGACTGATGAGGTGATACCATTTTCTTGGCGAAAAGGAAAAAGCCGCTTCTACTCACTCACTATGCCTTTGTATTTTCCAGCTGATGGAACTTTGCTGGGAAACAAAGTTGTTCAAGGTGTCTGTGCCAAGTTATTAGCATATACTGCCCCAGGCAAAGACACCACTGGAGCGCTCCATCTGTTTTGCCAAGTTCTGTTATGTAAGTGACAGCTGAGGGTATCTTTTAAGAAACGCAGTGTTTGTGAATGATGTGTCTTAATAGAAGAACAGTGAGACACACCAGCATGCAGAGCTCACTTTGTGGGAGCAGGGTTCTCAGAGGTGTAGGGATGTGTAGGTGGAATGGCAATCAAGGTGGGATGTTACGATGATGACAGGGTTCTTTTCATTTGTGAAGTATTGTTGGTGGCTGAGACTCCTCTGGGGTGCCTGTGTTACAGCAGGGTGAACTCATTCTTGAGAGACAAGCCGGGGGGCTTGGCTGCGGTTTGCAGATGAGAGACATGGATCTAGATATAGTCTCTAAGGGTGGGAGCAGTAATGTTGGTTTATCAGTGTGGTGGTTGTAAAACATGGCTCCAAGATTCTTTCTCACTCTTCCTGTCAAGGGGTGGGGTCCATGTCTCTTCCTGTTTATTCTGGGTAGGTTGTGACCTCCTTGACCAGTGGAGTATAGAGGAAGGACTAGAACAGGTCATGGGCCATCCATTTGGTCCTCTCACAATGCTTGCTTTCCAGAGACCTCTCTTGCAAAATCCTTTCCACCATCTTGTGAGAAACCAACCCACATGGAGAGGCCATGTGTAGGGACTCTGTTCTGTTTTTTGGCCATCCCACCCCAGGTGCCAGACATATGCCTGCCGAAGACAACTTGGAAGCCCCAGACATTGTGAAGAAGAGAAGAACCACTCAGCCAGCTTGGCTCAGTGGTTGAGCCTCGACCCATGAATCAGAAGGTCACAGTTCTATTCTTGGTCAGGGCACATGCCCAGATTGAGGGCTCGATCCCTAGTGGGGGGTGTGCAGCAGGCAGCCAATCAATTATTCTCTCATCATGGATGTTTCTATCTCTCTCCCTTTCCCTTTCCCTTCCTGTCAGAAACATATATATATATATATATATATATATATATATATATATATATATATGAAGAGAAGAACCATCAACATTGTGCCTGAATTCCTGACCCTCAGAATCTTGAGAAAAATAAAAAGGTTTTATAATAAACACACAGTCTTGGGTGTTTATTAAAAAATAAAGATAACTAGCCAAAACCGGTTTGGCTCAGTGGATAGAGCGTCGGCCTGCGGACTGAGAGGTCCCGGGTTCGATTCCGGTCAAGGGCATGTACCTGGGTTGCGGGCATATCCCCAGTGGGAGATGTGCAGGAGGCGGCTGATCGATGATTCTCTCTCATCGATGTTTCTAACTCTCTATCTCTCTCCCTTCCTCTCTGTAAAAAATCAATAAAATATATTAAAAAAAAAAAAAAATAAAGATAACTAGAACAGTCAGTCTCTTGATATCAACTGCAACCCAGGGTGCCAGAACCCTCTTTAGCTCCTTAGTGTTAGAGAGTTAGTAGTTGGGTCATCTCCTGGTTAGTGAATGTGATGTTCTGTGCAGATTGTGGTTCTTTGCAAAACTTAGGCTCCCAGGCTGGCTGGCATCCTATATAATAAAAGGGTAATATGCAAATCAACTGAACGGCAGAATGACCAGTCGCTATGATGCTCACTAACCACCAGGGGGCAGATGCTCAATGCAGGAGCTTCCCCTAGTGGTCAGTGCGCTCCCACAGGGGGAGCGCCGCTCAGCCAGAAGCCCAGAAGCTCAGAAGCCGGGCTCACGGCTGGCGAGCGCAGTGGTGGTGACAGGAGCCTCTCTCATCTCCATGGACATCCCCAGAGGGCTCTCGGACTGTGAGAGGGTGCAGGCTGGGCTGAGAGAACCTCCCACCCCCCAGTGCACGAATCTCATGCACTGGGCCTTTAGTTATTTTATAAGCCTCCCAGTATGTACAGAAATGATGCCATCTTGTTCAGGATTATTTTCCCAGCTTGGAGTCTGCTTTGGTTCCCATGATATCTGGGCACTCTGCCCTACTCTATTAGCCTGGATGGAAAATTCCAATGGCTTTTTTTCTCCTACAGATATATTTAGTTTCTAAGAAGCAAGTACCAGCAGCCCATCCCTAGGGTTTGGCAATTATATGGAAGATTTAACCCCAATACCTTCCTCCTCTTGTCATTTTGGTCATCTCCTGGTTAGTGAATGTGATACTAGTTTCAGACCATGGAAGCCTGAAGGAGTTCTATCAGCCAGTCAATCAACAAACAGCGGTAGAATGATTACTCTCTTTAAGGAAGAAATAAAGAACAATGTGACTTAATGCATGTTCTCATGAGCTGGTAACTTATTTGGGGAAATAAGACATACATGGGAAGTAAAATAGTCCAAAGATTATAATATTTCCAGCCTTTAAATAGCATTTTTACCCATGAGAGTGGGTAGCAGGAACTTTTCATCTTCTTTGTGAGTCTGGTGGAACCCAAAGACTGATTTTATAATACATAGGATTACAAAGTAGACCAAATATATTGAAACATGGCTATCCAAACACTAAAAGCCAAAACCAAACCAAAACCAGATCTGTGAATGTAATAAAAGCTAATCTTTTGTATTACCCATTAAATAACATCATAACCACCATAATTTTGAAGTAGTGATGAGTATAAACTATATACTGGTATCTGGGAAATACCTGGAACAACTATAATATGGCACAACATACTGTATTTGTGGTTTCCATTGGTGACAAAAATCATAGGCACTGTTAATACTTCTGCAGAGGATGTCTATGTTTATGGTTGAGGGAAATGCTAAATATTAGTTAGAGGTAGTGCAGACAAAAAGGTACAGTGTGTGTAGCAAATTTAAAAACAAAAAAATATTGAAGTTGGTCTTGCTTTTATTATCACCATGCACCATTGATTTTAAACAATGTCAGTGATAAAATACATAGCTGCAGGGGCCAAAGATTCCCACTGCCCTCTGCTTTAAATTCCAGCATGCCACTGAATAAAGGTATAGATTTCCCCCCCTCCAAGTCCATAGACTCCTGAATTCTATCCATGGACCCCTTGGTGGTCTTAGATTCCAGATTATAAATTCCTGTTGTTGTGTCCTGGCTTAAGTATGAGCTGGGCTTGCATCTGCTGTGCTGCTGGTTAGTTATGTTCCCTTGAGAAAATTGATTAAGCTTTCTGAAGATCAGGTACCTTCTCTGGAAAATGGGCAGAGATAATGGTGCCTCTCCCATCATCGCTGGGTGGAGTCACTGAGATCGGATAGTGGGTGAAGTAGTAAACATTGCCTCTGGTCCGAGGAGAGGACTCTATCAATGGAGGTGGAACCAGTGGTCACTGTAATGGTTGATCTTCCCAGTGGCTCTGGAAAAGGGCAATGTTGTCGTGGTTTATCAGGTGAGGAAGCCAGTCTCTCCCCATCATCAGTGCCTTTCTGTGTTGGGCCATAGACTTCAGGATGAGCTACCAGCCTTGCTGGGGCTGACCCCAACCTGGGATGGGAACCTATTGGGTTCTGCAGCCCAGTGGAAAGGTTGCGCTCATACGAAGCCTAGCTCAAGCCACGCTGCTTGCACATAGCATCTTGACCTTGGGGGCCACTCCCTTGTTAGAGTCCCCTGGTCTGGGAGGCTCATCTGGCACTTGAGTTATATGTGGCTGTTGTTTTTCTTATGTCAGCTGCTCTTTTTGGTTATATCATAAATGATTGAGGTTCAGGGAACTGCAATACAATTCCTCTGGGTAGAAGGAGCTTTTATCTTCCTCCTTCTCCAGCTGACAGCCGTGAGCATAATAAGCGATTGTTCAGTGAATGACTAGATAAGTTAACAGGTGAAGTGATTTACTGTAGGATCCTGGTGCACTTCTCAGAGCAGCTGGCTTTGGGCCTTGCTGTCCCGAGCCGGGGTCTGCCTGTGCCAGAGCCCTTTAGTGTTCACACAGTGTGCTTGCAGCACCGGCCGCACTGCTCGTGAAGTTGGCAGGGCGGGTTGATCACGTCTGCAAGTCAAATAGAACCCGCCACTCCAGGAGTCTGACTTGAAGTAAGGTGCCCTTTCCCCTTTACTCAGTACCCTGGCGAAATCTCCCATCCCCAGAGATTCAGATCAAGTTGGTCTGGGCTGGGCTTCCTACAGCTCTCACCGCCCCTGGCTGAGAGCCACGGCCCAACACTAACAAGGAGGGGTCCAGGCAGCATGGGGTTCTTGTGGATCTGAGCACTGCTCTCTCCCCTGCTAGCTGTGGGGTTCTGGGTAAGTAACTTAACCTCTTTGAGCCTCAGTTTCCTCATCTGTGAAATGGGGGTAATGATAGTACCCAGCCTCTTGGGAGGTCCAGAGAATGGAGTGAGACCACATGTGCAATGTTTTTAGCATGTCCCAAGTGTTGAATAGATGGTGACGGCTCAGGGAAAGGTGCATGGCTGTCCCAACCCCTTTATCACGGCAGGCCCCAGAAGTTTGGAGCTGCAATGTGCTATTTATTATCCAGGCAGGAGGAATGTAAAGGAAGAGACTTCTGCGCTTACAGCACTTTTACTTTATTAAGAGGCTTTCTAATGTAAAAAATGCTCACACAGCCACTTTCCAGGGCAGCTGCATTACCATTATTTCCAACACTCAGGACAAAATGAGATTAGGTGTGGGGAAGGGGTGAGGTAGGGTGAGCGTTTAAGGGCTGGATTGAAATCCAATTCTGCAGGTTGAGCTCGTGTTAATGCAATATTATGGGATTTGGAGGCAAGGGCCTCTGTGGCTTAGTCCAAGGTTTCTCCAACATCTGGGTCACTGGCAATGTCACTGTTGCTTTTATTCTAACTACAGCAGGGGTACAGTGAGAGAGGAGAGCTAATTCCTAATTCTCACAATTGCTTGCCTTTAAGGCGCCAAATAGACACTCTTGCCAAGGAACCTTCCTTGATCACAAGAGACCTGAAACAGAAATGGCTTAACCCTTTCTGAGATTAGACAAGGCACAGGAGCACACATACCTGGTATCTTTCCGCTTCGTCCGGATGAATTTCAAACAGGAGAGCTCAGAGATCGAAGTGAGGCGCAGGTTTAATTACCCTGTGCAGCCACACATCTGCTCAGCCTGCCAGGAGGCCCCCAGAGCCGGAGCAAGAAGCAGCACACTGAGCACACACTTATCAGAGTGCTGCGTGCTGGGGCCTGTGATGGTAGGGATTGCGATCTCAGTCCCTTCCCAGGTGGAGTTCCAGGTTTCGAATGTGAAAAACTATAATAAAAGATACCACTGTGACATGGGCCTTAAGAGAGCAAGGCAGATAGTCTTCCAGGCTGATCAAACAGCCATTGTTAATTTCTTTCTCCTGGTCCTCACCTACTCAGAGACTCAGGGAGTTACAGTCTCATTTACCACCCTCCACTGCAGCTAGAAGTGGTCCGTGATGCACTTGGGGGTATGAATCGCTAAGTAGAAGATGTCTGGGTTTCAGGATAACTGCTGTTCTCCTGATAAAAAAGGAGAAGCAGCTGAAAAGCAAATATGATGCTGGACATTCAGCAGCCCTCTTGCTACCAGGAGGCAGCAAGCCTGAGACAAAGGGGACTGTAGAGAAGCTGTTCTTGATCTAAGCCAGCAGTGCCTTCCTGGAGCCTCTTGATATGCACATATCAGGCCTTCGAAAGACCACCATTGGCCTTGC
This sequence comes from Myotis myotis, assembly GCF_014108235.1. Classification (NCBI taxonomy): domain Eukaryota; kingdom Metazoa; phylum Chordata; class Mammalia; order Chiroptera; family Vespertilionidae; genus Myotis; species Myotis myotis. Next base: position 22,931,762 of record NW_023416390.1, read on the forward strand.
TTGGGTCATTCTTGATTGCTGAGCCACAGAGAGGGAATCTGACAGAAGGGGTCTCTCTGAAAGGACAGCCTATGGAGGTCCCCCTTCCCCAACTGTGATGGCCCCACCATGAGTGCCAGCCCCAGGGGACCACAGGGAATGAGAGATGAGCTCCCCAAGGAATCAGAGGACAGTGAGTAGACTAAACCACCGTGACTGTAGTCCTTGATAAGCAGTTTGTTTGAGTACAAGTAGCCTGGGGAACAGCAGGGCACAGATCTGCTCTTGAGCACTTGTCTCCAGGTCACCTGACCTGAGGAACCACCTCCCTCCTTGACTGAAATTGTGGAGTAGGAACAAAGGCTGGGCTTGCCACGCTGTGCAGTCAGCAGCCCTCCAGGGGACACTACAGGGTTTCGCAGGAGGCCAGCCTCTGCTGGAAATGTCACATTTATCTTTTTCTCTCCCTTCACATGCCTTCCAGTTGGCTGCACGACCATTTTATTGCAGTTAAAGACACATGTCTCTCTCACATTAAAACAGAGAAAGTAGCAGGAGGGATGGAAAAAGCAGCAAATTGCAGGCTGGTTTCATTATCTCTGGGCTGAAGTGGAACCAAATGTGGCTCAGGAAGTGTGACTTCCAACACACCCGGCATTCCTCATGGTCCAGCGTGCTGGGCGAGGGCCCTGCCATTACTCATCTCCCAGGAGCCCTGAGGAATCCCGCCCCGGGGGCCTGGCCTCCAGAATTGCCTGTAGCCCCTCCTTGGACTCGGGCGGGCATCGGCAGCAGGGACTGCACGGTGTGCTCTCTGACCGGCTGCAGGCCTTGCGGGGCAGAAACTCCGGGACTGAGGTCATTAGGCAAAGAATGGAGCGTGGTGAAGCTCAGGAGAGAAACCTAATGTGGATGCTCTCAGTTTCTTTGTTTCTGTTCAGTCTCCGGAACCCCCCTGCTCCCACTGCAGTCCTTTGCCATCCAACCAGTCAAGAAACCTGCCTTCTTTGCATCCATTCTGCAACTATGTTTTTTTAAATCCTCACCCGAGGATATTTTTTCCATTATTTTCAGACAGAATGGAAGGGAGGAAGGAGTGGCAGGGAAAGAGAGGAGAGAGGAGAGAGAGAGAGAGAGGGAGATGTGAGAGAGACACATTCATTGGTTGCCTTTGGCACGCTGACTGGTGCCAGGGATTGAATTTAGGACCCTCTGTCCTTAGGCCAATACTCAAACCACTGAGAAAAACTGGCCAGGGCCATTCCACAACTTTTATTGAGCTCTCAATATGCCCCAGACACTTTTCTTGGTTCCATTCCTTTGCTAAGCAAAGACTCCCCAGAACTTCTGGCCACCAACTGCAGCAGGCACCCCCGCCCCTGCTGTGGAGTGGCAGGAGTTGAGTGCCTGTCTATCTCCCCCCTCACCCTGCCTTCTGGATCCAATCCTTTCCTTCTCCCCTTATTCCTGCTCTTTTTCTCTCCGTGACCCCTGGCTCCCTATTAGCCTTTTGGGGGAAATCTGTTGTTTATGTTTGTTTATTTTTCTCTTTAATATAAACAAGCCTTTTAGTCTTCTTGTAACATCTTCTTATTCACCTCTTGGGTGTTAGAGAAATACTTCTATCTGGATGCAGCAATCGTAGAGGAAAGGACAGGCAATTCTGGAGTGAGAAGAGTTTTCATTGTTAAGCGCTGGCACCATCACTCACTTTTGTGACCTTGGGCAAGTTACTTAAGCTCTATGAGTCGGTTTCTTCATCTGTGCAATGGGTATGATATTAACAGCTGCCCCTAAGTCCTTAAAGGGGGTTAAATGAAATGATTCATGGGAATAGCACAATGTGGACATTTCATGTTTGTAGACTGTGCAGGAGGTAACTTTAGTCCTGGCTGCAGCAGAGGGCTGTTTACCAGCCCTGGGATCTGCCCTTCACCCCCAGGTTTCAAGATTTTGGAAAGCTCTTCATCTCCACTGTTATCATCCTCACCCCTGAGGCAGATAGAAGCTGACTGAGATGTTTTCTGGATTAATTTACACTGAACACTCAGGGTTCTATGTTTCACAATGTCTCAATAGGCTGGAATTTTAATCTCCCTTTTGCCACTCCTAGTCTTATTTTGGAAACAAACTTAATGTCACATTTTTGAGATTCCGAGTGTGTGACCCCCCTGAGCTCTTTGGGGCATCCATTTGCTCCTGCTTATAGCCCTGGGCTCCTGACCTGGCTTCACTGCCCCTCGGAGCTCACCTGGAGACCCCAGGCTCTCTCATGCCATCTCCGCTCCTGGCCTCTGGTTTTGGGTGTCACCATTTCTTGGTTTCTGATTTAGATTTGGCATCTCTCAGATTCCTTGGCTGCGGCTCTGTACATCCCATGACTCTCCTCCTGCCTTTCCTTCCACAAGTCGGTCAATGGCCACTCAGCCTTTTAGATGGTCCAAGTCCTTTCTGGAACTTTCTAGTGGGAAGGCTCTCATATACCTCTTCTTCTTTTGACATTAAGCACCACTGTTCTGCTTTTAATTCCAATTGAATTCTTTGTGCTGCTGTGAAACTTCCTTTATTTACCTAGGAAGATTCACGCTCCACTTTTGCCCACATTATAGAGTAGATGTACAATATATCATTGGATTATATTTTATATAATGTATAATGTATTCTAAAATATATCATATATAATGTATGCAATACTGTATATAATACAAGTTTTCCTCTGAGTCTAACACAATAGTTTTGGGGATACTTGAAAAGCTGAAAGAGGTAAAAGAATGGGTCATGGTACCCCCTAGTGGCAGAGTATGGCAACACACATCTCAGCAAAAGGGAAAGTTTTGTTAACTTTTTATTAAAAACAAAAAATTAGAGACCACACAGATGGACCTAATTCCCCTTGTGTTATGAATTTAAATGTATTTCCATTGCAACCTGTATTCACAGATATCAAGATTATTATTTTTGAGCTCTGTGATTTAAGTCTTTTTAAGGACTATCTGTATAGCAAAAAAAATTTTTTTTGGATTCACAATACTGTTTTCTATATTTAAATGAATAAAATAACATTTCCCCCTAGGATTTATGTTTTATTTTTCCAAAAGGATTTCTGTAAAATTGAGGCATGTCTGACACCCCAGGGCATTTCATATGCCTACTAGTAAGGTGTTCTCCTGTCTGGTGCATGCAACAGCCTTTGCGTGCTCACCAATGTCAAGGATTCTGAGACCAGACATCGCTCATTAAGAGACCTCTACAGGAGTCCAGCAGGCTGCTGGGCAGTCCCGCCCGAATTGGGTCTGCTGTGGTGTGTGGTCCTCTTTGCTGGTGCCCAAGATCTCTTCTATCCCTTTACCTTCATTCCTTTGAACATCTCCACCTGCTGCCCCTACAGGACCCCTGGCCCAGGACCTGGCAATAGGCATAGATGATCCTTTAGCTGCAGACCAGCACCCTGATGGCTGCCCAGGGCCTTGACCACACTGAAAATATATAACAGTCACAGCACATAGAGCAGGAGTGGGCAGACCTTTTCTGAAAAGGCCCAGAAACTAAGTATTTTAGACGCGTGGGCCATACAGTCTCTGACACCACCACTCAGTTCGGCTGTTATTGTGCAAAGTAGCCAGAAATGAATGGGGTGGCTGTGTTCCAATGAAGCTTCCTGAACAAAAAACATTGAATTTTATATAGTTTCCATATGTCATGAAATCTTCCTCTTTTGATTTTTTGTAACCATCTTAAAATGTGCAGATCGTTCTTAGCTTGCTGACGGTACGAAAACAGGCACCAGGCTGGACTTGGCCCGAGGGGCAGAGTTTGTTGACTCTTGTGTTAGAGTGACATTCCATCACCTCTTTCTAGCTGATGCCAATTCTTCTGATCACCACAAATGGCAGGAATCAGGACTCTATTCTATCCAATATTCTAAATAAACCACAGATTCTAAGTGCTTAAATTTTTTTTTTTTTTGGTAAATTCCAAACAGATGTTTTGAACCACTTGGATGAGTTGGCCTTTTATTTCCTCAAAAATTTTGTTGACCCACTGAAAATTCTGTTTGAAAAGCGACCTTATGGCTGTTTTATAAAAGTCCAATTTAGAACCTTTGGGGCCTCACTCAGTCACCTCCGAATCCCTTTCTTTCCATGTCCACACCTCTGCCATTTTCTCCGTTCTCCTCCTAATTAGCTGACTATATAATTAAACGGTTTCTTATTTAGTGGTTTGGAGCCCTCACTGACTCTAATCATCCCCTGGCCCTCCTGTGGCCTCTTCTATTTCCTCTTCAGATGAAGTGCCCAGACCTGAATGGCAGTCAAGGTCAAACCGCCCGCATTTGTATTACACATGAGCACACCATTACCGTGGTGCTCGCTTCTCCTTAATACAGACTAATAGCTCATTCTCCTTTGTGACCTCCAGCGAGCACTGAGCAGCCATCTTTAGGACCCTCTTTGTGATAATTTCAAGTTCTTTTCCTTAGGAAGTTATAATTAATTCAGGGCCCATCAGTGATCATAAATAGTTTAAATTGCTCTTTCGAGTGTGAATTGCCTCCCATGGGTCACTTAATTTACCAGGTGTCTCTGGCTGTGCTTGTCCCAGGACCAGCTGCTGTCCCTGCCTTCTTAGCTTGGTTTCCACATCTCACTTTGGTCCAGTCTGGGGAGGTGGAACTCACATTTGGGAAGGAGCTGGCACTCTGCTATTGACCCATCTACCAATGCATGCATGATGGATTTGATCAGATTTGAGGAGTTTCAAGCCCAAGGAGGTTGTCTCTGGAGTATTTTCAAGAGGCCAGATGGATCCCAGAATTGTGCTAGGACTTGGCTTGCTTCTGTTCAGAAAAAAATCAGGGATTTTACTTTCCCTGTTTTGGTTTTACACGTTTTCATTGTTCTCCACTCTGGAGGACTTCGGAGACAAGATTCTGCCCAGTTGACTAGACTATGCTTATTTGTCCTCAATTGGTAGCTGTGTGAGAAGTTTAAATACATGAATTAAGCTGGTAGAATTTGGATATCCTATATAATAAAGATGTAATATGCAAATGGTTGTTACCCCATGAAGTGTAAGGACTGACTGTGTAACGACCGGATCACAGATCAGCAGGAGGGTGGGGCACTGGAGGTGGAGAGCTACAAGGGGAGGGAGGGGGTGCAGGGCAGCAAGCTATGGGGGGGCGGGAGGGGGTGGAGGGAGCTACAGGAGGACGGCAGCGAGCTACTGGCTACAAGCAGGCAGTGGATAGCTACAGGAGGGGGCAGGGCAGCAAGCTGTGAGAGGTGGGGGGTGGGGGTGGGGGGTGGGGGAGTTACAGGAGGGTGGCAGTGAGCTACTGGCAAGCTACTGGCATACCGATTCATGTGCAGGGCTACTAGTGGATTATAATCCTATCTAATAAAAGAGAAACATGGTAATTAGCGTACGACTGCTACCCTTCCCATTGGCTAATCAGGGCGATATGCAAATTAACTGTCAGCCAAGATGGCGGCCGGCAGCCAGGCAGCTGGAAGCGAACATGAGGCTTGCTTGCTTCAGTGACGGAGGACTCCAATGTTCCCCGCCTGCCGCTGCAGGCCTCTGAGCTGCAAATCTAAGCAACTATGTAACAAATATAGAAGCTAAACAAAACCCCAGAAACCTGCTTTAGTCTGCCGGGCTTCAGCCAGCAGGATAGCAACATTGTTTCAAATACAGAAGGTAAACAAAGGCCAGAAACCTGCTTTCAGCAGTGGAGGCCTAAGAGCTGGAGCCAAGCCTCAAAGCTAAAGCTGGCCCAGAATAAAAAAAAAATGAAAAAAAGGAGCGGTTGGGAGCTTCAGTCACCCGCCAGCCTGAAAACAGCCCTCAGCCCCTCACCCAGACTGGCCAGGCACCCCAGTGGGGACCCCCACACTGAAGGGTGTGTGACCAGCTGCAAACAGCCATCATCCCCTCACCCAGGCTGGCCAGGCACCCCAGTGGGGACCCCCACCCTGATCCAAGACACCCTTCAGGGCAAACCAGCCGGCACCCACCCATGCACCAGGCCTCTATCCTGTATAGTAAAAGGGTAATATGCCTCCCAGCACCGGGATCAGTGTGACAGGGGGCAGCGCCCAAACCCCTTGATCGCCCTGTGGCTCTGTGTGTGACAGGGGGCGGGGCCACAACCTCCCTTTCCGCCTTGCTCTGTTCGTGACAGGGGCAGGCGCCCCAACCCCCTGATCAGCCCTGCTCTGTGCCTGATAGGGGGGAGCTCCCCAACCCCCTGATCGCTCTGTGGCTCTGTGTGTGACAGGGTGCGGCGCCCCAACCCCCTGATCGGCCCTGCTCTGTGTGTGACGGGGTAGAGCCATAACCTCCCCATTGGCCCTGCCCTGAGTGTGAGAGTGGCGCCGCCCCAACCCCCTGATCTTCCCTGCTCTGTGTGTGACAGGGGGTGGTGCCCCAACTCCCCTATTGGCCCTACTCTGTGAGTGACAGGGGGGAGCTCCTCAACCACCTGATCGGCCTTGCTCTGTGCGTGACGGGGGGAGCTCCCCAACCCCCTGATGGGCCCTGCTCTGTGTGTGACAGGGTACGGAGCCCCAACCCCTCTGATGGGCCCTGCTCTGTGCGTGACAGGAGGTGGCACCACAACCTCCCCATCGACCCTGCCTTGAGTGTGACAGGGCGCGGCGCCCCAACTCCCCAATCGGCCCTGCTCTGAGCCCGACCAGGGGCTGCACCTAGGGATTGGGCCTGCCCTCTGCCACCCGGAAGCAGGCCTAAGCCAGCAGGTCGTTATCTCCCGAGGGGTCCCAGACTGCAAGAGGGCACAGGCCGGGCTGAGGGACCGCCGCACCCGCCCCCCCCCCCTCCCCGAGTGCACAAATTTTTGTGCACCGGGCCTCTGGTTAGGTAATAATATTGTATGAATGGTAAATTTCCCTACTTTGATACCGACCTCTGTGATTATGTAAGAGAAAATCCTTGTACCTAGAAGATGCATGCTTAGGATTTAGGGTGAAGGGTCATATGTTGGCACCTTATTTCAAATGGTTCAGAAAAAATATATAACATGTATAATTGTGTATATATAAGCACACACACATATGTAGAAAAATAAACAGCTATGGCAAAATGTTAACAATGAACTAGGTGACTGAAGGGCAAATCTAAGTGAAAAGTTTTGAGAGTTCATTTTTAATGTTTTTGCAATGTTTATGTTGGTCTGAAGTTCTGTGCAAATAAACAGCTTAATTAGGAAGGTGGCTCCATGGTAACAGTAGCACCTGAGACATTTGTAGACTGCTGGCCTGACCCTGCTGTCTCCAGTGCCCCACAGTGCTTGGATTTAGTCCTCTGCCCCAGTTTCTGCTCCTGTTCTTCAGGTCCCTGCTCCTGCTGCTCTGCCCCATTTCAGTCAAGAATCATCAAACACAGGCTGAGCACCAGTATGTGCCAGGAAGGGACAGAGAAGTGGAAGCAGACACTGTCCCCATCCGCAAGGAGCTACAGTCCAACAGGAAGGCAGAAAGTGAAAGAATCACAAAGGCTGGAAAAGAGAAGTGAGGTTGCTAAAGGAAGCATGTTCTAGGGTCAAGTCCATTTGGGGGCTCAGGGAAGCTCTCCTGGGAAAGTGGTATTTGAGCCAGAGCTACAAGGTGGTGAGGGTTTGCTTGGCAAACAGAGGGTGAGGGTGTGCTATAGACAGAGGGCACTGTGTGTGTGCACTGGAGGGGTGTGTTGGAGACTGAGAAAAGACTGGCCTGGCTAGAGCAGAGCAGGCGCAGAGGCAGAGGAGGTGGAAGAGGAAGGCAGGCTCTCATATTTTTCTTTAAAAAGTATTTTTATTGAAAGGAGAGGAAGAGAGATAGAAACATCAATGATGAGAGTGAATCATTGATCGGCTGCCTCTTGCATGCCCCCCCCCCCCCTCCCCTGGGGATTGAGCCAGCAACTCAGGGATGTGCTCTGATGGGGAATCAAATCCCAACCTCCTGGTTCATAGGTCGATGCTCAAACACTGAGCCACACCAGCCAGGCTCATATTTTTCTTTATTATGAGAGCCATCGGAAGGGTGTAGGCAGTAATGTCATGATTAGCTTTTCATTTTTGAAAAAGAAATCCCTTGAGGTGCAATATAGAAAACAAATGGGAAAAAGCAAAAGTGGTGGGAGAGAAGCTAGGAGGCTGCTGCAGCAGTTCCGTGAGCAGTGGTGCTTTCCTGGACCAGATGGTGGTTGTGCTGATAGAGAGAACTGGGTTAATATCAGAGATATGTAGGAGGTGGACGTGGCTGGACTTGGAGACTGGATTATTCTGACATCACTTTATCGAACAGTTTCCTTGTCTTTCCTTTTGGTTTATAGAGCTGGTTGGAAAAATATTGTTTTTTTTTCAAAAAGCATTTTAAAATATACTCATTTGCATGGCATTGATTAATTGTCTTGCGTATGTATGCCTGAGATGAATATTCCTTGCACAAAGATGATGGTTTATCTCATTCAATAAAATCATGCTAATTAAGAATTGGGACCTACTCATTGCACACAGTCTGGAAGCTTACAATGTGGGAGATAAAAATTAATGTAGTTTTAAAACAATCTATTGCACTTATGAAACTGCACATTAAACAACAGGGTTTTATTGGAAGATATTACTTTTTATAAGGAAGAAGCCATGTATTTTTCAATCACAATTCTGACAAATAAATGCTGTTGTACTTTTCCGTGCCAAGGCTGATTTACAATTACAGTATTTGCTTCTCTTTGATTTATGACATCCTGTTAGCCATGGAATTACTTAGCAGAATCAGTTTGGCTTGATGTAAGATTTTCTCCTTGCCTAGAAAAAATTTTGGCCTGAAGAAAAGATGACATTAATTTAGGAATAGTGGAGTTATCATTGAGTTATCAAAATAAATCTGAGGACATAAATCAATTCTACTGCATGGGGAATGCTAAATCGATAAGTCCCGAAAGACTTTATTGATCCCATGGCCATCACTCAAGCCTTCTTCATTAGATTCCTCAGCCATATGTCTAATTGGAATGATAATGTAGATAACTTTGGGTAAATCCATGAACCCTGACTTTGATATGGGGTTGTTCAAGGTAATGGGAACTATTTGGCCAGGCTGGTGTTCTCCTTCAGAGGCAGGAGGGTATACGTGGGAAGACTTCACATCTTCCTGTCTCCAGGAGTTTCTACTGTGGGCCCATGATGGTTGCAAAGTTTTAAGTCATTCCTTTTAAGTTTAATTAAAAAGATTGAAGCCAGGCTGGTGTGGCTCAGTGGTTGAGCATCCACCTATGAACCAGGAAGTCAGAGTTCAATTCCTGGTCAGGATACATTCCTGGTCAGGGTACATTCGTGGATTGTGGGCTTGATCCCCAGTGTGGGGCATGCAGGGGACAGCTGGTCAATGATTCTCTCTCATCATTGATGTTTCTCTCTGTTTTCCCTCTCCCACACTCTTCCTGTGTTTCTCTTTTATTCTCACAACACTACCACACTCACAACACTTCTGACACCAGACATGTGTGTTTTCCACACATCCAACAATTCTGTGACACCAACTGCACCTCCTATAATTCAATTCAATTCCGACACTATCCAGAGTTATTGTGGAAACCACAGGTTAAGGACTCAGTCCCACAGGACTGACCCACATTTCAGGTGCCAATCGCAAGCAGTAGGTCTCTAGCTCACCCACAACTTCTGTCCCACATGGAGGTCCCACACCCTGCTCCTTGGATTTGATCATTTGCTAGAACAGCTCATAGAACTTACAGAAACACATTTATTAGTTTATTACATATTAAAGGATACAAATGAATAGCCAGGTGAGGAGGTACATAGGGTGAAATCTGGAAGGGGCCCAAGGGCAGGAACTTCTGTTCCCAAGGAGTTGGGGTGCGCCACCCTCCTGACGTGGATGTGTTCATCAACCTAGTAGCTCACTAAACCCTTAGCAGAATCTGTTTTTATAAAGACTTTATCACATAGGACCGATTTGTCATTATCAACTCAATCTTCAACCCTTGTTTCCTTCCTGGAGGCTGGTGTGGGGACAGGGCTGAAAATTCCAAGCTACTAATCATGGCTTGGTATTATTTCTGGTGATCAGACCCACCCAGGAGCAGGAGCTGCCTCATTAGGATTACCCAGACAATTCCAAGGGATTTAGGAGTTCAGTTTCAAGAACTGGGGTCAAAGACCAAATACAAAGGATGCTCCTAGTGCTCTTATCACTTAGGAAGTTATAAGGGTTTTAGGAGCTCTGTGCCAGGAACAGGGGAGGAGGGGAAGAGATCAGTATATATTTTCTATTATTTTACAGTAGGCAACTCTTCAAATGCTCAGCTTCTCAAAAAGTCCAGCCCCCACAGATGTGTTTTGGATGTGCACTGGAGCTGGCTCACACCAGATTGTTTGTCATACCAGCTGGTCATCAAATTTTCAGGAATTTTGTGAGCCAGTTGTTACACACAGCTATTATTAAAAATTAAATTATAGAAACTTACAATTAAATAAATTATATTAAAAGGTAGTAAATACTCAAAACTCACCACTTTCTACTTATTTTACATTTCACAATATTCTCTAAGATCTTGAGGTAATTATATGTATTTTACCAGTATGGTGGAAATACTGTATCACGGTGTGCTACTGTACATCTCTTCCCAACTGCAACCCACGGCATCATGTTGGTAGCCTGGAATCAGACATGGTGGGAGTATTTACACCCCCAAAACCTGTAAAGGCCACAAATCAGGGCTTGGCTTATTGTTTTGTTGGTTGTCTTGACTTGAGGAAGTCATAATGCCTATTAAATTTAAAAAGTGTCATGTCTGTACCTGTTACATTGATTTGAGGAAGTTCTCCTCGTCTTTGCAACTGTCATCTGATTCAGCAAGGAAATCACTCATGTTGTTGATGAGCAGTTGAAGTTCTGACATGTTTTTATTATTTCATGCTCTTTTTACTTGTTAATATAAAGGAAAATATCAACCAACATTCATGTTGTAACTATACTCATTTGTCAATTACAACAATAGGCTGACTATGGACACAAGAATTCAGCAAAGATCAACAAAACATTGTGTGAGACCATTGGCTATATGGTATTTAAAACAAAGAGTATTGCACAAATTGTTTCTATTGATAATTTGGTGTCATGCATATTTTATATTTGGAAAATTTATATCAAACTTATATAAGTAGTATATCTACATATGCACACATTTCCCCTCTCCCCTAGCTAGAAGTTGTTAAACATCTACCAGCACACCATTGGCATACTCCCATCCTCTTACTGGTCACATGTAAGAGTTTGGGGGATTTTCCTCTTCAATTTGTAGGCATGAAAATGCCACCTTTCCTTTTATTCTTGGTGGGGCTCAATCACAGAGAGCCCTGCCAATGATCAAAGTCAACCAGCTGAGGAAGTCCAAAGGGAAAACATGGTTTCCCTACAATCTGAGGTTTTTCCTAGGAAGAACCAGACTATTAGCAGGTAGAGGGAGCTCCTGTACGTGAACATCTTGTTCATCACTAAGGAGCATTTTAGAACTATTGCATTTACATTGATCAAAGAAACAATGACAACAAGCATTGATAAGCTTTATCATTTACAAAGCACCCACACTTATGAGCTATTTCACACTGCTAAAGATTTTTCTGATTTTTAGCAATTTGTGTGCATCTGGAGAAAGGAAATATTTATTACAGTTTGAGATGTTAGCTAGCTTATTCCTCTCCAGAATGTCATTGCCTCTCGGACATGGTATTAAAGGCATTTACTTGCTATTTCCTACACTCGTTATTATACTCACTCTGCAGTGAATTCAGGGCAGGAAACAAAACTCCTTAAGGGGTTATTAATGGTTCAAGTGGGAAGAGTAATCCCACTTGCCAAAAGTAAGTGAGATGCAGTTGTCTTTGAATCGATTTCTTTTCAGGGTGTTGGTGAATAGATGTAGATGTCAACACCACCAACTCCATCTCTGTGTCTTAGATTTCATTTCATTTTTAAGTTTCATGTTGTGACCTTTGACCAACCTCACTGTTCTTAGCAAACATGTCAAAGCCTTCTAGTTGATGATTATTTGTGTTCCTTAAAATAGAATGGCATGACAACTGAGATAAATATCAAACTGGTGATAGTATTGATTATAAACAATCATCTATCACAAGACCACCAGGAGGCATGACCCCTGGTGCTACTACATTCTTTGTCCCTTTGTGTTGTCAATCATTAGTGCCTGAGTTATATTATTAAAAAAATATAGTAGCATATCTTGACTACTATTGTAAGTAATGCTGCAGTTAGCATAGAGGTGTGTATGTCTTTTCAAATTACTGTTTGGATTTCTTTGGATAAATACCCAGATATGCTGGGTCATATGGTGGTTCTATTTTTAATATTTTGAGAAACCTCCATACTGTTTTTCACAGTGGCTGCACCAATTTGCAATTCAATTAACAGTGCACCCTTTCTCTACATCCTCACCTATACTTGTTGTTTATTGTTTTATTGATGATAGCCATTCTGACAGATGTGAGGTGATATTTCATTTGTGGTTTTAATTTGCATTTCTCTGATGATTAGTGACATTGTTCATTGATAGACAATTGGATAAAAAAGGTGTGGTGCACATATACAATGGACTATTACCCTGCCATTAAAAAAAATGAAATCTTACCATTTATGACAACATGGATGGTCCTCAAGGGTATTATGCTAAGTGAAATAAGTCAGACAGAGAACGACAAATATGATTTTACTCATATGTGGAATCTAAAAAACAAAATAAGCAAACACAAAACAGAAACAAACTCATGGGTACAGAGAACAAACCGATGGTTGCTAGGTGGGAGGAGGTAAGGGCCTGGGTGAGAAAGTTGAAGAGATTAGCACAAATTGGCAGTTACAAAATAGTCACAGGGATGTAAAGTACAGCATAAGAAATACAGTTAATATTATTGCAAAAACTACAGGGTGACCCACTTTGAATAATTACTAATTCCTATGGGTTAAATCGGAAAAGAAACATCAATTGAACTATCAGAAAAAAGTGTGTATGCATTTCTTTGGGACACCCTGTATGTCAGGTGGGTACTGGAAATATGAGGGGGAACACTTTGTAAGGTATATAAATGTCTAACTACTATGCTGTATACCTGAAACTAATATAATATTGAATGTCAATGGTAATTGAAAAATTTTTAAAAAGTACTGTAACAGGAGTCTGTAGCAGAGAATAATTTGCTCAGAACTGCTGAGTTGCCTGTCCGCTCCGACCCCATGTCCCTGTAAGTAAATTCTCCTATAATAAATTCTGCTATATTCTATGGCATTGCCTGAATCATTCTTTGGTCTGAAGATACCTTCTTGTTATGAAGGCCATTACACCTCTGTCCCACCATCAGTTCATGCCTGTTAACAACAATTAGGCGAAGTCTCCACAGCACACAGGATGTTGGGAGTGTGGCTATTGTCCAGTTAGCACGATTAATTTTCAGAGCTATGAGGGCTTCCTCAGACCCTAAAATGGGCGTTTGGGACTGAAAGAACTAATTTGATGTTCTCTGATGATCACACTAAATCAGATTGTTATCAAATATTAACTCCACTTTCTGCTGCGTGAGCTTGGATTGTCTGCAATAGAATTCTCGGCACACTTGGGAATGAAGAAATTCAATTTCGAAAGTAAACACAGAGTACAAAAATAGTTCAGAGGACAGGTTATACATAGAACAAAGCTCAGCTCATTAGGGCCAACAAATACAACTGAAATTTGCAGACCTGAAGCAGTATTTTATCCAGCCAAAGATATATATATATATATATATTTTTTAACCAAGATTTGCTTTTTTCTCTTTAGTTATTGATTACTTTTGTGAAGGAGAGCATATTGACATGTGCAGAAGACCGTTACGAGTTGAAATAGTTTTATAGATGAGTATCTTGGCAGGCCTTCATGTTCTGATTTAAGTGGGAGCCACTGTGGATTCTGAAATGGCTTCTGTAACCAGTTTCATCACAGACCTAATCATTCAAAACATCATTCCCTGTAATTTTACTGAAAATCGGTGAGACAGCAAAAGCTTCAATTCTCGAAAAGGATTTAGCAGCCAGCCAGCTTATGCTTATTATAGACGCAGTTGCACCCTCTTCACGCCAATCACGACTAAATAAATCCAGAGGCTTGAACCACGTATGGAGGTGGGAAGGGCAAGGGGAAGGGCCAGAACAGACTTCTGGGGGAAAACAGTTTGTTTTTAAAAAATGTTAGACAAGGCTTTACTGTCCGATAGAAGTTCTAGTCTCAAAATACTGAGAATTGAAAAGTGAGTCATTCCCCGCCTCCCCAGAAAACAGGCACACCCTTAGGCTAGAGTTCAGTGGAAAGAATCCAACACTTCACGGATGGAGCCCTGACTCCTGCAACCTCTTCTTCACTGTGTGAGCTTCCATGAGATTCTGAACCTCTCTGGGCCTTGGTCCCTTGTTTGAGGCTGTGTTTGCTTTCAGCCCTTTGCACTTCTATTTTTCCTGGTAAAGCCTCTCACTTTTAAGATGAAGATGCCTTGAAGACTGCTCTCACATCAGGTGGTCTTAATTTTTATGGTTTGGAGTTTTAGCAGACATTATCATATTTACAAACTATATTGGGGATAACTGGGAAGGCCAAATGTCTTTGGAATGTGTAAACCAAATGTAAGGAAAGTAGCAGCTTTTGGGCAAGTCTACATTCTCATAAACCAGCCTTCATTTCGATTGTGTATGCTATGGCATTAAATTAAAAAACCGGTCTGTACATGTGACCCAAGTGTCTGCCTTCTCCATTTATATATATTTGATAAATTTTAGAGGTCACCTTCCTATAACACATTATTTTTGCCCATGCTCACCCCCTTGGTCTCTCACTGTTCTCTCTTCACCTTCCGCTCTCTCTCAGGGCTGCTTTCACCTCTTCCTGGCTTCACTGTCTGCTGGAAACTATGCTTCTTCTTTCTTCCCTCCAATGCACCGGTGACAAAGTCAGGCAGAACAAATCTGCGCTGAGTGCTTGTAGATATTACAATGTGGTTACGAGGCAGTAAAAATTCACACTAGATTCTGTGTTTGAGGTCTGGGCCCTGGAATGGCCTTCTGGGCCCTGGCATGAAGGTCTGGGACCCAGATGAAAATCTGATGCCCGGATTAAGGCCGGTCCTGGGACGGAGGTCTAGGCACTGTAGGGCGGTCTGGGAACCCAGTGGAGGTCTGGGTCAGGGGCTGGACTTTGGGACATGGAATGCTGGTCTAGACTACTATGGAGGTCTGGACCCCGCTAAAGTACTGGATACTGGGTTCGAGGACTGGGCCCATGATGGCCTTCTGTGCCCTGGCAAGAAGGTCTGGTACCCGGATGTAGGTCTAAGCCCTGGTTGGAGATATGGGTCCTAGGAAGGAGGTCTGGGCACTGGAGGGAGCTCTGGACCTCTGGTTGAGGTCTGGGTCAGGGGCTGGACATCTGGGTCAAGGAATGGTGCTCTGGACTACTGTGGATGTCTGGATCCCAATAAAGAACTAGATACTGGGTTTGAGGTCAGAGGCCTGGGATGGATTTCTGGGAAATGGGATGAAGGTCTGGGACCCTGATGTAGGTCTGAGCCCTGGATGGAGGTCTGGGTCAGGGGCTAGACCTAAGGGTCTTGGAATGGTGGTCTGAACTACTGTGGTGAACTGGACCCTCAAAAAAGACTGCATACTGGGTTCGAGGTCTGGGCCCAGGCATGAAGGTAAGGAACCCGGATGTAGGTCTGAGCCCAGATGGAGGTCTGGTCCTGGAACTAAGGTCTGGGAACTGGAGGGCTGTCTTGGGCCCCGGGTGGAGGTACAGGTCAGGGACTGGACCTCTGCTTCATGGCATGGCGGTCTGGACTACTGTGGATGTCTGGATCCCGATGAAGGACTGGATACAGGGTTCGAGACTGGGCCCTGGAATGGCCTTCTGTGCCCTTGCATGAAGATGTGGGACCGGAATGTATGTCTGGGCCCCGGATGGAGGTATGAGTTCTGGGAGGGAGGTCTGGGCACTGGAGGGTGGCCTTGGGCCCTGGGTAGAGGTCTGAGTCAAGGGTGGACCTCTGGGACATGGAATGCTGGTCTAGACTACTGTGGAGGTCTGGGCCCCGATGAAGGACTGGATACAGGGTTCGAGGACAGGGACCCGGGATGGCCTTCTGTGCCTTGGCATGAAGGTCTGGGACCCGGATGTAGGTCTGCCCCCGGATGGAGGTATGAGTCCTGGGAGGAAGGTCTGGGCACTGGAGGTTGCTCATAGGCCCTGGTTGCGGAATGGGAGAGAGGCTGGACCTCTGGTTCATGGAATGGTGTCTGGACTACTGTGGATGTCTGGACCCCGAGAAAGGACTGGATACTGGGATTGAGGTCTGGGCCAAGGGAGGGACTTGCGGGTCCAGCATAAAGATCTGGGGCTCGGATATAGGTCTGAGGCCCGGATGGAGGTCTGCGTCCGGGGAGGGCGGTAGGGCAGCGGAAGGAAATCTGGGACCTGGGGGAATGTCTGGCTCATGGGCTGGACCTCTGGGACATGGAATGGTGGTCTGGGCACTGGGTGGATACTTGGGTCAGAGGCGGGAACTCTGAGACATAAAATGCTGGTCTGAACTACTATCCAGGTTGGGACCATTAAAAAGGACTGGAAACTGGGTTCGAGGTCTGGGCCCCTGTATGAAGGTAAGGAACCCGGATGTAGGTCTGAGCCCCGGATGGAGGACTGGTCCTGGGTCGGAGGTCCGCACATTGGAGGGCGGTCTGGCCCCCGGGTGGATGCCTGGATCAGGGGCTCGACCTCAGCGTCTTAGAATGGTGGTCTGAACTACTGTCGAGGTCTGGACCCTTAAAAAGGACTGGATATGGGTTTGAGGTATGGGCCCCCTGTATGAAGGTAAGGGATCCAGATGTAGGTCTGAGCCCCGGATGGAGGTTTGGTCCTGGGATGGATGTCAGGGCAATGGAGGACGCCTGGGCTCCGGGTGGATGCCTGGATCAGGGTCTTGGAATGCTGGTCTGAACTACTGTCGAGGTCTGGATCCTTATAAAGGACTGGATGTGGGTTTGAGGTCTGGGCCCTGCCATGAAGGTAAGGGAACCTGATGTAGTTCTGAGACCCGGATGAAGGTATGGTCCTGGGACAGAGGTCTGGGCACTGGAGGGTGGTCTTGGGCCCCAGGTGGAGGTCTGGGACAGGGGCTGGACCTCTGGGACTTGGAATGCCAGTCTAGACTGGTGTGGATGGTGGATCCCGCTAAAATACTGGATACTGGGTTAGAAGTCTGGGCGCTGGTATGAAGGTAAGGAACCCGGATGTAGGTATGAGCCCGGATGGAATTCTGGTCCTGAGACATTGGTCTGGACACTGGAGGGCGGTCTGTGCCTCAGGAGGAGGTCTGGGTCTGGGGCTGGACCTCAGGGTCTTGTAATGCTGGTCTGTACTAATGTCGAGGTCTGGACCCTTAAAAAGGACTGGATACTGGGTTGGAAGCCTAGGAACGGGTATGAAGGACGGGGACCCGGATGTAGATCTGAGCCCCGGATGGAGGTCTGAAACTGAGATGGAGGTCTGGGCACAGGAGGGCAGTGTTGGGACCGGTGGAGGTTTGGGTCAGGGGCTGGACTTCAGGGTCTTGGAATGCTGGTCGGAACTACGTCGAGTTCTGGACTCTTAAAAAGGACTATATTCTGGGTTCGAGGTCTGGGCCCCTGTATGAAGGTTGGGGACCCGGATGTAGGTCTGAGCCCTGGATGGAGGTCTGGTCCTGGGACTGAGATCTGGGCACTAGAGGGCAGTCTGGGATCTGGATGGATGTCTGGGTCAGGGGTTGGACCTCAGGGTATTGGAATGGTGGTCTGAACTTCTGTCTAGGTCTGAACCCTTAAGAAGGACTAGATACTGGGGTCTAGGCCTGGGCCTTGGTTTGAAGGTCAGGGACTCATATGCTGGTCTGAGCCCCAGTTGGAGGTCTGAACCTGGGAAAGAGGTCTGGGCACTGGAGGGCGGTCTTGGGACCCGGGTGTATGTCTGGGTCAGGGCCTGGTCCTCAGGGTCTTGGAATGATGTTCTGAACTACTGTCGAGGTCTCAACCCTTAAAAATGACTAGATAATGGGGTCTAGGTCTGGGCTTCTGTATGAAGGTAAGGGACCCGGATGTAAGTCTGAGCCCTGGGTGGAGGTTTGGTCCAGGGTTGGATGTCTGTGCAATGATGGGCAGTCTGGGTCCCGGGGGGAGGTCTGGGTCAGCGGCTGGACCTCTAGGAGTTGAAAAGCTTGTCTAGACTACTGTGGAGATCTGGACTCCGCTAAAGTAATGGATACTGTGTTTGAGGACTGGGTCCCGGGATGTGCTTCTGTGTCCTGAAATGTACGTTTGGGACCCGGATGTAGGTCTGAGCCCTGGATGGAGGTATGGGTCCTGGGAGGGAGGTGTGGGCTCTGGGGGGTCGCTTTTGTACCCAGGTTGCGGCTTGGGATAGGGGCTGGACCTCTGGTTCACGCAATGGTTGTCTGGACTACTGTGGATGTCTGGACCCCGAGAAAGGACTGGGTTCTGGGTTCGAGGTCTGAGCCCTGGTATGATGGTCGGGGACCAGGATGTAGGCCTGAGCCTGGGATGGAGGTCTGGTCCTGGGGCGGAGTTCTGGGAATTGGAGGGAGGTCTTTGGCCCTGGGTGGAGTTCTGTGTCAGGGACTGAACCTCAGGGTCATGGAATGTTGGTCTGAACCAATTCAGAGTGTTCTTAGAAATTTCTCCCTGAGTCCTCTTTGTTTTTGCCATGTAATAATGGGTAAAGGATGACTTAATGGAACATTTAGCAACTATCCTTTCTCCCCTTCCCCACTAGGAAGTCTTAGAATTGGAACATTAGAAAAGAGGTCGGGGAGGGCATTTTAGGGCATGTGAAAAGGGAAGGGAACGAGCTGCAGAGAGCAGGTTACCCGATTCACAGTCTGCCTGGAGCAGGCTCTGTTAGCAATGATCCCCCAGCTAGAAGAAGACCTTTAAAAATTCCTTTGCCTCCAACATCTGCTTTAGCCAACTGCACTGCAAGATGAAGTCTGCTTTATGAGTTTGGCTTAATCCCCACATTTTTCCTGTTAACTCTCTTATTGGTCTGTCTAGGTCAGTGGTTCTCAACCTTCCTAATGCCATGACCCTTTAATACAGTTCCTCATGTTGTGGTGACCCCCAACCATAAAATTATTTTTGTTGCTACTTCATCACTGTAATTCTGCTACTGTTATGAATCGTAATGTAAATATCTGATATGCAGGATGTGTTTTCATTGTTACAAATTGAACATAAAGCATAGTGATTAATCACAAAAACAATATGTAATTATATATGTCTTTTCTGATGGTCTTAGGCGACCCCTGTGAAAGGGTCATTTGACCCCCAAAGGGGTCGCGACCCACAGGTTGAGAACCGCTGGTCTAGGTAAAGAACTTTGGTGGGTGTTTAGCCATTTAGTGACAGATGTGGAAATTTAACTGTTTTGGGCTCCTTGATTTTCTTGATGGTATAAAGAGACCCTTCTGCTGTCACTCATCTATTGCAACTGGTCCTTAGATCATATTGAAATCCCTTTTTGTCACACCCTCTAGATCATAATGAAAAGTCAGATTAGCCTGATTATCAAGGCCCATCAGCTCAATGCTCTTAGTTAAATGACACCCACCATGAACCACAGAGCAGAGCTTTGCAAGGTTAGCTGGGTGCGTTATTACAATGATTTCATTTAATAAACTTGCCGCCAGCATCTTAATCCTCAGTCAAGTATAGCATGAGAATTCTCGTTAGCCATGATTAGGCGACACTGATGGTTAACAACATTTTCTCATCCCACAGGATTCATTTTCATTAAAAGCCTAAATTGATTTAAAAAATTTTTCAACAAGAGCACCTGATTGGCAGTGACTGCCTGGGCTTTCATGATGAAGGCCTGTTAGAAGTAAACCGTTTCAATTGTTCAGTTTGGTTTTGCATTTGGGTTTATACTGGGATCTGTTTCCTGTAGCATTTCTAATCCTTCAGCCCCCCTCTTCTGCCTGACCTGTACTTGGGTCCTGCTCATCAAACTGGCTAGGTTCTCCACTTAGTGCTATTCTACTAACGGTGCAGAACATCCCCCCTAGAGGGGATGGTATTAGGAAGCCATGCTGGGTTCTTGGAAGTTCCCAGGATTCTGATCAGACTGGTGGATTCTGACCTGACTTTGAGCTCCTTTCTCCCACCCACATCCTCTTGGGAGCACTGCCCTCACGCCTCCCACCTGACAGCACCAGGCATACAGTAAGCGCTCCATGGACGTTTGAGGGACAAAAGAATGAGGGGCTGATGGTTCCAAGTTCTAAATATGCAACTGTCATTTCTCCTTTCATTTTTTAAAACTTATTTTTCAATTATAGTTGACTTAAGATATTTTATTAGTTTTAGGTGTGTACAACACAGTGATAAGACATTTGTGTACCTTATGAAGTGGTATATAATGAGGCATATAAAACCTCACTTCATAAGATATGTTATTGTCTCTCCTTTGTTGAGAGCTTTGTCCATCAGGGTCCTGGGGGAAGCAGACACAGAGACAGGACTAAACATCAACAATTTCATTAAGGGAAATGCCTGTTCGAGAGAAAATGGGGAGAGAGCTGGACAGTCTGGTAGGACTGTCACACTGATGCAAATCTGGTTTGAGTGAAGGAGAGAGGGAAGGAAGGTTGGGAGTGACATCCTAGACTGCCATGCAGCAAAGGTAGGTACAGCAAAGATGCTGGGGAGGCTTAGAGCCACGCCGGGCACCAGCCTAGTTATGAGCCTGCATTGGCATACCTACAGTGTTCAGTCATTGGCTGGGAGCAGCCTGTGTGAAGTGTGGCCTTGGTGCGAAATGGTGCTGGATTTCCTAGTGCAACAGCAGGGGCTTGTGGTGAATTATCCATCCTGGAGTTGGAGGTCTGCAAGGTGTGTTCCCATGGCTGCCATAGAGCCAATGGCCAAAGCTAAGCCAAAAGCCACAGCCTAATATCTGCCTTTGGGGTTGCCTTTTGTTGAGCTGTGGATGCTTCCCACTCAGGGGTACTCTCCTGTGGGCATCTGTGGTTCACTCTCAGGCTTTGTTCCCCATGAGGCCATTCATTGCTCAGGGCCTGTCACTGCTGTTGGCCCAGTCCCCCCATAGCTTCCTATTGTTGAAGACACCATGTTAACTTTGAGAAAGACAGGCATCATTCTGCCAATGAGATCCTTTGATCTCAGTGCATAGGAGAGCCTTTCTGGATAGCCCCATGTAGGACTGGTCAAGACCCTGATAACTACTTTCTCCCTTCTCTTTGCCTGGCACCAGCTAGACTACTTGGTATAACAGTTTTGTTTAAGATCAACTTTGTTTAGTTGTCGACACCCTTGGTCCTTAGGAAGCCAAGTATTTGGGGTAGAAAAATCATCCCTCTGGCTCACGCTGTGTGGGAGCTGCTAGGCTCCTAAGTGAGTGAAGCTCCCAGGCCCAGTCAATGTAGGTGCTTGTTCATGGTCCCTCACTGGTGGGAAGTTGGTGCTTCATGCATTGCTTTTGTCTTCATTCTCACTGTAGTTATTCCTTTTGCTCTAACTCTCAACCTCTCTTCTGTTCCTTCTGGGAGTTCTCTGTGGGAGGTGAGATCTCACTTATTCTCAGTGGTTTTGAATCGTCCCTTTTTGAGGCAGAAGTGTTTTAGATGCTCATACAAATATTCCATTTCATGGTTCTACCCCCAGCCCAGTCCGTTATTTTCTAGCTCCTTCCCTTTTTCTCTTCATTCATTTATTTCCCAAGTGTATCAGAAGAAGTCACTCTTTGTGGAGGGAAGAACTCTCAGAACTCTCATTTCCATGCTGCTCTCCAGAGCTTTGTCTTCCTCTTGGGGGGCTTTTTACTGATGTCGTCAACCGCCAGTCCCTGAACACTGTTCTCTGATTATCAAGAGAAGACACAGTTTTTTCCCAGTGGGTTGAGATGAGACTGATTCAGACAACAGCACAGGTTTCTTGGGGACATCGAAGGGGGTTGCACACAGAGAGCTACTTACAGCAGATGGCTAGCTGTGGCTGTAGCTGGAGCAGCTCTGTCTCGCTGCCTCTCTTTGCAGCCCCCAGCTGGAGGCTCTAGTAAAAACAATTCTTTGCCACCACACAACTCAACAGCACCCCTAGAATCTCTGCAATACTTAGAGTTCAGCCTAACAGAGTTATGTCCACAGGAGGAAGGATATCCCTGCCTTTTATTCAAGCCTGCTTCCTGGACTTTAATGTCTTGTTCTGGACCAGTGTCTTCCTGAAGGGCCTGTCCCTTAAAGTAGACCTCACACTGCCACTCACAGCAGTGTGTCCTTACACTGTGTTCAGACAAGGGAATTCAACAAGAACACAATTGCCCAACAGTTTTCTGCATAGACATTTGCAGGAGACTTTTCAATCACGATCTTCTGTCCTGCCCTTCCCGGTGCTCACTACTTCAGCCTGAGCTGCCTGTGAAATGCAGATTGCTAGGTTTTTGCTTCTAGACGTTCTGACTCAGGTCTGAGATGCTCCACTGATGAGCCTAATGTAGCTAAGCCCACTATTTGGTTTCTCTAAGCTTGTGTGTCTGGCTCTGTGCTGGTGTTTAGCAGAAGGGGCTCAACTGTATTTCCAAAGAGAAATGTAGAGGCCAAGGTCAGGGGTGAAGGACAATTGCAAATTGGACAGGAAGATTGGAGTGGTAGTATCCAAATTCAGGGAATTGGGGGCAGATCTTGTTATGTGTACTGCTACCTGTTGGGTATCATCTTTCCCATTTGGAATCTCAAACTCCATAGCCTGTCAAAGACTATTTAGTAGGGAGATGGAGTGACATGGAGACTAAAAAAATGATATCTAGGTTTTATGATTTTCACTAAAATTGATAATTTCTTCCCTTAAAAGAACCTTTCTTCTTGGATTAGATTGAATTTATTTGGTGCAAACACACATCCTATAAGTACCAGTGTATTTTTATATGCCATGCGTAAAGACCAACAATTAATAGGAACAGAAGTGAACAAACTTGTAAACTCTTTAGTGCAATCAATGAATTAGTAAACTGCTACCCATTTTAAATGAGATATATGCACCCATAGTTGGTGTGAACATAAAGTTGCTGAAGTAAAAATTTACTGTTTTCAAACTGGCATTTTATAATGAAAAACAAATTGCTTTATGTAAAATATGTACTTAATTGTATTTGTTCCAGTGGGATTTTATCTGAATTAGCTAGCATGCAAAGCAAAGGAACTAGGTTCTAAGATGAGAAAAAAGAATAATGGGGAGATTTTCTATAATAATTTTCAAAGATTACATGGAAAAGACTCATCAATTTTACTCTGTGTTCACTATATAGAAAATTAAAAAATGTACACCATATATGCAGCAATATGCTCTACCAGAGAGCAAATCTGCATTTTCCCTCTATTCTGCAAGAGGTCAGAGAGATACCTTGGGTGTCTTTTTTTTTTTTTAAATTAAATCTTTATTGTTCAGATTATTACATTTGTTCCTCTTTTTTCCCCCCATAACTCCCCTCCTCCCAGTTCCCACCCCACCCTCCGCCCTCACTCCCCACCCACTGTCCTCATCCATAGGTGCACGATTTTTGTCCAGTCTCTTCCCGAATCTCCCACACCCCTTCCCCCCCCCCCGCCCTTGGGTGTCTTAAGAAGAATAAATCTTTGAATCACTGAAAGTATACCCTATTCCACCCCCATGAAGAGATCTGGGATTCCTGTAGGTACAGAAAGGTAATGGGTAGTTCCATTTTCCAGAAAAGGGGGTATGACATGACATTTTGGGACCAGGGTCTGGGACCAGCGTCCCAGAAGGAGACTTGGGGAAGAGAAGGTGCCTGGAACTCTGGATCCAGAGGCAGGAAAGCTGAGCTCACCTGGTTCCTGCATTCTAGGTGTTGACATAAGAAACACCCAAACCTGTAGAAAAATTTTTTGAGTTGATTGAGCCAAACTGACAATTGACAGGTAGCAAAATCACAACACATTGAGAAAATGCTCCGGAGAATGGCAGTTCTGCAACTTACTTAATACACTAGAATCAGAGGAGGAGATGTAAGAAAGGTTACATGAAATCCATTGGTGGACATAGATACCAGGGGAGTGAGGGCATGAGTGGGAGGGTTGGGAGGGCAATGGGGGTAAAGGACACATATGTAATACCTTAATCAATAAAGAAAAAAAAAAAGAAAACAAACAAACAAAAAAGAAATCCATTGGTGTAGATTAGGGACGCAGGAGTGGAGAAATCTCTGGGATTGGATCAAGGATAAAATGGAGAGACACATAACTTCTTTTACACCAATGGGTACAGGATAGTTAATAATTAACATTTATAGCACATGGAGATGGTATTTGGGGTAAAGAGGGGTTTTGAAGGTGGTTATGTGCTGAGGGGTCTGAAAAAGATTTCTCTGTTTCAAAGGTATGTTATCATAGATGCAAAAAGACAATAGACAGACTCTCTTAAGGTAAATTGAAGATTGGTCTTTGTCAAGTCAGGCCTATGGCATGACTACCTGACATGACCCGTTTTTAGTTAGGAAATTTAAACAAAAATATTTTTATTGATTTCAGAGAGAAAGGGAGAGGGAGAGAGAGATAGAAACATCAATGATGAGAGAGAATCATTGATTGGCTGCCCCCTGCACCCTCCCTACTGGGGATTGAGCCCACAACTTGGGCATGTGCCCTTGGCCAGAATTGAACCTGGGACCCTTCAGTCCGAAGGCTGACTATCTACTGAGCCAAACTAGCTGGGCTAGTTAGGAATTTTTATGTTCGGAACATCCTATGTGGTTACTTTCAGTTTGTAGGGCCTGCCATTCTGGCCTCCTCTGAGCTTGTCAGGTTTGGTATGTGGCTCATGTTTTGTCCACATAGGGCTGGCTTTCAGTCCATGAAGTGGGGGAGGATGGAAACAGAGATGAAGTGTTGCAATGATGGGCATCCTACCTCCTGGCACTGTGTTCTGGGCTTGTCCCTTCCATCTGCTCAGGCTGAGGTCTCTCACAGGTCCCTGTAGACACTCACTCAGTGAGGGGGGCTCAAATGCTCATACTTGGGAGAGAGGATGAAGCATGAAAGTTCCCCCTGGGTAAATGTGGGCGAGTCAGAAGAACTGGCCATCTCCTTTACATAAAGCTTCACTGTGAGGCAGGGTTTTCTAACAATGAGGTATTAGTCATTGAGATAAAGACCAAGTGGACTTTTCTAGGGGCCTTTGACAAGGGAAAGGCTCATCTATTTAGGGTGTATTTTGTGTGGTCTTGCCTGTGGGGAGTAGGGGTGAGGGATAGGAGATGGGAGAAAGGGCAGTTAAAGATACCCAAACAAGTTCAGTTCTCACACTGGGATTATCTGTTTACTCATCTGCTGAAATCTGATGGGTTTCATCATTGTTCCTGCTTCCCCTGGTTTGCTAGAACTCTCCCAGGGCACATTAAAAAAATACAGAAATCAGGCACATTATTCTTTATGCTTGGTTTCATAAAAATTAATTATGGGAAAAATATATGCAATGACATACTCTTTTTATCCCACTGAGATAGGAATCTGTAGCACTTTCTCTTGTGAATAGAACGCAATAGTTCTTCTTTGTGTAGTAAAATAGTATTATAGTCATGCTTGATCATGGTGTTGCATGTAATTACAAGCCTGTTGAGTTCTGCATTTAAGCCCAGTTTGGAGGGGAGGGATGTGGAGCTCAGCCTTTTTCAGTCACACAGGATTAAACTTGTCACTCAAGTTTTTATAGAAAGCTGGTGTTAGCTGGTAAATGTACATTCTGACCACCAGTGTGAAGAAAAATTAATCCCATTCAGTGTACTCAGCCAACACGCACTGGGCCTATTGGACTGATGTCTGTGGGAAAGGACGGTGTCCTTTCTGATGCAGGGCTCCTGCTGTGTTGTACTGGCTGTCAGAATATTTCGAATATTGCCTCTGATTTATATCTCTACCTTTTTCACATGTAGGTTGGATTACCAAACTGTAAGCCAAGATATCTTGTCCAGCCTTGAAAATAAGTGCTAACTGACATGTCTAAAATTTATGGGCAACTGATGAAGTGCAATGTATTTACAAGGAGCTACCTCCAGGCTTCATCAGATGAGGCAACTGAGTACTGTAGAAATAATTGTTTTAATTACAGTCCATTAAACATCTAATGGGTAGACTTCCAAACGGGGATTGGTCATACCTGGGACCATAGGTCAATAACATCCCTTACATGTGACTGTTTCTCCCTTGAATCCAGTGTAGTGCACTTGTTCATCTGGTCCAATCATATTCTGGCCTCTGTGACTCTGTGATGGGTCAGCTTACTAGGTTAGCTCTTGAGTTGAGTATGGGCTTTGATGCAAGATTATGAAAGTTGATCTCCGTGTCCTCTGGAGTCCTCAGTTCTGAATGTTGTACTCTACACTGAATTTCTGAGATGTACTACTCTGTCTAGAAGGGCTGAGAATTACAAAGACATAGAAAAAGGTAAAAGGCTTTGGGATTTATGTAATAGTAATAAAGTTGGAGATTGCACTTCTCTCATCCAATTTTCCCAGGACTTTGTACACTCTTCTTGCCAAAGCAAAGCCAGCCATATATTGTAGACTTGTCCTGACCTTCTATGGCAAACACATAATTATGACTTATGGTAATAATTATAATAATAAGTAGGATAATAGTTGTCATGTAGCGGAGCAACGGCCATGTGCCAAACTCAGGGCTAGTGTTTTCAGATACATTATTTCATTTAATTTTTAGAACAACACCACTGTAAATAGGAACTACTTCTGATTGCATATAGGTAAATAACCTGAGGCTCTGAGAGATTTAGCAACTTGCCCATTTACTTGGCCTAACTCTTCTCAGCACCGAAGCTCACAGTCCATCCCTGACCTCCTAAGCTAACTCAGTGCCACTCCCCCTCTCTGCATTTTCTAAAACGAGGTCTGAGAAGTGTTTTATGTGTTCCAACTTTGTATGCAAAGTTCATATTTCCTTTAAAATTCCCCTGTTAACTCCTGCAGTCAAGGTTATCTTGGACACAGAAAGTTCTTCAAATATTCAGACCA
The DNA here is from genome assembly GCF_014108235.1 of Myotis myotis. Classification (NCBI taxonomy): domain Eukaryota; kingdom Metazoa; phylum Chordata; class Mammalia; order Chiroptera; family Vespertilionidae; genus Myotis; species Myotis myotis. Next base: position 22,958,915 of record NW_023416390.1, read on the forward strand.
CCTCTGGCACCCATGGAAGTTCTGAACCTTGACAGCCTCTGAAGTGTTCCTTCTCTTGCATGAAAACAGCTCTGTCTGACTTGTAATTAGAAGTGAAATGATTTTAAATGGCTTCCACACAGCAGCTCAGCTTTCAAAGAGGCTCCAGTTATATATAACTTCACATAAACAGATAATCAGAGGCTAGAGCCAGAAGCACAGTTCCTGCCTCTTAATTGGCATGAAGCAGGGACATCTGCTCTGCATGAAGCCTGGGTCAGGTGGTCCCTCTTATATGAGCCCTCCTGTGGTTGGGGGGGGGGGGTGGTGGTGGTGACTCACCCTGGATTACATAAAGACTTCACAGGGGCATTGAAAAATGAGATGGAATCAACTTGAATAGAAAACCTAATTGGTTTGAATCTTTCCTTAACCATCAGTAATTATTTTGGGATTGATAGCTCATCTTATAAAATGAATGTTTCCCTTCCAAAGGTAGAATTTTTTTTGCCTTGGTTGCAAGTGCAAACAATTGTGTTTAAAATATTCTATCAGAGATGAACCTGATATGATTCTATCTGTTCTTTTTATTTTAGATGAATTTTGCAGATTGGAGAATATGAAACACCACATTTATTCAATGAGTTTTGTCTTAACCTTTCCCCCCATCTCCTCAATACACACACAGCTTATATTATTTTTATTTTTAAATTCTTAAACTGGATGGGGGTTGTGGGGGTGGGAAAATCGTGTGAGCTACAGGGCAGGGTTTAAAACTTGAAACTGTCATTGGTTTTCCAGCAAACCAATTATTCCAAGTGTACCTAGAATCTAAGGGTCCCGAGGTACCTTTCTTCAGAAATGTTTGAGTTCTTCAGAAGACTGAAGGATCCTCTAAATGGGGCCAAATATGTATGTGTGTGTGTGTGTGTGTGTGTGTGTGTGTGTGAGAGAGAGAGAGAGAGAGAGAGAGAGAGAGAGAGAGAGATTGATTTTTTTCTAGAACTTTGGTCTCAGGTTCTAGTAACCCCTACTCACAATACTTTTCTCTTTCTTCAGCAAATATAAATTCTATCCATTCTTTGTATGATGGTTGGAGTCATATTTTCTTCATAGATTCTTTCTGTCAAGTCTGGTCTTCACTGATTTTATTAATTAATGTTATCCATTTTAATTTAATATTGGAATGAGTAGCTACTCATGTGAGGTATTGCTCTAGATATGATTTGTGGGGCTACAAAGATGGACCAGATGTAAATCCTTCCCTAAGCAGTTAATAGTCTATCAGGAGAGAAGTAAAGTAAGGCTGGGGATGGAAGGGATACAAATAAAGAGGCAGTTACTATACAGGGTGTTAAGGCAGGAAGTGATGCAATGCAATGAAAGAGAATGTGAGGAAATGCCCCAAAGAACTCTCTCATATGAGGGGAGGGTTCTCTCCAGTTTGAAGGTTCTTTGGAAAACATATGTTCACTTAAGTCAGGAGAAATCTTGTGGGATTTTATATCTATTACTTTCCTAATTGCTGGGAAGAGAGCCTTCATGGGGGATGGTGACAGCAGGTTTAAAATGGGGTAGGGAGTTTGGTGAGCTCCACCTGTAGGAATGAAAACAAAAGTCAGAAGCCCAGTGGTGCCTACGGCTCTCAGCTAAAGAAGATGTAAGAACTAGCAAGCAGGGACCAAGTCAGAAGAGGTTTGTGAGCTTCCTTACGCCTGTAGCTTGTCTTACAATTATGTGGCTTGTCATTAATTATGTTTGTTACCTCCCCTTCCCAAGGTTTCCTCCTAGGGATTTAGGCATTGAGGGTAAAGCCTTCAAGTGAATGGGTTCAGCATCCCTGTCTCTGGGGACAGGGAGGCGGGATTGGTGGTGCTGAAGAGATTGGGCCTGGCAACGGAGAAGAAGACCAAGAGAAAAGGTGAGTAGTCAAGTCCTGGGGCCAGGTGGGCAGGAACTGTGACCTGTTTTTTTGTTTTTTTTTTTTGTTTTTTTTAAATATATTTTATTGATTTTTTACAGAGAGGAAAGGAGAGTGATAGAGAGCCAGAAACATCAATGAGAGAGAAACATCAATCAGCTGCATCCTGCACGCCCCCCACTGGGGATGTGCCTGCAACCAAGGTACATGCCCTTGACCGGAACCGAACCCGGGACCCTTAAGTCCGCAGGCCAATGCTCTATCCACTGAGCCAAACCGGTTCTGGCTCCTTGGTTTATTTTATTTTATTTTATTTATTTATTTATTTTTAATTAAATCTTTATTGTTCAGATTATTACATTTGTTCCTCTTTTTTCCCCACATAACTCCCCTCCTCCCAGTTCCCGCCCCACCCTCCGCCCTCACTCCCCACCCACTGTCCTCATCCATAGGTGCACGATTTTTGTTCAGTCTCTTCCCGCATCTCCCACACCCCTTTCCCCCCCAAGAATAGTCAGTCCATTCCCTTTTTATGTCCCTGATTCTATTATGATCACCAGATTATTTGTTCACTTGATTCTTAGATTCACTTGTTGATAGATGCATGTTTGTTGTTCATAATTTGTATCTTTACCTTTTTCTTCTTCTTCCTCTTCTGAAAGGACACCTTTCAGCATTTCATATAATACTGGTTTGGTGGTGATGAACTCCTTTAGCTTTTCCTTATTTGTGAAGCTCTTTATCTGACCTTCAGTTCTGAATGATAGCTTTGCTGGATAAAGTAATGTTGGTTGTAGGTTCTTGGTATTCATCAGTTTGAATATTTCTTGCCATTCCCTTCTGGCCTGCAAAGTTTCTGTTGAGAAATCAGCTGACAGTCATATGGGTATTCCCTTGTAGGTAACTGAGTTTCTTTCTCTTGCTGCTTTTAAGATTCTCTCTTTGTCTTTTGCTCTTGGCATTTTAATTATGATGTGTCTTGGTGTGGTCCTCTTTGGATTCCTTTTGTTTGGGGTTCTCTGTGCTTCCTGGGCCTGTAAGTCTATTTCTTTCACCAGGTGGGGGAAGTTTTCTGTCATTATTTCTTCAAATAGGTTTTCAATATCTTGCTCTCTCTCATCTTCTGGCACCCCTATAATTCTGATGTTGGTACGCTTGAAGCTGTCCCAGAGGCTCCTTACACTATTTTCGTATTCTTTTTTCATTTTGCTTTTTCAGTTGGGTGTTTTTTGCTTCTTCGCATTTCAAATCTTTGACTTGATTCTTGCACTCCTCTGGTCTGCTGTTGGGTGTCTGTATAATATTCTTTATTTCAGTCAGTGTATGCTTAATTTCTAGTTGGTTCTTTATCACAACATCGAGGGTCTCATTAGATTTCTTGAGGATCTCACTACATTTATTGGCAGTTTCTAGAAAATTATTGAAAGACCTTAAAATTGCGGTTTTTAGCTCTATAGCCTCCATTTCTGTCATGTTTCTTTGTCTCTGCATTTTTTATGCTTTTTTGGTGCACCCCCTTGTGGTCTTTGTGCGCAGTCTTGTTGTAGTTAAGCCTTGATTGTTGTCGGCAATACTGGGGGTGATTTGACCTCCAGGCCAACTGACTATGAGAGTCAGCTGTGTCTGCAGTGGGAGAACTTCTGTGCTGGATCTCTAGGGTGGTGCTAATCTAGCATTTGCCTGTGGCTATCCGGCAAATGGCTCTGGGCAGGGCTTGGGCGGGGCGGGTCCCCAGGGATCTACAGGGAGGGCGGAGCGAGCAGTTATGGCTGCTCTCAGTTCTGTCCCTAGGGGCTCTGCTTCACAGAGTCCCAGCAACTGCTGCAAACCTTGGAGAGAAAGCTGCCTTCGAGTTCCGACTGAAGCCAGACAGTCCCGCTTCTCCCGTTTGAGTCTGGGTCCCTAGAGACTCGCCCGGATCTGGAGCTCAGAGTCTGAAACTCCCTCCTGATTGAAAACAACAACCGCGCCCTCCACCACCAGCCTGCTCCGCTCGCACTCCGCACCTTAGTATTTCACTTCAGCACTGTGCCTCCTCTGAGTCTGGTATGATGTTCTCTTTCCTCCTAGTTGTAGAATTTCCACTCAGCCAGCCTTCCTGTGGTTCTGGATGATGTCCGTTCTGTCTTTTAGTTGTATTTTTGATTGGTTGCTCGAGGCAGCAATCTCCAGCGTTAACTTATGCCGCCATCTTGGTTTCTCCTTCTGTGACCTGGTTTTGAGATAGGAAAGTTTCTGGGGTACTGACACAAGTCAGAGTGAGTGCCAGGGAGGTTCTGGGGACAGAGGTTGGGGGATTGAGGCAGGTGGGCTCCATGGAGGTTGAATGTCATTTGACCTCTGAAAGACAGTACAGATCTAGGCACATCAGATCTAAAAAGGAGCAAAGTATGAGTAAAGACAGAAGGGCAGGGAAGAATGGGGTGAGGATGTGAAACAGAAAGTCACTGGCTTTGGTTGGACAAGAAGAGAAGGAGTGGGAGTAAGAGTGAAAAGGTGGGTAGGGGCCAGATTATGGTAGCTAAGGAGATTGGGCAATGGGGGAGGGTAATTTGAAGGCTCTCTGAGGGTGTAGAACTGTGCTTTGAGAAGATTGATCTGGCAGCCATGTGGAAAAGAGGTTAGATGGGGAGCCAATACTATAATGTAGCAGAGGTTGAGGTAATGGGGTCTGTATCAGTCAGGATTAATTTCCACCTGTATCAGTAACTTTTACAAGTAAACATTTCTCTCTCATGAAAAAGAAGTGGTGGTTAACAGTCAAGTACTGATGTGTAGGCTCCATAGTTATCAGGTATCTAGTCTTCTATAGTTCTTTGCTTGCCATCCCTAGGGAGCTGCCATTGTTAGCAACATCCAGTGGAAGAGCATGTTTTCTTAAGGGAAACTCACCAGAAGTTCCACTGAACACTTTTACTTACTTCTCATTGGCCAGAACTTTGTTTGTGGCCACACCTAATCGGCAGGGAGTCTGGAAAATGAAGTCTTTTAACTGGCTGGCCATATGTCTGACTAAGACTCAGGGTTCTGTTATTAAGGAGAAAGGGGAGAAGGACTGTAGGGGAAGACAACTGGTAGACTCTGTCTCAGAGCCGGGCTTCAAGTAGTGACAAAGAGAATGAAGAAAAAGGGGAGAATATATGAGACACTCATTGACATAATGACTGGGCTTGACAACTGATTAGAAATGGCATGAAAATAAGAGAGATTTGGAGTCTGGGTAAAAGGAAGTGGAGAAACGATAGTTAATACGTACCAGGCACTGTTCTAAGTGCTTTCACATGTAGTTCACATTGATTCCTTATAACAAACCTATGAGATAGGTCCTAGTATTATTATCTCTATTTTGCTGATGAAGAAAATTGGGTGCAGGGTGGGTAAGTTGCTTGCCCAAAATAATACTATCAGCAGCAGAAGCAGAATTTGAACCCAGGCAGCTGGTTCCAGAAACTGTCCTTAACCATCATGCTTGTGGTGGGAATGAACAGTTAGAGGAGACACAGGGATACTTAGCTTCATGTGCTCATACTAAGTCTTTTATCCACATTGTTCCTCCTTTCCCTTGAGTATATTTAACTTCTCTAGTGCTCAGTGGTAGATGGCAGAGAAAACTTGCTGAATTGATTTTTGCATTGGGCTTGGAAGAACACTCCAATATCTGACAACCTGTCCCTTCTTTTGGTCATTGACAATTTCACGCCTTGGCCTGGAGTGGGCACTGTTCACTATCAATACCTTGTGGGACCCAGGGGATGGGTTCTGGGGGCTGCATCTTGGATATTTCCCACTTTGTCAGGAAGTAGATTGCCCAAAACCTATGTTCGAATGGGGCAAGAGAAGAAGGAAGAGTTAAAAGGGAAGCCTGTGGGTCGCAGAACCTTGAAAGACTGTATGGGGATTCAGGAAGGTGGGCTCTGGATAGACTAAAAAATGGGGAGCTCCTCATATGGTTTCTGGGGGACAGTGGGCTCTAAGGACTTGGGGATATAGTTCTGGGAAGGACAGAGGGATTTGTTTGTGGCCGGCTGTAACTTGAAAACAATATTCTCTGTCGGCCATTGCTGTTTTGCAGAAAGCATGATTGAGGTCAAGTCTGTGTCAGCGCTAAATACCAAGAATAGAGTAATGTCTGCAGAGAGGAAAACTAGAAAATTTCTTAATTAGGGTTGGGTTCCTATTTCTCCAGTCAATTCTAATCACTTGTTAGGTTTTAAGTCAGCTCTTTTGGCCGGAAGTGTGCAGCTCTAGAGTTCAGACAATGAGGACCCAGTGATTATGGATAAAGTAAGACAGACCTGGCCTCCCCTTCTGTAAAAATATTATCACAAAACTTATTTTTTGAGACTATGAGGATCCAAAGAATTAATATGTGAAAGTGTTGGCAAGCTCTCAAGTTTAGTTATTTATTATATTAGTGATAATGATGGATATTAGTCATTAATGCCTACTGGAAAATGACTCTGTACTTAAATTTCATGCTTCATTGGATCCCACTGACTTCCATTTCTTACCAAGGTACGTACTTCACTGACACCTGTAATCAAAGCTTGGAGATTTACTTAGGCACCAAAAGATTAATCATGACAAAAATCATGAAGTTTCTCATTTTCTTTCTTGTTCATTGGGCATTAGCCACCATCCCTGGGATGTGACCTCCTCATCTTACTCTGACGGGAATCTGTGCTTATATATATGTTTAGAAAATGTCTTGTTGAAAGGCTGCAGTCAGTAGACTGTGGGAAAGGTGCTTTCCTTGAACAAAAATCTCATACTGGGATGGACCTTGATGTTTTGCTACATAATGCCTCCATTCTAGGTTGTTACTGAATACTTCCTCTTTCCATTCCTTGTCTTTTTTCTTTCCCTCAACCAGGATTTAATTGCAAGAGACCAAATTCATCTGTAATTATTCTGTCCCAAAGATACAGACAGGAATAAGATGTATTTCCATCCTCTGTAAGCTCACCATCTGGGATGGAAGACAGAATTGAAAATAAATAATTGTAATATGGCGAGACAAGTGCCATTGAATTAATATATGTGTGGCGCAGAGGTGGCATTTCAACAGGAAGAAAATGCATTTTGGCATTATCCCTGTCTAAATAGGCAACCCCAGAACTCACCCATCACTCAGCAAAACTGACTCTTCCTGCTTCTTATGTTAATTTCACAATCCTTTTCACTTCAGGGATCTGGAAATAATTTGAGTTTTATTATTTCAGTCTCTTCTTTCTTTCATCTTATTGTGCTTCTTAATGCCTAGTTTATTATTTGTAATGCAAAACACATTAGATCATCCCTCTCACCTCCGTTCTCCCTAGTGATCTTTGTATGTGTTTTTATTTTTCCATTATAAATTTTTAATGTGTGTAACTGTTTGTTTCTTTAAAATCCAACCTTGCCCCATCACATTTGCAAAAATCTGAAAGCTTGACAATATACTTCTTGGCGTGGCTACAGGGAAACAGGTGTTCTCATATATTGGTGGGAATGAAAAATGGTACAATTCCTATCGAGGGAAACTTGGTGATATTAACAAAACTAGATGTGCATTTATTCTTTATCCAAATATCTGACTTTTAGGAATTTATTCTTATATATTTCCAACAATGTGAAAATATAAATACACAGGTTACTCATATACAAACATAAATGTTTGTATTTGTAATATTATACTTATATGTCACAAATATACAAAGCACAAATATCGAAAGGTAGTATTATTTCTAATCACAAATCATTGGAAACCACCTCAATGTCCAGACATAGGAAACAAAAAACTATGCTACTCACACACAATGGAACACAATGCAGCTGTAAACAAGCAGGAGGAAGATCTCCAAGATATTGACTGATTTCTGTACAATATTGTTAAGTGAAAAAAGCAAAGTGAATAAAGAACATACATAATATGCACCTTTTATGTAAGAAAGAAGTTCAGAAAACATATAAATGTGCTTATCTTTACAAACAAAATACAGAAAGGGCAAATCAGGAAACATTAAAGTTCGTTACCTATAAGAGGTGGTGGGAATAGGGTAAAAGAGATACAGAGGGAATAATACTTCTCTGAATATATCTTTTTGCATAGTTTTGTTAATGTTATGAAGGCTCAAAAGTAAAATTAATAAGGATAGGAAGGGGGAAAATTCATCCCTAAAATTGAAAGCAAACTGAAACAAATCACCCAATTACATTTCAAATGAATACTACAATCATACCGAAGGAAGAGAGAAAAAAGAAATGACTAATCCACGTTACTTATGATTGCAGCATCTGACTATATACTCTCTGTCTTAGGTGAGGGCACAGTAGGGGGTTACACAGAAATCTTTTTCTTAGGCTTGTGTATGTGTTTTATTTATTTATGTATTTTTAGTGTTAGGAAAAAGTGATTCTGAAGCACTTTTGTATGGTTTATTGGATTGAGCAAATGAGTAAATGTATTATTGTTTTTGGGAGCCAGGGTTCTTGCTAGGGAAGAAGAGTCATAATATGGAAAGGGCAAGGAAAGAAAGAACTCTATTTGGATACATAAAAATTGGAGGTATTAGTGTGTATCATGTTTCTATAATATATATGTGATTATCATGTATATGCATGTGTAGATGTATCTTTGTATATATATGTATAAATGTATATACATGTATCTATTATCTAGCTCTGTCTGTTGAAAGGGCCATGAAGCAATAACATCTCAATAGCACTGAGCACACCTAGTGCCCAGATCTTGGTCTCTAATACTGTTCCCCACTAAAAGGAACCAAGGCTCCTGGGAGAAATAGCTGATTCCAGGGCAGGGTAGGTATGAGATGAGCTGGAACATTTTGTTATACTAGAAATTAAGCAAGTGCTCAAAAAGAGATGGTAGCAAGTCACAAGGACACAGTAGCCAGCTTGAAAGGACTCCTACTAGTTAAATCAGAGACAATTTGAATATCAAAACAAATGAAGTACAATAGTGAATCATAAACTATTAAAAATAAGAACTTATGAGTCCATACCAATAATAAATGGATATATTAATAATAAATATATGGGGAGAAGGGAGGGCTCTTGTTTATAGTGAAATGATAAAGGCCAACTGGTAAATTGGTAAAGGTGCTAGGGTTTGAAAGTTAGTGTTTTGCAATCCTTATGGTAAAGATTAGGTCAATCAAGAATCATCAATGCACACTAAACTTAGGGGGAAATTTAGATAACAAGCAGGATATTTGTATGGTCTTAAAGTATCGCCCACAGGCTGATTACTATTTCCAAGAGAAAGAATAGGAATTATAAAGTGGAGACATTTGACATCTTGACCAATTGACCACAGTTTGCATCAGCAATGAGAACAGACGGACATCATGTGCCTCTAGATGTGATACTCTGAGAACAATACTGCAGCACCCATGTCATATTACTGCCAAGAATGTATTGAAGCTTAATCATGAGGAAACATTAGACAAACTCTAAATGAGAAATACTCTATTAAAAACTGAGGAGAGGGCAGGTCTATACTAAAAACCACCATTATCATGAATGACCAAGAAAGGCTCCAGAAGTGTTCCAGATTAAAGAAGGAGAGAGACAAGACAGCTGAATGCAATCCCTGCCCCTAGACTAGGTTCTATACTGGAGGGGAAGCTACTGTAAGAACATAGATGTGTCAATGGACAAAAATGGGATATTGGACAGATTAGATAAAAGTATTGTTCCAATGTTAAATTTACTAAAGATGATAACCAGACTAGATAGTTGTGTAAGAAAATGTCTCTGTTCATAGGAAATAGAATTGAGGTATCTAGGGGTAAGTGGCCACAAATATATATGTATATATATATAACTTTCCCTAAAGTGATTCAAGGGAATATATGGGGTTAGGGAGGGAGGGAGGGAGAGAGAGAGAGAGAGAGAGAGAGAGAGAGAGAGAGAGAGCAAGCAAATGGGCAAATTGTTAGCAATAGGTGAAATTCAGAAAAAAGTAAATCAGGTGTTCTTGTATTATTTTTATTCTTGTAACTTTTCTCTAAGTTTAAAGTTATTTCCAAATAAAAAGTTTAAAAAAAAATCAGTCTTGCATATCTGCATTGGTACAGGAACATTTCTGCTTGGTGGTGTTGGTTCTGGGGACCATGTTGATGTCTGACTACTTGTTACAATAGATAACATCAGTAATCTAAAAGAAAAAAACACACTTTTATTTTGGGAGTGAAGCTCTTTTCTTGCAAATGAAATTTCATGTGGAATGTCAAGCTGTAGAAGAGATGGAAGAAGGGTTGCTCTGATTGTTGTGGGGAGTATAAGTCTACTTCACCTTCCAATCCCAGTTGGGCAGCTCTGAGGCACCTCCAGAGAATGGAGTTTGACAACCAGTGCTCTCAATTACACTGGGCATGGTCCAACTGACCTTATTAACCACTGAATGAGTGACTGTATTGTGACTGGGTGAAAACCTCAGGATTACTTCAGAGCAGTTGACTTGTGTTTTTTGGACATGTCCTAATGGGTCTTTCAGTGATAAATGACCGGTTCCTTTTCTACCTCTCCATGAGGTTATTCTGTCCTTGGCCTGTGGTTCACACTTGACATCTATTCAGCAACCAGGCCCTGTATGTCAAGCTCAGTGTGCGATTATTTCCAAGAATCGAGTTGGTTCAGAAGAAAAGTGTGTAGATAAGGCTCATGGAAATAGAATCATATTTTCTTGTCACTGCTTCATGTTTGTTTGGGATACATTTTCAAATGGCTGTGGTGCCTCGCAGATGGGACTTAGGTTTATTCAACCATCTGCTTCCTTTCCTTTTCTTTCAGGTAGTTAAGAATCTTTAACACATTTGTTGAAGAGGATATTGGCATTTAAATAAATCTTTGGCAAACCCTTTTGTAAAGTGACTTAATACTCTTCCAAGTTAACTACTCTGAAAGTTGGAATCTCCATATATTTATTTTAAAACTCAAACCCAAGTCAACCAAAATGTAAGAGTATTACTTATTCAGCAAACCTTGGAAGATTGTACATAACAAAATCATTTTGTTTAAGAAGATGTAGCCAAAACAGAAACAGACACATAGATGCAGAGAACAAACTGATGGCTGCCAGAGGAGATTGTGTTGGGAGGGAGGGGGCAGCTGGATGAAAAATGTGAAGAGATTAAGAAGTACAAATTGGTAGTTACAAAATAGTTATGGGGGTATAAAATATAGGGTAATAACTAGGTATGGTGCTAGGTGGGTACTTGAAATATTGAGGGGATCACTTTGTAAATTATGATTGTTTAACCACTATGCTGTATAACTGAAACTAATATAAAATAATATTTTTTAAAAAAGACATAGCCATCTTAGTGACTTGCCTCAAGTCTCTATAAGGCTTTTTGTAGGGCCAAGACCCTAACTGCTACCTGCCCCATTGTTCTTTTCATAGGAAGACAAATATCCTTAGGGCAGTGGTCGACAAACTCATTAGTCAACAGAGCCAAATATCAACAGTATGATTGAAATTTCTTTTGAGAGCCAAAATTTTTAAACTTAAACTATATAGGTAGGTACATTGTTATTAACTTAATTAGGGTACTCCTAAGGCTTAGGAAGAGCCACACTCAAGGGGCCAAAGAGCCGCATGTGGCTTGCGAGCCTCAGTTTGCCGACCACGGCAGGCCTAGGGTGAACTGAGGATAGAGGTGGCTCTTGGATTTTATCTTTTATAACAATTTCTGTTGATTGGTAGCGACTTCCTCCAGTCCTATGTTGAGAGGGATTTTGGGATAGCATCTGGTCTAGTAAGAATGAGTGTTATGATCAATTTATGATGTCTGTTTGGGGTATAGAATAGGGAACTTATCCAGATCTATGCAACATATGTGGTGCTCCTGGTCTAAAAGTAACTCTCAGGGGCTCTGGTTGGAAAGAACGCATGTCTGCATTGGCCACAAGCACCAGTCTATTTTATGTGTTTTCTTAGTAACAAGGAGCCTTAGCTATGAATCTGCAACTTAGACATGGGAGGAACCAGAGACTCCTCACTGACACTTTGGTGTTTTTCCTGTGCACATATGACACTCAATACCACACAGGAATCCTTAGTGGAGGTTGTGGCAAAGGCAGTGTTAAAAATCCCCTATACTTAGTTTGGGTTTAACTGATTGTCATGTTCATCTTGGTATTTTAGAATTCCAGTCTTTCTTTTAAGATTTCAGAATCCTGAACTTTCTTGTATTTGTACAACCTCAGTGATATTTCTTTGCAACTTAAGTGGCAAGAAAAGCTGACCCTGGCGAAGCCCAACCTCTGTCAGAACCTTCCTCAGTACTGAGGCATGAGGAGCAGAATAGAATTCAGAGACAGTCTCTCTGTGAAGCTATGCCTGATCCTCATGAAGGCTGGAGAATTCTCCTCCTTTGAATCCCACAGCACGTTGTACAACTTTTAGGTGAGTTCTGTAGTGCTGCTTGGCTACCTTCCACTGAGATCTCCTCGTCCTTCCCTGCCCCCTTTTGATGATAAGAACCTTCCGCTGAAGCTTTAATCAGTAGTATTTTTAAAATTTATTTTTTATTGATTTCAGAGAGGAAGGGAAAGGGAGAGATAAAAACATCAATGATGAGAGAGAATCATTGATTGGCTGCCTCCTGCACGCCCCGCACTGGGGATCGAGCCCGCAATCTGGGCATGTGGCCTGACCAGGAATCAAACCGTGACCTCCTGGTTCATAGGTTGACCCTCAACCACTGAGCCATGCGGGCCTGGCATCAGTAGCATTTTTGAAGGCCATTATTATACCTTGCTCCCCCCCCCCCCCAACCCCCAGTTCCAGGTAATATTGCAAACTATCTAAAACCCCAGTATATGTTTGCAAAGTGCATTGTTTCAAATATTAAATACTTCAGGTTAATATTTGTGTTTTTGGAATTGTTTTTCAGGGTAAGAATAAAAAAGGCTGGTTGAGCATCGTTAATCCAGGCAATTCATGATAGATTGTGCCTTCTCCTCCCTGCCACGCCTTTCCTCCCTTCCCCAGGGGTCTAGATTCGAGTTACTTTTGGTAATCCACGCAGACAACTTCCTGGTGCTGAACAGTTGGAGGTGTTCTTACTGGGAGGCAGGGTGTTAGAGGCAGCCCTCAGAAGGAGTCAATGCGTGTTTTACTCACGAACAACCCCGAATAAGGAAGACTTTGTGTGAATGTTGTCATATTTCCCAATAACACATGCTTGAAGTAGCCAGTGTGACCCTCCCTTCCTAAAGCAGAAAACAACTCCCCATTTATGGGCTCCTTTCAGATCCTGTTTATGCCAACACCCGCCTGGGTATGTTCTGACTTTGGGGCCAAACAAATATACGTGAGCATGGAGGCAAAATGCTTTTAGTTATCTATTTATTTAAATTATTTGTTTTACTTTTTTTTATTGTCTAAAGTTTTACATATGTCTCCGAGGCAAAATACTTTCATTGAAAGAAGTTGTGGGTAGAAGTGGGTCCCAGATAGGAGCAGGAGTGTTGTGTGGAGATGAGAATGAGAGGGTTAAGCAACCCTATTTAGGGTGGAGGAGGATCCACATTCCTATTTCAAAAATGGTATGAAATTGCTTTTTCCTGCCTTACTTCCACCTGCATCCTTCCCCCTTCGCTGAGGAGTCTGTGAAGATCTTTTAAGAGTTGAAACTAGAAAGAAAAACACCACAATGACATAGATATGCTTTATTTCTTTGATGAAAAGAAATTGGAAACATTAAAATCAGAGTTTTGGAGAATTTTGATGTGATTCTCCTTCAACATATTGTCCCAATTTTATTCTTTCCAGGTGATTTGTCTTAACATGACCACAGTTTTAGACATTTTGAAGAGTCAAGAGAATAATTTTTTTGTTTATGGGAGATATAAAAAAGCCTGAGGTATTTACTATTTTTTAATCTGGATAACTGAATGGTAATAACCAATTGGGCCCGGAATTCTGACAGATAATTTAGAGCTCATATACCTAAGTACAGTCATGCACCATATGTATGAAGGTGGTAGACCACATAGCTGAGGTGTGTAGCAGGCTATACACACTTCATCCTGTTCACACAATGATGAAATCACCTATCAACGCATATCTTAGAACGTGTCCCTGTCATTAAGCAGTGCCTGACTATATCCATGTTCTAACTCTCCCGGTCCCCCAAACTCACTTCCTGTCTGTTTTCCATTCACCAGGCTCCAAGCCTTAAACATTCCATGGCCTTTCCCACCTCAGGGTCACTCAGAGTGCTGCTCCCTCTCCAGGAGGGATGTTCCCTTCCCACCCCCTGCAGGCACAGAGCCTGCTCTCCAGCTTAAATCTCACCTACTCAGTCGGGCCTGCCCTCCTCACCCTAAGTGACAGTGATCAATAATACGAATCTTCCTATTCTTCATTTTAGCCTCCTTTTTGTATCCTTCGAAATGTCCACCAAAATTTATCATTACCTTGTTAGTTTACTAGATTTCCCTGAAATGCAACTTCTTTGAAGGCTGGGACTCTGCTTGCAAGTGTTTCCAGTCACAAACACCCATTGAATAAACAAACTTGTGAACAGTGGAGCTGGCAAGACCAAAACACACGGGTCATTTGTCCATGGGAGCCAGGCTGGCCTGGAGATGGGTTTCTGTCAGCACCTTCCTGTCCCTGCAGCTGGCCAGGCTGGGTCGGGGGGGCTGGGGTGGAGAAACACCCAGAGAAGCTGAGCGCCTTTTGGTTCTGGGTGCATTTTCACTATTTTAGAGGTGATGCAAGTCAGCCCAGGCGTGGACTTGAGGCTCTGTCTTTTCTGGCAAAAGGTGGGGATGTGGGTCATACTAGTAGTTACTATTTTAATATGAGGAATACAGCTTGGAGTTTTTCTTGGAAAAATGTGGCATTTTAATAGCAGACATTTACCTTCTCAGCCAGACATGATGCTGGTCATGAGGCACAGGGATGAAGGGAACAAGCCATTCACAGTGTCTCCGCGGAAGACCGACCTATAAACAGTTCTAACACGGAGTGACAAGAGCTGCCACTAGGCAAGTGCAGGTGCTCCAGAGGAGGGCGGGAGGCCTTGGTGGCGTGTGGGAGTGTGGGTGGGAGACTTCCCAGAAAGGTCAACCTCAGCTTGCTGCCTCCTTGCTGGTTTCTTAAAGGAGGATTTGGTGACCTCTGCTGGGAGATGAGACTCCAGCCTGAACTGAGCCAGTTGGTGCAAGGAGAGGGGAGATGTGCACAAAACTAAGAAGGCTTTCTAAAGTAAAACTGGCTTTAAGAGATAAAGCTTGAAGGAGATTTGATAAAAGGTGGAGGGACCTGGATCAACAGCATCTGGGAAAATACTTTATGAGCAAGGCCAGAGAGTGGAAAAGGCTGGAAGGGTAGGAATGGAGAAACGAGAGGGGAGAGTGGTCCAGCTAAGTGGGTTTTGTTGGGGGAGGATTTGGACTGAGCAATTCCACTTGTAAGAATTTATTCTCAGGAACCAATCAGTTACACATGCAAAGATATCTCCCCCTTCATTGATGGTACACACTAGAATAGCTAAACACCAGGATGAATGAAATAATTTATGGTCTACCCAGAATATGACAGGACCATTAAAAACAATGGTGTCCTTTTATTTATATTGGGAAGAAAAGACATTCAAGAGATATTGCTAAGTAGCAAAACCAGATTATGAAACAATACTAAAAACATATAAAGGTCTAGATGTAAACACAAAATGGTCACAGTGTGGGAATAATTATGAACAATTATTTATTTTTTGCTTTACACTTTTATGTGTTTCTTTTTCTACCCACAGTGAGCAGGCATCAAATTTACAATCAGAGAAATCAGTAAAGTGATTTCCATTTTGAAAGGAAAACCCCATAGGGTTTTTACAGAGGTGACCAGGGATAGAATCTCAGTTGAAGTAGTGATTTTCCAAGGAGATTCTCTAGTAGGTAGGGGCTTCTGGATCTTGTGGTTTCGGCTCTGGGTGGAGAGATGAAATCTTCTTCTGTTTGCTCCCCAGTACTGACCTCCCCCTTTAATGCTCTAGAATAGGCATGGGGAGAGGAGGCTCCTTCGCATGCTCCCTGAGCTGGTGGTTCTGCAGGCTATCTGTGAATTAGAAAGTAATACCTGTGCTCAGGTCAATTAAAGACAGATCTCTAGAGATGAGGCCCAGGTAAAGGGCCCAGATGATGCTATTCTGAAGCCAGGGTGAGTACCTCCTGATTAGAGGATAAGGAATGATGAATAAACAGCATCATAAATTTGGACCACTGTTTTTAAGGTAGGTCAGACCTGTGTGTTGACCTTTGAAACAGGATTCCTTGGTCAAATTCTTCTGTACTTCCCTCTAGGAAAGTCTCAAAGCACACGGGCAAGTAAAGGCACTGGGAAGTCCTGCCGTAAAGAAATCTGCTTTGTTTCCCTTGGTGTTTCCCATTGTCTTGGCTACAGACACCTTTGTCCTTGGTAATCCTTTATCTTGGGTTGCAGTGGGCTGGCAACAGCAGCCTGGAGTTCTTCTTGCATGTCACATAGTTTGGCCACCCTGTGGGAACAATTCTCCACAATGACCCTAGGGCAGTGGTAAGACCCAAGTGGATTCCTGGATATACAGCTGTATTGGTAAATATGGAGTTCCCATTCTGGAACTTTGGGGTATATACCTGTTGCTCACTAGACTGCCTGACCTGGAACAGTTGGGAGGGGACACCCTGGCTACAGAGTTTGGTTTACACAGGAGGAAAATGAGGTCCAGAGAGGTTATCCCGTGCTTCGTCCCAAATAATGAAGCTGGGCTGGAGTCCACAAGGGACTTAAAATCCAGACTTTCTGCTTCTCAGTCACAAGCAGTCAGTCCCCTTCCTCCCCCCCGGGTTAAAGATATGACCTCAGACATTTTATGATCTTTGAATAAAGGAGCACTGCCATGATTAATGGGAAGTTCTGGCCTTTTTATTCCATTTTGTGTTCCTCTCTCCATCTGCCAAGAAGACACCCAAAGCTCTAAATATCACTGGGTTGTAAGGAATGTTTAGAATTGAAGAGCTGGTTTGACACGATTAAAAGCTTCCAGAAGGCTGTTATGGCTCCAATTATTTACTTAGCGATAGCGAGCTATTTAAATTTCATTATGGAGTAGAAAACAGGGAGATAAGAACAAAATATGGTCAGGCTGACTGTGACCTCCAAAACCCTCTGCTCCTTTGGTTTATAAAAGATAGCAGGAACAGAACATTCTGATTCAAGGATCATTTTGTTAAACTGTGCATTCTCTTAAATGGAATTGTTTCTTAATCTCTTTGTGGGCTGCTAATGGCCATTTATGGAGCATTCCAAGGCAAAGTCAATGTGGACCAAATGGGGCTGCTGATTTGGGGAGGGGTCCCCCAGTGTGGAAGGTCATTGGACAATGACTCAGTAACTACCCCCTGACCCCTGTCTCCAAGGCAAAGAAAGCAGTGTTCAGTCCTTTATTTTCCTCAGTCCCTTTTATATACATGACTTTGATTGTTGAAACACTTCCTCCTCTTGCCCCAGTCCTCTTGCAAGATTAGTCTCTATAGTACTTTTAAACTATAACATTTTCATTGACACAACTTTTCATTTTGTTCTTCGTATAGCAGGTAGGAAGGGCTGGAGGGTATGGCAGGGTGGAGGACCTGGCCCAGTGGATTGTCAAAAGGGGCACTTAACTGATATATACACTCATGTGCACACATATGTGTATATATACACATACATTTATTTTACATTGAGGACTAATTTACATATAGTAAAATTCACCCTTTTTAATGTATAATTTTATGAATTTTGACAAATGAATACAGTTGCATAACGTCATCAAAAATCAATATGCACAGTGGTGGGGAAAAGTAGGTTTAGAGTTGTTCATATGAAAAAAAAATACTAATACAAGAATAAATTCTGTGTGTTTTCCTGATTATTTATATGAATGTATATATATGACCTGATTTATATATATATATATATATATACACACATATATGTAGAAAAATTGATCTTCATTATGTTCTCAAATAGTTCTTCCTCTCCACTTTAATCTTTTTTAATGGAGCTCCTATTATCTAGATGTAATATCTCTATTTCTAGCTTCCTTATCTCTTAGTATTTCTTTTATATTGTCTATTTCTTTGTCCTTGTTTTCTTCCTTCTGGGGTGTGTTTGTGTGTGTGTGTGTATAATTTTTATTGTTGAGATTATTACAGATGTCCCTCTTTCCCCCCCCCCCCATTGTCACCCTCTACCCAGCTCCCACCCCACCCCAGACCTTTGCCACCCTATTATCTGTGTCCATAGGTAATGCATATATGCATATAAGGTCTTTGTTTAATCTCTTTCTGCCCCCCCCACCCCCAAGTCTGTTCCATTTCCATGCCTCTGACTCTATTTTATTCACCAGTTTATTCTGTTCACTGATTTCTTATTCCTTTATTTTGATTTTTAAATTGAAATGTTGATAGATATGTATTTGTTGCCATTTTGTTGTTCATATTTTTGATCTCTTTCTTTTTCTTCTTCTTCCTCTTCTAAAAGAATACCCTTCAACATTTTATATAATACTGATTTGGTGGTGATTAACTCCTTTAGCTTTTTCTTGTCTGTGAAGCTCTTTATCTGACCTTCAATTCTAAATGATAGCTTTGCTGGGTAGAGTAATTTTGATTGTAGGTCCTTGCTATTCATCACTGAATATTTCTTGTCACTCTCTTTTGGCCTGCATAGTTTCTGTTGAAAAATCAGCTGACAGTCATATGGGCATTCCCTTGTAGGTAACTAATGGCTTTTCTCTTGCTGCTTTAAAGATTCTCTCTTTATCTTTAGTCCTTGGCATTTTAATTATGATGCGTCTTGGTGTGGTCCTCTTTGGGTTTCTCTTGTTTGGGACTCTCTATGCTTCCTGGACTTATAAGTCTATTTCTTTCACCAGATAGGGGAAGTTTTCTGTCATTATTTTGTCAAATAGGTTTTCAATATCTTGCTCTCTCTCTTCTGCTGGCACCCCCATGATGAGAATGTTGTCCCAGAGGTTCCTAACATTCTCTTCATGTTTTTGGATTCTTTTTTCTTTTTGCTCTTCTTGTTGGGTGTTTTTTGCTTCCTCATATTTCAAATCATTGATTTGATTCTTGGAATCCTCTACTCTACTATTGAACCCATGTATATTATTCTTTATTTCAGTCAGTGTATGTTTAATTTCTGACTGGTCTTTTCCATTTTTTTTGGAGGTTTCTAGAAGATTCTTGAGTAAACTTATAACCGTGGTTTTGAACTCTATATTCAGTAGTTTGCTTTCTCCCATTTCTTTCATTTGTGACAAGTTTCTTTATTTCTGCATTTTGTCTGCTTCCCTGTGTTTGTTTCTATGTATTGGGTAGAGCTGTTATGTCTCCTTGAGTTGGCAGAGTGGCCTTGTGTAGTAGGTGTTCTATAGGGCTCAGTGGCTCAGCCTCCCCAGTCACCTGAGCTGGGAGCTCTAGATGCACCACTTTGTGGGCTGTGAGCACAGTCTTGTTGTAGTTGAGCCTTGATTGCTGTTGGTGTCATTGGGAGGAATTGACCTCCAGCCCAGTTGGCTGTGAGGACCAGTTTCGACTGCAGTGGGAGAGCTGTTATTCAGGAGACACCCCTATGGAGCAGGACTTGCTTCAGTGGGGCTTTGGTGCTCACTGAGTCTGCCCCTTGAGTGTGCCACTTATGGATGTGTAGAGTTTTAATCTGGTATTGTCTGACACTGACCATGGGGTACACTGGCTCTTGCATCTCCAGGGAGGTGCAAATTCAGCCACTGCCTGGGGCCCCCAGCAGGCGCTACAGAGAGATCTGTAGATTCCTCCTCTTTGTATCAGGTTTGGAAGTGCTCAGATGAGGCCCAGCTATGAAGCAAGGCAGGCTAGTGCTGGTGTCAGGTCTTGGAGCTTTTATTGATAGGTTTGGGGCTCCCTGACCCACCTGTAGCTTGTTTGAGAGATATTTAGCCTGAGCAAGGACAGGCCATTTATATGCAAAAGCTGCTGCACTCAGCTTGGGTGGGGTTGTAAATTGGATGATGCCTAGGGTCTTAGGGAATCACCAGGGCAGAGCAAACAGAAATGGCTGCCAGTCAGCCCTCAGACTGGGGAGGTTCCAGCATAGGGACAATGATCCCTGTGAGCACCTCTGTCTGGGAGAAATCTGCTCCCGAGTTCCTGCCCTGATACCAGACAATCCAGATCCTCTTCATATGTGTCTGAGTTCCTCAGAGCCTCACACTGGTTCTCTGGGGAACTCAGACACACAAGCTCAGAGGAAGCAGGACCTTGTAAGTTCCGTTCATGGTGCTGGTCTCTTAAGAGGAACAGCTGGGTCTCCAGCAGCCTCTGTTTCACTGAGCCCCAATCCACACTGATTTTTACAGGCCATAGTTCTTACTGCCTATAGGGACTTCTTTTCCCAGCTCTGGGGCCCTGGGTTGGGGTCTGGTGTGGGGCTGGGACCCCTTGCTCCTCCAGGCGGCCTCCGCAGAGACTTCTCCCTCCTGATTAAAAAAGCGGCCCACATGGGTGCCAGATCAGGCCATTCTGTGCCTCTGAACCTCCTACCAGTCTCAGTGTGCTTTTTTTTTTACTTCTCTATTTGTAGGACTTCCATTCAGCCAGCTTTCCAGTGGTTCGGATGATGGTTGTTTTGTATTTTAGTTGTAATTTTGATGTGGTTGTGGGAGGTGGGGAGTACAGGCGTTTACCTATGCTGCCATCTTCTCCCTCTCTGGGATATTTTTTCAATGGGTCTCCCAATTCACTAATTTGTTCTTCAGCAGTATCAATTCTGCTCTCTCTTATTATATTTCTGTTTGAATCTTTTTATGTTTCTTTGCTTCTTCTTATTAATTGTTCTTGTATCTTTTTGTATATTTATTAGGCTGATTAAAAATAGTTAATCCATATATTTTGATATTTCTGCTTCTATTTGAATCTGTAATCTAGGAGGTTACCTTCATTTTGAAATAGGTGTGCTCCCGAAATATCTTGTTATTTTGTTTTGTGTGATCATTCCCCCCCCCCCCCCCCCCCCCCCCCCGCACCTGTCCAGGGTGCTGGCTACTCAATCAGGCAGTGCATATGGGGAAAGGCAGACCCCCAGTGAACTTGGGGGGGTGGGTAGTGGTTCCTTACCCCACAAAACAACCCCTGAGGTCAGGTCTTCATCTTTTATTCCCCAGTGAGAAGCAGATTCACAAGAGACTAAGAATTCAGTGGTTCTGAATTTTGGCTGCACATTGAAATCACTTGGGAAGTTTTAAAAAGTCCTGATGCCCACACCATGTTCCAGACCAATTTCATTAGAGTCCCTGAAGGTGGAATTGAAGCAACAGTGCCGGTATAGCTCTCCAGGTGATTTCAATTTGCAGCCAAGTTTGGGACTCTTCATCAAGACTAGATTGTAAATCTCCAGCCCTGGGAGTTTGAAGGAGAAGGGATGTGAAAATAATTTCTAAAAGTCAGTTGGTCCCCTGGTTTTTCTGTTTCTTCTGAGGACATCTGCTCCAGATCTCTATGTCTTGGCAGGAGGGATGCAGGCACTGTTTGCCACAAGGTGATTGGGGGTGGTGGTGGGGGGGGGGGAGGGTTGGGGGAAGCAGAAGCAGAATTCTATCAATTCTTCTATTTTATCTTCCCAAAAATCCTGCTGGGCTGTGTCCTGTCTTAGGACAATGCCACCACTCCACAATCACCAGTATAAAACAAACCAGTAAACTTAGGAGCTGGTCACCATGTTTTTCCCCTTACTTTACTAGTTCCTTTGGAGTAGATGGGGATGGGGCAGTGGAGGTGGGGATCAAGCAGTCATGCTTATTCAGGATCTTGGCTTCACTGGAGCTCCTCAGGGCATGACCCATGGACTGGATATATGACATCACCTGGGAGTGTGTCAGAAATTTGGAATCTTGGGCCCCACCCTAGATTCAGAATCTGTATTTAAACAAGATCCTCAAGTGATTCCCATGCATCTTAAAATTTGAGAAGCACTGCTTGACACAGAATAGAAGCTGAAGAAACACATGTAAATCGAATCAGGCACCTTTGTGAACAAGTGCCTTGGAGTTTCGTTTTGGTTATGTTGTGTCTATAAAATGTTGATTTTGGTTCTTTGATTTGAGTTTTCTCTGCCCTAGGCCAGAATTCAACAATGTTGGATTTGCCTTCTATGCAGATGAATTTTTAAAACAGAATTCTTGCCCTAACTGGTTTGGCTCAGTGGATAGAGCGTCAGCCTGTGGACTCAAGGGTCCCAGGTTTGATTCCGGTCAGGGGCATGTACCTTGGTTGTGGGCACATACCCAGTAGGGAGTGTGCAGGAGGCAGCTGATTGATGTTTCTCTCTCATCGATGTTTCTAACTCTCTCTCCTTCTCCCTTCCTCTCTGTAAAAAATCAATAAAATATATTAAAACACACACACACACACACACACACACACACACACACACACACACACACCCAAACACACAGAATTCTTAGTTTAAGAAAAACAACGCTCTAGTAGCACCATCTACCTCTAGGTTGTAGCATTCATTGCTGTTGTAATTTTATATTTACAGGTATGAATAGCTGACAGATGTCTGGCTCTCACATGATATTGTAAGCTCTAGAAGGACTAGTAAATTTACTGACTTTATTAGTCATTGCCTCCTTAGTGCTCAACACAATGTGTGGCATACAGGTGGTGCTTAATAAATATTAATCACATAAAAGAAGTGACTTGAACACTTATAGAGAGCTATTTAATTGATGGTTGTCTTTTTAATGTTAATATTAATGATTACACCTGTAAAGTATTCTTTTGTTAAGAAATATATAGTTTTGGGAATATGTTTCTTCCATTATTACTATTTCTTGTCATTAATATTAAATCCAACTACTTGAATTTTTAGTTTTATGTTTATTTAAAAAACTTGAATGCGCATTAGTATTCAAATAAATGTTAATATTTATTTTTTAAAAATGTCTACATTTTTTTCATGAAAACAAAAAAAAATGTTGCCTTCAAGGAACTTCACATCTCTTTGGTATTTGAAAAGAACAAATACATTCATTATATGATATAGAAAAGCAAAAGGGTGCAGGGGTCATGGCATGTGCTGAGCATGAATCCTATTGGAATTGTTGCTACTATCATTCTTCTCTCCTTTCCCACCTCAGTTTAGGCCCAGGATAGTAGCACAACCAATTAAAATTAACTTTACTCTTCCCCCTACTCTGTCTTTGCCAAATTTCCTAAGAGGTGTTCATTGTGAAATAGTTTGGCTTCCTGTCAGACTGAGAGAAGTGGGAGGGAAGTGTGCCCGAGCTTAAGAAAAGCATCTGACAAAAATCCAATTTTTTATTATATAAGGTTATAAATGTGCATTTAAATAAACACTTTATTTAATTTGAATATCAAATTTTATTGGTTAAGATAGAGGATAGGTTCCTGATGTCTTTCATAGTCATGATTCCCAAAAGATATATGATTCCCTCAAAATATGATCCATTTTATAGACTGCTGCAAGGGATTCCTAGTGTGCTTTCGTGTGTGTCCCTTTTCTTTGCCTCCCTACTGAGAGCCTGATTACACATAGAGAGTAATTATTTGTGCAGAAGCGTTAGCCAATTAAGAAATAGACTTTTAAAAGATCATGCCCAGCTTTTTTCTGGAAAACTTAAAATGAAGTTTTTGCTTTAAACTTGGCAAAGCTAAAGACCAAAGTGATGTCTATGATGAGGGCAAGTCTGACTAATAATTGGAGACTATTAGAGAGCCGGTAGCACAACACATGCTTTTGGCTTGTCAAAAGTGATGAAAGGTATGCAGAGGGGCAGAATCAAGCCACAGAATGGGAGTGCTACGGAAATGATTTTGTTTTGAGCATTGCTGAGTGTTAAAGCAAAGTAACTTTTTTCAAGTTTTTCATTAAACATTAAATTATAACATGTAGAGACTTAAAAAAAAGTTTAATTTTTAATTCCTAAAATGTGCATTTGTTTAACAAATAAATGTAGACCTTAATGAGACATTTAGGGGCTGCACTTTACTCTAATTAGTAGCCCCTACATTTAAAAAATGATTGCAAATGCTTCATTTCAGTAATGAAATATCAAAAAGAAAAAAAGAAAAAGAAAACAAATTATTGAGTTCCAAGTGAGAGCATTTCTTTATTTTTTTTTCCTAGAGAATAACTATTAAGCACAGAAAAACCAACTTGAATCTCATTTCTACACATCGCTAAGGAGTTATTGAGCCATATAAGCAATGACCTTTTCCTGAAGATTAGAAAAAATTAGTAGTGTGGAAAAATGGTCATTTGTTCAGGGAGGACTTGGTCATGCTCTTACCTACTCCCACTCTTTGCTCACTTTTTTCTTTGTAGACTTGGGGAAAACAGCCAGATTTAAAAACTCATTTTACCAGCAGAGGTCACCCTTTCTCCTCTATCATTCCCAGTAAATGGCTTCTTAGCGGTGATTCCTTAGTCCAAGGAAATGCAGGCGTTTTCAGCTGGGAGCACAGCCACAGGGCTGGTGGAAATATATTCAGCATTCACACCACTGTATCTTCTTACATATGCACTGTTTAAACATAGTATTTACCTGGACTCTTAAGTGGATAACTTGCATACATATAATAAGAGCCATTAGGTTATGTATAATAATCCTATTCTTTGGTTAATCCACTTTATCAAGTTTTATTCCATGCTTACTGGTGCCAGCTCAAATTTTCCCCAGTTCTCAGACTCATGGGCCAAAGAGTAGTTATCATAATCCCCTGAAGGTGACTGGCACAAGCCCTCAGAGAGAATTCCCTTGTGAGTTTCTGTAGGGAAAAGAGGAGGAATTAAATAGGATGTGGAAGTATTGAACATGGACTGAGCATAGAACCCAGTGCCAGGACAGGAAGGTAAGCTAGAGAGGTATAAACCCCAGTCTTGGCTTCTGTTTTGGCTTGGTTTGGGAAATAAAAGCATCTATTTGTAGTTCATTTGAAGATTAACATTGGACTACAGAATAAACTTCTAGTGGATTATTCATGAGTGTCCAGCATATGGGTCATTCCATAAGTATTGTCTACAGAAGGTCAGGGGTGGTGAGTGATGGAATTGCCCCAGTCCTGTTACCTTGCACTGGGGAATGGGGTGGGGTGACACTCAGCACATGTCTGGCCAAACCCCAAAATAGATTTTAGGAATTTCTATTCTCTTCCTCCCTTCATGGGGGAAATAATAGGCACTTTCTTGGGGTCACTGGGAAAGCTGGGCTTATTGGTTTTACAATGGTTGGTGAAGATATTTTCTAAATTAAATTCCCTCTTTCTTTTCCCTTTTTGTGTAAATCAAAGTTTTTGTTGGCATCTTATAAGTTTAAAAATGCAGTGTGTTTTGGGATTCTCTGTGGCTCTGCTCTTCCCTTGGGCTCCAGGTAGCACAATCATAGTGTACAGGTGATGAGGCAGTGCTTCCTAAAGAACAGAAACGTACCTGTCCCTTCCAGGAAGTGGGGTAGCCAAATGACCGTGACAGTGGACTTTGATTAATGCATGTGAGGTCACGCATCCCAGAGAGGAAAATCTACCTGTGCTCTTGACATCACTCTCTGGGGTCCTCCTCTTACTGGTCACTGAACCTCTGCCTCTTCCAGCTGGCTCTGGGCTGAGTCACCTGCTACCTGTCTGCCCATCATCATGCCTTGTAGAAGTGATGCTGCCTTGCCAGAGACTGTGGATAAATAGACAGGAATTTTGCAAGCTGAATTTTAAACCACTGATAGCTTGAAGTCAGCCTTGGTGGAAATATTTACAACAGGGAATGGCCAACACTGCAAATCAAACCCCACCTTTTGCCAGCTTACCCGTCCTCTAAAGCTGATATGCTCCTTTTAGTACCAACTGAAACATACTCACAACACCTTATTTTAACAGTGACACACTTTGGGGTTGTTTTGATGTAAATACTTACTAGGAAAAAAAGAGAGAAAATAGCCTCACTTCCTTCTCCTCCTCCTTCAAAAGCTTTGAAACAAAGTTGTTTGTTTGTTTTTATCAAGTACAGATTTCTACTCTTAATGTTAACCAGAGTTTGTTTAAAAGACGGGCAAGTTGTCCCAGCTTTCAGGCACAGTTTGATTCCTTTCTTTAAGCCCACACTAGACCAACTTTCCTTTTAAAATCCCCTCATTTGCTTCTTCCTGTCTCCTCTGGCTTCCTGAGGGTAACTGTCCCAGACATTGTCCTTACCCCAATGCATCAGACTCTTCATCAGTCCTTTTAGGCTCAGGAAGCCATTCCAAACCCTCCTTGGGTTTGTTTGTGAGGGACGGTGGCTATTTTCAGTTTCTCCATGGAATTATCCTCTTATTTCTTCACAGGTCAAATCTGGACTCCAAATCATTGCCCTTGGATATTCAGGAGAGAGAAAGTTGCTCATTCATCACCTTCCTCACCCAGATAGTGAGCACTGCTTTTACCCACTCTGAGACAGGTACATTGATGTAGGTCCAGAGGCTGTATTTTAGAAAAAATAATGTGGATTATAGAACCTATGGGTTAGCGGTATTGTGAGGAGGTTGCCTCACCTCTGCTAGGGACATTGTCATATTTATTTCCCTAAACACAGGGCCTAAAAGATTAGTTTATCCCCATTTGTTGACTGATCCAGTTTATTGGCTTCAACATAGGGGGTTTTGGGTGGAGGGTGTCACAATTTAGATAATAGCAAATGGGAACTGATTCTGCTTTAAAAATATTTATAGGAGAAAGAAATGTCTAGCCCTGGCCAGTGTTTCTCAGTGGTTAGAGTGTCAGCCCACACACCGAAGGTTGTGAGTTGATTCCCGATCAAGGGCATGTAGCTGGGCTGCAGGTTCATCCCAGGCCCTGGTCACAGCATATGCAAGAGGTAACCAATCAATGTCTCTCTCTCTCCCTCCCTTCCTCCTTCCCCCTTCCTTCCACTCTCTCTCTCTAAAAAAATAAAAGAAAAAAAGAAATGTCCTCACAATCTCCCTTAATTCCCTCTTTCATATTAAACAACACTTCAGGAAAGTCTTCCCCATGGCCTAAGTCCTACTGGAGGCAGGGCGAAGCCATTTTTTTCTCTTGGCCTCAATTGGAGAGTGAATCCTAATTCTGTATATCTGTGGTTTGCATCTGTGTATCTACACTTATCCCTCAAAATTTCTCCACTCAAAATTAATTTTTATTCATTCAAATTTAAATAACAAACATGTGCAGTAATTTAAGAAGAGGTACATGTAGCCAAGTCAAACAAACAGTGGTGGGGCTTTATGACTCTCAGAAGTGAGAACTTTTATTCCTCAAAAACCCTAATGACACAGTGGGTTTGAATGTCACCATTACATTATTCCTCATCCTTGTTTTCTCCCCTAATTAAGTCCTTTTGCAATCCCACTTATTTTGCTAGCTGTCGAGGATATAAAATAAATCAGGGTGGAAGTCAGACAGCATGCCTGTTTATTCCTCATTCCTAGTTAGTTTTCTTCTTCATAAATTGGGGTTTTGTGCCTCTTTTGGTAGGAGAAGTTCTTCTTGTGTTTGCCAGATATTTTTGCAGGGTGGGGAATGGCAATAGAAGCTGGAAAATGTTAATGGTGAGAGGGTAGCATTGGGGAAAGAAGCTGAAGCCTGGGTACAGGCCACTTTTCTGTGCATGTTTGCATTAAACAGGAAACTTCTGGAAGCAAGATGCTTAAATGCAAAGAATCTGAACCCTGTGATGAGGATTTCAGGCAGGCCTGTGAGAGAGATATTTTGTGGAGTGTGTGGGGACTTTCTTCATCATCTAGACAAGCGTCTGCCTCTTCCCTACTTATGAGAGCGGGGCTGGGGCAGGCCTGAGACTCAGCCATGGAGAAGTGTTAGAGATATGACTGTGTTTTTGACACAGATCCTAGTCTCTGAATAGGTTATACTAGGATTTGGGGTTCCTCTGCCCACGTGTGGCCCCAGGTACACAAGCTTGAAAGGAGTGGATCTGGGCCACGTCAGGGATGGGGCTGGCTGTTGGCAATCCTAGGTGTAGCTGCCCTTCCCCTGGTGGAATCCTGATTCTCAGGACTTCAGAGCTCAGAGGCACCTTAGAAGCCCAGTGAGTGTAAGCCTTTCATTTCACAGATGAAGTCACTGAGGCCCCAGAGGACTCCACCCTCTTTCTGGGCTTGTCAAGAGGCACTTACGAAATACATGTTGACTTGACATGGCCCACTGTGAAATCCGCGTAACAGAACTCCTCACATGGCAGCTGGATTAGACTGCCAGCAGCTGGGAATGATTCTCCCTCTGTTGGTTAAGCTTAAATGGTGGGGAAGTAGCAGCGGGGCATTGTGGGAAGTGTGGCTGGTACAACCCGAGTGGAGGTCGAAAGCTTCCCTTCAAGGATAAACT
The DNA here is from genome assembly GCF_014108235.1 of Myotis myotis. Classification (NCBI taxonomy): domain Eukaryota; kingdom Metazoa; phylum Chordata; class Mammalia; order Chiroptera; family Vespertilionidae; genus Myotis; species Myotis myotis. The sequence goes on from NW_023416390.1 coordinate 22,987,218, forward strand.
TGAGTTTAATAGACTGTCAGAACTGGAAGGGAATCTTATAAATCATTAAGATCACCCCCCCCCCCTCAGGTTACAGATGAATAAACTGAGGCCCAGAGAAGGGAACAGATTTGGCTGATGCATTGCTGGCAGAACTGGGTTTTGTGCCCAGCACGCAGGCTTCCTGATTGAACTTCTTGCTGTGTCACGGAGCCTCTCCTGGCAGCATGTTGTAATGTGAGGTTGACTGTACTGTGTGGAAGCAGAGGATATGAAATGCACTGGAAGGGAGGTGCAGGTAGGCAGTGAGCACACAGAGCGAGGCCTGGCCAAGCGCAGCCTGGATTTCTCTTCCTCAGCCATTTTGCGACTTAAGATGGAGCGAGAGTTATTGTCCTACTAGTGAAATAGAACCGTATAAATTAAACCTGCAATGGCCTGTCTGCTGAAGGTGTGAACAAAGCCGATAAATCCCTGGGAGCTTAGGAAACATCTGCTCCTTACCTTGAAGGCAGAAATGTTACCATAAAGCAGAAAAAGTCAGGACTGGAATCTTCCACTTTCTCTGAAAGCATAAAGATGGAGCCCAATCTTCAGATAAACTCCAATAGCTGAGGGAGCTACCGCCTCTGTCCTTTACGAGGCAGGAAAGTTCCCACTTCTGCTGTGCCAACCTCAGCTCTTCAGTGACCTTGTGCTGTTCCGCAGCCACAGAAGGGAGCCTTGACCTGGCCAGGGTACTTTCCACTGAGCCCCAGTGGTGGATGGGTAAATTGAGTCAGCAGGAGGAATGACAAGAAGTTTTCCAGGCAGAAGAGGAAGCCGGAGTTGGGGCAGGTCACCAGGCCCAGGTGGGAGAAGTCAGGGAGAAATAAGGTCAGGAATGTAGGAGATCAGAATTAGATTGCTAATCTAATATCAGGAATCTTGGAATCAGAGGCATATGAGGAAGCACCATGAAGTAGACCTAACATGTGAAATGCTGATTTCTAGCAAGAGGAAGCCCTCTTAAACACAAAGGTGGCTGGTGGTTATCAGAGGAAAAGGGGTGGAGGGGTCATAGAAGGTAACCTGGGTTAATATATGGTGATGAAAGATTTGACTTTGGGTGGTGGGCACACAGTGTAATATACAGATGTGTCATAGAATTGTACACTTGAAACCCATATAATCTTTTTAAAAAATATTTTTATTGATTTCAGAGAGGAAGGGAGAGGAAGATAGAAACATCAATGATGAAAGGGAATCATTGATTGGCTGCCTCCTGCACGCCCCCTACTGGGGACCGAGCCTGCAACCCAGGCATGTGCCCTTGAACAGAATTTAACCTGGGACCCTTGAGTCTGCAGCCTGATGCTCTACACACTGAGACAAACTGGCTAGGACCCCATATAATCTTATTAACCAATATCACCCCATATATTTAATCAAAGATGGCAAATAGGTGACATCTTGTTTGTCAGTCCCAGCTGAATGATGGTGGCCACTTGAAGTGTGGTATCTAGGAGGGTCAGAATCCCTGACTGGGGTAAAGGGTGATGTGTCCATTGATGATGTCTGCTATGGACAGGTCGAAGAAGAGACTGCCATATTTCCCATTCCTACTTCAATTGATGGCCTCTCCTAATATTCCTTGTTATACCTAACTGGTTTTTGCAGCTTGTACCTATGTGCCTTGTACTACCCATAATCTTTCAGTATTCTGAGCAGGTGCTATATTGTTGGTCTAAGGAATAAATGAGCAATCTTCTTTAATTTGCCCCCCTGTGGTGGAGTCTAAGACTTGTTCTCTTTATATACTATGTTCAACAGCAAATGGTATTGCATGTATACAATCTTTTACATTGAAAATAATAGGGAATTAAAAAACTTAGAGGCAGTGCTTGGACACAGACCACCATCTTTGACCCTGTGGCCATGGAGTCCCCTCTCTCACATTCTCTCAGAGGAGCCTGGGAACTGTAGTGGATGGCGAGGAGGCAAGATGGTCTATGCCATGCTTCTTGCTCTACCATGGGATAAGATCTTCTTTTCCAGATTGATAAGGAGTAGATATTTAATAAATAGTTGGTAAGTGAAATGAACTCTACTTTTGGTATTTCTGTAGGGACAGGTGTCAAAGCCCACTTACCTAGGAAGTAATATGTGTAGAGAGGTATGCACCTGGGATCAGATTTGGGTGTTTCTCTGATTGCTTCATAGTATGACTTTGGGAAAATTACTTGATCTCTTCTTCTTCTTCTTCTTCTTCTTCTTCTTCTTCTTCTTCTTCTTCTTCTTCTTCTTCTTCTTCTTTATCTGTAAGGTGGGGTAATAATGTCTACCTTACCATCTGACAGTATTAAAATATTAATATGCAGGAGTGTTTTATAAATCCCTATAAAATGCAAGGGATTATTATTATGATATTGAACATGAAAAATTTTTAGGTACAAATAACATAACTATTGCATTAGAATATGAAATATGGGGCCTCTTTTGAATGCAATATTCACTTCATATTTTATTCACTGATCTAGAATTCATAGTAACATTCTCTTTTTACACTTTTTGATGATGCCAAACTTCCAATCTATAATGAAAATATTTGAGCTGTTTCAGTGAAGGTGGAGAATTTCCCCCTCCCCCTCCATGGGCTGGATGCTCCAAGGAGAGAAGGGGCTTGCATTTTAAAATGAATGGCCAAGTGAAGGGTGTCATCTTGGACTGAAAACTGGAGTAGAGTTAACCAGCCTAAAGAGGCTTTGGTCTCTTTGTTAGCTTTTGTTGACGAACTGAGCCAAATGGACAAAGAGCCAAATGGACACAACAGGAATTGAGGTTGCTTGTCTGGAGCTTGCTTTATTCCAGCACCTAACTCCCTTCCCGGTAGTTTTGCCAGGACATAGTTTCGGTTGCTAGATTAGATTGGGGAGTTTCTGGCAAATTCTATTTTGCTAATTTGGGCAGAAGAAGTTATTATCCCATTTAAGTTCAAAGCTGTGCAATTTGGAGCTTGTGCACTTTGAGCTGAGAAGATTAAATGCCATGTTGGCAACTTGTTTTAACTTTCAATTCCTAGAGTTAGGAGAAAAATAAGATTGCAAATATCATTTGCTGTAATGATTAGCTCCTGTGAGGGATTCCATCTACAGCCATTTGTTTCAAAGCTCTAATTGGCTGAAGCCTCTATGTTTGATTGTTAGCAAAATGGTCTCCTCTTTCTGCCATGTTAATAATATTATTTAATAGTAATGCAGCTTTGATTTCTTCCTGGGCCAGGTTGCTATTTTTCTGGCACTGAGAAGTGTTGGTTTAAGATTTTGCCACATATGTGACATGGCAAAATTCCATCTTGGAACTCTCCAAGCTTGGACTGTTCAAAAAGATGGGACTGGAAGGAATATTGTTGGCCCAGCTGTGGGAAGCAGTTTGTTTAGATCAAAACGAACCAAAGAGATTGGCTTATGTGGAAACTTTATACCTGTCCCACATGTTTTAGGCCCTTCTGAAAAAAACAAACAGCTCCATATTTGCAATTACAAGGTCAAAGAGTCACACATTGGCCCTGGTGCCAATTTAACTAACTGAGTCCTCCAGCAGTCAGCACTGATGTTAAGTGAGAGTATGTTGTGGCCACTTAACCGATCGCTGCACCTGGAAAAAATAAAAATATACAACAAGAAAGGAAGCAAAGTGATTTTGAAACCAGAGTGAGCTATAGTGACAATGTTCAGATGCCGAGCTCCTGAGCGGTCTCTACATTCCAGATTTGGAAGGATATTTGAAAAGCATGCATTTTTATGGGAAGAATTTCCTTAATCCATATCTCAGGGGCAAGATTAACACTGTGCAACACCCTGTATAGACCTGGATTTCTGGAACTATATTCTCATGAAAAGTGCCTCATTGACCATGTCATCTTTTTCTTTCTCTTCTGTCTTAAGCCAGCTGGTTCATCTCCTGAAATTCAATATGCTCCCCCTTTTTATTTTCAGATATGTCAGTGCACAAAAGAGGCCCACGAAAAGAAACAGCTGCACTGATACCAGCAAGAGCTGCTGCAGCTATGAGGCATGCACCTGCATGGAGTTGGGTGGTTGGAGATTTGTCAGGGAAGGGAATATCATGGACATCAGGACTCCAAAGTCAGAGGGATGGATGGCTCCAGGGTGGCAAATTGGATACCCCAGTGCTCACCTGTAGGTCATGGGATCACACCTGCCTTGAATTAGTCAAAAGGATTTCAGGATGAGGGTTAGTCATTTATGAATGGAATGATTAGCTGGCTGTAACAGTTCCTAATAAACAGATTGCTTCTATCAAAGACATCTATTCAGTGAGCCACAAACAAGTGGCATCTCTGTAGCCCTCATGCAGAAGGGGGCAGGACTGCTGAAGACTCCTGTTAAGGATGTGTCCTCATGTAGCAGGGAGTGAGCAGAGGAGTGACACGATCTGACATATGTTTTCATAGACTCACTCTGATAGGTGTGTTAGGGATAGACAGTAAGGGAAGAATCCAAAGGCAACAAAATCTCAGACATATGCCGAAGCAATTTCTTCACTGATACAGCTCCTAGGCCACTTGAAACTAAAAAGAAAATGAACAAATGGGACTACATCAAAATAAAAAGCTTCTGCACAGCAAAAGAAACCATCAACAAAACAACAAGGAAGCCCACTGCGTGGGAAAACATATTTGCCAATGTCATATCTGATAAGGGCCTAATCACCAAAATTTATAGGGAACTCATACAACTTAACAAAAGGAAGATAAACAATCCAATCAAAAAAATGGGCAAAGGACCTAAATAGACACCTTTCAAAAGAGGACATTCAGAAAGCCAAGAGACATATGAAAACATGCTCAAAGTCACTAATCATCCGAGAGATGCAAATCAAAACAACAATGAGGTACCATCTCACACCTGTTAGACTGGCTATCATCAACAAATCAACAAACGACAAGTGCTGGAGAGGATGTGGAGAAAAAGGAACACTCGTGCACTGCTGGTGGGAATGCAGACTGGTGCAGCCACTATGGAAGACAGTATGGAGTTTCCTCAAAAAACTGAAAATGGAACTCCCATTTGACCCTGTGATCCCACTTCTAGGAATATATCCCAAGAAACCAGAAACACCAATCAGAAAGGATATATGCACCCATATGTTCATAGCAGCACAATTCACCATAGCTAAGATCTGGAAACAGCCTAAGTGCCCATCAGTAGATGAATGGATTAGAAAACTGTGGTACATCTACACAATGGAATACTATGCTGCTGTAAAAAAGAAGAACTCTTACCATTTGCAACTGCATGGATGGAACTGGAGAGCATTATGCTAAGTGAAATAAGCCAGTCAATGAAGGAAAAATACCACATGATCTCACTCATTTATGGATAATAAAGACCATTATAAACAATAATAGATACAGAGGCAGAGCTGCCTCATACAGATTGTCAAACTGCAGCGGGAAGGCCAGGGAGGTTTGGGGGGCAGGAGGGAGAGGGGTAAGAGACCAATCGAAGGACTTGTATGCATGCATATAAGCATAACCAATGGACATAAGACACTGGGGGGTAGGGGAGGCCAGGGGATTGTCAAGGGCGGGGGGAAAAAAAGGACACATATGTAATACCCTTTGTAATACTTTAAGCAATAAAAAAAAATAAAAAAGAAAAGAAAAGAAATGATGTTGCTTGGAGTATGGGGTTTGCTGAAAGAGGTGAGAAGCTGTTGGATTCTGGGTATATTTTGAAGTTAGATTCAGAGTGTGAAAGAAAGAGGGTAAAGGGTGCCTCTAGGGTTTTGACCTGAGCAATTAGATGGGTTGCCAGCCACTAGATGGAAGAAGCTTTATAGAAGAACAGATTTTGGGGGTATGTGTGGGGGAGAGTATCAAGATATCAGTATTGGTTATGTCTATTAGTCGTCCAAATGGAGGGGGTGGGTAGGCATTTGAATCTATGAGTCTGGAGTTCAGAGAGGTTCTAGCCAGAGACAAAAATCTGGGCATTGTCAGTGGGTAATTGAGATCCACTGGAACTGAATGAGATCACTGGGGGGAATGGGACATATAGAGAAGAGACTAAATGCTGAGTCCTGTGTCCTCCAGTCTGAGGAGGTTGGGGACATCAGGAGGAGTACATGAAGGAGAATGAGAAGCCACAACTATGAGGTAAGAAGAAAACTGGAAGAATGCAGTGGGCAAAGGGTTTCAAGTTGAGGAAGGGAGCAGCCATGTCCAGTGTATGTAGGATGAGCACTGGGCATTGACAGTTGGGTTTAGCCACATGGACATTACTGGTGACTTTGATGAGCAATTTTAATGGAGTGATGGGGATCATCTGATTGGAGGGAGACTGAGAGGAGAGGATTTGGCAAAGTGGCACTGGACAGTTCTTACAAGGAGTTTTATTATATGGGAGAGCAGAGAAATGGCATGGTGATCAGAGGAAAAACAGAGTGAGAAAAGGTGTTTTTTTTTTCTTTTTTAAGGTGGGAAAAATAACATGTCAATGAGTAATAATCTAGTAGAGAAGGAAAATTTTGATGATGTAGGAGGGAGAGGGGAGGATTGCTGGAACCATGCCCTTGAGAGGAATCCATGATGCAGGTGCAGAGGCTGGCCTTCTGTAGGAGCAAGGATGGCCCACCCATAGTAAGTGGAGAAGGCTGAGTTTATAGGAGCAGATGCTGGTGGGTGGGTAGAAGTGGAAGTGGGAGACTGAGTAGTTCCTTTCTGAGTGCTTTTGTTTTTTCAGTGAGGTAGGGAGTAAGGTTAGCAGCTGTGAGTGAGGATGGGAGAGGAGGTGCTGAAGGCTGAGAAAAGATGACTGTCATGTAGGAGGGAATGAAGTGTGATGGCCAGGTAGCATGAGGACCCAGCTGAGGTCATGGAAATAAGTTACATTAAGACTAGTGGATGTTGGTTGTATGATTTTCTCCAGCTACATTCATCTGGGGGGGGGGGGTGCAGGCCAGAGCAGGTAGAGAGTTGGATTTCAGATGATGTCAATGGAGTTCTACAAAGCAGGAGAGGGACACCATGAGGGTTTCTTTTCTTTTTCATTAACAGGAACTGACTATGGACTTACTAAATAATTTAATGAAATATTAATGGGTTATGACCCACAGTGTGAAAATCATTGATCTACATGGAATACTTATATTTTCCTTATTGGTTTCTTTTTTTTAAAAAATATATTTTATTGATTTTTTACAGAGAGGAAGGGAGAGAGATAGAGAGTTAGAAACATCGATGGGAGAGAAACATCGATCAGCCGCCTCCTGCACATCTCCCACTGGGGATGTGCCCGCAGCCCAGGTACATGCCCTTGACCGGAATCGAACCTGGGACCCCTCAGTCCGCAGGCCGACGCTCTATCCACTGAGCCAAACCGGTTTCGGCCTTATTGGTTTCTTAACGTAGAGATATAGCCTCAGAAAAGATTTTTCTGAAAATCCACCAGGCATTTGTTGACAAGGTACCTAACATAGTTTTCAGTGCTGGGGGGGGGGGGGGGGAGGGAGACAGTGGTGGGGTAAGACACAGTTCCTGCCTTCAGGGTGATGAGTTGGTGAGGATGTGAGTCAGGCAGGGGTTGATAGACACCTGAGTTGCTTGTTCTCATTAAGCACCTGGGTCAGATTTTACTACTCAAAGCAGGTGCCCAAACAGCACTGATGTCCACCTCAATGTCAATCTGAGAACACCTGTTCCCCATATGTGGCCAAATCACCTGACCTTAAGACTGTCAACTCCTTTAATTTGAGCAGTAAGTTCTATTAGTGCATCCTAAGGTAGTATCAATCTTTTAAGCAACCTTGGCAAACTGCTGGCTCACATTAAACTTATGGCCAACGTCTATCAGACTTAAAAAAAAATCTTAGTTCTCATCAATTTTTATTATATAGCTAATTTTTAAGGGGGAGGGTAGTGTGGGATAAAGTAAATGCCCTTCTATTGGAGGTGGGGACTGTGTGTTTTGGAGCTAAAGATACACAATTATTGAGTGGGGATAAAGTCAGGGTGCTGATTCTTTCTAATTTTGATTCATCTTAGAACATATGGCCCTGCAGGAAACAGTTTTCGATGCAAAAAAAAAAATTCATATTTTTATTCTATTTTTGGTGTTTGATTCAAAGGGGGATATGAGTTAGGACAAAGATGGTATAATCTACTCATCTTTTAATCATATTTTAATTCAATATAAAAGGCATTCATTTCTTTCTGAGACATTCAGTGTTTATGGTCCTAGACATGGCATTTGCATACTGTTTATGGTTTGGATGCTTTGTGCTAACATACTTGCCATGGAGTCAGTTGGGCTTGCCTTTCCAGGCAACAGTTAAACCAGCAGGAGACCACTTGTGTGCAATTTGTTGGAATGAAATCTGCATTTTGGGATTAGATTACTTAGTAGTGTCATTCTGTGTTGAGTCGACTTTGTGGGTGGTCTCCAATAAACCCTAGGCGTACAGCAAGTGTCAGCCCTGATTATCTCCAAGCAAGCTTGTAATGACTGCACAGCTTGGTATTTACAAGAAAAACCAGCTTCCTTAACTTTTAATTCAGGGAATGTAGGGGCATGGATAAACTCCCACAAAAGGGTGACAGAAGGCCCATTGTGGGCTATTCTTGAAGAGGTACAACTGAACTATCTGTCCTCTGGAGATCAGGACAAATGTCACTAGGGGCTCACCAATGAGGACATTTGTCTTTAACAATGCCTCAATATATAAGGACTAAAGGGTTAGTTGAGAAGAACAGATCAGTGGAATGAACTGTGTGGTTGGCTGAAGCATGAATACATATAGTATATAATAAACACTGTTCCAGGACCTCCCCCATGGTATTCGGGGGGTAGCAATTCTTTAGGGCAGTAGTTTTTTGTTGTTTTTTTTAATTAAATCTTTATTGTTCAGATCATTACATTAGTTACTCTTTTTTCCCACCATAACTCCCCTCCACCCAGTTCCCACCCCACCCTCTGCCCTCACTCCCCACCCACTGTCCTCATCCATAGGTGCACGATTATTGTCCAATCTCTTCCCTCACCCCACACCCCCCCCCCCCAAGAATAGTCCATTCCCTTTCTATGTCCCTGATTCTATTACAATCGCCAGTTCATACTGTTCATCAGATTATTTATTCCCTTGATTTTTAGATTCACTTGTTAATAGATGTGTATTTGTTGTTCATAATTTGTATCTTTACCTTTTTCTTCTTCTTCCTCTTCTTAAAGGATACCTTTCAGCATTTCATATAATACTGGTTTGGTGGTGATGAACTCCTTTAGCTTTTTCTTATCTGTGAAGCTCTTTATCTGGCCTTCACTTCTGAATGATAGTTTTGCTGGCTAAAGTAGTCTTGGTTGTAGGTTCTTGGTATTCATCACTTTGAATATTTCTTGCCATTCCCTTCTGGCCTGCAAAGTTTCTGTTGAGAAATCAGCTGACAGTCGTATGGGTACTCCCTTGTAGGTAACTGATTTTCTTTCTCTTGCTGCTTTTAGGATTCTCTCTTTGTCTTTTGCTCTTGGCATTTTAATTATGATGTGTCTTGGTGTGTCTTCTTTGGATTCCTTTTGTTTGGGGTTCTCTGCACTTCCTGGACTTGTAAGTCTATTTCTTTCACCAGGTGGGGGAAGTTTTCTGTCATTATTTCTTCAAATAGGTTTCCAATATCTTGCTCTCTCTCATCTTCTGGCACCCCTATAATTCTGATGTTGGTACGCTTGAAGCTGTCCCAGAGGCTCCTTACACTATCTTCGTATTTTTGGATTTTTTTTTCATTTTGCTTTTCCGGTTGGGTGTTTTTTGTTTCTTCGTATTTCAAATCTTTGACTTAATTCTTGCGATCCTCTGGTCTGTTGTTGGGAGTCTGTATAATGTTCTTTATTTCAGTCAGTGTATGCTTAATTTCTAGTTGGTCCTTTATCACAACATCGAGGGTCTCATTAGATTTCTTGAGGATCTCACTACATTTATCGGCAGTCTCACCAGTCTTCTTGAAGATCTCACTACATTTATTGGCGGTCTCACCAGTCTTTTCGAGGGCCTTATTAAGTTTATTGGCGGCTTCTAGACAGTTCTTTAAAGGCCTTAAAAGTGTGGTTTTGAACTCTATATCCAGCAGTTTGCTTTCCTCCAATTCTGTTGTTTGTGTCCTGTTTCTTTGTCTTGGCATTTTTTATGCTTCGCTGTGTCGATAGAGTTCCTTTCTGTGCTAAGTGTCCCAATTACCTGAGGTAGACACTCTTGGTGCACCCCCTTGTGGGCTTTGTGCACAGTCTTGTTGTAATTAAGCCTTGATTGTTGTAGTTATCACTGTGAGGAATTGACCTCCAGGCCAATTGGCTGTGAGAATCAGCTGTGTCTGCAGTGGGAGAACTTCTGTGCTGGAGACACCCCTCTGGGGCTAGACTTGCTTCAATGGGGCTTTGGTGCTCACTGAGTCTTCCCCCTGAGTGTGTCTTTTATGGTTCCACAGCGCTGCAAACTGGATGGTCCCACTCTGACCTCTGGGCTTCCTGGCTCCTGGATCTCTAGGAAGGTGCTAATCTAGCCTTTGCCTGAGGCTATCCAGCAAAAGTCTCCCTGCAGGGCTTGGGCAGGGCGGGTCCCATGGGATCAACAGGGCGGGGTTAGCAATTATGGCTGCTCTCAGTCTTTCCCTCAGAGGCTCTGCTTCTCAGTGTCCCAGTAATTGCTGCAAGCCCCACGGAGAGAAAGCTGCCCTAGGGTTCTGAGCGATGCCAGACAGTCCCGCTTCTCCCGTATGAGTCTGGGTCCCTAGAGACTCGCCTGGAGCTGGAGCTCAGAGTCTGAGACTCCCTCCTGATTGAAAACAATAACCACGCCCTCAGCCGCCAGCCCGCTCCGCATAGTATTTTACTTCAGCACTGCGCCTCCTCTGAGACTCGGTATGTTTTACTCTTTCCTCCTAGTTGTAGAACTTCCACTCAGCCAGCCTTCCTGTGGTTCTGGATGATGTCCGTTCCTGTCTTTTAGTTGTATTTTTGATTGGTTGTTCGAGGCAGCAAACTCCGATGTTTACCTATGCCGCCATCTTGATTTCTCCCAGGGCAGTAGTTCTTAATCAAGGGAGATTTGATCCTCCATTTGTCAATGTATGAAGATATTTTTGTTGTCACAACTCTTTTTGTTGCTACTATAAGGCCAGGGATGCTGCTACTGATCCTACAATGCACAAACTGCTCTCCCCTTCTCTTACACCCAAAATGTCAGTAGTGCCGACGTTGAGAGCCTCTGCTACAGGTACCACAACAGTGGGAGTAATGCACTCTTGTCCTTCCTAATATTCTCCTTTCTCTCAATATCCTCTGATCCAATTTGATTCCTTCTGTGTCCCTGCCTGGAACCCTCACGGTACTAGAGTTAAAAGATTACATAGCCACGTAGCGTAGAGAGTATCCACTTTAGAACTGGAAGATCTGGGTTAAATCCCAGCCTAATGCCTTCAGCTTGGGTGACTTCAGGGGGAAATTACTTAATTTCTTTGAGCCTTAATTAAAAAAAATATGAAATAATGGGGACCGCAGTCCTTACCTTACTGGGTGAAAGTGAGGATTACATTTATATAAATTTATTAGCACTTGGTTTGCTAGGTAGTAGATATTTCATAACATTTTTTATCATTGCACATTCTTATCCTTGCTTGGAATTACTAAAGTTCAGTTTCCCTACCTTGAGACATCCCAGCAATTTCTTTTCATTGTGGAAAATTTACAAAATAGATAAGCTGGAAGAAAAAATTAAATCATTTGTATTCTTATGCCTTGGAAATAAACACTGCTAATGCTTCTTTTGTATATGTATTTTCCACCTCTCAATATGAACCAACTAACTCTCTCTCTCTTTCTTTCTGTTGGTTCATACTGTGTATATTGTTTAGTGACTGGCTTTTTAGACTTAATGATGTATGAGAAACATCTCTCCATGTCAATAAGTATAGATCTACATAATCATTTTAAAAAGCTGCCTAGGGTTTTATTGTATTGATGAACCATGACTTAGTCCATAAATCCCTTGTATTCTTGGACAGTTAGATCATTAAGGTTAGTCTTCAAAACCTAGAGAATGTCTTGTCTAGGTTTTATGGAGTTAATGGTTTGGAGTTCTAGAAAGCCAACCCTTTCTGTGCCCACTCACTACTAGATAGTTCATTCAGGAGGACAGCTCTCTGCACAGGATACAGAGCATCATATGGTGGTTCAGAGCTCAGGCTCTGGAGCCAGGCTGCATAGGTGCAAATCCCAGATTTCCTGCTTGGGTATATAACCTCACCTACTTGAGCCTCAGTTTCCACATCTGTAAAATAGTGAAACCAATTGTGTCTGCATCATAGAGTTGTTCTGAGAACTATATGAGGTAGGATATGTCAGGCACATATTCCAAGGTCTGGCAGACTAAGTAGTCCATATATTTTAACTTGCATCAGGCAGGAATGAATAACTGACAAGCTGAGTGCTTTCTGGAAGTCTTTGTCCCATTACTCAGAAGTCCATGCTGCTCTGTGTAAATTATTATCTAACACTATCAAGTGTCTTTCTACCCAGGAGCAGCTGCAGTTGGAATGTAAAGATCTCTACTTGCTGTCATTGTGAGGCTTTGGGTTTTAACTGCTGTGTATTAGTTTCCTATTGCTGCTATAACAAATACAGTGTGGCCTTGACTTACGAGTTTAATTCGTTCCGTTATGGAGCTCATAACTCAAATTACTTGTATGTCAAATCATAAAGTGAACGAGTGAGACACGTATGCTGGGCTGATGTTGTGGCGTTCAGTGTGATGTTCGCTGCGCCAACTAGCGGTGGGGTATCTGAAGCTGGCTTGTAACCCAAATTTTAGCTCGCAACTCAAAGCAAAAAATTGGCCGAGAGACGGCTCGTATCTCGAAAAACTCGTTAGTCGGGACACTCATAAGTCAAGGTCCCACTTTAACCACAAATGTGGTGGCTTAACACAACAGAAATTTATTATCTCAAAGTACTGGAGGTCAGAAGTCTAAAGTCACTTTTTTGGGCTAAAATAAATTGATTGGCAGGGCTGTGTTCCTTCTGGAGGCTTGAGGCAAAACTGGTTTCTTTGCCTTTCCCAGTTTCTAGAAGTTGCCCACATTCCTTGGCTCATGGCCTCGCATCACTCTGACTTCTGCTTCTGTTGTCACATATCCTCTAACTCTGACCCTCCTGCCTCACTCTTATAAAGACACCTGTGATTACCTTGGGCACACTAGATGATTTAGAATAATCTATTTCAATGTCTGTTACCGTGATCACATCTGCAAAGTCTCTTTTACCATGTAAGGTAGCATATTCACAGGTTCTGAAGATCAGGAGGACATCGTTGGGAGGCTATTATTCAGCCTACCACATAACTGTGTAAATTACTTTCATGCTCACTTATTTGAACTCTTAACATTTCTGGTAGCTCAGACCCTGGGACACCTAACAGGTATCTGAGTGTTGCGATCCTTGCCCTGGACCAAGTTTAGCATCTGAGCAGTGCCTCTGTTGCAGGCAGTGGGTGGGTACAAGAGAACATTGCCGAGACAGTGGTCAGTTATCTGGGTGCTGAGCTTGTCCCATTTCTCAGCTTCTTTCCTTGACTTAAATGGTGTCTGGTTGCTCCAGAGTCTCTCCAGCTGGCTGTCACACAATTTTTCCTCCTAAAAACTGCTAGCACTCCTGTCCCCTTGGCCACGTGGCCACTGGCCTGGAACAGTTATTCTCCCTTTTTCCTCTCTTCAAACTGCCTGGTTTCAGAGCACCCCATACTCCCATTCATTAGGGTGAATTTCCAACTATGTTCCTCTAGGTGGCTTTATTCTCCAGAGTGTAATTAGGGGAGCCTGCTCACCGTCACGGGTTCACCCTGCCTCCCCCAATAATCATGCTGCCTTTACCTTATTCAGCCTGTGCTCCCCTCTGCCCAGCTCCAAATACTCTACATGTTCATGTGGCCCCAGGAGCACCTCCACTGCCTTACTAGTCCACCCAAGGCTCAGGAAGGGGACTGTGGCCTCATGCCATAGTGAGACCACTGGAGGTGGGCAGTCTGAGGGCAGGTATATAAGTTTCCCCTAACACAAAGCTGGAGTGGTTGGCTGAAGAGATTCTCTGGGCCCATGGTTGGTGCAATCTTTTCTATGGCACCTCCCTGCTCTTGGTCAACTTTCTGGGGTGGGACATTGGGTGAATGAGCCCCATTCGGGTTCCTTCCTGTAGTCTTTCTTCCCAGATCTATCTCACCTGTACCCAGCAGAAAGTCCAAATCTCTTCCTGTTTTCTTGTCACCATGACCCTCAAGGCCCAATCAGGGAGATGGAATCACCCTTTAGATTGGAGCTCTTTAGATTAGTAACATACTGTTGGCTTTCCCAAGCAGGCCCTTGTTGGTTGCTTAGAAGCATCAGGCTCTGATTTTTAGTCAGCAAGAAAACAAGTTGCATTTTGATATAAAACACAAGTTGATTATTTCTATCCTTGTGTATAGATCCTACTTTCTCACCCTCAGGCAAACGAGAATGATGGCTTATCCTCTCCCTCTTCCACACATTCTTAAATCTGTTTTTTATTTTAGTTTTTGAAAATTTGCTTGGCGTTACAGAACCATTAGCTGAACATAAAGAGAGAAAAAATTCACCCATGATACCAATGTCATCCCTGACAAATTAAACTATTTTTATTTTTTCCATATTGCCTTCCAGTTTTTGTCCCCATGAACATATAATTTAAATGGTCGTAATCATAGTGTAGCTATCATTTTGTGTTCTGCATTTTCCACTTAGCATTAATTATATCATAAGCATTTTTTCCATGTTGCTGCGCAGTCATCGTAATTATCATTTCTAATGCTATATAAGAATTCATCAAGAGGGGAGTAGATTACTTAACCCCTATTCTGTTGTGGGGCCTTTTACATTCCTTCTTAGTCTTTTTCTCACTGGGGGTTGCCCTTGATATCATGTCCCTTGCTGTCCTCTGGGTGAGAGAGGAAGGGGAGGCAAGCAGTGAAGGAGAAGAAAGACAACCCCCAAGCAGAGGGAGTTAAAAGAAGCCTGCTTTACACGCATTCCAAGTTAAGATTCCTAATGGTAAGAGCTGAAAGGAAACATTGACCTTGACCTTCTTCTTCTGCTTCTTCTTTTTTAAAAAATATGTTTTTATTGATTTTTTAGAAAGAGAGGAAGAAAGAGGGAGAGAGAGAGAAACATTGATGAGAGAGAAACCTGGATTGGCTACCTCCTATGTGCTTTCTACTGGGGATGAAGCCAGCAACCCAGGTATGTGCCCTGACTAGGAATTGAACTGGGGACCTCCTGGTCCATGGGATGACACTCAACCAACTGAAACACACTGGCCAGCTGGCCTTGACCTTCTTAAGCCCTATCACTGATGGCTATTTTTAAAAAATATATATATATATATTTTTTTTTACGGAGAGGAAAGGAGAGGGGTAGAGAGTTAGAAACATTAATGAGAGAGAAACATCAATCAGCTGCCTTCTGCACACGTCCCACTGGGGATGTGCTGCAACCAAGGTACATGCCCTTGACTGGAATCGAACCTGGGGCCCTTCAGTCCGCAGGCCGACGCTCTATCCACTGAGCCAAACCAGTCAGGGCCTGATGGCTATTTTTGAGAATGACTTTTTCACTTACATTTGGAATGGTGGATGTAGGACACTGGTTGAGGAAATAAATGTAACTTATCAGTTCTAACTTTCCTAGCCATGAAAATCAACTCCCAAATGCTATTCTAAATGCTAAAACTATAGGTTCAATTTTTGTTAATCAAATAATTGTGCTGATTAGAACTAACATTTAGAACTAATAACTTGAGAGGATTTCAATTATGATGGTGTCTCTTAAAGCATCACAAACTCTAGGCCCATGAGATGCTTTAGGAAATAAGGGTCCCTTGACAAAAATATCTAGGAAACAGTAATTTTGTATGCTAGATAACCTTCTTGGGTATTCAATATGCCTATTAATATAGTCAGTGCTCTGAGAGGTCCTGCAGGAAGGAAGAGTGTTTAACTTTGTTTCCCAAGGCCCCTGGGTGCTTTTGTTATATGGAACTCCATCAGTCAGAGCTTATTCAGGAAAATACTAGTATAAACAAGCTAGGTAATTCAGAGGGGCCTGGCTATAGAGTGCCAGTTTAAAAGTGTTGGGAGAGCTGAAAGAGTGAAAAAGGTGTTGTGACTCAGAGATTAGCAACTGTAGGAAGTAGCTGCAACCCCAAAGTGTAGACATGGCATTCCCAGAATGTGGGACTTTCTTCTCTAGTCCTGGGGGTAACACCTACGGTACTAAGACCAGCAAGCGGGCCACAGAGCATGGTGGGACACATAGAGCAGGGGGCGGGACTACTGAAGAGGTGCTAAGCCCTAGTGCTGGGACACAAGAAGTGGGGTGAGCTGTGGGTGCTGGACCTGTGGAAGCACTCTAGAACTCTTTCCTGGCAGGGTGTCCCCTCTGTGATAGGCAGGATTCTCAAACCCATGACCTCTGCCATCTGACAGCATGCTGAATATGTCACATTTTTGGTGAAAGAGACTTTGCAGATGTAATTAGGGTTACTGATCAGCTGACCTTATGATGGGGAACTAATCCTGGGTTATCTGGCATGGACTCAGTGTAATCTCTAGCACTTAAAAGTAGAAGAGGAAGTCAGAATGGGAAGTCAGAGAAATTCAGAGCAAGAGAGGATTCAATGTACATTTACTGGCTTTGAAGATGGAAGGGGCCAGAAGCCAAGGGATGTGAGCAGCATCTAGAACAGTGGTTCTCAACCTTCCTAATGCCGCAACCTTTTAATACAGTTCCTCATGTTGTGGTGACCCCTAATCATAAAATTATTTTCGTTGCTACTTCATAACTGTAATTTTGCTACTGTTATGAATCATAATGTAAATATCTGATATGCAGGATGTATTTTCATTGTTACAAATTGAACATAATTAAAGCATAGTGATTAATCACAAAAACAATATGTAATTATATATGTGTTTTCCGATGGTCTTAGGCGACCCCTGTGAAAGGGTCGTTCGACCCCCAAAGGGGTCGCGACCCACAGGTTGAAAACCGCTGCTCTAGAAGCTGAGAATGACCACCAGCTGATAGCCAGCAAGGAAACCTCAGGGATCTCAGTTCTACAACTTTATGAAACTGAATTCTGCCAACAAGCTGAATGAGCCTGGAAGTAGAATCTTTCTCCATAGAAGAACCCAGGCTGACCAACACTCTCATCTTGGCCTTGTGAGACTCTAAGCAGAGAACTTGACTGAGCTCACTGAACTTCTGACTTATAGAACTGTGAGATAATAAATGAGTGTTGTTTTAAACCAGTAAGTTTGTGGTAAATTGTTTTGGAAGCAATAGCAAGTTAATACACATTCCCATCTTCTAGTAACCTGCCATTCTTTCCCATTTGCAGAAAATAGTTGGAAGCCCATTGACAAGGAGGTCTGGGACCTAATTCTCCATAATTCAGCACAGAGGGGCAGGAGTGAAGGCTAAAAGCACATAGGCAGTCTCTGGAACAGCACCTGCTAACATTTGGTGGGACGAATATTAGGAATACCATTTTGAGGAATTCTGATGATGATACTGTAGAGTTGGATTTTTGAAATGGGTGCTTTGGGACCCTCTGTAAGATAGAGAAAGATGGTATATTTATGCCATTTTTATGAGACTGCCAAAGAGGCATGGTAGTGTGTTGTGGAGACAACCCCATAGGCTGGAGATCAGGTCCTGACTCTGCCCTTACTCCTTTGGTGACTTTGAATGGCTCACCTTCCCAGGGCTTCTGCTTGTGTGGAGTGAAGGGTGCTGGCTAAAGCACCTGTGAGGTCCTCTCACGTTCTAAAGTTCTCCTACTTGGAGAATAATTTTACTCTTTTAAATGATTGTGGATTCTATTTAAATGATTGTAGACATATTTATGATTGATTTGATGCTGAATTTTTGATTAGCAACAGAACTCCCAATCATGGGATTATTGTTAAGAGAAATTATGACTCAGTTTACAGTTACTGGTCACTAATATGGGGAAAATGGATAGATTCAATAATGACAATATTTGGCTCCAAATAAATTGAGGAGCCTGCAATGTGGGCGTAAGATTGATTTTCATTGATAGAACAACTGGTAGCCATGCTGTATTACCTCTGCACTGGTTGCTATGGGGGAAATGAGAGCAATGAGTATATATCCCTTGGCTTCAAGGAGCTTATAATCTTTGAGGAGACAGATAGACAAAAGGAAATAATTGGATGATGAAAGGAATGCATAGAGCCATGTCTTAAATTATATCACAGGGTTATGTAAGCTTATTTATGGCGCCAGGCTTTTAATAAAGAGGCCTTTCCTTTTATCTTTCTAGATCACAGAGGGAGGCACACCCCTCTGAGCAGCCGTGGGTCAGAGCTGGATTTTGCTGGCCTTTGCTTTCTTCCTTGGCTGTCACTGGGAACTGCTTCAGGAAGCCACAAGTGTCTTTCATGACAGTTTCCTGTGGGGTGTGACACATAGCTTTCCACCCACCTTGAGGCATTTGAAAGTAAAACAAAGTAACCTTCCATTAATGGAAAGCTAGAATTTTCTATCTGCTTATACTTCTGACAGGTTGCTTGATGCTGTCACTGACGGTGTATACATTTTCAACATGCATTTTTAGTTTGTTACTCCTGGATGTATTAATTCCTAACGTTCCTTTTTGATTGCAGTGATGCTATGCTCTTTATACAGCCCTATTCTGGGGGTATGACCCACAGTGTAGAAGCGGCAGGCCTGCCTTTCCAAGAACCTGCATATCTGCTGAAATTTTCATTACATTTTTTTTTTTTATTGTTGAAAGTATTTCATATGTCCCCTTCCCCCACCGCCCCGATTGACCTCCTATGGCTCACTCCCACCCCTTGCCCTAGGCCTTCACCACCCTATGAAATTTTCATTCTGTACCTGGATGTTCAGAGGTCGCAGAGATATAGCCTCTGAGCTTTAAGCCACTTTGATGTTAGAAGCACCTTTATGTGTTGTATGTTCAATGTTTCTCTTTGTTTCCTAGGAGACTGGTTTCAGAAACTTTCAAAATGGGGCATGGAACAATTTTGCTTTTCAGTCATAAGGCCACTGTTTCACAGTGACAGTATGGAACAAGAGGATAGAATTGGGGAGTAGTGCCTGGGATTGAATTCTGATGCCAACATTCTTTTGGACAAGTTTCTTAACCTCTTTGAGACTCAGTTTTCTCATATGTGAAGTTGGGGGAAAACAACCTGATAGGGTTGTTGATAGGATTAAATTAAATAATGTACGTTAAGTGCTTAACACAATGCCTACTATATAATAAGTACTTAATACCTGTTAGCCAACATTATCATAATCTTTATGATCATCATCACCACCACCATTATTGCTATTATCATAATCACCATGACCACAAGCATTGTCATGATTATCAACATCATCATCATTCCAGATCATTGTCTTTATTCTCATCACCATTATCATCACCATTACCACCATTATCATCATCATCATCTCATCATCATCACCATGACTACCACCACTACCATCATCGTCATCATCAGCAGCAGCAGCAGTAGCAACCTGCCTTCCCAGAGACTCTCTTTAGGTCAGTGATGGCGAACCTTTTGAGCTTGGCGTGTCAGCATTTTGAAAAACCCTAACTTAACTCTGGTGCCGTGCCACATACAGAAATTTTTTGATCTTTGCAACTATAGTAAAACAAAGACTTATAGTTTTGATACTTATTTTATATATTTAAATGCTATTTAACAAAGAAAAACCAACCAAAAAAATGAGTTGGCGTGTCACCTCTGACATGCGTGTCATAGGTTCGCCATCACTGCTCTAGGTGCCTGACATAAAACAATATCTGGCAATGATGCAGATATTGGGCCCCTGCTCTGTCCTCTCCTTGGCTGTAGCCACTGTACCTCTGAGGAAGAGTGTGAGCTCCACCTTCTGCCAATCATGATGCATGACCTCTTCTTTGCTTTCTTTCCTTGCATAGTTCTCTACTTGGCTGGCATCCTGATTTTTGGCCTGGCACTGGCCATCCCCCTCTAGAGGGAGGTTGAAGGTTCACATGGTCCAGTCACTGGTAAGGATGTGAATGTGGAGTGGTCCTCTAGGCCTTGCGCTTGCTGCCTGTAGGACTTTGAGAATTTGGTGCTTCCTAGTATCATATCACTGTGGGTTTAGGCCATACTTGCATTGACTTCACTTGGAATTTGAGGGATTTTGAAGCTGATCAAGGAAAAAGATATGTCCACGAGGTGGCAGTAGTACACTCAGGGCTTACATGGGTGTTTCTTGGAAGGTTTGTGTGTGGGGAAAATCCCTTCTAGCAAGAACTGTCCAGAGGCTATGCCATGGGGATCACTACTCAGACAGAGAGGGGAGCTTCTAGGGAGAGGATGATGTCTACATGCTGCTGCTCAGCAGCCCAGCCTGGGTCAGAGGGCTCCAAAGGGCAGCAGCAGCTGGGGATCTGTATAGATCTTATCTATGGCTAGCTGATGCTGGGTATGCAAAGGAAGCAGGCTTTAAATGGCTAAAATCATGCTTATTTGGGCTAACTGAAAATAACTGGATGTGTTAAAATTTCACTGTTTGTCACTAGTGGGCTTTTGAGCTACCACAGACTTGGCGGCTTAAACAACAGACATTTACTACTCACAATTCTGGGGCTGAAGTCCAAGATCAGGGTGCCAGCATGGGAGAGCCTTTGGTGAGGGGAAGGTTCTTCCCCCGAACTGCAGATAGCTGCCTTCTTGCTGTGTCCTCACATGGTGGAGTATGTATTGGGGGAAACAGTCTGGTCTCTTCTTATAAGGGCAATACTCCCACCATAAACACCCCATCCTATGACCTCATCTAAACCTAAACACTTCCCCAAAGCCCCACCTCCAAATATCATCACACTAGGGGACAGGCTTCAAGAAATAAAGTTGGGGGGCACAAACATTTAGTTCAAAATACTTCTAATATAGAACTTTCTTTTCTCCACCAGAGACAATAAATGTAAATATATTTTGAAAAATGGAGAGCATTATATCAATGGAAAAATTTATTTTTATTACTTCTTGAATGGCTACCTTCTAGCTAATCACAAATAGTTTCCGATATGAGGTTTTCTTACAATGCAACCAAATGATGACTTTATCCAGTCTTTCTTCCAGCCTCTCCACTGAAGAATGTGAAAGAACGCCAGCCGCCACAATAAAACCCACACCCTCTGTCCCCTCCCCTTCTGTCTGACGAGAGGAGGAGTGAAAGCACAGGGTGTCAAGCAGGCTATAAACTTTTGAGCTGCTTTCCCTCAACTTTTGGGAGAGCTTCTTTGGGATGACAGGGGGACAAAGGGTTGCAGTGTAAATTACCATGCAAATTGCCACAGTTTGAACTTAAGACACCTTTGTCTGCTGCAGCTCAATGAACTTGAGCTTCTGTGACTCCCACGGAAGGGGAGAGGTGCAGTACCTTCCAGAGCTGAGGCGCTGAACCACCTAAACAACCCCATATGCTTGGCTTCAGCGAGCTCTTGTAAATACATTTGAGTGGCTGCTAAAAGATGACAGCCGAATAGACTGTCGTAAGGTGTTTCCCTGCTGACCTCTCATCAGGTTTCCTCTTTTAAGGCCAGTGGTTGTAGGACAACTCTGAACAGTTCGTAGTGTGATGTCATGAGTCAGTCCTGGAGATGGCAAGCATTGACAACCCTAGATTGTCAACACATAGATGCTGTGTTTGTTTTCCTTTGTTTCCATTCCTTTCTTCCCTCCTTCTGTCTCATTCACTGGGTCAGCAAGGTAATAGATTGCTCACGTGGGCGGACTCCCTCATCTCTGAGGCGGGCATGCCTTCCCCAAGTCTGTGACAAAGAGGCATGACTTCAGAACATTTCCTGTGGGCAAATGCCTCTGACTTTTTGTTGGCTTCTTGCTTCCATTCCCATGGCTACACCAGCAACCATTGAGGCTGCAGTCCACATCCCGAGGTTATTCAAAGCTTTCAACTCATCTTCTCTTTATAGGAAACAACTCGATGAGGGCACAGCCCTAATTTGGGGACAAACAGGGGATCATAGAAAAATGCTCTGAAGAAATTTCTGTACGAGTTTGTAGGGAAGTTTCCAAACAGCAATTAGAGCTGGTCTTGGTCCTGCTTTCCCCCTCGTTCATTGTGGCATAATAGTAACTCAGAGTTGGAGGCACATTTTTTTTTTTAGTGTTAATATTTATTAACATTTATGTGCTGGGCCTTGTGCTGAACATTGTGTATGTTTTATCTCATTTAAACCGGACAGCAATGCTTTAAAGGTAGGGTTCTCCAGATAAACAGAACCAATAACATATACATAATTGGCTCATGTGATTGTGGGGGTAGCAAGTCTAAAAGTCTAAAAGCTGGGGGACAGGCTGGCAGACTGGAGACCCAGGGAATTGTAGATGTTGGGCTAGACGTCAAAGGCAGTCTGTAGGCAAAATTACTTTTTTCTTAGGGGATGTCAGACTTTTTTGTCTTAAGGCCTTTGGCTGGTTCTCAACCTTCCTAATGCCTCGACCCTTTAATACAGTTCCTCATGTTGTGGTGACCCCCAATTTCATTGTTACAAATTGAACATAATTAAAGCATAGTGATTAATCACAAAAGCAGTATGTAATTATATATGTGTTTTCCGACGGTCTTAGGCGACCCCTGTGAAAGGGTCATTAGACCCCCAAAGGGGTCGCGACCTACAGGTTGAGAACCGCTGGATTAGATGAAGCCCACCCACATTATAGAGGGCAGTTTACTTT
The DNA here is from genome assembly GCF_014108235.1 of Myotis myotis. Lineage (NCBI taxonomy): Eukaryota > Metazoa > Chordata > Mammalia > Chiroptera > Vespertilionidae > Myotis > Myotis myotis. Next base: position 23,010,048 of record NW_023416390.1, read on the forward strand.
ACTCAGAATCTACTGCTTTAAATGTTAATCTCATCTATATATATAAAAGCCTAAGGGACTGAACAACCAGTCGACTGGTCACTATGATGCGCACTGACCACCAGAGGGCAGACGCTCAATGCAGGAGCTGCCCCCTGGTGGTCAGTGCACTCCCACAGCAGGAGCACTGCTCGGCTGACCAATGGATGCCAGATATCAGGCTTAGGGCTGGTGAGTGCAGCTGTGGCAGCATGAGCCTCTCTCACCTCTGCAGCAGCACTACTGAGTGGCTGTGGCAGCAGGTGCAGCGGGGCCAGGATTAGCGGGAGTGGTGCTTGGCCAGAGCTCGGGCTCCTCCCCGGCCGCCTGACACTTGGCACACTACTTCATCCCCCATGGGGTCCCAGATTGCGAGAGGGTGCAGGCCAGGCTGAGGGACCCCACTAGTGCAAAAATCTGTGCACCAGGCCTCTAGTCAAAAATAACCTTCATAAGGAAAAATACCACATGATCTCACTCATTCATGGATAATAGAGACCATTATAAACTTTTGAACAATAATAGATACAGAGGCAGAGCTGCCTCAAACAGATTGTCAAACTGCAGCGGGAAGGCCGGGGAGGTTTGGGGGGCAGGAGGTAGGGGGGTAAGAGATCAACTAAAGGACTTGTATGCATGCATATAAGCATAACTAATGGACATAAGACACTGGGGGATAGGGGAGGCTAGGGGACTGTCTAGGGCAGGGGGATAAAATGGACACATATGTAATACCCTTTGTAATACTTTAAGCAATAAAAAAAAAAATAGCCTTCATAGTGACATTTGATCAACTATCTGGGTATCATGGCCTAACCAAGTTGACACACAAAATTAACCGTTATAGTAGATATCATTCTCTTTTTTAGATGTGAGAAAAGAGATCTCAGAGAAATGAGTTCACTTGCAGTGGTAAGCTGAATAATGCCTTCCACCCCAATCCCACCCCCCAAAATATGCTCATGTCTTAATCTCCAGAACCTGGGAATGTTACCTTATATGGTAAAATAGACTTTGTAGAGGGGATTAAGTTAAGGATCTTGAGATGGAAACATCTTCCTGAATTATCCAGGAAGGCCCAAATTAATAACAGGATCCTTATAAGAGGGAGGCAGGAGGGTCAGAGTCAGAGGAGAAGGCAATGTGATGACAGAGGGGAGATGAGAATGGTGCTCTTTAAAGATGAAGGGAGGGGCCAGAAGCCAAGGAATACAGGTGGCCACTAGAAGCTGGAAAGGACAAGAAAATGGATTCCCCCTAGAGCCTTAAGAAGGAACTAGCCCTGCCAACACCTTGAATTTAGCCAGTGTAAGTGAACTGATTTTGGACTTTTTACTTGCAGAGCTGTAAGAGAATAAGTTTGTGTTGTGTTAGGACACTAAGTTTGTGGTAATTTGTTAGAGCAGCCATAGGAAATGAATATACTTGCCCAAGGCCACATAGTTAGTAAATGGTAGAGGTGGGATTTGAAGTCAGGGCAGGCTGAGCCTCAGACATCCAGTGCTATTATCATCATCAGTCTTGTTGATCTGTCCCAAACAATAGTTCTTGGGTCCATTCCTCCTCTCTCCTCCCACAGTCCTTGTTCAGATTTTAACCACCTGCCACTGAAGGTATAGTAACAGGGGACAATTAGTCATACAGGAAAGAGGGACTGGGGTTAGGAAGCAGAAGGGAAAGGAAAATAAGAGTCTCCATTTATTTCTACAATGTGACAGGCACTTTGTAAAGATTAGTGGGTTTAGTTCTCCCAACCTGGAAGGCAGGTACTTTTTAAAATAGTATACTGGTATATTTTTATTGATTTCAGAGAGGAATGGAGAAAGAGAGAGAGAGAGAGAGAGAGAGAGAGAGAGAGAGAGAGAGAGAGAGAGAGACATCAGTGGTAAGAGATAATCATTGATTGGCTGCCTACTGCAAGCCCCCTACTGGGAATTGAGCCTGCAACCCCAGGTATGTGTCCTGACCAGGAATTGAACCATGACCTCCTGGTTCATAGGTTGACGCTCAACCACTGAGCCATGCTGGCCAGGCTGGAAGACAAGTACTTTTATTTTCCATATTTCATAGCTGAGGAAACTGAGACCAAGAGAGGTTAAGTAACTTGCCCAGGGTCACACAGTGAGTAAGTGGCAGAGCTGGGTTTAAACCCAAGATCTGATGCCCACACTTTAACACACTCTCCTCGCCACACTTGAGAATCTTCATCACAGAGCAGCAGAAATGGGATAGGAAAATGTTGGCAGAAATATTTCTTGAGAAAATAAGAAAGCTGAGGCTTCCTGTGTTCTTGCTTTCTTTCCCAGAAACCTCTGTCTCAGGTGGGCAGGCTTCAAATCCAGGACCAGGGCTTCCCTCAGCGTCCTCTCCACCACCAAGCTTTGCCCTTCTTCATCTCATGGCACACATAAACTAATTACTAGAATTCTGCAGCACACCCAAAATATATTATGGTGGTTTTTTTTTTCTGATTTAACACAAATACAAAAACAGGTATAATTTTGATTCATTCACACTGGATGGCTATTCTTTTTTTTGACTTTTAATTTCTTTATTAAGGTATTACATATGTGTCCGTATCCTCCCATTACCCCCCAACTCATGCCCTCATCCCCCTGTTGTCTGTGTCCATTGGTTAGGCTTATATGCATGCATACAAGTCCTTTGGTTGATCTCGCCCCGTTACCCCCACCCTCCCCTACCTTCCCTCTGTGGTTTGATGTTCTGATCAATGATTCTGTCTCTGGATCTGTTTTTGTTCATAAGTTTATGTTGTTCACTATATTCCATAAATGAGTGAGATCATGTGATATTTATCTTTCTCCGAGTGGCTTATTTCACTTAGCATAATGCTCTCCAGTTCCATCCATGCTGTTGCAAATGGTTAAGAACTTCTTTTTATCGCAGTGTAGTATTCCATTGTGTAGATGTACAGCAGTTTTTTAATCCACTCATCTGCTGAGGGGCACTTAGGCTGTTTCCAAATCTTAGCTATGGTGAATTGTGCTGTTATGAACATAGCGTTGCGTGTATCCTTTCTGAATGGTGTTTCTAGTTTCTTGGGACATATTCCTAGAAGTGGGATCACTGGGTCAAATGGAAGTTCCATTTTTAGTTTTTTGAGGGAACTCCATACTGTTTTCCACAGTGGCTGCACCAGTCTGCATTCCCACCAGCAGTGCACGAGGGTTCCTTTTTTCCACATCCTCGCCAGCATTTGTTGTTTGTTGATTTGTTGATGATGGCCATTCTGACAGGTATGAGATGGTACCTCATTGTCATTTTGATTTGCATCTCTTGGATGATTAGTGACTTTGAACATGTTTTCATATGTCCCTTGGCCTTCTTGGATGGCTATTCCTATGTTGGCTGTTATGATTTTTGAATTTTATAATCCAAGGGGAAAGAGGTTAGTGCCCCTAACTAACTAGTCAGGTATTGAATGTTTTAAAAATTCTTGGGACACACCACTTGGAAATTGCTGCTCTGCTTGCTAAGGTGGGTCATGCTCCTCTGGTCAAGGAGGAGCCTTCTATCTGAGTTCTTTCTCCTCTGCCTTCTCATCCTCTTTTTCCCTCTCGGGTCTCTGGCTTCCCTTGGCATCTGCTAAGGTGGCACTTGGGTACTCTTCCCCCGCCTCCCAAATTCTTTTCCTTTTTTCCATTCTTATTGCTGCCATTTCACTTTTATTCTTTGATTCCTGTCATCTACAGAGAGAAGAAGAGAATGTTGAGAGGTAAGGAAACAGAGGGTGAGCCATGGTTTCCAAAGAGTTCCTCCCTTTGCCTGTCACGGGTTAGTGTCCAAGCTCCCATCACCATGGTGAGCTGGGCATCCAGTGACTGAAGATGATTCCTGGCAACCAGGGGTGACTGGAGACATACTACTGATTCTGAGCCGAGCTTATGACTTAATGAAATAGGTTATCAACAACACTGGGCTAAAAATACCATGTTTATATTTGAAATAACTTGTTTTGGCAGTTATAAATGTTCTGTGAAGCCAGCGTAGAATGTCGTCTAGCAGCTCTCAGACAACTGCATAACATTTCAGATGCACACATCATTTTCTATGCCAAATCCAACATGCAATTTCCAGCCAATTCTTCGCTATCCTGAGTAATGGAGGGGAGATTGGGAGCGGTTAAACCAGGGAAGAATCAGCTTAGTGCAGGGTTTCCCAATTGAAAGTGTTACTTTGGAGTAGGTGCTATTGGAAAAAAATGTTCAGAGAAGTTTTCTTTGCCTACCAGGTACCCCTTTGCCCTTGGGTACCAGAGAACTTAAGTGAATTATCTTAACTCCCTCCCTCCCTTCTTTTTTCATCTTTCAAACAGTTATTGAACATCAGTTTTATGCCAGATAGGTTGCTGGGTGCTGGGGATAGTGATAAACAAAACCAACTCGATCTGTGTGCTTCTCCTCCCCAACAAGGAGTTTAGGATGCATTTTGGTGGTAATTAACAAGTGGAAAAAGGAATAAATAATTACAAAGTTTGATGCATGTTGTAAGTAATAACTAGGAGGGGAGGAGGGAGGCTGGAGTAAGGCATCTCCTAGAGCAGACAGGATGGCTTCTTTGAGGGGGCGGCATTTCAGCTGAGCCTGGAAGGGTGGAGGCGGGGATGTTCCAAGCAGAGGAACTAACTGCACTTGGAAATGTCTGAGAAACAGACTGATGGGTTTGAGGAACTGTCTTGATGTATTTTTACTTATGAAATTTCTACCAAGAGCTGGAGGAGGCAAAGCTCTTAAGAGCTTGGCACTGAGTCCTTTCTTTATCTGTCCTTTCCCTCTCCTCTCTCTTTCACTGTCTTTATCTGTCCTTTCCTTCCTTTCCCTCTCTTCTCTCTCTCTCTCTCTCTCTCTCTCTCTCTCTCTCTCTCTCTCTCTCTCTCATCTGCCAAATACCACTACCATTATCGCCTCCACTTACCACTGTCGCCTTACTGTCCTCAGCTCTGAACCCACCCTCCCATTTCTGCTGCACCCTCCACTCCCCTGGCTTCAGGGACTTGCCCAGATATACTGATGAGAAAGCAGATCCTTCTTATCAGCCAGTTTGCCATCACATCTGTCACTCCCAGCCACATAGCTTCAGCATCAGCACTGTGCTCCGCATCATAGCTAAGGGGAAGGTCAGTTACCAGACCCAGCTGCCAACAGCCATCATCTCCATCTCTCCTGTACCCCTCCTGCCCTTCTCACTCCTCTTCCTCCCCCTCTCAGTCTCCTGTGGCAGTTCTGTTCTTTCTCCTTCCACTGCGATGGCATCTCTGCTCTGCCCTACTCAGCCTCAGGGAGGAAAGAACCTTTCTGTTCACAACATGTTATGGTGGAAGGAAGGTGGTCTCTGGAATCAGACCTGGGTTTGAGTTTCAGCTTGACCAATGATTAGCTGAGTGGACTTGGGAAAGTCCCTAACCTCTGGACCACAATGGTCCATGGTTATTATGAGGATTATGAAAATGGTAGATGAGAACCTGTGCCTGGCGCTTAACAGGTGCCTAGTAAAAAGACAATTACTTCTCTCTCTCTACCCCTGTGGACGCTGGTGACTCATAAACAAGAAATGAACCAACATACCATTGCCTGCACCCACACTCAGCTGTCCACCGTGTATTAACACCTCCACTGCCAAGGCATCATCATAGAAACAACTCAAGGTTTCCCCCAGTGCTGTTTAAAATTTGTGGTTAATGATGCTTAATATTTTTAATCACATAAATAGGACATTAATAGATTCTTGTAAAAATACAATCAACAGATAAAATGGAAAGTTCTTTTCAACCATTACTACCCTCTGTAACTATTATTAACAGTTTAGTTTAGAATATTACCTTCTGAACTTTAAAATATACATTTATATAGGAATGCGTGTAGTTTTGTGTTTTTATTTTTTAAACTAGAGGCCCAGTGCACAAAAATTCATGCACTCAGGGGAGGTCTCTCAGCCCAGCCTGCGCCCTCTTGCAGTCCAGGACTCCTCGGGGGATGTCCACCTGCTGGCTTAGTCCTGATCCCTGGGGAAATGGGCCTAAGCTGGCAGTCAGACATCCCTCTGGCAGCCCAGAAGCCCTCAGTCGAACATCCTTAGTGCTGCCGAGGAGGTGGGAGAGGCTCCCACCACTGTTGCTGCACTTGCAGCCATCAGCCCGGCTTGTGGCTGAGTGGAGCTCCCCCTGTGGGAGTGCACTGACTACCAGGGGACATCTCCTGTGTTGAGCGTCCATAGCAACTGGTGATTCCTGGTTGTTCTGCTATTAGGGTCAATTTGTATATTATGCTTTTATTATATAGGATAACTGGTATACTGTAATATGTATCTCAAAGTAATATTATACTGCAACTTATGTTCTTTTTTTGACAGTGCATACAGAACTATATTTTTTTGTTTAGAAGTTGATTATTTATTTATGTATTTAAAAACATTTTTATTGATTTCAGAGAGGAAGAGAGAGATAGAAACATCAGTGATGAGGGAGAATCATGGATCGGCTGCCTCCTGCATGCCCCACACTGGGGATCGAGCCTGCAACCCAGGCATGTGCCCTTGACTGGAATCGAACCCGGGACCCTTCAGTCCACACGCCGATGCTCCATCCACTGAGTCAAACTAGCCAGGGCTGATACTTTATTTTTAATGTTTTATTACGGAAAATTTTAAATATATGCAAGTAGAAAGAATAATATAAAGAACCGCAAGTGCCTATTACCCAGCTTCAACAATGATCAGCTCATCCAATCTGAAACATCTAATTCCACTCACTTTCTTCTACTATATCACTTTAAAGCCAATCCCAGATATAGCATTCCAACCAAAAATATTTCTTTATGCCTCGCTAACAGATAAGGGCTATTTATAAATATAAACACAATACTAATGCCACACTGAAAAAATGAACAATTTCTTAATATCAGCCGTTATCTAGTTTAAAAATTATTTGTTCCAGTGTCCTATTAAGATACAGACATTTTAATTGGTTGATGTATCTTTTAAGTTTCTTTTATCCTATAGCTTCCCCCTCCATTTCCTCTCTCTCTCTATCCTTGCAATTTGTTTGTTAAAAAGACCTACCTTTTTACCTGCTGCATAGTTATTCTCCAATGGTTTATTTTCTCATTCTCCTATTGGGGGGCATTCCGATTGTTCTCTAACTCCTACTGTCAGACAAAAGTTCCAGTGAACATGCCATCCTTGCTCCAGGGCAGCTGAAAAGAAGTGGATATGCAAAGTTGAAGGGTGGGCACCTTATAGTTGACTGAACCATATAAAATTTGCCCAGGTCAAAGATGGTTGAATATTGGCAATTTCATATGGTTCAACCCAATATTTTTCAATTGAAATTGCCAACTCTCCTTTAAACATATTGCATCAATTTACCCTCTTCCACGTATAAGTGTACCCATTTCCCTATCTTATCACCACAGTTAGAATAACCAGTGTTTAGAATGTTCTGTGAGTCTGATAGGGAAAGAATGGCTTTTACTGTGCTTTTCAATGATGCTCAGGAGCCATGTGCCAGGCACAGTCTGGGATTCTTTTCCTCTGGGAGTCAGATCCCCAGGGTGTGAACCCACACAAGAAGGGCACTATTGCTTCCGGGCTGTGCCCAGATCAAGGGAGTGATCCACTGGGGGGACGAGCTGTAGGCAGAGAGTGCATAGGTTACATTTTCAGGTGGATCCTTCTTTTCACTCCTGCCCTGAGCTGTGACCCCAAAAGGTGCGCATATCTGGTTGAAATATGAATTCATTCAGCTGAAGCCAGTTGGCTCATAGCTTGTGGCTAGTAAGTAATCTCACCCATCCCCTTGCCTCTGTTAAGGCACCTGCTTTGGCTGGTGAAGAGAGGTGACAGGCTATAAACTGGAAGGACACCTGGGCACTGCAATGACTGTATCCCTGCTGTATCCCCAGGCTGCCATTCTGTGTCTAAGAAATTTCTAGCACCTGTTTCCCTAGTTAAGAGACACGATGGGGAGGGAGAGGCATGGGGATTGCAGTTGTGAGTAGGGGGTACTATGCAAACTGGTGGATGGAACACTGGACCGAAAGTCAGGAGACCTAGTTTCAGACCCTCTTTTGCCCCTTAGAGCATTGTGACCAGGCCGCTCTCTCCATCAATCTATGCTGTAGTTGTCTGGAAAAGGGGCCATGAGAGCCTGCACACCCGGGCCTCCCATGCCTGACTCTTTCCCCTCCCCGTGACTCAAGTCTGTGAAGGCATTTGGAAAGCGACTGCGTGCTCTGCAAAAGCAAAACGCGGTGTGCAAAACCCACAGATTCTGCACACCAGAGGAATGCCCCCTTTCCTGGTAATTATACAGTAATTATTCACGTAAGAAGGATTTCCTTTGTTACATTTCATATATTTGTCACAGTTGATGGCCTTTTAATAGTGGCATTGAGTTTGTGTACAGAAAGGTTATTCATTTTAAGATTTCTGGGCCTTAATTGTTATTTGTTTTGCTTGGTTCCAGTGCGCCATGAATTAGTGATATCCACAGAGCATATTTGTCTTGGCACCATGGCGTATTGTCTGCAGCGAGTGCTGTTTGGCCTGGCACCGGCCTGGATTTCCCCATCTGTTTCTGATGTTTACATTGTTAAAGATACGATAGACACGGAGGACACGGCCACATGCAGAGAGGGAACTTTTTTCCACTCCAGTGCATCAAACAAGGTCTGAGCCTGTAATAAGCACAGCCCTAAATTACACTTGAGCCTGAAAATGGCCAGCCCCAGCCCTGGGGAGGGCATTGATTGCTGGGCCCGGGGGTATTCAGTCCCAGGAATGCTTGTAGCCGGCTCAACAGCTCAATCTTGAGAAACTCATTTTTGCCTTGTATTTGAAAAGGAGAACTGCACAAACTGCATTCTAAATGGTACTCCTGGGAGCTCCTGAAAGCCAGGCATGGGGAGGATAAGGTGATCAGTCCCCAAAGAATCCTGATGCTGTGTCCTGGGCCAAATCCATCCCAGAGGTCAGTGACCTGCGAGGCACGGGTGCTTTCTGTCAGCTCTGTGGACGGCTGGTCCTAACTTCCAGAGCGATTCTCCCACATCCACTCTGCCTCCTACCCTCCCATTTAGACTCCTTATGTAGCCAGAGTGATCTCAAAATTGAAATCTGACCCTGCCACTCTCCTTTAAACCCATTGCTGGCTTCCCATTGCTCTTTGGAAAAAGGTAAAACTCCACTTGTGGCTTACAAGCCCCTGCCTGCCTTTTCAACCTCGTGTCACACCATGTCCCTCCTCAGGCTTATTTTTCCAGTCACTCTAGCTTTCTGGTCCTTTCATTGTATGCTCTGGGATACCTTCTGTTACAGGGTCTTTGCGCATGCTTATTGCCTTTTACAGTTGCAATTTTACATTTGTGAGTGTAACTATTTGATTAACATCTGTTTCCTTTACACTGTTAGACTAAAAAAAGTTCACTCTTTTTGTTCACGGTTGTATCTCTATGCTTAGCATGGTACTTGACACTCAATAGCACTTGTTAAATAAAGGAATGAAGGAAGGATTAGAGGAAAGAAGGAAGGATGACATGCCGTGGTCAACATTTGTATACTTACTTTACAGGAGCATATCCAGCTTGTCATACTAACTGGTAACTTCTAATGTTTAATAAGAGAAAATATTACTTGGGCAGCCCTGTTGTCTGCATTTTAAAAAATCAAGATCTTAATATTCTAAAGAGAATAAAGATTTGCTCCATTAGCCTAACCGGTTTGGCTCAGTGGATGGAGCGTCGGCCTGCGGACTGAAGGGTCCCAGGTTCGATTCCAGACAAGTGCATGCACCTTGGTTGCGGGCACATCCCCAGTAGGGGGTGTGCAGGAGGCAGCTGATTGATGTTTCTCTCTCATCGATGTTTCTAACTCTCTATCCCTCTCCCTTCCTCTTTGTAAAAAAAAAATATATATATTAAAAAAAGATTTGATCCATTATAAAAGCTTCCATATGGCTTTAAGAATTAGTTCTAATAAAATGATGAATGGCTCTTCACTCCATTAACAAATGATCACTAATTTTAATTCATATGTCTGACATCTGCTCCTGACCTTTGTCCTTCCAAGTGTAACTAAAATAATTTCGAGACACTAATTGGAAAGAATATATGCACCCCTATGTTTATTGCAGCATTACTTATGATAGCCAAGATTTGGAAGCAGCCCGAGTGCCCATCAGTAGATGCGTGGATAAAAAAAAAAAGCTGTGGTACAGTTATACCATGGAATACTACTCAGATGTAAAAAAGAAGGAAAGCTTACCTTTTGTGACAGCTTGGATGGACCTTAGTATTATGCTAAGTAAAATAAGTTAGAGAAAGACAAGTACCTTATGACCTCACTTATGTGTGGAATCTAATGAACAAAATAGACAAACAAAATAGAAACAAACTCAGATACAGGGAACAGACTGACAGCTGTCAGAAGGGAGGGAGCTTGGGGGCCCGGGTGAAAAAAGTGAAAGGGATTAAGCAGTGAAAAAACCTCATAGACACAGACAAGAATATGGTGATTATCAGAGGGGAAGGGGGAGGAGTGGGGAGAGGTAGAAGTGGGTAAAGGGGGGATAAATAGTGATGGAAGGAGATGACTTGGAGTGGTGAACACACAATATAATATACAGATAATGCATTATAGAATTGTACACCCAAAACCTATATACTTTTATTGACCAATGTCACCTCAATGAATTCAATAAAAATTAAAAAAAATTGTAAATATACAATGCTTCTGTGGCCTTTTGGCTTTTGGGCCATATTAGTTTTAAGTATCCACTCAGAAGTTGGTGAGATTTCAAGGAGCTGGAAAAATCTTCATTTTCACTCTCATGCCCCAAAAGAATCTAATAAAATATGCCTGAGATTCCTATAAGACACAAATATTTTCTCTCACAATTAGAAGGGGCTATAAATTTAAATGCTTTTGGAAGAGGAGATGATTGAATTCCTGCTAAAGTGTGAATGACTGACACAAGGTCCTTTCCCAAGAGAGTTTTGGTATATTAAAGGTCCTGTGCGCCTAGAGTAAGGAAAAGTATGCAGAAAGGGGAAGCTTAACAATAATGCTCTGTTGCCTGGACATTTCCAGAATGCGTAGTCCTCATACCTTATTAAGCCCTGTAGCAGGCGGCGTGTGAAAGGGGTTAGCTCTCAGAAATTTGTGCCGAGGCTGTCCCAAGGCTCAGCTCTAGAATTAATCATGGAAAACCCATGGAGGGTGACCTTCTGCATGTCTGCAAGAGTCCCCATCCCTGGCATGCAAGAGAAAGCTGGCCTCCATACACCAGGTCAGAAAACACTGCAAAGCCACTCCCTTATTAAACCTCTCATATCTCTTTCTGGGAGAAAACAAACTTTATTGTGGATGAAATAAAAATTTTAATACACTTGGGAAAATCTCCCCAAGTGAAGTGTTTTCTATATACCTGGGCCTAACTTGTTACAGGACAATTTTATTGTAATAGGGCCCATGATCCCAGAAACCAGGTTTTTATCCAGAGGCTATTCTACTTTTATAACCACATCAAATTGATGGAACATATGAGCTTATGATGATTTCGTTTCTCAGATCTGTCGTGTTTGTGAAGCCAATTTCTGCTCTTGACACAGGTTCAGTCATGATCTTGCTATGTCTGGGGAAAGAATCTTCTTCCCCACTTCCCTTCCTACTTTGTTCCCTTCCTCTTTCTCAATCTCTCTGTCGTTCTCTTATAAAGCCTCTAACCAAAGGAAGGATCTCAGAGTTTTCTGGCAATCTGCTCTCCCCTTGGAAGCTAGGGGAATAGTACTGGTCCTGCTGATTCTGGGAAGAGAGGGGAGAACTTTCCCGATCTAACTTCCCATCTTCTATTCATGCTCCTGCTTTTATGGGTGGTGGCACGGGTGGGTGGGAGAAAGTGTTTCCCTGGTTTCAGGCCACAAAGAGATGACTGTGATGACTGTGATGTAGTAACTATGGTAGAGGTGTTGGTTTAGGTAAGAAGTAAGAAGCCATCAGCATCTTTTCTGTTTTCTCCTGGGGCCTCTTTCGCTGTTGAATACAGCAAAGCTGTAACTTTCCTTGACTTGAAGTGGCTAGTTCCAAGTTAGTGACTTAGTTGTTATATTCTTCCAAGATGTGACCCCTTCTATCAATTAGCTTGCAAATCTTTAATCTAAATGTTTAAAATATTACCTTGGAACATCTCTTGGCATGCTACATTCAACAGAAAGGGCAATCATTTCTGGCCTTAAAATCAACTAAATTGGACTTGTATTCAAATCCTCCTATAATGACTACACTGTATTAGATGAGGCACACCTTTTACAATCGGTTGGGAGAAATAAAATTCCATATGTGCCGGGGTCCAGCCCCAGCGGGTCCAGGGGTCCCCAAAGGTGTGGACGGAGTCGGCGAAGAAGAGAGGACACGGAGACAGCATTCAGTTGATCAGCAGCCTAGCCAGGATCTCTAGCCAAGTTCTGATCAGGATCTCCAGCGAAGTTCTGGTTCAGGATCTCCAGCCAGGTTCAGTTACCAGGTTCTAGTCAGGTTCTCTTGCCAATTTCTGTAGTCAGGTTCAGTCCAGGATCTTTTGCCATGTTCTCTTGCTAGGTTCTGTCTCTAGGTTCTGAGGCCAGTTTCTGTCCAGGATCTTTTGCCATATTCTCTCCAGCGAAGTTCTTCTGTCTCTAGAGAATGTTCTGTGTAGGTTCTGTGCCTAGGTTCTGTCTCTCTTGGTTCCGTATTCTAAGTTCTGTCTCTTGCTGTCTTATTACATCTGTATTTATACCAGTTGATTCAATCCTACCAATCTCTATTACAAAGGTTAGGGCGTTTCTTATCTCCATTCCAGGGAGTAAAGATTATGTAGCTTAAGCATGATTGTTCATAGTTAAAGTGATTAATTACCCGCCTGGCACTTAGTTAAGAGGTTTTATTCCCTCCCTAACTTCAGGGGAAAATCCCTACCTGGGGAAACAACCTTTCTCAGAGACCCCAAGAAGGTGAGCAAACATATTAAGAACAGTATGCCATATATGCCAGGTCCTTTGAAACAGCAAGGATGGACCGGCTCCTGGCAAATTCCCCCTTTTTTATTTTTTAAAAGCAGGCATTAAAAAGAAAAACCTGAAATGCTCTTTTGTATCCATTTTAAGAGTAGGATTGGCGCTTTCTGCTATTACCTGAGTCCTGATCTATCACCCCAGGGAGAGCTTGCCAATCCTGCACTTTCCCGGGGTGGAAAGGCTGCAGTGGGGTTAAGGATAAGGCTCCTTGGGCCAACCTCCTCCCATGCCTTTACATTTACCTTTCCTTCCTCAGAAAAGCATGGACATACTTGTATAAAACGTTCTGTCTGACTGGGAGTAACCTTAATTCCTCTGCTAGCAAGCATATGTGTTAAAAGATCAATACAGAGTCTTATTTCTTTAGACTCAGTATGGCACATCTTAATCTAAAGATCAATACAGAGTCTTCTTTCTTTGGACTCAGTATGGCACATCTTCTCAATCTAAGTTCTGTACTATCTACCTTCTTACCCTACTTATCCTCTATAGGGGGGTCTGCAGTACCCTGGTGGAGTCCTATCCGTCCCGAGTGTGGGGTTCTCAATGGGTGGGGGGGCTTACCCAGGGGAATCCTGTTCCAGGGGTTCCCAAAGGTGTGGACGGAGTCGGCGAAGACTATCCACCCTCTTCCTACGGTGGAGTCCTATCCGTCCCGAGTGCAGGGCGCTTACCTAGGGGTCCCTGTTCGGGCGCCAGATGCTGGGGTCCAACCCCAGCAGGTCCAGGGTCCCCAAAGGTGTAGACGGAGTCGGCGAAGAAGGAATGACACGGAGACAGTGTTCAGTTGATCAGCAGCCTAGCCAGAATCTCCAGCCAGGATCTCCAGCCAAGTTCTGGTCTGGATCTCCAGCGAAGTTCTGCTGTTTATTGTCTTGTTACATCCGTATTTATCCCAGTTGATTTTAATCCTGTCAATTTCTATTACAAAGGTTAGGGCGTTTCTTATCTCCATTCCAGGGAGTAAAGATTATGTAGCTTAAGCATGATTGTTTGTAGTGATTAACTGCCTGCCTGGCACTTAGTTAAGGAGTTTCATCCCCTCCCTGACTTCAGGGAAAAATTCCTACCTGGGGAAACAACCTTTCTAGGAGAGGCATCCCCTCCCTGACTTCAGGGAGAAATTCCTACCTGGGGAAACAACCTTTCTCGGAGAGGTGACCTTGGTTAAAACACACAGCGCTAAGGGGAGCAAACATATTAAGAACAGTATGCTATATACGCCAGGTCCCTTGAAACATATGCTGTGCAGATGTTTCTTTCCTGCAGCGACTGTGTCAAGCAGCAAGGATGGACCGGCTTCCGGCACATATGTAGAAAGTTGGATGGCTAGGTGGAGGAAAAAAACCCTATATTTTTCTTTGTAAAAACCTATTCCAGTGTACTTAGCTGTATGTTCTAGAAACAGGCAAATAGTTTTCCCCAAAGTAAATAATTCCATAAGAGGTCTAGTTGGGGGAAAATGCCACCTTCCAGAAGTAACCACTGTTACTATTCTTCCAGATGGTTTTCTATGCAAGTATCTTTATATTTTTCAAAAGTCATCCCATAGTACACACATATTATCTTCTCTTTTTGAAAAATCCATACAATTTTTTTAGTACATCATAAAAGTTTTACATTTCTTTCTTTTTATTACTTAATTTTTTCCCAGTTACAGTTTACATTCGATATTATTTTGTTATATATATTATCTTGTTAGCTGCTTTTTTTACTTAACAATAGTCTGTGGATATGTTTCCATAACAGTATATAAAAATCTACACCTTACATCTTATTTTTAAATGGCTGCATAGAGTCTAGTTGCACATTAATTTACTTAACAGTCTTCTGTTGAAGTTGTTTTCTATTTTCCACTGTTATAAATAACTGAGGGATAAACATAATTTTTACAGCTTTTTAAAATATGGCCAATGATTTTCATAGAATGAGTCTTAAAATCCCTGGGTTAAAGATACCCACTTAGCATACATGAATATATGCCTGTTATACAAATTCAGGAAAATACTCCTCCAATCCTAGCCCCTCTCCTCCTTGTAGTTAGTGTAGTATATATTTGCATGTATTTTGTTAAGCTAGGGTTTCACTAAAGATTAGTGAGACACAGGAAGGATAATGTCCCATTGAAAAACAACAGCCACAACTCCTATTAGGCATTTTTCTTCTGATTCCTCTTTTGTTTCTCCTATCCTACCCTCTGATATTACTCAGCTATTCCTTTCAGCAGTCTCTATCTGGGTGCCAACATGTCCTTTAATCATTCAACAAACATACAGTGCTACCTATTCTAAGTTGTAGGGAGAGAGAGAGAGAGAGAGAGAGAGAGAGAGAGAGAGAGAGAGAATAAAGAAAGTGAATATTGAGATCTTTTTGAATATTCCTGAACTTCTGTTATATTGTTTTAGTTATTGTAGCTTTATAGTACACCTTAATATTCGGTAGGGCAAAGCCCTTAGAACTGTTATTAAGGGGATCAAAGAGAGATACAGGGCCACGATCAGGAGAAAGGGGGGAGCCTAGAGGGACTTACTGGGGGGCCTAGAAAACTCTCTTCTGATTGGTACATATTTTGGCACCAAGTGAACTTTCCCAACTTCCCGGGAGGGAGCAATGCTGACTCCATGTAGGAGAAACCTGAAGCATGTTTAGTCAAAGCAATTTGCTCTCCTCTCATGTCTAAAAAGAATTGAGTGAAAACAGCATGTCTGTGCGGCTGAAATGATAAGTCCCTGGAACGAGGCAAGGTGTTTAGCCAGGATAATAATCACCTTGAATTCTAATGCTGAGGAGTGCAGTCCATTGATGTGAAATTGATCATGATGAGGAGAAAAATCATCAAATCACTCAAGCCAACTTGGTTCCCTTGAATATCGCCCAACTATGAAATGCTCACATTTCTTAAGCAGCGTTTAAAAAATTTTGATTCTTAACAAGATCTATTTCCTTTTGAAATTGAAATAAATATTGACTTTTGATTGTTGTTGTAGATGAATAATTTGTGATATAGAGTCTTGCCATTTTTGAGTTTTAACCTACTATTGTACTTCCTAGCCTCAGTAGAAATTGATTTCGAAAGTCAAAGGATACAATTTTGTTGAACAGTTTTCATTTTACAATGATAGCGTAGTAGTAAATGAGGGCATTAGAATAAACATCATGAAGTCCTGGCTGTGAGCATCAATAGTGTTTTTTTAAAAAATAGCTATTAGAGTTATTGAGCTTTCCATTTTACAATACAATTTGTGATTACGCTGGAGTGAGCAGAAAAGAGGAGGCTCTGTTAATATGGATTAGTTGTTGATGCATTAAGGAGACATATTAGATTCAGAATCCAAGATTTTGGATTTAGATCTAGCCCTACTAGCTGTGTTTCCTCAGTATGCCATTTCTCTTCTGTGAATCTCAGTTGTATTGTTTGTAAAATAGGGAGAATAAGACTTGCCTTATTCTTCTAAGAAATGTGTGAAAAGCCAATTTGTAAAAGGCAAAGCATGATCCATCTTGTTCAAGATACTGTTCAGAGATTACACTTATAAAATCCAAAGCAAATATCCAGGGTACAAAACATTGGTCAAATTCCTTCTGAGTGGTACTGAATCCAGTAATTAATTTTTGGACCTGATTAAAATAGTCCCAATTCACAATACGTTATCATTTGTAGTGACAGTCATCTCATGAGCAAATCCAGGCTTTTCTCTGAATTTATTCATTTGTTTTTTCCTAAGAACAATCAATTGCCCTTTGGTACCTGGGCATGGGAGACCCAATAGTATAGGTCAGTGGTTCCTAAACCTACATCTCCATCAGACTTACAGGGAACCTTCAAGAAATGCTAATTGTAAGTTCTCACTGTACATCTCCTGAATGAGAGTCCTCAGAGGCTGAGGCCCCCAAATCGGTGCTTCTAACCAGCTCCCAGTGCTTCAGATGTGTAGCCAGATGTAGGGCTACACCCAGTGGAAGGAACCAGGAGACAGAGATTCTATTTCTGGACCTGTCAGGCACTAGTTGAGCTTCACTGGGTCTCACTTCCGTCATTAGTAAAGTATTTTTGAGCTGTGATAAAAAGAAATTCAAGAGCATGACCCAGTGATCCACTTCTTGGAATATATCCTAAAAACCCCAAAACATCAATCAGAGAGAATATATGCACCCTATGTTCATAGTAGCATTATTTACAATAGCTGAGATTTGGAAACAGCCCAGGTGCCCACCAGTAGATGAATGGATAAAAAAGCTGTGGGACATTTACACTATGGAATACCATGCAGCTGTAAAAAAAGAGGGATCTCTTACCCTTTGGATAGCATGGATGGACACGGAAAATATTATGCTAAGTGAAATAATGAACAAAATGAATTGACCAACAAAATAAGACCTAAAGCATGGAGGCATGGAACAGACTGGCATACCTCGATATGGGGTTGGGGGGATGAGAAGAGATGAACCAAAGAGCTTATATACTTATTAGAGGCCCGATGCACAAAAATTTGTGCACTTGGGGGGGGGTCCCTCAGCCTGGCCTATGCCCTCTTGAAGTCTGGGACCCCTCGGAGGATGTCCACCTGCTGGCTTAGGCCCGCTCCCTGGGGGATCGGGTCCAAGCTGGCAGTCAGACATCCCTCTGGCAGCCCGGCAGCCCTTGGCGGATGTCCACTTACCAGCAGGGAGCAGACCTAAGCTGCAGTCGGACATTCTTAGTGCTGCTGAGGAAACAGGAGAGGCTCCCACCATCACCGCTGTGCTGGTAGCCATCAGCCTGGCTTGTGGCTGAGCAGAGCTCCTTCTGTTGGAGTGCACTGACCACCAGGGGGCAGCTCCTGCATTGAGCATCTGCCCCTGGTGGTCAGTGTGTGTCATAGTGACCAGTCATTCCCAGTCGTTCTGCTGTTAGGGTCAATTTGCATATTACCCTTTTATTATATAGAATAGAGGCCTGGTGCACGGGTGGAGGCCGACTGGTTTGCCCTGAAGGGTGTCCTGGATCAGGGTGGGGGTCCTGTTGGGGTGCCTGGCCAGCCTGGGTGAGGGGCTAATGGGTGTTTGCAGGCTGGTCAAGCCCCCGAGTGGGACCCTCACCCCATGGGGGTTTGGCCAGCCTGGGTGAGGGGCTGAGGGCCATTTTCAGGCTGCCCAAGCCCTCTTCAGGGTGGGGATCCCCACTGGGGTGCCTGGCCAGCCTGGGTGAAGGGCTGATGGCTGTTTTCAGACTGACCAAGCCGAAGCTCCCAGCCTTTCCTTTTTTTTTTTTTTTTTTTTTAATTCGTTCCAGCTCTGTGGCCATGGCGACTGGAAGCAGGTATCTGGGGGTTATTTACCTTCTATAACTGAAACTTTGTTGCCTTGAGAGGAGGCAGCAGCTGTCCAGGAAGCTTGGCTTCTTCTATCGCTGGGGCAACCAACAATCTTGCTCGCTCCAGCTCCGTGGCCATGGCAGCTGGAAGGAGGTATCTGGGGTTTATTTACCTTCTATAATTGAAACTTTGTTGCCTTGAGAGGAGGCAGCAGCCAGCCGGGAAGCTTGGCTTTCTCCATCAATGGGGCAACCAAGCCTCCTGCTTGCTCCAGCTCCGTGGCTGCCGGCCACCATCTTGGTTGGGTTAATTTGCATACAGTCTCTCTGATTGGCTGGTGGGCGTGGCTTAAGGCATAGCGAAGGTATGGTCAATTTGCATCTTTGTCTTTTATTAGTGTAGATATGAATAGTCCATGGATGTGGGCAATAGGGTGGTGAAGACCTGGAGGGGTGGGTAGGGGCTGGGAGGAGTAAGGGGAAGGGGAGAGATGGGAGATATCTATAATACTATAAACAATAAAAATATATTTAAAAACAAAACAAACAAAAAACAAACCCAAGAGCAGAAGAACTTCAGATTTGTAAACAATGAAATGTTTAAAGCCAGTCTAAAGATTTAAACTGTCCTGAGAAGCCCTCATTGCTTTTGTTTAATATTCTGGATTCTGGAAGCTCTATCTGAAATGAACTCTGTAGCTAAAGAAGTATGGAACCCACTGAGCCTCTGTGACCTCTACATTACCTCCTGGCTCTGACAATCTCTGGCTCTATAGTCACAGTTAAAATGCTCTCAGAGAAGGTGGTAAAAACTTCTTTCTTTTGTTTCATGTTCTGGTTATTAAAAGTCAGCACAAATCTCAGCAACGCTGAGAGACCAGCTTTGAGAATAATTTGGATCTTCAAAGAATACTCCTTTGCCTCCTTGAAAAACTTGTGTGTTAAAGCAATTAAATGTTATTTGAAGGAAAGAAAAAGTGCAAGCTGATACTGAATAACAGGAATAGTGTTAAAAAACAGAACGGTCCTTACCCTGGGATCAAAGCCAGGGAGAGGCAGAGCGATCGTGTGCAGAGGGTGTGCAGGGGATAAGGGGAGAGAGGAAGAAAGGGAGGCGTTAGAATGCTTCCGGCTCAATTAAAGATGCGAATGTGCAATTTGGGGATAGTCTTCTGAATTCAGAACAATAGCTGGCAACAGAAACATGAATGGCCCCATGAGAACTCACAATGCAAGAAACACTGCATTATGCATCTCTGTTCAGACAAGGGGACCAAATAAAGGAGCAAAACAAACAAGTGGACATGATTGTTCGTTATTCAAGGGAGCCGCAGACCATTTAGCATATGGGGTGTGAGATTCCAGAACGCATAGGAGATCTCATTTGGAGTGACTGTTCTTATTTCAGAGACCTGGGGGCCAGAGGAGAATGGGTCTGCCAGAAATTGCACTCTCCATTTTTGATACAGAACAGTATTTCTCAGCTTCGCATCCCCCAAGTTATTCACCAAACTTGGCTCCAGTAGACATTTATTGTTTCCAAAGCCCAAATCTCTCCCACAAAGGACAAAGACATGCTGTTACTGGAAACAGTTTGAAAATATGCTACAGACTGGAGAGAACCCACCAAAAAGAAGGTGTAAAAGTCTTTTGAGTAACATTGGGAATGAGTGCAGAGTCCCCACGTATCAGTGGGGCATGTGATGCTGGTGCTTTTGTTGCCCTGTTTGTGGAGCTGTTAGAGAACAGGGAAGATTGGGCTGTGGCACGTGGGGCCTATGAGAGGGAACCACATCACATGGCTTAGATGCAAGAGCTCATGGAGCACCATGCTCTCTGGGAACAGAGAGAAGAAACAGGGCATAGGCATTAAAAAAAATCTAACTCTCCAAGTTTGTGTGCACTTAAGAAATTCATTCATTGGTTCTGGGTCACGTTACAAGGGGCAGAAAGAGAAATTCTCAGGCCAAATACATTGGGGAACAGGTTTTTTTATTGCAGGACTTTTCATAACCTTTGGTATTCTAGGAAAGGGATATTGTAGGCAGCATTTTCCAAGTGTATCTGCTCATGGAAACATTTATTTGCATGGCATCTCTTGGGACTAATGTTCCATGGAACACACATCACAAAGAAAAGAAGCAGGGTCAAAAAATCTTAAGGACCTTGGAGTCTGTTTCCTCATGTTAGAAATGAAATTATAGATCCTGAGAGAAAAAAAGGATTTTCCCAGGATTGCACAGATGGTTTTTGGCTCACATTGGATGAGAAACCAGGGTATCACATAGAAAGTAATAGTCGTAGAAATCCCAGTATATCTCTTTCTACTACATCACATGTACTTGCCATTGCCCCTTTGTACTGGGGCTCAAAGCTATTCTACAGTAAAGCTGAGATCAGGAAGGACAGGTAATCAGGGGTCAGATTTTGGAAGGATTTAAATGCCAGATATTTTGGGTTGTGTGTTCTATTTCCATCTTGGCACTTACCACAGTATATCATCACTGTCTCCAGTGGCAGGTTATGTTACTTTGCTCACAGTTCTTGTTCTTTTCTCACGTCTGCTATGGTGGGTGGAGTCCATTTTGCTGTCTCATTGATGTTGGGCTTGGCCTATGAGAGGGAACCACATCACAGTGTTATGGGCTGAATTATGTGCCCCCATTTATATGTTGATGTCCTAACCCCCTAGTACCGCAGAATGTGACTGAATTTGGAGATAGGGCCTTCAAGGAGGTAATTAAGTTAAAAGAAGTCACTAGGGTAATTAAGTTAAAATAAGATTACTAAACTAATATGACTGGTGCCATATTATGACATCTACAAGCCAAGGAGGGAGGCCTCAGAAGAAACCAATTCTGCCCATACCTTGATCTTGGACCTCTAGCTTCCAGAACTGAGACAATCAATTTTGTTATTTAAGCCGCCCAGTTTGTGATACTTTGTCACAGCAGCCTTAGTAAACTAATGTGATGTCTAAGATAGTGTTCATGATTGGTAGGTGGCTGTCATCCAGGAGTCATCAAGAACCCTGGTCTTTCCCATGTTGTGGCTCTGCTATCTTCAGTACATGACTTCTAAGGTCACTGTGCCTGTCTACAAAAAGATGGTAGAGGGAAAAGCATGGAGAAATACAAGTAAATGATTTTATATGCTACATCTGAACATGGCATACACCACCTCCACTCAAATTCCATTGGTTAGAACTCAGTCACATGGGCATACCTAACACAAAGGATGCTGGGAACTTAGTCTGGCTGGAAGGAGAGGAAATGGATTTGAAGATTAGCTGGTCAGTCTTGGCTATATCTCTTAATTACAATGTGGGGTAGGTAACATGAGAAAGAGGAAATAATTTATCTCAGATCGTCCCATCGGCCACAGTGGTTAGGCTGACTTGAATGAGGTGAGGATTTGTCCGGGTTCTCAGATAAACAACCACCCAGGGAGTGTGTCTCCTCCTTAATAAAAAATTCACTTTCTTACTCTGTGGGTGCCCTGATTGAAAAATTGCACTGATTCCTACACCCAAAGAAGCTAATGGCACCTCTATTTCTGATTGGTATTTATTTGGTGACAACTGATTGAGACTCAGTCTGCTGGAAATGAGTTAAGTATTAGCTGGAGGAACAACCTAGACCCACACTTAGAAACACTGATTATTATTACTTTTAATGTCGGTGGCCTGGTTTAACTTTCTTTGTAAAATAAAACCCCGAATTTGATAGTAGCTCCTACTTTAATATGATAGTGGTGTTTCGACTCCCTTGCTTTTCTCTTTATCCTGCAAAATGCTGAGTCTAACTTAGCCCTGTTTAAGCCTGAGACAATTTAAGGGTGCTTTTTTCCTTTCCATTTTAGGCAAAGAGGTGAATTTCATTGGATTATCATCAAATCATCTCTTATGGGGAGCATTTGTTCTAAGCGCAGGGGTAGCCCCCCAGTGTCACTATCCCTGACATTTACAACACTCATCTTTGTTTTCAGCTGTTCGATTCTCCCGCGCGTCTCTTATCTCCCAGGAACACTCGCCTTGTTCAAGTGCTATTGTGTTGGTAGAAAATAGGTTTGAATTCTCTTACGGTGAAACATTTCCCTCATTTACTTTTCATTCACTCAACAAACATTTATCAAATGCCTTCCGGTGCCAGGTCCCCAAAGTAGCAAAACGAATAGGACAGTCCCTGCCCTCCAAAACCCAGCGTCCGGTGGGGTTGGTCCCATTGTTACAGAAACTTGTCCTGTGTATTGTGGGAAGCCTGGTTATCTTATCCTAGGTTCCAGGGGCAGTTTAATGCTCTGAATGAAAAGACTGGACCTAATTTTGATGTGCTTATAGTCTCCATAATTCTAAAAGATGATGCTTTTCTAGATATATGCATAAATATAAATAATTTCCCTTATTAGTATAAAAGGTAGCTAAAGAGAAAATGAAGGTGGTATTTCTGGGAAACAGCGCATTACTCAAACATGACATGGAGTGAATCATTGATTTCTACTTTAGTGGATAGCAGCTCTCTATTAAATATTAAATAAATTATTGAGTATATTAGGGAAGAGTGTGATGGGAAATAGTCTATATTCTGCCTTTTCCTTCTGTCCTTCCTTCCCTCACTGCCTCTTTTATCTCTCTCCTTTTATCCCCCTCCCTTCATTTTTTTTCTTTGCTAATTTAACACTATTGAAAAGCTGTCATATTCACGTGAATCTATGTCCAGAATTTTCCAGTATAGACCCAAATTTCATTCTTGTAAAATAAGATGCTTTGTTAAATATTTACACTTGATTTGATTTCTATATCCTAGTAAAACATTTCACATAGAAGAATCCACAATATGAGAAAAACAACAACAAACCCTTGCTAGGCCTTTCATTTCTTTCTCTGGCTTGGCCACTGGGTGTGTTTAAGGTTTAGGGAAAGGCCCTAACAGGCTATGTGGGGATACACAGGTGACCAGGGCTCAGCCCCTGTTTTGATCTTACAAGAGAGATAAGGTGGAAACCTGTCTACCACAAAGGCAAAGCAAAGGACCTGGTGAGTACACTTCGCATCTCCCATCGGCTTTTCCCAGCCAGTCTTTCAGGAAGTGTGTGAAAAGTGAGAAATTACTTCATCCACTTGACTTTATCCCTGAACATTTATGTTCAAAACAATCCTCTAGACAAAATGTTTCTCAAGAATTGGCTTTTGGCTGATTTGATAAAATCCATGTCACTCAGCTCATTGGGAGAATTTCTGACTTCCTCTGTTGAATATTGTGGGGGTCAGCAAACTATGGCCATCTGTTTTTGAGGTGCCTGTGGGCTAAGAAGGAATATTACATCTTTAAATGGTTAAAAGAATCAAAAGAAGAATGTTTCATGACTTGAGAACATTTTATGAAATTCATATTTTCGTGTCCAGAAATAAAGTTTTATTGGAACACAGCCATGCTCATTAATTGACGTATTGTTCGCGGCTGCTTTTGCTACAATGGCAGAGTTGAGTAGTTGTGATCGAGACCATATGGCCCAGAAATAAAGCTGGAAATATTTATTATCTTGTCCTTTAAGAAGGCGGCTAACCCTCTGATATATTGTTTTATTTGCTAGTGGAGAAAAGTTTTTTGTTTTTTTTTAAAGGCATCTTAACACCTGGCCCCATAATCTTTTCTGGAGAAGAAATTGCCTTTGTTTAGAAAAATTCTCTGATGGACCACTTGGATGTGAAAGGTCAGAATCCACGGTGGGTTGGGGGCAGTACCCGCCTGCTCTGCATAAACATGGAGGACCTTGTCCCTGTCCCTCCTTGTCCTGATAGAGACAGGATGGTCATTGTAGTAAAACATATTCAGGTGTGAGTCCTGGCTTTGCTTGAGTTTGCGCCAGCCACTTAACCTTTCTGAGTTTTAGGTTCTTATTTGTAATGTGGGAGCAATAATCAAATTTACTGTCTCTCTGTCTCTCTGCTTCTCCTTTTCTTGGATCACTTGCTCTGGGGAAGCCAGATGCCACGAAGCTAGGACACTCAGGCAGTCTGTAGAGAGGCCCGCCTGGGGAGAAACTGAGGCCTGCCAGGAACCACATGAGTGAACTTGGAAGTGGATTCTCTAGGTCTAGGCCCAGATGATGGCCGCTCTGACTTATAGTTTGATCCTTGTGAGAGAGTCTGAGCCAGAACCACCCAGCTAAGCTTCTCCCCAAATCCTGACCCACAAAAATTGTGAGATGATAAATGTTTATTGTTTTAAGCTGATACATTTAGGGGTAATTTGTTACATAACTACTGCAGTACCTAAAAAGGTTAATATTTATAAAACTCTAGAACAGTGGTTCTCAACCTTGGCTGCACATTAGAATCACCTGGGAATCTTTTAAAATCCTGATTTCTGGGCCTCATCCCAGAAATTAAAAAGATTCCCAGGTGATTCTAATGTGCAGCCAAGGTTGAGAACCACTGCTCTAGAACAATACCCACCACACAGTAAACACCATGCATTTGTCAAATAAAGAAATTCACCCATAAAAACACACCTAATTAGGGGAGTAGGGGAGGGCAAGTGGCCCTTCTGGTTGGCCAAAACCCAGACAGTCAAGTCTTGGCTGTTTCAAAATCAAAGGCCTCTATTTTGTTGAAGGCAATCTTGCTTGCTTTCATAACAACCTGAATTAAGGAGGAGACCCTTGATTTATATTTCCTGCAGAGGAGAGATTGAAATGGTAAGTGCCAAAGAAATTAAAAGTCATTTCTGTTTTTCAATTCATTACTTCTGGAAAAAAATTCGAGCCCAGGTTCATTACTAGTGCTCCATTTTAGTGCTGATGATAATTGCAAAGGCAGTATTTTAAATTAGAATGTATCAGACCACATGTAATTAACCTGTACAGAAGGGCTGAGGCTTCATATTAGGCTATTAAATCAATCCCAGCAGAAACACTAATGCTGAGCAATTGATTTGAAAATACAGTGTGGGCGGAGTAAAGAAGCTGGGTGCTAATTGCCATCCGCGAGAATTTAGCACACTCCTCGAATGTAGTTAGAGTGGCAGACTTTTTCCGGCTGGCCCTTCACCCATCACAGCTGAGAATGTAAATTAGTTCAGATTGATACTTGAAACAACCTGGAGTTTAAGGCGAGAGAGGGTTTTTCTGCTTCTCTGACGATCACAAGGGGACTCTCACATTGCCTGGTGTCGTGACTGTTGGTAGACAGCTGTGTGCATATTTCGGGGTCCTGGTGAAAAGTCCCAGGAAGTGTCTGGTTGCAGTATTTTCTGATGCAGTGGGCATGAGTGGCTCCCTCTACAACTTGCACCTTGTTACCACTCTTTCACACACTCGTCTTCTAACTTATCTCTATTCTTATTTCTTCTTGTTTCTCCCCTGCAGCACCCATTTTCTGTCTTTATTCTTCCTCCTTTCTATGGAATCATTCTGAATACACTCAGATAGTAAATGACAGATGTGAGATTGTTTTAATCTGGCACTGGGAAAGTAACAAAGACATTTAAGGTGTTATTTTTTTTTAAAAAATGTTATTTTTATTTTATTTTTATTTTTTAGAGAGAGAGAGGAAGGAAGAGAGATAGAGAGATAGAAACATGGATGAGAGAGAAACATCATTGGCTGCCTCCTGCATGCACCCCACTGGGTATCAAGGCTGCAACCCAGGCATGTGCCCTGGCCGGGAATTGAACTGGTGGCCAGGCAAGGTGTTATCTTTGAGCTCTAGTAACCTACAGGTTATAGATGGCCATCTTTATGATCCAGAATTCGAGAATCATGGGACACCAATTGTTTACAGCTGCCTCCTATTCTAATTGATTGGTGTCCACGCCAGGCTGTTAAGTATTTTGAACATTTCTCCTGGATAAGGTGCCTCTCTCCTCTGTTTACTGAGGTTCTATGGGGCTCCGGTGTGAAGAGGACACTCACCATGAAAGGCCATTCCAGTTCTTTCAAAGTGCCACTGTGACTGACCTGAGAGTTGGTGGGTCCATTGCCGTTCGCCTGCAGAGAAGCCAAATTCTGAGACAACAGGTTTCTGCAGAGAAAGATTTGTGCGCCAGGCCAGCCAAATGAGGAGACGGGAAACAAGGCTCTGATCAGCCTCCTGGAATAAAGACTTACAGCATATATAAAGGATAATGGTACAGAGAAGAGATGCATATTTATTAATTATAATTAAGGAGCCTTGATTAGACACTCTTGGAGCTAAGTCATCTAAGGTAAGGAATGGGAAAGGTGAGAGAAAGTATAAAGGAATTCTGAGCTGGCAGGATCTGATTGGGTGAGATCTAGGCACCCTTTGGTTCAAATATGTCTGTGAGGATCTGGTCTGAGCACAGAGGTTCTGGCAATGGATGAGTTTTGGTTCTGGCTCCTGTGGGGGTTAGTTGGAATTAATATGTTGGCTTTCTGCACCTCTGTAAGCCTCTGGGCCCAGTCTGATCCGGCTTGGTCTGGTGGTCTCCTGGGTGCTGTGAGGAGGCCTGCTTTACCTTCTGAAAGGTAAAAGAAAAAAAAATCTAGAAAAAAACTATTAGGGTCTAGCTTAGGGGTGGGCAAACTTTTTGACTCGAGGGCCACAACGGGTTCTTAAACTGGACTGGAGGGCCGGAACAAAAGCATGGATGGAGTGTTTGTGTGAACTAATATAAATTCAAAGTAAACATCATTACATAAAAGGGTACGGTCTTTTTTTTTTTTTAGTTTTATTCATTTCAAACGGGCCGGATTCCGGCCCGCGGGCTGTAGTTTGCCCACGGCTGGCTCTAGCTTCAGTATTAGGGCAAGTTTCACCATAACGGGATTGTATTGGTGCTTCTGGAGGTGCTTGCTGCAGTGAGGTAAATCTGAGTATTGCTTTTCTGGGGGGCGGAGTAGGGTGGAGGTAGAAGGAATAGTGAAGGTCAGCCTTGTGCTGCTTTGGTTTGCGGTTACTTA
The DNA here is from genome assembly GCF_014108235.1 of Myotis myotis. Lineage (NCBI taxonomy): Eukaryota > Metazoa > Chordata > Mammalia > Chiroptera > Vespertilionidae > Myotis > Myotis myotis. The sequence continues at coordinate 23,037,348 of NW_023416390.1, forward strand.
TGCATAGCTAGGTTAACATCAAACCAGGAAGAATCACTGGCAGTTTACTCATGTACAGTGGGGCCTTGACTTACGAGTTTAATTCGTTCCCAGACCGAGCTCGTTAAGGACCTCGTTAACTCAAATTACTCTATCAATTCAATGCAAAAAATCCGTGGAGAGACAGCTGGTATCTCACAAAACTCAGTAGGGACACTTGTAAATCAAGGCCCCATTGTATCTGTTTTTACCTTTACAGGCAGGTTTAACTTAAGGGGTGTGTGTGTGTGTCTCCTGGGATTCTTGGATGTAGTCTAGGCCTCAGCCCCTGGTTATTCCCACTCCCCATTTCAAGGCTTTCAACTGTACCCGAGAAGGAAGCCAAGAAGCTTTGGGACTAGGTCTGTGCAGGACACTATTTTGCCAGGTCAGAGTGGGCTGGAGCTGGGCCTGGGCTATTCAATTGCCCTAGAGCAGCGGTTCTCAACCTGTGGGTCGCGACCCCTTTGGCGGTCGAACGACCCTTTCACAGGAGTCGCCTAAGACCATCCTGCATATCAGGTATTTACATTTCGATTCATAACAGTAACAACATTACAGTTATGAAGTAGCAACGAAGATAATTTTATGGTTGGGTCACAACATGAGGAACTGTATTTAAAGGGCCAGAAGGTTGAGAACCACTGCCCTAGAGTTTGGTAGGAGAGGGAGTAGGCCTCCCAGTGCATGGAGGACTCTGGGGAAAGCAGCGCTGTTTACTCCCACCGCTGGCTCTGGTCCCACGGAAACCACCTACTCCTCTTAAAAGTGTGGTCCGTGCAGGCTCATTAACCCAGCGAGGGTGGGGAAGAGATACTTTCTACAAACTCTCCAAGCTCATTTAAAAATCTTAAGGAAATTCCTTAAAGGCTCCATTTATCCTTTGGAAGGTCAATTTCTTTCAGAGGTGTTCTTTACATAGAATTTGCTGGAGGGAAGGGTATTGCTTATCCAACAGAAAGTAAATCCACTTTTCTCTCTTTTTTTCTTTTCTTCTCCAGAGTGTTTGAGGCAATTCAAAATCCATCTTTTTGGAATCTGGCTCTGAACTCCACTGTCTCATGTCCCTGATGACAGTAGCCACTACCCCATGGCTCACCCCAATCCCTCATGGCCTGCGATGAGCACATTTTCACTGCTAGTCTATCCACTGGGGACTCACAGGACATCTTATTATAAGTAACCTCAGATGAGATTCAGGGAGAGTTTTACCAATTGTAAATCAATGCTTTGAGGCTTTGGGAATATTTTTTCTTGTCTTTTTCTCTTGGAATTAGGCAGTTTAGGCCCCATGGGTACATTTTAGCAAGATTTAACCTAAAACTTATTGAAAGTAATCCCCAACACAACTCCAAACTTTCTTGAACATCTTTGTCAGCAAAAAGAATAAAATCTAGTTTTTTCCCTCCTCAATAAATGCATACACCATCCACTTTTCCTTCCCACCCCAGCTTGGGAGAGTACAAAATGTTACAACTCTAGGTTGTTTCTGAAAGGTCCTGGGATCCACTAAGCCAGTGGTTGGCAAACCGCGGCTCGCGAGCCACATACGGCTCTTTGGCCCCTTGAGTGTGGCTCTTCCACAAAATACCGCCTTCTGCGCATGGGCCACGAAGTTTCAATCACACTGTACATACTTGCCCACATGTGGTATTTTGTGGAAGAGCCACACTCAAGGGGCCAAAGAGCCGCATGTGGCTTGTGAGCCGTGGTTTGCCAACCACGGCTAAGCCATCACTGAAACTCCATGGGACTTATTGAGTACCTGCTTTGTGCCATACCCTGTGCTAGGTGCTGGGTATGTAACATCATTCAGAATACAGCTTCTACCTTGAGGCAATAAAGGTCTGCCCTCAAAGACAGGTAGAGAATTAATCATGGAAGGAAATGACAAGGATAAAACATATATATATATATATATATATATAAAATATATGTATACTATAGGAGTATATTGTATATTTGTATTATACACACACTATAATATATAGATAAAAGAGAAAATTGGTCTGCATTGGGGTGGAAGTAGGGGGAGGCTCTTCGTCGATAGGGAACATTTGGCAATGTGTGGAGACATTTTTGATTGTCAAAAGTGGGTCGAGGGGTGCAATTGGCATCTAGTGGGCAAGGCCAGGGATCCTGCTAAACACCCTACAATGCCCAGGACACCCACTTACAAGTAAGAATTATCTGACCCCAAATGTTGAGAGTGCCAATGTTGAGAGCACTCCTCTAGGGTGATGTTGGAGATGACTGGAAGCTGCTAGACAGCAACTAGAGAAGGCCATTTTGCTGAAAGGCTTCACTCCATCACTAGCTTTGGGGACTTGGGAGGGGGCAAGATTGAAAAGAGATGAGGCTCTTTGGAGGGGAGTCATCTCACATTGATGGTGTTCCTGGGTGGCTTCAGAACTGGCTCCAGGTGGTTCCTGCCCCCACCATGGTACAAGTCAGGAATAGCTGGGCAGGAGAATGAGTCTTTCTCCTTTTAGTGGCAGCTCAAAAGGGAGAATTGAGGAATTTGTTCTTCTCTTGGTCCTAAAGGAAGTGGGTGGCTAGCATGCCAGGAAAGGTGCACTGGAGAGAGCAAGAGCTGGGAAGACATCTCCTTCAATAAGTGATTTAACTTGGGCTTCTGATCGAAACAGTATGAGAGGCAACCAGAACATTGCAACTGAACACTTTGAGCTGGAGGTTTAGGCACTAGCCGTTGTGTTCTACCCCAAAATCTGGAATGGAAGGACTGAGAGCTATATCACTGGCTCTGCAAAATAGCTTTGGATTGGTGCCAGAAAAATGTTCTTAAATGAAGCGAAACAGCATTATCTGATGAACCCTTCCACTAATCACATGAGGTTAGCAATAGTGCATTTAGGTATAGTAGTACAGTTAGGGAAACTGAGACTCACAGCAATTTGGGCTGCTTCTCCGTCTAGAGTGCTCTGATTGGGAGAGTGGAGAGGCCAGAGTCCTGGTCTGGTTGGTAGATCAAGGCTGAGCTGGAAATGTCTGTAGTCCTTTGCTCTTTATCCCTCTGATCGCTGCTCTCATTTGTGCTGGCCTTTGCCCATTCTGTTTTCCCCAACTTTCATTGGTCACCACAATAAGAACACTAGGGTATAAGCAGAATGAGATTCCTCACAATACTTCAACATATTTATTTAGTTTTGTTTCTTGCCATTATCCAGTCAAATCCATAGTTGCAAAAATAATGTAATTGCCACGAAGTCCTTTTTCACATGTGATGTGCTTGTTCTCACACAGGCTCTGTAAATCATTGTAATGAGCCCACGTTATTCCAATGAGGTGAAGTTCCACCATTTAGCTATCAATTCCCCACTTTGGTCATTTCAGAGGCTTCTAGAGTTTCAGTATCACAAATAGCATCGTAGTCAGTATCTCTTTGTAAATAGATCATTTGGTCCTTTTCAAAGATTTCTCCAGGGTGCATTTCTAGCTGTGGGATTAATATGTCAAAGGCTATGAATATCTTCATGGCTTCTGATATATATTGTCAAATTGCTTTCCAGGAGGGTAGCAATTTATATACCTGACATGAATAAATGAGTGTAGCAAAATATGACCACCATTGCATATTATTTTATTTTAAAACTTCTGCTGATTTAATAAATGTCAAAGAATCCTGTTAAATGTATGTAACAAGCTCAGCACAATGCTTGGCACATGCTAGTTTTTACTAGTGTTTCCCTGCAGCTTTTGATACCTATCCTGCTCCTTGGACTACAGCCTACCTTTCTCTGGTCTTGGTTGCATTCAATTTCCAATGGTGCCTGGCTTTGGGTTTGCCCAGTTTCATATAAATGCTAGCCATTCATGATAATATTAAGCTTCTAGGTTAAGCCTGTGTATGTAGCATAGTTACAAGACTGCTTATATTCATCTCTTGGATCCTCAATTTAGCAGCTGCATGATCTTTGATAAATTACCTGATTTCTCTAAACTTGGAGTTAATTGAGATAACGTTTGTTAAGCTAGTAACACCATACCTGATACAGAGTAACATTAGTGTTATAATAATGATCTATTTTAATAAATCACATTAATCTTCAAGATAAGCAATGTCATTATCCTCATATTAAAGATGGGCATTGGTGCTCCCAGATCTAAAGTACTTTTGTTCAATATGGGCAACCTACTACAGGGTGACCTCTGACCCTTGCCCTCTGCACCATGGGTAAGTGGGCCCTAGGTGGTAGGAGTATTCATGAAAGCCCTTTCTATACCAGGACAGCCAGCACTAACTTACTATACATGGAAATGACTGCAAACTACAAACATACAACCCTCTAAACACAAACTAAATGAATCCCACACTGCTCCTTATCCAGATTCCCAAAACGCCAACAGCCATTCCAGTGCTATCCCACCCGAGGGGGTGTATAGCAAAGGAAAAGTGAGAATGGAAAGAGAGATTAATCTTAACCAATGTGGTTAAAATGTCTTCTGAAAAATTTACAAACGCTTTGACTGTGTGAACCTACTGCTTGGGGCCTTGGAAAGAGCCAGGCAAAGTGAAGACCCTTGAAGCTGACGCCTCATTAGCTTCATGGTAAATTGCCACTGGTCTGATCTCTTGACTAGCAGTTAACCAGGTATACCGTGGGCTACTTACTTTTGATCACTTGTCCCTTTTCTTTGAATTAAAACTTTGTCATTAGCATAGTTTCAGTCTGAGAGTTACTGCTAGGGTGGAATTACTCTAATTAAGAGGAAAAGAAAAATATGTTGCTAGTCATTAATTTTTCTTGATTAGAGGGTGACCTAGTTTGAGGTTAAAGGAAGAGGACTGAGGTAGTAATTTAGCACTCTGGGGAGTGGTGGTGGTGGAGATTTTTGTGAGCTGGAGAAGCAACAGCTGGATCCCAAGATTACCCTCTGATTTGAATTCATGGCTACTGGTAAATAGATGTGTATGAGTTCTTCAGGAATGGTGTGCCAATGTGTAATAGAATAAACAAAAGCAAGGATGGGGTTGGAGGCTCAATTCCACATCTGTCCCAATGAATGTTTGAAAGCTTTTTCTGTCTTAAATGTGAAAATATTATATTTTCTTCATTTGAGGATCCAAGCCTTGCATTGTCAAATTCTGAGATAGCAGGAATCTTTATCTTTAGCAAATGCCTATAACATTAATATGTTTTTTTTCTTTTTTCTTGTCTTTTATGACATTGATATTTCTGAAGCGAGCTGATTAGTTATTTTGTAGAATGTCCTTCAATTTGGGTTTGTTTGATGGTTTATCTTTTTTTTTTTTAAATTAAATCTTTATTGTTCAGATTATTACATTTGTTCCTCTTTTTTCCCCCCATAACCCCCCTCCTCCCAGTTCCCACCCCACCCTCCGCCCTCACTCCCCACCCACTGTCCTCATCCATAGGTGCACGATTTTTATCCAGTCTCTTCCCACATCTCCCACACCCCTTTCCCCCCCAAGAATAGTCAGTCCATTCCCTTTCTATGTCCCTGATTCTATTATAATCACCAGTTCATTCTGTTCATCAGATTATTTATTCACTTGATTCTTAGATTCACTTGTTGATAGATGCATATTTGTTGTTCATAATTTGTATCTTTACCTTTTTCTTCCTCTTCCTCTTCTTAAAGGATACCTTTCAGCATTTCATATAATCCTGGTTTGGTGGTGATGAACTCCTTTAGCTTTTCCTTATCTGTGAAGCTCTTTATCTGACGTTCAATTCTGAATGATAGCTTTGCTGGAAAAAGTAATCTTGGTTGTAGGTTCTTGGTATTCATCACTTTGAATATTTCTTGCCACTCCCTTCTGGCCTGCAAAGTTTCTGTTGAGAAATCAGCTGACAGTCGTATGGGTATTCCCTTGTAGATAACTGAGTTTCTTTCTCTTGCTGCTTTTAAGATTCTCTCTTTGTCTTTTGCTCTTGGCATTTTAATTATGATGTGTCTTGGTGTGGTCCTCTTTGGATTCCTTTTGTTTGGGGTTCTCCGCGCTTCTTGGACCTGTAAGTCCATTTCTTTCACCAGGTGGGGGAAGTTTTCTGTCATTATTTCTTCAAATAGGTTTTCAATATCTTGCTCTCTCTCATCTTCTGGCACCCCTATAATTCGGATGTTGGTACGCTTGAAGCTGTCCCAGAGGCTCCTTACACTATCCTCGCATTTTTGGGTTCTTTTTTCATTCCGCCCCTCCGGTTGGGTGTTTTTTGCTTCCTCGCATTTCAAATCTTTGCCTTGACTCTTGCGCTCCTCTGGTCTGCTGTTGGGAGTCTGTATAGTATTCTTTATTTCAGTCGGTGTATGCTTAATTTCTAGTTGGTTCCCCATCATAACATCGAGGGTCTCATTAGTTTTCTTGTAGATCTCATTAAGTTTATCGGCGGCTTCTAAACAGTTCTTGAGAGACCTTAAAAGTGTGGTTCTGAACTCTATATCTTCCATTGACAATTTTGTCCTGTTTCTTTGTCTCCGCATTTTGTTATGCTTTCTTGGTGCACCCCCTAGTGGTCTTTGTGCGCAGTCTTGTAGTTAAGCCTTGATTGTTGTAGCTAATACCAGGGAGGGTTTGACCTCCAGGCCAAGTGGCTGTGAGAATCAGCTGTGTCTGCAGTGAGAGAACTTCTGTCCTCTAGGGAGGTGCTAATCTAGCCTTTGCCTGAGGCTATCCGGCAAATGCCTCTGTGCAGGGCTTGGGCGGGGCAGGTCGCACAGGATCAACAGGGTGGGCCGGAGAGAGCAGTTATGGCAGCTCTCAGTCCTGTCCCCAGGGGCTCTGCCTCTCTGAGTCCCAGCAACCGCTGCAAACCTCGGAGAGAGAGCTGCACTCGCTCTGACCGAAGCCAGACAGTCCCGCTTCTCCCGTTTGAGTCTGGGTCCCTAAAGACTCGCCCGTATCTGGAGCTCAGAGTCTGCGACTCCCTCCCAATTGAAAACGCCAACCGCACCCTCCGCCGCCAGCCCGCTCCACGCACTCCACACCTCAGAATTTGACTTCAGCACTGCGCCTCCTCTGAGTGTCCGTATGCGTTCCTCTTTCCTCCTAGTTGTAGGACTTCCACTCAGCCAGCGTTCCTGTGGTTCTGGGTGATGTCCGTTCCGTCTTTTAGTTTCACTTTTGAAGTAGTTGTTCAAGGCAGCAAACTCCGGCGTTAACCTATGCCTCCATCTTGGTTCTCTCTGACCAACATTGATATATGTTAAAATAACACAATATTTTCAGCTCTCTTACTTCATAAAGTACACAATGTTATGAGGTTTCTGTGAGGAGAACAAAGTGTAATTAATGCACAAACTTGGAGCCAGAAGACCTGAGAGTGAGTTCTGCTTTGCCAATCTTTTTGAGTTCTCTGAACTGGTGTCCACATTGCAAACCTAGTTTGGGGAATCAAGAGAGATAATTAAATACGAAAGAACAAAGTCACACAAATGTCATGATTGTATCATTGAGTTCTCAGATCACTTGCCCGTTGGGACTTCAAGCAGTATCCTTAGGAAGGAGAGAGGAGGGTAAAAGCCTTAGGTTGCCTTCAGGACTCTAGGGACCATTATCTTTAATCTGGAAGACCCTGCATCACTGCCGTCAGGCCAGATGTGGCACCTCTGTATAGGCTGCCTGTTGTTTTTGTAGGTGGGGCACAATTTTACCATCTTAGGGTTTTTGGCTGGACCTCAGAATTAAACTGGCATAGACAAATTAACAGGAGAAAAGCATATACATTTATTTAATGTAAGTTTTATGTGACATAGGGAAATGAAGACCCAAAGAAGTGGCAAAACCCAAATGCTTTTATACTGGGTGGAACAAAGAGAGGCAATTGTGGAAAAGTATCTAAACTATGTGGGGAGGCTAATGGAAGAGAAGAATTATTTTGACAAGATCTGTTTGTACAAAATCCTTTAAGTCTCGGCTTCCCATCCTTGGTGATAAGAATGGAACCTTTCCTTCTGTGTGGAGAGGACATCTTCCGTAGGAGGGTTTATCTCCTGCTTCCAGGAATAAAAGGGGGGTCAGAGAGCCCTTCTTGCACCTGCTGGTTTTATTTTAAGTGCCGGTGGCTCAAAATAAATTTTATGTTAAAGAGGCATATGTTGGAGTGAATATCCTGGTTTCCTACAGTTTTAACTCCCCACCATCCACTCTGTTTTTCATAGTCCACCTCCTAAAGGAGAATGGTTGCTTCCCTCTGCCAAGTGGTCTTAGGGACACTGCCTCGGCTCTGGGCTGTGGCAGTGGACACAAAATCCAGGCCTGACCAACCACAGTGCATGGCATGGGGATGGCCAAACTGGGCCAACCAGAACACTTCTTTGGGATTCACATGTGAATGCCAGGCAAGACAGCCCTCTCTTCTAGGAGTAGTACCCTGAAATGCTGTAGCCTTACAATACAGAAAGGCAAGTAGACAACATTGGTTGAGTCCCCAGTGCTTCTGGAAACCAATACCATCCCATTACAAAGAGCTAAAGAGAACAAGGACAGATTCTGTTTTGGGGACAGGGATCTCCTTTGTCCCTTAAATCACATGGTGTTGTTTGTGGCTTCTGAAAAGGGGCCACAGTAATTTCCCAGCACTTCACAGCCACCCTCTCTCCTTCATATCGATCTTTTCTATCCACATAAGGAAAACTAGGGCAGCAACAAGGTCTGGTAGAAGAGAAGGAATTGGTAGTCCAATCCAGTCCTACGTCCTTACTAAAGCCCATCTGTATTATATTCCATCAGAAACACCCCAAGAGGCTGCAGAATAATAAAGAGAATTATGTTTTAAATAATATCTTCATGTGGTTATTCATTCAATAAATGTTTATTGGGTGCCTACTTTCCAAACACTGAAATTATGGCAGTGAATAAAATGGACAAACACCTCTGGCCTTGGGAGCTTATAATTGGGATGAAGCAGAGAAGATAAACAAATAAATAAGTAAATCATATGTTTTAGATTGTGGTAATTACTATGGAGAAAAATAAGTAGGGAAGGGCAATAGGGAGTGTGTGTGGGGGGTGGGGGAGGCAGCGAGAGGTTGCAATTTTTATTTTATTTGTTTTGTTTTGTTAATCCTCACCCGAGGGTATTTTTTCCATTGATTTTTTTTTTTTTTTTTTTTTTTTTTTTTTTTTTAAGAGAGAGAATGGAAGGGAGGGGGAGAGACAGACAGAGAGAAACATTGAAATGGGAGGGACACATGGACGATTGGTTGGTTCCTGCACACGCCCCGACTGGGGCCAGGGACCAAGCCTGCAACTGAGGTATGTGCCTTTGACTGGAATCAAACCCACAACCCTTCAGTCCGAAGGCTGATGCTTTATCCACTGAGCAAAACCGGCCAGGGTTGGGGTTGCAATTTTAAATAGAGTCGGGAAAAGACTCACTGAGATGATGACCCCGCTGGTATCTAGAAGAACATATACAGAGGGAACAGCCAGTGCAAAGGCCCCAAGGTAGACATGTGCTGGTATGTTGCAAAAATTTGCAGAGCAAGGCAGGGAGATGACGTAGGAGGCCAGCAATAGGGCAACTGAGGCAGGGCCTCTTGGGCACTCTGTGAGCACTGTGATGCTGCTGAGCAGGGCTTCAATCAAGCTCACGCTAGCTTCTCTGCCAAGGCTGTTCTGAAACACAAGGCCTTCTGCAGCCCCTGCTACTCTAAGCTGCATCTAATACAGAGCTTGGTAAGGGTGACATGAGCCAATGTAAAGAGAGCCGATTTTATGAACAACAGTCAGATAGTTTATACGGAGGTATAATGATTGACATCAGGTACTCTCTTTAAAGCAGATTTGATGAGGGCAGAGAGAGAAGGTGAATTTGAGTCACTGAAGAGAGGGAAGGAGAAGGTGGAAGCAGCAGCCCTAAAGAGACAAAGGGAAATTCAGCTTCTCCCACCTGCTCTGTTCTTGCCACGCATTTTCCAAGGGCTGGTGCCAAGTGCCTGTCGGGATCTTCGTGTTGTTCAGAAGTCCTTACACTATATGCAGTATTGCCTGGCACAGAATAGATCTTGATAAATCAGCGTTAAAAGAATGAATGAGTGCAATCTAGTTTACAGCTTCTTTCCTGAGCCCCCAGTCACACTGGACACTCCCCTCCCCGGAGCCACTGAGTCACTGCGGACTCCAGCACAGCTGGAGGAGGATTGATGTCTCCAAGACTGGGCTGAGCACCAGGAGCACATGGTAATGGTTATTACATCCTCATTCTCCTTGAGTCTGAGTATCTGTTGTTATCTGTCAGCTTCTATGTTTCATTTTAAGCTGTAGGAGTTACAAGATGTAGAGGCATCTCCTGGCTTCTGGAAAAGGCTACCCAGGCCCCCAGGGACCACACACCTTCCTCCTTCATCTGCTGAGGTTCCCTTGGTCCGTGGAGACTACACATTTTGGAGAGATATAATGTCATAATCTTTTTGCGGTCTATGGCCAAGTGTGAAGAAGAGGTGGCAGCCTGTAAAATTTTAATTTATGACGTGATTTTCAGAATTCAGTATCCACAAATACCGGCGAGGTTGAATTTATGAAAGTGGAGACTATTTTAATGTTATCCACACAGTTTAAAATGTTGCCCCTGTTGGGGATGTTAGAATTTGGTTGCAGTGAACTGCATCCTGGGAGCTGCTTGTCCTCAGTAAGCACTTTCTTGAAATTGTATTATGAGTCGCAGTTGAAAGGCTAAATGCCATTCAACTTGTACCTCACAGAGAGATTTTAATTTGACTGAAGAAAGTTTCGTTTTCCCGGGTCTTTTCTTAATTAGCTATTTGATTCAGGTTTAATTAACATTGCCTAGTGATTGTTGTCGCCTCCTTATCATTCTTGAACCTATTAGCTTTGAAATGTGAAGTAGCTATATCAAGTAGATAAAAGATAATATTTTTTTTAAAGATAATTTCTGATGTGGGAAAGATCATACTTCAGTTATTTGCAATTGGTACCAAGAGGTGGAATAGGGGCCAGGGGTTGGGGCAGGAGCTGTGAGGGTGGGAACAGTACTGGTTACCAGAGAACCCTGCCTGCTGGTGCAAACGCAGGCTTGGACTGACTCATTAAACCAAAGTCTAATTGATCCAGTGTGTGAACATATAACTCTTCCCGGCATATTTTTGAAACTTGAGCTGCCCTTTGCAAAGGAGGTCTTGCATTTATTGCCTTTTTTTTTTTTTTTTTTTTTTAAGGGAAAGGCTGAGTTTCTATGAGACGTGGACATGATGGATCATTAAAGAGAGAATCTATATGACAAGAGGAAAAGACAATGCCATAAATTCAACTTTTTTTTTTTTTAAAGCTCTTCAGAAATGGTAGAGAAATCCAAACATAGAAACAACCATTAGTTTTTAGACCTGGAACTCATGTTCATGGAGAGTATTCAAAAATAGAAACCTAGAAAAAATTTCATTAGCCTGATTATGAATTTCCCAAAATGTGAACCATGGTGTGGCAAAAGTGTTGGAAGAAAAGAAACTTTCAGTTGGAAGGTAACAGACTGTCCCAGTTGTCCAGAGCCCCTTAGGAGACATTCTGAGAGGCCTTCCTTCAGGGTGCAGACTTCTGTGATACACACTTGAACCTTGGCTCAAACACCTGCTCCCTGGATGACCTTCTGTGCTTCAGCAGGTCTTCTAATTTGGTGAAGGGCTCAGGTCTGAGCTGGAATCTGGCTTCACCCCTGCCTGGTCATATGATCTTGGCCAAATCACTTAATCTCTCTAACTCTGTAAAATGGGGACATTAATCATGTGTAGTTCTTAAGTGGTTGTGAGGATCACATGAGGTAATGTGTGTTAAGTGGCCAGGCTGTAGCTCTTGATTCCCTCCTAACATCAGCCACTGGAGCACAACCAGTTAGCCTCTCATTTAGAAAAGAAGAGGGTCATTCTCAAGAAAGATAGGTGACATAAGCCTGCCCCAGCAACCCTCATCCTTAACTTGGAGATGTGTGTCTTGGAAAGGCCCCTCTGGTTTCCCTTGGGCAGAGTCTGGCATCTTGTGACCTCAGGGAGGGGCTTGGACCTGGGCTTTGTGCAGCATCTTGGCACGTAGTTTCTTCCTCTGTGTGGAGGGTGATTGTTTCCATAGGGCCTGGGAGATGAGCTGGGAAAGATGAAGCATTCTGAGCCCAGAAGTGCACAGGTGATCATGGAGTTCCTGGGCTGCTACGAAGGAAGTGACATAACAGGGCTTAATCCAGGTGCTGCGTCTGCATCAGAGCCAGATACAGAACACTCCTTCAGGTCTCACTGAACTGTTCGTCTTGTCTCCCCATTTCTGATTTAGGGGTTAGGCACCCTCCTTAAGGCTTTGTAAATTCTCCCGGTGAATGTGTGATCACTCTGCCCCAGCCTGTTGCTGCTTTCGCATCCAATCCCCTGCAAAGGGGTTGTGGAGGCTACATCTTGCTTTGTAGGGAATGATGTGATGGCACACCGATGAGCTAAAGAGTGAGCAGCCAGAAAGAAAAAAGTGTCAAATATTTAGTCTTAATTTTAAAGTATTTTTGATGGCAGGAAGTAGATGGTTACGTGTATACTGTTGCGTTCTGGTTTGATTTTCCCTCTGTGTTCTTTGCTCTTCTATCCGTAAGGAGAGGCAAACAAGTTTTGAAGACCCCATGCACGTTTTGTCTGATTTCATTCTTTCCAAAAGTAAGCAATAGGCTTGAGGTGGGGTACAATCAGATTGTGTGCTTTGTGTTCTATGTGTGGCTTTCACAGTGGGTGAAAATGGGAGTTCCAAACTCAGGTCCTGTTATTGTAAACACCAGGAAGGGCAAAAGAAGGAAAGACCCAAAGTAGTGTCATCATTGCTCTTTCCTTTCCACCTTTGCTCTTGAAGCTTCTCCTCCCCAAGATGCTCTCTGGGGCACAGTGAATCACAACTGTCTCCATCATATTCTTTAAAATAACAAGCTAAAGGAAAGGGGCAAAGAACAGGTTAGCACAACAGAACTGATTGTGAGTGATTGGCTCTTGTTCCTCCGCCCACAGTATCTTACTCCTCTTCACCCAGGACGGCCTGCATGAGTCCTGGGCATGGAGAGCATGGGATGAATTGAAGCTTTTATGTTAAAAAGCTTATTTTGTCCTTTGAAAGTGGTTTCAAAAGAAATCATCATTTTTTGTCAGTATCAGACTGGAGAGCTTGGAGAGTTTGCAACCTTAACAGAACTTTAGATTTTCAGAGTCGAATGGATTTATCCAATTTCATTTTTCAAAGGAGGAAGAGGAGGCCCACAGAGATTCAGCGTCTTCCTGCATGTCCCAAAGCACCTCCCTTATGTTAAATCTGGCTTTGAGGGAGTGAAGCTATAGTAAGGATCTGAAGTGTGAGCTGTAAAGAAGTAAAAGCAGGCAGACCAGAACCAGAACTCTTTGTTGCTTTTATAAGGAACTATTTCACTTATACATCATCTCATATGTGGAAAAAAGATTTAAAAACAAATTTGATAATACATTGCTGAATATTCATTACCTACTTAGGAGAGAAGATCATTTCAGTATGATAAAGAAAGTTCTGGGACTGGGAATTGGGTGAGGACAGGTTGGAAATCCTAGGTCAAATCCTAAATGTGTGATAAGGCTGTCACTTCTCTCTTCTAGGTCTCTAAATCCTCATTTGTATTATGAAGGGTTGGAATGGATAATTTCTAAGTTATGTTATAACACTAAAATTATGGAACTTTAAGATTGTATAGGCAGTATCAGATAGGACTTAGTTACTGTGGTGTATGTATTTCTCATGTAAAAGGTCAAAGTTATATGGTGGCTCTGGTGTCTAGGTATCTTCCGTGTTGTTGCTCTGCCAGTTATAGAATATTCCCCACATCTTCATAGCCCAAGATGTCTGGCCACCATGTTCATGTTCTAAGCAGCAGTATGGAGGAAGGTGGAAGAAAAAAGGGAGAACCCCTTTCCTCTATGAGCATGAAAGTTGCACTTACCACTTCTACTCAAACCTTGTTGGCCAGAACTTGGTCAAATAGCCATAGCTAGATGCAAGAGAGGCTAAGAAATGTAATCTTATTCTGGATGGCCATCTGCCTAACTACAGGGTCTAATTGAGAAGATGAAATAAGTATGGGGGATAACTATCAGTCTTTGTCATGTGAGTCGTGCTTGAGCCAATATAGAATACAGGATTGTCTATTGTCTCTACCACAACTTAGCGATGTATGCAGGGGTAGGGGAGTTCAGATGCGGGTGATGTACCTGATAGCTACGACAAAAACTCAACTTGGGGGAATAATGGTGGGTCTTAGAGAACCTGCTGTGGAAACTGTATTTTTCAAGTATTGGGGTAACTGTGGTAAACTTCCTTTGGAGGATCTGCTCAGTTCCTGATGCTCCCCTTCCTCTGACCTTTACTTTCTTGGTCTCCAACAGACGATGGCATCATATCCTCTCTCCTGGGAATTCAGGCTGTGACTGAGAGAGTCATTTTGATTTGGGGTATTTGCTTAGAGTTGAGTGTTATAAAGTCAAAAGTGGTGGGGCACCATCTGTCATGAGTATGGGGAATCAGAGAAAGCTGGTGTCCGGACAGAGAAGGAGGAAGCAGGTGTTCAGAGAGAGCAGCTCCCAAACACCATGGGGCCTGAGAGAGAAACTGGAAGGGGCTGCTGATTCCTGATGGCTCTACATACTGAGATTTAGTTCCCCATAAGGTTGAGATGTGTTCATTACTATTAATTTTATTAAAACCCTCTTTAAAACATAACACATGTATATATGTAGAGAGCTCTCTCTTTTTCACATAAAAACTCTTGATATCACCAGTCAAATTTTTCTTTTTTAAACAAATCTTAAAATCTCATGTAGCATCTTAACGGCTAATGGCTTGCAATTTCAATTTTCTGCTTGTCACTAAGAGTGACAACTCAGAGGAGACTATATAAATTGATTCACCTAGCCAAAGTTATCCAAAGTGGGAAAGCTAAATAGGTCAGCCAATGGAAACCTAAACCATAGTGTTTTTTTCCCTCCCAAATAAAACAGCAAGAAATCTACATAGGAAGGGATGAAATGCAATGCAGTGGTTCAAAATGGAGATTGAAAACAGCTCATCTTTATTTTAAAATATTTTCCTGTAACTTCAATGAACATAAGGATTTGGAAAAGATCACAAGATTGTAGTAGAGGACAGAACTCCCTATATATTTATAACTTGACTTCAAAGGAAAGAAAATAGCTAGGCAAGTCATCAGCTTGCTTAAATAAAATTTATGCGGGGAGATTCTGTTGAGAAATAGAGTCCATGCTGTAAAACTTCCTGTATGAAATATGAAATCCACTAAAAGAAATATATTAGAGTAAGGCTTCAATTAACTGGAACCTAATTAATCAGAGCTTTCAATGACTATTATTCTTAAAACTACCAAAATCAGAAATATAATAAAACAAGTCAAGTCCTTGGAGTGACTGAGCTTTAGGTTTAAACATACTTTAATTTAAATTTTTAACTCCTAATACTTACCTAGAGCCATAGAATTGCCCAAATAACGGGGTTTTAAGTCTAGTAAGATCTTAAAGGCCATCAAGTGCACTGATTTTCAACCTTAGTTCACATTATAATCCCCTGGAGAGCTTTAAAAAACCCTGATGTCCAAGCTACACTCCATACTAATTATATCCAAATCTCAGCGGGTGGGACCTGGGCTGATTTTCCAGATGATTCCAATGTGCAGTCCAGTTGGAAAATCAGGGATCTTCCACAGCTTTCCCAAGAAATGAAGTGACTGACCCAGGGTGCCAGCTAGTAGAGAACCAGGACTATAATCAAAGACTTTCCAAACCATCCAGGCCTCCGAATATTATGCCATATAGGCTCTCCACTACACAGCACTGACATGTGACTGCTAAGCCAGTGCTCCTTGAGCTTTGCCATGCCTCCCAGTCACCAGCAGATCTTATTTTTAAAAATATATTTTTATTGATTTCAGAGAGGAAGGAAGAGGGAGAATGAGAGAGAATCATTGATTGGTTGCCTCCTGCATGCCCCATATGGGGGATTGAGCCCCTACCTGGGTATATGCTCTGACTGGGAATTGAACCGTGACCTCTTATCAGAGGTCGACACTCAACCACTGAGCAACATTGGCTGGGCACC
This sequence comes from Myotis myotis, assembly GCF_014108235.1. NCBI lineage: Eukaryota > Metazoa > Chordata > Mammalia > Chiroptera > Vespertilionidae > Myotis > Myotis myotis. Next base: position 23,053,456 of record NW_023416390.1, read on the forward strand.
AGGAGATCTTATTAAATGCAGCTTCTGATGAATAGTTCTGGGGTGGGACCGAGAATTTGCATTTCTAACATGGTCTCAGGGGATACCTTTTCTGTGGGTCTGTGTACCACACTTGGAGAACCACTCTGTAAGCTATTGTAGGGCTCACCCTTGACCCATAAGCACACCAGCCCAGCACACAGGTGGTAAATTTGGACTCTTGTCATCTTGTTCAAGGGTACAATTGCTGTGTATTTCGGTATCTCTCTATTTTTCCAAAAGTGTGTGAAGCTATTCTGTCCACTCAGAACTTATATCCACAGATGGATGTTCTTCATGTCAGGGCATGCTACAGCCTTTGCTTTTTTGAATTGCAACGGTTGGCTGCATCATTCCTGAGCAGAGTTTTTTTGTTAGCTTATCCCTGAGAGAGTAAAAGATGTGCTTCATAATAGGCAACACCAAGGAGGTTAGAGGTCACTGACAAGGACTATCTGTTAGGCAGGATGAGTGTCTGAGTTCCACTTATCAGCGGACACATGTGGCCAGAGATGGAAAAATTGACAGGCGCTAGAATGAAACCTGGGCATCTGTGGAAATCCAGGCTTAATCCCTGCCCATAAAACAAAGTGGAAGATAGTGAAATCAGTGGAAACCTGAAAGCAGATGGTTGAGTTCCTCCACACTGGGCTATAAAGGGGGACCTTCATGACAGAGTATTTATGGGTTTGGGGAAACCTGACAAAGTGTTGCTGTAAATGCCAAGAAATATACAGAATAGTGATTTTGTTATTTGAACACATCTCATGATGACTGTAGCTTCACAAGGATGGGGGAAGATAGCTGGTGTGTGTGTGTGTTCGCATTGGTTTAGCTCACATTGCTATGAACAAGGATAATTTGGTGTTCGAAGAAAAAGGCTGCCAAGGGAAATCCCTGCAAATGCTTAAGCTGGGACAAGCTGACCATTCGGTCACAGAGGGGGCTCTCTATGGGAGATTGGAATGGGGGGGGGGGGGAATTTGGGCTCATCACTTTAGTTTTCTCCTTAAAGAGCTGTCCCAAAACAAAATCGGGTTCAAAGAGCCGTCAACTGAAGCAGGTGCATTTTTGTCCATTTCACTATATGTGGCACGATCTTTTGCACTATGCCTTTTAGCATCAGCACCTAGAGCAGCGGTTCTCAACCTGTGGGTCGCGACCCCTTTGGGGATCGAACGACCCTTTCACAGGGGTCGCCTAAGACCATCGGAAAACACATATATAATTACATATTGTTTTTGTGATTAATCACTATGCTTTAATTATGTTCAATTTGTAACAATGAAATTGGGGGTCACCACAACATGAGGAGCTGTATTAAAGGGTCGCGGCATTAGGAAGGTTGAGAACCACTGACGTAGAGTAAGGACACCTTCTTTGTGTAGGTATAGAGCTGTGATTAATAGCTTTCACTGGGCAGCTGATTATTTCTGATCTTTTAAGTTTCTGTCCTTGCTCCTAGCCTGACCCATAGAATCCTTTCAATAGATAAAAAAATTCCTTAATATGCAAAGGAGTAGCTACCTGGATCTTTGAAAGCCATTCTCTCTCTAAAAATAAGTACTACCTGTATTATTTAAAAACCCATTTTAAAAATCCAAAGCACCCTTCCTAATTGTGGTCCTGCAACAGTCCTGCAGACCTGTGTGGCTGGGGGGAGGGGTGGCCCTTTTGTCCCTCATTCTGAAGAATGCATGCTCTCAATTTCAAAGTGGGTGAATCAATTAGGAAGATTTTCAATTTTTAAATTGAGTGGACCCTTCGGATTTTCCTGGAGCTTGTCAGAATTCTACTGGGAAACTGCATTGTGATTGAGAAAGATGAAGCAGGGAGAGAGGAATCAGAATGAGAAACATGCAAAGGGAAAGCATGTGTGTTGAAGTCACATGCAGAACCCCTCGTTTTCAATGTTTGGGTAACCAGGGCTGAGTCTGGAGGAAGGGCTTTGGACTCGAACAGTGAATGTGAAGGGGAAGGAGCCAGTGGCCTTGGAGCCTCTCTATGGGCTACTTCAGACCCGCCAGGCTGAGACTTCAGACAGTAACCCTAGGCTGCCCTTCCATTTGGGAGGGGGCTAGCAGTGTGCCCCTCTGAGGGAAAGGAGTGAAGGCCCCTCATTTCCCATATGATTCTCCACCATATTCTTCCAGCCCTGCCCACTCCTCTTGGATTTGCAGGCACAGGCTGGTGCTCTCCAGTGGGGCTGAGTTTACTGCTGGGCTCACCCCCAGGCTACCTTTCCTGCCTTCCACTGTCAGAATTTACAACTCTGATGTCCTATCCCTTTGGTCACTGCTCCTTGCCAAGTGACAGATGCCAGCCAGTTCCGTGAAATCAGTAGCATCCCTCAATGCAGGCTGGAGGTTTTCAACCAACGGTTCTGGACTAGCAGCATCACCTGGGAACTTGTAGAAATATAAAGTCTTGGGCTCCACCCCTGATCTACTCTGGGGGTAGGGCCAGCACCTCCTGATTTCGTAAGCCCTTCAGCCGATTCATGCTGAAGCTTGAGAACCACGAGATATTTGCATTGGAACAGAGGAAATCACCTGTGGACAGAGGTGAATTTCATCGTGGAAATTTGGGAATATTGGGGCAAATCAGTAGAGAAGATAAATTTTAGGGGAGCAACTGGGCCCCCTTTTAGGCCTCTAGATGACTTCCTGTTTTGCCCATATGTTAGATCTGCCTCATGGCCACCTTTAGTGGAGTTGGCTTTAGTGGAGATGTTGCTGCCGGTAACAGGTTTGTTACACCCTTGTCAGGGTTCCTGAAGAGCAGGATGCACAGCTCACTCCCCTGCCAACACCGTGTCCCTCTCATTCCTCTTTACTCTCCAACATGGTTTGGATACGTCTTCTCTTGGGGCTGTCTTTGGAGCAGCTCTCACTCCTCCCCCAAACATACGTACAGGAACGAACGAACATACACACACACACACACACACACACACACACACACGCACGCACACGCACTCATGCGCGCACATATACACATCCCTGCCTGTTTTTCCTTTCTTCTCTCCTGGGAAATGAACCTCAGAGAGGCAGGCAGCAGAGTTTCTTTGATGAAAACTGTAAAATATTGCTTGCAGTGCTGCTTTCCACATGGTTTGGCTGTAGAATTTCCAATTGCAGATTAAATAGTGCATGTGTCTACTTAAATTAACTCCTCCTAGCCTTCAATCCTGAGTCAACTATACCATGTTACTGACCCCAGGCTTGATGCCTGGATGCTGATGCTGATTAAAGAGGACATACTTAGCTGAGTCTTTGGCTGGACCCCGTCAGCCCACAGTGATCTCTCCTTCCTTGGGACTTGGGGTTAGCTTGGCTTTTGGTTGCAAGGGCCAGACTTCTCTTGGGTCACCTATGCATTCTGAACTTTCTTATACCGTGTAACTAGAGGAGGCTGGCTATACCCTTTACACTCCATACCTCTCTCCCTGGCAGGGGAACAACAAAACTGAATCCTGACCTTTCTAGAATGGTCTAGCATGGCAACCAGGGCCAATCATTAAAAGATAAGAAAGCTCATTTTTTTCTTGATTTGGTTCTCCAAGTGGAACTGAGAAACTGTACTGCATCTAAAAAAAAATTACGCTGGGGAGGGTGATGCCAACTAAAGATCAAAGTAACACTCCTGATAGGCACGAATCTAGCTGGTTTAAACAAGTCCCTTGTTCATTGGAATAAGGGTCCAGTAAGGGCATGGTCTCCCCAAGTCACTCAAAGTTCATGATCAGTGAACAATTCCAGAACTAGCTGCGACACCATGCACATTCAGTTTTGATATCTTTGGGGGCAAAGTGTGTGGCAAGGAGGACACTTTTCCTCTACACCTAAATGGATGGCCCACTGGCTCTGGTTTCATTTGACCAGTGGAGGCAGTTCCAGAGACTAGGGGGCAAGAGGAGGGGGAAGCTCTTTTCCTCCTGGGTGGCTGTGTGTTGGCCTCATCTTCTGCCCAAGGCAGCCTTCTCCATTCAGCTCCCCTCTCCTGGTCTGATGACATCGGCCTAGGGGTGTAACGGTCCCGGTTGTTGCCAGCCTTCAGGTACGCATCATTCTTTGTCAGTTTCCTTAAACCCCGCTTTCACTTTTGAACATCACCTCTTTATCCAACCTTTCTCACATTACTCAGAGTGTGCAGTCCTTTTCCTGCCAGGCCCTTGACAGGTAGGTTAACAGATACAACCGACATTGCCTATTTTTTCCCCTGTCTTCTTACTCATACATTTGACATTCTCCCAACTTTAGCTTGCACATGGTCCATCTCGGCACTGTTCTCGGCATTACAACGTTTCAGCTTCAGCTCCCACTGCTAAGGGCTGCCATCAGTTAACATTTCTGAGCTACTGTCAGATGGGTTCAGAGTCTGTTCTTATATTTGGGCCACATCAGCGTGTGGCGTAGAGGCTGGGTGGGGGTGATCCCTTTAGATGGGGAGTGGCCATGCAGATGGTATAACTGACATAAAACTTTTAATCCACTTTTGTCTCCTTTCTCTGATTTACTTGTAAGCTCCTTGGAGTCCAAGACCATATCTTGACTGCCTTTTTCATTGGATCCACCCGTGTCCAGCCCGGTTTTTTTTTTCTGTGTGTACTTTGTGAATCAGGGTGAGTGAGGGGCTCCTTCCAGAAACTCTTCCCCTGGAGGAACAGCAGGTCACCTAGTTCAAATGGCTTTGAAAATTGTCTATTTACATTAACTTTTCAATTTCTGAAATGCCTCAATCATCTTTCCTAGGGTTGGATCCAATTTCTCCCCACTCCAAGGGGATTCTTTTTCTACCCAGCCCTACAGCTCTATGCAGGTGAGCTGCAGGGCCAGAGTGGGCTGGGGAGTTGACATTCCTTGCTGTGCCCAGGTGCTCTCCTACCAGATATGAGGGGCTGGTGTGGAGGATAGAGTTTACATTGCCCTGCCTCATTGTGAAAGAAGGGGAAGTTGCTGACATTTAGTCAGTACCTACTTAGTTTTAGGCATTTTCTTAGCAGTTTTTACATATGTTACCTTGTTTATCCTTCCACATGATATAGGTCCCCCCCCCCCCCCCCCCCACCATTTTACAGATGGGGAAACTGAAGCTCAGATAAATTAAATTTTTTGTTCAAATTCCGTGGCATAGCCAGGACTTGAACCCTTCTCTGTGACTGCAAGCTTTTGCCATTTCCACTAGCCACATTTACAAATACCTAAGGTGTGAGTGGTAACATCTATCTGCTGGCTGACTCTCCACTTCCCATCTACAAGGGAGTTACCAGCTGCCTCTCCTTCACCCAGATGCTGGACACTTTGGAGCAACCTGTGGGAGGACTAGTCTCAGGCATTTTCCCCCTTATATATACCCTACAATGCTTAACACACAATAGGCTCTCATAAATCCACAATAAATTGAGCAAATGAAATGATTGGAAGTCATTTTGATTAAGTAATTTCTTTCCCAGAGGGTCAGGGCAGAGAAGAAATGGCTATAAAATAATTCACTGAGGCTATCTTTCTGGCATTGTTTCTGACTTTTCATTTCTTTGGACTTTATATGAGTAGACATTTGGTGGTTCCGATAAGTTAGAATCCAATCAAAGCGCACAATATCCTTTGATATCCTCTCTGGCTCAGCCTACTGTAATTTTGAGAATTGCTTTCTTGATTGGCTATTGTGCATAGGTAAGAAGAGCCCAGTGCTCAGGTTAGGGTGGCAGAAATGCTTCTGGAATTCCAATGGAGGCCTGCTTGGGATGCTTGGTTCTTATTCATGAGAACTCTTTTACACAGAATCACACTTCCCTCACAAATGAAAATATTTATAAGATGCTATTCATGCAATTTAAAAAAAAAATTTGCACCCGCATTGCTTCCCTCTCCTCTGCACCCTGCCATCTCACAGTATTTTCTTCCCTCCCCCAATATTAATGGAAAAGAAATCAAACTTTTGCAGGCTTCACTTAGTTCCTGACTTTCAATCAGATAAATTTGTGACCTGAATATTTCCTTCTCCTCTTTCAGTATTCATGAAGGATTGTTTGTGGCCAGGCTGGTGGATTTAAGCATTTGTCTAGTTCAGGAAAGATAGATTCGTTCCTTGGGAGTTGTGTGTAACTTATAACCTACATATTTCTTGCCCCTCCCCTGCTTTCCCCATCCTTTTTCTGTTTTTAAATTTAGAGAGCATCATTTTTTTCTTCTGTTTTGTTGTTAGTACAAAGTTAAGGAGTTGGGGCTTAACGTATTGATCTAGCTTCTTCCACAGAGACCTTGGTCTCTGAGTTTTGCAGCTTGGTATGGCTGATTCAAAGTGGTCTGGACTGAATTTGCTTAATAGGATGTTACACTCCTCTCCTGGGTCAATTTTTATCCACTTTATCAAGTTACTTATTGATTACAGCTCTTGTCACATGCACATTAGTTTGCTGAGAAACTTAAAGATATGTTTTGTATTTTTGGTTAGAGTAGGCTAGGAATATTGTGGGCTCTAGTTCACGAGGGACCCCAGATGTTCTGATTTCTAAAGCTCACTCCATTCTCTCTTAGGCACTCGGCTCAGAATTATGAGCATGATGTTGGTTGTCTAGAAAAGAAAAACAAAACCGATAAGAAGTCCCCAACCCCCATTTATTTTCTTCTCTGGGAGTCCATGGAGGCAACCCCATCTTGAATAAATGGAATAAAAGAAAGTACTGAGATGAAAATTAAGACTGGAGGGGAGGAATAGAACAGATGCAAGTCAAGCTAACTGCTCAAGTCTGAGGCAGGATGGACTCAATATTTTCAAGCCAAAGAAAAAGAGATCCGGGAAAAGGAAGGAGAATACGCTTTATGCTTCTATAACTTGGTCCTGGCCAGCTTTTCAAGATATTTGCTTCCTTTAATTTGCAATCAGATATAGAAAAGTCTGTCATGAAAGCAAAACTCTTAATGAGCTTGGTTCTGAAGATTTGGAACCCCCAGAAGGTCATGGATTACCCCAATTACCGGGATTACTGCTGCCAGGGAAACAAAGAGCACTAGGAACACACTCAAAATGGAAACACTTATTTTCCTATTGAATCTCAGCTCAGTAAGTGCAAATGGTTATTTCTAGGGCTAAGTCCAAGTAAAACTGAAATGTTCTTTAGTGCCACCCTACCTCCATTTTAAAATAACCTCACTCAAAATAGTGAATGATGTCACCAAGAGAAGAGGTAATTGGATACTTACTTATATATTAAAGTGAAATAGCATTATTTTGTTATCAGTATTTTATTCTATCAAAGTGCAAACAACCTAGAAGGCAGGCCCTGTGCCTAGGAGGTGCTGGCAGTAGACATGAACTGTAATGGGCTTCCCCATCTCTTAACATTTTTTCTTGTTTTGGGGAAACCCAAGTGTACAATACTAGCCAGCCTCCAAGACAGTCAATAATGATCCCTGTTGTCTATCGTTATGACCTATGTTGTCCCCTCCCACATTGAATTAGGGTTGGTCTGTGTGACCAGTAGCAATGGCAGAAATGACTGCATATGGTTATGAGGCTAGGTCATAAACTACATCGTGGCTTCTTCTTTGGTTTCCCTTGGATCCTTTGTTCTGAGGGGAAGCCAGCTGCCATGTGATGAGTGCACTCAGGCAGCTTGGTGGAGAGGTCTAAGTGGTGAGGAACTGAGGCCTCCTGCCAGGAACTGGACGGTGATGTGAGCTAGCCACCTTGGAAGTTCACCCTTCAACCTCTGTCAAGCTTTCAGACCATAGCTGTTGCTGACACCTTCTCTGAAACTTCATGAGAGACTCTGAGCTAGAACTACCCAGTTGCTTCCAGGTAGGTGCCCAACTCTCAGAAACCATGTCAGATAATACATGTTTATTGTTTTAAGCTGCTAAGTTTTGGGATCATTTGTTACACGGCAAAGATCACTAATACACAAAGAGAGAAACGTTCCACTTCAGACAATGAAAGCTGGGGGTGGGTGGATAATTTCTTCTCCCAGATTCCTGGCAGTTAGAGCTTGGGCATGTGACCTCCACAGCGCCAATCAGATGCTTGTGTCTAAGACCTTGAATCTGAAGAGTCATAACAGAGCAGAGTCCAGTTTAGAATTAACTCCTTTATTTATTTATTTATTTATTTATTTATTTATTTATTTATTTATTTTTGTTAACATCCATATTCTTATTTTAGAAAAATACAATTCTCCAGAATTAACTCCTTTAGCAGCAGCAGCAATAGCAGCAAATGGTATCTTTTTAAAAAATATATATATTTTATTGGGTTTTTTTGTTTGTTTACAGAGAGGAAGGGAGAGGGATAGAGAGTTAGAAACATCAGTGAGAGAGAAACATCAATCAGCTGCCTCCTGCACACCCCCAACTGGGGATGTGTCCGCAACCAAGGTACATGCCCTTGACCGGAATCGAACTTAGGACCCTTCAGTCCGCAGGCCAATGCTCTATCCACTGAGCCAAACCTGTTAGGGCCAAATGGTATCTTTTGTTGTAACAATGAGAATAAGCAGTATGCTTCTATACTGTAGGCCTAGACAGCTTGGTGGGCCACATTTAAGGGTGAGTTGGCTACCCTTGGGTAGTGTGTGGTATCTGTAGCCTGACTTTTTCCGTGATTTTGGATGTTGCTCTGCCTGTTTATCCTCCATTGCTTCTTCCCTGTTTTCAAAGTGTCAATCTCTAGTCTTCCCAGTAATTCCTCCAATCTGATATTCTTCCAATGAATTCTTTTTCTATTGAAGTTAAACTAAATTAATTTACATTTTATGCAACTAGGACAGCACTCAGGTACATTTTTATAAAGCTGGTGGTATCTTTATTTTAAATTAGTGACCTGGTGCACAGATTTGTGCACATTGAAAGGAAATTAATTAGAAGGTGGTTGGCGGGACAGGACTGGGCTAGACAGCCAGACACGCTCTGGAGCCAACCTCCCACAGTCCCTCCCCGGCTGGCTGGCTGCACCTGTGGTGGCGCCGTGGCTCAAAGGGTGTCTGAAGAGTAAGTAGGGTCCCCCTGGCAGGTGGGATCCCTCAGCCTGGCCCACGAGGATAAGGCTGAAACTAGCTCTCCGACATCTTCTAAGGCAGCAGTTCTCAACCTGTGAGTCACGAACAATGAAAATACATCCTGCATATCAGATATTTACATTATGATTCATAACACTAGCAAAATTACAGTTATGAAGTAGCAACGAAAATAATTTTATGGTTGGGGATCACCACAACATGAGGGACTGTATTAAAGGGTCATGGCATTAGGAAGGTTGAGAACCACTGCCTAAGGCAGGGGTGGGCAAACTTTTTGACTTGAGGGCCACAATGGGTTCTTAAACTGGACCGGAGGGCCGGAACAAAAGCATGATGGAGTGTTTGTGTGAACTAATATAAATTCAAAGTAAACATCATTACATAAAAGGGTACGGTCTTTTTTTTTTAGTTTTATTCATTTCAAACGGGCTGGATCTGGCCCGCGGGCCATAGTTTGCCCACGGCTGGCCTAAGGGGTCTCAGAGTGCGAGAGGGCACTCTGCAATGTTGCTGTCATACAGGGTGTAGAACACAAAAGCAAGTCTGCAGTAAATGAGATTTGGGACTGACAGTGCGCCAGCAACAACATAACCCACTGCCGAAGGTGGAATCATGTGGCCCCACGAGGAATCAGGATCCCTCTCTGGTTTCAGAGTGCATCACCTAAGAACCACCACTGCCAAGTCACTGCAGCTCCACAGCTCCTGCATTGAGCGTCTGCCCCTGGTGGTCAGGGCACATCATAGCTACCGATTGGACAGACACTTAGCATATTAGCCTTTTATAAATATAGATATGTCCATTGCCCCAGTGCAGGTTAGATATGAAGCAGGAGATGAGTAGATCTTAATGGGTTGGGGAGCTAATTAGTGAGCATCTTTTCTCACATGACCCTGAGTTCTATTAGCAGCTTTGTGGAAATGGCAATGTTACCGGTAGTACCTGCCATCAAGGAGTTTATAATCTACTCTAAAGACAAGCCACCCCACCTTCCCCATTTCCTGTAGCCATCTGACCCAGTGATGTTGTGGGGAGAGGTCTCTCTTTTGGGGAAACTGAGCCACTCTATCTGTTAGCTGTATGATTTAGGGAACGTTGTTTGAAATGCCAGAGCCTCATTTATCTTACTAACAAAATCACATCCCTTTTCTCCTGCATTGCTGTGAGACTGGGTTAGATCACATGTGTGAAAAGAGCTTGGAACTTGGGGTTTAGGAGGGTCATTACAATGCACTTCCTGCTCAGGGCAGGCTGGGCTGCTCCAACCAGTGAACTGTGGGATCTCGGGCAGTCACCTTACTTCTGCTCAGTTTCCTCATCTGAAAAATGAGCAGGTCAGATGGGAACTATGGTTTTCAAACCTTTGTTTTTTTCTTCTTGAAATCTAAAAAATAAAATTATATATATACCTCAACATAAAATAATAAAATAGTATTTTATGATTGAAAAGATATTTTATAGATCTGCCTATTATAACAATAACTCAGTTACTGAGAGCAGTGTGACTATTCTGATGAATATAAACATTTGAAATCAGGTTTATGGGTAACATTTGCCATCCAGGCTTAAGTATCAAATTTCATTGTGCATATTATTTTGGATGTACATCAATGAGAAAGTCCTGTTTCATATACATAAGTAGTTGTAAATGGTAATTATTTTTGAGAGGGTCTCTTGCAATCTCAGAGGATTTTTAGTTAAACAGAGATGCTTTGGTGTGAGCACTACACTAACATGAGCTCCTAGAAGCACAAGTTAATGTGCAATGGGTGTAAATGTGGCTTCTGCCACCTTCGGGTGTGTCTGTGGAACCCCAGAGAAACCAATTTACAAACTTCCAGAGCAGATGATGCTCAGGTTCCTTTTAGCGCGCATGTGCAATGGTTCTAGGGAATTGACACAGGGGTGATATCTGCATAACACTTTTTCAGTCATCTTTTTAACTTGCAAAAGAACTATGTGAACATATGCGCAGTGTAAATAGTTCCAACAACATAGGAGCGTGCAGAATGCAAGGTAAGGGTTCCCATTCAAACATCCCCTATGGCTCTGTTCCTGTTCCCTTTCCCTTGGGTCATCCCTGCCAGCACTTGAGTCCTTCTTATTGTTCTGTTTTTACATACATGCACATAGGCTCTTTCTTTTTTACAGAAACAAAATCATGCTTCACATATTGTTCTAAGACTTTGTTCTCTTTCTTTCTCTCTCTCTCCCTGTCTCTTTCCCCAACGTATTTTGGGAGGCTTTCTATCAACAGAGAGCTCTATATTACCCTTTTAAACTATTTTTTAATACTAGTGGCCCAGTGCACAAAATTTGTGCACTAAGCGTGGGGTGGGGGTGTTCCCCAGCCTGGCCTGTGCCCTGTCACAGTGCGGGGGCCCTGCAATCCATTGCCCCAAAGAGATAGGCCCTGCCCATCCATCTGGGGCTCCTCAATGGATTGACCCTAAGAGGTAGGCCGGAGCTGAGGGAGGCCTGCGGACCCCCGGGCTGGGCCATGGCGGAGGCCTGCGGATCCCCGGTGCAGGCACATGGAGAGGCCTTCGCTGCAGCCCTGCCCTGTCCCTGACGCTGCAAGTCCCCGCCCACCTGCACCTGCTGCGCACGCAGCCTTCAGCTGATCGGTCATTATGCATGATGGCATTCCAACCATTTGCATATTAACCTTTTATTAATATAGATTTTATGATATCAATATCCATAATTCATGAACTGTTCCTCTATTTAACAAATATTTTAAAAATTCCATGTTTTTCATTATTATAAACAGTGTTGTAATCATAGCCCTTACCCATGTTCCCTTTCTGGCCTTCCAGCAGGGCAGGTCCTTTCAAAAGTCTATGCCAATTTATATCTTATCAATATTTATATTAATTTACACTTCTTGGTTACTAGTGAAGTTGAGCATCTTTTCATGATTATTAGCCATTCCTGTTTATATTTTGATGTAGTGCCTCTGTCTTTTCCCATTGGGTTATAATAATTTTTCTCTCCTTGCTGGTATCTCACATCTTTCAAGCAGTGTTTGACAAGAAGCTGTTCCAGAGTACCAACAAATCCAGATGAATTTCCTAGAACTTGTTGCAATAGTAGTTGGCTTATATAAGTAAATGTTTTATCCATTTATTTGCTCAAAAAACATTAAAGAAATATTATTATGTGTTAGGTATTTGAAATACAAAAAAGTATAAGCCATGCTCCTTACATTCAAGGTGCCCACAGTTTACTTGGGAAAACAGATATGTAAAAAATTACAGTTCTCAGTGACAAGTGCTCTAACAGGTGTGTCTGGGGAGCTCTGGGAGCACCAGGTCTACCAGGTATGTAGCAGTAGAGGATGAGCTGTCTGGAGTGTCATACCCTATTAACGCTGACATCGAGTGGTGGAGGTAATCAGACACCACCTATACCATTTGAGGCACGCATTTTAGAAATCTGGAATTTTAAGAGATGTTTGAAAAGCTGGAGAGAGAAGCTTCTCTAGTTTAGGGAAAAATAGAAAATGGCATCATAGAAAGCTTTGAATCTGTGATGGGGAAAGTAATTATGTAAGGGAGTGATAGGAGAGATTGAGATCAGCAGAAGGAGAGGTGAGGAGTAAAGAAAAGGTAGAGAGATGATGAGTAAGGCTTGAAGTTAGAGTATTTTAATATAGACATCCATGGAGTTTGGGGACAAGGAATTATAATATCAAACAAGTCAGGAAAGAAGACTTCGTAACTCCCACTTAAGATTTATTAATGTAGCTACTGTAGAAGGAGGATGAGACCCTGAGGGGAATTATATCAGCTTTCAAGGGAGGCAGTCAGAAGCTTGGCCAAAGAATTGGGTTTCAGAGTCAGGAAGAATTAAGTACATACACATGTATATTTCTTTTGAGGGCGAAAAGGCACCATTTGGTGTTGGAAGGTGGTAGAAAAAGCATTAAAGCTAGAAGCCAAGAAATGGCTGTTTTAGCCCAGCATTCTTTCGAGTTTTTTTTTGGAAAGCAGAGCCTGAGGTAAGGGTTAAAGTGCTGACATTTTATGTATGAGATGCAAGCTTAGGGCAGTGAAGGTGAGGAGAAGTGGAAGGGAAGCAAAGAAAGATGTGAAACACGGATGCAATGTGTGGTTACGCTGGTCATCACTTCCCAGTGAACCTCAGGGAAGCACAGCAGGTCACACAGCAGGTGTGTTTGCTTCACATGTGGGACTTTCTAGGAAGGACTGGAAAGAAAACCACACTTGAAGGGAAAACCACACCTTGGAGTTGTCCACAAAAGAGACACAAGATGGGGAGCTTAATGGCCAGCCCCCTCCTTCTCCCATTTTCCATTGGCCAGATTTCTCTCCTTGGGGAGCTGATTGCCCAGCACTCCTTTCTGCTTAGAGAGGCAGCTTCTGTTGCTTGCAGTGCAGGAGCCTGAGAGACCTCCACTGTAATGACCTGCATGGATCCCCAGCTCTATGGCTTGCCTCTCTCTGCACTTGACTCAACCTGTAATTTCTGGGACTGATGGTATTCTTAGGAAATTCAATCAGCTCAGGTGATTCACCATGAAATCAGTCATTCTTTCAGCTACTCCCCTTCTTACAACAGGCTCTACTTCTAGTGACTTCATTTTTATCTCTTGTATAATCAAGTCTCCATCCTGTATCCCAGGTCCATAATTGGTTCTATGTCTTCATCTCTAAATCTCGTTCCTTCTAACCTGGATGGGATTTACAAGGAAGTAGATTTGAAATGAATATAATTGTAATTCAACCCCAAACTAGGCCTTGTGTGGTCTAACCTAGGCAGAATTGCACTCTGAGGAACACAGTCCAGCAACCAAAGCAATTAAATTAAATTAAAACTTTACTGGCATTTCTGGGAAGAGTGTCAAGGGAAATGAATATATTTTTAATGTATAACAAGACTTGTTAAACTTTTTCCCATCTCTGGTATTCTCTATATCTTTCACTCCCCACCCCACAAACTCCTCCATACTTCATTTTGATTTTAAACCAAGAATTTCTCCCATCACCTTGGCGTGGTGAATTCCTTAGTTTTTTCCCTTTCCCTTTTTTCTATTGTTTCTTTGCCAACTTCTGATACATATATCCTATTTTTGCATTTCTGGTTCTTTCTTCCTTTTTCTCCCTATTGCTCCATGAGCTGGCAAAGACAGAATTTTTTTTTTTAAAGGTAATAAATACTCTGAGGAGGCAGGGCACTCACACATTAATAATTATATATATACTAGAGGCCCGGTGCACAAAAATTTGTGCACTCGGTGGGGAGGGAGGGTCCTTCAGCCCGGCCTGTGCTCTCTCGCAGTCTGGGACCCCTCGGGAGATAACGACCTGCTGGCTTAGGCCTGCTCCCAGGTGGCAGAGGGCAGGCCCAACCCCTAGGTGCAGCCCCTGGTCGGGCTCAGAGCAGGGCCGATTGGGGAGTTGGGGCGCTGCCCCCTGTCATACACAGAGCAGGGCGATCGGGAGGTTGTGATTCCACCCTCAGTCATGCTCAGGATAGGGCCGATTGGGGGGTTGGGGCACCATCCCCTGTCACACTCAAGGCAGGGTCGATGGGGAGGTTGCGGCGCCACCCCCTGTCATGCACAGAGCAGGGCCCATCAGGGGGTTGGGGCACCGCCCTCTATCACCCACAGAGCAGGGCCGATCAGGGGGTTGAGGTGCCGCCACTCTCACACTCAGGGCAGGGCCGATGGGGAGGTTATGGCTCTACCCCATCACACACAGAGCAGGGCCCGTGGGGGTGGGGGGTGGGTTGGGGCGCCGCACCCTGTCACACACAGAGCCACAGGGTGATCAGGGGGTTTGGGCGCTGCCCCCTGTCATGCTGATCCCGGTGCCGGGAGGCCTCGCGGCTCCGCTGATCCCGGCGCTGGGAGGCATATTACCCTTTTACTATATAGGGTGGAGGCCTGGTGCTCGGGTGGGGGCTGGCTGGTTTGCCCTGAAGGGTGTCCTGGATCAGGGTGGGGGTCCCCACTGGGGTGCCTGGCCAGTCTGGGTGAGGAGCTGAGGGCTGTTTTCAGGCTGGGGGTGACTGAAGCTCCCAACTGCTCCTTTTTTTCTTTTTTTCTTTTTTTTAATTCTGGGCCAGCTTTAGCTTTGAGGCTTGGCTCCAGCTCTTAAGCCTCTGCTGCTGAAAGTAGGTTTCTGGCCTTTGCTTACAATGTTGCGATCCTGCTGGCTGAAGCCTGGCAGGTTTCTGGGGTTTTGTTTAGCTTCTATGTTTGTTACATAGTTGCTTGCAGCTCAGAGGCCTGCAGTGGCAGGCGGGGAATGTTGGAGTCCTCCGTCACTGAGGCAAGCAAGCCTCATGTTAGTTTCAAGCTGCCTGGCTGCAGGCCGCCATCTTGGCTGACAGTTAATTTGCATATTGCCCTGAATAGCCAATGGGAAGGGTAGCGGTCGTACGCCAATTACCATGTTTCTCTTTTATTAGATAGGATATGTGTATATATATACATATATAATTATTATATATGATTTTAGAGAGAGGAAGGGAGAGGGAGAGAGAGAAACATTAATGATGAGAGAGAATGATTGATTGGCAGCTTCTTGCAGGCCCCCTACTGGGGATTGAGCCCACAACCCAGGATGTGCCCTGACTGGAATTGAACCATGACCTCCTGGTTAATGGGTTGATGCTCAACTACTGCTGGGCACACATTAAGCATTTTTTTCATAATTTGAAAAAGTATTGGCTAATACTCTGAGCTATTCAGTGAGAAAATAGATAGCCTTATTAGGTAGTGATTCTCCTGTGATGAGGATAATTCAAAAAAAGGCTGGGTAATCAATGCTTAGGAAATTGGGGAGGAGTTTAGTTTTGGGTGATTTTGAGGCAGATGACTTATAAATTCCCACCATGTCTAAGATCCTAGGTTTAGATTAGTGTCCCCCAAACTTTGCCATAGTATCGGGGTTGAATCCTATTAGCTTTGCCCTCTTTAGAAATCTCTATGCCAAGGATGGGAGCCTCAGACCCTGAGCTTGATCCAACTCTTGTATTGGTTCTAATTCTTTGAGGCAAGTTGTCTAAATTATCTTTTTAGTATCTCAGTCTTTCCTGCTACAATGAACAAACACAATTAGTGTACTCTCAAATGGCTGGGATTTTCTACTAATATGTTAATTACACAGTCTAACTGTGCTAGGCCCTTGTCTGATGACTCTTCATTTTCCAGGGGACAAGAGGGCATGACAGATGTGGGATTGGTGGGAGGCAGCAGCCAGGAGTGTGGATTTTCCAGGTGAGGGAATGGGGCAGGGTGACCAGCTTGCCAGACCTACCATGCTCTAGGGAGGCAGGGCAGTGGGAGAGGGAGAGCTGCACTTTGGGGATGGAGGGGCCTTTTCTGAATCAGCTGCTCACACACAAGGAATGTTAGGGCTCTTTGGGCAAGTGATAGAATTTAAACTGGCTTGAAAAAATTTAAAAGGTGGTGGTTGTGGGGATTAACTGGCTTCCAAAACTGGAAGTGCAACCATAGCTGTGTTGAAGAGCTCAAGGGACTTGTAAGACTTGCCTCTTACTATTTTCCTTGTCTCCACCCTTACCTCCCTTTTGTCTGTGTTACTTCATTTTCTACTCTAGTGGAAAGAAGTTGGAGTTTTGGAACAAAATTCTCAGAGCTGAATTTTGTTGGCCTGGATGGGATCATCTGTGTGCCCCTGACTCAGCCTTGGTGGCCAGGGGATAATGTGTGCTGTTTGGCTAAGAGAATGTTTTCCTAAAGTGAGAGTGAGGCTAGTTACCAAAGAAGAGGCTATGGATGTGGGACAGAAAAAAGCTCACGTCCTCTACAACATGACCTTAGCAATGACATTATTTCTCTGAGCCCAGTTTCTTCAAGTGTCCAATTCCTACTTCACAGAGCTATTGTGAGGACTGGAAATAGTGGAGGCACAAGCACCTGCCACATAGCAGGCCTTCAATAACTAGTAGCAATTCTTTTTTTTCTTTCTTTATTATAAGAGAAAGTTTATTTAGAAAGCTACAGAGGTAATAGAAGTGAGCCAGCTGGGCTGTGTAGACTCAGGAAACACAGAAGCGAAAGAAGGGCCCTTCGAGCTTAGGAAAGAGAAAGGCAAAGGCAATGTACCCGGGGGGAAGAAGAGAGGAAGGGAAAGGTGCAGGCATGCTCCTGAGATGGTGAAACCACTAGTAGTAGTTCTTATTGTTAGGTCCAGAAAACCAACTGGTAAGAGGGAGAGCTCTGCTTGAAGAGAAGCTGTGTGTGTGTGTTTGTGTGTGTATACATGCATTTCCATGCTATCAGGGAGGCATAGGCTACTGAGACTTTTTTTCCTTCCCTCTTTGCTCTCCCACTCACTCTTTATTTTTCCATCTCTTCTCCTATCCTCTCTTTTCCCATTTATCCCCTTTCCGCCTCTCCTTTCCTTTTCCTATCACTGGCCATATTCATACATATTTTATAAAATTTCAGTATTTTCTCATTATTTGTGACATGAATGTATTTATGGTTTCTTTTACAGCCTCATGTAAAAAATAATTTGAGATATCTCACCCAAGAACAAACCACAGAATAATGTAAATAACTGAGGAAATTGGCATGGAGGGAATACATAAAGAGAAACAAAGTCAAATCAGGAAACAAATTGAATGCTGCTATGATTGCTGGAGGTGGGCTCTTTTTACTGACAATAAAGTGTCACCTTCTCTATTCTTAATTTAAAAACTGAGTAAATTGAAAATGTTCTCTTTTTCCCCCAACCAGCCAAGTAATAACATCAGCCAAAAGTAATGTGTGCGGTCCCTGATCTTATCCATGGTTGTTCTTGTTAGTAAAAAGATTCTACCCATTTATAGGGACCAGAGAGGGTGTTAAAGACAAATTGGGGTGGATGGCTGACAGGCCATGAGGCAAACAGGATAAAGGAAACAGCATATCTCTCCTCCACAGAACTTTCAAGAGTAAAGCGAGTAGTACAATGATGATACACAAATTTTGGAGCAAAAGTATAAATAAAGATGAAATGAAAAATCTGCTTTGTTAAAACCCAGCTCCCCAAAGAAATAACACATAGGTTTGTCTTTGTGCTGGAGCCATGCATAGCCACCAGGCTGGCTCTTTCCTGGTGGGTCCCTTTGGGAATGATTGTTACTAAAAAGGTGGTTCCCTGTCAGAGCAGTGAATAGAATGTGGCCATTGGGACAACTATGCACAAACCAACTTATTGCTTCTTTATTGCCTCCTACAGACACACCACGTGCCATATCTTGTTCAAAGAGGCACCAGCAATATTTGGGAAAATGGGAAGAGGAAGGAGCATGAGTAGGAGATGAAGAGCTCTGGCCTACTTCACACATTAAGTAGAAAAGGGGCAGATAATATTAGGTAGGAAGGCTGTTGTGCTTGAGATGGGAGATTGTTCCATGGGGAGAGATGTACATGGATGTGAGATATGGATACGGTAGAGCCATAAAGTTGTAAGATTACAGGGGACCTAAGCCTGAGTCTAGAGATGGTGCCGAGCTAATGAGAGTCCGAGAGGATACATGTATTTTATGGACTCAAAGGAGCCTGTCCTGACGCCTCCCCTCCTGGCTGACTATGGGGGAACTTCTGGGGGCTCTGCCCTCCTTCTCCGGAAGTGGGAACACTAAACCTTGCCTCATGTCCTTCCTGGGCCTGTCGTGGGGATTCTCTCATTTGGAAAGAATTTACTGAGCTCGGACCACACATCCAGCACTGAGTCAGACACTTTGGGAAATAAGGAACAAGGCTAATTCTCAGCCTTTATCCTTAAAGAGCTAACAGATGTGGAAGGACTTTATAGAGCCATTTGAGGTGTTTGTAGATGAGTTATCCATCCTGGAAGGCTAACCTGCCTGGCCAGGCCTCAGGCTTAGTCCTGCTCTGCCCTCACTTACTGGGGTGGCGCACCCCCTCTTTGGGCCTCATCTCCAAAACCAGGGGTGGGAATAGTTGCTCTAGGGGATCTTGTCCAGATCTGGCCTACAATCTCTCGACTGTGCAAATCCTTTGCTTGTGAGGCCCACAATAGGAGCCAAGGTCGATGGCCAGGATGTGCTGGGTTTTTAGCCATGGCAAGGCCAGCTCTGCAAAGTGCCATGGCCTTCCAAGTTTGAGCTGTACGAAAGCAGCTCTATTGTTTTGAACATGGGGCATCTGTCTGGGAGGGCACTGGGTCGGGGGGGGCCTGTCTTGATAGGTGAGTGGTGTGAGCCAGGCCTGCTAGCTGCCTAACAAGGGTATATGGATATCTGTTCAAGTCCTGCTTTCCATATTTTTGAGTTTATGCCTTTGTGTCCTCCCTGGTATCAGGGTGTGTGTGTGTGTGTGCCCTGGTGGGTACCTCTGCCCTCAGTACATGCACAGCCTTTGTTGTTTTTTTTTCTCCATAAGGATCTGATCAAGGTAGCTTCTGATTAAGGTAGCTTTAGACTTTCAGAGCCTTCCCAGGGCCAAATGTTTTCATTTTCCTCTTGGCTAGCCTCCTGCTGCTATCATTCTCAGTTGCTATGGGCAGGCTTGTGTTTCAGGAGTGTTCTGCTAACTGTGGGTCTTCTCCAAAAGCCACCTAAGTGGAGAGTCGAGGCCATTCCCCAAACTGGAATCCACATTGCCACTGATCCCCAAGCCAGAGGCGAATTCCTGCACCTAGCCTTTTGACAGCTTTTGCAGGCTGGCGAAGGCATGAGCTCCCCATGCCTCCCAGTTTAAGACAGTGTAAAGAAAAACAGGTGCCTGCTGGTCTAGTCACATCCCCTATAAAACGGTTGGAGTCTCTACTTTTTGTGGGAAAACAGCAGAGGGGGGCTGGACTAATTACTTTCCTACTAGGAATCTGATTAAGGGAAGGTTGAGCCATGTGGGAAAGCAAGGTGAACTGCCATGGAGAATTGTCACCAAGGAGAGCTGAGCCATTTGAAAGTTGAATAGGCTGCTTAGAGGCAGAGTGAGCTTTCTGGTTTAGGCAGTGTTCAAGGAGGGGCTGGGTGGCTCTGGGAAAGAAAGTACACCAAGGTGACTGAGGAACTTGGCAGAGGTTGAGCTTGATGCTGAAATTGCATTAAGTGCATCTACTCTTTTAAAATTTTTATTTTTTAACATTCTTTATTGTGATAAAATACACACAACAGAAAATTTACCATTTTAATCACTTTTAAGGGTACAGCTCAGCAGCACTGAGTATATTTCCATCACCCATCTCCAGGACTTTACGTCCACACACTGAAACTCCACACCCATTATACAATAATTCCCTATTTTCCCTCTCCCCCAGCCCACCATTCTACCAATTCATTGCTATGAATTGGACTACTCTAGGCACCTCATATAAATGGAATCATATAATATTTGCCCTTTGGTGACTTAGCATTACATCTGCAATATTTGTCCAGATTGTAGCATGGGTCAGAATTTCTCATTTTAAGGCTAAGATTCCACTGTGTATCTATAGCACACTTTATTTACTAGAGGCCCTGTGCATGACATTTGTGCACTGGGAGGGTGGGTCTCTCAGCCCAGCCTGTGCCCTCTCACAGTCAGGGACCCCTTGCTCCTTACCACCCGCCTGCTCACTGCTTCTTACTGCTCAGTTTGAGGCTCCTTAGCACTGCCGGTAGAGACGGGAGAGGCTCCCCCCACTGCTGCTGTGTTCGCTAGCCATGAGCCCTGCTTCTGGCTGAGCAGTGCTCCCCCTGTGGGAGTGCACTGACCACCAGGGGGCAGCTCATGCATTGAGCATCTGCCCCCTGGTGGTCAGTGCACATCATAGCTACCAGTCATTCCAGTTGTTCTGCCATAAGGGTCATTTAGGCTTTTATTATATAGACTAGAGGCCCAATGCACAAAATTCGTGCACAGGGGCAGGGGGTCCCTCAGCCCGGCCTGCAATGATGCCAGTGTCCCTCGCCCTGGCCGCTATGGGCACCGCCATCTTTGTTGCGGAATGATGGTTAATTTGCATATTACTCTTTTATTAGATAGGATTTTTTTTCAGAAGATTGTGGAGTTTTATTTTGTTTGTTTTAAGTGGCATGGAAACCCAGAGTTCAGTGGTTCTGGTTCCATAATGTCCACCATCTGGGTAGGATCAAACGATTATAGCACTCTTTATTTATCCATCCCTCCATTGATGGACATTCGGGAGGTTTCCTCCTTTTGTCGATTGTGAGTAATGCTGCTATGAACAAGGGAGCACAAATATCTGTTCAAGTCCTGCTTCCCATTATTTTGAGTCTATGCCTAGAACTGAAATTGCTGGGTCATGCAGTAACTCTATGTTTAATTTTTTGAGGAACCTTCATGCTGTTGTCCATGGTGGCTGCATCATTTTACATTACCACCAGCAATGCATGAGTTGCTCTTAATGAACCACTTCAGTTTAGTCTCCTAGCACTCAAAGGATGTATGGGCAAGAGATGTGCCATTGTGTTTGCCTGGCCTGGACCACCAAAAGAGAGAAGACTGGGTGGGGTGTGCAGATCTGTCTGGTCTCAAATACTAGGAAGCTGGAAATGTAAATAACCCCTGGGAGATGACAATTCTGATTAGTAGCTGAAACGAATTAAGCATTTAACAGGAAGTGTCCAGACATCCTTATAAAGGTAGGGAAGTAGAGACATGGTCTTTGTTCTGTTGTAAAAGTCAGGGCTGCAGCAATTTAAGGTGAGATTTGTTGATTTCATGAGTCTCTTTCAGAGCAGGTACCAGGACTGTGTTTCTCTTTCATCTTTCTGAGGCCCTAATAGCCAAATGCATCTTTAGGACTCAACACTTATTGAGCACTTACTATGTGCCAGGTACTTTCTGTTCATTTGCCCACTATCCTCTTTAACATCTAGGAGGCTTATTCCTGAGAATCACCAAAATAAAAAAAATACCACTGCAGCCTAACCCGACCCCAAGTAAGTGCAGTAGACCATGACCAAAACTCTAAGCGCTAAGGCCTTAATGGGAGTTGGCCAGAATGTGACAACAAGGGGACAATAAACTTCCATGAAGATTTGGAGACTGAGCCTGGGCTCTGTCTGACCCTAGACCTTGTGCTGTTCATTTTGCTGCTTAATGAATCTTCACTGATTAACTTGCTTGTGCAGTTACTCAAGGTTATGTCAATTAACCCTTTCCTAGCTGGGTCTTCTGCCTAATTGTGTGTGTGTGTGTGTAATTTTTTTTTAAAATCCTCACTGAGGATATTTTTCAATGGATTTTAGAAAGAGTGAAAGAGAGAGGAAAAGACAGACAGAAATATCAATGTGAAAGAAACACATTGTTTGGTTGCTTCCTGCATGCATTCCAACCAGGGCCTGGGCTGGGAAGGAGCCTACAACCAAGGTACATGCCCTTGACCAGAATCAAACCCAGGACCCTTCAGATGATGCTCTATCCAAACTGGCTAGGGCTTCTGCTTAATTGTTGACCATCTTGTAACAAAGATGTAAGTAGTGAGTTTATTTTGATTCCTCTCTTAGTCAGGAAGAGGAGATGGAGCTGCCTTTCCAGGCCCAGAAGAGAGAATGTTTCTCTCTGGTTTCTGGACAGATGGCCCAATACCTGGCACACATGGCTTAGTGGATTTGGCTCATGTTCTTGCTTCCTCTCCAGCCCTGACCTTCACTCTCTCCGTTTGGATCACCCAAGGAGACCTGGACTTTTAAACATTCAACCTTGAAGTCACCTTTGACTATTTCCTCTCTGGGTCTGTCCCTCTCAGAGTGGGCAGGCAGTTCTATCTCTGGGATTTGACCTTCTCAAGCATTGACACAGCCAAGCCTCCCTTGGTGTCCAGGCTCTGATGGCCTCCCATGCTGATTTCTGCAGTAGCCTTCTTTCTAGTGGGCCTTTCCACCTGCAGCCTCACCCCTCCTGGTACATTCTATACCCAACAGCTAGCCTAATTTTCTTCAAGTGCTATTTTGATTTTGTCACTTGTCCATTCGGAAATCGGCAGGAGCTCCCATTTGCCTCCCACCTTTAATCTAAACTCCCCAGCATGTGTTTTAAGACCTTTGCAAACTCTCATTTAACTGCCTTCATCTCCTACAACCTCCTGGTTTCTCATCTTTGCTCTGGCTTGACACAACCCACATAAGCTGCCAGCTTTGGGGCATGGCTCTGTCCTTGCCCCTCAGATTCATGTGTATCCCTATTAAGACACAACAAAGATGTGTGAGTAGGATTGATTGACAATATACCCTTACCTTCTATACAGTGCCTGTCATACAGTAAGTGCTCAATAAATATTTGTTGAA
The DNA here is from genome assembly GCF_014108235.1 of Myotis myotis. Taxonomy (NCBI): domain Eukaryota; kingdom Metazoa; phylum Chordata; class Mammalia; order Chiroptera; family Vespertilionidae; genus Myotis; species Myotis myotis. Next base: position 23,076,737 of record NW_023416390.1, read on the forward strand.
TGAATGAATGAATGTTAAAGACACATCCCTCCTTGGGTTAATCAGCATACATATAAAAGACTTTGTGCTAAGTGTTTAGGACATAAAATGAGTAAGCTCCTGCTCAAGGAGCTCTAGGACTTAGCCTAGATCTATGCAAATACCACATTTCCTTGATTATATGATACAATGGTTGTAAGATGCAGTAATTTAAAAATAGCTTTTGGTGATAAAAGAAACACTGTCACTTTAGTCATACACAGTGTAATAGAACCTACCAAGTCACCTGTGTCTACTGTTTACTAAGCATTGACTATGTACCCAGGTGATTAAAATACATAATTTAATCTTCAGCTGTAGGTATTGCTAGTCCAATCATGATAGCACAGTAAACACTCAGCAAATGAATTTATGTAGTGGGCATCAATTTTGATGGTGGTTGATGGTAGTGTCATTGCTCATCATTCATTCACCTTTTTCCTGGTAGCATCACTCAGAATTCCCCTTGAGGAAATGCCTCTCCCCCTTTTAGTCCATATCATGGTGTGTCTGCTTCCCTTGCCCCTCCTTGTGGAATCCAGGGGTGGGCATATGACCAAAGCTTTGCAAATGAGATCATTGAATACCCTGGTGGCAGTGGCTGGCTCAGGATGGTGCCTGAGCCCAGCTGGAACCGTAAAGAGGACCTCTCTCTCTGCTAGGGCTGCTGGACTGGTGGGATGTGAGCATCCTGCACACCTGTCTGGGAGTGGGGCCGGCAGGGAGGAGATAGATCCTGCTCGAGCATTTGGATCCAACTGTACCTGTTTACTCCTAGGCTTTCCAGCCCCCTGAACATGTCAGTTCTTGGAGCCAACACATTCCTTTTAAAAGAAATTTTGGCTTAAACTAGTTTTGGTTGGAATTCTATATTCTACAATGAAAAGTCTTCTTTGATCCCAAGATAAATTGTGATTATAATAATGCTTACTGTGTTCTAGGAGGGCGAGAAACTCAGTGTCTCTGGAGCACAGGGCGTGTGGGGAGTTGAGCCCATGTTAGGCCCTTGGATATCTGACAGCACAAGACTGAAAACATACATTAAAAGTATGTTAAAAGAAGGTGCGTGTGATAGGTCCTGGAGGACTTCAGAGGAGCTAAGGAGCTCACTGTGTGCATTCAATGAGAATGCATTGGGAAAGGTCAAGGTGTGAACCTATTGGGGGGACTGTGGTGGGAAAGGAGGAGGAGGATGGTGCTGTAGGCAGGAGGTGAGCAACAGCATTGACAGAAGGCAGAGCAAAGTGTAGTCATGACAAAGGGAGTAGATGTCTGGCTGCTTCTGGTAGGCGGGGAGGACACGGAGCAGCCAAACCAGCCTGGGAGCTCCACCCAGAGCTTTGGGTTTCAGACCTGGGGGGTGGGGCCAGTACCTCCTTCCCAGCAGCCCCATTACCTAAGTGCCACATTTTACCCTGGGGAGCAGAATTCCTAAGCAGTTGTGTATATGTTTTCTTCTGTCTTCTAATGTCTTTACCTTTTCTACATTAGAGCTCACCAGAGCTCCCTCCTGGCAGGAAGCAGTTCTGTCCCAATTGCAGCATGGGGGTTACATACTCTACCTTGGGACCATCTGCCTGGGTTTGAATCCTGGCCCAGCACATACCATCCATGACTCCCTGGGCAAATCACTCCTTCTCTCTATGCCTCAGTTTCCTCATCTGTACAATGGAAATAATAGTATCTATCTCAGACGGTTGCTAGGAAGGTGAATTCAGTTAGTGAGTGTCCAACTTTGAGAATAGTGCCTGACAGGGAGTATGGCTATATAGGTGTAAGTTGTTTATTATTGTTTATGTTATTATTCATTCCACAAAGCTCAGTGTAGACTGATACATAAAGGAATGCTCAGTGATCTAGTTTTCCAAATGAGGAGACCCAGGCCAAGAGTGGTGTCTTGCCTAAGGCATGAACTGATTGGGGGAGAATGACTGTCTCAGGGATAACCTCAATATCTAACCAAAACCTGGCTGCGGGTGTGTGCGGGGCGGGGCGGGGGGGGGGGATTTGGTTTATTTTTCTTGACACCCCTGCCCCCTGTGAGTTTTAGCCTCATGGCTCTCGGGTCCTGATCACACCCCACACTGCCACGGTCTTGCCTTGCAAGTTTTTTGTTGCTCAGGCTTCTTTCATTTAGATTCCAGGAGCATCTGCTTGCAGGATTTCCGACACTCCTGGGCCCTCAGAGCTATGGGGTCTCGCTAACGTATGGTCCCTCCGTTACTACATCGAAAGACGATTTACCTAACAGATGGGATCTTTTGAATATTTATGCCTGGACACATCTGTTTTGGACTTGAAAGTGTAATAAAGCTTTTCATTTTCTGAAGCGCTGGAGAAGCCTGTCTATGGTGAGCTGACAACCCGCAGGGGTCAGCTCCTCAGTGGCGACTCTGGGGCAGGGGGTGGACACTCCATTTGGCAGGCAGCCTCACTCTCTACACCCTTCTTCCTCTTTCTCGTGGCACAGGAGAGAATGGCCAAGGGGCCAGAGGCAGGCAGTGGGGCTAACTCAATGGACCCATGAACTGTATTTACAGAGAGGAAAGTAGCTACAATTATTTCAAAGGGGTAAATGTTTTCTTGGACTCTGTGCTTCTCTGGGGAAGATGGATGCCCTGGTTTGGGTGCAGGATGGAGCAGGGTGGCCTTGTCTGGGTCTTTGTCCCCACAGCACACTGGGGCTTTTGGGGGAGCCTAATGGATATGCAGGAGGGGGCTTTTGCAATAATACTCTTAACATTGGGATGTTGGGAGTTTGTCTTGAGTACCTTCAGCGTTTTAGTTCTTGATGCCCATTCCCTCCGCTCCTGACCTTGTTGGCATTCTCTAAAGTCCCCACCCACTTAGGCTCTCCTCCAGTCCAGACAGGCTCTCAAGACAGGATAGTAACAACAGGAATTACACTAGCACGCAGTGTGAATATGCACTGAGTCCTCACATGTGCCAAGCATGTGCTACAATTGTTATCTTTATTATTATGACTAATTATCCCCACAACACCAACATAGGAACTGTCTCCCCTCCATTTTATAGGTGAGGAGACTGAAGCACTGAGAGTTTAATGGACTTGCCCCAGGCCACACAATTACTAAGTGGGGAGTCAGGGTTTTAACCCAGGCCATCTAATACCAGAGCCCAAACTCTCAATGCTTTATTGCCTGATTGGAATCCGTCAGCCAGCATTTTCCAAAAGGTGTTTTTTGGAACATGTGGGGCGATGATCAAATAACCCCAATTGCAATTTCCCCTCAGGCCAAGTTAAAATACCTATCAACTTCTTGAAGGTGCAGAGGAATCCTGCAGTAAAGAAAGTTTGTGTAACTCAGTGTTTTCCAAAATTCTTTAACAAAACAATAATCTCCTTTGCCTTAATGCCAAAGGAACAGAAGTCTCATAGATCTAATACACTGCATGCCACTTTGGGAAACATGATTGAAGATGAGTGTTGGCTTAAATATTACCTCTGCAGGGATACTTCCATTTTAACAAAGTTCCAAGAGTTAAGTTTTACTAAGAAGAGGGTGGGAGTGGGTAGAAACCATATTGATAGAATTTTAGGAATCATTCTCTAGAGAGGGTTTTCTTAAAAAAACTTCAAAAAGCACTGGATTACTGTCTATATGAACTAAAAAATCTTTTCTTTTAAAACTGTTTCACACTTACAGAAATTTGCAGAAATAATACAAAGAACTCCTGGATACCTTTCACCCCGAGACTCACTCAAGCCTTGCCCAGTAGCACCCACTAAAACCCAGTTCTGGATCACATGCAACACTACGCCGTCATGTCCCTTTGGCTCTTTCCATTTGGAGCAGTTCTTTCCTTTTCTTTGATTTTTATGACTTTGAACATTTTAAAGATTCAAGCCTATTATTTTGTGGAATGTCCCTTGATATGTGTTTGTTCATTGTTTCCTCTCCATTAGACCCAGATGATGCATTTTTAGCCAGAATATCATAACTGCTGTGTTCTTTTCATGGAAACCTTTTGGGTGGTAGGTGCATGATGTCTATTGTCTTGTTACTGGTGGTGGTAACTTTGATCACTTCATTAAGATAGTGTCTTCAGGTCTCTCCATCTAAAGCAATCCTTTCCTTCTCTTTGTAATGTATACTTTGTGAGGAGGGACTTTAATATGGTGTAAAATCCCATTCCTCATCCACCTTCACCCACTAGTTGAAGCATCTCTAGACATTTCCTGCCTGAGTTGTTAATTTGGTGGTTGTCAAATGGTAAATTTCTAATAGCATGACTCCTTTTCTATTTCCTTTTCTACAAAGAAAATATTTCCTTCCCCTCACTTATTCATTTAAAATTTTATATCTGTGTTTGGATTTATGGGTTCCTATAGTATTCAAGGGCTCTAATCTCTTACTATCATAGTTTATTTTGATGTTCTAAATTTTCCAGTTCAGCCAGTGGGAACCCATTCAAACTGCCTCCTGTTTCCTTTGGACACATTTCTGTCTGTCCTTCTTCGAGCACTTTACTGTTGGCAGCACAAGATGTCCCAGGTGCATGCACTTCCCTGCCCCATCCCTAGAATCAACCATTTCTCCAAGGAGTTTTGGTTCCTTTTAGCGGAGAATAGTATTTCTAAACCAAGATTTGGTCAATAGGTGTGCTTATTGCTAGTGGGATGTCACTGCTCTCAGGCCCCGTGAATGGACAGAGCTAGGAAATCACACATTTTATAACATATAACATCTATATTGAAAGCCATGAGTTCATATCAATGTTTCTAATTCCAACCCAACATCAGAGTACACTCTAGTTTTCTTCCTTTCCATATTTGTTCCTCCTTTCAATTGTAAGAAACCTGGCTCCCCTTATCTCTGTCCCTCCCTATAGTCAATCCTCCTTGTGTGTGGATCCTGACACCACCTTGGCCTTGCCTCCCCCAGCCCTCCTGTCTCATTTGGGCTTGCCTAATGGTGTTTGGATGAAGGAAGGAAAACAGGAAGTTGGATGTAAAGGAGGGAGGAGGGGAGAGAGACAGAATGAAGGAAGGAAGCTTATTAATATTTTTTAAAGCAGGGAGAAGAAGGGAAGGGGATAGGAAAAGCCATATGGATTATGAATTTTGCAACTATTTTTTATATTCAAAATAAAAAATATTTGGGTTTGTGGTAAACTCAATCTCATTTGATCCTCTGGGATAGCAATTTATTTAATTCATAATATTCGAAGGGCGGAACTAAGACCAGTAAGTAGGAATTCTATGGTGGCAGATTTCAGCTCACAATAAAAAATATTTCTCCAGTCAGAGCTGCTCAACATAGAATTGTCTTGGTTGCAGACGAGTGAGCTCCTTGTCAATAGAGGAGTTTATTTAGAGACTGCAAAACTACCAGTTGGAGTGACAGTGCAAAGGTGTCTTACATTGGGAGAGAAATTGGATTAAATGCTTGTAGAGTTCAATGCTGACTTGATCATGGTAGCATAGCTGGAGGCCAGAATTTGATCACGCTTCTCAAGGAGCAGTGACACCAAACTCCCCCATCGGTGGCTGAGGAGTGGGCAGGGCTCCAGGAGACTTCCCTTTCTTTCTTGCTGGAGTCTGCAGCCCTGTGAGGATGCCACCCTGGAACAGTGCAGCCTGGAGCTGCAACATGCGAAAGCTAGATGTGGGCTTGCCTGACGAATTTGCATCTCGAGATAAAACATAGCTCCAGATTGAGACAGCCTTTAGTTCAGTGCCAACAATCTAACGTTGGCTTCAAAGGAGAAGCTAAAAATGTTCTTCTTGGAGCTGGTTCTGGGCTCTGTAGTTCTTTTATTGTTCCCAAATGGACCACATACTGGGAAGCTTTGGTGATTGCCCTGATAGCAGCAACCTGTCAAACCCAACAAGCAAAATCTAAAAGGGTATCTTCTCAGAAGCAAATTAAAACGTCAGATGTTTCTGTACTCTTGCTTCTTCATTTTTGCAGCCTCCTGCCCAAGCAATCTACCTGCAACTCTACTATAAAGAAGCCAGAGTTTTAATATTTTTGCAAATGTTGAAACAAACCTAAGACTTAAAATTGCAAGTAATACCAGCAAACATGCCTTCAGTTGTCTTGGAATCAGCAATTGAAAAAACATTCCTTTTTAAGCTATCAACTGTATTAGCTTTGAACTATATAATAACCAAGCAAGGTGCTTTTTGTACTATTTTACAGGTGAGAAACTGAGTCAGAGTAGGACAAAAACTTTATCATGAGCAATAACAACCTGCAGTGTAAAGCACTACCTTCCCTTCCTGCCTCCCAGAACAGCTTGGTTGCCTTGTTACTGGGGAGTAATGGAGTGGGGATTTCCCACCTTTCCCTAAGTAAATGCAATATTTATGACTGTGTTTTGTTTTCCTGATGAAGGTGCTATAAATCAGAACCATTTTGGACCGGGGACAAATCCTGATGGGATTCTGCATCTGGACATTTTTTACCATTCTCACGAAAACCTGTTGCTTGCTAGCTCATTTGCGTTATGTGTAAATATTTATGTATGTCTATATTTTTCAGCATGATGTATTTGTGCTTTGGGTGCATCTTTTGTAGGTGGGCACCCACCTTAGTCACTGTGAATCCTAAGAACAAGCTGTTCCACAGGCTATTGCAGTAACAGTGACTGTTCAGTGAGCTAGCAGATTGCTGCGTGCCTGGCCTGCACGCACATTATCTCCTTAAACCTTTCCAACAGCACAGGGAGGAATCTTAATTTATAGGGAAGGAAACCAAGGCTAAGAGAGGTTGCTCCATATTCCATCCGAAGCCCCACAGCTAGAAAGTGGCAGAGTCAAATTTCAAACTCATATTTGTTCAAGTCCCAAGGGTGACATCCACCATGCAACACTGCCCCTCACAGGGCACTCACTTCACTGAAGCCCGGTGGGCAAACACAGGTGTCAGTTATGATGAGGGCACTGAGCCACTAGGGGCCTGAAGAAATTGGTTATGTAAGAGTTAAAAAAAAATTCTACCAGGGCGGTTTTCATGTGTCTTTTCCAAAGGCCAGAGTTCAGATTTATGATGTTGGAATATTCATGAGTTGCTGCAGTGTTCTGTACAAGGGAGAAAAGTTTCTTGTGATAGAAATTAACCTTAAGGCAACGGCTCTTCTGAATCAAGGCTCAGATATGGCAGATGTGATCAAAGCAGTCATACAACCCACTTGGGAGGGTGTGGATTTACATCTTAAAATGGTACTTAATGATTTGGAACACGGTAGTGTCTATTTTTATCTTTTCATCCATTCATCCATCCATGCATCAATCCATCCATGTATTTATGCATGCATGCATCCATCCATCCATTATATGCTATTTGTATAACCCCCATTGAAACCTAAAGAGGTGTACCAAAACCAAACCAAACCCTTGTAACTGGCTTTCAACAAAGTTGCGAGAGTGATAGATGCCTATAAGAATGAGGTGTCTAATTAAGTATCAAAATGGGTGGTCAAGATAGTGGTCGTTTGCCAAGGACCTAGAAGAAGGAGGTCTTTGAGGATGTGGTGCAGCTGGTCTGGCCATTTTTATTGCCTTCAAAGACCGTTGTGGCACCCATAAGACTGCCAGGAGTCCAATTAGTTCCAGCCTTAATAGAGGCGGAGCTGAAAAATTGGATATATGGTCTACCCACTGCTGAGATACAGTTTGGGTTTCTTTAGCTCCCTGTTTGAAAATGAGATGCCACCTTTAATCTTAAATACTAGTGTGATGGTCCCACAGGATTGAAAGAAGATGAAACAAGCAGGGATTCATTTGAGGGAAGACTATTTCTCTTCGTTCCCCAGTTTCACTGCTAAAATATAATGAGAGTTTGTTTGTATGTCCAAAGCCAGAAAAACCAGCTATGAAACCAGCTCTCCAGCAACGGACTCCTCTGGCTTTTATGACCTCAAAGGCTGCAAGGTTGACAGTAGGGGACCCAGACACTAAGGGGGCCTTGAATGTGAGGTGCAGACATATGTGACATAATTAGGCAGCCTTTATGAGGGAAGCAGAGAGAAGTCATTAGGTCTGCTGTTTAACAAAGAGAAACTTCCTGCTCCCACCCCCTATTAAAGAGCTGCTTTTCAACTGTGTTGCTCTTCTTTGATCCCTGAAGGCCCCTGATGTTTTGCTCACATCCTGTCATGAGATTTAATGATACCTCACATGTGCACCAGGAGCGCAGCCCAACTGAGCATCATTCCAGGGAAGGGATTGTAACATGACAAGTTTTTGATGTGGTTCCTCGCACAGCAAGGTTAGTGCAGCAGCTATGCGGACACTAGCGAGAACTCTGGTTCCAACCTCTAACAGTGATCCTAGCTGGGCCTTGGCAACTACACAGAACTTTCTTTGTGAGAGTTCTTCAACTCTCAGGTGCCCCCTGAGATCTCCCATTTCCAGGCCCAGCACCCCCTTTCTGCTACTGTTCCTCTTATATGCCCTGGTTTCCACACTCTCATGTCTGATGATCCTTCTTGGGATATCCTAGCAGGAAAGCATTACCTCCTTTGCTCTCTGAATGCTGAAAAGTTTGCCGTAGTCTCTTTGATATCTGTTGAAATGGAGCTGTAATCTCAATATAGAAAGGCAGTAATTGGGGTTCCTCTGAGATTTACAAATGGATCCAAATTCATATTCAAAATGTTGGCTTGTGTGAACATTTTTTGTCCCTCTCTGGCTATTTGTCCCTCTCTGGGTTGAAAGCATGTCACAGGCGACAGCTTGGACCTCTCTTTTTGGTGATTTCACCCAGAACACAGTCCGAATGTTCCACAAATGACTGCCAGTGGGATTGAAGTAAACAGTTCCTAGCTGCCTCTTAATGGAGATGCCTCCCGATCTATCTACTTCTCTCCCTCTACAATGTCTAAACCCTGTCATTTCTCTCTGGATTATAGCTAGAGCCTCTTAGTGATCTCCCTACATTTATTTCTGCCCCTTCCTTTAAACACAGATTGCTAAAAAAAATTTCAGCAGCTTCCCATTGCACATTTAATAAAACCCAGACATGTTATCATGGCTTTTGAGGCCCTGCAAGATCTGACCCCTGCCTGCTTCTCCAGGGTCATCTCGTACCTCTCTTTCCCCTGACCCTACACTTTACTCACACTGCCACCTTTCAATTCTTTGTCACACTGGCTTCTTTCTCCCACCCAGGGCTTTTGCATTTGGTTCCCTCTGCCTAGAATGCTCCCTCTGACTTACTCTGCCTGGCTGGCCCTTTTCATCTTCAGACCTTAAGTATTATAGATTGCTTACTACATCCATGGAGAGGCCCTTTGATATCTCTGAGTCCCTATTATTTTTCTGACCTTATACCATTTGCTTTTAGAACTGATCACAATTTGTAATTATATATTTGTATATTTGCTTATTTTCTGTCACCCCTTGCTGCTCCTATCTCCTCCATCTTCTCTTGCCTCCTCCTACGTCCTAGTCCCCTCTCAGGCCAGGATCTTGTCTTCTCTGGTCCCCAATATACCTCATCCCTGAGCTCAGCTCCTGGTGTATGATGACGAGCCAACATATACTTGTTGAATGAATGAATAACTGAATGGAGGAAGGAATGCAGTGGCATATTTATCTCCAGCTGTTCATCAACTTGAATACATGTAAGATTCATTCTTGAGCTATAAACTTTAAGTTTTAGGAGAAACTTTAAAGATAGAATAGTCTTGCTGAAATAAGCAATTCTTTTGCTTTCTTTACTCTTCATCTCCCAAGAAGATGGAGTTTTACTAGAATCTCATCACAATGTAAATGCAGGCCCAGCCTGTCCTAGTTGAATTATAGATCTTCCACTGAGATTTATATTGCTTTTATTTTGAACGGGTTGAGAATATTTTTAAAGTAGCCCTTTCTTGACTGTTTTAGTGCCTTATTTAGATGAAAAAAGGAAAAAGAAATTGAAGTTTTGGGCACCATTCCTCACTTTAACCTCAAAACAAAGGATTTGATGTCCTTTTTTTGTGTGTGTGTATGTGGTATATTTATTAATTTTTTTAATTTCAGAGAGGAAGAGAGATAGAAACATCAGTGATGAGAGAGAATCATTGATCACCTGCCTCCTGCATGCCCCCCTCCCCCACCCCACACACACTGGGGATCAAACCTGCATGTACCCTGACCAGGAATCAAACCATGACCTCCTGGTTCATAGATTGACACTCAACCACTGAGCCATGCCAGCCAGCCATGTGTGTGGTATATTTAATTTCCCTGTAACCCCACCCAAAATCACAGAGTGGAGAGAGCCTTTGCTAATCAAACTGATGCTTTCAAGTATAATTTCTGAACTGAAAAATTTGCATTAGTTTCCTGTGGCTGCTGTAACAAATCACCACAAACTGGTGGCTTAAAACAACAGAAATGTATTCTCTCATAGTTCTGGAGGATGGAAGTCTGAAATCAAGCTGTCAGCAGCATTGGTTCCTTCTGGAGGCTCTGAGGCAGGTTCTGTTCCATGCCTCCCTCCCAGCTTCTGGAAGCTGCTGGCAATCCTTGGTGTTCCTTGCCTTGCAGTTGTATCACTCTAGTCTCTGCCTGTCTTCACATGGCCTTCTTTGATCTGTGCCTCTGTGTCCATGTCTCAAATATTTTCTTTCTCTTCGAAGGACACCAGTGATTGAATTTAGGTCCCATCCTAATTCCAGGATGATTTATTTTATCCTGAGATCTTCATTCAGTTACATCCAAAAAGACCTATTTCCATGTGTCACATTTGGTACCAGGACTTAGGACTTGGTCATATCTTTTGGGGGACAAGACTGGGAAGTGAGATCCAGAAAGCCAAAGTGGCTTGCTAAAGACATACAGCTACTTTCTGATGAAATTAGAAATACAACTCAGATCTTTTGGTTGTAATCAAATGCTCTTTCACTTTATTGTAATGTTTCTCAAAAAAATGAACTCCTGACTCCTAAGGTATTTGTTACATATACCTTTTACTCTGCATTAGAGACCATTTTGTGGCTTCAAAATAGATTTTGTAAGCTTTTCTAGCTCAAACCAAATCAATCAATCTAGTCCAAATAATAATCACACTGGTTTGTGCAGGTAATATTTCTCTCGGTTTGGAAAAGAAGATAAAGGATCACAAACCATATTTTTTTTTGCTGAGCTGGTTATAGCTATCTGATATACTCGTATTTGTTGATGTTCAATGGCAGCCATTCATGTATTTGCAAATTAAAATGATACTTTCCGCCTTGGCCAGTTTGGCTCAGTGGATGGAGTGTCGGCCTGTGGACTGGAAGGTCCCAGGTTCGATTCTGGTTGGGGGCGTGTGCCTTGGTTGCGGGCACATCCCCGGGGGGAGGGGTGGGTGTGCGGGAGGCAGCTGATCGATGTTTCTCTCTCATCGGTGTTTCAAACTCTCTATTCCCCTCCCTTCCTCTCTGTGGGGATACATTTGTATTTAAAATACAAATGTATTTTTTTTAAAAAGTGATACTTTCCCCAACTTTGTCTTTGACTGCATGGGCTAGAAACATTTGGGGCTTTTAGCTAGAGCCCAATGAGTGGCAGTCAAGTTAAAAACAGTTGACTGACCACAGGCCAGGGCTGTGGTCCTCTGTCATGTTCTGTCCCAGCATACACCTTAGAAGATGGTCATATTCCAGATACATGCAAATGAGTCCACCCAGGTTTTCACAGAATCCAAATCATTTTATAGGAAATAGAATGAATTATACCACCACCATTTTCTTTCTTCTGTTTTTCATGTGTGTGGGAGGAGTAAGAGGGAACGTGATATTCACGAAAGCATTTTACAAGAATCCTATATAATAAAAGGCTAATATGCAAATTGTCCCTCGACCGGGAGTTCGACCAGGGGGCAGGGCTGGCTGGCCAACCACCTGCAGCCCCTCCCCTGGCTGGCCCCACCCCTGATCTGCCTCCCCCACCACGATTGGGGTGGGCAGTCAGGACCACCCCCCCCCCATGCATGAATTCATGCACTGGGCCTCTAGTGTGAGTAATAAAACCCATCCTTTAAAGATGTAATACACTCTATAGGCTTTCTTAACCTATTCTTTTTTTAAAAAATATATATTTTATTGATTTTTTACAGAGAGGAAGGGAGAGGGATAGAGAGTTAGAAACATCGATGAGAGAGAAACATCGATCAGTTGCCTCCTGCACACTCCCTACTGGGTATGTGCCTGCAACCAAGGTACATGCCCTTGGCCAGAATCGAACCTGGGACCCTTGAGTCCACAGGCCGATGCTCTATCCACTGAACCAAACTGGTTAGGGCCTTAACCTATTCTTACCGTCCTTCTACCTTATAAAAAATTTAGCAATGATTAAATTAAAAAGAAAATTGAGGTCATAACAAAACAAAACCTCACAAGCACCACAGTAATTCACAATTGCCAAAATTATTAACAGTACACCCGTAAATGGCATTCCCCACCCCTGTAGCCTAGATAGGACAGGATATGAAATAAAATTCCTTTTATCTAGAGACTACATCATCCCTTCCTCTCCACTCAAGAGAGCACTTGGAAGGCAAATAAATAGATAAGTACAAGTAATTCGTTCTTAAATTGTAAAGCTAAAGCTTATCATTACATGGCCATATAACAGAAACCCTAACTTGAAATTTCTTTAATTTCAAGGCTTTTCCAAACCTCAGCACAACAACATTCTCCAAAGAGTGTCCCTCCTGGTTGCAAGATGGCTGCCATAGCTCTATTCATGGGACATCCAAGCACGATGATATCCAGCAGGGAGAGAAAAATCTCTCTTTCTTGTGCCTTTTTCCCTCCTAAAGCAAGAACTCTTTCCTAGAAGCCCCTGCTGGACCTCCCCTCCCACTTAATTGGTAGATTTGGGTCACATTTGTACACTAGATCAATCCCTAGTAAGGAAACAGGGCTATCGCCAATAATTTAGCTAATCACATAGCCTATGTAGTCTATATAGGTTATCTGAACAAAATTGGGATTCTGTTCCAAAGGAAAAGGAATATATCAGGAAAATTTTGTTTATATATGTCAGGACATCCAAATAAAAATAGCCTAAGCAATAATAAACATTTCATTATCTCACATAACAAGACCAGCAGTAGGTGGTTCCAAAGTTGGTGGATTCAGAAGCTCAGGGCTGTCAGACTCCTATTGGCCTCTCCATGATTCTCTTGGCTTTATTGATATGATTGGTTTCCACTCAAAGCTCTGTCCACATTCAAATGAAGAAAGGGGGCAAAATCCCTTGTGTGTGTCCTTTTGTTAGAACACCGGAAAGTTTCCCAATGACCCACAAGAGTTTTGTTTTTATATCCTACTAGAGGCCCGGTGCACAAAATTTGTGCACTCAGGAGGGTGGTCCCTCAGCCTGGCCTATGCCCTCTCACAGTCCGGGAGCCCTCAGTCAGATATCCTTAGTGCTCTCGTGGAGGTGGGAGATGCTCCCGGCGCCACTGCTATGCTTGCCAGCCATGAACCCGGCTTCTGGCTGAGTGGCGCTCCCCATGTGGGAGCGCACTGACCACGAGGGGGCAGCTCCTGCGTTGAGCATCTTCCTCCTGGTGGTCAGTGTGAGTTATAGCAACCGGTCGTTCTGCTGTTTGGTCAATTTGCATATTAACCTTTTATTATATAGGATGGGCCAGGGTTGTACCCTATGTCTGGACTTAAATCTATCACTGGAATGTGAGTGGGATCAACACTATTGGCCTAAATAAATCAACATTTAGCATTTAGCTCTGGGTGGGAGGGAGTGTTCTTGGCTGAAGACACAGGGGTAGAAAAGAGGGTTGGCTACCAACATCTGGAGAATATGCAGGCATTTGCCAGCAAAAATAAAAGGAGTTGGGAAGACTCTTGAATATCCCACCACACATGAGAATCTTTATTTTCCAAGTTAGAAGAATTAAATGGTGTAATGAGGTATGTCCATCTTTGATTAGAAATATTTAAGAAAGAAATGGGATATTGTGGTCATGTCTAACTCATGGGAGCAGCAGCAGCAATGATGTTTTCAGGAGTTCTTCTTTGGGCTGGAAGTAGAGAGGAGTGGGAATCCTTTAGGGCAGTGGTTCTCAACTTTCCTAATGCCGTGACCCTTTAATACAGTTCCTCATGTTGTGGTGACCCCTAACCATAAAATTATTTTCATTGCTACTTCATAACTGTAATTTTTCTACTGTTATGAATCGTAATGTAAATGTCTGATATGCAGGATGTATTTAGGCGACCCCTGTGAAAGGGTCGTTCGACCCCCAAAGGGGTTTCGACCCACAGGTTGAGAACTGCTGCTTTAGGGCATCTGAGTTAGCGATATGGCTGCTCATGAGAGTGTTCCTGGTGAAAGTCTGGCATATAGGGACCAGGAGTGACTCTGGCTTCCTTCTCTTGCCCAGCTCCCTGACTTATAGCCAGGAAGAAAGGGAAATTCATCTCCCACACCCTGAAGCTGCCAGTACAGGGGACTTTCCTTTCTCATTCCCTCCGCGTTGTCCAGCAATGCCTCTGGGACTTACAGGTCTTCTTTCTCCTTCACTTTTCCATAAGACACCATTGATAAATGGCTAAAGCAAGCAGTAGGGTTGTAGATTATATATTTTCATCAGGATACAAGAGAGATGTGTACTTTTTCACTTCCTGAGGCTCACATCTTGAAGGCATCCAATTTCCCTCAAGTCTTAGCTCCATCACCTCACTTAGCTCCCCAGGTTTGTCACTGGCTGGCCTGCATGCAGAAGGGGGAAAAGCCTTGTTACTGAGCAGTGGTAAGGCCCTGAAGGAGTCTTCTGATAAGTATGAGGCCCACGTTCTTCATCTGTAAAATCAGGATAATTATGCTCACCGTAAAAGAGCAATGCACACTGTACAATGGAAGACACTTGTGCTGTACTAACTTCCTTTCTTTTTTCCTCCTCTGCAGCTTTGCTCTCTCATGTTGTGTTTTATAATCTGCTTGTTTGGTTGTTTACTTCTTTATGTATTTATGGCAGTGAAAGCTGGGCCCCTTTACCTGACTGGGGAGGTGGGTTCAAAAACAACTCCTCCAGACTCATCCTTCATTAATATTCACTCAGTGTCATGCAAATGACTCTGGAAGCCTTTCCTTGTGGGATGCTTTAATGTGGCAGCTATGAAAGCAGCTCAGACCAAGCTCGATTAGCATAACAATGAAGCTTTGACTGCAGTGTTATCCTCCTCAAAGGAAATAGCTGGAGTGGTCACAGAGCCTTTAACAAGTACTGCTTTAGGATGAGAAAGGACAGGGTGAGAAATGAAGGATGGCAAATGTGGACTGTTGGAAGGGGCATCAAAAGGGGTGGGAACCAGCAAGAGAAGTAGAGAGGGAGCTTGTTTGGTGTCCTGCCTTGTTCTCTAGAGGTGTTCTCTGCAATTACAAAACTTCTTTGGTCGTGGCCCTTTAGAAATGCATCAGTAACTGCATTTCCATAAAAATTTAACATTAGTGTCTCTTCTGGCTATAGAAAAAGCACACAAAACCAGTCCACAATAGTAGTGAGCTCTTTCAAGTGTTCAATAACCCCTGAAAATAGGGTGGGTGGGCATTATTATCTCCCTTTCACAGATCAAAGCCCATCTGTCCATCAGTCTTCTATTCGTCTGTCCATCCGTCTATCTTCTATCTCACTCTAGAAATGATTTAAGGCAGTTTCCAGATGAAGTAGCCAGTCTCAATGCTAGAAAGAGGCAATGTGCAGAACTGAACTCAGATCTGCTGCCACTCTTCCCTGCTCGGACCATGATTCTCTGTAATCACTTAAAAATCTAAACCAAGGACCAAAAGTCCTAACTCCTGCCATTAACTGTCAAGAAACAGGGTTGATTGGATGCCTATGGCTGATCCATCCCTACTCTTTCCCGTTTTTTTTTTTTTTTCTCAGCAGAGGAATCCTAACATTGGAGTATGCCTCTACACAGCCATTTAATTGGCCATTGGTCCAATTTGGGCCAGTGTAATAACTTTAATTTGCACATATAAGTGATTGACTATTCTGCTGGATTTTTGGAAACCTGCAATCAGCTGTTCTCTCATTAAGCAGACATGGAAAACAGCAGGAAAGCTGAGGCACACCAAGGCTTTCTCTAGCCATGTAAAATCAATTACTAAGTAAGAGGAATAGTCTGGATAATTCAAGAAAATATCAAGCCTCCCCTCTCCTTCACCTGCACGTGCATATAGAGCAGGAGGAAAGAAAATCTCCATTGAAAATGAGAACCCACTGCAGCTGGTTTGCCATACTAGGGCCAGGGGAATATTTCACATTAGGGGAGATGACTCTTTGTTTAGAAAACTATCCAAATGGCCTGTTTGGTGTGAAAGATGAAGCCTCTCCCCTTCCCCAAAAAGATGCTTTGAAAAAGTGGTGAGACAAAGATCAGGATGACTCTGCCTAATGAAGGAGAGAGAACACAGAAAAGTGAGGGGGAGGATGGGAAGAGATGCAGAGACAGAAGCCATTTGGTGAGGGAGAGAGGTGCTGAGGAAGACAACTATGCAGTGAGGAAGATTCCAGGGTGGAAATGGCCTAGGACAGGGGTGGGCAACCTTTTTGTGAGTGCGTGCCAAAACAAGCAAAATCTCTGACTCAAAATTCTTCTGCGTGCCAACCCTAAGTTTTTGAGAACAGGTTATGCCTACTTGATATCTCTTAAGGTGTATGTATGTGAAGAACCTTGAAGAAATAATAAAATTCATTCGAGCGACAAAGCACAGTATATGATGATAAAAAATACATTTATTTTTTAATGTATACATGTACACTGATAGTCCGACAGAAAACTTTATGACTCCGTTTGATATTATCAGTGGGACTTTTGCTGCTGCATCACTGATGACAGAGATTTTACATTACATTTATATTTTGTGACCTTCAGAGATATGCACGAGCTACTACTTTCATCCGTCAGGCTACTCCTATTAGGAGACTTAACAAAATTCATCACTGAGAACAAAGATTCACAAGCGTATGTGGATGAAACCAAAACACTGGTCGGATCTAGGAAGGCAGGGAGAGTTAAGGCAGAGGCATAGAGATTGCTCTTCCCCTCTCTCATCAATCCATGTCTATGGTCTTTTAGATAACTTGTTATGTAAAATTATTTATTTATCCAAGATGCACCTACACTGAATTTATCTGAAAAATAAAAAAGTCGATATTAAGAAAAATATTGTAAATGGAAGATTATAAGAGAGGGTTTTGCGTGCCAGCAAAAGTTACTGGCGTGCCATGTTTGGCACGCGTGCCAGGGGTTGCCCACCCCTGGCTTAGGAGCTCTGGTTTTGAGTTGTTTGTGATGCTGTGATACAGTTTCCTCTGGAATCCCCAACTTTTAGTAAAACATTATGCAACGGCTTTAGTGTGTTGGGTGCTTTGGAGATTTGACAAGAAAAGGGCTGTACCTCACATTCAGGTTGGTACAGGACAGAAAGAAAAAAGGTGGAGGGGAGATGTGACAATTTGAGAGATCATCAGGAATAGCAAATCCGAGTGAGGGTTTCAATATGTAGGATGGAGCTTGAGTCCAATTTCCTCTCAGATTTAAAAGAAATGGGACCCCAGAGATATACCTGGACAGAATATATTTGCTTCCATTTTCTTGAAGTTTTTTTTTTAAAAAAAATATTTTATTGATTTTTTACAGAGCGGAAGGGAGAGGGATAGAAAGTTAGAAACCTCGATGAGAGAGAAAATTGATCAGCTGCCTCCTGCACACCCCCTACTGGGGATGTGCCTGCAACCAAGGTACATGCCCTTGACTGGAATTGAACCTGGGACCCTTGAGTCCACAGGCCGACGCTCTATCCACTGAGCCAAACCGGTCAGGGCCATTTTCTTGAAGTTTTAATAGAAGTCTGAATGACCAATTCAGCAATTATGATTGTTGCTTCATCCAATACATCTTTTTGTAGTTTACTGTGCATGATCGATTTCCAAAGATGTCATATTCATATAGTTATTTACAAGCACTTTGTATCAAGCACTTAATCTTCATTGAAATCACCCTGTGGGCATTGATATATTGCCATTAACTTATAGTTTGTGTTCATGAAATGACTTAAATAGTTGTACATACAAAATAATACTCAACCCAATGTCTATATAGGGAAGAACATCCTAGCATGGCAAGACTCTTGGTTGATGGAGGTTAAGTGGTAGAGTTTCCAGCTAGAGAGCAGTTTCTCTTCCAGATGCTTTTAAAGTTTTAAGTACAAGTTAAGAAGGATTACCACATGCAACCCTATTGAAGCTGTGACCATACATGGTCCAGTCTCAAAGCTATAGTCAAGAAATAGCCCAGGAACTAAAAGGCAACTCTATAATATCTCCAGTTCTTGCAATTTTTCAAACATCATGAATTGGATATGAAGTTTACAGCACTACTTCTAAAACTTTGCTTTTCTATTTGATTAATTCTCTCTCATTCCCTTGATTATCCAGGGTGGTTCTCCTCTAAAGTTTCTGAAAAAACATTCCCTTGAGGTCTAGCCTGGGTACCTGGGTAGTGTCTTTGTCCTTCTGTCCCTTGTCATGCTCCTCCCCACCCCAAACTCTGCAAAACTGAGTCAGGGAAGTTAGAATATGCTTTTGTAGTAGGGGGAAGAGAAAGACTAAGAATACATTTACATAAACTTTCAGGGTTGTAATAAATAAATGTTAAAAGTTAATCTGGCAATATGCATGATTATTGTTTTGTTGTATATAAATTATGCTGTAAATGGTAATGGTTTATGCAAAGGATAGGGCTTATTATTTATTTTAGGGGAGAAACTATATTTTTATAGTTGTTCTTTTCTGGCTTTGCAAGTTCTTTAATGTTTTTAAATTATGGCCATCCTTTGACTCTTTGCCTGACACTACAACATAATTTAATTCTCATTGGAGGGACCTAAAACCAGACATTACTCACTGACACAGACTTGTCAAAAGACAAATACTTAAATCGGATTCCTTAGAAACATTGGTTCCAATAATTCTTCTACTAGTGCTTTATAACTTAGGTCTATAGTTTTTTGAGAAAACATTTTTTTCTCACAGATTTTAAATTAAAGCTGGCTTGCCTTCAAGACAAACCTTATGGCAACTCACAAGTGATGTTATTTTGGGGGCAAAAAGAAGGTCCTCCTGTCCCCTGAGTTGCCACCCCATATTTGCTAAAATTCACTATTAGCTAAAATTATTTCAGTAGTCTAAGCATTCCATTTTCTGAGCTCAAGGAGCGATAACACTTTAACTGAATTCATTCTCACATCTCCAAGGAAAAACTGAGTGGGGAGGCATTATAGGTGCAAAAAGGGTTAGGAGGGACACTCATGCCTGGCTTTCTAGGAACTGAGAATCCAAGCTTTTGCTGGTTTCATAGACATAAAAGGACCTGCCTGCCACATTGGATTGTGTAGGTGGTGGGGTCAAGGTAGTGGGAAGTGAAGGGGAGCACAATTTGCCACCCCAACACATGCCTCTTTGGCATAAGGATGATCTTGAGCTGGTTATTTTAAAGAAAGGGCAGACTCAGAAGAAGCTCTGAAAACCAAGTAAAAGTTACCCTTTTGTAAAAGATATTTACATTTATCAGGGAAGTCTCCATTTGTAAGGATGTCTCACTCTCTACACCCGGAAGAGGAGAATAACTAAGTCTCCAGAAACTCTCGTCAATGGAGAAGGCAAAGACTTAAACCTGCCTCACAACCATACCCTTGTATACTGTGCCGGATAACCTCCCATCTGAACATCTTCTTTTGCCTTTAGTCAGAGATGGTATTTAAGGTGGTGGCTTGGGCTACCTGTGTACAGTAGGTATACATGTTATTAAACTTCTGTTTGTTTTTCTCCTGTTAATCTGTCATTTTATTATAAGGGTGTGTGTGGGGGTGGGGTGGGGTGGGGTTCTCAGCCAAGAACCTAGAAGGGTAGAGAAAAGATTGTTTTTCTTCTCCTGTAAGTAAGGTGAGGAGATTTTGGTGTTGCTTTCTATAGCTTGTAAGAGAGACTTCTGTCAAGGCACTCAGAAGCTGATGTGGGTGTCTTGAGGCCTCGGTGACTGCTCTTTTCCTGAGCTGTAGCTAGGGGACCTTGTGGTCCCCCTTCCAGGTAAGAGGTGTGATCATGACATTGTGGGACTTTGAGTCCCATAATTTTCTATCGCCTGAAGATAAAGGAGAAGGAAAAACAGTTGAAAGTCTTACCAGTGGCCCGGTCTGGCTGTGGCTTTCTTCTTTTCTTTCTATCTTTAGTTCTTCTTTCTTCTTTGTAGGTGATCCAAGGCTGACTTCTCCCCCAACCTCTTCCTCTCTCAAGTTTCTGTGTAAAGTCCAAGGACTTCTGGACAGCTCTTCTCTGCCTCTGAGCTGTAGGGGTTATGGGGGCAAGTGCTCACTGTTCTTCCTGACAAGGTGAGGCAGGTTCTCTTCTCCAAAACCTCAGACTTGGGGCTGAGCAGCGGCTACTCCAACTGCTTTCTGCCAGAATGGCCCCTCATTCTCTCTGGAGTAAAACACCTGCACCTTGGTGGGCAGTAAGCAGAAGGGGTGAGGGAGGGGAAAACTGCTGGAGTTTGCACTAGTCTATTAATTAACCAAGAGAGGAGGGGTTCTTGAATTTGCTATGCAAAGTTGTGCAAAATCATATGTAGATTATCCTGGGTTCAGAATTAAGAGTTCTAGAGGTCTGGCATTTTCACTAAACCACATAGAGGGCAAAAAAAGTAGAAATGTTCTGAGTTAAACAGTTAAGTCTTTCATATTTTGCATCCACAATAATAACCACCATTTACAATTTGGTGACTATAGGTAAGGCTCACCCCATCTACCTGTTCAACTGCAACACTCTGTTCTCCAAAAGTATTGATTTTGAGGACTCCAACTGACCTCTCACCTGTGCTGGATCAATATATTCCATGTGGTCTGGCCACTATGCATTTCCATTTGAGTTTTGCTTAAACTTTTACAAGGTATCAAGCAGCCATGCAATGTGTTATGAGGGTGTAGGTTCCAAAGGTAGACTTGAATTTGAATCCTAATCCTGAGCAAAGTTATATAATCTTAATGAGCATTAAGTTTTCCCTTTTGCAAAATGGGAACAATAATATCAACTTTATTGTGGCTTTTGGGGACTGTTAAATGAGATATTTGAACCACATAGCATATTGCACACAGTAAGCTCTGATTATTATCCAAAAGTGATGCAAATTGGAAGGCTCAGCTTAAGTCTTACCTCCTTTAGGAAAGTTTTTATTTCCACTACAGCTAGAAGTAATCTCTGGGTACTCTTGAAGTATTTCTTAGCTGGGAAATTCACATGGAAATTAAAAATGCATTGCTTCAAGACTTGTCCTTTGCTGTTATCTTATTAATTAACCCATCCTGTTATTTAATTAACTCTTTACATCTTTATTTCTTGTCTTTCCAACTTGACTTTAAGCTCTTTGAGGAAAAAAATGATGTCTTATGTGATAGCCTTCCCAGAAGTCAGGATAGCACGTTGCAACAAATACTTGGTCAAATTCTTCTCCATAGGTTAGGATCCAGGAACAGACATACTACTAAGCATTCCTAAAGGGTCACCTAGACCAGAGGATCTGTTTCTCTTCCCAAGGAGCTTATATTCCTAAAAAGAGGATCCCTCTTATATTCATACAAGTGTTTTTCATCTTGCATACTCTATTTTGATGAAGACAAGAAAGCCCCCACAGCTTTTAGCAGAAGTTAATAGCAGTAGGAACAAAACCCCTGGAAAAACAGGTGCAGGGTGAATCTCCTTAATTAGATACTGCTTATTGAAAAGAGTGGCATCGGAACAGGACTCTACACCTCTCCCCCTGATCCTAACAAGCTTGTGAACCAGGTGTGACTTTACCCACTGCAGCCGCATTCTGAGCTCCAGGTCCCCAGGTTTCAAGGTTGGAACACTGATGCTGAAGAATTCCTACTTTCCCCCAGACTAAACCAGATGATTTTAGTTGTAAGGATCAGGAAATAGTTTATCCAGTGAAGTAGCCTGATGTGCTGCTTAGAGCTCCTAAGAAACCTTAAGGGGTAGATGAGAAAGTTTATGCAAAATCGCTCAGTGTTTTTTTTGTTTGTTTGTTTTGTTTTTTAATATATTTTATTGATTTTTTTACGGAGAGAAAGGGAGAGGGATAGAGAGTTAGAAACATCGATGAGAGAGAAACATCAATCAGCTGCCTTCTGCACACCCCCCACTGGGGTTGTGCCCACAACCAAGGTACATGCCCCTGACTGGAATCAAACCTAGGACCCTTCAGTCCTCAGGCCGATGCTCTATCCACTAAGCCAAACCAGTCGGGGCAAAATCGCTCAGTGTTTTAAGACACACAGTCACAGACACACACACACAAATTTTCCCTCTAACCACAAAGTGATTAAACCCATACACTCTACATTTGGGGTCATGTTTACTGGACAAGGCCTCTTATTTTCCATACAAGTTCCAGTGTGAGACCAGAAAATATAAACAATTGTAAGGGTTTCA
Source organism: Myotis myotis (assembly GCF_014108235.1). Classification (NCBI taxonomy): domain Eukaryota; kingdom Metazoa; phylum Chordata; class Mammalia; order Chiroptera; family Vespertilionidae; genus Myotis; species Myotis myotis. The sequence continues at coordinate 23,099,218 of NW_023416390.1, forward strand.
TATTTCTCCAAAGGTCATTATGAGGATGAATGAAATCTTCCAGAACCTTGGTTTTATTGCCTTGGTTAAAAAGCAAAACAAAACAAAACACTGAATGCAAAAACTTGTTCAGAAAACCCTGAATTTTCTTTTTGGATGGTGTTATTAGCACTGAATACTCCATGTGCATTTGTCATATTTGTATGTAAATATGGATTTGTCTGAAGATCTGGGTGTTCACAAGAATTCAAATCAAATCACAAAGTCATGTTGATAAACCTGGTTTCTTCCCTGCCTTGTCCCTGGAAGGGCGAACTTTCCTCTCCTGGATGGTGGTTGGCATTAACTCTCAGGCTGCTGCCCAAGGGGTTCCTTCATCTTCCCTCTTTGCTCTCCTCCTTCAACTCTTTCTCTTTTGCTTCTATTTTTTTTTTCTATTTCACCTTTCTCCTTCCACCTGTCCCAACCCCACCTATTTTTATGCCTTTTCCTTCCTTTACCTTGACTTTTTTTATTTTTCAGTAAAACATCATTAAGTTATGCATTAAGTAAGTGATACCTGCCAGGCTCCTTATTATAAGAAGTACTCTCTGGGTATAAATAAACAGGATTCAAAAAAAAAAAAAACCAAAAAACAAAAAGCAAACAAACAGGGTTCAAACAAAACAGCGTTCTCGTAAAAGAATAAAAAGCAAAATCAGCCATGACATGTAGAAACAAATTGCACACCCATTTCCCTCCAGTGCAGTTACAGAACGAAGGGGTTTTTGATGATTAAATAAAAAAATAGTGGGCACTGTCAGACTCATACAGGGGCAGGTGGGGAAGGAACTGATTTAGTTTCTCACCCTTTTCTGATGGCTCACCTCCAGGGGAGCTGGGAAAAGGAGACTTTGAGTCTCTGTCCAGGAGGAGACCTCAAAGGCCCATGAGATCTTTTTTCTGCTGTAAAAAGGAATTGTTCAGTTTTTCTGATTAATCTTAGTGGGAATGTTGCTTTGAAATAACCCAGTTTGTCATTGGCAGGAATGAAACTCTATTAGGCATACATTATTATCTCAGTTATTCCCCACAACTCTAACCTGCTAAGTCCCAAGACTCCCTCACTTAATTGCTTCCCCCTTTACCTTTTTCTCCTTTTCATGTTCCCTAAATCTCTTCCTTCAGTTATCAGTAAGCAGCCACCAATAAACTCCCCAATGCCTGTTCCTTACCCAAGCAGAATAATTTACCGTCTCCTTGTCTAAACCTTTTCTAGGGCCCCGCCTTCCATAACCAAATATTTTGGCACTTTTTTTTAAAACTAAAAGAAAAGTTTTCTCTGTAAGAGAAATTTTATCTCGCCTCCTAAGTTTTCTGGCTCCAAATACACCCCACTTATAAAAGTAATAGTTTTCTCCTTTCTTCTTCCATCATCTGTATGAGTCCCATATCCATGCTATATTTTTATTTCATTTTCTGTTGGCCTCTAGAAATCGAGTGACTTGATGGCATAAACTTCCCATATTTATTCATTGGTATTTAACCCTCATTTTTGTATTATTGTATTTTTCTATTAAAAATCAAGACTGTTCTACCTTTAACAGGATAAGGGCATACAGTCCCTTTCCCCTTAATATTAGGTTGAAATTCACATAATTCACCTTAAGATAACTCCGAGATGAAACTATGGACAGAAATAATCAGGTTTCATACCCTTTTAATTCATCTTCAGCCCTATATTATGCTCCCCCAAGTGTGCAAGAGATTGCAGGGGAAATAAAACAATGTTTTCTGATTATGAGCCCACATGGTGTCCAGACATGGGGCACAACTTCTTTATACTTTCCCCATCAGCTCATATGAATTTATTTTGGATGAGCATATGGAGTCTCTTCTCTCTCTGATCTCCTTGCCTTTTCTCCCTGTTTCCTATACACCCCTCCCATCCCCCACCAATTCTCTCTCACTCAAGGGTCTTGGTGTCATCCTCGTTTACCAGGCAAGGTCAAGGCCCCTGGGATGATGTTCCTGGCTCCATCCTGGTGGCTGTGGCTAGAGTCTACCAGACTGAGGAAGGGAAAGAACCAAGTCAGTGAAAGGGATAGAAAACCTCCTTGAGGCATGCATGCATTCATGAATGATGTGACTTTATAGGTGGGTTGCAGTGGCCTCAGGGAACAGGTAATGATCTTGTGCATTTATTAGGGTCTTTGCGTTCATCAAACTCTCCAATTATTGTAATATCCTAACACATTTCCACTCTCCACTGGTAATTACTGTGTAGGATCCTAATTTTGCTTGGTGTCCAGGCTGTCTTCTCCCCTTGGACAGTGTCTATGTTTGCTGTAATTGGATGATGCCATACAACCGACTGCCATTGCCAGATTTCATTATGACTTGGCTTCTTCTGTATTAATTTCCCCACTTTGGGGCTGTTTCTAAGCAAGTGAGGCCAATTTCCTTTTCAATAGCACAAATCTGGAGGCACAATTTGAGCGTGAGCTAAGTGGGTGCATTTGTGAAGCTCTGATTGACTGACAGTGCACTCTTTGTTTGATTTGATTTTTTTTCTTTTAAATGAGAGCTTGATCCTGAGAGGCAGCTGGCATTCACTGGAAGCCAGAGGACCCATCCTTGGAAAGCCAAGGAATACATTTGGGCAGCTGGTTTTATCCAGCATTATTTCTTGTTGGGAAGCAAGACCACAGGCTTACAGCACTCAGGGTTGGTGCTGTTCCTCTGCACCCTCACTGACCCAGGAGACCCCACAGTCTGGTCACCAGAAGAATTTGGAGTCAGAGGATACAGGGAGACAGAAACAGATTTTCCAGATACAAAAAGGCGCCCAGTTGAATTTGAATTCTAAATGGACAAATAATTTCTAATATAAGAATGTTCCTGCTATTGCATGGAACACACTTATACTAAAACATCATTCATTGTTAATCTGAAATGTAAATTTAACTGGGTGTCCTGTATTTTTATCGGGCAAATCTACCACCCTAGTTATATATGAAAAGGTAAGTTTGGTTATGATTCCTATAAAATCAAGAAGATGAAGAAATGAAATCCAAAGACAATGGGGAAAGAAGGGTAAAATGGATCATTTGAAAAAAAAAAGTATTCATCGATGGAAAACTTGTTTAATTGGCACAAAAAAGAAAATGAAGAAACATAAATCATGGGAACCAAATTTGCTACTTGAGGCTCCCTAACAACAGGAGAACAGGAAGCCTTAGGTTCTTAAAGATACACATCCTCCACTAGACATTGGTGGTTGTGTGAATGAAGGGCGGACGAAGCATTTCTGATATGGCAGCATGTAAACCAATGGCTCTTGAACTTGAGTGTGTATCAGACCTACCTGGAGGGCTTGTTAAAATACAACAACTAGGCTACACTCTGAGTTTCTGACTCAGAAGGTCTGTGGTGGGACCTGAAATTGTGCATTGACAACAAGTTCCCGGGTGATGCTGACACTTCAGGTCTGGGGACGATACTTGGGCAACCGATAGTATAAATCCCTGCTATCTAGTATGGTGGCCACTAGTACTTGAACTATGGCTAGTCTGACTTGAGCTATATTTTAAGTGTAAATGCACACCAGATTTTGAAGACGTGGTATGAAAAAAGAATGTGCAATAGCTCATTAGTAATTTTAAAATATCGATTACATGTTAAAAATGAAAGTACCTTGGGCCTATTAGGTTAAATAAAATATATTATTAAAATCAATTTCACCTGTTTCTCCTTTTTTCAAATGATGGCTACTAGAAAATATAAAATTACGTTTGTGACTCATGTTTATGGCTTGTGTTATATTTCTGCAGGACAGCACTGCTTTAGCCATCATTTGGGTCTGAATTATGAGTGAGAGGGAGACAGGTCAAAATTCCTTAGATTGCCCTAGCTGGTTTGGCTCAGTGGATAGAGTGTTGGCCTTTGGACTGAAGGGTCCCAGGTTCGATTCTGGTCAAGGGCACATACCTGGGTTGTGGGCTTGATCCCCAGCATGGGGTGTGCAGGAGGCAGCCAATCAATGATTCTCTCTCATCATTGATGTTTCTGTCTCTCTCTCCCTCTCCTTTCCTCTCTGAAATAAAAAAATATATATATTTTTTAAAAATTTGTTAGATTTTTGTGACCTGTTCTAGAGTTTTGTATCCCTTCCAAGATTTACTAAATTCTCTCACTTGGGTGTGCCTTTTGGAATTTTAAAAACGTTCCGGTGTTCTGGTGCTTGATGCAAGCAGGATTTGGAGTGTGCCCTCCTGGTTGTAGGGTAGGCTGTAAAGCAAGGATTTCTGCTGGGGAAGTAAGAAATGACCAGGATGTCACTCCTGACCAGGAGGCCTCCTGCTCCATCTGAAAATTGACCACTTCTGTTCTTACAATTGTCTCCTTGCCCTGTTTTGGCTATTTTCTGAGTTGGAAATAAAACCCATGATGGTGGAATCTATAAATAACCATGGGAATTCTACAGCTAATAAGGCCACGTAGAATTTGGACAAGGTTAGATAGAAAGCCCCAGAGAAGGCTAAAGCTTCCAAAAATTGAATTTCCCACAAAAAGCCAACCCAACTTGGACTGTTTCCCCTGGAGAACAAAAGCCTTCAGGTATCTGCAAGGTTACTTTACTGAAAGCTGTGGATAGTTGTCTGTCTCTACTAAGAATAAAACGGGTGGGAAAACATTTAAACTGTTACATGGGGGATTTGATTTTCAGGGAAAGAAGGATTTCCTGATGTTGAAAATAGTTTATCACTGCAGGAGTTTCGGTTTATGTCTGCCCAGGCCCTTCCCTTAAATTTCTTACCTAGAGGGCAATAACGCTCCCAGTTAGGGGATTAGAAATTATGTCCTGAGGTGGGGAGAAGGTTTAGCTTCATTCTGACCAGAGAAAAGAAGCCAGAATGCAAGCCTATGATGCCAGACTGCTGGTTTTTGCCCAAATCCTGATTCCTAACCTGTGCAATCCTTCCTCTTGCCATTGATTTTAGTCGCTCAGGTTTTTACCTGCCCCATCTTTCCCCTGAAGAGACAGTGGTTAAATATTTAGCAGCATCTGGCTGGGTGTTAGGTAGCACAGCAGATACTTTCTGTGCTCATGTCTCATCTCCTTGGACCACTTCTGCTTTCAGCTATCAGAAGTGCAAATCTAAACAAAAGGGACGGGAAGCCAGAGGATAAATGCTTGATACTCATCCTTTGGAGAGAGAGACGATTCTGCATCACATTCTGCATGACTCCTCAGTGGGTCCCCCATAGGAATGAGCCCCAGTTGCTCATACTTACTGACTTTTCCTCCTCTTCTGTTTTACTCTCCCCTCTTCTTCACTCCCAAATCTGGAATCATTTCCCAAATAAACTACTTGTGCCCATATCCTTGCCTTAGGCTTTGCTTCTGAGGTGACTCGAACTAAGACAGGTAGTTCAGAGAGTCCCTAGGACAGCCAGGAGGCCACAGAGCCAGAAACAGTGCTCTGAGTCATCCACAGGACTGCTTCATTGGCCATGCCACTGCTGCCTCCACGGGGCCACACACGTGTTCTGGGCACTGGCTGTTCCCACTAGAAGCTTTGCCACTGCCCCATAGGGACCAGACATAGTTACCTTTACTCTTGAAAGAATATTTCTTCAAGTGACTAACCTCTGATAAAAGTCTAGAGTGAGTTGTGTCTCATTGGTGGAACCTAGAACCCATGTGTTCTTTCTAGCTATAGAAATGTTTACAAGTATTTTAGTTACTTATTGCTGTGTAACAAGCTACCCCAAAATTTAGTGGCTTAAAAAACGATTTTATTTGCTCATGGTTATATATAACTAGCAGACTGCACTGGGCTGAGCTAGATACTGTTCTCACCTGTGGTCATGCATGGGGCTATATACCCTCTGGCTACTCAACTAGGCCTGGATGGTCTCTGGTGCCCTCACTTACATTACTGGTGGTGGGCATCTCTGTCCTCTGCATGGTCTTTCATCCCTGAGGTCACTAGCCCAGGATACCTCACATGGCAGCAAAAGTCAGAGAAGGAAGAAGAGAGGGTGATAGTAGAAGTCTTAACTTGAGGTATAGGCTCCAAAGTACCAAAACATCACTTATGTCCAGGCTCAGGGGGTAGGGACATAGATTCCAATTCTTTTTTAAAAAAAATATATTTTATTGATTTTTCACAGAGAGGAAGAGAGAGGAATAGAGAGTTAGAAAAATTGATGAGAGAGAAACATCGATCAGCTGCCTCCTGCACTCCCCCTGCTGGGGATGTGCCCACAACCAAGGTACATGCCCTTGACCGGAATCAAACCTGGGACCCTTGAGTCCGCAGGCCAACGCTCTATCCACTGAGCCAAACCGGTCAGGGCTAGATTCCAATTCTTGATGGGAGGAGCAGCAAAGTCATGTTGCAAAGGGATGGGCAAGCGGAGATAAGAGAATTATTGTGGCCATTTTGCTCACAATGTGACTCAGGAAGTGTTTGATTTCTATAGTGGGAGATGGGATTCATAAGGTGGGGAATTGCTCAGATCCAAAGAGGTGTTCAAAGGTGTTGGATAACTCAAAAGACAAATGTTCACTCTAATTGGCTTGTTCCTGAGTTGGGTGATTACACCTCCCGCTCTTATTCCCCAATCCCCTCCTGGGCTACCGACATCCTAGGAAGACTCCTTCCTGGTTCTAGTCTCACAGGTTTTTGTTCAGGAGGGGACTGGGCCTGGCTTTGTGGCCAGTGAAACCCTTAGTGGAGGCAACACAGATCCTGGACAGGACTGAAGTCTGAGGCGTGGTTTAATTATTGAATAATTAAAGTGAGAGTTAATAAGGCATTGTTTTAAAGAAATGCACTGATTTATATAAACATGTATTATTTACCAACATTCATTAATTCAACAAATTTGAGTACTGTGCATTTTTTAGAAGGTGATAAAGGCCTAAACCAGTAATAAATCTTGCTTTAATTATTGATTTTTCTCAAAGGAGAATATGAGGATTAGACAAAAAGAGGAATGGAAATAAGGGAAAGGGAAGCTACTACTTATTGAGGGCTAATATTGTGCTGGGCATTAGAACATTCTAGTATCTTTGCACTTGATCTATACTTGCCTCAGCCTCTGTGATGGGGAAAGCAAGGCTCAGAAAGCCTATATAACTCAATCAAGGTCACACAACTAACAAAGACTAAATGACAAAGTACATACAGACTCAAGTTGGACTCCAAAACCTATGATTTCTGCACCTACTGTGCTTTCTATCTACACATAAAATAGCAGAATCTATTGAAGGTTTCTCTACCAAGGTAGTCCCACACATTGGTGTGCTTGCTATTCAAGGGCTCATGCTCTGTAATCAGAACAGAATTGGATTTTCAAATCCTGATTCTGCTACTAAGGAAATCTGATCATAACTGAGTCATTTGACTTCTTAGATGCTCAGTTTCCTCATCTGTAAAATGGGTATAATACTAACTATCTATACTATTATTCAGCATTTAGCATGAATCCTATAGCTAGTAAATGAAATAATGTCAACGGTTATTATTAATAACTATCAGCAATTGGTTTCTATGATAGAATACGTTTATGCTCTGTCTATATTATTCAGTCAAACTGAAAAAATACTGTGGATTTACTTTTTGGGGTAATTGTAAGTGCTGACTGTGGTACAGTGCATGAGGTTACTGTATAGATAATCTGATTTGGTTACTAGGTACTTAGATTCTTGTAAAAATAAATTGTGGGAAAACCCAGAAAGCACTGTTTCAGCTATTTAATGATATGTTTAGTAACTGAATTGGATTAATTATGGGGTCCTTCAATGGATTGTTTAGTGATACATTTGCAGATATCTCTTCAGGTAAGCCCACATGTGAAATGAATGGTTTGAATTTCAAGTTTACCTGTAAGCACCATGAGGGATGAAACAGGTCATTTCTGAAAAAGGACTTGTAAACAAATACCTTGGGTCTTCCAGGGAATGGAAGTTGATATTATTAAAACTGCAAAGAAAGGAGAAGGGGTGGGGGGGGGGAGGTTGTGCATTACCAATTTACATTTATTTCTGTGTTTGCCAAACTCATGCAGGGCCTGTGTAAAACTTTTCTCCATGGTCATAAAAGCCAACATCTATTTAATGCTTACTAGTTTCAAGGCACCATGCTAAGTACTTTCCTTGTTTTTTAAAAAATTCATTTCTTATATTAAGCTTATGCCAATAGATTCTATTAGTTTACCCATTTCTACACACAGGGAAACTGAGGCTCAGTGAGGCTAAGTGACTTGTTCAGGGACAAATAAAGTGATGGGACGGATGTTGACCAGGCAGGCTGGCTGCACACTCTCACTCTCAGCCTAGTCAGAATTTGTGAATGAAAGCCCTTGTTGGCAAGGAGATCCCTGTTGGCTCTGGAACTGGGAAAGGTAGTCACTGTGTATCAATCATAGTTTAATGTCTGTGCTTAAAAGTGGCCCCTTGCTTCCTTGCTCTTAAGAGGCCAGACTCTCCTGCTGGCTATGGACAAGGAGGCGTGTAGCCTGATTGCTGTTGGCAGCCATCCCACAAAGTGGAGGAGAGCTGGCCTTAGACTGAAGCCAGTGCTATGAATAGCAGAGCAGAGAGATGGGAAATTCCTGGGTCATTGACGGCATCACTGGATTGACCCAGCAGTCTGCTCTGCTTCTGCACTTTGGCTAATGTAATGGATTTCCTTATTGACTGTGGCAGAAATAGCTAGTTGCTTCTCCAATATGCTTCCCTCTTTCCTTACTGACCAAACCTCAGTTTTGCTCTGCCAGTTTAACTGGCTGTTGCCAGTTAAAAAGCTATGCTTCTCGGTCTCCCTTGTATGGGGTGGCCAAGCAACATAATTGTAGCCAGTGAGATCACACACACACACACACACACACGCACGCACGCACGCACGCACGCACGCACGCACCAGAAATCCTTGCTGGGGAGTTCTAGGAAAGTTCAGCTTTCTGATAAAGGAGCCATCCCCTTTCCCTTCCCATTGCCTGGAATGCTAGTACCTGGTATGCTGGTGGCTGGAGCTGGAACAGACATCCTGGTTGCATGAGGGAAAGACCTTGGGTTTGCAGAGACCTGGCTCTGAGCTGCCAAAGTAACGCTTAGAGGCCTTACCTTCTTGTTATGTGAGAGAAAACAAGGCCCTATCATGCTTAAACCAGTGTCTCCCAGTCTTTGTTATTTGCATACAAATGAAATTTCTAACTCAGAAATTGAAATCTTTCATGGATGTGGATCCTTTCTTGGTGTTCTGGTTATATTTTGCTGCATAACAAACGATCTCAAAACTTAGTGACTTATAACAATTGTTTTATTATTTTTAATGAGTCTGTGGGTCAGAAATTCAGACAGGGTATATTTAGAGCTGCCATGCCAATCACTCAGCTACAAGGGATACTCTGTGCTTCTAAGAGATGGGTCCTGCCGCCAGCCCCCAAATTCTTTGGTTGATCATGTATTTTGGTCATATTGAGGCATGAGGCAGACAGATAGCTTCAAACCAAGATGGAAGAGATAGCTGCTGATGTCTGTGGCATGTAAAGATGACCCTGAGGCAGTCTGTGCCAGAGTTTGCTTTGGTACCAGGCCACAGAGGGGCTCAGGGAGTGTCGGAAGATGGTCTAGGGGAGGGCTCCTTGCTTCCCCTGCATGACGAAGGGCAACTCATTGCTTACCTCTGAGCTTAAATAAAGGAAATAGATTCAAATTTAGAAAGATAGCCTAGGACCAGGGTTGGCCCAGGAGTCACATCATTGTGGGAGGTGGAGAGGAGTGGACAAGGGAAATCTTCTCTCCAAAAGTATCAACCAAACTGCCTGTCTTTTTACCATTAGAGATGCATTCTTTCAACCCTTTCAATTCTTCCAGCTTGAAGAGTCTTCTACTGAAATGCAACAACCTTAGAAAAAGTTGGTATTTGAAACCTGTGCCTCTCCCATTGCCATGTGCTGTGATAGCATCAGGAATAAAGAAGCCCACAGGGTAAACAGAGTGCACAGAACCTGCCCCAGAAAAGATCGCCATTTACTGGGGAAGGAATGCACAGTATTCTTTTCATATTAAAATTAATGCAGGTGTAGGATGACATAGTGCACAAAATGTGCAAGTTCCTAAGATCCATCTTCGAAGAAATCAGAATGTCAGGGACCAGAGTCATCCTCCTGTGTGGTGAGGGGTATGCATTGTTAGGCTTATGTCAATATGAACTACCACATGTGAAATTAGTGCTTTATTGAGAGCAAGGCTTGTGGAACCTTCCACAGACCACATTGGCAGTGGGGGTGTCAGACTGAGAGTTGCTGAAGAGAGAGGAGACGAGGGAATCTGCCTTCCTCTTCCTTTCTTTTGTCATCTCTGATAAATGTCAATGGCTTTCTCAGTGCCAGTCCAGACTAGGAACACGTATTGATTTTCAAAAACTCAGTTGCCTGGTATTAACTATTTGAATACATGTATGTACCATTTGCCTTTTTGTTGGCTCATTCATTACCTTGCTGCCTGTCTTCCCCCTTAAGAATTTTAGAACCCATTGTCTGACCACGGGTCTCCCCTTTGTGAGTTCCTTGGACTAGGTGGCCATTAGTAGGGTGGCTGACCTGTGCTCATTAATTCTGATATTTTGACACCTCATTGATGCTGATAATGCTAATTGTAGGTACTGCTGCAGCCTTGGTTCTGTTTGTTCCATTTTGCTTTTTAGCTGAATCCTCGGGGGGACTTGTTTTGTCATGTTGCTCATTTCCATTTTTCATTGCTTTTTATTATTTTTGTGGCAGACACTGTGGCAGGCTGAAAAAAAGTGTATTGCTATTTTTAGCACAATGTAGGAGAATTCAAAAGAGAAGAAGTAAGCATAATTTTTACTGAAACTTCTATTGTTCTTCACTTTCCCTATGTATTTATTTGTTTTTTTTAAAGGCCTTTGGAGAACCTTAAACAATTTAAAAGCAAAACATAACAACACCAAATAAAAATGCCACACCTGCTCAGATATGCTCAAGCAAATGGTGTGAAAACAAAGTAAAAAAAACAACCAAAGACAAAGTCACTCAACTCCAACAGATTCCTATACCTTCCTAGATACTGTAACTTCTTGCCTACAAATATGACTGTAGGGGAGAGAGGGGACTGGGGGGTCTTGGATTAAAAAACAACAGCAATAAATAATCTGGAACAACTTGGCTGGTTGACAAGATGAAGGATGACTCTAGAATGGAGTTGGGGGATATGATAGAGTAGGGCAGAGCCAGAATGGGCAGTGACTCCAACTTTTGTGAGTTTTCAAGTTACTCTTCTGTTCCTGTTAAGTAATGTCGGTGTGATGGTGCTGCGGTGTGGACAGTAGATGGCATGGCAGAAATGCTGACTTTTTGGCCGTTGGGCCTCATGTCTTTTGGAGTGAATGGGCATGGTGGAAAATGATGAGAAAGAAAGGGAGATTGGGGTCCAACAAAGGAAGGTTGTGAGTGCCATACGAGATTTGCAATAGCTCCCACATTCTGGCAACACTGTGTCAGTCAGGGTCCCAGCACGCTCATATTAGGGAAACATTTCCAGGGGATGGCACAGAAGGACTTAAACTACCCCAAGAGAGATTTACTAGTAAGTTAGCTCCCATAAGTGTTACTAAAGTTGTGAAATACCAGGAGTTTCTCTGTTGGTTCTTGTGAATTTTGGACTTTATTAAAAAGTAAATGCACCAGGGTCAGATTTACATCACAACAACATATGTAAAATGGAGACAATGAATTATGTAGCTATTCAAGTCAAAATGGATTTTTCAAACCCGATACATAATTGACTCAATTGTTCATTTCCTTTTATGTGATATGGCATGTCTGTTGAGTTCCGAAATGATGTTCTGCAGGAAGTGACAAGAATTTGAAAACTGTTATCACAAATAAACAGGAGACACAGTGCTCTGTTGGAGACACCATCCGATCTAAATTCAGATGTCTTTAGGGATGGCTTCTAGAAGCAGAGGAGCAATGCCCACAGGTACAGCCTGGGTAGGGGATGCCAGCGCAGTTCTGGTTAGGGGAAAGCAACTGGTTAGGGGAAAGCTTTACTTGGATAAGTCTCCTTCCCTTTCTGGGGTCTTTCTCCATAGAACGAGAGACCAGCCATCTCTCAGGACTGGAGTGGCAGCTATGGTCACACATCACCTCTATTAGACAGCACAACACAGACCACTTCTTTCCTGCTTCTGATGTATAGCTCAGGTCATGGGTCTGAGGGAAACCAATTTTTATTCTGGCTACAGGTGATTAGCCGGGCAGACATGCCGAGCCAGAGGCAGCCATTGGACAAAAGGCATGTTAAGGACTCAGAGATGCCTGGTGCAGAGTCTGCTTAATCAAGGTTTTCAGTTGCCTGGTGGAAATCTGACTGAATCAAATTGTCTTCTCCTCCAAGGAATGCTAAGAAATCTGGCAGGTCACTTGAGCTTGATACCACCCTAAGATGTTGAGTGATGGATCTGTGTCTCCATGAGGTTGCCGTATGTCTCAGAACTCCGATGCAAAGTTGATGAGGCAACTTCCTGTGACCCCATTTTCCCACATAGCCTTTCAATAAATCTCCATCACCCCAATTGATCTGAGTGTCTCTTCCTTGTCTGTTTAACTATTTTGACTGGCCTAACCAGTACAATCCCATCTAACTTTAATAGTATCAGATTTCACTTCTATTTTGATGCCATTTATTGCTAGGGAGGCAGGGTGGTGCAAGGGCTAAGTGAATGGGCTCTGGGTCAGATGCCTGGGTTCAGTTTGAGCTCTGCCACTATTAGGTAAGGTATGGTTTCAGTCCCTGAAACACAGACACAAAATAACAGCCTTCAGCAAATAAGGTGGAAGTATATTTCACATTCCCACAGTAGTTCAGGACTGGTGAGGCAACCCTGTAATTTCAGGGATCTAGACTCCTCTTATCTTGTTGCTCTCGGCCAAGAATAAGCAATATAGCTCTGATTTCTTCAACTAGAGAAGAATGAGAAAAAAAGATACTGTGGTTAACTAGTTGTCTCTGCCACAGTAAGTTACTAACCATGCTGTCTTGTTAAGTAATTTAATTTCTTTGTGCTTCGGTTTCTCTTATAAAACAGGGGTAATAATAATATCTCACTTCTAGGGTTGTTGTGAGGCTTAAATTAGATTGCATGTAGAACAGTGCCCAGCACATATTAAAATGCTCATTAATGGTTAGCAATTTTGTTTCTTTTTATTATTATTTCTTATTCAAAATCAGGGATGAAACACAAAAAAAAAGCATGGGAAAAACTCAAGATCTGTCCAAAAATGTAGCCATATCTTTAATGACTAATGAGTACAAAAAGGGCTCATTGAAGTCTTTCCAATTTTGACCTTTTTTTTAGGCAACAGCTAGGACAAAGGAAAACCTGCAGAATATTCTCAGCACCTCATGCTCACTGTTGCAAAATGAATGACATCACGAGGTACAGATGCCCTTAGGTGACATCACCTCCTGCAAGGAGGGGCTGTGATGGCAAAACCTTGGAACCTCTGTGCTTTTTCCAGGTGAACTCGAGTTGTGTGATTTCAATGAACTTGAAAGTTAACTGTGCCCAGTACGGATATGGAGTGTGTGTGTGTGTGTGTGTGCATTTGTGTGTGGTGTGCCTGGGTGTGAAATTAGCCACATGTTGATTAAACTTTGCTCTATGCTGAAGGGATGGGATGGTTTTGAGAGCCACGGGAGGAAACAAAACAATGAACTTATCATGTTGCTAGACTCCGAGAGCTCTGGGATTTAGAAATGAACTCTGAGCCGCTAGTGTGGGGCTTTACTCTTTTAATAGGAAAACGTTCCCCATAGGTCGAGCAATGTTTGTGTTAGGGTGCATTAACGCTTTCATATGCTGCAGAGACACCTAATGCGCAGTGTTCCTTGAGTAACACACAATGCAAACAATTATTTCAGATATTTCAAAAATGAAGTGCTACCAGCTTCATTGTGTTCCTCTGTTCTGGCGAGTAATGAAAGACATATTCTTAATGTGAAACAAAAGAGGATTGTGAATATTAAAAAAGCAGCCCAGCCAGCTAGAGTTAAACCGTCGGGATAAGATATTAACTTAAACCACATGTGAAGTGCAGCTGTTTCTGTTGAAGCTTTCATCAGGCTCAAGTGGAAAGATTGGTGGGTTTTAATATGTGGTTTTCAGCCAAGCCAATAGGAATCTGGGGAAAATGTGTGTGAAATCAGGGCTCTGCCAGGGGGGTCCTCGGGTCTGGGCTGGCTTTTCTTTCTGTTAACATAAACAGGGTAACCTGACACTGAGGGCAAGCCTGCTCCATCCATAGGGTTAGCTGGAATGCTCTTGGGTGACCAGCATCCCTGGAGCTTGGGGAATCTTTCTACTCCCTTTCAAGAGACAAGCATAGGTCCTGTGATATCAGGAGAAGGGACAAAGGAGCTGTCTTCTAATATCTATTTGCTATTTCTTCCTCTCAGAAGCATCTAGAATTCATTCAGCTTCTAGTAACTGATAGCATTGAGAGGTGCCAACTCTATCTAAACTTCCTGATATGCTCTACTGAGTTCAACCTCGTTGAACTTAGCACTTGCTAAGAAAAGTGGTGATATGCAGGATAAGAGGCTTACTGGTTACATGAACATAAAAACATTAGAAATTAATAAAAGAATATCAAAGGCATGAGATGAGTGCAAAAATAAGGATTGATTGCACACTATTTCTTTACAAGGCCCAAGTTAACTGGCTTCAAGGTTGTTTGGGGTGCTGCCTGATTTTGTCCAGCCTGCTCTTGAGGTCTCAGATTATTGCGGGGATCTTAGGTGATTGCTTCTGGACTGACTACTGGGTGACGTCGGCCTTCCACCATGTGCCTCCAGCGTCACAATATTGCTTTCAGCTTCAGAGACATGTAACAGAAATCATCTTTATGGGCCCACAAGTTCAGGAGCTGAGGGACGAAAATAAAAATATCCAAATTGTACTCAGTGATCTTATTTGAAATACTACCATTTATATGCATTGATTCATGTGTTCAACAAACATTTATTAGGCAGCTACAAGATTCAAAGGATTTTGCAAGGTGCTCTGGGACATACAAAGGGGAAAACGAATTGACATTTATTGAGAACATACTGTGTGCTAGGATGTAGGCCCTTTAATTACATTTTCTCATTTGAATCTCAAAACTTTGAAAGGGAGAAATTGTAAGACATAATTTTTGCTCTCAAGAGCCTTCAAGTCTGGGTTTAAGTAGTAAATAAAAGAAATATTCAAATGCCCACAAAAAAAGGTAATTATAATCATATGCTAAAAGAGAGGTTTCAATAGGAGCTAAGAGACTGGAGTGATTACTTGGGGGAGTGGAAGAAAGTTTATGAGAAGAGGCCACATTCAAATTGAATATTGAAGGCTCAGTAGGTCTTAGATTTACTGAGAAGTGGGACAGGGATGATCCAGGCAAAGAAGAGGGGGAAGAGGGAAAGCAATACTTATGAGTCATACAATACTCGGGGGTTAAGCCAAAGTCACTTATAATCAAATTTCCCTTATTATTGCCTCTTGGGTCTGGCCCAAGGTACACCAGAGGCTTGACGTTAGGGCCATGTTACATGAAGAATCTTTAAATGCACATCGAGTGTGGTGAGATCCTTGAACTGTCAGAGGCATGCTCAAATTAAGACCTGGTGAGGCAAGTATAGGTTCTCCTTTCTAATCTCATGCCCAAGTGCACAGATTGGGGCAGCTGGTAAAGTGGCCAGCACTTTTAGCTGTGGTCATCTCTCTGCCTAGTTATGCTGAGGCTGTGCCATTGAATTTCAAAGGCTAACACCATATAACATTTGACTAAGAGTCAAGTTCAATTTAATTACACTGTAAGGGTGTGTGTGTGTGTGTGTGTGTGTGTGTGTGTGTGTGTGTGGTAGTGGTGGAAGGTAAGGGTAGGAGGCCAGTCTGGCAGAGACAGAGAGCCAGGGGAAAGGGTTTGGATTGTATTTGGTATAGGTTTGGTGGCAGTAGGGTGTAAGGAAAGGATTCGGGTAAGCATGTTTCATTATGTTGAAGCTATTGAATTGCTGGTTTGTAGTTTCTGAAACATAGTCACCCAAGTTCAACTTTGCCACCTTACTAGAATTTATTGAATTAAGTAGAAAGCAAGTGCCCTTTCTAATGCAGCTCCTGTTCCCGACGGAATGTTGAGTCACCATGTTTGAGGTTAAATCAATTGAGCACCTAGGCACAAGGTGCTAGGGAGACTAGAGAGATGTTTGGGAGATACTTCCTATCCTCAGGCAGTTCACAGGCTGATGGTATGTTCATGAGAAAGTGACAAGTAGTTCATGGTGAGGCAGGAATGTTCAAGCCCAGTGAATAGCCTGAGAAGTTGCATTAGTTTCCTAGGGCTGTTAACAAAATACCACAAACTGGGTGGCTTAAAACAACAGAAATTTATTCTTCCACAGTTCTGGAGGTTAGAAGTCCAAAATCAAGGTGTCAGCAGGTCGTGCTCCCATTAAAAGTTCTAGGGAAGTCTCCTTCCTTGCCTCTTCTATATTCTGGTATTTGCTGGCAGTCCTTGACATTCCTTGGCTTGTGCCAGCACAACTCCAGTCTCTGCCTCTGTCCTCACATGGACTTTTCCCTTGTATTTCCTCTGTGTCTTTAAATCTCTCTCCACATAAGGACACCTGTAATCAAATTTAGATTCCCACCCTAATCCAATATGACCTAATCTTAACCTGATTATATCTGCAAAATCCTTATTCCCCAATAAGGCCACCTTCACAGGTATCAGGGGTTAGGACTTCAGCATATCTTTTTGGTGGGGGTACACAATTTAGCTCACAACATATATCAGGGTGAGGCTGGCTGGAGGAAGGAGAGAAAGACTGTGTGTTGGGGCAGTCAGGGATGACATCTTGGAAATGATGGGACTGGAGCTCGCTCTCAAGGATGTATATTATTTTGATTAAAGAAGTGGAGGGCAGGGCTTCAAGGTTGGTGGAGGGGTAATAGGGAAGAATGATGTGGCTGGAGTCACAGAGGTTGGCATGTGTGAAGCATATCAGGAATCCAAGGAGACCAGCCTGACAGAAACAGAGAAGCGCCTTGGGGAGTAGTAGAGATTGAAACTGGAGTGATAAACTGGGGCCAGATTGTGGAGCCACCCATGCATCATAGAACTGATGGCTAGGCTTGGACCATATTTTCCTATTCTGAAAAACTTCTCAACAGCCACAAATATCTTCAGAAGACAGAGATAGCCATGCAGGAGGGATATTATGCTCAAAATCTTCTTCTGAAGTGTATATCATTTCAGAAAAGCTTGTGTCCTCTCCATGAAGTGAGTGCTATAGGTTTAGACTGAAGACCATCTTCTGACTCTGGCAAAGGCCCCATGAAGTTAGCCAATAACTCATCAACAAGGCATAGCAGGAAGTGTCTACTGGGCAATGCTCTTGGGTCATCCTCCCCCCCGCCACTTGATAAACATGGAGCTGTTATTGAAGGCACATCTGATTTCGTGTGTAGTTTAGTCAGTATGTATTGTCAGCAACACAATAGAGAAGCTGTACTATGAAATAGTGCCCATTACAAAAAAACAAATAAACAAAAAAACACCAACAACCAAAACCCAAAAAACCCTTTCAGACCATGATCCTATGGATTGCATTGCATTCCATTTCTCAGTGATAAAGCCTTTAGTATGTGATTGGTACTTTGCCAGGTGTCACAATCTGAAGAAGCATCTACTTTAGGTTTAAGGCTTAAGGTGGACCTTAGACCTTACTCTTCCAAGCAAGTGACCTTCACAATTGCTCAGCACAGCTAAACTTCTGTTTCATTTGCAAAATAAGGAGGGTTGATAAAAGCACCAACTTCACAGAGTTTCTGTGTGAGAAGATATGTATGAGGTGCCTGGAGTTCAGTAGGACCTCAGGAAATGTATACTCTTTCCCTTATCTCATTGAAGCAACCCAGAGCCCGTGGCTGACAAGCTTTACTGTGCATGTGTTTTAGACCCTATGCTGGCCTATAAGAGAAGAAGACATGGGTTTTTGGACTCCCAGCTCTTCTAATATTTTCACATCTTCCTTGTAGTAGCCATAAGGTGGATAAATTACTGAGGTGTAATTTGTGAGACTTCTGAAGGATTCTACTACTTTTAGTTGAGTTTACTAGTAATTTGGTCAAATTAGTGTCGGAATACATAAAGTGGTATGCCCAAGGTCATGGTCACTGATCTCGTGACTTCAAATCCAGACATCTTCTCATTAAGTGGTCATTCCAAGCTACAGTCCCCGCTCAAAGGTGGGGATATCCTCAATGCATACTAGAAAGGAGATTGATGGGTACATAGATTCAGATGCTACCTTTTTGCAAAGGTCAGCCCGGGGGCCTGAAAAGAAATACTCTGCTTTACTGTTAATATTTTAAGTTTATTTATTCTGTTCAGCTTATTTAGATTTCAGGTTGCTGATGAATAAGGATGATGGTTCACAGGCTAGTCCCACCTACCGGTGACAAAAATGACACAGAAATATGTGGAAACCCTGGGAACATTTACTAGAATAATAGAATCTTAAAATAAGATTCTCCGCCACTGACTTGCTAGGGTTGGAGGATCTTGAACATAAAAATAAAATTTAGGGCAACGAACAATTAAAGTCTAAGAAATTGTAAGTAACAGAGGCAGAAATTATTTGTTCTGGGGAGGGATTATTATTATTATTATTATTATTATTATTATTGTTTTTATTGTTTTATTATTATTATTGTTATTATTTGTTCTCACCAATTCTGGCACTGTGTCCAGTGTTTGCTCACCATCTCATACATCTCTTCAGAAAAGAAACAACTAGAACTTGCCACTGGGACACAGGCATTCTTGCGTGCATTGGAGCCAATGGAGCTGTTGGAAACACTCTATAAATCTCCCCTCCTGCACTGTGACCTTCAGCTCTTTGGGGACAGCACATACTTGCTGTTCATCCTGCAAAACACTGTAGGTGAAACGTGCAGCAAGAGCCAAGGGCTCTGTATCTGGCATCTTTGCCAGGTGAGCAAAGGGGAAGTATCTGCCGAGGGCCGAGCTGTTGTTAGGAGTTGGGCTCAGTTTTCCCAGCCAGAAATCAAGTTCCCATTCCAGCCGCCAAAGAACAGCAAAGTTCTGACCGAGGTCACCGTGCTTGGAAGGGAGAAACAATTAAGTGCCTTTCCTCCTGCACTTACTAGTCTCAGTGCCTCATAGGGATGTGGTAGCATCCCTTTTGTCTGCCCTGTTAAGAAGCTTTGTCCATGACACAATAAAACTGGGTGCAGAAAGAAGCTGGGTTTGGAAGAGGGAGGCTCATATTTTATTGGCTATCAGGTAAATACCTTTTGATTTTATTTCAATTTAATACAAGCTGTGTTTTGAGAAATGCTAATGTTAATTTAAAACAGGAGTAGAAACAGTGCCAGGCCCTTGTGTGGCAAGGCCCAGCGTGTCTGATTACCGCAGGCACCTGGCCTATAAATCCACGCCAGGGCTTAGGCCTGATGCTGGCTCTGAATGAGAGGAACCAGATTGATGCTGGAGTTGTCTGCGTTCAAGGGACCAGCCTCCCCAATTCCCCACCAGGCAGTGTCTGAAAAGCTGGGACAGAAGATGTGAAGGGAGACATTCATAGAGATTTGTGGCAGAAACAACAGTTGTCCTGTCATCAGATGAGGAGCCGTGTTGAAGGAGCTCAGAGGGGGCTCTGTTTAAAATTCTGGACTGCATTACACAGTTCTGGGCACAGCTCAATCCCCACCTTGTTCATGATAGCTTCCCAGCGGTCACTGTGGGGCCTCCTCTAATCTCAGAATGTTTGACAGGCTCAGGGTCACTCATTTTCTCACTCCACTATCTTCTGCCATTGCCTGTTAGCTTTCTTATTTCCTCAGTGAGACTGCAGATTCCTGTGGGCCCGTTGGAAGTTTCTTGCTCATCTTTCTTTCTTTTTAAGATTTATTTTACTTTATTTTATTGTTTAAGGTATTACAGATAGTAGTACATATGTCTTTTCCCCCCACTGACCCTCCCTTCTCCCTTACACCCCTGCACTTGCTCTCCCTCTCCCCCTCCCCACCAGTGTCTTGCATCTGTTGGTTGTGCTTATATGCTTATATGCATGCATACAAGTCCTTTGGTTGATCTCTTACCCCCCCAATCTACCCCTACCTTCCTGCTGTAGTTTGACAGACTGTTTGATGCTTCTTTGCTTCTGTCTATTTTTGTTCAACAGTTTATAATGTTCTTTATTATCCACAAATGAGTGAGATCATGTGGCATTTATCTTTCGCTGACTGGCTTATTTCACTTAGCATAATGCTCTCCAGTTCCATCCATGCTGTTGCAAATGGTAAGAATTCCTTCTTTTTTACAGCAGCATAGTATTCCATTGTGTAGATGTACTCGCTCATCTTTCTGACTTTGAGCAGACCCAGACAGAACAGTTAGGTCCCCCGCCTCACCCTTCCATAGCTGTTTATGCTGGCCCTTGCTGATGTCTCCTAGTCCTCAAGCCTAAGAGGACACCACCCCAGTGTGGTCCGAGGCACAGAGAGGAAGCGCATCCTCTCTGAGCACTGTGCCCTCTGGCAGGAGAGGGGAATGGCCGCAACAGACAAGCTTTGCACCTTTGACTTCACAAGGGCTTGGCTGGGCTCCCAGGGGAGAGTGTGTCAGCAGTGGCTGCCCACCTTTCTCAGGGGGGTTCTTTACAAGGCTGCCAGCTCTCTCCTTGCCTGCCAGGGGTTACCTTCCTGCCACAGGGCACCATTGTCTGGGGAGACCAGGCTGTAGTGCTTGGTATGCAAACATGCTTTCTGCTCTTGAGCTTGACTCAGTGGCTTATCTATCCAAATCAAGTGATATCCTCCAAGCTTCTCATGGTTGATAAGAGGATCAGGAGATAGGAAGATGTGGAATAAGACAGAGTATTGCACATATGGGAGCTGGTATGGCATTATGGTTAGGGTACCACATGCATAGGGCCAGGTCACTTAGTCAGGAGTCCTGGCTCTACCATTTATTGACTGTGTAACCCCAGCAAGTGATTTTCTGATGCATCAGACGAGCCTAATCCTGGTGCCTTCTTCATGAAGCTGTGATGGGAAGAAAGGGCGGCACGGCCAGGAGTGCTTGATGTACTGTAAGAACACCAGTGTTAGGTCCTTGGTAAGGAAGGTATAGGGTCCTGGATGGAGCATTGTTTTGCTTCCCAGCATTGCTGTATAGCACATATCACATTTTATCAAAGCACCTTCCTACTTCACTCTTTCCTTTGCTAAGCTCTGACACCCTCTGGGGAAGAAACTGTGTCTTGCTCATCTTTGTGTCCCTCAGAGTCCTGAGAATGGTACCTATATTGAGACGATGCCTCATGTGGAAAATGTTGGTGGGGAGGATGGATATCGATGGTGAGAGTGGTGCAGATAAAGCTTGGCAGAAGCCATATTTGTATCCCAGTTAGTGAGAACACGGCCCTGGAGCCAGACTGCCTGGCTGGCCATATCCCCCAGTTACTTAGCTGCCTTTTCCCTCAATCTTCTTATCTTTAAATGGGGCAAATAATGGAATCAAGGCATGGGGCTGTTGTAAGTTTTACTAAATGAAATGGCACATATAAAGCATTTAGTGCATAGCCGGGCTTATTGTAAGTTTTCAATAAATCTTAGCTATTATTATCATTATTATTACAGGTCCTGTGCTAAGCATAATGTATTTTAATACATTAAAAATACATTATGTCTAATTCTCATGACAGCCCCAGTGGTAGATATTATTAGCCCATTTCACAGATGAAGAAGCTGGGCATGTGGAATAGAGCTGCACATCTAGTACATGGCTGAGCCAAGATTCAATGTCAGATCTGCTGGTTCTGAGGCTGAGTTCTCCCACTGCCCTGAACCAGGAGGGGCCAGAGTGCAGCTTCTAGGGTGCAGAGTGAGAGTGTCAGGTGTTACCCCTGAAATCTACTACAGATCCACTCACTGGCTTATCCGGATGTCTTTGTTCCAGCTCACTGGGGAGTAGCCAGTGTGAGGCAGGACAGAAGCTGACACCAGTGAGGACAGATGGACAGACCTTAGGGCTTACTTCCTCTCAGTGTCCAGCTCTCAAGCCTGACCCAGCCTCTGAGGAGCCTCAGTTTGGCTTCCAGAGCCTTCACTGGGGACATACTATTCTGTGATGCTGTGTGTGAGCGAAAGTTTTCCCAGAGCTTCCTAGGTGTACCAAGCAGGCTCACTTCCCTGCAATTTGTAAGGTCCGTGTATGTGTGCACATGTGGAAATACATGCACACATACAACCCTCCTAACCCCCAAACAAACCAAAAATCAAAAACAAACTCAGGTCCTGTGCTGGCTTCTTTCTTACCACTGCCCTGATTCTTGAGCCAGTGACTCTTTTAGTATTCTAGAAGCTTCTGAAACATCATAGGGTGCAGCTTTAGCAGATGGTAGGTCTGTCTAACTTCTACTCCAGCTTGACTTCCCTCCTCCCTTATTCCTGTTGGCTCTTCTGATTTCTCATTTAATGATTTTGGGGTGCAATGGGGGTGGCTAGAGGCTAGTGAGTGAAAGGTTCGGAGTGGGCCGGGGTTGTGCACCTATGACATGAGGCCATAATGTATCAAAAAAGATTTTGTTCCAGGCACCTGAATGAAGGTGGGCTGAAACCGAGAAAGGCATCATCCAAGAGAGCAGGGAGAGATAGTTTTTTGTTAATTTTTTCTGGCTGTAAGCCACTCTGCTGGCGTAAGGGTCCTGCCCGTCCTTACTTCCTCCCTGCGTCAGATGGCTTGTGGTTATCTGGGCTATGCGGTGCTCAAGGAAGGTTGCAAGCTTTCTTCAAGATATCTGATAAGCACAATACGTTTTCCTCTGCCCCGTTTTATTCTCTTTAACCCTTTCAGTGAGTTTACATAAAACATGATTTAAATATGTGTTCTTGGGGTCACCTGATACTTGGTCTTTCTAGGTCATCAAGAGCAACAGTTTTCTTTGGTTAGTTTCCTCTCTCCGGTGTGTTGGTGAGGGAGGGTACGGTGGAAGGGATGGATTTGGGAGTCAGTGAGATTTGGGTTTGAATCCCTCCTCCGCTTATCGGCTATTGACTCTTGGACAAGTTCTTCATGGTCTGAGTCTGCCTGTGTCATCTTAAGATGGGGCTTCAGTGCCAATCTCTCATGGTTGTAAGTAAGGACAGAGAGGCCCTTCAGAGACATGCAGTAAAGGTAAGTTCCCCTGACTGTAAGGCTTTGGCAAGGTGAATCCAGATTTCCCTCTTAGCTTTTCTAAACTTACCAATATATCATTACTGCTTTTCAGAATGTAACCTTCATTTCCTGTAGGTTTTCTAATAACTAGAGATTCTGTAAGAGAAGAAACGGACTTTTCATGACAAAGGTGGGCTGTAGGACTTGTTGGGCTGCTCATTGTACTAAGAAGAATAAATTGTTCAATAATAATAATAATAATAATAATAATAATAAAAATTCTAGTGATTCAGCCAGTAATAAAATACCATTTAGTGCTTATTAGGTGCTTCAAACCATCTATTCATTGCTTTGATCCTCACAGACTGTGAAGGAAGTACTACTATCTCAATTTTATAGAGAAGAAAATTAAGGCTCAGAGAAGTTAAGTAACTTGCCCAAGGTAACCTGGCCCATAATAGTGAAGCCAGGATTTGAATCCTGGCGGACTTACTTCTTATTTTTGGAGTCTTTCCTTTGAACTCTTCCATTGTTTTAACTCTTTTACTATTAAATTCTATTTTTACCCATGGAAAGGATAGTGTTAACAGTGGAGAAATGGGTACCCACTGATTAGAAAAAAATTAAGTAAAACCCAAGAAAGAGAAACTCACCATCCCCCTCTGCCCCTTAAGAAAAGCAGCATGGCATGAATGTTCCTGGAATGGGTCTCAGCAGTGGCAGGAGGGAAAGTAGGACAGAGTTGGAGGGATCAAAGATTGTTCTCTATGGCAGCCCACTGAGTCTCATTCTGAGCATTACAATGAATTAAGAGACTCCTCTGAGTCTTAGGACTTTGTCTTTGTGAGCTCTGCCTTAGGCCACTGGAGAGGATTTGAATTCTCTCTCTTTGTCATTCATCATGGAAACCAATTCAGACTTGGTTGAGTTCCTTCATCTACTGATCCAGAAAAACATAACCAAAATTGATTCCCTGTTCAGTGGCTGCATAGTAAGCAATGGAGTACTTGTTCCCAAGTCCTGGTGATAGTACCGCGTGAACCTCAGTTGGGAAATTTGTATATGAAGCCTCTTTGTAAGCTACACATGAATAAGTGAATATAAGGGCTTATTATTACATGCGTAGTGGGTGTTGGAGACTAGAGTGTTGGGCGATTTAAAATGAAGGGGAACTGTTTGTATTCTCCATTAGAAAGAAATATCAGGGAACTGGATAGAAATCATTGGAAGTAGCAATGTTTAGAGGCATTGCTCCAAACTGGAAATGATACACGTATAAGGCCAACTCTAGGTGGGTGTGATGCTTGGGAAAAGACATAAAGGCCTGAAATGTTGGAGGAATTTAGGAAAAGGAGAGTAGAAAAGCACCTGAACATTGTGCTAAAATAGAAATATAGTGAAGAAGCATGGGGCGAGATCAAGGAGAAGAGAGTTCTTGGCAGAGATCACACCTGTAATTTATCCCAGACCCTTTAATTCCTGACCACGACCCTGGGGAGGAGATTATCACCTTCCCCAGCCAGCACAATTGGCTGGTATGGAGGTTGTTAACTTGAGAAAAATCACCAAAGATAGTATTGGGCAACTTCAAAAGTCCACTGTCTTTTTCAATGAGCTTGTTGTGAAAGGGCTTAAACAGAATACTAATAACAGCTAAAGATCTAGCTGCAGGTGGCTGTCTAATTCCAATAAAAATACCCCCACCCCCATCTTCATGGATAAAGGAGGGCAGAATTAAAAAGGGAACGGAGAGTGATTTTTGGCACAGGCACCAAGTCTGTTGTGGAGGAAGACTATTGGTGTTGGCAGTGTGCACTGCAGTCTTTCCCCAGCAACAAATTTCCCTCTCCCCTTGATGGCTTGGAAGGTCTGTACACAGATGCCTGGTGTCAGACATACACAGCTGCACACGCCATGTGGTATTTGCTTTAGTTAACAGCACGGTGGAGGGACGGTTGGCTGTTGGTTTTAGAGAAATCGGAATTCTTACAAATACATTGCCCCCTTCCCTAGGAGCTTCCATGCTGACTTAAAAATATTCCGTTTGAAGACTACAGACTTGAGGTCATCAGAACTTCTCTGTGGAAGTTTGTGTTTAACCAGAGCTTCTAAGATTGAGTTCCTTAAGAATGAATGTGACTTGAATAGAGGTTTTGGAAGTTAAGATTGACAAATGCCAGGTTCAACCCAATTTAACAAGTATCTTTACTGTAGAACTTTCCAGAACCTTTAATATGTAAATTTGTTTTGAATCACCTAGAACGGGATAGACATGTACTCTGCAAATGATCTGACCCTTTGCATCTTGGGAAATAGGTACTGCCTTCTCTAAAAGGGCAGGGTGGCTCCCATCAGAAGCAGGTTGAGCAGGCATTTCCCTAGTCATCCCTGGAGAGGAGGTCTCAGTCAGGTGTCACGCACAGCACATGGCAGCAGATGGCTTTGGTACGTGTGTCTAGATGGCGGGTGGAATGGGGGCAGTAGAAAAGAGAAGGTGGGAGAAAAGAGGAGAACCGCTCTCTTCCTCTGGGATCACCCAGGCAGACGGGTTTCCTTAAGAACTCTTTCTTCCTAAGTGCCACAGTCATGGGAGAAATTAGAAAAGCTATTCCCAGTGGCTCGATATTTATAGCTTGTCATTGTCGTAAGCAGATTTCTGAGGCTGAAAATAGTGACATCTAGTCATTTGGGCCAATTTCCTCAGGGATGTGTGTTCAGGGAAGTGATTTTATGGCAAGAACAAAGTCGCTGGAAATGGTGTTTCCCTGAGAAGTTCTGTCCTCTTATTTGCCCTTAAAAAAGGAGGCAGGTCCTTTGAGATGGCTCCATGCAGGCGTCTCTCATATGGTGGGTGAAGGATCCTCCCTGGCTTCGTGGATTCTTGGGAGGTTGATCATTTGGCCAGTCCTCTTTTTTTGTTGTCTAAAAGGATTTGAACTCGAGGGGGTTCAGGGTCTGTGAAGGCTTCCACAGTTTCCATCTAAATCATTTTCGCCTCATTGGACTGCAGGGGAAAACCACACCAAAAGGCCTCTCCATTCCTCTCAGACGGTGTGGGCAAACCCGAGAATGTGAAGAACGGCAGAGCCAGAAAAGCCACGCGGATACATATTTTGAAAAACAATCTGGAAACAGGGCTCAAGAGGGTTTTTTTCCTAAGCCCTGGCCATACCAACTGGATTGTCTTTTAGTAATTTAGTAACTTAGTAATTTAGTAAGAAGGAGTCTCCTACCACCCACCCACCCCCACCCCCAAGAACTGAAGTCAGCAGCTATATCAAGTCAAAGGACCGTAAAGAGAACAAGCTTGTTTATTAATCGTACAGTATCTCTTTCCCAGTGAAACCCCAATTGTCTGCCTTGTACAGTTGAACCAGGTCTGTTGGTTATTTATTTATTTAATATGTTTGGCCTGTTTGGAAATTAAACACTTTCTTGGATTTCATTTCCTTGGGCCAATGGCAGACCTGCTGGGGGTGATCCTGAGAGGATACATTGATAAAAGCCTTAATAGGGTAGCGCAATGGGAAAATGCCAGAATGAATTAGCTTGCTGTGACATGGCTAACATCATTGCGTTTATATATGTTTCATTAAGCGGAGGCTTGACAGCTTTATGAGGAAACAGTGGGCTTTGCGATGGAGGAAGGCCCTGTAACCCTGCCATAGCTGATCCCGGCCTGTGCCATGCATGCTCTTTAATAGAATAATATTTGCGCAGTGAAAATGTCATTTTAAATGACTGGTTTGATAATCCTTTAAGCTTTTAAATGATCTGCAAAGTCTGGCAACTCTACCCCAGTGTTTAAAATTGACGGGAACATTAATGAATGCAAACATTAAAGGATGGTCCCCAGCTTTGTTTCCTGAGTCAGACATTGCTTACTGGGGTTTCTTTCCCTTTGTCTCTTGCACCCTTTCTGCAGCTCAAGTGTGTTCACCGAGCAGCTGCAGCAGGCCTTCCCGGCAGGAATGTTTTTAGGGAGGAGGAGCTCAGCTTGTGGTGGGAACTGGAGTTACCAGGGTTGATACTAACAGAAGTTCCTTCATGCAGAGAAGAAAAGGCACCCCCTCTGGGAGGGAGCTTGTAGAAAGGGACCCTCTGGGCAGAGCAATTAGCAAAGGGCTTGCATCTCACCAGCTGGTGCCTCCTGGACAAAAGTCTTAGCTGGTAAGCAGAGTGTAGGAGGGATTTAGGCCCCTGGAGCCCTCTCAGGGCATGCCTTGCACAACCACATGCAGCATCCCTGGTGAGGTCTACCTTGTTTTATTCAAACCCCCTTTGGACCAGGATAAAAGTGTTCTGTGCTCTATGAGATTTTAGGAGGAGCTTTCCTGGGGAGAGAAAGTCCCACTCATTCATTCCTCTTTTCAAAGACTCTGGGATAGCATAGGAAGGCTGATGGAGAGGTTGCCTTCTCAAGGACTGAGGAAGAGGATGCAAAGCTTGGCAAACTACAGCCATGGGGGTCAAACCTGGCCTGCTGCCTGTTTTTATACATTTGTATTAGAAAACAGTCATGCCCATTTGTGTGTTGTCCATTATTGATTTTCTCCTCCAATGGCAGAGTTGCATAGTGGTCATGGAGACTGTATGGTCTACAAAGCTTAAACTATCTGCTACCTGGCCCTGTGGACCCCTCCAACTCTGTGGACCCCTGCCTCAGAACACTGGGTCAGACGAGGTAGAATTCCTGGCTTGAATCCTGGCTGTGCCAATTCCTGTGTGTCCTTGGATAAATTACTCAATATCTCCTCAGTTTCCTCATAAGTAAAATGGTGATGACAGTTCTGGTCTGTCCACTTCATGTAGCTGTTGTAAGGATTCAATGATTGAGGCGAAGGGAAAATTCAGTAAATGTGTGAAACATTATCCATCTTTGGTCTGCCTGGATCAAGCTATGGGACCTAGGGGAAAGCCCTTTGGCCTTGTTAGAACTGTTCCCGCATCTGTAAAACAAGAGGTGTGTTCTAGATCAGCACTTCTCAAACTCCAATGTACATATCACCTGGGGAGTCTGGTAAAATGCAGATTCCGATTCTGTGGGCCTGGGGAGGGGGCTGAGAGCTTGCATTGCCAGCTAGCTCCCAGGAGCTGCTGCCTTGGCTGCACTGGGACTGCACACTGAATAGCAAGGGGCCAGGGATGTTCTGACCTTCCCTGGTTGTGTGATCAATCAATGAGCTGTCTTGAAAATGCTTCTGTAACTGTACCAGGGAGGCACTTTCCAGGCACCCCCTTCCACCATCTGCCTTGGTGGAGGGTCCTGCACTTGCTTCAGCTTGTGGCCTAAGTGCATGAGTTGCAGGGTACTGGTGACATGAGATGGGTACTTTCCCACTTCCTGAGAGCTCTGGCCAAACCCTTCTTCGGGCAGCCAGGTGGCTTGACAGAAGTAGCTGGTGACAGGTTGACTCTCCTGCTGGGCCTGAGTGAAGCTGAACCCTGGAAAGATGGAGTTGCTGGAGGGTACCCTGTCTCCCTGCTTGCTGCCCCAGATAAGAAATCTATAGTAGTTCTTGTCATGTGTGGTTTCACTTTCCATGGTTTTAGTTATCCTTGGTCAACCATGGTTCGAAAGTATTTAATGGAAAATTCCAGAAATAACCAATGCATAAGTTTTAAATTAAAGCCACTCTGAATAGTGTGATGACATCTTGCTCTGTCTCGCCCTGGATGTGAATCATCCCTTTGTCCAGTGTCTCTACACTGTATACACTCCCCGACCATGAGTCACTTAGCGGCCGTCGTGGTTATCAGATTCACTGTCTCAGTATGGCAGTGCTTGTGTTCAAGTCACCCTTATTTTACTTAATGGCCCCGAGCGCCTGAGTAGTGATGCTAGCAAAGAGGCTGTAAAGTGCTTCCTTAAGAAGGAAACAAAAAAATGTATGCTGAGGTTGCCAAGAATAAGAATGAATCTTCTATCCCAGTGGTTCTCAACTTTCCTAATGCCGCGACCCTTTAATACAGTTCCTCATGTTGTGGTGACCCCCAATTTCATTGTTACAAATTGAACATAATTAAAGCATAGTGATTAATCACAAAAACAATCTGTAATTATATATGTGTTTTCCAGTGGTCTTAGGCGATCCCTGTGAAAGGGTCATTCGACCCCCAAAGGGGTTGCGACCCACAGGTTGAGAACCACTGTTCTATCCATTATATTGTGAAAAAAAGAGAAAAATTTGTGATAGTTTTGCCGTTGCACTTCAGACTGCAAAATTAATGGCCACAATGTGTTGTAAGTGCTCAGTTAAGATCAAAAAAGCATTATTTTGTGGGTGGAAGACATGAGCAGCAAACATGTTCTGATTGACAACAACATGTTGCACCAGAAAGCACTGAGCCTAAATGAAGACTTCAGCAAGGGATCCCCTGAACTGAGTGCCAAACCATTTACTGCAAGCAAAGCATGGTTACACAGATTCAGGAATAGGTTTGAACTGAAAAATATAAAAACAACTAGAGAGGCTGTGTCTGATGATGAAGAAGTTGCCACCATTTCCAGTAGAGTAGAAGTTGCTTAGGGTTTGGTACTATCTGTGGTTTCAGGCATCCGCTGGGGTCTAGGAACATATCCTGCTGGTCAGGGGGGACTACAGTAGTCAGTTCTGCCTTGGCACCTGGATGTTCAGCAGGCTGATCCTTCTTTAAAGAAGTGAAATGCCTGCTGTGCTCTAAGAGGCTGCCAGCTCCGTGGAGGAATTCTCTTGGGTTTTTGTTCCTGACCACGTTTTCCACAGGCCTAGGGAGGCCTCATGCTGTTCACCCCAATTGCCACCTGAAGCCACTTACTGGCCTTTTTAAGAGGGGGACTGTCCTGAAGCTGGAGCCAGAGCCAGAGCCAGGGGTCCCACTCTTAGAGGGTAGGGCAGGTGGAAGAGGAAGGAGTAGGGGGTATGTGTCTTCACATCAGAAGGATTGCTTGTCGACAATTGCCCATCAGGTCTGGGTGCTCGGTTAGAACCAGGTACACTGGGGTAGTAGCAGGCTATCATGGAAAAGCATGTGTTTTTAGGTTCAGACAACCCCAGGTTCAAATCCCACCTTCACCTCTTTTTCCAGAGTGCTTGGGCAAGGCTCTTAACCTCTCTGACTTTGTTTTCTCAGAGACTTGTGAAAATTAAATAAAATTATATGTTTCCCTGCTCAGATCCTCTGGGGCTTCCCTGATAGCATCTCAGCAGCTCCGAATGCCCTCAGACAGGATCTTGGATCCTACTCAGCTCAATTTCTGGCACTTATAGAAATTCAGCAAAAATTTAGTCAAGAAAATTGGTACATGAAGACTCTATGCATAGTATAAGTTTTACAAAGGGAAATAGACTAAAACAGTAATTTGATCAATTCTTAACAATTTAGTTCTTCTACTCATCAGAACGGTGAGTTCCTCATCTGTGATAAGAGGATAACATTGGACATTGTGGTGGGATTGCAAGGAGGGGGCAATAATAGAGCCCAAGTTCTAGTACAGCCCTGGCACATAGTAAACACTCACTAGCTCTTAGCCCTTCTTGCAGCTATGATTTTAAAAAAATGGCTGCAGAGCAGTGGCTGTGGGTTCCTTGTACAAAATGGCCTTTATGGTGCTTTAATAATTAGCTGGGGCATCAGGACGAATGCTCTGGAGTATGCTACGTCTTAAAATGTAGAGAAAGACTTAAGGTAACCTGACTCATGCTGATCAACTCTAATGGACTCTGGATCTTCTTATTAACTCTTCTCTTCTTGCCCATGACAACTTAAGGCTTGCTGGCTTGTGTATTCAAATCAACTTTGATGCTCTCTTTTTTACCCCATGCATCTGATCTCTCATTGGGGACCTTTGATTCTTCCTCCATCAAGGTCTCAGGTCCAGCCAATCCTCCCTGTTTCTATCTACCCCAGCCTGCCTTGGCCTTATCCCCCACCCCCACTCCCATCTGGCCATCTGAAAAGCTTGAGGCCAGCAGCTTTCCCAAACTGACCATACCAAAGTCACCTGGAGAAGCTTTAAAAAGAAAAATATGACCCTAAAGCTCTAAGCCCCATGATTCTGATTCAGCTAGTCAGGGATGGAACCTCAGACATCTGTGTTTTAAAATCTCCCCAGGTGATTCCAATTTGCAGTCTGGGTTAAGAACGCTGTTAGAGGCTTTCCTGCATTCAGCTGCAAAATCAGAAGCCCAACAGCTTTTATAACTTCACTTTGCTCACCTGCAGAGAGGAAAGCCCTTCTATCCAGCCAGGCCCAATGCAGTTGGGTCAGATATTTCAACTACAGCCCAAATGCCTTCTACCTCCATTAAAAATTAAATGATGATTTCCTTCTGTTGTTTATGTTGCCTTTCATTGTATTTATTTGAGCTATATTCTTCATTCAACAGGGAACTTCTTGGGAAAGGATCAACAGCTTGTTTAACTTTGTACTTCCCATAATATTTACTACAGGGCTTCTCACATGGTAAATATTCAATATATAATCACCAGATTGATTTATAGTTGTTTTGCATCCCCCATAGGGTCTAGAATAGTTCTGAGAGCATAATAAACACTCAATAAATATTTATTAATTGATTGATAAATGTATATACTCAAAACCTATAGAGGAGAGGAAAAACCAAGATGGTGGCATAGGTAAACACCTGAAATTTTTGCCTCGCACAATCACTTCAAAAATACAACTAAAAGACAAAACGGACATCATCCAGAACCATAGGAAGGCTGGCTGAGTGGAAATTCTACAACTAGAAGGAAAGAGAAAAGCACACTGAGACTCAGAGGAGGTGTGGAAGTAAAGAGCAGAGGTATGGAGGCGCATGCTGAAAGGGCTGGAAACTGAGGACATGGTTATCTTTTTCAATCAGGAGGGAGTCATAAGCTCCCTACTGCTCTGAACTCCAGTTCTGGGCAAGTCTCTGGGGACCCAGAATCATAGGGGAGAAACTGGACTGTCTGGCATCAGGCAGAACTCGAGGGTGGCTTTCTCTTAGAGGTGCTTGCAGCGATTACCGTGGGACACTGAGACCCAGGGTCTCTTAGGGCAGGGCTGAGGATCAGCCATAGCTGTTTGCTCTGCCCTGTTGATTCCCTGAGACCTGCCCCACCCAAGCTGTGTGCAGAGGCTTTTGTATATGAAAGGCCTGGCCCTTGCAATCTAAAATTACCTAACAAACTGCAGCTGGGTCAGAGAGACCCAGAACATCCAAAAGAAGGCCCAAGGCCCCACAGAAGCTTGCATTGCTTCACAGCTGGGCCTCATCTGGGCACCTCCAAACCCCAAACAGAGAAGAGGAATCTGCAGATATCTCTGTAGCTCCTGCTGGATAGCCTCAGGCAGAGGCTAAATTAGCACCTCCTTAGAGATCCAAGAGCCAGTGTACCCAGTGGTCAGAGTGGGACCATCCAGATTACAACGCCTCAGATCCATAAGTGACACACTCAGAGGGCAGACTCAGAGAGCACCAAAGCCCCACTGAAGCAAGTCTTGCCCCATAAGTGTGTCTCCAGCACAGAAGTTATCCCACCGTAGACACAGCTCAATCTCACAGCCAATTGGCCTTGAGGTCAATTCCTCCCAGTGATACCAACAACAATCAAGGCTTAACTAAAACAAGACTGTGCACAAAGCCCATAAAGGGGTGCATCAAGAGTGTCCACCTCAGGTAATTGGAGAGGCTGAGCCACTGGGCCCTATAGGACACGTAGTACAGAAAGCCACTCTATCAACACAGGGAAGCAGCCAAAATATGGAGACAAAGAAATGGGTCACAAATGACAGAAATGGAGGAAAGCAAACTACTGGATATAGAGTTCAAAACCACGGTTATAAGGTTTTTCAAGAATTTTCTAGAAACCGCTGATAAATTTAGTGAGACCCTCGATAAATCTAGTGAGACCCTCGAGGACATGAAAAAGGACCAACTAGAAATTAAGCATACACTGACTGAAATAAAGAATATTATACAGAGATCCAAAAGCAGACTAGAGTATCACAAGAATCAAGTCAAAGATTTGAAATATGAAGAAGCAAAAAACACCCAATGGAAAAGAAAAAAAAAATCCAAAAATATGAAGATAGTGTAAGGAGCCTCTGGGACAACTTCAAACGTACCAACATCTGAATTATGGGGGTGCCAGAAGAAGAGAGAGAGCAAGATATTGAAAACCTATTTGAAGAAATAATGACAGAAAACTTCCCCTATCTGGTGAAAGAAATAGACTTAGAAGTCCAGGAAGTGCAGAGAATCCCAAACAAAAGGAATCCAAAGAGGGCCACACCAAGACACATCATAATTAAAATGCCAAGAGTAAAAGACAAAGAGAGAATCTTAAAAGCAGCAAGAGAAAAACAGTTAGTTACCTACAAGGGAGTACCCATACAATTGTCAGCTGATTTCTCAACAGAAACTATGCAGGCCAGAAGGGATTGGCAAGAAATATTCAAAGTGATGAATAGCAGGAATCTATAACCAAGATTACTTTACCCAGCAAAGCTATCATTCAGAATTGAAGGTCAAATAAAGAGCTGCACAGATAAGAAAAAGCTAAAGGAGTTCATCACCACCAAACCAGTATAATATGAAATGCTGAAAGGTATTCTTTAAGAAGAGGAAGAAGAAGAAAAAGGTAAAGATAAAAATTATGAACAACAAATACATATCTATCAACAAGTGAATATAATAGAATCAGGGGCATACAAAGGGAGTGGACTGACAATTCTCAGGTGGAAAGGGGTATGAGGGTTGCAGGAAGAGACTGTACAAAAATCGTACACCTATGGATGAGGACAGTGGGCAGGGGCGGGTAAGGGCAGAGGGTGAGGTGGGAACCGGGTGGAGAGGAGCTATGGGGGAAAAAAGAGGTACAACTGTAATAATCTGAACAATAAAGATTTAATTTTAAAAAACCTATAGAGGAAAGAGAGGACTCAGAAAAGTTCCTCACTCTATATTGGCTGAATAGCCATCAGCAAGTAATGTACTCTGAATGCCGCCTCTGGGGTGGGTGCATGCAAGAGCTGTGGACACCCCTCACAACCTCCCCTCCCACCCCCCAGTTCTTAGAAATGCAGGAACTGATCATCTGCCTAGATGATCCTATCATTGACACTATCACCTGGTGAAAACTGAAATGTTAAATAAGAACAATGTTAGGTTTAGTTTTGTAATAAGATAATTTCATATAAAATTACTTTGAAAAATACCACTCACAGGCAAGTTAGAACAAACTGATTGGGAGTGTGGATACCCAGGTCTTGATCTCAAAGTTGCCACTGACTTGTTAGACAACTTGGTCATGTCCCTTAACTTCCCAAAACCTCGGTTACTTCTTCTGGAAAAATCAAGCTTTAGATTAAATCAGTAATTCTTATTTCCAGAAGAGTATTCCAAAGAACATTGCTTTCTTAGAGTATGAAAGATGTTAAGAGGTGTTCAAAACCAAGCAGCCAACAAGCAAACAGTTTGAGGAAGAAACAAAAGTTTTTGAGAAAGTCTGGTCAAGCCAAATGAAATACTATCTTTCAAGACTTCTTATTGCCTTTATCTGTTGTTTACTCTGTTTCACTGACAGGACAGGGACAGGTTTCCCCCAAGCCATTTGGCTCAGAAACACATTTCTCCCCCACAGAATACTTATTAATGAGCTGAGAAATTTGCAAACTGATCCTCAGTAGTGGTGACTGAGTGTGCCCTGGTGTCTTGCCAGGACAGCCATTCCACAGGTTCCTTTTGGGCACCAACTCACTGTGAAGAACACTTGCCCATGAGGCTTTTACCTTGGTTTTCCCGGCATCTAAATCTTACTTATTGTTCATTAAGTCTCCCCTCTTACAGGAAGACTTCCCACCTTGCTCCATCCCATAGTTACATCCCCTGGCTTTGAAACTATTAAGGCAACAGAATAAGAAGAGAAAGCACTTTGCTGTCAGATGTAGAGTTGATTTCTGGCTCTACAGTTGTGCAGGTATCTGGGCAGGCAACTTAGCCACTCAGAGTCTCATTGCGCTTCTCTGAAATACCTGGATAATATCCTGTGGACATTTGTGGTTGTCCTGCACAGCACCCATTTATCCTTTCCTAGGAAAACATTAAACAAAATATCCCTCTGGGGTTTATGCCAGCCACACTCTGCTCATGGCTGGATAGGTGTCCAGACCCAAGGCAATCAGAATATCACATTCCCCTGGTCACAACAATGGGTATGTGACTCAATCAGGATTGATGGGATACAAGTATAACTTCGTTGGTATTTCTAGAAAAGAGGTTCTTTCTCTTTTCTACTAGATTTGAAGCTTAGGGAAGATAAGGCCTGAGGATACTGAAGACATCTTACAGTTGTGAGGTAAGAGCCTTTCTGAGTATAGACTTAATGAACAAAGTGGAACATAGACTTAATGGTTGGAATTTCAGCAGCTATCTCACACCATGAGGTGACCTAGGGAATAGAAATTATAGAAGATATGAGGGTCCCTGCCACCATGAAAATCCATTCCAATTTTGAAATATTTATCTTTTTGAAAGTGAGAAATAAACATTTATTACATTTAAGCCACTGATATTTTTTTCTGTTATTCACAAGTGAACTTAAACCTAACTCATAGTTTGAGTCATATTTTTTGTTTTCTTTGATGTTTGCTTTTTAAACAGATAGAGTTTTCTCTGACCTATTCTCCCACCCTCACGGTAGAATTATGTTATAGACCAAATTGTGCACTCCCATTCATTTATTGAAGTCCTAACCATATTTAGAGATAGGTCTTTTCAATCAAAATGAGGTCTTTAGCCCTAGCCAGTCTTGCTCAGTGGATAGAGTGTTGGCCTGAGGACTGAAGGGTCCCAGGTTTGATTCCAGTCAAGCGCATATACCTGGGTTGTGGGCTCAATCCCGAGTGGGGGCAGGAGGGGAGCGTGCAGGAGGCAGCTGATCAATGATTCTCTCTCTCCCTCTCCCTTCCTCTCTAAAATCAATATATTAAAGGTCTTTAGCACAGGCTGGTATCCTTATAAGAAGAGGACATTTGGACACAGGTGTGAGTGTACACAGAGGAAAGACCATATGAAAAAAGGGAAAAGATGGCCACCTCTAAGCCAAGAAGAGAAGCCTCAGAATAAAACCAATTGCCAGCACCTTGATCTTGGACTTCTAGCCTCTGGAACTGTGAGAGAATAAGTTTCTCTTGTTTAAGCCACCTAGTTTATGGTACTTTGTTATGGCAGTCCTAGCAAACAAATATAGATGAACTGAAATAATACTGTACATAGAGCATCTAGCACAGTATATGTACCCAGGAGGCCTTCAACAGTGTTACATCCTTTTCCCCATGTGCAAACTCACACGGTCAGGAAACGCTCTAGTAGGAGGCAATGTGCTCCATTTTCCTAACTAGATCTGCAAAGGCTCCACAGCACCTGACTCAGGACCATTATGCATATTGGAACACTCCACAAATGCTTATTGATTAATTAGGACTCCCTAGGCCATGCTTGGCAGGCAGAGATGGATTAAGTTGTTTAATAAAGCCTGTCTTAATGCACCCAAATCCTCTGGCAGGCTTTTCCTAGAGGGAGAAAAGGAGAAGGCAGGTTTTACAGCTGGTGGAAATATACTGGAAGAAGCTGTCAGGGGAAATAGTGGTGGAGATGAAACTGACAGAGTGATGGTCAGGCAGCCCTTTGCTATTAGTTTCAAACTACCAGTTATGTCTGTTTTAATCTGGAGGATGCGTTGGTAATGACTAGAGTGTGTGAATCGCAACAATGCGAAGTTAATGTTGTTATTAGCATTTATGGCCATTATTACTTCACTTTTGTCTAACAAGGAGGTTGTTTTCTGCTTCTTCAGTAATAGGATGGAAATATTCTTGCTCACTGTTATTTTTGAGAACTGCAAGTGAATGTTGGCCCTTCTGCCCCTTAAATCCATAGCAACAAACCTATTCCTTTAAAGACCTAATTTCAAAACGGTGGCTAGCCCTAGAAATCTATCCTTTTAAGCTCAGATGTGGCATGGCAAAGGTTATAGCTCCACTCCTGTAATTTTCCTCTGGGGAATGACTAGACCTTTGCTAACAAAGTATTGGTTAAATTTCACCTACTGGGAAAAAGAAAACTGACAAAATGTGTCACATTGCGTGGGCACAGGGCTGCAGAGTGTTTTTCCCCAGCAGCTGGTAAAGATATGAAGATGTTACTTGATCCTTTGCCCTGAATAAAGTGGTAGATAATATATTTGCCTGAATAAGCAAATGTGAATAACAAAAGCAAAATCAAACAAAGAACATATTTTTTTTAGGGCTCTCTGAAGCTTTTCTTGAGATAAGGAGAAAAAGTGAAATGGAATTACTGAGATAATTTTCTCAATTCTCTAGTTCACTTTGTGCAGGGGGATGGTCTCAAGCCCAGAGGTCTAGCCTTTCTTTGAGATTGGCTGTTTTCATACTATAATCAGAATAAGATTTTTGAGAGTATCACCTATAAAACCATGCAATTGTCTCCCATGTGATGCCATGGAAGTTTCATTAGATGAGTAAATTCTAGTAAGTACATTATGGGAATAATCTTGCATCATCGAGAATCCTGGCTGACCTGATACTTTAAAAAATATTCTTATATCTGATTCTGTCAAAAGAACATTATTTTAAAAATACAAGGGTAGACAAAAGTAGGTTTACAGTTGTGAGTACATGAAACACAGAGTTTATTCTTCTATTATTATTTTTTAATTATTGTGTTATTTGTTTGACTCTTATTGCTATTATTTTGTACCTTTACTTATGATTTATCTTTTAGGTAATAATGTCTGGTAATTTAACCTACATTTGTCTGTCCCTGTATGTTGATTGTGAAGCACTCCATGAAATGTTTTATGGTTGAATGATTTTTCCTTACCAATTAGGCTTCAAAGGTCCTATTTCAAAAGAAACTTTTGGAAAAGTTACCACCTTTTTTTTTTTTACATTTTGAGCTTGAGTGTTGTTTTCAGATGTTTAGCTTACTTTTTTTGTTTGTAGTTTACAAAGAGGGTCTGCATACAGATGTGTGTGTGTGTGTGTGTGTGTGTGTGCGCGCGCGCATGCATGTGCGTGCATATGTGTGTAGAAATAGGAGAGGAAAAGTCCACTTTTGACTCTTAGAGATGCTTGTAGGTCCATTGATTTACCTGTTGTCAGCAAACCCTGATGGTCAGAGAGAAGTAGAGATTCCTGTCCTCTCTGCCTAGATACACAGGCATCCTTGGGGCTGGTGTCAGGTCTCTGCTGTCAGCTCTCAGGCTCAGGGTCTGCCCAGTGCCTTCTTCAGTAAGAATTCCCCTTTCTCCTTGCATTGCCAGTGTCTGAAAAATCAGATTTGGTAATGCAGGTGGGGAAGGGATTAGCATGGAGGTGGCAACCAGGGGTGGGTGATGGGGGTCTCTTCCAAGAGAGAGGATGAGCACCGCCATACTGAGTAGATAAGTTTATGTTATATAAATGGGCCCAAAATACCTCTATATATTGGCCCATAGGTTGTTTATTTGTTCATTGCAGAATGAGACCCATTAGCTCAAAAGCCTGCTTGTGCCAAACTCAAAATTTTATATATCCAATTATTTAAAAAATAACAAGGATATTTGTAGTCAGTTAGGGCCTGCCTGCTTTGAATACCATGCAAAACCTTCCCTAGCATCTGCTGGCCATTGATAAGATAGAGCCCAACCTGCCAGGGCCCTTTGCAGATCTCTGACCAAGAGACTCTCTGCCACCTGCTGAGCCCAGACATCACCTAGACACAGAAGCCCCTCTCTCCTAGGAGTTCCCTGCTCTCCTTTCCTTCTGAGTAGCAGCCCCCTTTGAACAGTCTTATGCTGAGGGATGTCCCTTCTCATGCAACCCTGTCCAAGTGGCCATCAATAAAGCTGTTATTGCCTCTCATGGTCATTTCTTTTGCCTTGATCAGCTCCAAAATTTCTTGAATTCTCTGCAGTATGTTTCAGTCAAGGCTCTGTAACTCTGGGCTATCAGACCATACTCTGTCTCTGAACCAAAGCACTGCCCATAGAAAGCATATGTTTGCATTGTCCCTCCCCCCGAAACTCTTTTTCTCTAATTGAAAAGATGCTAAGTTTTATAAAGCTTATCCATTCTGAAACACCCACAGAAATAAATGATCCTATCAAGAGGCAACCACTAACTGGTAATGTTTTTATTGCTTAAGTAAAATGGAATGCACATAGATGTTTATTTTATTACTGCTCTGCAGTTACAGCTCAGCCTTTGTGTATGATGTATATAATAATGAAATGTTTAAAAAAAGAGACAAGAGGAAGAGTGGGGTTTGTGGTGGAGAAAAAATGAGAAATAGAAATAAAATTAGTATCAATGGTTTTATGTCTTGTGCCAATATTCTTTCTATAACTAGATTACAAACTTTTTGAGAGCATAGGTAAATGTCTTATTCTTATATCATTACTATCCTAGTATAACATTAGATTAATATTTGTTCTCAATGAATATTGTTGAT
Source organism: Myotis myotis (assembly GCF_014108235.1). Taxonomy (NCBI): domain Eukaryota; kingdom Metazoa; phylum Chordata; class Mammalia; order Chiroptera; family Vespertilionidae; genus Myotis; species Myotis myotis. The sequence goes on from NW_023416390.1 coordinate 23,138,931, forward strand.
GAGTAAAAAGATAGAGAAGGAGAAGATGACTTGGATAGAGAAGGAATGGAGGGAAATAAGAAGATAAGGGCTTAGACAGGAAGAGAGAAAATGATTAAAGGAAGCATTGCCATGTGACCTCAGGCAAGTCACATTCCTAACCTATAGGAGGGGGATAAGATCGTAGTGTGACAGGATATGGAAAGTGCTGTGGAAATGGAAGGACTTTCATTGGGGCAGAGGCACATTTGTGTGTTTTATCTTCTCCTCTGCCAAAAAAACATGAAAGTAGCCTTTAGAAGAGTGGGTGGTACATGGGCATCTGGAATCACTGGAAAAGTCTCAGAGATTTAGGAGGAAGGTCCCTGGAGCCCATTTTAGAAGACAAAAGAGCAGCCTCTGTGTTGGGGGGTAGATTTTGTCTAGTTAGGTTCTTTGTGTTTTCAGGGTGCAGAAGGCCAAGTCCAGACCTCTGGGCAATGGATCCTAGGAGAGGAAAGGGGCCTCAGCACTCTGTGTTGGCAGATCCTGGTCCAATCTTTACCTGCTCTCTGGGTCCAAATGGTACCTGGGTGTGACCACATTAAGTGAAGCAAAGCATGGAGAACTAAATCTTGGTGGCCCAACATGGATGCTCCCTCAGAGGAGTTGCAGTGAGGGACCAGTTGATGTTTCTAGAAAGAGTTGTGGTGATCTACATAGGAATCTCCATCTTGGAAGAACATTGTCAGCCAGTTTGGATTGTCAAAGGGTGAGCGGAGTCTCAAAAGAGAGACATTAGACTTCCTACTAAAAAGGTATGTGTGGATTTGAGGGATTGGTTAGAAAAACAACAAATATTGGAATTTGCACTTGATATTTGTAGAGCAGTTCCGATCAGTTCTTTTATGATTGAACATAATGGATGCAGAACCAAATACATGTTCCAGGGCAAGATGAGAACAACCATAAGAAGGTTTAGGAAGATGCTAAGGTTGGTTGGAAACATTCATTGTTCTGAATTATGTGGCATTGCTTGGATGTTTTTCCCCTGGTGAAGTCATACCACAGACTATCCCTTTCAAGCTGGTTTCTACAGCATGTGGGCAAAAACAGAGGGTTAAAAAAGTCTTCAGACTTGCAGATTCTGGATGGCACCCCATGCAACTGGTTTAAAAAAGTCAGGGGGAAAACTTCTCACAACTGTTCTAGATTTCAGTGCTCCCCACCATTTGCTGCACATGTAAGAGGCGGGAGATTCTAGAACATCATGGGGATACTACCAAGGTAATTATGCCACCTTGGCCTTAATGAAGGGTACATCTACCTAAGGACTGCCTTCAGCCATATTTAATCAGAACTCTTTTCCCCAGGTACCAACATACATTATATTTTTTTCTAAGTCCCTTTCCTCAAAAAAGGAGAAGCCTGGACAAACTACTACTCTTTTTTAAACAAAGCTCATCCCCCTTCCCTTCCGCTGTTATAGAAAATTGAAGAAAGTGGTAAAAAGTAGAAAGAATAAAAAAGTCTCCTATAACTCTACCATTCTGAGACAATCAAGCTACATTTGGCATAGGCACATATCTATATATTCATATATGTGTATATATTTGTTAAATTATTTATATAATTAAGATGATGTGGAACTGAACAGATGAATACTTATTTTTTCTTTTTTTTCAGATGAATACTTTTTGCTTTTTGGCTTACTATTTGACATAAGCATTTCCCCATATTACCAAAAACTCTTCATAAATATTTAAAATAAATGAATAACATTTTCTTTTGAATGCACCATAATTTGCTTATCCAATTCCCCATCCTGAAGCATTTCAGTTCTTTCCAACTTATTTGTTATTATAAATTGTACTTCATTTAGCAACTATGTGCGGGATTCTTTTTTCCCTGTTTTGGATGGCTTGACTGATATGAATATTTTTGAGGTCTTCACAGGCATTGCCAAAACACTTTCAAGAAGATTGTACCACTGACAGTCCACCAGCAGTGAATTTCCCTTCACTCTACCTCATCAGTATTGGGTAATCAATCCTATTTTTAAGAAAATGACAAATTTTAGAGCTAAAAAGCTGCATCTTATTACTCAAATTGTTGCCAATTTTTTCCCCTTGCTTGCCCTTTTATTTTTGTCTGTGATTTTTCCATGCACTTTCCCCACTTGTCTATTGACCTATTTATCAAAGCCATATATGTGATATTCATAATTTTTGCATAGTATTTACTATAATTATTTTTTGCTTATTGTCCTGTTTATTTTTTAATGCATATATTGTAGATTTATTGATTATTTTCTTTTATGTTTTTCATTCCTTTTAGATAGAAATTAGACACTATTCACCTATATGTTCTTATAGTTTTGTTTTAATCATTTAACTTCTTATATTTAACTTTTTAATCTACCTAGAATTTACTGAGATGCAGTTTTTTCAAATAAGAGATAACTCAACTTATTTATATACTTCTTATGGTTCATTTATGTTGCTTTTTAAAGCTATTTTTAGATATTGTGTAGTTCTTTTAGCTTTTGTGCATGGGCTATTTAATTGTTCTGTATTTCAAGTTACTGATAAATGGCACAAAGTAAAGCTAATTACTTCTTAAAATATTTTCCTGATATTCAGATAGTTTTCCAAACTCTTTAAATTTGCATTTTAAAATTGCTATCATCTCTTATTTTTGTTTCAGATTTTATTGCATCATGAGGAGTTTCCAGACAATGTTAATTACCAGTAGTGGTTATGGTGAGAATTCTTATTTTGGTCTCAATTTTAAATAGGGCCAGTTTTCGGAGCTACATTTTACTATTTAGCATGATAATGAAGGTTTGAGGATAATCATCATATTTAGGATAAAGAAAGCTCTAAATAAAGTATCCTTTTATTTTTAGTCTTAATCTTTTGGATTCAATATTAATTTTATTGAATGCCTTTTAGTCTCTGAATAAAAACATTTGTGAGCTACTATATTATCAATTTTTTTTCTATTGGTAGATATTGCATACTTATATTACTAACCTAAAACTTGGCTTTGGGAAATTACTACTTTAATGTTAACTAGTATCTTAGTTAGAATTTTAACATGTATATGTAGGAGCTATTGCTTATTGTGCCCAGCATTCTCAGGTTTGTTAATTTGCAAGAACTCACAAGACTCAGCACATACTCATGCTATGACTTACTACAGCGAAATAATGCAGAGTAAAATCAGCAAAGCGGAAAGTGCAGGGGGAGAGTGGGGAAAACCAGGCACAAGTCCTAGAGTTCTCTCCCAGTGGAGTCACATGGGATGCATCTAATCCCCCTGGCAACGTGTGTTACAACACGTGTGGAATGCTGTCTACCAGGGAAATTTATTAGAGACTCAGTGTCTGGGTTTTTTTCATCTTTTTATTTTTTATTGATTTCAGAGAGGAAGGGAAAGGGAGAGAGAGAGAGAGAAACATCAATGATGAGAGAGAATCTTTGATCAGCTGCCTTCCACACGCCCCCCACTAGGGATCGAGCCTGAAACCGGGGCATGTGCCCCTGACCAGAACCGAACCCCAGACCCTTCAGTCCACAGGCCAATGCTCTATCCACTGAGCCAAACTGGCCAGAGCAGTTTCTGGGGTTTTTATTGGAGGCTGCTCATGCAGGCAGCCTCTGCTAGGTATGTACCAAAATGCCAGTCTGCCAGAGGGAAAGCTAGTGTTCAGTACAAAACATATTGTTTGTGTAAACAAGTTAGGCACAGTAGGCCACTCAGCAATTAGGTGGTTGGGAACCCTCCTGAATTTTCAGTCCTCAGATGCCAGACATGGGCCAATCTTATAAGTATGTGTTGCTAAGAGTCAGCAGTCAGTCTAGTGTGTGAACACTTCTCTGCACACCTGTTTTTGTATGTTTGTGTGCATGTTCCATTTTGTCAGTGTTTGGTATCACAGAATGATTTTATGAAATAAGTTGGGAACAGTCCTCTTTTATTTTTTAAATAATAAAACAGTTTATACAGAATGAGATTTTCTGCTCTTTGACAATTTAGAAGAACTTACCTATAAAATTACATGGCTCCAGAATTTTTGTGGGGGATAACTAAAAATTAACTTACTGCTTCTTGAGTCAATTTGTTATGCCTCACCCATTGCTGCCCCTGCCAAAGTTATCCATTTTATTGAGATTTGCTAATCTATTTACACACCTGGTGAATGTTTCACTTATAATTTTAAAATCTCTGCATCCATTCCTCTATCATCTTTCATTTCTAAATGTACTTATTTATGATTTTACTTTCTGTTTTTATTGATCAGCTTATCCAGAGATTTGTTTGTTTTATTGAATTTTCAAAGAACCAGTCCTTGGGATCATCTATCAATTTTGCTTTTCTATTTTTTAATTCATTTATGCATTTATTTATCTTCATTATCCTTTTCCCTTGCCTGAGTTACCTTTTGTCATTTTCTTCTTAGTTTCTTGAGTTTAAAAAACTTCATCTTACTTTCTTTTAAAATAGTACCAATTATTTGAAGCTACATATTACAAAAAAGTACAGCTTTAGCCACATCCTGTACATATGTATATGTATATTATTAGCTGCTATTGTACTTTTAATTTCTACTTGACTTTATCATTACTTAGAAGAGACATTTCTCCTTTTAATACCCAAGGGTTTAGAAAGGTTTCTTTTTAGTTTGTTTATTTAAGCATTTGTTATTAACTTCTGTTTTATGTTGTTGTGTTCAGAGAATATGGCCTAAATAATTTATAATTTTTAGAATGTATTAAGGGTATTTTAGCACATGCTTAAAAAGAAGATGTGTTGTGTGTAAGGCAGAATACTAGTATATATACATACACATATGTGTATGACAATTTAACCTTATAAATTCCAAAAATCCTTTTTCTCTGTTTTGTTTTTTGATAACTTGATCTGTCATAGATTGATAATGATGTGATAAAATCTTCCACTCTAAGTCTGTGTTGGAGGCAGAATGATGTACTGAGAATTTGAAGTCAGAAAGACCTGTTTTCAAATCTCAGATCCATTACTCACAAGCAATGTGCCTTAGATTGTGTTTCCCAAAAGCACAGCCTGAGACAAGGATTTGAGTGTATGTAGATTGTTTGGGAGGTGTTGGGAATTCCGGTGAGGGAGTAAATAAACGAACCATGGGAGGGAAGACCATAATAATTTACTAAAAATAGGTTCTTGTAGTACTTGCTATTTATCTTTTTGTTGGTTTATTTATTTATTTCCCCCATTTTAAATTGAAGTATAATATATACTATGGAAACCATCTCTATTATAAAAACTCCATGGCCGTGACGCTGTCGCGACCAAACGCAAGAAGGCACATCCTATGATTTCTTCATGGGAACAAGAAAGTGTTGCTCTGTTCAATTCTCATCTTCCAACAAAGGTCAATTTAAGTGCTCCTGAGAAGGAAAGGTTAGGGCAGGAAACTATTCTTATCTCCACCCACAACTGTCTTCAAGGTGGGCGGGGCTGCGTCGGGCGCGGGTGGGCGGGGACTTGACACTGAGTCCCAGGGGGCGCCCGGTCTGGGTCTTGCGCAATTTCGCATGGTGGGCCTCTAGTATGTACTATAAAAAGTACATACATTATCTAATGTACAGAAGATAATCTATCTTAAATGTACAGTTTGGTGAATTTTTCAAAATGTATACATCCATGTAATCTGTACCCCTATTGAGATGTAGAACATTTCTGTCACCCAGAAATCCCCTCCCAGTTAGTGCCACCCCCCTTCAGAAGCAGTTTTTGTTCTGACTTCCATCTCCAATGATTAGTATTAGCCCTTCTACAACTTTGTATGAATGGAATCCTACAGGGTGAACTCGGTGTCCAACTTCTTTCACTCAGCATGGTGTCAGTGAAATTCAGCCATGGTTTTGCATGTATCAATAGTTCCTTTTTATTTCTGAGAAGAATCCCATTGACTCAGGAATGATCTCAGCTCATTCGCTCACTCAGCTTCTCCCTCTGGGTCTGTGTCCCCCCATCTGTACAATGAGGGAGTCTACCAGGTGGCAGCTTGCGGAAGCCCCTTTTGGGTTTGAGGTAGCGAATTTGGTATTATCATCTGCACTAAGATTTTCCAACTTGGAAGGCTGAAGACAAGTTGGCATGTATGGCAGCCAAGCCACACATGCTTCCCCACGTACCACAGCGGATAATCAAGTGGAGGCAAGTGAACCGAAAACAGAGACTGCAGCTCCAGCTGGGAGCAGTCTCTGAAGGGCCTGATGGAACCACCCTTGGCTGGAAGTTGTCGAGGAGCAGCTGGTGAGTCTATGAGCTTCCTGCAGCTGTTTGTGATATGTCAAACGAATTTTTGTTTTTATGTGTTAATGTACTCTGAGCTATTTTACAGTGTGTTTGACATTTTACAGTATAGTAAAGTGTGTACATGCCTAATTAAAACAGATGTGCATTTTATAAAATAATTACTGGATACGCCGAAGAAAAATGGCTAATTATATATACAGCATAAACACCTAAACATACGCTATAAATATGTGCTTGAAAAGTACTGGAAAGTAGGTATAATTGGCTGCCTTCTTTTTTTTGTGCCCATACTCAGAGTCATTCCTTAGATTTTCCTGGATTTGGGTTCCACTGGCATTAGAATTTGCTGCCTAAATTTTTATCCCCCCTTTCCCACCCACCACTGTTCATCTCATCTTTCTTTCCTATCTTGGAATGAAGATGAGAAGGAATTCCCTCTTCTCTGAAGAGAGGTGGTGTTAATATAACAAAAACATAACAAGTGACAATTTTATTATGATGTGCTAACCACTTACAACATATTATTTAATTTAATCTTCACACTAGTTCCATGAGGCACTTGCTATTGTTCTTTCCCTTTTACAAATAGGGAAACTGAGGCTCAGAGAGGTTAGCAATTTGTCCATGATCTACAAGCTTGGAAATGCAAAATCCTAGATTCAAACTGAGGTCTGACTATAGAACTCACTATCTCTAATCAATGTCCTAAAAGGCCTCTATAAGAATGCCATTCTATCCAGCCATGTGTATGCTCCCAGATGGGGAATATTGCCGATATGAGGAACTCATGTTAAATGCTTCTGCCACTTCTCTATATATTTCAGAACAGCTCAGAAGAGACTTCTTCAACAGAAAGCCTTCCTGGACTTTTTTTCCTAGGTATATGGGGTAGGGTTGATGTACGAGTGAGTGGTAAGTCTGCTCTGGGTCCCCTGGTGTGGTGTGTGTGTGTGTGTGTGTGTTGCGGGGGGAGGGGGGGTTGTGGTGTGTGTGTGTGCACACGCACACACACACTCCAGGCTATGGGATACTGACAGCTGGATGAATTTGTTAGTGTTAGAATTTCAAAGGCAGAGTTGGATGTCCATGCTTGCTAGAAGATGGTAGGGTAAAAAGTGTTTTAGAGACAATGTAAAAGTATACAGAAAATATTGAGAAGTCATTTAAATATCAAACAAGGGTTGTTTTTTTCAAGGCTATGTCAAGCAGACTTGGCCTTTCTGTAGACAACCCAGCTTGCTTGGTGTATGGAGAAGACTGAAACATTTAGTCAATCAGATCCTACTCATGGGAAGGCAGACACAGTCTTTTAGCTGATCTTCTGATCTTTTGGAGAAACCGGTTATCCTGGTTCTCTGTGACCATGTAAGATCTACAAGGTTCCTGAAAGTAATGATGATTCAGGAAGTGCCTGGATTCTCAACAGGAGTATCAAATGTCAGTGAATATGGAGTCCATGACCAAAGACATGGGCTCTTCCATCCACTTGCTATGAGACCTCCAGCCAGTGGTCAGTTTCTTTATCTCTAACATGGGAATAATAAGGGTACATACTTCATAGGATTGTTGTGAGATTTAAATGAAATCTATGAAGGGCAGCCAGCACAGTACTTGGCAACAGTAAGCACACAACAAATATTACATTATTATTATCATTACTAGAGGCCCAGTGTATGAAATTCATACATGGGTAGGGTCCCTAGGCCTGACTGGCAATCAGGGATGACTGGCAGGGTGATGGGGGGAAAGGGGGCACCTGCCTTGGCCAGCCTGGTGCTGTCTGCTTGCTGGCCCCACCCCCTGCCACCGCCACTGGTTGCCTTCCTCTGTGGGGCTACTACTGGCAACCTGGGGCCTGTGGGCTGGGGGCAGCTCCTGCATTGAGTGTCTGCCCCCTGGTGGTCAGTGTGTGTCATAGTGACCAGTTGTTCCACCATTTGGTCAATTTGCATATTAGGCTTTTATTATATAGGATCATCATCATAATCATCTCTAGTTTGGTAATTAACTATTTGGGAAGGTAAAGGGAGGAGGGTGCATTACATCAGTTTTAGATCACTAAATTATAACCTTAGGTAAGCTACACCTACTCTCTCTCGACTGTAGTGTTTTCATCTGTAAAACAAAATGGTTATATCAGAGGACCTTTTAGGTCACTCCACTCTCAGAATCTGTGACTCGAGGTTACACATCCCTAACCTTCTGCTTTCTCACTTCATTTCTAAGCTTATGGGAACCATGTGTACTTAGAAAAAGGCCAGGTGGAGGGAAAGATGAATTTTGTGCAATAGCGAATGCTGCAAAGAACTGCAATGAAGCAGCCTTACTGGAACTGTCATATTCTGAACTGTTTTTCTTTCTCTCCTTTAAATTATTTCTACTTGATAGTTGTACTTGGCAGTCAGAGAGAGTGGAGCTGGGTGACCCCAGAAATTTCCCCAGAGCTCTGAGGTGAGCTAAGTCTGGCCAAGCAGGAGAAGGCCTGAGCTTTATAAGCCTCCCGGCCTGGAGGGCTTTGCTGGTTCAATCAATGGGCACATGAGCGAGTGCTCATTGGAAGCAACTTGATGAAAGAGCTGTTCTAATGTGGCACGGTCGCAGCCCTGCTCTAGTGATTGGGGGAGGAGGTGAGGAGGAAGGTAGCCATTGCCATCTGTGGGCTGGAGAATCTAAGACGCTGGCTCACCCTCAGAGGGTCCCTGGCTGTGGCCCTTCTTGACTTCTGCATCTGCCTCCCTCCATGGTGGCATGAGCCTCAGTGCATGGAGAAGGGGTGGAGGGGCGCTGCTCCCCACCATTTTATACCCATAGGTGGACTTCCTGTTAAAGGGACTAACCTTTGGACATATTTTTAAAAACAAATAATAATATTGCAAAAACATCATTAATGACATGGTGTAAATAATTACCAGGTATGGTGAATTTTTTAAAAAAGGCAAAATCAGTGTTTCTGCTTATTAAGAAGATGCTATGAACTGGATGAACATGATTTTCAGATCCCTCAATCCCTCTGCTGCTCATTGCAGTGTGAATTTGCCTTCAACAGACCACACCTTTTAGTCACAACAGGGCATACCTTCAGAAATGGAATGGACTGTGTTCCTCTTCCTCCTCTGACTAGAGAGATGAAGGGAGAAAATGTTGGCTCATAAATAGAGTCAGGGCTGGGATCTTGGAGTATATTGAGGGTGGTATTTGGGCCACTTAAAGAATCTTGGGGATGGATGTAAAAATAGATTATGGCAAATGACTTCCATGCAAAAATAGAGGAGGGGACAAGTCATAATGTGTTTATTACTCTTTCTGAGTTTTGCAACTGATTATATGACTTTGATTTGCACAAAAGAGCTAACTGGTAGATGTCAGGCAAAGTGTCTTTGGGGGAATCAATTCCACTTTGAATAATTAACACATAAGTTAGTATCACGATATGCTTTTTTGATACCTAGTCTGTTTCTTGGCTGAATCTCAGGCATTTACATTTATATTTGGATTTTGAATGGCATATTTTACATTGAAAAATATGCTTGTCGAAGAAATAAATCAAGTATTGGATATCTATGAAAATTAAATATTCTATTTATCCTAAAGATGGAAACTAAAATCTACTTTGATGCAGATGTAATTAGCATCACCCAGAGATCCATCCAGTGTCCCTAAAAGAAAGACTCATTCATTTCAACATGATCATACATCTATACCCGCAGAGTCAAAATGTGGGCTGAATAAAGAAATTCCTAATCCCAACCACATACAAGTACAGATTAAGGTTACAGAAGGATGATACAAAATAATGGATCTCAACTGTAAATAAGTTTTTGCCTCATATTTTTTTTCTTTTGTTCTTTTCTGATGAAAAAAGAAGGTTATTATTTAAATTACTTCTATAGAGACTTTTGCTTTTGAAAAAAATAATTCAATTTATTGAGCTTGATTCTCCAACGTAAGGGCTGGAGAGAAGATGTCTGAGTAGACCAAACAATGAAGATGGGAAACTGGGAGGAGAGACTCTTAGGGTTCACATCAGTTTCTAGCAGAATATTTGGAAGGGTTAAAGAGAGAAGTTCCCCAAGACTTTTCTCAGGATGGTTAGTGATGGAGAAGATAATTGTGTAGACTGATTTTATTCTTTCCCTAACTAAAGGGTTGACATTTTTTGATGTCCTGAATATGAGTAACTAACTGTATTTTAAGTAAATGAAAAGCTACATCTCATATGAACAAAAAAATACCAATCTTGACAAATGATTGGGGAGTAAACACATTTTCTACCAAAACAATGTTCTCTCTCATAACAAATATATCCCTGGTGGCTGTTTGGAATCCCTAAAAATATTAAGATGAAGAGAAAATTGAATGCCATGAGAGACTAACGACATGTGTGGCATAGTTTAACATTTGGTTCTTTTAGAGGCAGATTTAGCGTTTAAAGTCTGCAGATCTTATATGGCCATCTGATAGTGAGTGATACACTGTGTGGGGGTGTCTATTAGAGAAGGAACTGCTGTGTCATTTCCACATCTTTCTAAGAAAGAAAAGAAAGAAAGATGATTAATCTGGCCTTTAACTATTTAACTTTAGTTTTGAAAGTTTTTTTCTAAAGTGTGTATCTTTTTAAGGTGTGTGTCTTTTCTAGGTGTGGTCTTTTCTTGAGACAATCATTTCAGAATCTGCAGAGCTCTGGATTTACAAGTGGCTGTGTCCAGGGAGCAAATGTTTGAGTGCTCCTGAGTATTAACTTGGGGAGGTATTGAGAGTACACTTCAGCAAGTGAGGTAGAGAAATATCAAACATAAATGTTTATTATTTCAGAATTTTGTTTTAGGCAACACCACATCTCTCTCTTCACCTCTACCTCCTACTCCTTCTCTGTGTCTACCCTCTTCACTTCCTCCTTCTCTTGCCCCAGGATCACTTACCACCTTCATCATTCTGGGTCCCAGACCTTAGCAAAGCTACTATCTGTACTCCTCTTCAAAGACATGAAGGATTAAATAAGCACTTGTATTCTGTCAAGGGAACATAACCATCTGGGTTCTGAACATTTAGAAGTCAGACTCTTAATGAAAACTACCCAGCCCTGGCTAGTATGACTCAGCTGGTTGTGTGAGAATCCCTTACACCGAAATGTTGACAGTTTGATTCTCAGGCAGGGCACATGCCCAGGTTTCGAATTAAATCCCTCCTTGTTGGGGCATGGTACAGGAGGCAACTGACATCACATCAATGTCTCTCTCTCTCTCTCTCTCTCTCTCTCTCTCTCTCTCTCTCTCTCTCTCCCCCTCTCTCCCTTTCTCTCTCTCTCTCTCTCTCTCTCTCTCTCTCTCTCTCTCTCTCTCTTCCTTTCTCTCTCTCTAAAAGTCAATTTTAAAAAAATCTTAAAACTGCCCATAATTTAGAATTCAACTCCTCATAAGTTTTATTCTGTATTCCATCCTCTTTTACCAGTAGGTCCTGAGAGGTTATCTCTTTTAGGACCTGAGGCATTAACAACTGTAGTGGGTTTTTAACTTGTAGGGAAAAAAATACTTTTCAGTTCTTTTTATAAAAGGGACATTCTGTCCCAAAGTTCTGTGTCTCTATCTATTTCTCTGCCTATGGTACAACCAACTAGACCATTTTCAACTCAGTCAGGTTTTTCTTGTGTTATTAACAGTGGAACACAGAACAGTCAGTTGAGTTCAGGATGGTCCATGCTGTTATTTTAGCTGACAAATTCCCTCAGCCTCTCAGGAGACAGTCAGTCCATCTGCCACAATGACAGAAAATTGATTACAGAAAGGCCATTTAGGTAGGATGGAGAGATGTGGGCTTAAGTTCTATTAGATTCAGACATTCCTCCTAGGGGAAAAATGACTCAGATTTTGCGATTGGGAAATTGGGAGAAGAAAGAAACTTAAAACTTCTTTATCATTATTATTATTATGTTAGAGGGCTGAGTTTGGAAGCTTATTACTTCTACTCAGGACACATTTTCTTAAACCTTCTTTGATTTACACCCACGCTCTTTGGAATATGCATTGGAAACAGATTCAGTATACTGTAAGAAAACCAGTGCTGCAATGGCAACACCTAGCTCACAAAACAGCTACATTAAGAGCTCAGTGTTCATAGTACCAAAGGGTTATTTGTTTTACAAAAGGGGTCTCTGAAGCATTCCCTAAAAATACCCGATTCCCTCAGTGCCTCTAAAATGAGAATCACATTACAAAAATCCTATTTAACAGAACATTTGGGGAACATACAAGGTGTGATTGTAAAAGATTATGGCTGATTTTAAGAAAAATTCCAGAACTTAGAAATTCAAAGGAGTGGTGTTTCCTTCAAAGTAGTCACTGAGTAGGTCCTTACACTTACTTAATCTGAAGTGGGGATGGCAGTATCTCCCTCGCAGTGTTGCTGGGAGGATGGAATGAGATAACTCAGAAATGTGCATGAGTGTTGTAATGAGTGCTCAAGAAATAGCTTTGTATCTAACTCCAATGAGGAATCACCCAACTGATTCATTGCTAAACTCCAATGTGGACACTGTTCTCTAGGCCTCAGTGATGGTTTATCTTTGGTGAATTTGGTGTCTACCATGGATAGTAAAATGGCTGGTAGAGTGTGTCTGTGTGCACCACAACTTTTTACTTATTTTTATGAGCCCCTTAAATTATCAATCTTCCAGACCTCATTATAGGTGTGTGTAGATACATATATACGTATATATATGTATATATATGTATATATGTATATGTATGTAAATATATATGTAAAGATATACATATAATCTATTTATATAAAAGCCTAACATATATATAGAGAGAGAGAGAGCCTGTGTGTGTGTGTGTGTGTGTGTGTGTGTGTGTGTGTGTGTGTATATATATATATATAAAAAGCCGTCTGGCCGGTAACTATGATGCACACTGACCACCAGGGGGCGAACACTCAATGCAGGAGTGGAAACCACAGGCATGGAAACATGGAACAGACTGATGAATCTCAGAGGGAAGCGGGGAGGGGAGAGGGCGGGAAGAGATTAGCCAAAGATCTTATATGCATACTAGAGACCTGGTGCATGGATTCATGCTCCGGTGGGGTCCCTTGGCCTGGCCTGCACCCTCTTGCAATCTGGGACCTCTCAGGGGATGTTGGAGAGCTGGTTTCGGCCCATTCCCCACAGGCCAGGCCGAGGGACCCCACTGGTGCATGAATCCATGCACTGGGCTTCTAGTATATAATATAAAAGAATAATATATAGAGTATTTATGTATTAACCTGTGAAGGTAGAGGGGTAAAGGTAAGCAAGTACTGTGTTTCTATACCTGGGGATATAAACTCAAATGCCTACAGCAGTGATTCTTAATTTTTGCTGTATATCCAATCACCTAGTGAATATTTTAAAAATCCTGATATCCAGCCACATTCCCTAATAATTAAGTCAGAACCTACAGGGAGAGCTATCAGTTGATTTTGGAGCCCCCCACTCAGGCCAAGCCTGCAAACCGGAATCTGGACAGGGGGTCCTCAGTTCTGGATGCACATTAGATTCACCCAGGCAGCTCTTACAAATGACTAACGCCCAGGTCCTACCCTTCAGAGATCCTGACTCAGTTACCTGGGGTGGAGCCTGGACATGGAGTCTTTTTTGAAAGCTCTGTAGTTGATTCCAGTGTGCAGCCAGGTTTGGGAACCAGTAGCCTCAGGGGCCCAGCTGTCAGATAGATGTGTGAAGGGGGAGAGGAGGTGGCCACTCAAACCTGGAGAGTGTGTGCTCTGTCTGACAGGGGCAGCTGCTGTGTGGATTCCTAGTGTTACCAAATCTCCTATGTTTAAAAGACACTGGAGTCTGGATGTTTATGTGGAAATTAAATTTTTTAAAAATTGGGAAAATATACATGACAAAATTTATTATTTTAACCATGTTTATGTATATGGTTTAGTGGCATTAAGTACATTCACATTGTTGTGCAGCCATCACCACCACCCATCCACAGAACTTTTTAAATCTTCCCAAACTGAAACTCTATGCCAATTAAACAATAACTTCCCATTTCTCTCTTCCCTCCCCCTGGGAACCACCATTCTGACTCTAACTACCTCTTTCAAATATAAGTGAAATCACAATATTTGTTCTCTTGTGACTGGCTTATTTGACTTAGCATAATGTCTTCAAGGTTTGTCCCTGTTGTAGCATGTGTCAGAATTTTCTTCCTTTTTAAGGCTGAATAATATTTCACTGCATGTACCACTGGCCCTCTGTATCCATGGGTTCTGTACCTGCAGAGTCAACCAACTGCAAATAAAAAATATTACATTGTTGCAGATGTGTATTTTGTAGTTAGGATTATGATGATTGCATCTGTACTGAACATGTACAGACTTTTTTTCCTTATCATTACATAATAATAATACATAATAACAACAATTTACATAGTGCATAATAACAAGAATTTACATAGCATTTACATTGTGTTAGGTATTATAAGTAATCTAAAGATGATTTAAAGTATATGTGAGGGTGTGTGTAGGTTATATGCAAATACTATGCCATTTTATATAAGGGACTGAACAACTACAGATTTTGATATCTGTAAGGGCCCTGGAGCCAGCCCCCCTGAGGATACCAAAAGGTGACTGCATAGAGGACATTTGTGTTTATCCATTCATCTGCTGAGGGACAGTTGAATTGCTTCCACATTTTGGCTAATGTGAACAATAGTTCTATGAAGATGTGTGTACAAATTTCTGAATGCCCTGTTTTCAATCCTTTTAGGTAACATTTAGGAAAAAGGTGCTATTACTTTCCTTTATTTCCACTACCACATGCATAATACTTCACCTGATTTCTGACATCAGTCGTGTGGTTTTTTTCCCCCCAAGCTAAGTTAACTCTCTGGGTGTCTCTCACCAGCTAGGTGTCCTACAGTTCAATTCAACTCTGACACTAATTGGAGTTAGCGCAGATCCCAAAAGGTTAAGGGCTCAGTCCCACAGGCCTGTCCCCCTCACCTCAGAAGCAGTCACAGGACTCATATTGTTACCTATACTTCTGATCGACCAACTATATCTTAGGGGTACTCATGAACCCCTCCTTGGGTTCAGTCATTTACTAGGTAGAAGAGCTAACAGAACTCAGGAAAAGACTGGTGTTTATTAGTTTGTTATATGATAAAGGATATGGGTAAGGATGCAGAGGAACAGCCAAACGAAGAGGTACATAGGGCAAGGTCCAGAAGGGTCTTGAGCACAGGAACTTCTGTCCCATGGAGATAGGGTACACCACACTTTGGGCACATAGATGTGTTCACCGACCCAGAAGCTCTCTAAATCTCACACTTCTTGGATTTTTGGAGGCTTCATTATGTATTCATGAATGAGCATTAACTCAGTCTCCAGCTCCTCTCTCCTTCCCAGAGAATGGGAGTGGAGTGGGGCTGAAATTGCCCAGTTTCTAATCATATTTTGTCTTTGTGGTGACCAGCCCCATCCTGAAACTATCAAGAGTCATCTCATTTGAACAAAAGACACTCCAAGGAATTTAGGAGCTTTGTATCAGAACCTGGGCCGAAGGACAAATATTAGAACAAAAAGAAAATGTGCCTTGTGCTCTGATAACTTAGGAAATTATGAGTTTTATGAGCTCTGTGCCAGGAAACAGGGGCAGAAACCAATGTGCATATTTTCTAGTTCATAGCTATATACCCAGAAGTAAAATTGCTGGGTCACATGGTAATTCTTTGCTTAGGAGCTGCCATACTGAATCTCTTAAATTTTTAAAAAATATATATTTTATTGATTTCAGAGAGGAAGGAAGAGAGAGAGAGAGAGAGAGAGAGAGAGAGAGAGAGAGAGAGAGAGAGAGAGAGAAGAGAGAGAGAAGAGAGAGAAACATTAATGATGAGAGAGGATCATTGATTGGCTGCCTCCTGCATGCCCCCCACTGGGGATTGAGCTTTCAACCCGGGCATGTGCCTTTGACTGGAATCAGACCTGGGACTCTCCATTCCACAGGCTGACGCTCTACCTACTGAGCAAAACTGGCTAGGGCTGAACCTCTTAATTTTTAATATTTGCAACTAATTCCAATTTAAAACAACAACAACAAACAACATAGCACTTCTGCTGGATTGGTGCCTTGTGGACTCAAGACAATGGTGTAATGCAACACCATTTCTTTGGAAAGGCTCATAAGGCTACCAGTCACTTCTCTCTGGTCCTCAGTTTCCTTGTCTCTAAAGTGAGGAGATTGGGCTGAAACATCCCAGGTTCTGTTTTGCTCATACAGTCCACGATGTTAGAGTCAGTATGATTCCAATTTGATTTTGGCTCTTTTGCTTGCTTGTGGATCTTGAACCTCAAGGCCAGCAGTTGGCATTCTGGTGCCCAAATCACAAAAGTCCACACGATCTGGCTGTCTAGAAATGGTGGGAAAAGCAGAGCAGACATGTTGTTTGTTCCAATCCGACACAAGTAGAGTCTCGGTCAGCCAAGATAAAACCTGTTTGTGCTAGGCACAAAGCAGTGTGCCTTTTAAAGGAAAGAATAATCTATTTTCCAGTCCCAACAAAATTCAACCGCATTTAAACAGAAAAGATCACATTTCCAAGCTGTAGGTAAAAGACTCCTGTGGTAGTAACATGATTCTTTCTATGTTTGTGACAGTCTCTTAGCAGGAGCTCCTTGTTGGCTTTTGAGAGAGAGATGTAGGTCCGGCCTTTTGAAAATTTGTTTACTTATTTTTATGAGCTTCTTAAATGACTAATAATCTTGGAGGAGTAGGCACATCACAGACAGCTGCACCCTGAATCCTTTGGGTCCTGCCAACTCTTGGGCCGTGTTTACTTCTCCCTGTTTGTGTCCCTAAAGGACTTCAGTTTGTGCCTTAGTTCTATTTGAACAGGTGTACAGCGTCTCAAAACTCCTCTTTTTCTCTCCCTTCCTACTTTTTTAAAAAAAATCCTCATTGATTTTTTTAAAAATCAATGTTTATTGATTTTTTTTTTTTTTTTGAGAGAGAGAGAGAGAGAGAGAGAGAGGTGAGAAACATTGATCAGTTGTCTCTTGTAGGCACCACGACCAGGGTTTGAACTCCAGCAACCCGTGTATGTGCTCTGACTGGGAATTGAGCCCGCAACCTTTTGGTGTACAGGATTATGCTCCAACAAACTGGTTACCCAGCTAGGGCATCTCCCTTCCTACTTTTAACTTGATTCTGATTTTTTTCCATAAAATTCTCACCCAAAAGGAAACAGATTTTCAAAACTTCAAAAAAATGCATCAACAATTTTCCTTTGTCATGGGAGGCCCATACCATTCAGGATTCATGCAGGCAAATGTGTTTGGTTTCTGTTCATTAGGGAGGAAGCGATCCTGGGACAGGAAAGGCATGAGATGTGGGACCAGGCTGGTCTAGGTCCATTGACCAACTCTGCTATTTCCTCGCTCTACGACTTGGGTCAGATGGGGCCTTTGGGTTGACATTTGTAAAATGGGCACTACCTATCTTCTAGGGTTGTAACAAAGATTAAATTAACAATGTAGGCACTATAGGGGGGTCGGGAGGGGTGGGGATATGATGCATAAAAAGTCCTCAGTAGATGGAAACCATTATTAATCATCTTTAGCCCCTTTTGAGGCATTGAGAAGGAAACACAAGGGGCCTGGGTGCTGAGAGATTTGAATTAATTCTGCAACTAATTAGCTGTGTGACCTTGGGCAAGTGACAAGCACCCTTGGTGTCAAATTCTACATCATTTATTTAATAAACACACCTTAGTTGCTTACCAATAGGCAGGTCTTATAGTAGGAGGTGAGAATAGAAAGATGAATGTGATATGCCCAGTTCTTAGGAGCTGGCCAGCTAGTTGAAGAAAATAGATACCCCAGGTTGTGGAGGTGAGTTAGAAGGGCTCCATGAACTGTTAGTGGGAGCATCAGGGTCCAGTGGTTAGAAGTTCCATTACCATTTGCCTGAGTTATGACAGTTTTAGGTAGACACGGTTATGGGGCTCTGATGAGTTTTAGGTTTGGTTACCTTTTTATAATTGGCATCACCTTTGTGTGTAGGGGATGCTCTCCCAACCCCTACAGTGAGGCAGAGGCCCCCTTCTCTCTTGGCATCAAGGGGGAAAATAAGATTCTGTCCACACTGTGCCATATAAACTTATTTTTTTAAAAAATATATATATATTTTATTGATTTTTTTTTTTTTACAGAAAGGAAGGGAGAGAGATAGAGAGTTAGAAACATCGATCAGCTGCCTCCTGCACCCCCCTACTGGGGATGTGCCCGCAACCAAGGTACATGCCCCTGACCGGAATCGAACCCGGGACCCTTCAGTCCACAGGCCGACGCTCTATCCACTGAGCCAAACTGGTCTCGGCCATATAAACTTATTGTTGGCTGGCTCTGACAAGAAAACCATAGTCGCCCCCCAGTGCTTTGTTATTTGCTTTGTACCAACTTTGACACCAAGAGTAACCCTCAGGTGTCTGTGTTACAATTCTACTCCTAGTTGAAAGGAAATCATTCTTTGTTCATCGGTGTATTGTAATTGCGAAACACCATGTTCAAGGAAGAGTTTAAAGGCAGAAATGGCATTGAGGTCTACTTCTCTTGTGTTTTTTTTAATTTGGAACAAGGAAATTCTCTCACAAGAATTCCCCTGTAGCCTGCAGGCATTGGCATTCTAAACAGCTTGCACACAAGGAAACAGATCATATTTAAAAAGGGGCTTCTTTCTCTCACTTCATTTACCTCTGTGCCATGCGAGGGAATGTGAAAAAATGGAAATCTTCTATTTTTGGTACTGCCTTTAAAACAATAACATCAAAACGTCAGTCTTTGTCATTTCCCATTGCCGGGGGGATTGGCACATGCCTGCAATGCTAAACGAGTGTGCTCTTTGTGTTGCTTTGCACTGCAAATGAGCTTCGCTCATGGAAGAGCTGAAGCAGAGCTGGGGTGGCACCTTCACCATGTAGTTTCCTGCTGCCCAAAACAACATGGCAGTTCACTGAGTCCAGAGTGGCTGTTACACAGGATGCTTGGGGAAAGAAAGTGGTGGCTGGGGCTCTCTGGTCAGTCCTGATGCACCACAAAACCACTCACTGTGCTCAGACATGCCAGGAACAGGATCCAGGACCAGCTGTGGGACAGGGACCACCCTTTGGAGGTGTAGGCATAGAAACCAAAAGGCAAGCAAATGTCACTAGAGAGAAAGAGAGAAATAAAACCATTTGAAATCATCTGTAGCAATCGAAACAGCAAAGAAATATATTTGTTTCTTGAATCGTTTTTGAGTTATTTAGTTCCCAATGCCACGCCTCCAGTCTCTTCTGCCTATTCACGGCTCATTCTTCCCCACTCTCTCAAAAGAACTTCCTCCTTCCAAGCCCTGCAGCTCTTGCTCTTCCTTTGAGCGCCTGACCTTCACCTTGGGAGGAGCAGTCAGGCCCTGGGGTGCTTGTGGGGAGCTGGGCTGGGCAGAGGACGGCCGGGTGGTCGGGTTACTGAAGCTGGTGGGCAGCCTCCAGTCTTCCTCTGCCTGCACACATCTCCAGGTTTTGCTTTGACATTACTTTCTTTAACATTTCCCCCTTAGAGTCCTAGCAACTGTCATGTCCACATATTAACTTAAGAAAAATGTTGAAAAGGCACCACTTTTGGAAGCAGTGCTCCAGCTCCCCTGCTTCCTCCCAGCCTTGCTTCTGCTTCCTCTGCCTTATGTTACAGTCATTGGTTACGGGTCCAATTCCCCACCCGGCTGGCTCAGCTGCCTCTCGACATGCCCCCAATCCTATCTTTCCCCACCCTGTGTTCTGTCGTCCTGTTTCCCCACATGCATCTTGAGCCAAGGGGCTGTGCCTCCCAGCAATGTAGCTTGGCACCCTCACACAGTCAAGTGCACCTAGTAGACATTCAGCAAACGCTTGCGGGGGTTGCACATATGGTTTACATTTTCTAGGAATGTCTGTTTGTTCTGATTATCTGCCAGCCAAGTGTACTCTTGGGTAGAGAAAGGGAAATGGACTAAAAGATGTGGTTCAAGGAGTAGTCAATAGCCTGCTCATAATTACTAGTGGGAATGAAATAAGCATAAACTTTCTTGCATAACTAATCAATATTTTAATATATCTCCATTAAGGAGGGTATATTTTATGTTATTGATATTAAATATCTACCTATTGTGTCAGAAAGGTTTCGGGGTAATTGTTATTGATGGTTAAAATCTTGTCGGCTGCTGAATGTAGATTTTTTTTAATGGATAATGATTGGCTGAGATTTATTTTTCCTGTATTGCTATAAGCCAGATTCTCCATTAAGCTATAAAATATTATGATACACTCGAAGCAATGTAATATGATCCAAACACACAGTTATAACTCATTTCATTATTAGTCACGTGTGCGAGACATTAACATAGTTGTTAACTACTACTGGGATAAGTGTGATGCACAGAAATATTTTTTACAATGCAATTGCATTAGTGCTGGTTATAGTTTAATTATCCGATGGTATAATCACACGCTTAATGATAATTGGGCAATGGAATGACTGCTGACATGGAGTTTTGAGGCAGCCTCTCTGTTTTAGTTCTAAACACAGAAATCCAATCTAGAGAACAGTGTGATATCTGCCATATTTGGTAGGTAGACTTCAGCTTGTTAGATGTGGCTTCAGTTCACTAACTGTCACTCCGTGGTAGGTAGTATCTGATTTGTAGTTATTTAGAGATCAATTTCTGGGCAGTCCCAATCTTCTGTGCTGCTCTCATATTTTCCTGAACTGCCTTAGAGGTATAAAACCACAGCATGCATGCTGCTGTTCATACT
This sequence comes from Myotis myotis, assembly GCF_014108235.1. Classification (NCBI taxonomy): domain Eukaryota; kingdom Metazoa; phylum Chordata; class Mammalia; order Chiroptera; family Vespertilionidae; genus Myotis; species Myotis myotis. The sequence goes on from NW_023416390.1 coordinate 23,160,014, forward strand.
CAAATGGCATTCAGTAATTCAGTTCATCTGATCCATCTGTTGCCTGGATTTTTGCTTTCGGCACTTATCACTACTTCCATGGAGTACTGCTGGGGTAGATTGCATGAATGGCCCCCATTCTTCACCCTCCCAATGGCCACATCCTTTACAATGTGACCACTGAGGTCCTGACACTAAACAGGAGTGATGTTTCCCTGTTCTTGACTTTGGGTTTGGCCATGTGACTTAGAAGGTGTCAAGTGACTGCCCTTCGTTTCCCAACCTTCCCCATCTTGTGCTGCTAAATTCTATGAGTTCCCAAATTGCATCACACACTCTTGCATTAACTATTCCCTAGGTTTAAAATATTTTCTCTTGCATATACCCCATCATCACGGCTCCTTTTCTTTCTCAGCAACACTGACTCATTCTTTGATCAACCATCAGTCAAAAATTATTTTCTCCAATAAGTTTCCTGGCCCCTCACCTCCCATCTTCCCCACTGTCTCTCAGGGCAATTCATTCTGATGCACTTGTTACCTTGTATTCTAATTACTGCAGTGGTTCTCAACCTTCCTAATGCCGCGACCCTTCAGTACAGTTCCTCATGTTGTGGTGACCCCCAACCATAAAATTATTTTCGTTGCTAATTCATAACTGTAATTTTGCTACTGTTATGAATCGTAATGTAAATATCTGATATGCAGGATGTATTTTCATTGTTACAAATTGAACATAATTAAAACATAGTGGTTAATCACAAAACCAATATGTAATTATATATTCAATATGTGTTTTCCGATGGTCTTAGGCGACCCCTGTGAAAGGGTCATTTGACCCTCAAAGGGGTAGGACCCACAGGTTGAGAACTGCTGAATTACTGGCTTTCCCCACCATGAGTTCCTGGAGGATAGGGACATATCCTCTCTGTATTCCTGGTGTCAGCACAGTTCTTGGCACATAAGAGGCAAGCCAACCTCTGTCATCCTTTTCCCCTTTGGTTGTCACTTGTCTCATTTTAAAATAGGATTTGAGTTATGCTAAAAAATCGAGAAACATAGGATAAAAATTCAGTAGATGAAGAAACTGTGAAAAAAGGGAAATAAAGATGATAAAACTGAGATTCAGATTGGAGCCAAAAATGACAGGAGGTCCTGTAAAGTTGTTATATTTTGGCCTCTCATTGAGAGCTAAGCTTCCAAGTAGTCAAAGCAAATAAAAAAATAAGAATAGTTATTAATGTTCACAGGTTTAGACATTTCACAAAGGAAAATGTATGAATGGCTAATAAGCACATTGAAAGAAGTGAACATCATTCGTCATCAGGGAAATGCAAATAAAAACCACAGTAAGATACCACTAGATTGGTTTAAATGGAAAAGACTGACAATACCAAGTGCTAGTGGGGATGTAATGAAACAGGAACTCTGATATATTACTACTAAGAGAGTCGAAAAGTTTGGCAGATTCTTATGAAGCTAAGCATGCATCTATTATATGACCCAGTAATTCTGCTAAGAGACTTGTCTCTAATCTACACAGAAAAGACTTCTATACAAATGATAGCAGGAGCTTTATTTATAAGAGCTAAGAACTGGAAACAATTGTCTCTCAGTGGATGAATGGATAAACAAATTGAGGTATTTCACACAATAAAATACTACTCAGCAATAAAAATGAACAAATTGCTGATTCCACAACAATGTCACGGACTTATATTGAGAGATAGAAGCAAGACAAAATGGATATATTTATTATATGACTTCATTTATACGAAGTTCTCCAGAACAGGTTAATTTAATCTATCATGATATAAATCAGATCAGTAGTTGCCCGGAATGAGTGTAGGGTGTGGAGAACTACTGAAAAGGGGCATGAGAGAATTTTCTGGTGTGCTGGTAACATTCTAAATATGGGGTCAGCAAACTTCTGCTCAGAATCAGACAGTGCCTATTTTAGGCTTTCCCATCATAGGGTTTGGGTTACAACTATTCAGCTCTGCCATTGTAGCACTAAAGCAGCCATAGACATTATGTAAATGAATGAGCATGGCTGCATTCCAATGAAATTTTATTTGTGGACACTGAAATTTGAATTTCATATGTATTTCACATGTCAAGAAATACTATTCTTTAATACATTTTTTTCAACCATATGAAAATATAAAAACCATTCTTAGCCTTGTTGGTCATACAAAAACAGACAGCAGGCTAGATGTGGTACACTGGCCAACTCCTGTTCTTTTTTTCTTTTTTTCTTTATTGATTAAGGTATTACATATGTGTCCTTCTCCCCCCATTTCCCCCACCCCACTCATGCCCTCACCCCCCTGATGTCTGTGTCCATTGGTTAAGCTTATATGCATGCATATAAGTCCTTTGATTGATCTCTCCCCCTTACCCCCACCCTCCTCTACCTTCCCTCTGAGCCAACTCCTGTTCTAAATCACAATTAGGGTGGTGGTTACCTGGGTATAGCCAATTGTAAAACTCATCAAATTACACTCTTTCAATCTTTCTATTTATTTTTTACTTAATTTTACATTTAAGAAAAGATTCACAGATTCCATAAAATATATATATATCTGTCAATCAGTTGAAAGATAGAAATTTCTCCTCTGGGTTCCAAATAAGGTGACAGTTAGGTGGCTACTCCGTGGCCACTGGTGGGCTGGCTCTTGCCTGCAGATAGGTTTTGCTTGGCCAACAGAGTGTTAAAAATATGTATTTGACTTTGACCAGCCCTTGCCAGGGAACACTCTCTAATTTCACAGAATCCCATCTTTTCCTGTGGTGTTAATTGGGCTCCTTTTTCACTTTTTTATTTTCAACCTCTTACTGTTCTTATCTTTAAGTGGTTTCCCCCATAAGCAATATATATTTGGATCTCCTTACTCAATTTCATTTATTTGTATTTATATATATATATATATATATATATATATATATATATATATATATATATATTTATATTTAACATCTTTAAATCATTTGTAGAATAAAATGTAAGGATAGAAACCTTGTCTGTTTCATTCACTATTGTATGGCCAGAGACTGGCATAGTATCTGTACATATTAGGAGCTGAGTGAATACTCTTGAATATATAAGTCTGTAGATAAATAAGTGTCCTTCAGACAATACTCATGATGCTCAATCCTTACAAGGGATTTTTGCTAAGAATTGAGAAGCAATGAATCTGAGATTATATTGTCTGGCAGGAAATTAGAGTGACAAAACAAATAATTGTGCCCTTACTAGGCATGAATGATGGAAAATGTAGATAATAGCATATGCTACATAACTGTGCCATCCAGTATGCTTCGCACGTGGCTATTTAAGTTTGAGTAACTTAAAATAAAATAAAATTTAAGTAATAAAAATTTAAAAATCTAGCTCCTCAGTTGTACTAGCCACATTTCAAGTTCTCAACACCACATGTGGCTAGTGGCTATAGTATGAAAATATTTCCATTTTCACAGAAACTTCTATTCGACAGTACTGATTTAGACACATGCCATTTGTCCTACACAATTACAGAAAACAAACAAGCAAAAAATGGTACACGTAAATAATTTCTAAATCTTCAATGTCAAATAGTGGCATATAACAGGGATTGGAAAATTATGGTCGCCAATCCAGCATGGTTTTGTAAATAAAGTTTTATTGGAACATAGCCATGCTCATATTATCTGGCTTATTTCACAATACAATATTGGAGTTGAGTTGCTGTGACAGATGGTATAATCTTCAAAGCCTAAAATATTTACTATTTAGCTCTTTACAGAAAATACTTGCTGTTTCCTGATATATAGTATGATTTATATTTATGTGTTTACTAGAGGCCCGGTGCATGAAATTCATGTTGGGGGGCGGGGGGGTTGTCCCTCAGCCCAGCCTGCACCCTCTCCAATCTGGGACCCCTTGAGGGATGTCCAGTGGGATCGGGCCTAAACGGGCAGTCGGACATCCCTCTCACAGTCCAGGACTGCTGGCTCCCAACTGCTCACCTGCCCACCTACCTGATTACCCCTGACCACTTCTGCCTGCCAGCCTGATCATCCCCTAACCACTACCCTGCCAGCCTGATCGATGCCTAACTGCTCCCCTGCCGGCCCGATTGCCCCTAACTGCCCTCCCCTGCTGGCCTGGTCACCCCTAACTGCCCTCCCCTGCTGGCCAGGTCACCCCTACCTACCCTCCCCTGCCAGCCTGATCATCCCCAACTGCCCTCCCCTGCTGGCCTGGTCACCCCTAACTGCCCTCCCCTGCAGGCCTGATCACCCCCAACTTCCCTCCCTTTCAGGCCTGGTTCCTCCCAACTGCCCTCCCCTGCTGGCCTGATTGCCCACAACTGCCCTCCCTTGCCGGCCATCTTGTGGTGGCCATCTTTGACCACATAGGGGTGACCATCTTGTGTGTTAGATTGATGGTCAATTTGCACATTATTTTTTTATTAGATAGGATATTAGTGTTAAGTGTCTTTTGGCATAAATTCTACTTATATATTGAAAAGCAAATGGAAGAAAATAAAAATCTTATTTTATACTCAGAGATAATCACTAATCACTTTTAAAAGGCGAAAGATTTATACGATCTGAAGAGAAACCAGAGTATAACACTAATCACTTTTAACCTAATGGTGTATTATGGTTTGGTCCTTTTTTCTATTATTGTATTTTTTATGCTCTAAAATACCCAATGTACGAAATATGTTTTTTTCAAAATTGAGAACACAGGACACACACTTTTTTATTTTAAATATATTTTTATTGATTTCAGAGAGGAAGGGAGAGAAGAGAGAGATTGAAACATCAATGAGGAGACGGAATCATTGATTGGCTGCCTCCATGCACATTAGACCAAGCCCAAAACTCAGGCATGTGCCCTTGACTGGAATCAAACCTGGGATCCTTCGATCTGCAGACCAATACTTTATCCACTGAGCCAAACCAGCCAGGACAGACACAAACTTTTTTAAAAGAAAATTTTATGTTTGTATTGATTTCAAAAGAGGAAGGGAGAGGGAGAGAGAGAGATAGAAACATCAATGATGAGAATGGCAATTGGCTGACTCCTGCATGCCCCCTACTGGGGATTGAACCCTCAACCAGGACATGCACCCTGACCAGGAATTGAACTACGGACCTCCTGGTTCATAAGTCAACACTCAACCACTGAGCCACTTCGGCCAGACTATGAGGTGATTTTCAATGGTTGTATTATATTCCCTTATATGGTTCTATAATAATTATTTAATCAATATCCTATGAAAAGGTATTCTAATTACTTTCAGTAATTTCTGAATACTAAGTTTTCTTTGTTTGCCTTTACCAGGTATGTATCTTTCACATTCTGTTAGTGAGTAATTTTAAGATCTTTAAAAATATTTTAACCTTATTTCTCTAATTGTAAAAATCCAGCCAAACCAGTGTCTTTTTTTTTTTTTTGCCTTCCAGTATATACTTTTTCAAATACCTTTTTCAAATTCCTTTTTTAAAAAGTCTGTATTGTTGAAAGTATTTCATATGTCTCCTATTTCCCCCCATTGACCCACGTGTGACTCTTCTAGCCCTCCTCCATCCCCCAAGCCCAGGCCTTCACCACCTTATTGTCTGTGTCCATGGATTATGCTTATATGTATGCAAGTTCTCTGGTTAATCTCTTCCTACCCACCCACCATCCCCCATCTTCCCTCTGCAGTTCCACAGTCTGTTTCATGCTTCTATGTCTCTGGATCTATTTTGTTCAACAGTTTATTTTGTTCATTAGATTCCAGATATGAGTGAGATCATGTGATACTTATCTTTCTCTGACTGGTTTATTTCGCTTAGCATAATACTCTCCAAGTCCATCCATGCTGTTGCAAATGGTAAGAGTTCTTTCTTTTTTACAGTTGCATAGCATTCCATTGTGTAAATGTACCACAGCTTTTTTATCCATTCATCTGCTGATGGGCACTTGGGCTGTTTCCAAATCTTAGCTATTGTAAATTGTGCTGCTATGAACATAGGGGTGCATATATTCTTTCTGATTGGCACACCAGTATCTTTGAATCACTTCTAAATATAGAAATTGAGCACAATTTCTTCTCTAACTTTGTTGGTATGATCTGGGTTTTAATCCATTGTTTTTTACATGATATAATTTTGCATTCAAGAATAAATTTTAACATTTGTACTTGGCTTATAACCAGATTTATAATTATTTAGATTTCTTTTTATGCTTAACCTGTTTTGTGTGTATCACCAGTTCTTTTGTATCCTAACTTCTAAATTTTTAAAATTTTAATTGTTTTCATCTTGGTTGATTGAATTATATGATGTAACTTATAAAAAGGAAAGATAGATGAGTTATGTATATATGTACATATCTATTTAGATTGTGTATATATGAATAATTGTATGTTGAATTTACATATAAAAGGCAAATGGGTCTTTCCCCTTAGAATTTTGTATATCCTACTTAATTATTTTTGGCAATTGCAGACTGACTCAATTATTTTTTCTTTCATAGGTAACCTATTGTTTCCTATTTGAATGTTTAAAGGATGTTTTCTTCATTTATATGCTTTTTTAAAATTGCAGAAATTAATCTAGGTGAAAGGTCCCTTTTCATTTATTTGCTTATTTATTTTGGTTCATGATGAATCCTTTCAAATGGAATCCAGCATGTCTATATTTCTTCAGCCTGAGATAGTTTCCCTTTATCTTTTATCATTGTTTTTGTTTTACTTATTCTTGTATTTTCTTCAGAAATACTATTCCTATCTTTACTTTTCATTCTTTATTTTTCATCTTCCATTTTTTCTTTTATATTAACTCTCATTGTTTTCATCTCTGCCCCACTGAATTCTGAGAAAACATCTCAAGTTACTCCTGTGATTCATTGGCTTGAGCTTTTATATTTTATTATTCCTGCTCTTTATCACTGTCACTATGAATATGTTATTGTTTTGGTTTCCTGCAATCTTCCCTTATCTTACTGGTCTTTCTCTTCGCATTATTCTGTTGTCTCCTTTGCCTGTTTTCTTTCTAATGGAGGCCTTGCCTTGTATCCTTTTGAGTTTCATCTTTTCTTCAATTCCCTTGGCAAAATCTGTTTAGAAGTACCTTTTACCTCCCAGTCTTCAAGATTCCACCCTCTTTCTATTGTCTGGTTGCATTGTCTCATAGACCCTATGATATTTATTGTCTTTCCTCTTTGAATGAGGTAATATCTATGCAGACTCAGAATCTGCTAGGTGACAGTGTTAGTTGTTGGCTATTTTCTCTGTCCATCTAGTAGATGGTTAAAGCCCCTCCTTTCTCTGTCCATCTAGTAGATGGGGAAAGCATGCTAAAGGGCACAACTGTAGCACAAATCCCCATATCCAGCAGGTAACTCAGGTCCAGAGATTCTCTGAGTTCACTGCTTATTTCATTGGTACTTCTAATGAATGGAGGGCACAAAGAAACGACAATTCCCAGAATGCTCCACCAAGGTTCCTCTGGTCTCTGCTCTCCCCTCCCACAAAGCACCGTTTACCTGTAGAGATTACACTTCCCAGGAGGCAATGCTCCCCAGGTAACTTCTATGTTGTTTTGAGGAAGATATAAGAAGGCGCTATTTTTGAAGGGGATATAGATTCCCGGAAAGAATAGTGTCTACACAGTTTTCTGGTTGATACACACCCCCTGATTTCTGGATGGTGGAGGGTGAGGGGTACATTGTATAGTTCTAAACCTTTCCCGCAGTTTCTCCCTTCTGATCTCTAAAGTCCCTTGTTTCATAGAGTGGATCCTGTATGTGGCAAGAGTGAGATTTGAGTGTATAGTTTAGTTTAGTTTAATATATAGTAGAGCTTCTTCTGGATTTTGAGATTAGGTAGACCTCCAAGCTGGTTTTTGCTGTTGGGAATTTTGTTTATTTTCCCCCCAGTGCCCATAGCCTTGTGTGTGTGTGTGTGTGTGTGTGTGTGTGTGTGTGTGTGTGTGTGTGTGTGTGTGTGGAAGTTAGGAGAAGCTGCACCTGCAGATGATTACTAGCTCAATAATATCTCCTGCTGAATGCTTGGCTTATTTGAAGTTCGGATTCTCAGGCAGCTACCTGTTTATCACTTGATCACTCCTCCTTCCAAGGTCAGCAGTGCTATTGCTGAGATGCTCCAGGATTTCAGCTTTCCTTTTAACGGGCTTCTGTAAGATTTGCCTCTAAAGGGGCCACCCCTTCTCTCCTCTCTGAACAATTTAAACCACATTTGAAAGGAACACTTGAAAACAGGGTTATACAGTGATTTCCTCAAATCTACAGTCCTTGGTGAGGAAGCATAAAAGAAACCTCTGATAGGAAGTAAAAAAGTGAACCCTTCTTTCCTCATCTGCTTTGGCTTGACAAAGGGATTACAGAGCTATTGTTGATCCAATGGACAACTCAAAACTAAGAATTTTCTATTTGTCCTGTTGAAATTTTGAAGGACTTTCTGAATCAAAAGGTCAGTTTTGTATCAAGGCCTTGCTATTTACTTTAGAATTTAATTACACAGTATAGTGATGTCTTGGCTCAAGAGATCTGGGTGGGTATAACCAATTTTGAACATAGTGGGAGATCAGCAAAGGAAAAACAATGATGTGTAAGCAGAATTTAAGCTGCAGCCTTTATTTCATCACTATAGAGTACTTACTAGGAAACACTTTTCTTATCAAAGAATTAATGGTGGGAGATGTTAACATTCAAATGCCAGGGAGTCCAGTGAGGCTTAATATTTATGGAACGATATATTATTAATGAGAAGTTTGCAGTTATTCACAGATATGTACACACAGCACCACTTACTGAAAAGCCTGAATGGTGACATGATGCTGCAGTTCTAATCAGTGCACGTGCTTCTGTTTTAACTTTACCCACAGGTTTTATTTTGTGGTTATGACCGAACAGTGAAGGATTACGTTTGAGTCTCTAACCCCAACTCCTGTCACCCCTCTGGGCCTTTTTTCCTGTGGAAAAAGGATGTCTCAAAGGCTCTTTCCAGTCGACATTGTCTGATTCCTTGTTAAATGCACTTTGCACACACAAGGTGGTTTTTCCAAGAGGTGGAAAGGTTTGCTGTTGTGTGGTCAGTCCACATTAACTAGCTCACGAGCAGCAGGGATCTATAATTATTTGTCATGCTGGTCCTCTAGGGCATCCTAATGAGCTATGGCAAATTTGTGCTGTTCAGTCTTCCAGGCGAGTCCTGCTCCCCTAGTGCTGTGCTCTGAGATAGCACATTACGGAAATGAAGATGTGTTTTTACGGACTCTATGCTATAAAATATTAATGCCCTGCCTTTGGTTACATAAAGTATTTTGCAGTGTAGGTCATCTTCTCAGCAAAATCTTTCACTGTGAGAACAGTTTCCTGAAGCTCCCGTGGGTCCTTAGGACAGGTAGTAAGATGGCCATACAGAACAAGACACTGTCAGGGCTAAGGCCTGAATAGGAATGGATCAAGGATGACTTAACCCTAAACAAATATTTGGCATGAGTAGAATTTCCAAGATGTATAATTCATTCTTTTACATTAATGAGAAATATAACCTCCAAAGATGTTAGGTGTCTCAGGATACAATCTACTAAAATTTAACCCTTTCCTTCCTTCATGTGAATGACCCATTGTTCAAATTTGTCTAGGTGCACAAGGGAAGGAAAAGTTAGACTTGCTGTTCCCTTTGTCTTGTCCTCCCTTCCCCTCTTCAAGGTACTTATTTTGGAATAATTTGATGTCATAACTATTTATTGGGTCTCTATGCTCTACCTGCCAATGTGCTGGGAGGTCTGCAGAAATGTATAACATGATTTCTGCCTGAAAAAGGCTGGCTATTTAGTTGGGGAGTTAAGACACATCCTAAAGAAGCAAGTTAAAACAGCACACCATGAGCTATCATGTGTTATGCGCTATATGGTTGGGTTTAATTTATATGATGTTGATAGTACAATTATGATTACAAAGAGTAAGGATTAATGATAGCTGGGGGAGTTAAAGAAGGCTTTCGGGGCAGGTGGGAAACCTGGCCTGTGAAAAATGGCACAGTTTGGGGCAAGTAGGAAAAGGGAAGAACTTGTGCGGCTCACTGGGCAAGGAGATTTACAAGGTACTAAAAGTAGAGGAAAGGCCCTTGAGAGCTGTGTCAGCCACAGCTGCAGGCTGTGCCACAGTAACAGACAAGCCCAAGCCTTACTGGCTTAAATTAGCCAAATCTGACCTTTTACTAGAGTTACAAGCACATTACAGAGTGGCTGAGGATGCTGTACCAAATTGTCTTTTTTCAGGGATGCAGGGCGACAGAGCCACCACTACCTAGAATGTCTCAAGTCACTTTTGTGGGGAGAAGAAAGGGCAAATCACACACTTGTTCTTACAGGCTTCCCACTGGAAGTGACACATGTCATTTCTTAGGATTCATTGGCCAAAGCAAATCAGTGCATGCTTCACTTCAAAGGGAAGTGCATGTCTCCTATGTGCCTGGCAGGAAGAGAACAGGAGATGTCAGTGAGTAGCTCTAAGAACACCAACCACATGCTGAGGGTGAGAAAAGTGTGTGAAGTAGTGGATGGCACAAGGACATTGCAGACAGATGCACCTAGATTTGAAAATTCTGTCACTTAGCAGCTGGGTAACCTTTGGCAAGAGACTTCATCTATAGAACAGCATTTATTTTTCTGATCTAGTAAGGTTGTTGTGAGGACTATATGTGCAGAAAGATATTGATTTATTTAGTTACTGCCTCCCTCTCATGACAGCTTTCTATTTTTCCTTCTCATCCCATATAATATCTACTGTACCTCTTGCTCTTGGGTGCCAAGAAATAGACCTATAACCTTGCAATAATTTTTCTTGCATAATCTAGCCCAAATGGATTTCAGCCAAGGTCTCTGCTGGGCCATTAGGTGCCTTTGCAAAGTGGAAGACATCCCTCTCAAGTGCGGCTGCATGGGTTTGGCCAGGTTGAGTGGTTTGGTAGATCCTCTTATGCAGTGAGTGAACAACTTGTATAAGCATATGTGGTGGCCCTGGCTTTAGTTCCTTTTAATGGATTCCTGAGAAAAATAATAATCCACTTATTGCCCAACTTCTCTTCACTAGAGAAGTTTTAAATGGTATATCAACTATTCGTGGGAAAGTATGCTACACATAGAATCCCAATATATGAATTCCCAAGAAAATAACTAAGAAGGATTATGCCTTCATACTCTCAGAACATCTCACTTTTCTGCTATGTTTCGAATCAGTGGTATAGTTATTTATAAGCAATTCCCACAGATCTTAATGAGTTTAATGAATAAAGAATGAACATAATAAGCGAGCTTAACTTCACCAAGAAATCATTTCTTATACAAAAGAAGTTTGATATTAAGCCACCACCACATATTATATAATTAAATCACATTAATTTTCTTAGGTATAATGCAGTTGTCTGTGCTGTGCATAGATAAGAAGCTGAAAGAAAATTTCTGGTATGCCTTTGAGAAGAATTTGTATAACTTTAAAAATAACTCAGAGGGAAAACAGGGCCAATATGGAGAGGATTTTCTAAGACATAGGAGTTATTTTCTTTCTTTCTTTTTTTAAAAATATATTTTATTGACCTTTTACAGAGAGGAAGGGAGAGAGATAGAGAGTTAGAAACATCGATGAGAGAGAAACATCAATCAGCTGCCTCCTGCACATCTCCTACTGGGGATATGCCTGCAACCCAGGTACATGCCCCCGACCGGAATCGAACCTGGAACCCTTCAGTCCGCAGGCCGACGCTCTATCCACTGAGCCAAACCAGTTTCGGCAGGAGTCATTTTCATTTACATTACTTATTGGGATCAGTGTCTAATGGAATGGTAATGACTCAAAGGATGAGTTGAGAGGAGTGAAGGTGGGAACATATTGACCCTGGCTTTCTCCTTGCTCTGTGGGGGAGGAGAGGGAAGGGAAAGCACACTCTTTGTGTGAACACAAGGTCTACCTGGAAATGGTGGCACCTTCTCTTTTGTGCACTAACACTGTGAAAGCCTGAATGAGGGTATGGTGGGCTGAACATGAGCCCTCCAAGAAGTCTCTATCCTAACCCCAGAATCTGTGAATAAGTTACTTTGAATAGCAATGTGATTAAGTTGTGGATTTCGAGCTGGAGAGGTTATCTTGGATTATCCAGTGGTCCCGATGTAATCACAAGGGTCTTCATAAGAGGGAGGCAGGCAAGTCAGAGGCAGAGGGAGGAGGATATGTGACAATAGAAGCAGAAATTGGAGTTATGTGGCCACCAGTATCAGCAGTGTTTGAATAGTGAAAGAATCGAGGAACAGATTTTCCTCTGGATCATCCAGAAGGAACCATATGTACTGATACCTTGCGTTAGTTATCCTGGTGAGATTCATGTTTGACTTCTGACTGCCAGAACTAGAAGGGACACATTTGTGTTGTTTTAAGCCACTAAGCTTGTGGTAATTTGTTATAGCAGCTATCGGAAACTATTATAGAGAACAAGGGTGGGGCTTTTTGAGGATTCAACTAGGGAGGGTGAGTGTGCAGACATAGAGTCCTTGGATCAGTTCACTAGCACGGGAGTTATCAAACTATAGCCATCACACGATTGCTACCTGCTTTTGTACAACCCATGAGCTAAGAATGGAATATTTAATATTTTACATATTCTTTTTTTTTTAAATATATTTTATTGATTTTTTACAGAGAGGAAGGGAGAGAGATAGAGAGTTAGAAACATCGATGGGAGAGAAACATCGATCAGCTGCCTCCTGCACACTCCCCACTGGGGATGTGCCCGCAACCCAGGTACATGCCCTTGACCGGAATTGAACCCGGGACCCTTCAGTCCGCAGGCCGACGCTCTATCCACTGAGCCAAACCGGCTTCGGCAACATATTCTTAAGTGGAATATTCTTTGTTCTATTATTCTTCTAAAATTATAAGAAGGATATTTTGTGACATGTAAACGTGATATTCAATGTAAACATTTTGAAAAGATTTGCTGATCCATGTGCTAGAGTCAGGACATCAGCTTTGATCTTGAGGGCCTAGTGCTTCTCTGTGTCTTTCATGGGACTGAGTTTACCCTTATCTCACACTGCCCACTATGTTCATGTGATCAAATCCTACGTATCACTTAATGCTTCTTCGATTCAAATGCTACCTTCTCTATGAGGCCCGCTTGCCACGTTGAGAGCTTACCATGTTCTATACACTATGATTAATATTGGAGATACAAAGATGAGTAAGATATGATGTGTTCCCTCAGAGACTACACACCAAAACAACAAAAAACAACAACAACAAAGCCTATTTATAGCAAATGCCTTCAATCACTATTCATACTCTTTAGTCACCCAAGGTAAATATTTCTAGATCAGTTTTTCAGATGACAAAACTGAGGCTCACAGATGCTAAATAAATTTGCCATAGTCTGTTAAAAATTCTGTTCAATGCCTAAACCCTATATCTTTCTATAATATCACTTGGGGTTCCCCAAGTCGCCTGGTCCTGCCCCCATTTCTCTGATCTCCTCCCATAAGCTGGAAACTATTGTGACCTCTGCTCTCAACAACCAGCTCAAAATCAAGACCTCTTTATGGAATTAACATTTTTCAGGCTTGAGAAGAGTTTGGGACGGCCCTCCAGATTTTTCTTATCAAAATGTCATAAGGGCCAATAAATTAGATGAAATATTGGATTAAAAATGGAAGCAAAATTGTGGTCCAGGTGGCTCTAAAACTTTTCTGGGTAAGACAATAAGCTATGGGGCAGATTCATGTTAGCCAATGTGTCTTGAGTTCTTTAAAGCAGGGGTGTGCCTATAATCTTGACTCATTTCTTCTGTCTTCTTTGGTATTAGTCAATTGAATGGAAATCTGTATACTTACTGTAGAGAGGACAGTAAACTATGTATTGGTCATTTTGGTTTTATCTCCAGATGTAGGTGGTAACAAAATATGCATGCCACCTTCCAGTGCCCAAGTATGGAGCCAGATGAAAAAACAAAGGAATAAGGGTCATTTTAGGTACCATGAAAAAAAAAAATCAGTTTTTTTACTTATGTTTGACCCAAGTATTTCACCGACCCTCCTGCATTGGGTTGTGGTGAGCATCTAATGAAAGTGTGCATGTGAAATATTTTATAAATCAGAAAGTACTATACCAATGTAAAACTTGGTATTATATATATCAGATAGGGTGTGTTCTTATCTTCAACAAAATTTATTTTGTACTTTCTGTGTTCTTAGCCCTATTCTGTGCATTCCTAAGGACCATTAAGAAGCATTAGCAGGTACTACAAATTCTATTTCTTATTATTACTGTTTTGTTCTTCTTGTATGGCAGAGAAATATTTTATGTCACTTTGACCTGACTTCACTGCTGCTGCCTGTGGTTCATACATTTATGGAATATAATTTAGTAAAGGGGAGAGCATATGTTTTGCTTCCTGGAAAGTCCTATAAGTTTGTCACATTGTTCTGAGCATAGCAATAGAATTTCCAAATTCCTATTAGTGAGGGAACAACTCATTTTGGGTGGAAGAAGGCAGACCAAAAGGAGGAAATCTTGGTCAAGAATATATAAGAAAAGAGACTAGAAAAGAATACAAATTCTGGAGGTCTTTCACTACAACCCTGCTAATTTGTGCCTGTGTGGAGTATTAGAAGGACTGTATGTAGGGAGATTGCTTTAGTAACTCAGCTTTGAATCTCGACAAATAAGATCATCCATCCAAAGCAGCAACATCTGTCTTGACCCAGGAATTGAGGCATATAAAAATAGTTAAGGGAAAGTTTTAAAGAAGAAAACAGATGTAGTTTTAAAATTGGGATGGGTTCTATTTGGTCAATAAATGTTTATATGGGTATGGTCAAATCAGACATGCTTGAAAGATTTGCTTTTTATAATTCACCACAGCCTATTACATATGACAGGGTTGTACTAGTATTGGCATGGCTTGCTTTAAGAAAATCCAATATTTATAACCCTTTAAATTTACAAACAGATGAACTAGGGGATGAGTAGTTTTCATTATGATAGGATTCACTTAGGGTGATCTCTTCCAGAATATTTAAAATACTAGAGGCCCAGTGCATGAAATTCGTGCACTGGTAGGGTCCCTAGGCCTGGGTTATGATCAGGGTCAATCAGGTTCCCCGCCTCCCTGCCTCCTCCTTCCCTTGCTCACTCAGGACCTCGCTGCCACTGGTCGCCCGCCATGTTTCGTGCCGCCTCCTGGTGGTCAGCGCACATCATAGCGAGCAATCGAACTCCTGGTCTCCTGGTCGAACTCCTGAGGGGACAATTTGCATGTTAACCTTTTATTATATAGGATGACAATTTACAAATATGGTTTGTCCATGAGGTTTCAGAAACACATCTGAGAAAAATATGAATACATACACACATGCTCTACTGGGCTTAGATTCTTCATTAAGGTAGGTAGATGGCACATTATGTCTCAGGTTGACTATACCTGTTACAGGCTTGTCCTTATTGCAAATAACCTGCATGGCTAACCAAGAGCTGAGCATGTATAGATGGTAGAAGTGCAGCCTGGTCTTGGGTTTCTTTCTATCAACAAAAAGGAGGCAAAAGGGCCACCATATTACTACCTCTGCTCTTTCAGCAGTCAGAGCAACACTTCCTTTTCTTGGTTGTGTTAGTCATCATCCATTTACAGTCATTTGTATTTTGAAGTCTTTATCCTGCTACATCAAAGTATTGCCTGGGTGCAGGCTGCACCAAGGCAATTTGCTTGGCTTCTGAAAAATCACTCTAGATAATCCAGAAAAATCTGTCACTATGGGGACCCCAATTTGTCTGATTCCCTTTCAGATGCAAGGGTCATAGCTTTAGACTTTTATTTTTGTTGCTTTCATTTGGTAAATTCTATTACTGGCTTACTCCAAACATGAAAGTCATTTGCTATTAAAAACAAATGTCATCTCAAAAGGAAAATTCCAAGGCTGTCTTTCCTTCTGATCTCCCTGTCAACAGAGTCCGGATGTTCAAATCCAAGGTGCTGCTTTGCATTAATTGTCTTCTATCCACTTGTACCTCTTTAGTATTTAGGAAATAATGCCTCAGAGTGAAGGAAAAAAAGAAGTCATAATTAACACTGGGAACTGGAGGAATCTGAAGCTGTCCCTTGGCCTGGATCTAAATGGCACAACCAAGTCTGATGCCAACTCTGAAAATTTGTTTGGTGAGTTTGTCATTTTACTCCCAGATGCCTAAGAACAACCTTTAACCTCTTTTGTCTCAAGTGCTAATTTGTTGAAGCCACCAATGTGCTCATCTACAAAATCATTTTTCCCAGCTTCCCTGCGGCGAGGTGGCCATGTGACATAGTTCTGGCCAATAACATGTATGCAGAAGTCTGTTATGGATTTCTGGGAAAATTTTCTTACTTAATATAGGCATTGTTCCTCCCTCTTTTTGGATCCATTCTCTTTCTTCCTACTTGGAATACTTATGAAATGTCTTGAGCTGGAACAGCCATCTCATGACCTTGTGGGAAAGGTCATTTGCAGAGACTTTGCCCTGATACACTTAGCTACTGAACCAATGCCAGGAACCTTCTACCTCTGGGCTGCTTCTTTCATGAAGAAAAATAATCTCTATTTTACCTCGATCACTCTTAAGTGGGCTTTTTGTTATGTGCAGCCAAATTTGACCCATGGGTGATACAGTGGGATTTCTAAGAGTCAGTGTGCTGCTCTATCTCAGGTTAGAGTTGTCTGGAGCTGGAAGGAAATATGAGCCTGGGCAGGGAGGGCACAGCAGAGCTGAGAGCCCTAGTGTTCACCGTGTGTGCATCAGACTGGGCCTCTTCTCATATTCTCAGTTCTCTCTGTGGCTTAGGGCTTTATTGATGTTCTAGATTAACTTGTCAAAGGGATTCCCTGGGTTTCCTGTGTTTGGGGGGAATTGCATTTAATGAACAACTGCTTTGTTCATTTCCTTACTAATTTTCCATTTCTTGAGAGAAAAAGGAAACTTTGCCTGAGATAATTATGTCCTAGTACCCATTAGAAGAGAACAGTGTGCCTCTAAGTGAATTGGGAGAGGGTAGGATGCATTTTTGTGGATTGAAAATGCCATTTTGTACATGAGAAGTCATTCTGAGTCAGGACAAACAGACTCACAAAAAAACAGAAATGTGGCTGGACTAGATCATTTCTTTTCCTGACATACTTAAAAATCACTTTTTCAGAATGTTCAAGTCATTATTTACCACTGCCATCTGAAGATTGGGAGTCTACTGAGGTTTCCTGATACAGTGCTGCCTCTATGGGGGTGGTCAGACTGTCAGTTGGATGGGGGCTAGTTGTACAACTACATGTTGGGACCTCTGAGCTTTCCCCTGGCTTTGGGAGCCTCTGTGAAATCTTCTCATGGCCTTGGGCCCAGGTATAAGGAAAGATAGCTGGAAAGGGTGGGACTCCCGGGGTGCAGAGGGCCATGCCTCCTCATGAAGGAGAGCAGGGCACACCTCTCTGGATTTGCTGTCACAAGTCTCCAGAGACTTCTTGTTTATTTCTTGTTCCTCTGACTAGTCTATTCACACAGGTTGACACAAAATGTACCTCCTTGGAGAGCAAGTAGGAAGCAGGGACAGTGTCATGACCCAGAACATAGTTTTGATTGGTCTGAAAATTCTGGGTTCTGCCCTAGTTCTGCTGTTTATATGCTGGCTGACCTCAGGTAAATTACTTAGCCTCTCTGAGCTTTGGCTTTCCCATCTATAAAATTAATTATTCACTGTGTCTATTCTTGCTGCATAGTAAATGACCCCAAAATCTCAGTGACATCCAATAACAGAATTCATTTCTCACTCATGTACTGCTGGTCAACTGGGGCAGTGCATCTTCAGATTGCTGAAGAGTGAGTCTTGGAGCCAGGTTGTGAGCCTGCTCCATGTGGGTTGGTCTGGGGCCCTGGATGGAGGGCAGTGGCTATCTGGAAAATGTTCTTCACAGGGTGGAGTTCTGAAGCTTGCAGACCAGTGAGCAGGAGCCTTTAATCCTCCTTAAGCTTGCATCTCATGCACTATTACTTTTGCCATTATTCCATTGGCCAAAGCAAGTTACATGGCCAAGCTCATGCTTATAGAGTGGGAAATAATATTCCTTCTGTGGAGGGAGATGGGAAGTGAATATTTACTGAACAATGCTCTAAATACCATTCCCAGCTTAAACAGATGTTTTGAAGACTTAATGAGATCATGACGAGAGGCATTTAGCATGGAGCCATGCACATAGTAGTACTCATTAAATATTAGCTGCTCTTTCTGCTGCTGCTGTTGTTGCTGTTATGTCTGCTATAACATACTCCTATTCTCCACATGGAGAGATGGGGTCCAGAGAGGAATGCATTGAAGAGGCTGTTCACTGTTCAAGACCTTGCTGGTATGAGATCAAAACTTCATCTCTTCCTCTCCAGCTTGCAATGCTCCCTGCTTTGACATCAAATGGGCTATGGACACTTCTGAAAACTTCGGGTCAATGTGATGTTTGGTTAATTTTGTACATCGTATTACATTTAAAGCACATTCATGCTTGTTATCACTTTGACCTTCTGTATTATCCTATGAAGTAAACTGAGAAGCCATTGCCACTATCATTTTATGGAGAAGATAACAGATTGGGTTAATCCAAGGTGACACTCATAGTTGAGGTTTGTAGGAATCAACCATAAGGATTTGAAACTTTAACATTACTTCTTCATTTGTTCATTTATTCATTCTCTCATTTAACAAACAGAAGTTTATGCACCCCTGTTATATGTTCCATAAGCACTGTGAGTCTAAGCAGTGGATGGTGGTAATTCCTGACACTTCTGGATCAGAGATTGGCAGGGAGTTGGTGGCGAGGGCAAGAGTCAGGAAGTCTGAACTCATCACTCTTGTATCACTCATCACTGTCATATGCAGTCTCCTCCCACATCTCCTTAGAGCACCCACTAGTCCAACCTACACCTTTCAGGTTGTATCAGAGCACCTCAGGGTGCCCGGGCGGGGGGGTGTCTCAGAGACATCTTCTGTTCCCCAGGACTCTACACACTGATTTAGTTGGAAGCACACATAGCCTGTCACTCTAATAAGTACCCTGAGATGATGGACAGTAGGTCCAATGCATAGAATTGAGAGTCAGGAGTCTGAAAGTGGCTGTATCAACTCTGTGGCCAATTGGGAGCTTGAGAGGCTATCTCACTACACTCCTTCCCACTCCCTTTTTATTTTCCTTCTCTGAGATGGAACTTGTGATAAATACATTAGATAGTCTGGACTAATTAATTCTTTCTTCTCAAACTTTAGCTAATCTCACAACAATTTAAGCCCATGAGATTAATAGAGACCATTTATTCCTATTTTGCAGATGAAGAAACAGTCTCAGAGAGGGTAAGAGACTTGTTCACTGTTCTCTAGAATTCCAGATGACCTCACAGATCCTTTCTAGTCTTCAGACTCCATAACACTTTTCAGTTCACAAACACTGGGTTATTCTTTGCAGTGTCCCAAGCTTGCCAGTTCTAACCTTTCAGTGATATTGTGAGGATCCTTGAGGTAAAGAAGGAATAAGTGTCTCCCCTTCTCCCTCTCAGGGAATCCTTACCACCCTCTCACATCATGGAAGAGCCAAACCAGGGCCTAAGGCCATTGAAGTCAGTCATATCCTGGGTTGATCTTGATTCAACAGGGTATGGCCGCTCTGTGCTGGGTGAGCACCCTTACCTTTCCACGAGTCCCTTTGGCCTTTTGTCATCTTTGGTCTTGGCCTGCTGCATCTTAAATGGTTTGTTGGTCTCCTTCCTACCCTCTTGTTGAAAGTCTCAACTTCAGAGCTTCAGGACTTTTCACAAATAGTAAAGGTGTCTGGACCAAGTTGGTGTTGTTCAGTGGTCGGGCTTTGACCTATGAACCAGGAGATCACGGTTCGATTCCAGGTCAGGGCATATACCTGGGTTGTGGGCTTGATCCCCAGGAGGCAGCCGACCGATGATTCTCTCACCATTAATGTTTCTATCTCTTTCTCTCCCCTCCCTTCCTCTCTGAAATCAATAAAAATATATTAAAGTACATGTATATATTTTTTGGTATAGAGTATACCCTTTCTGAAGTGTGTACTCTATACCAAAAGTCTACTAAGTGCTTTCTATCTGTTATTTGTTGAAATGAATTCAATCCCTACTCCCGTGATATAGGTGACATTCTTTTCACTTTACAGACAAGGAAAATGGTGAAGTTCAGAAAGGTTATTTATCTTTTTCAGGATTATACACCTGGTAAACAAAGCTTACTCTTGCCATAATTTTGTCTTGTCGGTAATAGCTGCTGATATGGGTCAGAGATTTCTTATTTGCAATCCTCAAAACAACTCTGCCTTCGTATCCCCTTTATTTCTGAAGTGATGGAATTGAGACAAAGAGAGGTTAAGTAACTGGCCCTGGGTCACACAGCTAATAAGTTATATTTATGGGGCTATCAGACTCCCAAACTCCTCTTTTCCCCCCTTTCTTGCTGAGAAGTTCTCTCGGACTTGCCATGATCTCACTAAGTCCCTCTCAGACACCCATATGTGACAGAAGACTAATTAAAAGAGCATCAAGAATAGAAGTAAATGGGGAAAACATTTCTCATTTAAAGGGCAGCCTTTGTGGGTGGTGTGAGGAGGGAGATGGTGGGAAGAGAAATCCCATCCCCAGGCTTGGGGGTTGGTGGGCTCATGGGAAGACCCTCACACCTTCTTTTTGAGCATTTCCTGTGGGCACCACTTCCTTTTCTAGCCTTTGACTTTCTGAGACTTTGGTTAACACCATTGCTCTAAGGATTGGCTCCTTTCTGTCTCGGCCCTCATGACTTATAATCCCCATCCCCCCAAACCATTTGAAGTCTGCCTTAGCAAGGTAAGCTAGACACACCCAATGAGAAAAGAGCCCCAGCAAAAGCAGCTTCCTCCACCAGGAAATGAAGCAGGATCTTGCCTGGATCCCAGCCCAAGCCCAGAATATGCAGCCAAAGGAGATTGCTGGGAAAGGGTATTAGCTCATTGCAACCTTTAGCATCATTACTGTGGTTTCTCTCCTGCCTTGGAAAAAACTACCTAGTTTTTCTGTCTACTTCTCAACTCCCACACATAAAACCAAAACTGATCAGGACAAAACATACCCAGCTCATTCTGTGCTGCAAGAACTGCTAAACGTTGTGCATCTTCTAATCTGATTACATTTCCAGTCCAAATCACCTTCATTTCTCACCTCCTAATTGGTTTCCCTGCTTCCACCTCTACAATTTATTCTTTACGCGGCAGTCACCCTGATCCTTCTAAATTGTGAATCTCGTTGTGTCATTTCTCTGCTCCAAGTCCTCCAGTGGCTTCTCCTGCTCCTCAGAGAAAAGCCAAAATCCTTATAGCGGCCTCGTGACTGAGGGCAGGGCCTGGCACGCTTTTTTCTGTAAAGGGCCAGATAGTAAACATTTTTTTGTCTTTGTTGGCCAGTGGTCTCTGGCAATTACTCAACTTTGCTGTAGCATGAAAGCAACCACAGTCAGTACGTAAACGACTGGGCATGGTTGTGTTATTTACAAAAACAGGTAATTGGTTGGATTTGGCCCAGGGATGCAGTTTCCTGACCTCTGTTCCAGCTAATTTGGCCTGTGGACCTCTTGGGCATTATTACTTCTTCTCTGTCCTCTGCTTCAGCCCCACTGATCTTCACAGACTTTGGCGTGGGCCCTTGCATTGGCTGTGCTATCCAGAACATTCTTTCCCTATATATGTGAGTGGCTCATTTTCTCATTTCCTAAAGGTTCCCGCTTAAATGTCATTATGGGAGCCCTGCCTGACCACACTATCTGAAATAGCAGCCCTTCTCATTTTCTTGGCACTCCCACTCTCTTTACTCTGCTTTGTTTTCTTCACTAGCCCTTGCCACCACCAGGCATATTTATTTATTGAATGAATACATGATTTCTTCAGCAAATATTAGTGAGTACCTCCTTAATGCCAGGCAATACTCGAGGTGCTGGAATTCCATAAAAACAAAATGGACAAAGGCCTTACTATCTTGGACTTAAAGTCTAGCTAAGGAAGACAGACAATAAAAGTAGTAAAAATAAATCTAAGTGTGGCAGGTGGAGATAAGTGCTCTGGAGGAAATTAGGCTGGGCAAGGGGACAGGTTGTGGGAGACTCATCCTTTTGTCTCTCTCACAGCATTTGTCTTCTGCCTGGAGTCATTGCTAAGGTTTTCCCAGTTATAGCAACTGTGACATTAACTGCCTCGGCTTAGATGTTGCAGAGCTGGTGTATTTGACAAAATCCAAGTACCAATAGGGGGCGCCACAGACTGTGCAGAACTGGCTGTGAAAAGAGGTTTGATCAAGACCCAGGCAGCCAAGCTTGTGAACAGAATGGAAAGGGATGTAAAGATTGCGGTGGAGGGATGGGGAAGTTGGAAGTAGTGGGATGTAACAGGATCTGAACACAACTGCATGCACCGCAAGTGTTTTTCATGGAGCGCTGCCTAAACTACAAGGCATTATGGAACAATGCACTTCTGAGTCGGATGCTTAATAAATCAGCCAGGCATGCATTATTATGCCGCAACTGAGCCCTTGTGTCTTAATGCTCAATTATACAGCACAGAATCTGGGTCGGGTTTTCTATCATCTTGGACATGTGGTAGGAATGGCCTCACTAATTGCTCTACGTGGGAATGGATTTATTTGGTTTTGGCAGAGGCATTCACTCTGACTGACATTTAGATAGAAGGGGCCTTACCTAGAATCAGATAACTCTAGACCTTGAAAGATACCTTAGAGGTGATCCTAGTCCAATCTGCTCATGCTGTAGATGGGAAAATTGAGGCTCACAGAGAGGAAGTTAGTTGCTCAAGGTCATAAGATAAGTGGCAGCTGGGGCCTCAAGTCAGGTTACTGATTCTGATTCAAATACATGCTTCAGTCACCACCTCCCTTCCAGTGTCTGCAGCAGATGCCATGGACAGTGACATCCTCCTGCTATCTGGCTCTCTGAAGCTAAAGACCCACCGGAAGAAGCTGTGCCTCATTTACTTGAATAAAAGTGGACAACCAGTTAAAAAAACAACAGGCTTCCATATTTTATGGATCTCTAGGGATGCAGTGAACTCATGCTCCCAGATTAAAGGAAAGAGGAAAACCATACCCTTCTTTCTGAACTATGCTGCCTGCTGGCTCCCAGGAGTCCCAGCGGTCTCCAGAATGGAGATCATCATACATGACAGCTGGAGAGCATTATCACTTGAAGGTTTGCATTCTGGCTTTTATATATAATTTACATAGATCTGCATACTGTATGCTCTGGGCATTGTTTTCTGTTTCAGTCCATCTTCACAGCCTCCCTTCTCCAAGCTCAGTTGGTGTCTTGGCTTCCTCAGCTCTGCTGGGTGAGATGAGTGCTTGGCTAGCATTTGATCTGGAGAAACATCTGGAAGTTCCTCCTTCTGGGAGAGACTCTGGGGAAGAGAGTGGCTGCTGAGTCAGTGACATGTTGGAGTCCTGAGGCCATCAGTTCCCTTATGGGTCCCTGGTAAAGGTCTGCTTATTGCGGTCCTTATCTTTCTCTCATATTTAGGGCTGCCTATAGGGGATGACGGCAAACAAGGGGGCCATCTCAGGCACAAGTCCCCCAGAGGTGGCTTTACTCTGATTGATAAGGACCTTCTGGAGTATAAGTTATTCTAGGAGTTATCCAAGGGAGCTAGGCTTGTACACCTTTGTACTTGTCCACCATTGGTCAAGAGTCCTCCAAGAGAGGTAAATTCCCAGGTACTCCTGGCTGTTTGTGTTGGGGGAGTGCTCCAGTGGCCCAAGGTCAGTCCTCCAAAGATGAATCTCAAGTGTGGGTGTGGAAAGTAAAGGTGCACCCACCCTGGGCACACAGAAATAGTAAAACACAAACACTCTCACTAAAGGCGACTCAAAGACAAAACCAACAACACCAACAACAACAACAAAAGACTTGTGCTAACAGCATGGTCTTTGATCCTGCCTTCTTCTGGGGAGGAGTGAATTGGGAGGAAGGTGATTGAGTTTCTGATGGTCAATGTCAACCTGACCCCCCACTATAGTTGTCCCTAATGGATGGACAAAGGGAGAAGGAGCAGGGACACTGTCTATAGATGCAGCCATTACAAAGGCACAAAGAGATGTGCTCAGGGGAGGCTGCGTGCTGCTAACCCTTATGCAAAATCCACTTGAATCATGATCGCTTCCGTTTTCACAGTCCCGTATATTTCAGAGCTCTTTCCCATGCATGACTGTATTTTCACACCCTGTGAGGTGGGTGGGGACTTGTACTTTCATCAGTTGATGCTCTTTCCAGTACATGTCTTTGTGCTGCTTCTTCAATTAGTTTGTATTTTGTACGTACCGACAGCTGAGCTGGGAGGTTAAGCCGCCTGTGTTAATTCCAGCCTTTAAACAATCCTCTCCTTAGGCTAAGTAGTAGAATTTTTTTTCCGACTGTGCAAAAAGATCAGGACTCTGGACACCTGGCCCAAGTGTCGGCTCAGCCCACCTGCTAGCTGTTAAAATTCTTTAACCTCTCTGGGCCTCAGTTTCCTCATTTGTAGTGTAAAGAGGTTTGTCTAGATGACATTGCCAGCTCTTGTTCTGAAACTGTGCACACATGGCTCCAGGTTATGGGAACTGTGTTTCTTTGTTCATTAGGAACAAAGAGCTTGGCTCTGATCTTAAAGGTTACTACTATATTTTTGCTCCAATACTTTAATTTTTAGGTAACATTTTTCTTTAAGAGGAGGGAGCCGGCTGTAAGGGGATCTGGTTTTTTTCTTTTCTTTCTTTCTTTTTTTTTTTTTTTTTTTTTTTAAACATTAAAGCCCCTGTCTTCAGGGAAGAAGAGGCTGTTGGATGTGCTTTGAATGTTTCGAATCAAAGCCTGCCAAGGGATGAGAGCTATAGGTTTCAATAAGCACCTTCTTTCAGTAATTTTAAGAATTTCACTTATGAGGATAATGAAATCTTTAGAAACCCTAGGGGACATACCAGGAAAAAAATATGATTCATCAGTGGAATTTTCCTAAATACTCTCTCTCCCTACTCCATTAGCCCACCAGGATTGGCTCCTCTATAGATTTTGAAGTCCTTGGAACCCTAATTAGATCTTTGGGAGCTTGAACACCCCCCAAAGCCCCCCCTAACATCCAGGCTCATCATTGCCTCTCTGGCTCCTGAAGCCTGAGCTGTCATGTTTCCACCAAGAGCCTAGGCCACCCATAATAAATACTTGTTCCTTTGCATCGCGCTCCTCACAGTGTTGTTTTAATAAAAACAAAGGTGTGATGCATTGTTTCTGTGACAAGATGTGTGTAGACTTCTTTCAGATGTGGAGTCTGCACCCACCCTTAGGTTTAAGGGCCTCAGATGGGTGCTAAGTGCCCTGAGGTCTGTCTGCGTATGCAGGCCCTGGCGTGTGGCACGTGCCCTGCTTCTAGTTTGGAGAGAAATGGGTAGAACTGACTTCCCTTTTATAGATTTTGATTTTGCCAAAATTCATTTCTAGCTATTTAAAGACTAGGAAAATGTATTTTTGAAACTTAATTTGGTATAACTTCAGGGGAAAAAAAGGATACGTTTAGAAAAGGCAATGTAAAACCCTAATGACCTGGTTGAAAAGACGAGTTGATGTTTAATTAAAAGCAGTGGGAAGGGATGGATTCTGTACATTTTCAAGGATCAAGTTACCTGGAGAGAAAGAAAAATTGTGGGATGGGTATAATATAAACAAAAAGCTGAGTTCAAATGAGGACTCTAAGAAATTAAAATCAAAAGGAACTCTTCAAAAAGAGTGCCCATCTTGGGTATTAACCTCCAACATTGAAATGAAAACAAATTTGAAAGGCTTTAAAAAGGAAGGCAACCCACATTTGGGCCTGCTTCAGATCCCCTGGCCTCCAGCTTTCTGTGGGTAGCTACGGCTCCCCAGCCCTTGTGTGCTGGGCCTAGCATTTCTTCTCTACGGTGTGCACCCAGGATTTCTTACCAGCTCCTCAAAGCCATGCTCAGTTGAAAGAGAAGGACATTTAGTGGCTTTTGTATGCGAGGCCCCTAGTGTGTGAATCCAGTGTAATGGTTGGAAAACAGCAGAAACCAGGTTTCTTGGTCCTGTTTCTGTTTCTCACTCATTGAGTGACTCTGGGGAAATTACTTTCTCTGAGGCTAGGTTCTCTTGCCATCAAACAAGACCCTCCTCAGTGCTGTCCAAGAGGACTTGCTGCGATGATGGAAATGTTCTGTGTCTGCACTGTCATTACAGTAGCCCCATGTGCTATTGAGTCCTAGTAAAGGTGTTAGCTTGTCTGAGGAGGGCACACTTTAATTTTCTTTCATTTCCATTAACTTAAATTGTCTCACATAGCTAGAGGCTGCCATATTGGACAGAGCAGTTTTAGAGGTTGCTGAAATGCCTTCTAGTTCTCCACTTCCATACTCTGGTGCTCAAGCTTGCATCACTAACCAATCACAACCATTCCTCCAACCATTCTTCAGGGCCTTGCCTGATCGAGGTGCCTTTTTAAATCCTAGGGAAACAAAGATGAGTAAGATGGAATCCTTGTTCCTTAAGAGCTCACAGTCTCCTGGGAAAGAATCATAAACTTGAAACTGTGGGCTGTTCAGGCTTGGGACCCCTGGGAAAATGGAAAAGTAGAGCCAACCTTTGTCAATATTTGTTACATGTGGGTCCTTAGCATTTGCTAAGCAAGGAGGCACTGCTTGGCCGTTTGTTCCATTTAGGTCTGGCCCACTTTTACTCCCTAACCTTAGAAGATAAAAGTAACTTGGACATTTGCCAGCTGCTGATTCAAATCATGGGTATTCTTTAGCTTTGGGAGCCTTGAAACCTAGTTAGGGTACACAACCTAAAAGAATGGGACCAGGAGATTCATTCTTTTATTCAACAAATAAGTATTATGTGCATTTTGAGTGTCAGACACTAGACTAGGCATCAGGGATACTGTCATGAAGAAGACAAACACATGCCTTCCTCTTGGGGGGCTGGCCCCCGGCATTTCTAGAGGAGGAGGCAGACTTTGTACAAGCAAATAGAGACACTGATTTTAGATAGTTCTAGAAGGAAGGCTGTTGGAAATAATAAATAAATGAATAAATAAAATCATTTCGGACACCCCAACCCAATCTGTTGGTCTCTAGTTTATGGTCTCTGGGTAGCTATTGGTGTGGGGTTAGTGGTTTTGGAGTAAAAAACAAAAGGAATTTCAGGTCTGACTGTGTTGTTCACTTTGATATGAACTTGGGGAGCACAAACTTGTTCTGGGTATAGAATAATATAGTAAGTATGAGAGGACTTCATAATCAGTTAAGCACTCTACAAAGGTAAGGTTTTAAAATTTCCTCGTAGATACTAGTTGACTAGTTGAGGCCCCCTGGTTCAGCACACAGGATGGGGACTGAGAACATCAGGAGGAATATCTGAGGGATGCTTTGAGATCTGCCCCTCATTAGCCCCTCCTGTCTATCAGCCCAGCCAGTGCTATTAAGACTTAATTAAGTGATCTCTGGAGCCCTTGGCTTCCACTGAGGGGCTTTTGCTGTTATGTCAAGCTGAGAGCTCAGCCCAGTAGGTTTGACTCTACTTTAGCTAGACCTACAGTATGTATATGCTCCATGTATGTGTAAAGTGTTACTAAAAATATCTGTTGTCTCTCCCCCACCAAATTTTGAAACTGGTTAGGTGGGTGCTGAGAATAGATGAGGTCACCAGAGGCTTGTGGAGCATTGGAGGAGCTCAGGCCAACTTCTCCCCACTTTGGGATTTTGCTTCCTCTTAGGACCAAGTAGTTGTGTAGCTGTGTGACCAGTAGGATCCTGGAAGAATCATTGGGACAGGACGTGAAAGAAACAATGGCTTCACTGACATCTGAACCTTATTGACAGAGCACCTGCAATTAGCACCATGTAGCCCAAGTCATACAATTTATGTCAAATAATTAGTAACCTGTAGTAAGCTGTTCAAATATATTGAATGTGTATTCTAGTGCTGTGCTACATTGCCTCATCGCCTTCTTGGTGCTCTGTAGTGTCCCTTTGCTCCATGCAGATTCACTCTCCACTCTTTCTACCCTACTCGGTGCCCATGTGAATGTATTAAGGAGCTCCCTTGCCCTCTGATTTCTTTTGGTTTCAGCCAATGGGAAGAATGGAGACCTTGAGGAAGAGGTCCATGTATTCATTCATGCAGCAAGTTGGCTGTGAGTTGCTACCAGCTGGCTGTGTCCCTGCACTGAAGGTCATACTCACATCAGACATCCATCTTCACAGAGCCCCCACTTTCTTGGGGTATAGATGCCTACATTTCTGGTGTGATAATGACCTAGATGTGACAATGACTGTTGCCAGCTTTGGGGCACTGCACCCTCACTTGTGGCTTTGGTATATCTACTACACTCCATTGTAAATGGTTCTTTTATTAAATCCTTGGGTTTCCAAATTTGAGTGCACTGTGTCCTCCTGACATTCTAATGGATGCCTGGCACAATAATCCCATGAGGTATGTACAATTATTCCTACCTTGAAGATGAGGAAACTGAGAAAAAGAATGGTTTAGATATGAGCCCAAAGGGTTAAAAATCAGAAAAAAAAAGTGATTCTATGCAAGGGAGGTGGGTCAGGGGTGGAGCGAATGATCCAGAGATTGACTTCCATCGGAGAAAGCTTCTTGCTCTCTCCCCAAAGTCCCTTTGAGATCTGCCTTCCTCATTAGCCTCTGTTGTCTATCAGCCCAGCCAGGGCCAGTAACTGCCCAGCAGGCAGCCTATAGGAGGTGACAGTATAGTGAGGTCCAGGGAACGGTGGACAACAAAATTTGTTTCTGTGATTGAAAAAATAAAACCCAAACCAAAACAAGACAACCCCTAATTAATTAAACGAGAAAAAAACAGCCTCTGGATGGGGCAGGGGCCGCCAGCTTCCTCTCCGTGGTTTCATGCGGTGCTGATGTTTTTGTCAATGCGACATGCTGCCTGGAACCACACAGAGTGTCGTTTTCTGTCTCAGAACATTTTCCTCCCCTCTGGGTTGCATGGTTCTGGCGGGGAGTGACAGAAGCCAGCCTATAACTTCGCCGACCTACTTCCCGGCTGGCTCTCCAGCCAGCAGCCCACGCAGCATCCATTTTAACCAGCTTTTCGAGGTCAGGACTTTTCAATGCAGAAGCTGGCTTTTGCTTGACACAAAGCCAGGGACCATCAATTGTCCTGTTTACTAAATTTTCAGTGTTCCCTTTCTTTAGCTGAGGAAAAAGTATGCGTTGGGCTCCTGTTTCGGACAGATAACAAATGCAGCGGCTTAGAGCCTAAATTGGCCACTTGGTCTATACTTCAGGTGCTTCTAAAGCAGGTTTGCCACTGTCATGGAGAACCTGGGCCAGACCAAGTGCAAACAGTGGAGGATTCAGGCTGTCCCAGTGGACGGTCAGACTCTTCTTTTTTGTGACACAGACAGATGTGTGCTCCACATACACACAATGTCTTATTTTTCACTTTTCTGAAAGGATCATGTGAAACCAGCTCTTCCCAGATGAAAAGCCAGCGCTTTGTGTGTCTATATTACTGCACTTTCATCTCCCAGCGCTTTGTGAGAAACTTCCAGCCGGAGCTGCGTTCCTTTCTGGTTTGATAAAGATAAATTGTGTTCAGTGAGAGAGAAAGGGGAAACATATTCTTGCTTATTCTCTAAATAAAAAGTCAGGCAATGTGATTTTTCCCCCTTCCTCCCGCCCTGAATTTGGAGAAGTTAGTCCCCCTTCAAAATGACCCCAAATTTTCCATGCTGCTCAGCATATGAAAACTGTTTGATCTGAAGAGAAACTTGTTATCTTTTGGGTCCTGGGAGCTCATTAGAGAATAAAGAAGGCGCACAGTTTTCTCTGCTAATGTCTGTTCATGTCACCACTCAGCTCCAGACAGTATGGTCGAATGGTTTATGGCACAGGCTCTGGCGTCTGAGTTTGGTATTTCCCTTGCTAACTGTGTGAGTTTTGGTAAGTTACCTAAGCTGTCTGTGCCTCAGTTCCCCCCTCTGTGGCATTAGAGACAATAATAGCCCTCTCATAAGATACTGTGAGAGGCAAATGAAGTAAACCATGAAGGGTATTCAAAATAGTGCTTGGCATATGGTTAGCTTTTAATAAATATTAAAAAAAATTATTCACCACAAGAAGGACAGAAAGGTGGAAGAAACGAATCAACTGTGCATCTGTGTGTGGGTGTCTGTGTGCACAAGAGTGAGTATGCAATTGACTTGCTGGGAGAAGGGACCCTGGGCAAACAGAGAGCAAAGGAAGAAGCAGGTGGTGAGTTTTCTAAAAAGGGCGGAGTGAGATCCAAGTATCCCCAGGACTGATTCCCTGTTGGTTTGCAACACAAGAAAGAAAACAAGAAGAGACCAACAATTTGCTGGGTTGCGGTCCCTGCCTGGCAGTGCCTTCTAGAACTCTGTGCTGAGTGCTTTGCTTGTAGCAGAGCTGTAGGTGTTAGGACTTGCAGTCTTCTGAGGCTCGTCAGAAAGGGGCGTGGCAAGTGTCTCCTGATGCTCGGTGTGCCGCAATGACCTTTTGTCCCTGGGAAGTCCTCTTTCACTGTGCATGGTGTCAGTCATAGTCCAGGGAGCTGCTGGAATGGACCAAGCAGGCTGCAGGTGCCCAGAGCCTCATAGTTTTGGGGTCCAGATTACTTTTAGCTTGACATTTCACTTTAAGGACATTGTGAATACGAGCATTTTAATAGAATCATACCAATATTAATTGTTTTCTGTTGAAAATGTATTTTTCTTAAGCAATTCCATTAATTCAGTTTAATTTCTTGATTAATACTCTAGCTAGCACAGTAAATACATTTTATATTTTTTCCATTTTTAATCAAATTATTTTCATTTGGATCAGATTCAAAGAGAGACAGAAAGGAGGAAAAGGGAAAAGACTAAGAAAAGGAGACAGTACATGGCAGAGTGAGCGAACAGTGAAACAGAGAGGAATATATAAAAATACAAAAATACAAAGGCAGAAAAGTACTATGACAGAAAAGTCATACTACGTATGACCACCTCTGTAAGTATCCCAATTCCTCTAAGACAAAGATACAGATGGAGAGGAATTGAAGGATTTACAGAGGCAGTCATACATAGAGAGAGAGACAGAGAACCACAGAGCAAGAAACGTAGAGAAGGCATTCACGTATATGTACATGCGTTTGTATATGTGCACATACAGGCTATCACAGAGCAAGGGAATCAGAGTGTATGTGTGCACACACATGCACACACACCATAACCAAGTAGACTATAGCTGTTTCAGTGTATTGATGGCCAAATTTTTGGATGCAGCAGGATCAAAACACTGTTGGGGTAAAACAGTAAGATTGGGCTATTTTTCATGATCAAAATGGCAGAATTAAGATATATCTATATCTATATCTATATCTATATCTATATCTATATCATATCTATATCTATATCTATATCCATATCCATATCTATATCTATATCTATATCCATATCTATATCTATATCTATATCTATATCTATATCTATATCTATATCTATATCTATATCTATATCCATATCTATATCTATATCTATCTATATAATTTTTTACAGAGTGCTTGATAAATAGAAGTGATTGATTTGAACAGAAATAACCCAGATACTTGCAGAAGAGACTCTTTTCCTGGTTGGGAGGACACTTGTATGTGACTTCTCAGATTTTTTCCTCTCAAGGGTGGGAATATCCTGGTTCCATAACCTCCTCACCCAATGACATATCCTCACCTCTTTCTGTTGTGCTCCTGAGATTCAGGCTGGACAGACAAGATAAAACTATCATTCTCTCCTCCTTAGGAAGCTGGCTAACCTTGCCAGGACTGGAGGCATGGCAGCTGGTGGACAACAGAGTTTGGTAGAAGAACAGACTGAAATAAAATGTGACTGGGGGCACCAGGTACTGTGAGACTTATACCAAGCAGTGTTTTATATGGCTGTTTTAAGATTTCAAAATCCTTATGGTTTCTTAAATCCCAAAGAAATGGTCCCACAGACACAGAGAATGTAAACTAGATCTTTGAAA
The DNA here is from genome assembly GCF_014108235.1 of Myotis myotis. Taxonomy (NCBI): domain Eukaryota; kingdom Metazoa; phylum Chordata; class Mammalia; order Chiroptera; family Vespertilionidae; genus Myotis; species Myotis myotis. The sequence continues at coordinate 23,192,139 of NW_023416390.1, forward strand.
TTCCCTTTGGTTATTTTTGAGAAACTTATTTCTGCAGATGTGCCCTTTGATTGACAAGAGCTCAGTTTTATATTCACAATCTCACCCTGTCAAGATCTGATCTAAAATCACTCTCAGAGGATATTGTGCAGTAACTTCTAAAAATCTCCAATCCTCTCAATGTATGCATTTAATTTATTGTTTTTCTCTTTCAGAGCTTTCTTTTGTACATAACTAAGTCTCAATTTTGAGTGCTTATCGTGCATCGCTAAGCCATGTTGGAAAGCATGTAAAAAATGTAGAGCTTAAAAGGTCCCTAAGTTTACATTCAAGTCCCTGTCATTTGGAAATTTATATAAAATTTCCCATCACCCCCAGCCTCCTACTTTCTGCTTCGTTTGGACACAATTATCTCATTTCTCAAAGATGTGTTGTTTCCTAATCTGGTCAGTCTTCCATTGGGTATTACTTTTTGCCAGCACTTTACACAAACTCATTTAGAAATAGCTCATTGTGGGACAGTTGTCTGGGTTTGAAGGGACAATTGCTTATGATGCTGCATGCATCACTCAGTTATTCAGCAATCATTGATGAGTCCCTGCTATGGGCCTTGTACTGAGGATAGAAGGCCTGACCTTTGTGAATTCCTGCCCCCTTTCCCCATACAGCCTCCAGTGAATGAACTGGGTCATATCCTCACAGGCACTTTGGGGGATATTATACTGAAAGTAGAAAACATGAGAGCTGGTGAGCAAGACCAAGCCAGTGCCTTTGGTCGAGAGCTGAGAGACCAGGAGAATACACATGTCTGTCAAGCTAGAAACGGGAGACTAGAAACGGGAGAAAGAACCGAGAGTCAATAACCAGACGAACAGCAGATTAGGAAGGAATTAGAGTGAGTTTGTTCCAGGATGACAACTGTGAGCTCTGTTGGGGTGTCCATCGCTCAGACTTATGGTCCCAAAGGTCCATAGTGTGTGGATGTTTCTGGCTGGGTTAAAGGTATAGGATCTGGATGGGTCTGTCTCCCATCCCCCGTCCCTCAGGCCTTCTATGCAATATGGGCTGGAACAGGGCAGCCCTCATTTCCCTCGGTGAAAGAACAGAGGTATATTTTGGGATATTACTGTGACTTCTCTTCTCGATCACCTCCTTTGCATGGTTTCAGGTTTTGGAGTTGGAAAAGGTGTCTGTCATAATCTGGTATTTCTTTTATAGCCCTTTTTGGCTACCTGTCTCTGGTTAGAGTCTGGGATAAAGAGGTGTGGGAGAGAGCACAGCTGGATGCAGGTCAGGATAGCAGGGAGTGGTGGTAGACAAAGTGTATGTGCATAGATGGTGGAGCTTGGAGCAAAAGTCAGCATGGTCATTTATATGACTTACGATAAGTCTAAGGAATGTCTGCATTCTGGGGAGGGGCAGATGGCAGACTTCGAGATGTAGAGAATGAATGCATTGATGGAAGCAGACAGAGGCCAGTGTACAAGAAGTTTATCATTTTGATGAGTTCACCCACTATGATCAGAATCACATTTTGGGAGTTGCATTATAAAATCTAAAATTATTTTTCAAGTTTTCAGGATGGAGAGTGAGGAAACTTATTCCTAGGAGTTGCTATTTTGGTGAGACTTGTGTTGGATTCAACATTTTTTATGGGCTTCAGAGAGCTCTGTGCTTTTGCTCACTCCTCCCTCCCCTTGCCACCGCCAAGCTCTGTTGTGTCAGGCTACACACATGGCACATGGAGCCAGATGTTTGGGATAGAGTTGGGTCTTTTGGAAGAAGAGACCCTCTTATACTCAGTCTATATCAGAGGATATTCAAACTGTCTCAAGCCATGTCAGAGATGTCCGGGCTTGGGAAACCTGTCTTTCAAATTAAATGACCTTAATTAATTCCCCCTGCAGTTGGACTGAGGTACAGCTTTCTGGGAGAGAAGTCCTTGGAGCAGATGTCTTGCTGTTGCCTTATAGGATGAGAAATCTGCTCAGTAGTTTAAATGTAAAGCATGAAAAATAACTCCATCTCATCTGAAGGTTCAGAAGTAAAAAAAAGTTTACATTCTGACATAGGTCAATATGGGGCACAGATGACACGGTCATAAATGATAGATGAAAGATGAGGTGCTTTATAAGTAGAATGTGGCAGAAATGACAGTCTGGGCCCAAGCTTTAAAAAGGTGAAGTAATTTCCCCTTTTGTACTTTGGGGAGTCCTGAGTTGCCATGTAATAACAGAGAGGAAAAGCACAGCAACTGGGACTTAGATTTCTGCATGTTCCAGGTGAATCCTTCTGGTCAACCCTGCTAAGATGCCTGACAGGTGAGTGAACCACCTTGAATGTTCCAGCACAGTTGATACCTCATATGCCTACAGATGCAGCCAACATTACATGAAGCAGAAGAATCACCCATCTGAACCAAATCAATGCACAGAATCATGAAAGCTAATAAAATAATTGCTGTTTTAAGCCACTAAGATTTGGGTGTTTGTTGTGCAGCCATAGTTAACCAAAATAAGAGACATATTCTTTACAGTTTTATTTATTACAGAAATCAGAAGATTATAACTCATTGACCAAATCTGGCCCATGGCCTATTTTTGTAAATACATTTTTTATTGGAATAGAGCCATGTCCTTTTGTCTAAGTATTTATTGCCCATGGTTGATTTTGCACTATTAGTGGCAGAGTTGAATAGTTGCATCAGAGACCATAGAGCCTGCAAAGCCCAAAATATTTACTTTTAGATTCTTTATAGACAGTGCTTGGTTTGCTGGCCCATGATCTGTTACACTAATCTACAGAAAGGTGAAAGTTAAGCAGACCGACCTCTTTTAAAACAATGTGCAGAAACCAGTGGTGTATGGGAAATTGCTGACACCCATGGTGTTTGGGAAATGGCTTGTCTCAGTAAAGAAATAGTTTCTAATATTCCCTGAGCTGTAATAGTGATGGGCTTTTTCTACAACACATCTTTCTACTACTGTGAAGTGCCATTAGTAGGTCTGTCTGTGGCAGGTTATGTTATGGTTAGCAAAATTTCACTTTCCCCTCCCCTGCTCCATGGGAGGAGTATATACTTCCTACCCCTCTGATGTACTTGGCTATGAAGCTTGCTTTGGTCAATGGAAGGTGAGTGAATGTGACAAGATCAGAGGTTTTAAATTCACTTCTTTGGTTTGGCTTAACTCTTGAGCACATGCTGTCTGCCACGAGAAAAAGCATGCTCTAGGTAGCTGTAGCTGATTTTGCCTGAGCCTCAGAATGAATGACACATAGATCAGAACTAAACCTGACCTGCAGTCTTGATAGTAAACTGGTCCAAATACAGCTGAGTCCAGCAGAGCACAGCAAACCTTGCAGAGCCATGAAAAAATAAATAAATGCTTTTCTTTTCTTTTTCTCTGTGATCTACAATAGCAGCTCTATTGTTGTCCAGTCACTGAAATTTTTTGAGTTGTTACATAGCATCTTTAGGTATGGCTCATACCAAGCCCAAGAAGCATAGAAGGAAAGGAAATTTTCTTTACATTGGGATGCTGCTAACCCATACAATGCCTTTCTCAAGATACTTTATTCTCCACTTGTCAGAAAATTGCCATATAATGATTGTTATAACCAGACACCTGGTTGATAACATCAGACATAGTTATACTAGATAAATGAAGCTACAAGGACTGCAATGAGGTCACCCAACCAGATGTGTCACCTGTGTGCAGTGCACAACATACACAACCAAGAATGACAACTACATTGTGACATATCTCAGTGAATTGGGTCCTCCTGAATTAACCCTGGTCACGTGAGAGGCAGATCTAAAGATGGGTATCATTCAAGATATTAGCATGCTACATAATATTATTTCTCAGTGGCAGGAGTTGTAAATTATTTTGCATATATCTTTGTATTCCTTCATGGATAAATGCTAATCTCCCTCCTTGCAGATGGTTATAAATGTGGACCAGATCAAATGTAGTATACTCAGAAAGGGAGAAAAGCTCACTAAAAATCTGAAAATATTACCATGATTACACTTGCTGGTTCTTCCTTCTGGGCAAATGCAAGAACAAAGCTTTCCCTTTATCCTCTTTCTTTCCTCCCCGCCTGCCCCTTCCCCCCCGCCCCCCACCTTTAGGGCAAGGAGGGATAAGTTGATCTACTTTACTGGCCAGCCAGAGCTGAACTGGGTATGATTGGATTAATTTTTCCAAGTGATTTGTCTAAGTTAGTTCAGTCTGAGGTGTGTGTAACTTTCTACACTGCTTCTCTTATCTAACTTGAGTCTGTTCATGCTAAAGCCCTGGTGGCCACACATATACTGTAATGAAAACCCCAAGTTATATGATTTTAAAAAAAGAAAAAAAGATGTGCTTTGAATTCTGGCCCCTCAATTTATTAGTGACCTGAGTTTCAGTTTTCTCATTTATAAGATGGTGAATTATGAGGTGGTTATGAGGATTAGATGAGGTAATATAAGTGAAAGTGCAACTATCCCAGTGTGATAATTTTTCATCTCTTCCTTTAATACATATTTTTTGATTGTTCCATGTCTGTGTGTCTGAATTTTATAACTATGAGTAGAAATGGTGATATTGTTGGAGATTTTAGTTGGACAGCAAATGATTCCAAATGTTACTCTTCAAGCTTCTGGACCAGTTGACGATATCCTGGAAAAAAGATATAGAGAAGTATAACTGGTACACTAGTGCTGGTAGGAGGCTGCAGCGAAGCTCTAAAAACGTCTTATTTTAAAATTTTATGTCACTCAAAACTAACTTTCAAAAATCTTATGGAGTGAATTTCCAATAAATAAATGTTATATAAATTTGAATTTATAAAATGCAGTACTAACAATATTTGGCTTTTATTTGTTCTGTATGTATATTTCAGGTCCTGGTAAGATTTAATTTGAGAAAACAGCACAACAACTGAGAAAATTACTCTAGAAAATTATTGTGTGCTGCATGTGACATTGCACTCAATCATTGGACCTGGAAAAAGAAGTGAGAGGGTTTGTTTTTTTGCTTCCTCTTAATTCCTTTTCTTTCTTTCTTTTTTTTAAAAATTATTTTACTTTTTTAAAAAGTATTTTTATTGATTTTAGAGAGGAAGGGAGAAGGATAGAGAGAAACATCAATGATGAGAGAGAATCATTGATCGGCTGCCTCCTGCATGCCCTCTATTGGGGATTGAGCCCCCAAATTGGACCTGGGACCCTTCAGTCTGCATGCTGATGCTCTATCCACTGAGCCAAACCAGCTAGGGGTCTTAATTCCTTTTCTGAAAGGAAGTGCTTTTGTTTCTACCCCTTACTGTAAAGAAAACTAACTTCAGAGAACACAATAGCTCTTTTTTTATAGTGTAGTTGAGTTCTTCCATTCTTAATGGTTTGCTTCTTTATAAAGTAACAACAAAAAAAGCAATAATGAATTTCTTAACATGCAGCAGTTTGTAGCTCTATTTGAAAAACAACTCCAGTTGAAAAATTTGCCAGGATTGTATAAATAAAAATGCTTTTAATTTGATATAACAGACTAATTTTAAGGGCAAGCTAATTTACGAAAAGTGTGCTTTTATGTCTCTAAATCAAATGGTTCTAGATTTGTAAAAAGTCTGAATAACAACTATTACATATATAATTTTCTTAAACATTTAAAATTTTCTGTTTATTTAAAACAAACAAACATACAAAACAAACAGAAAACAAGCCCTTTCAAACCCAATAATCAATTATTATTCTACTCATGGCAACTTATGATAATTCTTTCTTTCTTCCTTTCTCTCTCTCTCTCTCTCTCTCTCTCTCTCTCTCTCTCTCTCTCTCTCTCTCTCTCTTCCCCTAACATAATCCATCTCTTTCATTTGTGTGGATTGAGAACAAAATCAATTTCTGAGGTTCATGGTAAAATTGAAAGTAGCAGGCTGGAATCAGATTCATGGATTTGATTTTTCCCTCTATCATTCATACCAGCTGTGTGATAAGATTTTGAGCAAATTTGAAGCTCTATGAAACTTATTTTGTCCTTTTGCAGCATGTGAATGATCAGGCTTGTTATGACAACTAAATGAGGTACTAGCACTCCAAATAGGGCCTGGCAGATGGGCATAACAATCATATAATAAGAGCTAACCTTTATCGAGAGATTATCACCATGTACTAGTGTGTATTGATCTAAACACACTGTATATCAGAGGTTCTCAACCTATGGGTCGTGACCCCTTTGGCAGACGAACGAGCCTTTCACAGGGGTTGCCTAAGACCATCCTGCATATCAGATATTTACATTACGTTTCATAACAGTACCATCATTACAGTTATGAAGTAGCAACAAAAATAATTTTATGGTTGGGTCACAACATGAGGAACTGTATTTAAAGGGCCAGAAGGTTGAGAACCACTGCTGTATCTGAATTAACTAAATACAATGGCTTCATCAGAGAGGTGCTATAATTATTCCCAGAAGTTCAGTAATGTACCCAAGATTACACAGCTAGGAGAAGCCAGGATTTGAACCTTGGCAGTAGCAGCTTAATAAATTCTCCCTTCCTCCTTTTCTTCTGCCTCTCAGCTTTAGACACGCCCATTGTAAATACTGGGTCTGTGATGCATACAAGCAACAAAGGAAAGAGAGCTGGTGGGTGGAGCACATTGTGAAGAGCACCTAGGGTTGGAGGGCGCAGGAAGCTACATTCACTTATATCAGACTCAAACTCCGTTATGATGACCACTTTGAATTTAATAAACCTTTAAAAATCAATTTTCAGGGACTCACTAACAAAACTTGCTCAAAGCTGAATAGTTATTTAGAATAAGAGAAGACATTATCTTTCAAAAGCTGATAAATTTCACAAGCACTACAAAATCCAGGAAAAAATGTCTTCACATGAAAATGGTTTTATAGTATCATTTTCCATAATGCGAATATAAAGATAATTCAGTTTGTTGGCATTTAAATAAATTATAAATAGTTTAGGAAAGTTCTTTTGAACTTCATAATTTGTTCTCGGTAATGTCATTTACATTCAGGGTGGCTGACAGATCTCAGAAAACCACTAGTGAGTTTCACTTATAATTGAGCTGTTACAGATGATATACTCAGTTTGTGGTAGTGCCATGGGTTTTTCCCAGCAGATCCAGGAATTCTGATAAATTTATATCACATGTTTCTCATAAAAAAATAACCCCCAATAGTGCATTTATTAATGGTATATCCTGCATTATTGAGTATATTTCCTCAATAAGAAAGAACTTCTGTTCTTATTAAGCCTTAATGTGAACCAAATCTTTTACTTACAATTTTAAATCTCTGATGATTGAAAGAATTTTCCACAGACTGGCTTCTGGTTCAACACAGCTCAAATTGTGTTTCTCCTCCAGTATCCACATACTTCCACTCTGGGTGCCTGCCATAAGACCTGTGAACATTTCTTTCTTTCTTTTTTAAAAATATATATTTTTTATTGATTTCAGAGAGGAAGGGAGAGGGAGAGATAGAAACCTCAGTGATGAGAGAGAATCATTGATTGGCTGCCTCCTGCACGCCCTCTACTGGGGATTGAGCCCACAACTCAGGTTTGAATGTCAGACCCTTCAGTCTGCAGGCTGATGCTCTACCCACTGAGCCAAACTGGCTGGTGTAAACATTTCTATATGACCTCTGGCCCTGGTCCTGGTGCCAGGTGAGTTGGCACAGTGGGCGGTAGGGACGTTCCTAGAAGCTGTTTCTACACTGGGACAGCTAACAACAATATTACTATGCACAGAAGTGACTGTGAGCCACCAAAATGTATCCCACTGAACTCATACTCAGTGTGCCCCAACTCAGCTCTTTCTTAGCTAGATCTCTAAAATGCCTATGGCCACTCCAGAAACACCTGGATATGGAAAAGGCTTATGGAGAATAAGTTAGAACAGTTAAAATACCTTACTTTACAAATTTTGCAAAGATGTTTGCTCTTATGAACCGTTGGTAAGAATCCTCAACGGAGCTTTGTGGTAACCTCACCAGATAATTAGGAAAAGCTCATATCACTGACTGGTAGAGAACAGCTTGAGAAAGATACATTATCTTAAAATGACTCTGATTAGTGCTAGCTAATTACCTAATTCAATAGGTTAAAAAAAAAGGAGGCAAAAATTTTAACACGGTATAATAATTAATCCTGAGGTTATGGTCTCATAATTACAAGCATTGAATGTCACTATAGGCCAGATTTGTAAAGACAATTTGAAAAAGCAATGGAGAATTTATATTAAGATAATTGCAATGAATGAAAACAAAACAAAACCAAACCCATTCTACTAGTATGAGCCTGGGTACTTGTGTACATTGTTAGTGCAAAATTGAACAGTTTAATTTCTTACACAGCTTAGGATGGAAATGAAGGTGGTGTGCTCTGGAAAACTGTGTACACAATGATATTGCTGTGTGAGTCATTTGTGAATGTTGTTTGTAAACATTTAACACATGCTTCAAGGAGTCTGAAAATGGAAGAGGCACCATGTTTCTGTATTATTTTATGTAATATAAGTCTTAAAGTATATATGCATAACTGAATAATATGTTAAATATTATAACTAGACCTGATGTAAAAATCTCAGTGGAATACACAGTGAGCATGTATTTATCACTTCATATGTGCAGGCCACCCGAGGTTGGGCTGAACTAGTCCAGGCTCTGTGGGCTGAGCTTCAGGGTTTGACCTTTGTTCAGGTTAGCACCCAGGGCTCTAATTTTTCCGAGACAAGCAGACTAGCAGACTGCCCAGAGCATGTTTTTCACTAATAATGGAAGAAACAAAAGCAAAAGAAGACAAGGCCAACTATGCAAGCATTTCTCAAGTCTCTGATTACATCATATCCACTTATGTGCCATTGGCCAAAACAAGTCACATGACTAAACCCAAAGTCAAGAGGCAGATATGCACTTTCCATTCACCTTGAGGTGCCAGCAAGTCTCATGGCCAAGCCCTGCATCAATGAGCAGTGCCATATTCCCATCTCATTGAAGTGAAGGGGAAGAGGTGAACATGTATTGAATTAGTTTCCTGTGCCTGCTGTAACAAATGGCCATGACCTTGGTGGCTTAAAACAATAGGAACTTATACTCTCATAATTATGGAGGCCAGAAGCTCAAAATCAGTACCACTGAGAGGAGCTGCTAGGGCTGTACTCTATCCAGGGGCTCTAAGGAGAATCCATTCTTCCAGCTGCTGGCATTCCTTGGCTTATGGCCACATCACTCCAGTCTTCAAGGCCAGCATCTTCAAATCTTTCTGGGCTCCTTCATCACGGGTCCTTCTCCTCTGCGTGTGTGTCAGATCTCCCTCAGACTCTCTCTTATAAGACACTTTTGAGGGCATTTAAGGTTCACCCAGATAATTCAGATAATCACCCCTATTTCAAGATTCTTAATTTAACCACAGCTGTAAAATCTTCACAGAATAAAGTAATATTTACAGTTTTTAGATATTTGAACCTGATGTCATTGGTGGCCATGATTCTGCGTATTATAACCACAATTCCTAAAAATGTATATACTCATGTTGACCAAAATTTAAAGACATCTTTTATTGGGAAAGAGTGAATTGTTATATATTTCGAGTGACTTTATATTTGGTAATTTAATTGGTTATGTAGGACTAGAAAGATGGGGAATTAGGGTTAACACTTTTATTTAGTTCCTAAGTCTAAAATCTGGTGTTTTAGTCAGCTCAGGCTGTTATAACAAAATACCATAGACTGGGTGCCTTAAACAACAGAAATTAATTTCTCACAATTTTGGAGGCTGGGAAGTCCAAGATCAAGATGCCGGCCAATTTGGTTCTTGATGAGAAAGTGCATTCTGGTCTCTTTATTTATAAATTCTTCACTCATGACCTCATCTAAATCGAATTACCTCCCAAAGACCCCACCGCTAAATACTATCACATTGGGAATAAGAGCTTTACATGAATTTGGGGGGGACATTCAGTCCATTGTACCTGGACAGCCTCACTAACAGACACCCCCCAGTTGCATTTAAGTCCCTGCTCCCTTTACCTTTGACATTCCCTTTCTGAAAAGATATAGAAAAAGGGTAACAAGAGACCGATTTTAAAATAGTTTCTTGGGGCTACCAGGTATAGATAGAGAGGCAATATAATCTGTATTGTATTGGTGTTCAGGCCAGAATCCTCCTAGGGCATCTCTATCTGGGAGGAGGAGACCGACTGACACACTGGGCATGGCAAACACACTGGTAGTTTTCTAAGAGGAGACTCTAGAGCTAGAGTCCAGGCACCTCTCTTCTGGCTTCAATGCTACATGAAGAAGGCATGGGGATGTCCCCAAAGGAAATAGGCTTTTGTGGCTGGTTTCATAAAGATTTTAGAGTACTGCTTTGGAGGAGAGGAAATTGTGTAGCTTAGAGATTGTGGTTCATGGCAGCTGAAGGAGTGCTGTGTGACGGCGAGCCTTTTGAGCGCGGAGTGTCAGCATTTTGAAAAACCCTAACTTAACTCTGGTGCCGTGTCACATACAGAAATTTTTTGATATTTGCAACCATAGTAAAACAAAGACTTATATTTTTTGATATTTATTTTATATATTTAAATGCCATTTAACAAAGAAAAATCAACCAAAAAAATGAGTTCGTGTGTCACCTCTGACACACGTGTCATAGGTTCGCCATCACTGGGAGGATGAAACTATACTTCTTTAAATATACAGTAATCTTAAGGGTGTAAAGAATAGGGAAATATAATCTAGTTGCTTAATTTTATAAATGAAGTAACTGAAGCCCCAATTGATTAAGTTTTACCAAATTATATAAATAGCATCAGAGCAGGGACTAGAACCCGGGTCTTTTAAGGCCAGGTTCAGTGGTTTTCTCACTAAAATAACACAGTAGATGCTCCTTAGTTGGGCTTCTGGGCATACAAAGATTTGCCTTTGTCTCCAGCCAGCTTGGGATTCACGGGCATTGTCCTCCTATGGGCTATGATTGTACAGCATGGCCCTGCCTCCCTGACCGTGAGTGTTGGGAACAGTCTCCCTCCCATGAATGTGCAATCTGAATGAGTGACACATGGAGAATGGCAGTTCACAGAGCTAAGTCACCTTGAGACCTTGCTCTAGAAAAAATCCAGCACATTGGAGTAGTGTGGAGTCCTGGCTCTAACACTTACTAGTTCTGTGACTTTAGGCAAATTATTTAATTTCTCTTTCCCCAGTTTCTTCACCTTTAAAATGGAGATAGCCCAGTCGGTGTGGCTTAGTGGTTAAGCATCGACCTATGAAACAGGAAGTCATGGTTTGATTCCGGTCAGAGCACATGCCTGGGTTGTAGGCTCCATCCCCAGTGTGGGGCCTGCAGGAGGCAGCTGATCAATGATTCTCTCTCATCATTGATGTTTCTATCTCTCTCCCTTTCTTTCTGAAATCAATAATAAAAACATGTTTAAAAAATGGAGATAGTACATTGATAGCCTCATGACATTGTTTGGAGGAATAAATAAGAAAACAACGTTAAAATGCATAGATCAGTGCCAGACACAAATAAATATTTAATATACATCCGTTATTTATCTCCTCCTGAGGGTCAGGACGTACCCGGGCTCCTTTGCTCTCTGAGTCCTGGTCATTCAAGTTGATTCTGGTCATAACCTGAGATCCTTTCAATGAGGATTCTACCCTCCTTTACTTAAGTCAAATTCAGCTTCTGTTTCTTGGAACAAAAATAATTTAAAAAATATTCACATTATGCATAACGGCTCCTACATATTAGGGAAATTGCATAGTGTGATGGCTTTCAGATGCGCGTGCATGCGTGTGTGTGTGTGTGTGTGTGTGTGTGTGTGTGTGTGTTTTGGTAGCATAAAATGAGAGCACATGTTTTCTTTGACATAAAAATTAAAAATCAATATTTGAGGGAAGCAGTACTAAAATGTAATGTGTACTGACAGTACTTTACATCTGTGAATGGAGGTTGAGCCAGTTCTATGTAAAGAGAGGATACACAAATTGATCCAGACCATGATGTACAGTGAAATGGATCATCATTAATATATTCAAGAGCTGATTATCAATGTTTAAATTACCAAAATATTGAATTATGTAACTTTATCTGCCAATACTTGTGAATAAATTGTTGTATTCCACCATATTTATTGGTTTAGACAGATCTTAATATATATATATTATACAACTATAAACAAAATCCAACTATTACATTTAGGAGAGAAAGATCATTTTAATAGCCTATATTCTATAACATTAAGAGGAGTCATTCCTTATATTATGCACTAAATACACTTTTGTTTAACAACTTGCTGTCTTTGAACTTTACATAAATTAGATATATGGCAGCAGGTTCAATTAACTCTAAAAATAGCAATTTCTAAAAGCAACTTCAGGACATTTCTGTGTGATTCTATAAGATGCTTTATGCCATTCAATGAATATAATAAAGATGCTGGTAAAAATAGCATTTGCATTGAATTTGGAGTGGAAAATAGAATCAGTGGGGAAATTAATAAGTACTAAATCTCTAAATGAATTGCTAAGTCCATTAAAAGTTTTAATGCTGCATTCAAAGCTCATAACTCCAGGCAATTCCTTGTCTAACTTACAATGGCAAGTGTTTATTTTGAGAAACCCTCAGTCATCTGTTTTACAAGCTGATTCTCTTTACACCTGAAACTTTCCACAAGTTGGCATGAAAATCAACTCCATTTTTAGGAAGGGTTAGGAATTTACCAGTGAAGAATTTTGACTATTTGTACTACAGGGAACCTTAGAGGACATAATTTCTAGTCTTTCATTTAAAGATCATAAATTGAGGTCCAGAGTGGTGAGGTACTTGTGTAAGATCACACAGGAATTTGGCAGGGTCAGGGTCATGCCCAGTCCCAGTCTAAGACTCTACCACATCCACATTTACACTCATCTTACACAGGAAGAGGCTAAACCTGGAATAGGTTAAGTGACTTACTAAGAAGGTGAAATGGCTAGTGAATAGCTGATGGTGACCAGCAGGCCTCCTGATGCTTGTCTGCTGGCTGAGGGGAGAGAGGGACTATACACCAAAAGGCTGCAGGACCTAGTCAACATGTACCAGCAGGAGCTGGGAGAGGGTGCCTGGAACTGGATCCTGAGGGATGGGTGGAATGTGATTTTACCAATATGCAACTCAGTGATACATAATTTAACATACTGGCAAGGATTCCAGGCAATGGTACTAATATGTAGCTCAGCTCTCTGAAGCTTTGCAAAAGTAAAGTTCCATCTGCTAAGTGAAGTAGATGATATTGAAAGGAATTCTAGGGACAAAATAGGCAGGTTTAAGGAATAAAGAGAGTCCATGGGGGAGGGATGCATATATGAAGAACAAGGAATCTCTGGTCTGAGCAATTCAAGCAATTATAAGTTAGATCAAAAGAAGCCCTGACTTGAGCAGCTTGGAGATGCCAAAGTGCTTATCTTATACAAAGGATAGAAAAAGGCCACAGGATAAGGAGGGAGGAAGACATACATTCACAGAGGCTAAAGGAAAGTCATAGGATAATGGAAAGAAGGAGACATATTTTCACAGAGAATAGAGGAATGTTTTAAGATAAGGAGAAAGAGGGGGCACCATGTGGGGTTTGGCCTTTGAAACTGATGCTATGTAACAAAATAACCAATGAGGGGAGCATGGGGTTCCTAAATTAATGAAAGGTCCAATTAGAAAGGGTCAGGTTCAAACAAAGAACTGCAGCATATATAAACCCGAGGCAAAGGGACACGAGAGGATTTTTTTAAAAAAAATTTTCCATTAGAGAGAGAGAGAGAGAGAGAGAGCGCGCAGGCTTTTCCCATTTGGGGGCCTCTCTTCAGGGGGTCCCCTTTGGGGATGCCTCTGCCCAGGTGGAGTTTGTATATGCTTCCAATAAACATTTTTATTAAAGAAATATGTTAGTCTGTGAATTTATTCTTCATCTCCATTGGACAAGAACCTACGAGAAGATGTCTGTACCCCAAACTCCACATTTCAATATGATGATGGAAGAATAAATAAAAAGGGTCAGAGAAGTGGACACATTATAGTGGACATTCGATATAAGACTGGAAAACTCATCAGCTAACTAGGTTCCATAGGAGATCCCAGAGGGGCAGCAGAATTGATAAGAATCCCAGTGGGTACTGGCTCTTGTAGGTAAGGAATGATGGTAGAAAATGCTTTTGTAGAACAAGGCTTGGTCAGAGGCTTGGAAGAAGGAAGATAGATCAGGGACCAGGAGTTCTAGATGGATATATAGGAATGAGCATGAATTTTGATTGCATGTAAATGATTATAGGAGTATCTACCATAGAAGAGGCACAAAACAACAAAGTAAAATGACTCAGCCAGATAACATCAGCTCATCTCTGTCCTGGATCATATTAGTACTGGCAAAATGGGTGAATAACAGAGTAATCACAGTGTCAGGATCAAAGTGATTCATGGACCCAACAGCATGGGCGCCCAATCATCAAGGTTGATCTAACTACTTCCACTGCCAAATGTCCAAGAGGCTAGCAACAGAGACCACTGCTGAGACCTTAATATGGTACTAACTATTAAGGTGACCAACCATTCCCTTTGTGACAAGTTGACTACACTGGATGCTTTCACCTGAATGAGGCAATAAATCATCTTGTCTAAAGTTGACACCTACTCCAGTTATGAGTTTGTCTTTCCTGCTTGCAGACCTGCAGCAAGCATCAATACCTGATCATTTATGGAACGTTTAATCTACTGACATGTGACCTTATATAGCATCGTGGACAAAGGGACCCACTTTACAGCAAAAGGAGATGTGGCAGTGGGCTCATGGCCATTGGTCTTATGATTTACTGTATGAGCCAGAAGATACAAAAATAATATAGTAGTGGAATGGTCTATTGTAGAAATCACTTAGATGTCAGCTTAAAGATGATATGCTACAAAGATGGGACAGCATCCTCCATTTAAGGCGTGTGCCTTAAGTCAATGGTATTCTTTGCTCTTCTTTAATAGGTAGAACACATGGATTTGTAGAGCTAGAAGTAGGAGTGGCCCCTGACCATCTTTTTCAGTAACTCACTTGGTGAATTGTTACTTCCCTTCCCTACAACTCTGGGTTCTGTGGGAACAGTCTAAAGGTCTTTGTTCCCATAGGAAGAATGCATCTGCAAGGGGGCACAGTAAGTGTCCCATTGAATTAGGGCTGCCACCTGGTCACACTTTGTGTTTCTTGTTCCAAGACCAACAGCCAAGGAAAGGAGTTACATATTGCTATGAATAATTGACCTTCATTATTAGGAAGATGTACTAGTAAGGCTGCTGCTACACAAAGACTCCTAGGTGATTACTGGGACAACTTACCTAGTTTTAATGGAAAACAGGAAAGTGCAACAGCCCCTTCCTGAAACTGTTATAGTCTCCGGAGCTCAGAGCCCTCAGAGATGGTCTGGGTTATCCTATTTGATGTGCCATTTAGACCAGCAGATGTTCTAGACAAGAGTGATGGTGTAACTCAGGGGTCCTCAAACTTTTTAAACAGGGGGCCCGTTCATTGTCCCTCAGACCGTTGGAGGGCCGGGCTATAGTTTAAAAAAAACTATGAACAAATTCCTATGCACACTGCACATATCTTATTTTGAAGCAAAAAAACAAAACGGGAACAAATACACTATTTGTATTTGCATGTGGCCCGCGGGCCGTAGTTTGAGGACCCCTGGTGTAACCGGACAATCAATGAGTCCAGGCTGCCTATCACTACTTGAGCCAATTTTTAAAAATATATTTTTATTAATTACAGAGAGGAAAGGAGAGAGGAGAGAGAATAGAAACATCAATGATGAGCGAATATCATTGATTGGCTGCCTCCTGCATGCCCCCTACTGGGGAATCAAGCCAGCAACCCTGCCATGTGCCCTTAACTGGAATCAAACCTGGGACCCTTCAGTCTACAGGCTGATGCTCTGCCCACTGAGTGAAAGCAGCTAGGGCAAGCTAATTAAGCAGAAAGGATGAATCATATATGGGTGTTTATTCCAATAATGTCGGGATTATGGGAGAACAGCAGGTCATCCAGGAAAATCTGCTCTGCACCCCACTATAAACCAGCTGCTTATATAGGGTAGAAGGACAAAGATTATATGGGGAAGTAGGTAAAAAAGATAAGAATGGATATGCAAAATGGGCAATTTACAGACAATGTGGGCTGGGGTATGCAAAGTCCTGGGGGTATATAAACGGCTGGGGTCTCTGGTTTCTGCAACAAGGTTGTTAATCTTTCTGTGATTAGGCAGCTCCTGGATGTGGAGGATGGGCTGAATTTCCAAGTGTGCTCCTAGGCCCTGCATGCAACTCCCAGCCAGTTGGAATGTGCTTTCTTTAATCAGAACAAAACAATCATGGTTAATAGAGCATGATTAATCTATAATAATAAAAGTGTAATGCTAATTAGACTGGATGTCCTTCTGGATGACCTTCCAGATGAAGCCGTGGTGGGTGGGGGCAAGGAAGCCTCCGAAGTGGTGGGGGCCGAGCCCCTTCCATGCGTTTCGTGCATCAGGTCTCTAGTTTCTAAATAAAATGCCATCCTAATATATAAAAAGCCAGGGGCCCTCATGACATAAACGACCAGACAGATTACCAAACAGCAGGCTCCATGGGGCAACCAGGCCAGCAGGGGGTGCAGTGAGGGGCGACCAGGCTGGTGGGAGGCAATTGGGGATGACCAGGCCAGCAGGGGAGGCAGTTAGGATAAATTTGATGGGTGGGCAGTTAGGATAAATTTGATGGGTCTCGGCATAGTGGAGGGAGCTCGGGACCCCGGCTGGGGTGCAGCAACTGGAGGGAGCTCTGGGCCCCAGCTGGGGTGTGGCAGAGCTCTGGGTCTCACGCGATCAGAGGCATGGCCGGCCTTCAAACCGGACCCTGACAGGAGGGAGGAGGGAGCCCCATTCCTCACAGAATCGGCCATTGGTCAGCTTGCTGTCAGCGGCCTGCCAACCAGGAATCCCATTCCCCTGCACCCCAGACCCTAAAATATTTCCTCTAATTAATTCCCTTTTAATGTGCACGAGTTTTGTGCACCAGGCCACTAGTATTTCTTATAATTATAGCTAGTCCCCAACATTCTATGTTTTCTCCTAACAATGGAAACTTAGAATAAATGTGGTAGAAGGGTTATTATCAGCTTCAGCCTTGAGATCAACTATAGCAGCAAGAATTATTCTTTGTACAAGTCTTTGTCTTGTAAGTTTCTCCTGGAAACAACGTTAACCAGAATCATGGGAAAGCTGTTCCTTTGATGGGGCAGATTTATTATAAAAAACAAGTGCCTAATGTATATTGCTGTGCTGCAACCAGATACTTCTTCCAAATCGATGCAACCATCTCTAGCCCCTGGGAATATTAGTTGCTAATGGCTCACACCTCTTTCCCTCAACGGATATTGCTCTCAGCCGCAGAGAACTGCTTCACCTAAGGCATGCACCCCCTCCTAGAGGACAACCTAAGGCCAATAACTGCCTGATAAATGAATGGATTAAAAGTCCTGGCCTCTTGCCGAGACCGGTTTGGCTCAGTGGATAGAGCGTCGACCTGCGGACTGAAAGGTCCCAGGTTCGATTCCGGTCTAGGGCATGTACCTGGGTTGCGGGCACATCCCCAGTAGGAGATGTGCAGGAGGCAGCTGATCGATGTTTCTCTTTCATCGATGTTTCTAACTCTCTATCTCTCTCCCTTCCTCTCTGTAAAAAATCAATAAAATATATTTAAAAAAAAAAGTCCTGGCCTCTTGTCTCAATTTGGGGCAAATCTTACAAGTATAGGCCATTCTAGCCCCTTCAGATTGCCTGGAGTCTCCTTGCAACCACTTTGTGTGTCTGCCCAATCTTGCTTGCCCCAGTAAACCTTCAGCAGGCAACTTCCCATCTTAGAGTCTGTTTCCAAGAATCTCAATTTAAGACACATAGAAGTGAAAACTTACACTCAAACCAGTTCTTTGGTGCTTGTACCAGTTTATGTAGCCAAGGCTTATAACATTAATTGGATGGAATGCATCTGTCCTCCTGGACCATTTTAACCATTTTGCTCTGAGCTCTTTGCATCTGGAGCACAGGCCTCTGTTGGGGGTTTAAATTTGTGATCAATCATTATTATATGCCTAAGGGAGGTAGAGTTGGGGGGGATGTGAAGAGAACTTGTGCCTTCTTGTATGGGAAGTACAATTTGTAACACATGGGACATGGTGTAAAGAACTCAGAATAAAAGAGAGGGAGAAAGAAGAAGAGGGGTAGCTCTGTCAAAGATATCTTTGAAAATGATAAATAGACTGCCTCTATTTTAGGTCTTATCTTTAACAAGAATTTCACCCTATTATGGAGGTAGCTGAACTGTCGTTGCCAAAATACAACTGGGGGCAAGGAGGCTTTCTGAATCTGAGAAATCATATTCCTTTCCTTCTGAGCTATAAGGTGTGGCTGCTCCACTTTCTGCCAGTTCTGATGGGAGGGTAACCTTTCTCACCTCATTCACCAGACTCTCCTGACTGCGGTCAAGTAGGATAAACAAAGACCTCTGGGGATGGGAAGTTTGGGAGCTCAGGGAAACCTTATTAAGCTCACTTCTGAGCTCTTGGTAGGGGAAGGGGAGTTGTGGGTGTGGAGGGGCCTTCCACTGGCTCCACTTCTTGGCAGGCTATTGGTGGCCAGATGCCATGGCCCAGGGCTGTTGCTGAGTACTCTTATGTGCTTCCTTGCAGCCCTCCTGGGCGATATACTCTGCCCCTAAGGCCATTGGGACCAGTCTATCTTGTGCAAAAATGGGTTCTTTGCTCAGGTCTGTAGATGGATTGCTGGGCAGAAAAATGTGATCAGCAGACTCTGCCAGCTGCAGCTTGTGGTTAGGGGTGGGGTGGAAGGGAGGCTTGTTAGATAGGCAGAGGCTGTCATTTTTAGACCATTACTAATAAGAAATATGGATTTTCTCAGCTGTAAAAACTCTTTCCACTCTTCCTTTTCCCTCTCCACAAGGTAATTGCAAAAACCTAGAGCTTTGGAGTTATTTTATGCCCTTTTTTGATGGCCTAAAATGAATTAGAAGCTGGAAGATGTTGGACTTGGGAACCACTTTATGTGTATTGTGTACTACAGCTTAAGCTAAATGTTATATGAGAACAAATGATTTAAAGGAGTTTGAGCACACAGAAGAGGTTGGCAATCATTTTGAACCCAACATTTGGCCCAAATTAGCAATTTTCAAATATTCATATTCATGTTTATATTCGAATACGAAGATTTCTTATTTCAAACCAATTGCTGCTGATCTGTAGCAGAATCTCAATGTGTTATAGGAATGGGGTGAAGGGAGGTCCAGTGTAAAATGGGAACTTTGAACTTGAAATTAGAAGACCTTAGTTCTCAACTCTTTCATTTACTACCTGGGTGACCTTGGGTAACTTATTTAACTTCTCTTTCCCTCAGTTTTCTCATCCATACAATGAGAATAATAAATTTTACCTCATAGGGATATGGGAGAATCAAGAGAGATAATAAAAGTTAAAGTGTTTCGAAAACCATAAATTCTACACAAATGTTTATTATTAATGGGAATGGGAGGTGAATCCAGAGCTTACTAGGATTCAGGTGGCTTTCAAAAAGGGTCAGATATGAGTCACAAACAAAAATATATATAGCTCTAAGGAACATAGCTGTTATTAAATCCAATTCCTAGTTCCACTGAGTATTTTTCCATGAGTCCTACATCCCAAGAAAATGACATTCTCCCCTCCCCCTGACAGCCATTCTATAATTTTTCTGTAGTTATTCCTAGCTTTAAATAAAATATACTTTGATTCCATGGTCTACTTCCCTTGGAATTATTACTGTAGCTTCTTGGTTTTATCTCTTAAGACTTTTTCAGCTTCTGAGTCTTCAAGCTATGCCAATAAAAAAAAAAATCACACAGTGAGTGGTGGAGGTGGGGAACGAACCCAGATCTGTGATTCTCCAAAGCATTAAGCAATCCAGGCACCATGCCACTCTTCCTGAGCCAGGAGGTAAAACGAGCAATCACGTGATTCTTTCCAACCTCATTCTATGGTGATTTCAAGGATAGTGGATGATGGTTACATAAATTGGTCTCACACAATTTAAGGATTCTCACATAACCCCACAAATGGCTCATAATTTGATATATTTTCATAGAAGACTATAATGTTTCTACCACTTTAAGACATAAGCATTTCTGCATGGGAAATATTGTTTCTCTCCATGCCTTGTGGCTGAGGGGAAGTCAATCAACATATCCTAAATTCTATTTTAAAGTAGTGATTAGATTCGACCCCATACAGAACAAAAGGAAGTGAATTTAGAATTAGGATTGATGGGTACCATATGGCCTGAAAAAAAAAAGTAACTTCCAGCAGGAGAAAGTTAAACTTGAGTATCATTCCAAGTTGTACAAACCAAAATTTTAGTCTTGACCACTGCTCTCATGTAGATTTCTCTCTTCCTCCTACCCTGTAATTCATTAGGGTTTGGGCTGAGAGAACAAGGAGGGAAATACCCAGAGAGTAGAATGGATGAAAAGTGGAGTGGAGGCCTCGCTGAGGTTTGAGTGAAAATTTGGCTCCATGATTCTCTACATCATTTGTGTTTTGTTTCAGACTTCATGGTCCCGCGTTAAAAATATGTATGTGTGTGGTGTTAATGTGTTTAACAGCATGATCGATTTAACAGACACTCAGTGAGACCGACCAGAGGACCACACTCTCAATAGCGCAACGTCACCCTTGAGAAGCTCCTTTTATTTCTAGCAGTGTAAGACAAGTTCTGAGGCCGCGTTCCTGCCCGAGCCCTGGCTTTGCTGATGAGCTGTGCCTGATGCCTGGTGATGGCGCCATTACTTACAAGAGAGGTGGCTAGGGAAACAGCAGTGCCATTACATGTATCACTCTAAACTGAAGTATTGGAAATATAAATAAAAGACTGTCATGGCTTTCTGGGTTTTGGAAGAAAAAAGCTTTTCAACAGCAATGTTATTCAATTCAGCTCCTGCTTTCTTTGCCAGCAGCTCCTTGAGGAGACTGGAACTTGAAAAGGGGGAGGGGTGGAAGTGGGCAGACAATGAAGTCTCATTAGTCAGCAACTTGAGTCATCTGGGGTCAATATGTGAGGTCCCTGTACCACGTCTCCATTGCGACAGAAATACTTGAGTCCCCCAAACACATACCAAACCCTCAGCTATATCTAGAAGTAGAATGAATATTCAAAGCACAGAAAAAGCCTCTTCTCTTCTAAGTTATTGGGAAGGTGTTGGGGGCAAGTTCCTCAGCCAGGGACTTGACCCCTTTGGGTACAGGAAATTGGAACGACACAGGAGTGACAGTTGGTAGGTAGGACATACTTTATTACGAACAAAGCTGCCGAAAACTGGCTGGTCAATGGCACCTTATATATACGCTCAAACAAAAGAGGCCTTGCGCCAATTAGTGCCGCTTGTGCTACATTAACATAAACAGGTTATATAAGAGTGCGCTTGCGCAGTAGGTATAGTGCTACTGCTGAGTCATTGCCCTGGCGCATGCTAGGGCAAAGGGGCCTTTACCTTAGTAATACTACTGTGTGCTTGCCTGCACCATGCGTATGGCGAGTGGGCCTTGAACCCCGGTGGACTCTGGTCAGGACCTCCACAGAAGGTAATGTTCCTTTGGCTCAGGAGGAGTCACAGCTATAGCTTCCCATTTTGGAAGTGAGATGATCAAAATCATTCAGCGAAATCTCCTGGAATCTAAAATATATTTCATGAGGCAGAGGCTGGGAGGATCAATCCCTGATCCTGTAGTGCAGTGGTTCTCAACCTTGGTTGCACATTAGAATCACCTGGGAATCTTTTTTTTTTTTTAAAAAAAATATATTTTATTGATTTTCTACAGAGAGGAAGGGAGAGAGACAAAATCAGAAACATGGATGAGAGAGAAACATCAATCAGCTGCCTCCTGCACATCTCCTACTGGGGATGTGCCCGCAACCCAGGTACATGCCCTTGACCAGAATCGAACCTGGGACCTCTCAGTCCGCAGGCCGACGCTCTATCCACTGAGCCAAACCGGTTTCGGCTAGGGAATCTTTTTAAAATCCTGATTTCTGGGCCTCACACTCCGGAAAGTCTGTTTCTTTGTTATGGGGTGGGACCACAACATTAGTAACAAAGAAACAGAATTTCCGGAGGATGAGGCCCAGAAATCAGGATTTTAAAAAGATTCCCAGGTGATTCTAACGTGCAGCCAAGGTTGAGAACCACTGCAGTGTAGTGCACTCAAGGAGCACTTGGCTTCCTCTCCACCTGTGGCTGAAGTGTCTGGGCAGTGTGGTGGGGAGCTGGGCTGGGAGGGAGTTTAGCATCGGATTAGGTGTTGCAGGAAGAGCTTATGCTCCCAGGGGCGTGAGTCGGTCTCTGGATCACCAGCTGGTGGGGAACCTGCATCATCATCATCATCATCTATGCTATTAGCAGAGCTCACTAGTAAATCTTGGGATGTGAAAGCTCGAGAGGACTTTGGAGATTAGATCATTCTTGTCATTTTATAGTCAGGGAAGCAGTCCCAGGGAGAAGAGTGACAGGTCTAAGACCACAGAGCCCTTGGTACATAAGGGACTGGCATCTGCTCTCCTGGCCTCAGTCTCTTGGCCTGGTCCATGGCTCCACTCCTTCTGGTCTCCTGTGGGCTTCTCTAGGAGTGCTGACTGGGACCACTCCCCAGGACATGGGGAGTCCTGGTTGTGCCCCAACAGGGACTGACGGAGTGCAGGGGGTCTTCAGGAAGCAGCTGCCTTCGAAGGACCTCCCTTTGAGTAGTGGACAAACTTGTTTAGCACCTTCCAGGAGGTAAAAGAGAATGGAGCCAATTACTTGTCCAGAATACTGGAACCTTCTTTTTCACACTCAATTCTCTGGTCCCCCATGGTGTATGAGTTGCTTGTTAAATTAATGTTTGCCTGTCTGGAGTGCCAAAGGAATAGACATTATAGGCCAATTAGAAATAAAAATCAAACCGACCAGAGTTGTCCTTTTAAAAATTAAAAGTCCATTTTATGTGCTGTGGAGGTGTCAGCATTATCATAAAGACTAATTAGGACATTTTACAACATCCTGGTAACGAAGGAAACAATATTGTTGGCAACGTTAAAGATTATTAAGCATCTTTAGCACTTCAGGTCAGATATTTAAGACACTTTCTGTGCTCACCTGCTGTTGCTGCAGGAAGCATTTTATTGTCTCATAAGAAGAAATGAGCATTTTGAAGGCATACATGCCTGGCTGTAAAGGACAGTCCTTCACTTTGCAAAGCCCTAAAACAGGGTCTCCAGGAAGATCTGGCTGTGACTCAAGATGAGATTTGTCACATCGTGTTCATCAGCCTGCATGAAAGGCAGTTTTCATCTTGGCCACCTGCAAAAAAGAAATCTTGAAGGCAGACATTACTAGAAGGGTTTGTTCTCACATTAGCAGCAGGAACAAGGAAGCCAGACAGTTCATGTTCCTATTAAAAAAGCTTTCCACCTACGGGCAGATGTTCCTCTGACATTCTAGCCTGCAGGTTAGGAAGCACTGAAGGAAACAAGATGGGGTCTGTGAAGCATTGTGGAGAGGGGGAGGAGAGATCTTGTTTTTGATTTGCCAGTTCCTCATAGAAATCACTGTGAATTGGAACACATTCTTTGGAACTTGATTGAATACAAAAGGCTTGTGGCAGTTGCAAGTTCGGATGCTTACCTTTAAAGAATTGCATATTGTCTTGAAAGTCACGTGTCCTTTAACAAAAAGGGAGATTGTATCAAGTTCAGACAAAGCAGAAGGGTAAATTTAAGTGTCATGAAAGTATGCAAAGCTCTGAAGATCTATGTGCAGCAATAACCAGAAAGGTAAGGTAAGGAAATCTTAAAGAGTTCAAAGGCTGTGTGTTTAAAGTGTTATTTATCTGTGAGCGTGTTAGGAAGGCCTTCGCATTTTCAGTAATTTTAATTGAGATTAACACTACACAATTAGGCTTCACTTAGTTGTCAGTAAGAACAGTAGCTATTTACTTTATAGTCGTACTGATATAACAAGCGTAAAGAAAACCCGGGGCAGAATTAAAACTTAATTCTCAGGTTTGTTCCTCTACCAATTTTGCCACATGAATTACTTGCGTTAATCAGGATTTTTATAGTAAAATTTCAGAATATGGTTCTTCACCATTTCCTGCTGACTGCTCTGCCAACTGTTTTCTCTTTCAAAAGATTATTTCTCACTGTAAATGTATTGCAATTTTGGAGAATGGAATCTGACAAAAATCACCGACATATACTACCCACACAAACATGGTTAATGTCTTCTTGTATTTCTTTTTCACCTTTCCCCCCTTATGAATTGGTGTATTTAAGATTTATGGAATTGTAACCACCGTATTTACACAATTTTATATCCTGCCCTTTTCACCTAATGTATCGTAATCTCTATCCATGTTATTTTATGGTATTTGTAAACATAATGTTTAATGGCCTCATAATCTGTTATTAAGTGAATATGTTATAGTTTGCTTAACCAGTTCCGTCTTTTAGGCCTAGAGGTTGTTTGCAGTTTTTTGGAGAGGTTAATTACACAGCTCGCAAGAGGAGAAATTTGGTTTGAAACTCTTATCAAATTTGTGTTTCTCTGCAATTCCAGACTATACATATGCAAGTGTTTTATATGCTCTAGCCAGCCCGGGTCTTGTTTTATATTTGAAAACCCTTGGCTAATTTTATAGATCAGAATAATATTTTGCATTAATCTTACATATCTTTTGATTACTACTCAGACTCTTTTTTCCATATTTTGCTAACTAGTTGCACTTCCTTAATTGTGCAAATTTATTTTTCAGTTTATCTCTTAACTCAGTTATTTTATCTTACTATGTACAGAGGCTTACTATTTTGGGGCAGTGAAATCTGTGTTGCTTCTCTTTCTGGCTTTTTCTAAGCATTTAAGCTTTGAAATTTCTCTTTGCTCCAGAGGATTGACAAATATTCAATTCAGTTGCCTTTCAGTTTCTTTGTGTGGCTTATTCCTTTATATTTTACTCTTTATGCATTTGGCATTTATTTTGGTGTATGGTGTGAGACATGGATATACATTTTTCTTGTTTCCAAATTGTGAACCTATTTGGTTGTCTGAATTCCTCTCTTTTTATTTGTATTTGCGATGTCTTATCACATCAAATTTTTTATTGCAGATTTTTAGGTAATTTTCACAGGAAATACGTCAAAAACCGTTGAGCCATTCTCCTTTATGTATTTACTTTTGCATTGTTGCAGTTTATTTTGATTAGACAGTTATGTGACTTGCTATGGAGTCAAAGGAATGGGGTGAATGTACACAATAGACTGTGTTAGGTGGGGAGCATCGTAAAGGTCCAGAAAGAGCTAGCGCACCTATAAGAACTAGGGGTGCTTATCAGGAAAACCTATGGAACTTAAAAGTGGATACTACCTTGGCTCCACCACCAGATATTTTCACTTTGTAGGTCTGAGGTGGGAGCTGAGCACCTGTTTTTAAAAAGCTGCACAGGTGATTCCGATGTGCACTCCCAGTGGAGAACCATGGCCTAGAGCAGGGGGTCAGCAAATTGGAGGTCACACACCAAATCCAGTGGACCACCGATTTTTGCATGGATTATGAGCTAGGA
The DNA here is from genome assembly GCF_014108235.1 of Myotis myotis. Classification (NCBI taxonomy): domain Eukaryota; kingdom Metazoa; phylum Chordata; class Mammalia; order Chiroptera; family Vespertilionidae; genus Myotis; species Myotis myotis. Next base: position 23,217,825 of record NW_023416390.1, read on the forward strand.
ATAGTTTTTACATTTTAAATTGTTCAAAAATAGTTTTAATAATGTTTTGTGGCATGTGAAAATAATACCGAATTCCAATTACAGTATTCAAGGATAAAGTTTTATTGGAATCCACCTGTGCTCATGCATTTATGTATTGTCTATGGCTGTTTTCCTGCTGCAGTGGTGGAGTTGAATAGTTGTGACAGATACTGTGTGGCCTGCAAAGCCAAAAATATTTAACATCTGGCAGGTTACGGGGAAAGTTTGTGACCCCTGACCTAGAGTACTGAAATAAGAATTAGAGATACTTGGTACTAGGATATTACAGAAATGCTGTCCCAGAATGTTTAGTTGTTGTTCATCACAGAAACAAAATTACTGTAGTTATATCAAGGTCCTTAGGGGAAGAAACAGTGCAAAAGAGATGATAACTGGCAGATCTCCCATTTCTTGCAATAAATCTGGCCTCCTGAAACCCTGCTGCAACAAGGCCAAAATGCTGCCGGAAGTAGAAATAAACCACTCTTTAAGTGCGTGGCTGAACTGGAAAGAAAGGGAAGGTAACTTTCAGAGGCATCAAACAAGGTAGGAAAACAAACCCAGAGAGCTAAGGGTGTGCTGAAACTGGCAGATGCCCTCAGCAATCTTCTGATCTCTGGCGACTACTTGGGGAAAGTGGCTCAAGTATGGAATTGAATTGTACCTTCTCCTGAGCTCCCTCCCCAAACACTGGGACTCTGAGAGTACAAGAAACTTCCCTAGGAAGGAAAAGGCACACAAAGGGAAAAAGAAACGTGATGTCTCAGTCTTTGTTTCAGGGTAAGGACAAAGTTCTCCCTGAGAATTCATAACACAGATCTAGCTCTCATGTGGATTTGGGGCCTGGACTCACAATGTACAAGGTGTAAAGATGCTGAGAATTTAATTTCAAGTAGTTTCAAGTTGGTGGTCACCCCAGATACCTGGCAGCCGCAAATCTATATCCTCTCTGGAGGAATAAACTATTCAACACATGCTTCATATAATTCCCACATATAAAGTTCCAATGGACATGCACTCGCACACTTACAGTGGGGCCTTGACTTACGAGTTTAATTTGTTCGAAGACCGAGCTCGTTAAGGAGCTCGTTAAGGAGCTCGTTAACTCAAATTACTCTATCAACTCAATGCACAAAATTAGTCGAGAGACAGCTGGTATCTCAAAAAACTCGTTAGTCGGGACACTTGTAAGTCAAGGCCCCACTGTATTGATATACAAGTAACAAAACATACGAGGAGCTAAAGTACCATGAGTGAGAATCAGAATAAACAGTAAATAGCAGAAGCACTCCCACAAAGACTTCAGGTAAAAGAACTACTGGAAACAGAATCTAATGTAGCCAGGTTTTATCAGTTTAAAGAAATAGAAGAGTAAAACAAACAAGCAACTGTTAAATGACAGGGAGAAGGATAGAACTTTTAGATACAAAAAAAATAATAAAAACAATATATAATGTCAATTAAATCCATTGTCTGACCTTATAGGAGTACAAGTGACCACCCTAGATGGGTGGTGTAGGTAGAGATATATTTTGGAATGAACTATAGGGAGCTCTGAAAGATAGGTTGAAGAGTTTAGAACATTCTGTGTGCCATAAGGAACCATTGTTATCTTTTGAGAAGGAATGGTCATTGGGGGATTCAGAGTCCAATCATATTTAACCCCAAATCTATTATCCTTCACAGCACACAGCTTTGTACCTTCTGAAAGGACTCAAGAACCTTAAATATCACAACTAAGTTCCAGGGTGAAAATAAGGGCAATGTGGGACAAGTGGCAAGTACAGTTTTATCTCCAAAATGACAAAGAAACAAATTAATGTATATATTATTGGTGCAAGCATGGCCACTGAGAGGCAGGAAAAGAAAAAGCAAAAACCCAAGAGACAGTATGGATGGACTAAGATAGTAGAGAAGTTTTGTAGGCAAATGGGGATTGTGGCAGAGTGAATAGGGAGGTAAGTTAATAATGGATGAAGGTGAAGGTGGGAGGGAAAATAGGAGTGAACACATAGAAAGGTAAGTGATTGCTGATTGGACTTCAAGACACTTAATATCAGCACCAGGGAGTTACCAATAAACCAGATCCCAGCACATACATGGCTGGGAGAGGGAATTTTCTCTCATTCACTCTCTTCCTTCTGACTATCAAAGCCTTGATTTTATGATCATTCCTAAATTCCTTTGTTAGTATTATTTCTCTAGCATTTTGTCATTTTGTCCCTCATGAATTGCTTTTATACCTTAACTAGAGGCCCGGTGCACAAATTCATGCACGGGTGGGGTCCCTTGGCCTGGCTGGCATTCAGGGCCGATTGGGGCCATCTTGCCCAGTCCCAATTGGGGCAGATGGGGGCCAGCCAGCCAGCCAGGGGGAGGGGCCATGGGAGGTTGGCTGACCATGGGAGGTTGGCTGTGGGACGGGCGTTGAGCAACTGCCCCTCCTGGTCAGCACGTGTGATAGCTTTCGGCTGGTCGTCCAATTGTAACAGTTGCTTAGGCTTTTATATATATAGACTAGAGGCCGGTGCACAAAAATTTGTGCACTCGGGGGAAGGGAGGGGGGGTCCCTCAGCCCGGCCTGTGCCCTCTCGCAGTCTGGGACCCCTCGGGAGATAATGACCTGCTGGCTTAGGCCTGCTCCCCCGTGGCAGAGGGCAGGCCCAATCACTAGGTGCAGCCCCTGTTTGGGCTCAGAGCAGGGCCAATTGGGGAGTTGGGGCGCCGCCCCCTGTCATGCACAGAGCAGGGCGGATTGGGAGATTGTGATGCCACCCTCAGTCACGCTCAGGGTAGGGCTGATTGGGGGGTTGGGGCACTGCCCCCTGTCACACTCAAGGCAGGGTCGATGGGGAGGTTGTGGCGCCACTCCCTGTCACGCACAGAGCAGGGCCAATCAGGGGGTTGGGGAGTTCCCCCCTGTCACGAACAGAGCAGGGCCCATCAGGGGGTTGGGGAGCTCCCCGCTGTCACGAACAGAGTAGGGCCGATAGGGGAGTTGGGGCACCGCCCCCTGTCACACACAGAGGAGGGCGGATCAGGGGGTTGGGGCGCCGCCCTCTATCACCCACAGAGCAGGGCCGATCAGGGGGTTGGGGCGCCGCCACTCTCACACTCAGGGCAGGGCTGATGGGGAGGTTATGGCTCTACCCTGTCACACACAGAGCAGGGCTGATCAGCGGGTTGGGGCGCTGCCCCCTGTCACGCACAGAGCAGGGCACATCAGGGGGGTTGGAGCTCCTTACCCTGTCACGCACAGAGGATGGCCCATCAGGGGGTTGAGGAGCTCCCCCCGTCACAGAATAGGGCTGATGGGGGAGTTGGGGCACCGCCCCCTGTCACACACAGAGCAGGGCAGATCAGGGGGTTGGGGCGCCGCCCTCTATCACTCACAGAGCAGGGCTGATCAGGGGGTTGGGGTGCCGCCACTGTCACACTCAGGGCAGGGCCGATGGGGAGTTTATGGCTCTACCCCATCACACACAGAGCAGGGCCCGTGGGGGGGGGGGGTTCGGGCGCCGCCCTCTATCACCCACAGAGCAGGGCCAATCAGGGGGTTGGGGCGCTGCCACTCTCACACTCACACACTCAGGGCAGGGCTGATGGGGAGGTTATGGCTCTACCCTGTCACACACAGAGCAGGGCTGATCAGGGGGTTGGGGAGCTCCCCCCTATCAGGCACAGAGCAGGGCTGATCAGGGGGTTGGGGAGCACCTTCCCCTATCACGAACAGAGCAGGGTGGATAGGGAGTTTGTGGCCCCGCCCCCTGTCACACACAGAGCCACAGGGCGATCAGGGGGTTTGGGCGCTGCCCCCTGTCACGCTGATCCCGGTGCCAGGAGGCCTCTCGGCTCCGCTGATCCCGGTGCTGGGAGGCATATTACCCTTTTACTATATAGGATAGAGGCCTGGTGTACTGGTGGGGGCCGGCTGGTTTGCCCTGAAGGATGTCCTGGATCAGGGTGGGGGTCCCCACTGGGGTGCCTGGCCAGCCTGGGTGAGGGGATGATGGCTGTTTGCAGCTGGTCACACACCCTTCAGGGTGAGGGTCCCCACTGGGGTGCCTGGCCAGTCTGGGTCACGAGCTGAGGGCTGTTTTCAGGCTGGCGGGTGACTGAAGCTCCCAACTGCTCCTTTTTTTCTTTTCTTTTTTTTTATTCTGGGCCAGCTTTAGCTCTGGCTCCAGCTCTGAGGCCTCTGCTGCTGAAAGCAGGTATCTGGTTTGTTTGGGTTCTATAATCGAAACACTCTATCAACTCCAGCTCTGAGATCCTAGCTCGCTGAAAGCAGGTTTCTGGGGTTTTGTTTAGCTTCTATATTTGTAACAATGTTTCAAACTGCAAGCTCAGAGGCCGGCAGCGGCAGGCGGGGAACTTTGGAGTCCTCCGTCACTGAAGCAAGCAAGCCTCATGTTAGCTTCAAGCTGCCTGGCTGCCAGCCGCCATCTTGGCTGGCAGTTAATTTGCATATTGCCCTGATTAGCCAATGGGAAGGGTAGCGGACGTACGGCTAATTACCATGTTTCTCTTTTATTAGATAGGATTGCTCTAATTGTTGTTACTAGTTTGGCGCTGCAGCTACCCTGACCCAACACCCTGTCTCTATCTTCTGAAGCCTAATTTTTTTGAAAATTTGTATAGCCTGCTCCAAAGAGATTCTCTGAGTCTGCTTACCTTATAGGTTTGGTGCCTAATCTTCATAAGGTTAATTTCATTGTGAAGCATGCCATTAATGCAATTTATTATGTTAATGAGCATACAAGTTATTATTTAATAATTATGTTAGCGATGAAAACAGTTCTAGGTTAATGGTTAGAATTACTATTAAAATAAAGAGTTGAAGGTTCAATTTATATAGTTCAATTAAAAAGAAATTTAAATATAGAATTGTGAGCAAATGTCTGGTATATAGGAGACAACGAATGGGTTTATACATGTAAAAGTTAACAGCTATCAACCTCATGAGTAAATGTGGTGCAGTAAAGACTAACACAAAGAGACCTTGAGCAGAGTAATCTGAGGCATCTTTTAAAAAAAGCAAGACTGCAAGAAAAACACCCCAGTTTGAAGGGACACCAATGGGTAAGATATTGGGACATTATAATTGAATCAGATGTCAAGCTCAAGAAAGTATCAACATAGAACAAAAGCAACAACCAATCAGGTGACTTGCTTTCTTGCTCACTAAATATCCATTGACTTTTGGCAATTCATTTTAGCCTTTTAGTATTTCAATTTCCTCAGACTTTAACATTCTATGGAAATGAAGATTTATAGGGTATTGACTCCCACACATCGAAGCAACCAAGGCAACCCTCACTAGGGATGGTCTTTCCAAGTGTCAATGAATGTGTATGTGTGTATTTGCACATAGACACATGCAGACATGATACTGTCAATGCATTGAAAGAAGCATTTGTTGTTAATGGCAAATCAGACGATGAGGGCATGTCTGACTTGGGGGAAGGAGTGTCATGATCAATAAGCCATGTCTGCCTTGATCAGTCCTTTACAGTTGCTGACTTTTTTCATTTTCTTTATTATTATTAAATTTTGTCTTTTTTTTTACATATCCATTTTACTTTTATTAGTTTTTTGTTGATGTTGTTTGGCTTAGATTCATAGACTCTTGAGCTGGAAGAGAGTCTAGAGCTCATCTATTCCAATCCTCTTGTTTTACAGATGAGAAAACTGAGGCCCAGAGAGGGGAAGTCATTTGTCCAAATATACAGGGTTGATTTGTAGCAGATCTGAAACTAGAATTCCAATCTGACTCCTTGCTGGATGCTTTCTCTGCTTTATGCTTCCTAGGACTTGTCATATGTCATAAATAATGCATGATTTTATATTGCAATCATCAAAACCCTTTCATATATATTGTCTCACTGGACCCTATAACACCCAATAAAATAGACTTAGGCATTTTTGTCTATACTTTAGCTAAATGCAAATCCTGAAATTCATTTGTCCAAGGTTACATGATTAACAAATGATAGAAATTTATGAGAAGTCAGTCTTTCCAGTTCTGGCTAACTGCTCTTGCATTGCTCTATGAATATAGGAAATATGGGATGAGATAATAGTGATATATTTAAAAAACTCAAAAGCAACTTTAAATTTACCTTGTAAATATTTTTTTAGAATATCAATCCATCACAGCTGAAGAATTTCCTTTTGGCATATTTTGCACTGACCCTTACAAACTCTATGGCAGCCAGGGGAAGCAGACTAATACTTGGACTGTGAGCAGCACGCCTCTGTAAGACTGGTTTCATGCACTGTTTAGGGATCAGAAATCTCAGCCTTATGATGCTAAGCAGTGCCACTAATGAAGCTCTAAGCCCTAAGCCCTACACCCTATACAGGTATTAAAAAAAGAGTACAAAAACGCTAAGAACTTAGAGAATCAGAATGGAGAAAGTGACCTAGGAGACAGAGGTAAAAGTAGAGGACTCAAGGTAGGGATAGGTGTTGTGACACTAGACATTACCTTAGGGCTCAGGGTGGGTGGGAACCAGTGCTGGTGCCAGAGGCTTAAAGTTGGCATTTTAGAATTACCCCTTTCCCCAGCTCTTTATTGACCTCCTAGAGGCCCGGTGCACAAAAATTTGTGCTCTCAGGGGGGGTCCCTCAGCCTGGCCTGTGCCCTCTCGCAGTCTGGGACCCCTCGGGGGATGTCCACCTGTTGGCTTAGGCCCAGTCCCCGGGGGATTGGGCCTGAGCTGGCAGACATCCCTCTGGCAGCCCGGGAACCTTCGGGGGATGTCCACTTGCCAGTGGGGAGCAGGCCTAAGCTGCAGTCGGACATCCTTAGTGCTGCTGAGGAGGTGGGAGAGGCTCCCGCAAGCACCGCTGTGCTGGCAGCCATCAGCCTGGCTTGTGGCTGAGCAGAGTTCCCCTTGTAGGAGCGCACTAACCGCCAGGGGGCATCTCCTGCATTGAGCGTCTGCCCCTGGTGGTCAGTGTGTGTCGTAGTGACCAATCATTCCCAGTTGTTCTGCTGTTAGGGTCAATTTGCATATTACCCTTTTATTATATAGGATAGAGGCCTGGTGCACGGGTGGGGGCTGGCTGGTTTGCCCTGAAGCATGTTCCGAATCAGGGTGGGGGACCTGCTAGGGTGCCTGGCCAGCCTGGGTGAGGGGCTGAGGGCTGTTTTCAGACTGGCCAAGGCCACGGGCTGGAAGCAGGTATCTGGGATTTATTTATCTTCTATAATTGAAACTTTGTAGCCTTGAGTGGAGCTCAGGGCCAGCCAGGGCAGGCAGGAAGCTTGGCTTCCTCCATCACCGTCCATCACCAGGGGCAACCTAAGCCTCCTGCTCACTCCAGCTCTGTGGCCACCGCCATCTTTGTGACAGAGTGAGGGTGTGATGGTTAATTTGCATACCGTTCTTTTATTAGATAGGATGTTCTTGCTCCATTTAGGATGGCCCAGGCAGGTAGCCAAAATGAGTGAACCTTCATTCAGGTTCTTCCTGGTCCTGATAGACATGGCCAAAATTAGTAAAAAGAGATGATAGTTATTAAAATTAGCTTTTAATGACAAAGCAAATATTTATTGAGACTTTAATAAGTGCCAATTGCTGTTCTAAATACTCTACAGGTATTAACTTACTGAATTCTCACATCTCTATGAAGTAGTTTGCTTTTATGGATGAGAAAATTAATGTGTAAAAAAGTGAAGTATCTTGCTCAAGGTCACACAGCTAGTTAAGTGGCAGAGTTGGGATTCAAACCAGAGTTCTTGGATTAGTCACCAGGCTACACAGATAAATGTCCAGTAAGTATTGAATGATACAAGAATGGATTGATTACTTGGCCATTGTAATGATATCGTAGCTTTCTAGCCTGCTCACGATGCAAACTGTGTGCCCAAGTGCAAAGTCAGCCCTCTATGAATGGCAGACTGGCCATTCCACAACCCAGTGTATCAGTTTCCCAGGCAGCTATGAAAACCACTTAGCTGAAGGCTGTGCAAGTGGTTCTCTGTGTGACTTAGAATATGCCAGTTTCAATATAAGTGTTCTGAAGAGTGTGGGTGTGGCATTTCCAATTCCCCTTTCAACTCTGTTCTGGGGATGTACTGTATTATGTTCTTTCAAAGGCAGAGAATTAGTCTTGATCGGTGTTAGAATCAGGCCAAGGTTATTGGCAGTTCTGTGAGGGAGGAAAAAGGGATTAGGAAGAAGAATAATTCTCTGTCTTCATTGATTTCAGAGGCTGTTTACTTGCAAGTGTTTCTGCAACTTTCCTTCTCCTTTTCAAGAAATTTACAGTGAGGGAAAGGGATTTGCTCTGTGGTGACTTCAAGAGAGTCCTGCAAAGCTTAGCGCTGCCAAGGTCAGGAATTGGAACACGTGCCTTTCACCAAAGCAATTTTTTTCCCCTCATCAGATCAGCGGTCATGCAGGGAAAAGGGCCATCGACAGGCCCAGATGCGAGCTCAATGGTGAGGAAATAGCCATAGCATCAAATGTGTTGTAGCTTATGACCAGAGCAGCTTGAAATAGCCCGTTTCATTAAAAGAGGGGCCTGCCTTGAAGTGTTGGCTTCTGAGTGCCTGGCTGGAGGAAGGTCAAGTAGAATCTATGTCATTGCTTTTACTGCAGCTGTTATAAACCATTATAGGGATCATGAATTCAATTAAAGCAGAGCGATAGGATTAAAATCAAGCCAAAATCATCCACTTAGAACATGTAGGATTTCCTTTGTTGTCCCAAGATTATTTGCCACTTTGCAGATTACAAATCTCTGATGATGCTGACTACTGTTTGAACCTATCTAGCTGCCTGGTTCTGTAGGGGGGCAACCAAAGACGAAATATTCTTATTCAATCCCATAAAGCATTTCCTGATAAAAAACCAACCAAACCAAACAACGCAGTAATCCAACATTTAAAGAATCTGAGCGTCTCTGTCAGTAAAATCCCAAATTGTGGGGAGCATGTGTTTGGAACTAGGTGTTTTTTAAATCTCAAAGGAGGAGAAGGTGTGAATGTTATCTGAAAAATCCAGGGCATTATTAGCTGCGAATATTAAAAACATTTAATAGGTTTACTTCCCCCTTTGAGTACAGCAAGGCGTAAAGGACAAGGAGGCCCCCTCCCCCAGGGCCCTGTTTATGAGTGATTTCAGCAAAGGAGGTGCTCCTGGCTGCCAGTGCCTAATGGGCTGCTGGGGAGGGGGGTTGCTTGCTGCTTTCAAGTCAGCCCGACACAGCTGGAGGTGGCTCACACTTGGGGCAGGGTCTCCACTCACTCCTGGCTCTTCCTTTGATGTGCCCCCTTTGGGAAGTGCTAATAAGAGCTGTTACAACCACTGAGGTGAGATGAGGGGCATGGAGGGGGATGTGACATTTTAGGAACTATGTGGCAGCTCAGTGCTTAAAATGAAAGGGAAACATCACTGATCCTGGACAAGGACCAGTAGTTGTGACAGTTGGGACTGCAGACTTGAATATGTTTGTTTGAATGAAGTTCTCTGCCCATGCTCAAGGTGGATGTCACCATCAGGGGGAGGGAAAGAGTCAGCAGGCTAGACTGCCTGTCACTTGGTACATTTTCCCAGGAGGACTGTGGAACCAAGTGTCTTAGGGCGATTACAGTTTGGAGAGTGTGCATGGAGGGATGGGCACTGAAATGGCTCTGTCTGCTCTGACAAGGATAAAGCATAAGGCCTTGACTGATGCTGTGTTTGGTTTAACCTGGGAGTACTTGAGGTTTCTAGGCATTCCCCAAACGGAAGCTCATGGATGGTGAGTGTCTTGGTGATGGAAGCTTGAATGAGTCTGGCAGAGGGAGAAACTGAGACAGCGCCTCTGCATCTGGTCCTGGGCCAGGCAGCCTCCTTGCTGCCTCCTCTGGACCCCTGCCTGTGTAGTACAGAAACTCATATCTGTACATGGATGTGGCCTCTTCTCACCATTTGTAATGTTGCAGATAGTTTCTCCATTTTAGCTCTGCTGATTTCAGTGTGGGGGTGGGGGAGTCCTAAGCAAATAGAGTAACTAAATCTACTAAATTTTTTGAAATTTCACCTCAACCAAGGTGTTATATAATGGCTAAACTGTAAACAAATCACTTTAAAAAAATCTAATGAATTAATTTGAGTCAGAACTAAAGTAGTACTGATTTTAACTTTTTATTTTGACATAATTGAACACATTGCAAAGTTGTATGAATAGTTCAAAGTCTTCTCAGGCACCTATTATCTAGATTTCACAAATATTAATATTTTACTACTTTTGTTTTATCTCTTCTGCTCTCTTTCCCTCCCTCTCTCATATTCTCTATCTATCTGACTGTTTAAGAAAAAATTGCAGACATATGTCTCATCCTGTGAATTCTTCAGTGTGTTGCCTAAGAATAAGGATATTCTCTTATGTTACCAAAGTAGAGTTATCAAAATCAGAAAATTAACATAATACCATTATGTATTTGATCTATAAACCTTACTCAGATTTCACCAATTGCCTTAATAATGTCCTTTATAGCAAAATAAAATTCCAAGTCATGCATTGCACTCAGTTGCCATGTCTTCTTAGCCTCCTTTACTCTGGAATAGTTTTCTAGTTTTTCTTTAAAGTGGTCCATATTTAAGAGCATCTAGAGTAGATTAAAGGCGAGAATCTAAATATTGTGGAGAGCGCCAAATTCCCTTTAATCTTTGTAATATAATTATATAGTAATAGAAAGACTGCATTTCCCAGATGACCTTTAAATGTAACCATGTGACTGCAATCATGGGGAATGGGAGGTGAATGGAAGTAATGTGTACAATTTCTCGATCAAACCTTTATAGGGAAAGAATGTGTTTTTCTCCCTCCTCCCCCTTTTTTTTGCAATGTGGGACAAAGATATGACAGATATGACAGTGATAGCAGAAGTGCTCTCATAGACTATGAGACTGATCAACAAGATAGCTCTGATAATTGTGAAGCAGCCATACCAGCCCTTGGCTAGCTACCTGATCACTCCCACTCCCCTCAGTCCTCTAAAAAATTGAAGGATGTAAAAATACCCACATACTGTTATTATACCTAAGAAAATTAACAATAATTACTTAATATTATCAAATATCTGTACTGTGGTGTTTTACTTGAGAAAAAAATTTCTAACTTATATGAATCATTATTATTTTGGATTTCTTTCTTACAGCAGCTGTACCAGTAACCTGACCAGTGCAATTGTCTCAGTCACTATTTAAGGAATTGTTCAAATCTCTGGAAATATCTCTGCCAAAGGAGAAAAAAGGCACAAAATCTTACACTGTAACAGTATAGCAATGAGGTGAACTTGTGCAGAAATATTTTATTGGTTATTTCATCAAGACTGAAAAACTTCGTCTCCTTTATGCTTTTATTTAGTTTTTCTTTTCTTTTAAGTTATTACATTTTCTCCTTTGCATCAATGTCAATCAAAGCTGCATTCTTTGTGAAAGTACAAAGCTTTCTTTGTTATGTAAATTTAAAATCTTCAAAAATTTTTGGGTTGAAAGATCTGTGCCTGCAATTTCCAGATATTGGCATCAGGTGGCAGTAGAGTTATTTCTATAAGTTCTGAGCAGCCTGGAGTAACAGGCTTTTACTGATGATGACAGCATGAGTACCTGAGCTAAAACATTGGACAGAAATATTGATCTGTTTAAACAAACAAACAAAAAAAGCTATGCAAGATGAAGAAAATTAACTTTATAGGAAATACAAACAGAAATCTCACATACATTTTTCATGTGTTCTTTAGCATAACCAAGCTAAAAACATGGTCTTGATATTGAACCTACAAAAGACTTAGTTCCCACTTTCTATTTCTTACAGGACCATTCTTACTAACACCCCTTCCTCTTAATTGCTTTCTTCAAGGAACAGAGTTCTCTCCCTCTCATAATCTAGATAAGAGGGTCGTCTTTCTAGTCAACTAAAATAACCTAAGATGAAACTTTTCTTTTTAACTTCTTGCTAAAATTCCTCTTATTCCTAAGTATTTAGAAAGAAGAAGTTGTAAGTGGCAGCTCTTTATGCCTATTAAAATCTTATGTTTATCATGCTTTAAACTACATACGGTATTTTGCCACTTAGAATATTTTTCCAAATTTTCCCCTTCCAAGTTAATACAGTATGGGAACTTACTTGACCTAATCTGCACAAAGTAGTTTTAAAACCTAATTAAGTCTTATTTAGTACCTGGGTTATCAAGGATAGCACCCAGAAGAAAGACAGAAAATTGAACCAAAGTGAGCAAGATTTGAATTAGTTTTTGTTTCCAGGCGAAGATGTGTAAAGAAGCCAGGAGTGTATTGGTTGTAAAGGGAGGATGCCATGTGTCTTTTGTTTCTTGATTTCTGCTTGTGGACATTAGGTCATTGTAGATGGGATTAGGGACATTTGTTCCCTGATGCATTTTATTTGAAACTAGAGTCCTGACGCACGAAATTTGTGCAAGGAGCTCAGCCCTTGTAGCCCCGGCCGGCTCTTGCAGCCCCGGCTTCATCCAGAACATCCAGAAGGACCTCCAGAAGGTTATTCATCTGTTTGGTCATCTAATTAGCATATTAGTTCTTTATTATATAGGACTAGAAGCCCAGTGCACGAAATTCCCTCAGCCTGGCCTATACCCTCCCACAATCCATGAGCCCTCAGGGGCTGTCCAACTGCAGAGGTGGGAGAGGCTCCCGCCACCACCCCTGTGCACGCCAGCCATGACCCCACTGATGCACTATTAGGGCCAGGGAGGGATGTGGGAGGTTGGCCAGCTGGGGAGGTACCGTGGGAGAGCTCCAGGGCATTTCCGGCCCATCTCACTCAGTCCCTGTTTGGCCAGACCCCAGCAGCAAGCTAACCTACTGGTCGGAGCGCCTGCCCCCTGGTGGTCAGTGCACGTCATAGTGAGCAGTTGAGCATCCTTAGCATATCATTAGCATATTACGCTTTGATTGGTTGCATGGCCAACTGGACGACCGTACACTTAGACATTAGGCTTTTATTATATAGGATTACCAGTGTTAATTGTACTAGAAATAGTTGTAAATGCTAGTTCCACAATTCATAAGTTTGGGTTCTGATATCTTGCAGGAAATTAGAAAATAAAGTGTGCAGCTCTTTGTCCTACCCAGGGACAAAAATGTCCCTGGAAAACTGCCTCCAGTTATAGGTGGATTTGGGCCCACTGCTCTGTTGATAGCCTCCATTATGGTTCCTTTTGAGCCTTTTTTTCCCTTTCTATACAGACTTCACTAAAATGGAGAGGAATTACACACACATGCATGCACACACGTGTATAGATGAATTAATGTTATTCATGATTTTATTTATGTCAAGGAAATATATAAACGATGTGACCAAAAATAAGATGAGCTATTCAATTCATGAAACATTCATTGGGAACCTACGATGTGTCTGATACTGTATTAGGTGATGTGTCATCAAAGATAAAGAAGATATAGTTTCTGCCTTGGCCGATGTGGCTCATCCCATAAACTTAAAAAGGTTATGGGTTCAATTCCCAGTCAGGGCACAGATAGGGTGAGGATTTAAAAATATCAAGATATGGTTTCTACTTCCATAGGCCTCACAGTGTCCTCCTGCAATACCTATTTTAAAGTATAGAAAACAGCCTAATGAGAGACTCAAAAGATTATGGAGGCTGTCAGTTTTCCCTGTAATTCTGATTTTTGAAAGGTATGAATCACTGAGCTATGTAACGCCTGCCTAGTCTTTGTTAGACTTTCTCTAACACAAAAAAGGTAACGGGAAAACTTTTAAAGCATGGGACTAAGACTTGGCTACAATGTGGCTCAGACCCTCAAATGGGCAGCTTTCTGGAGATAGCAAATCCACTTTTTTTAGGAAGCAATTTTCCTGGGACATTTTTGCCCCTGGGCAAGACAAATTTGACAGAATTTCCTCATTCTCAGCCCCCCCCAACCCTGATTTTACCCATATATTAATACATTTAGATCTCACAACAATGCTAACGAGTATTTCCATCCTCATTTTATAGATGAGACAACTGGAGCACAATGTGGATTAGTAGCTTGTCTTAAGGTTACACAGCCAGTAAGTGCCAGCCAGGATCCAAACACAGACAGCGGGGCTCCAGGATCTGCCCTTTTAACCACTTCTCTATACATTTACGGTCTTAAATGAGAGAAGGGGGATGGGGATCCATGACAAGAAATATCCTCCATTTTGGAATTTGACTTCAGTTCAACTAACAATTGAGAAATCAGCACAGCCAGGCAGTGGTTTAGGCACCAGACTTAGAATTCTCATGGATTACTATGGAGCAAGGGACACGGACATCTGCAGAGAGCTATGTTGAGAGACAGAAAGTAGCCAGTGCTGTGAGAAGCTGAGACAATGCTCGGTCAAAACAGAGGACGAAGCAAGAGAGATTTTGTCCTGATTTTAGTGACTGAAAATCTTACTGAAGATAATTGTTGGTTCTGTGTTAAGTAGAACGTTTCTTGTCCCTATTATTTAGGATGGGCAATTCTTGGTTCTATCTTTTTTTGTGTGTGTGTGTGCCTGTATTTTTGGGGGCCAATGTTAATCAATAATCAGCAAATTCATAGATTTGTGTTTAGGTTGACATTTTCAACCTAATGGCTACTACTTTATGCAACTAGCTTCATTTGACTCAGAGAGATACAGGGCACTCATCTCATTGTTGGGTACCCGGTGAACTGCCTTATATGACTTGCCCCCTGAGCTTGAGCTCTTTCTGGGCAGAGGGAGAGCCTTTCAGAAGGAGGCCCCAGACCAAGCCTGAGCCCAGGCACTCGCATAGTGGGTAATAAAAAAAAATGTTTATGGAATGAATGAAATGCAAAAAATTAACTCTGGGAATGAGGAAGAAACCCCTCCGCTTGTTTAGCATGTTGCCCAGTTCAAGTCACTTTTGACATCCTGCCCTATTAGTGAGGACGGAAGCTGTTCATTAAATAAATTAACCATTACGTTGAGAACACGAATGTCAATATAGATTCAGGCTGTTATTTTGCCAGTCACTGATGCGTCCAGTGCCTGGAGGACCCCAGACACCAGGCAGCAGGTGATTGGAACATGTCTGGGAGAGACTAGGCTCACAAATTGATAGAATTGTCCAAAATGTGATACTCTGCCCCTTAAAAAAAGTATGCTCCTTGGCATCAAAATGTGAAACGATCTAAGTGGTTAGGCCTATCTGGTCCCCTCTGACTGCTTTATTTCCATTGTAAAAATAGATGGTTGTATTTTTTACTTGTAATTTGGCCTAATGTTGTCTTGAAATAAGAGGGTGATAAAGAAAGGGAGTAGAAATCTTTGATCATTTGTCATAGTGTGGAAAACCTGACAGTGGCTTTAATTAACAGATGGAACCCCAGAGAATTTCTCAGCTTGATCTTCCCCAGTGCTCTGTCTAATTGAATGGAGGAAAACAGCCTTAGCAGGGACCTGGACAGCTGCTGAACGAAGCCATCGCCATTTCAGTGAGGCTAAAATCTCTGCCACGTTCTGGCTTTTTTCTGCATGCTGCTCTTGCAGGCTGCTGAAGAACAGCACTTGGAGGACAATGGCATCAGTGAGATGCAGTGGAAAAAGTACTGGCATGGAACCCGGAGACTCAAGGTCCAGCTGGTTCTGCCGCCACCAGCCTTGAGACCTTGAAGAGCTCCGCCCCCTCCCTGGGCCTCAGTTTCCATGTTTGTAACATGAATGGGTCGTAGAGGATGATCTCTTGGGTCTTGCTCAATTCTGACATTTAGTAAGTCCTTTTGCCACAGAAAAGGGAGAAAAGGAGTTAGAGGGTAGATTTAGAAAATGCTTGCTTGGGACATGCCCAACTGTTATCCTGGAAATGAAATTTTTAAATGTGTGTTTGGCAAATATGAAGGCAAGGTGAGATCGATGGGGCTGGGGATAGAATATGAGGATGTCTTTGGAAATGCGTTTGGGAAACTCTTCATCTTCCTCCCCGCCTCCGATGACTATCCATTCCCCACACAATTGTTAAAGGGATCCACCTAAGACACCAATTCATTAATGCACTCTTTTCTACTGACCCATAAGCAGAGCAAGGGCAGGGATATGTTTCTAGCTCCATTCCAGCACACTTTCCAGCATAGATGCTCCATTAATATCATGGAATGATTGAATGTATGTATCTATGCTTAAGATTTTTCAGTTGTTAATCATAGATTTCAGTTTCTAAGAAGTGCCTAGCAGTAGATGAGTGGATAAGAAAAGCTGTGATACATTTACACCATGGAATACTATGCAGCAGTAAAAAAGAAGGATCTCTTACCCTTTGAGACAGCATGGAGGGACCTGGAGAGTATTATGCTAAGTGAAATAAGCCAGTCAGAGAAAGACAAGTATCACATGATCTCACTCATGTGGAATCTAATGAATAAAATAAACTGTTGAACAAAATAGATTCAGAGACATGGAAGCATGGAACAGACTGTCGAATCTCAGAGGGAAGGTGGGGGTGGGTGGGTAGGAAGTGATCAACCCCAGAACTTGTATGCATATATATATGACCCATGGACACAGACAATAGGGTGGTGAAGGCCTGGGGTAGGAGGGGGAGGTGGGCTATAAGGGGTCAATGGGAGAAAAAAAGGGACACGTAATACTTTCAACAATAAAGATTTTAAAAAGGTTAATACTTTCATCTACGAATTACTTAATGGTTTTGCCCCCAGTTACCTCTTTATTTTATACAACCTTCCTGGATATAGTTTTCCTTCCAAGTAGACTGTATTATCTGCATTTTTCCCAGGACCCCGTAATGATGAACATTTGTGTGGCTTTTTCCATGTTACATTTGATAAGCTTTTCTCCTAGTGTTCATCTCGTTAACTAGTTCATCAAATCTCACATCAAATCCCAATTACTCTGGAAAGTCTTTCTGGTCTCCCTTCCCCATTATGATTTAAATGTCTCTTTACTAGGTTCCCATGGCTTTAAGTGCATACCTCTCCCTGACTATTTATCATACTATTTTGGAGTTATTACCATCCCTAGCACACTATCTAGATAGAATATAGTAGATGCTTATTTAATGCGTGCTTAGTGATTGATTCAGAGTTAAGCTCTCAGCCCCCATTTCAGGCTCATTTTGCTTCTATACTTTCTCCTTTCCTTTCTTGCATGAGGTCCCAGAGCCTCAGCCTGCTTTCTTGTCTTAGGATTCTGCCACTGATCAAAAGTTGGCTCTGGAGTAGAACTCTCTTTCCCTCAGTTCAGTCTTTTTGTTGTCTCAGCAAAGAGTCTATAGGCCCTTTTTGTTTTATGTTTTGATCACTTCATAGAAATAGAAGAAGAAGAAAAAAAAATGCTGGTGGTAGAAGCTTACAGAGGTCTCACGTGACCTTCTCCCATCACCTTCTCCATCCTTTTCTGTGAAACTGGAATCTCAACCAGACTTTTGCCCTCTGGTTTACACTCAGAGTTGGAGCTCCCCAATCTTTTTCAATCCTTTGTCCTCAACCTTTAGATATCCTATGAATCCCATTCTTTATAATTGGTTCCTCTTGGATTTGAGATAATGGTTAAGGCAATTTTTTGCGGCTGAGTGAATTAACCCAAAGCTTAGCCGCCTAAAATAACAACCATTTATTATCTCATACAGTTTCTAAGGGGGATGAATTCAGAAGTGCATTTGTTATGTGGTTTTGGCTCAGGTGTCTCATGAGCTGTCAGGCTGTTGGCTGGGGATGTGGTCTCAGCTGAAGGGTCCTCTTCAAACTTGCTCACGCAGTTGTCGGTCCTCGTTTCCTCACTGGCTGTTTGCTGGAGACCTTCCTCAGCACTCGCCAAGTGGGGCTCTCCACAGGGCAGCTCACCACACAGCAGCTAGCTCCCTCAGAAGGGACACATTATCACTTCTGCCATATGCTGTTGGCTATACAGACCCAGCCCTGGTACAGTGGGGCAGGGACTACACAAGGGTGTGAATACCAGGGGGTGGGGGGCCTTGGGAACCGTCTCTGAGGCTTGCTGCCACAGGCAGAATTGGAGCATTTTTGTCTCAGTGGAAAATAGCATTTTTGAGAACTTCCCAGATGGGTGTTGCTCAGTTCATATGGCCTCTGGTGTATTTGAGAATTATTTTCTCTATGTATTTCTTTATTGATGTTATGGAATTTAAATCCAAACACTTTTTACAATTTTACATACATCATTTCAGCGGATGCAGCTCTTGACTGTTTGGAAGAAAGATGAGCATTCCATACAATTAGAAGTATCGAATGCACTCTTGGCTTTATGCCATCATCTCTCCTAGACTCCAAATGGCAAATTAGAATCAAAGTTGCTAATTCTTGCCTTATCGGCATAGCATGACTTTCAGCACACTAACAGGCAGGTGCCAGGAGGGCAGAGAGGTGCCTAAGGATGCCAAAATGATAGATTTAAAAAAAATCACCTGCTTTGTGGTTACTTCCACTGCTTAAATGATACTTGTGTATTATTCACATAAGTGACTCTCTAATTAGTTAGAATTCATCAAGAGAGGACAGTCAATGCTGTTGCTCCTCAGAACCTAGCAGATTAATCAACATGACAGAAACATTTCCAAGAGAATATATTTTGGGGTCAGAGGGTCAGAATACACTGTCATGAGGCAGATCAGCATACGAGCAGGAGAGGTCTTCTGGTTCATGTAGTTCTCTTTTCTCAGCTCAGCTCCTGGATGGTGGTTTTAAGGTAACACTTGTAAGAGTCCTAGGTGGAGGCTGGGGTAGAGAGATGGTGATGGTTAAGGCTGCTCTGCCTGAGGGAGGTTCCAGCCCTCCTACCCTTTCTGCAAGCAGAGTACAACTACAATTTTTAACATATTGGATGCCCTATAATTATAGTTTCATTTTGAGAAAAGACTTAGCAGTTTCAAAGAGAAAGGAAGCTGAACACCTCCGTTCTGGGAGCCTGTAATGGAAGCATCTCGGGAGGCCATATCTGAGCACATGAGACTTTTCTGGGAACCAAGAGAGATGAAATGGGTGGTTTCTCTTCAAAATTCTCCTTTAGGGAAACCAAATATATTTTTTAATGATGTTGCATTTGTTCAAAATGCTGTTAACAGTTACAATTAAAACCAAAAGGCTTAGGATAGTCTTCCTAGTAACTCTTCAGTCTTCTAAGGGAAGCGTCAGCCTTCTGAAGTCACTTGCAGTGTGATTCGGTGCAGGTTTCTCAGTCACGGCACTATTGAGATTTTGGGCTGCATAACTGTTTGTTGTGGGGAATTGCCACATGCATAGTGGGGTGCCTAGCAACCCTGGCCTCTACCCACAAGATTCCAGTGGAACTCTACCCCCTTACCCCCAGTTGTGACAATCAATTATGTCTTCAGACATTGGCTAAGGTTCCCCAGGGACAAAATGACACCTGGTTGAGAACCACTGGCCTAGTGAATCCAATAATGACCAAGGTGACAATGCTATTTTGGGGCCCCCAAATTGTGGTTGAGCATGCAGCCCTGTATGCTTCTTTGCACGTGCCTGGCTCAGAAGCTGACTCTGAGGGCATTATCCTTCTCCAAAAAGAAGTGCCAGGATTTCTTGAAGAAAGTCCTGACATTGTTGGGATGACTGTTTCATTTCCCAACCGAGATTCCTAGGAGGTAGCAGACGTATGTAGTTGTACCGGTTCTAGCATGCTTGCTATAAACCAGGCTCAGTTCATTGCAGACGCGTGTGTCTTGTTCCCCACCACAGTGTCTCCCTCACCCAAGCGGAAACTGAAGTGGGAAAAAGGGGCTATCTGCCCGGTAGTTCTTTTAGTAAAATTTGGGAGGGATAAGTGGGGGAGAAACTCCATGTGAAGTCTGGCATTCAAGACCACCGTTTGTGATTAGCATAGATTTCTACCTCAGCTTCCTCCTGGAAGTTCCCTGGCTGTCTCATACTTCCTAGATCTAAATGCAATCTCCTATTGTCATTTAATTGTAAAACATACTTTGTCTGCCTACCTGACACTTTTAATAAGCTTGCATTTCGCCCTCTGTATGTCTCCAGGCATAATAAAAGCAACAGCAGCAACAGCAGAAGAAAAGCTTTCTTTGAAAAGAATTTGTCCCTAATTGTTTGCAGCTGCAACAGACGACACCACCAATTAAAATGCCCCGGCCCTGGCTCTGCTCAAATGAAGAGGCCACGTGCTGACCTTATGATCAGTCACCTTAGGGGCACAGAGGGTCGAGGGGCATCTGTTTGAAATTTCCTGTCGCAACAGTGCCATTTGCAGAGACGGCCAGGGAGCAAAGCGGGATGGTGCGAGTTTCCTTCATCAGGAGTCTCCTTGGGAAGAGTTTTGGAGAGGGATCCTGGAACAGAGGTGGTTGGTTGGTGCTGAACATGGGGATTCTACTGGGAATGAAGACCCCAAATAGCAAGTGGTCCTGGAGCTGGGCTGTTCTTGGAGGAGAGGCCTGTGTTTCCTCAGTGGGCACCAGAGGCAGAACAGAAACCCCATCAGCAGAAAAATACTGGTCAAGACACCTACTGGGAGCCCCCACTTGTCAATGGCAGCAAAGGAGAATATGTATAGGTTAGATCAGCTGTGGGCAAACTACGGCCCGCGGGCCAGGTCCGCCCGTTTGAAATGAATAAAACTAAAAAAAAAAAAGACCGTACCCTTTTATGTAATGATGTTTACTTTGAATTTATATTAGTTCACACAAACACTCCATCCATGCTTTTGTTCCGGCCCTCCGGTCCAGTTTAAGAACCCATTGTGGCCCTCGAGTCAAAAAGTTTGCCCACCCCTGGGTTAGATGCTTCCAGTGGAAAAGGCTGTGTAAATGTCCAAAGGAATAAACTGAATGTATTTTCAGGTTATTTTGTTATGGGCTAAGATCCTCAGGGAGGGGGTTGAAAATGATACTTGCTTGGTAGAAAACAGAAGGACATAACCTATGGGATTAACCGAACTTGGCACCTGATAAATGGTGGGTATAATTATAAAAATAATGATCATCATTATCATTAATTGCACGGAGGCTATTCCATATCCCTGTATGTATACCCTAAGTTAAGGTAAATAAGGAGATGATTTAGGGCTTCAAGCTAATTGTGGCCTCAGTTACATATTTTAGAAAAGCTTTTAATTATTTGAATAATTCCCTATGCCCTGGGGAAATTGCTGCGGAGGTCGTGGTTCTTGGAGGAGGGAGGTCGGTAGGGATGGCTGTCATGGCGTCTGTATACTGGACTGCCTGCCTTCCTTACGTCTTCCTACTCCATCCATCCCTCCTCCCCTCCTCTCCCTCCCTCCCTCTTCTCTTTCTTTCTTTCTTTCTTTCTTTCTTTCTTTCTTCTTTCTTTCTTTCTTTCTTCTTTCTTCTTTCTTCTTTCTTTCTTTTTTTTTTTCTTCTTTCTTTCTTTCTTTCTTCTTCCTTCCTTCCTTCCTTCCTTCCTTCCTCCTTCCTTCCTTCCTCCTTCCTTCCTTCCTTCCTTCCTTTCTTTCTTTCTTTTTTTCTTTCGCTGCTGTAGCAAAGTACATCAAACTAGCTGGCTTAAAACAACAGAAATTTATTCTCTCACAGTTCTGGAGGCTAGAAGTCCAATGTTTTGGCAGGGATTGGCTCCCTTCCCCCCACCCCCACCCCCCCTCACCCCCTGAGCAAATCCTGTTGAAATGGCCTATGTCCTCAAGGACAGACAGAAGTGTGCTGGGAGGTAGTGAAGGCTGGAGCTAGGGTGGCAATACAGGGCAAGATATTCCAACCACAGCGTTACCTTGTACTTACGAGGCTTACAAAACCTTTCCCTGTGGAAGAGAGGGGCGAATTGAGAGGCTGTGAGTGGAGATGACAGGCTTGGTCATAGGTTGCAAATAGAGGCTGGCGGCCAGAGAGGGGCTGATGATGACGGATTTCTTGCTTGAGACACCAGTGGTGTTATTGACAGATGTGAGGAAACTAGGAAGGTGACCCTGCTGGGAAGACAGCTGGTGAATTTGCTTTGCTTATAAAGGTGGATTCTGGCCTCATTAAAGTGTAGAAAGCCCTTCCCTTATCCATAGAGTCACCATGACTTACCACCATCAAGACCAATCTTCCATTCTGGCTTTGCTATTACCTCAGTTGTGTGTTTGAAGGGAGGCCGGGTCATGTGCCAGAGTCTCACGTCTCTAGGATGTCAGCAGTTGGAAAATAAAAGCTCCTCGAAGCCTCTGGTTTTGGTAGGTCTGCAGAGCAATTTCTACCAACTATTTAGAATGAGGTGTGGAGCTTTGGAATGATTTATTATTTTCAAAGCTGGGAAAATATACAACTTCTTATGCTTAGTCAATAATTACTGAATAACAAACTCCACCAAAGAACTTCTGTAATTTTTCAAGTACCAAATGTTTTAGTTCTCAGATGTCTGTTTTTCTCAGTCATTGACTGCTAGTCAACCATTTAACTGGTTAATATGAGCACCCAAGATAAATAAATGGAGACCTTTTAACCTGGAGGCTTTGAGTGACAGCTTGGACTAAACCATCAGTCTTCTTCCAAAGGAAAACACAAAAGCAACCCTTAACGAAGTTAGACGCAGGCATGTTTTGAAGGTCAGGTAATTTATTTTTTGAGGGAAAGGAAGGCTAAAGAATTAAATTTTATTAATTACATGTATATTTTCAGTTCCATTTAGTTTTTCAATGCTGAAGGACTGCATAGTATGACCCAAATTATTATAAATTACAGAAGAAGTTTAGACATTGTGAGTTTTCTAAATTAAAGGTGTTTCTCTCCACCTCTGGGGTCTTTGTGTTTTGTGACAAAAATGCTTTTTCTCTACGATGATTCTATACAATTTGAGAATTCCCAACCATATGTAAATACCTGAAAAAATATATTATTCTTTTTCATTCTATCAACATAATTTAGCCTTGATATAGAAACCCTGGCATAAGAATTCATGGTTTGTACAGTCCAGGAAAATTGAAATTGAAATATCCTAGTTGAAGATCAGTTTTGCAAGCTACAATTCAGATGCACAGATGAATACATGTACACATGCAATATACACATGGCACATATATGCTATCTGAGAAAAAGAAAGTCCAGCAGGAAGGCTGAAGAGTAGAAATAGAATAAAAACAACAGACATACTGAAGAAAGCTCCCCGAGGCAGGTTGCCTCATCTGTAAAACACTTGTCATTTTCTCAGTTCAATATTGAATTGCTTTAGTGTTCTCATGAGATTGTGTATTAATTTAATAGACACTTCTTGTTGGAAATATTTGCTGCCCAATCATGCAGTTTCTTTCTTTCTGCCTTATCATTCTTCCTTTTCCAAAGTGAGTCATTAGAAACATGGAATGTGATTCCAGGTAGGAGAAAGGAGGGAGGGATGGATTTAAATGAGGGGGAGTTTCTGGCTTGCCAGTTTGCTCCCTGGCATTACCTCAAAAGAGGACATCACTCAGAAGAGCCCAATTAAGGGGCAGGCCTGCTGGGCAATAGCTCAGAGGCATTAAGACATCACTGGAAAAGTTGGAAATAGCATTCCAGTTAATTCAGGTTATTACAAGTAACCAGAGAAGTATCTAGCAGCCCCAAGTGGAACTTTGAAAATAAAACCTATCTTTCCAATACCTCTTCTACCCTCTCGAATATCAGTCTGCAGGGATGTCAGACTCTTGGGCTGCCTGGTATACCCACATGTCTAGATGCCACCTTGACCAGGGCCACTCAGTATATTCACGTGCTTCTCTGATCACTTCCTGTCACAGACCACGGCAGCCCAAGTGTGCCCAGGGCAGGAGACGTGGCAGGGAAGCACTTCTCAGTTGTGTCCATATTGAGCTTCTGGCCTTCCCCCCACTTCCCAGAAATGCCAGTCCAATCTATTTTAAATTATTTTCCCATTAATTAGCAATGGCTAATATCATTATTTTCTTCAAATCGGTTTCATTGTTACTGCCTGGTAAAACTGACCATAATTTCCTGCTTTACCCATCATGTTCTGTGTTCATGATGCTGGCCTTACCCCTAGCTTCTTTCCCTTCATCTCTATTAACTCAGCCTCCCATCCTGGGCCCAGACTTCCTACTGCTAAAATAAAAGTGGCAGTTGTAAAATTTTGTCTCTAGTGCTGTTGAACTCTATGGGATTTTACATAAAGTACAGACAAATATTTCATAAATGATACTTAAAAAAGAAATAGCCCCAAATTGGTCCTAGTAAGGAAAAAAAAGATGTATTTATATGATGATGAAGCCCATAGTAAATTACAGGGAAGTGTGACCTGCTCTGGAAACTTGAAAGGTCCTGCTGTCCACTGAGTGGGGAGGTGTGTCTGTTCCAGGATCTCTACCTCTCTCAGCTTCAAGTTAATTTTCAAAGCAAGCATCATATCCGAGATCAGAGTGATTTAAAGTTGTAAATGGTCTGATCTCCCTCCATAATGTTGCCAGATAAGCTTATGGAGTTAGTCCCATCTGTATATTTAACTATTCCTTGCAGGTGTGTAGCAGACCCATGAATGGAAAGGAATGAACCATTATTGAGCTATTGTGAATCAGGAGTTTTATAGGTATACTAGAGGCCTGTTGCACTAAGCAGGAAGGGGGACCCCCAAGGGGTTCTTAGTGCTGCTGTGGAGGCAGGAGAGGCCCCTGCCATCCCTGCTGTGCTCACCAGCCACAAGCCCGGCTTCAGGCTAAGTGATGCTCCGCCTATGGGAGTGCACTAACCACCCGGGAGCAGCTTCTGCATTGAGCGTCAGCCCCCTGGTGGTCAGTGCACATCATAGGACCGATCATTCAGTCGTTCGGTCAATTTGCATACTGGCCTTATATTTTATAGGAGGATTACTTCATCTTTATCAAAAGCCTATACAGATGCTCCTTGACTTAAGATGGGGTTACATCCTAATAAGTCTATCATAAGTTTTGAGAATATCTTAAGTTGAAAATGCATTTAATACACCTAATCAACCAAAGACCATGGCTTAGCCTAGCCTACCTTAAATGTGCTCAGAACCATTGCAGTAGCCTACGATGGCCATAATAATCTCACTGCTACTTCCCAGAAGCTCGAGGGAGTATCATATTGCATATTGTTATCCTAGGAAAAGGTCAAAATTCATGTATGGTTTTTACTGAATGTGTATATTTTCACATCATCATAAAGTCGAAAAATTGTAAGTCAACCATTGTTGAGTCAGGGACAGTCTGCATATATGGACAAGTATTAGTCAGGATTAGTGTTAAACAACTATAACAAACCCACAAATTTAAGTGACTTAGTGCAGTAGATTATTTTTTCCTTTACAAAAACAGCCCAGTTTTGTTTCAGGACAGTAGTGTCAAGGCTGGGGGTGAATGGAAGGGATGGACCTCTGCTCCACGCAGAGATTCAGGGATCCAGGCTGGTGGAAGCTCTGCCTTTTACAACATGTGGCTTTCCAGTTTAACCCCAAGCCCCCAAGTTTGCCTTTAATGCCAACTTCTAGAAGGAGGGAGTGAGAAGGGCATGAAGAAATCAGTGTGGGAGGTTTTATGATTCTGGTTTAAAAGTTACACATGATCATTTCTCTACCCACTTCATTGACTAGAACTGAGTCTCATGGACATCCTTGACTTCAAGGATGGCTGGCAAATGTAGCTTAGTAGAGGATTCAGAAAGAAAAGGAAATGGAATGTTTGATGAATAGCTAGTAGACTTTGTTGCAGGCACAAAGCTAGAAATCATTATTTTCATTTTACAGGTAAGGAAGCTACAACTTATCCCAGATAACTCAGCTAGTAAATTACTGAGAAAAAAAATTCTGATTAAAGTATTACAGTAATTGTAATTAACATTTATTGTGCCTTTCATTTCACAATGATACTAAGACATAGTTTTTATTATCCTTCAAGTGCCCGGCAGGGGAATTGAAGCTCAGGGTTGTTCTGTAACACGTCCAACTGCAACGAGGTAGGACTTGGATGCAAATTCCTTTCTTTCAGACTCCATACATACCTCTGGCTATACCTCTACAATGCTTCCTACCCCAACCCCTTAGAGATTCAGCCCTGTATTCATAATGGCAACTGGATGGAAGCTGGGAGAGGTTTGGGTCAAGTAAGTTAACTATAACTTTCCTTGAGTAGATTCTGTCCTTTATTAAGCACAACTTTGTTCTACTCCTGCTGTTTTAAAATGTAATCATCCCATCTATTTATGCAGTTTTGATTAGAAATCTCAATGGCAAAACAGGCCTTTACATTGAAGAATATTATAGTACTACTTTCTCCCACATAGTCATAGACATTATTCTGCAAAAAGAGAAGGGATTGGGATTATCACCATAAACAAATGCTTATTGAGTACCTTATTACAGAGGATCTCATGATGCCAGGAAATGAGGAAGTATACCACAGGGTCCCTGTCCTCCTTGGGCTTACAGCTGGGTTAGGGAGATGGAACATGGCTATAAAAAAAGATAAATGACAACACAGGGTGGAGACTGCTGGGAGCCAAAGGACCAGTGCCAATAATAAGTGTTACAGGATGGCTAGGTGATGGTTTCTGAGCAGTCACTAATGTGCTGGCCTCAGTCCTAGGTGATTTCATATGTTATCGCATTAATCCTACAGGAATTCAATGGTGGGAGTAATTTCTGGGGACTGGATGGTCAGACGTCTTGAGAGAGGAGGTGAGACTTGAGCTGGATTGAATTATATGGTGATATTTCTCAACAGTAATGAAAGCTGGCTGAGCTGAAACCCAGAGCATAATTTCTCATTGGCTGGCTGCTCTAGGTAGTAATAGCTTTGGTGCCCTTCAGAATGGAATTTTTCTGAGCCTGGGAAGATGTGTGAGGTGTGCCCAGCAGGTAAGCGTTCTTCCATTTGCCTTCTACCCATTGCCTTAATTAAATACACTTTTCTTCTCTTGGTTAGTTCTTCCAAGTCTCCAGAAGTTCTGGAACATTGCCCCAGCAAATGGCAGTTTACAGAATGGAAATTATGCAGAGAGGGGAAAATATATTCTAAGCCCTTTTTCACATTGGTTGGGGGTTGGAGGCAAGGGGAGAGTGGGGTCTGACTGAAGGCAAAGGGAAAGAATGATTCTAGAGAAGATTCCTCTTATGTCTGAGTCACTTTTCTGATGTGATTTCTTCCACTTACATAGAATTCAGTTGGGTTCATGGAGGAGGCTCCCAGATGTACACTTTTCCTTTAGGGATTTGTAAATAATAGTTAACACAGCTAACATATATTGAGGGCTTATTTTGGTCACTTGTTGGCACTAAGAATATCCATGCAACTGAGCAAAACTGGTAAAACCATTTAGAAACTATCTTCTTAATGAGAAAACTGAAGTCTGAGTTTGAAAGTGTTGGTGTAATCCCTCCATATGTATTACCTTATTGAATCCTTACAATAATGCACATCCATTTCACAGATGAGGAAACTGGGGCTTAGGGACTTAAACAAATTGTTCAAGATTACACCATTAGTAAGTGGCAGACAGATGACCTGGAACCCTTGATCTCTTTTTGTAAAACTATTTTTATGTAACAGCTTTATTAAGATAAATTATATACCTTTTAATTCATTCATTTAAAGGGTACAGTTCAGTGGTTTTTATTCAGATGTGCAACCATCACTACAATCAATTTGAAAACATTTTCATCTCTTGAAAAAGAAGTCCCATATTCATTAGCAGTCACTTCCTACTTCTCCCCAATGCCTCTTTGCCCTTTAGCACTAGGCAACCACTAATCTACTTTCTGCTTTGTCTATTTCAGATTAACTGAATCATACAACATGTAATCTTTTGTGATTGGCTTCTTTCACTCAGCATAATGTATTCAAGGTTCATCTCTGTTGTAGCATGTATCAGTACTTCATTCATTTTTATGGCTGAACTAGTGACCCAGTGCATGGATTCGTGCACATTGAAAGGAAATTAATTAAAAGGTGGCCAGTGGGGCGGGACTGGGTGAGAGGGGCTGGACACACCCTGGAGCCAACCTCCCATGGTCCCGCCCCGACTGACTGCACCTGGGGTGGCACCGTGGCTCAAAGTGTGTCTGCAGAGTGAGCAGGGTCCCAGAGAGCAAGAGGGTACTCTGAAAAGTTGTTGTCATACAGGGTTTGGAATGCAAATGCAAGTGTGCAGTAAACCAGATGCAGGACTGAGTGCCCCAGCAACAACATAACCCACGGCCGAAGGTGGAATCGCATGGCCTCACGAGGAATCTGGCTCTCTCCTCTATGGTTTCGGGGTGTGTCACCCGAGAACCACCACTGCCAAGTCACTGCAGCTTGGCAGCTCCTGCATTGATTGTCTGCCCCTTGGTGGTCAGTGCACGTCATAGCTACCAGTCAGATGGACACTTAGCATATTAGTCTTTTATATATATAGATAATGTTCTATTGTAAGGATATACCACATTTTATTTATTGATTCATCAGTTGATGGACATTTGCGTTGTTTCTACTTTTTAGCTGTTATGAATAATGCTGCTGTGAATACTTAAGTATACATTTTTGTGTGGGCACGTGTTTTCATTTCTCTTGGGTGTAGACCTGTGAAAGGAATTGCTGGGTCACATGGTAACTCTCTGGTTAACCTTTTGAGGAACTGCTAGACTGTTTTCTGAAGCATTTCCATGAGAGCTAATCACTAACAAGATAATTTATACCTTGGCCACTTGTTTGCACTAAAAATATGTGTGCAACTTAGTAAAACCAATTAGCAACTGAGAATTTCCTTAATGAGAAATCTTAAGGTGAACTTTGAGTTTGAAAGTGTTGGCGTTTTTAGGGTTAAGGCCGTTGCTTGAGTGGAAGAGGCAAATGATGAGAACTACCACATTTGTATTTCCCTTTATTCCCTGGGGCATTAGGGGGTTTTCTGTTTATTTCTAAGACTGAGTGGTTTCTAGTAGTACCCGTGCAGGTGCTGCTATAGCCCAGGATCATCTATTATTCTGAAAAGCCACTGACATTTGCTGAAAGACAGTACAGCAAAGGAGACATGCACAATATCTATGCATATGCCATCCTGGTCTCTCGAAAAGTTAAGTATTCCAGGCATCACATTCATTATCCCTTGATTGCAAGTGACGTAAACCTCAAGGCCATTAAAAAAATGACATAAAAAAGAAAAAGAAACATGGCAATTTCTTTTTTCTCCTTGCAACATGATTTTAAAATGGGCCCAAAAGGTGATTTTCAACAGGTCTACTTGAATGAGCCTTGAGGCTTGCTGTCTGGGTGAGCTTTCGGAGTACACTCTGTGGGCACTGGGCGGGCATGAGAAGAGCATAAGCCATAGTCTATGATCTCTGGGAGTTTCTCTCCTGCATTATTAGGGAATAACTCAATGCTAAACCGTGACCATAAGTGCTACAGGGGTGGAGAGCGGGAGAGGTGGAGTGGCAGCTAAGAAAGCATATGCAGGAATTGGCAATGGCCTTAAAGCCAAGGACTTAAATGAAATGAATGGCATAGCTATTCCAAGTGGCAGCACTAACATGATAAAAGCCAGAATATTTCGGTATCATTGGGCAGAGGGATCTGGCTGGAGAAAAAGGTATCTATGAAAGTTGGAGTGAGAAAAGGTTAGGAAGCAGCAGAGCATCATGGGAAGAGCATTGGGTATCTGGTCATATGGAGTCTGTATTTAGTTCTGCCATGGACTAGATTTTCATGTATGCTCTGTGATCTAGATACTCAGGGCTTCTGTTTCTTAATAGTGACGATTAAAGTTAGACTAGTCCTAGCTTCACATTACTATCCCTTGAATGTTTATTTAAAATACGGATTCCTGGATCCCACCCTTGGAGATCATGCTTCCGTAGGTGTGAGGTGTGGCCCAAGCATAGTGGTTCTCTTGGCTGTGTGTTGGATTCACTGGGGAGCTTTTAAAACTGGCGATGCCTTGGTTCCCATCTCTAGAGATTCTGATTCAGTTAGTCTTGGGTGTAGATAGGCATTGGGAGTTTTCAAGGCTCCCCAGGTGGTTGTAATGGGCAGCCAAGAGAGCCACAGCCTCTGGTGGATTCTGACATAATGGAGGGCTGGCTAGAGACTCCATTGGAGTGAGAGAACAGTGCCTCTCCTTATCTAAAACCACAGGGTCTCTCTTTCCTAACTCTGAGGGACTTTGATTCTGTAAAAGTATGTTAGGGTCAGGTGGAAGAGGCCTTAAGTGCTGGACTAAGAGGTTTGCACTGTGTTTTATAGGTGGCAGGAGTCCTGTAAGGTGTCTGAGCAGGGGAATGATTTAAGACCTCTGGCCCGTGTACATTTCATCGCTTTGGGGCATGATAGCCATCACCAGGGAAAGAATGGACAAGGATAACCTACCTCTATATTCATGCTTCTGGCTGGAAAGGGGTGACCACTGGAAATTCTACTGTGTGACAGGCTTTAGGGTGTCTCTGCACAGCACAAGCAGGAATAACCAAGGGGGAGACATGAAATCGTGGCCTGGGGCAGGAGGGCAGTGGAATCTGCTCAACCACAGTGTAGGTATCCGTAACCAAAGAATGGTCCCCACTGGTGGGCGGGAGACAGCAGCAGGTGGGATGGCCTTTAAATTACATTTTAAATTATACTTCCTTTTCAATTTTCCCTTAAATCCTCAGATGAATCAGGACAAGTCTCAGTTGACCAGTGGTATGGCTCCAACATCTCCCTGACACTTGCCAGTCTCACCTTTCCACAAGCAGAGAGCAGGCCCCAGGATGAGGGTCCCAGGCAGTGGGTAGTTTAGCAGTGTCTCTCCTGATCTAAAACCACAGGGTCTCTAAGTTTCATGAAATTCAGATGGGGAGGTTTGAGATCTTTTTCTAGCCGTTGATCTTTCACTTACAGTACTGACTCAAATTTGCTTCTTGAATAAATTTGAGTAAAAACATGAGTTGATTTAAAGAGAAGTATTAATATAGTAATAGCACAGAGAGAAAGGTGAGGCAGAAAGGAAATACTATTTTGAAGGAGTAGACAAATAAATGACCTTTAGGAAACACTGGTAGGTTCTTTCCAGAACCTGGACTAGGAGTCAGGGTTCTCAGTTCTGGCAGGTCTCCCCATGTCACTAGTCTATAACAGTTGTGGTTTCCACTGAATAATCTTTACATTTTTTCCAGGTCTGAAATTCTATGTTTCCACATTTTGAAAATATAGTCCCTTCCCCAGGAGACTAATTATACCTGTTTACTCACCAGGGGTCATGGCACCAGCCTATCTCCCATTGGATGCTGGGGGCTTGTGGGTGGCTCCCTGGACAAACCCACCAGTCTTCAGGTAGGAAATTTCAGGGCAAAAACATTTTAAGGACTATGAGTCCTGCAGGCTAAAACATCAAAATCTTTCAAGGGGAAAAACCCAAAACAGAATGAACAAACAAAACACAAAGCACACGGAAACCAGAATAAACTAAGTAGTCTTATAACTACCAACTGAATTTCCCCCACTTTCAAATGTTTTGGGGGGAACAGATGAAGCCTTTTTCAAATGTGACTGTTGCCACTACATCTGTGGTTCATTGGACCAACCTGGAAAAGTTCGTCTTCAATCTTTTCCTAACCTCCTCCCAAAATTAGTGCCACTCTGTACTCCCCCCTTTATTTTTACTCAGGCTTTAAATGAATATTAAGGGCACCCCTGATGTGATCAATATCTCAACAATGGGGAAAGATAATGTAATGGTTTGTGGGTGTAAGTTGGGTAGTTCAAAAGTTTGCCTTCAAATCTTTTTTATTTCATTTTTTTTACATTTGTGAGCTTGGGCGGGCTGCTAACTCGCTAGTCTCAATTTCCTCATCATTAAAATATGGATCATGACAGGATTAATTGAGTTAACCCACATAAAGCCCCTGTATGAGGTGAGCATTCAGTGAAGGTTAGCTGTTATTCATATGGTAGGAATTGGGAGAAAATAAAAGAAAATGGATCAGAAGGGAAGGATATGGAAGGTGTTGTGAAAGTGGGGCTTGGATCCTAAGGGTTGCGTGTGACCAGAGAGAAAGGTGGAGTTCCTTCTAATTAGGGACATACATGCATGTGAACGTCTCATCCTGTCCCATGCAAACTTCTGTGGCTCCTGGGTGTGCTGAGCGGCAGCAAAAGTCAAATATAACGTGGGGATGAAGTCCAAAGCAGGAGAGAGAGCCATGCTGTCTCCAGAAATCCACACAGTGGGTCTCAGCTTGGCATTCACACCAGAGAGATCACTCAGTGTCAAGTTTTTGGGCATAGAGAGTACTTGGTGACATCATGGAGCTCACAGCCAAATGCCCAGCTACAAGTGTCTCGGGCTGTTCTCAATACAGCATCCCCTGGGCAGCCTCCAGCACTGGGGTGTTGGCTAATGCCTCCTAGAACTGGGATGACTCAACAAACAAGGGGTAGTTGCTTCCAGAAAGCCAGCAGGGCTTTGTCAGCACATTGCACAGGGTTCTGACACATACTTTTTTGTTGTTTTTTAGATGCCTGCCAGTTATGCACAAATAGTTCAGGCATGCAGTAAGTGAAACAGATTCTCCTTATCCCGTTGCTGTGTGCAAAAGTACTGTACCTTGACTTTGACAGAGAAGCCAAACTTTCCTCTCCAGGGTGTGCCCGAGTTTTAAAGTGTGAATTGAGCCTGCTTGAGTTCTTACAATGTCTTGTTTGAGTGGTAAAGTCTGCTGACTATGCAATATGGCTAAATCTAAAGAGGAAAATGGGAAAATGGGGGCGGGGCGTGTTCATATACAGAGAAGAGAAATTTCAAGTCAGCCAGTGTAGATGCTGCCAACTCTTGGGTGACCGAGAGGGGGAAGAAAGCTGGCTGTTCAAACTTGCTACCCCTCCCTCTTGCGGCATCCTTTTTCTTTTTCTTCCTCCCCCCCCCCCCCCCCCCCCAACTACTCAGTACCAGGAAAGAAGGAGGAGGAAGGGAACAAATGCATAAACCTCTGATCTTCATCACATTTGGTATTTCTAAAGTCACCTTTTAGTCTTGGAATCTGACTGTGTGAATCTCCCAAATAGTAGGGAAATAATTATTCTGACTTCCTAAGTGGGATGTTAAACACCAATAATGATGGCTTTTATGTTGTTAAAATGTATGGAAAGCCATCACCTTACAAAGCCATGAGCCACACCTCCCTCTGCTGCATTCTTTCCCGACCACCAGGATACACTCTTTGCTTGCCTGGTACCAGCCCCAGCCACTTTCTCTCCCACGGTCGCCCAAGATGAATCCAATAAGAGCCTCCTTCTGTGTAGCCAAACAAACCTGGACTCCTGATGCGGGGGAAGGATGCGGAGCCCTGACCCCAGCCAATAATAACAATGTTATAACATGTTCTAGATTTGCCTCGTAGGCGCTCGGCTTGCTTCCCCACCTGCCTTTAATTTTTGCTCTTACCACAAGCCAGGAGAGATATGCATCGAAGACTTATCAGATGAGTGTGCTCAGTAGAACTGAAATGGCCAGTCTATCTAATTTAGCAAATTCTAAATAGCTACCTTCAACTAAGTTCAAAGAATAGCATTGTTCTTATGTTCCTTCTTTAACAAACAAACAAAAAAAGAAAGAAAGAAAAAAGAGAAATAAAATAAAAGCTCCTTTGGCTAACTGAATCAAGACAAGCCACTAAGAGAATGTTGCAAGGTATATAAGAAAATAGAAAACACAAAAATTGAAAGTTGACAGAACATTTTCAAGTAGTAATTTAAGTTTTCACAAAGGCCTGGGGGGTTTGGTCCATAGTCTGATGTCACTGAAATATCCTCGATTTAAACATAAGTACTTTAATAACTAGTTAGGGAAAGAAAAACTTTCTTTCCCAGGCAAGCAGCAATAGAAGCCCGTCTGTTAGATTCCTTTGATTACAATAGTTCTTTGTTAACAGCTTGTAACTTTGCCCCGGACTGGTGATAAGCTCTTAAAATGACAAGACCTGTCCTTCCCATAATGAGAAGCATTCACCTTGAAGGTGGATTGAAAAGAAAATAAATGTCTAGCATTTAAAATTTACTCTTATTTGTCTTTAGGTGTCTCTTTGCCTGAGAAGTCTGACAAAATCAACATTAGTGTGGAAATAATGTACAGCCAAAGCACACGGAGTGGAAAAGATCATTCGCACTGTTGCCTGGAAACCCTCTCAGATTCGAAAGGAGCCTCAGCTTTAGGTGTGTCGCTGCCGCTCAAAGCAGAAGTTGGGCAACTATTGGATTCATTTGATTAAGTGAGTTATTTAGAGAAAAATATCTACTTTGGAAGGTCTCGATTATCCGGCCTGATTTTACAATGAGCAGTAAACAAGTCACCAATCAGAAATTCACTTGGAGGGCAGCTAAGAGGCTTTGAGTCTCACCTAGGAGTCACTTCATCAGTGAGTAGATGAATTATTTTGCAATACTATTATTATTGTCATTATTTTGTAATACTATTATTTTGTAATACCATTATTTTGTGGTGCTATTTCCAGCTACAGAAATTCTAGGGTTTAAAATTGAGAAGGAACTTGGGAGAGAGTTCTGTTTCTTCCCACGTTATAGTCAAACACATAGAGACTCAAGGTCACACACTTAGCTGTTCAGGATTAGAATCCAGAGCTACTAACTCCTAGGCCAGTGGACTGTCTCCTCCTATTGCCTTATTTGAGGAGGAAAGGAACGGAAAAGTACCATAACTTGACTTTGTGCATTCTACTCTTCCTCTTCTGGGTACCCTCCTATCTGTGTGTCCTTCCAATTCATTGACTATATTGGTCAAGAGGAAAAGAGCACAGATGAAAGAACACAGAATGAATTGACACAGAAAGAGATGGATTTAGAAAGGTTTAGACACAAAAGCTAGAGAAGGAGCTCAGGGAAATGGCCAAGTCAGATGGGTGGGTTCCACTCTACCTAAGCCAGGGAAGGAGGAGCCCAGCTTCCCCTCCCCCACCCCCTACCTGCACACCAGCACTGCTTGCTAAGCATTTCTTCCACACTTCATCTCCATTTCCCCTTACAGTGGATGTGTTTTCATTCCTGTTATGCCTGAGAAAGTTCCAAAAATACACAGAGAAAGTCTGGTTATATGGTATTTAGAATTGGCCCCAGAACAGAAACTACTCTGAAAAGGGGCTTGTTTTCAGTGTCTGTTTGTTTGCCAGGATCCAGCATCATGGTGTTGGGTGGGTGTTGGAAATAAGCACTTGTATATTTGTGCTTTGTTCTAGCCACTCTGAAGCATTTGAGTTTTTCTCAGTGCCCAGACCCGTGTTAATGATCAAAACTAGTTAGGAGCTCAGGACTTTTAATTGAATCCTGGCTGGACCTGTACTTAACCATGGGCACATTTCTTATTCAGTGTAGACCCCAGTTTTCTCACCTGCAATGGGAATAATAACATATACCTCCCAGGGTTAATGAGAACTGAAGAAAATAATATTACTAAAGGGACAACCATAGGGTGTGACATGGAGACAAAGCTCAGGAAGGGGTGATTGGCACCATCATTATCATCATTGAGTTGTAACCATGCACCAGGGCTTGACATGTATCTGTGCTTAACAAAATGTTAACCAGAATCAGAGGTTTTCATAGAATGATCTAGAATGTTCTCTCCATTTTGTTGAGGGTATAGCTCTAAGTATTGGGTGAAGTTTAATTTCCCTTATATGCGTATTGTTGAAGATTTGAGCAGAAACAGAGTTAGGGGCATGCCAGGGCTGTACCTGCTGGCTATGAATCTGAGAGGCAGGGTAGTAGGGATGGGAAGAGAGGTGTCAGTTACTCGGTTCATGTTGAGGCTCTAAGATAGATTCTGGGTAAATCCAGAGCCTAGAGGTCTACATGGAATCTGCTGTGATTGGAAAGGGTGCCCTTTTCTCCTGTGATAGGAACACTCCAAGTGCAAAATGACTTCTGTCTGGGGAATCTTTAAAGGTGTGTTCCCTGACTCCCATCTAATACGATGCATGCAGAGAATGTAATTTCCCAAGTGGTGCCATGAGGCATTTCTGGGAATGTCTACTTCACTATGCCTAGTAAGACCTGGGATTAAACCCTGTTTTGGGTTCAAATCCTAGTGCTACCACTAACTAGTTGTGGACCTTGTCCACAAGTTAAGCTCTTTGAGCTTAATTAGGAGTTGATTTATCAAGTTACTTGCCCATATGAGGGCTGGCTGAAGAGGTGAGTGGAGAAGCATAATCAGGTAGGTATCGATAGTATTGATGTTGGCATTGGGCAGGCAAGGGATCCAAAGACAGGAGAGGGACACAGCCAGGAGATATGGCATAACCAGAGTTCCTAGAACCTCCAATTTTGCAAGAAAGCCAGAGCCAGGCAGACTAGTCTTTCAAAAAAGTGACAGTTGGGACTCACATACAGGTTGGACTATGTGTTTGTGTCTGTCAGTCATCATGACATGGGACAAATTCCTTGACTTCTCTGATCCTCAATTTTCTGTGTGTAAAATGGAGACAATGACTACTTCCCTGCTTACTCTGTGGTGTGTCCTGAGACTCAAGATCATTTGCATAATAGTGCTTTGTAAAGTTGATATGCAATTAAAACTTCCATAATTTTCTTAACTAAAGGAGATGATTGAGTAATGCCTATCTCACTTTCTTCTACCACCCTTTCCAATATTCTCTCTTCCATTCTCCTTATCTCCACTGCTTGAGGAGGGGTATTGTGCTCCTTAATTTGTATAAGAGAACCGGTTGAAATGATGTAATATTTAGGACTCATCAGCATGCAAGGGACAAGTGGTTCCTGTTTTAATTACATTAAACAAAAGGTAAATAAATGATCGAATTGAGTTTGACATTTGCAGTCAGAAGAAGGCTTTGCTTTTTCCTAATAACCTTAAAACAAAAGACTTGAAAAATTAGCTGATTTCATGGGTGAAAGGACAGATTTGTGGTTAGGGAGGGGGTTGATGGTGGAGACTTTGAGTTGAAAAATCAAGCAGAGAGATTAAAGTCTGGAAAATGCCTACAGAACCTATTCACTTCTACAAAGGAAATTTCCATATCAGAATAGCTCACTTTGCCATATGCACTATAGCTCTGCCTGAGCTGGTTTTAACTTTTATTAGGTTATTCCATCTGGCTCCTGGTCAGCATTAGAAAGTATTTTATGTGAGGAACCTGTGCAGTCTGAGGTTTTAGTTCACAGAGAATTTTGATATTTCCACTTATCTTTATTGGGCTGCTTGTAAAGAGATTGAAGGTCTTTACCCAAACACTGTCTCTAAGTCCATTTAGAAAAAAAGATGATGGGTAAGTGATTAAGCTTAATGGAGAAAATATAGGACCCATTAATGGTCAGAAGGAAGGCATCAGGGCTGCTTGTCCGAGCTACTTAATAAGTGTGGGGTCTGCATGTGTGCACGCATGGGTGTGTTGGTGCACACGCATGCACCACATCCACTTGGGTAGAATTGCGATGAAAGCTAAGATAGTATTTCCTGTCATTCCTCCTCCTGCTTTTTTGGTGTTTGTTCTCACTGTTTATCCCTCTTGGTCCAATACTCTATTCCTCTCCCTTTCCGCTTTAACCTTTCTCTTCAAAGTCTGCTGTAGGCTCTCTGCTTTCCTACATACCCAGGGTAATTGATCATTAACAGCTTAGAGTGGTATTAGTGGGGTTGTAGGAGGCATTTGCTATTTCAAGTTTTTGCTTCAAAGAAACTCCTGGGCTAAAGAGGATGGAAATGTTGACCAGGATATTGGGCAGGGTCTAGTGTTTGGAAAAGTCACTTCACCAAAGGACCAGATGTTTCACCTGGAAGAGAGTTTGAGAAGGAAGTGAGAGCTGTCCTGGAAAGCAGTTGCAGCAACAGGGGGACCGGTGCTGGTTTAGGGCCTTTGCAGGGCCAGGGGTCAGAGAGAATCTCATCTCAGCTCCTGGGTTCTCAGGGGAGGGATGCGGCATGTGACAGCGTATGTTGAGCTCTGAGGCTCTGGCAGGGCTGAGGGCATTGCAGTGAGCAGGAGGCAGGGAGGGGACATACCAAGACCCTCCAAACTGCAAGAACTATGATTCAGCCAGACTGGGCTCTGGGGGGAAGTTAGCCCTGCAGTCACAGTCACCAGAAAATGCGATTTTCCTGCTGCTGTGTCGTGGTGTGAAAGCAATATCAAGCTTTTTAAGAAATTAAGCCTGTGCCCCCTTTTCCTGCCAAATGTTAGTTTTTGCTTCTTCCTCAGGGTTTTTATTTTATTTTGTATTTTTCAAGGGTGCTTGCGTAGTTTGACTTTGCTAATTTCAACTTCCACAATTTCCTGGAGACTGAATAAATTCCTGCCTTGCTGTTTTCAAGTGCAAGGTCATTCAGATGACACGCGATACAGTGGAAAAATGGCATCATTCTCGTTTTCAATCAACATCTCTGATTAGTATTCATTTGAGATATTAACAGCACCGAGAGCAAACACCAGGGTTTTATCCCTCCATCTAAATGGGCATTTGCTCAAGGTACGTTCCTTCTGTTTTGTCATGATTCATAAATCACCTGACTGTAAAAATCAAAGGCTGAGCATATTTGGTTACCCATGGCAATGATGGACTTTCTATCAATGACATTTGCCTTCCTGCCCTGGGTTCTTCTTAAGTACTGGAGCCTTTCTTCCCTCCACCTTTGACCTGATTTCCTGTCCCAGCATAAACGTCTCCTCTCTTTCTTTCTGACAGATGCCTGTAGAAGAGCAATGAAACATTACGAGATGTGGGTTTGTTTGTGTTTGTTTGGTTTCTCTGCAAAGTGGTCTGGCTGGATGTAATCAATGCTGCTTAGTTCAATGGGCTTCGAGCGATGATGTGCAGATGCCAAAACATGACGTGTGTGGGCACAAGGTAGTTTAATTCTAGTCTTATTTGCACCGCTGACTTGCTGTTAGTAGGGCCTTCTCTCCAAGAAGCCAGCTCACAGAGAGAACCAGCCCCTGCTCAGCCTACTGCCCATGTGAATGTACACTCTAACCAATGAACACAGTCACTAGGGCAGTGATGGTGAACCTTTTGAGCTCGGCTTGTCAGCATTTTGAAAAACCCTAACTTAACTCTGGTGCCGTGTCACATATAGAAATTTTTTAATATTTGCAACCATAGTAAAACAAAGATTTATATTTTTGATATTTATTTTATATATTTAAATGCCATTTAACAAACAAAAATCAACCAAAAAAAATGAGCTCGCGTGTCAGAGGTGACATAGGTTCGCCGTCACTGCACTAGGGGGATGAGGGCATGTGCCAGGAGAGTGGGGGAGATCAATGGGGGAAAAAGGAGACACGTGGACTATTATTTGTAATACTTTAAACAATGAAAAAAAATAAAATAAAAAGGATTAGCTATCGGTTCCAAGGAGGAGCATTTAAGAACTGAGCTAAATTGTAGCCTTTCTGCCCTTTATTTGTTTTTTATTTTCTTAAATGACAGTTATGAGTCTGTCCCTCATTCACACCATTGAACGTTGAGAGTTTAGAAGGTTGGGTCATTTAAGGAGATCATTTCACGGGGTCTTAGAGTTGGGAGCTTGGACTGAAGCACATCCTGTAAATACCCTGTGAACATTCCCATTATGGAGTCTGATGGGTGGGAGGTTGACAGGTTACTCCCTCAGTGACGGCCTGGCATTAGGAGCAGTTACTCCAGAAAAGAGTCTTCCCTTGTCTTCAGATGAACCACAATGGAAACAAATCTGATGGGACTGTTTGTATTCACACATTTAAAAGTTGTGCTATCATTTACATAATATAAAACTCACTATTTTAACCATTTTTTAAGTACACAGTCTGTGGCATTAAGTATATTCTCATTGTTTGGTGACCATCACCATCTTCTGTCTCTAGAACATTTTCATCTTCCCAAACAAAACCTCTGTACCCATTAAACGTTAACTCCCCATTTGCTCCTCCCTGCAGCCCTGGTGATCACTGTTTGGCCTCTATGAATTTGACTGTTCTAGGAACCTCATATAGTCAGGAGACCATGAACGCTTTCCTCTCACCCCCACATGATCACCACCTCTGTCCATTGTCCTTAGTGTGATGATCCTCCCAGTTTCCTTTCTACGTGTTCACGTGTTTACACACCTTTTATAGACATGTTTCTTTTAAAAAATGTCAAGGAATACACAGTATTCTAACTGTCCTGCAATTCGCTCCTTTTCATGTACCAATATGTCTTGGAAATCACTTGTGGTTTAATTCTTTTTTTTTTTTTTAAATTGACTTCGTAGTGTACCATAAAGTGTATATGTTAGAATTTATACAAACTGCTCCCCAACTGGTGGGCATTTAAGTTGTTTCAGGTTTTTCACTCTCATCCATGAGAAGTTGTGATAGAGATCTTTTAACATCCTCCTTCTGTGCATATGAGCAAGGATTTTTAAATTTTTATTTATTTATTTTTAAATATATTTTTATTGAGTTCAGAGAGGAAGGGAGAGAGAGATAGAAACACCAATAATGAGAAAGAATCATTGATCAGCTGCCTCCTGCATGCTCCTTACCGGGGATCGAGCCCACAACCTGGGCATATGCTCTCGACTGGAAGTGAACCTGGGATCCTTCAGTCTGCAGGCCGACACTCTGTCAACTGAGCCAAACCAGCTAGGGCAGCAAGGATTTTTTTTAAGCATAATTCCTGAAAGTGGAATTGCTCAGTCAAAATGCATGTCCACTTAAAATTTTGAAAACAATTTTGATTCTTTTCAAAAAAGGCATCACTAAGATACACATTCCCCAAATGAATGATGATGTTACATTTTGGCATCTATTCCAGCATTTGATATTATTCGTCTTTTAAACTTCTGCCAAAAACATCGTAAAATTTGCTATTTACACTTATCTACTATGGTAATAGGAGGGAGCAGAGGGTCCCAGGGGAACAGGGGAGGAAGGTGAGAGGAATTGTTCTGGAATGTGCAGGGGCTGGATTCAGTCCACCAAGAACAGCTGCTCCCAAAGACACTTGGCTGGCTCACTTCTGCTGCATTCACAAGCCATGGGGCCTTCTGCTGAGTGACCCAAGGCTGTCTACCCACCACGAGTTGGCTACAGTTGCCTCTATCCACAGCAGAGGCCAGCACATTCTTTGTTTCAGAAGCATGAATGGTTTTAGCTGTCCTGAGGCTTATCTTGAAGCTGCTTCACCCAGCGCTCCGCCTCTGCCTGGAGTGTTCTTTCTCCAACTCATCTGTCCAACCTGTTCACCTTTAAGTCAATTGAATGTCACTTCCTCAGAAAGAACCCCCTGGAGGTCTCACTGGTCCAGTACTTGTCCTTCAATGCACTTGTAACATTTGTAGTTGAATGTTTGTGTGATATTGTCACTGAGAGTTGATAAAGTCTGTCTCTCCCTCTAGCTTAAGATCAATGAATGTTGGAAACCTGTATATTATAGTCAGCAGTGTATCCTTGTGGCTGTCTCAGAGGAGGCACTCAATATTTGTTGGATGAATTAAGGTACTGACAATGTAGAGCATTAACAATTTATAAATTTACAAATAAGAAAATTAAGGTCTGGAGAGGTTCAGACTCACACATAATGAATGATTCCTGTATGCCCGGCAGGGGTTCAGGCCTCTGCCTTCTGCTCAGAATAATGTCTGGTGCTGTTCAAGTCATTTTACCTTAAAGCAACCCTATGATGTAGTTGTTATCTTTACCCCCATTTTACAGATGGAAACATCAAAACATAGCTCTTCATAGGAGTAAAATGAGGACGATCTACTGTACTGTAGCTAAGGTTGGCCCCTGACGACCTTGCAAGGAAGGGAAGGCCAGTTACACTTCTCCCTTCTCTTGGAAGAGTTTCCACACCCTGAACTTTCTTGCTCTGGTCTACTTCCTTAAGGACTGGTAGGTGATCAGTTAACTGCTCTCAAACAAACCAAATGAGCCAAGGTATTAATTGTCTAATTATTCTACCAGGCTCCTATGCATTTTAAACGAGGATTCCTAGGGTAGCAACTTAACCAAATTGAAGAGCTCTCCTGTGGTGGGGATTCCAGGGTCTGTTGCAGGCTGGGAAAGACCTTACCCTTCTGGACACGCATCAGAGACGGTTCAGTCCCCAGCTCTCTTAGGTGACGTTTCGCCTTGCAAGCAGCTCTATTTGTATCACTCCTTGTCTGAACTGAACATGCTTAAGGGGAAATTGCTTCATGGAGACGGATGGAAGACCTTAAGATTTCTGTTTTCTCTCTCCTGAGCTCCGGAAGGCATTTAAGAATCACATTTCCAGTCTCAAAATAGAGGCAAAACCTACTTTAATTCATTTAACTTACCTCTTTATATCCCAGAGTTTCCACAAAGGGAATCAGCCAGAACCCATTTCTTGACGGCTTTGAGGCAGCATGGGATAATGCAAAGAGCATGGGCTGTGAGCGCCAACGGGTGGGAGTGTGAACCTCGGCTTTGCTGCCTTTTAATTATTTAAGCTTTTTAAGCTGAAATGCTCCCTTTTGTAAAATGGGAGTGATGATACCTACTCCATGATAATTGGGAGGATTAGAATAATATTTGTCAAGCACCTATCAGCGAACCTGGCAGATGTCAGGCAAACATCACATGGTAGCTACAATTTTCAGATTTAAAGGAATTTACAAAGTCAAGTTTTGGGGTCAGTAAATGTCTTAACCTCCACCTTTTTTAAATGTATTAGGTGTTGCAGGACTTTTAGAAGCACTGGTATGTGTAATATGACAAATGTACTTTATTCTACTTCCTCTTAATTTAGTTTATATTACAATGTTATGAAAATATGTGTGACTCTTTAATAGTCACATTAGTCCTGGGAATGATTTTTAAAATTAGTATGTATCTTTCAATTATTTATATATCCTAAAATCCTTACCTGTCTTTTCTCTCTTTAGCTACCCATGAAACCATAAAAGATTTAGTGAGAGATGTTTTCCTGGGACCATAATCAGAATATATTTCTCAAAGCATGACAATTGCCTTTTCAACTTTTTTTTTTTTTTTTCAAAAGATTTTTTTTTTTTTAATATATTTTATTGATTTTTTACAGAGAGGAAGGGAGAGAGATGGAGAGTTAGAAACATCGATGGGAGAGAAACATCGATCAGCTGCCTCCTGCACATCTCCTACTGGGGATGTGCCCACAACCCAGGTACATGCCCTTGACCGGAATCGAACCTGGGACCTTTCAGTCCGCAGGCCGATGCTCTATCCACTGAGCCAAACCAGTTTTGGCAGTCTTTTCAACTTTTAATGCTGTAGAAGGATTTTTATTTCTAACATTAAGATGATCAAATCATATATGTGTAATGAATATAAATAACAATGCTAAATAAATACCACATGGTTTATAAAATCTCAGTGGTTGTTTATAGCCAGGCCAAAGTGGAATGTAGATTGAATATAATGGGAACAGAAACTATGATTCACTAAGAGAACTCAACCTGCAGACAAATTGGTATGACACCAACCTATCTTATTTATCTTTGTGTTCTCAGGATCTAGCGCACACTAGGTGCTGAATAAGTGTTTATTGCATGAATAAACATTTATGTACATGAATAGATAGGAATCATGTCCATAACTGCAAGTCACATAACTGGTGTGGTTACCATGAATCTTAAGGCCTTTGCTAGACTTCATTCATTCTGTAAACTTTTATTTAGTATCTACTTAATTCTAAGCAGTAGGCTTGGGATAAACTGATGAGCAAAAACCAATTCTTCCTGACCTGAAAGTGTCCTGTAGGAAGACAACAGACCCTGGTGGGCATGTGACCCTCACTCTGAAGGGGGTGTGGGCAGCCTGAAAACAGCCATCAGCCCCTCACCCAGGCTGGCCAGGC
Organism: Myotis myotis; assembly: GCF_014108235.1. Taxonomy (NCBI): domain Eukaryota; kingdom Metazoa; phylum Chordata; class Mammalia; order Chiroptera; family Vespertilionidae; genus Myotis; species Myotis myotis. Next base: position 23,261,592 of record NW_023416390.1, read on the forward strand.
ACTCCAGAGGGACCCCCACCAGGTGAGGGATACTGATCCGGGACACCCTTGAGGGCAAACCAGCTGGCCCCCACCCGTGCACCAGGCCTCTATCCTATATAGTAAAAGGGTAATATGCAAACTGACCCTAACAGCAGAAAGACTGGGAATGACTGGTCACTATGACACACACTGACCACCAGGGGGAAGACGCTCAATGCAGGAGCTTCCCTCTGGTGGTCAGTGTGCTCCCACATGGGGAAACTCTGCTCAGCCACAAGCCAGGCTGATGGCTGCCAGTACAGCGGTGGTGGTGGGAGCCTCTCCTGTCTCCTCAGCAGTGCTAAGGATGTCCGACTGCAGCTTAGGTCTGCTCCCCACTGGCAAGTGGACATCCCCCAAGGGCTGCCAGGCTGCCAGAGGGATGTCTGATTGCCAGCTTAGGCCCAATCCCCCGGGGATCAGGCCTAAGCCAGAAGGTGGTCATCCTCCGAGGGGTCCCAGACCTGGAGAGGGCACAGGCCAGGCTGAGGGACCCCCTCCCCCACCGAGTGCACAAATTTTTGTGCACCAGGCCTCTAGTGTGTGTGTGTGTGTTTTAGCTTCCTATTTTAGCTTCCTCCTAAGCAATCTTATCTTTGAAATCACAGTTATTGTTGTGGATTTAATGGTGTCCCTCCAACATCCACATATTAAATTTCCAGCCCTCACTATCTCAGGGCTTATTTGGAAATAGATGTTTTGTGGATGTAATTAGTTAAGATGAGGCCATGCTGGAGTAGGGTGGGCCTCTAATCCATTATGACTGCTGTCTTTATAAGAAGATGGCCATGTGAAGACAGAGACAGTGGAGGAATAGCATGTTATGACAAGGAATGCCAGAGATTGCCAGCAAATGTCAGGATTTAGGAGGAAGTAGTCTTCTCCTGCAGGTTTCAGAGGGAGCCTGGCCCTGCTGAAACCTTAATGTCAAACTTCTAGCATCCAGAACTGTGAGACAATACATTTTTCGTTGTTTGAAGCTAACCTGTTTGTGGTATTTTGCTATGGCTGGGAAACTAATACTGTTATTTAAAAAAAAAAATACTAGCTTAAACCATATGAAATGATCACCTTTGTATCTTTAAGATTCAAAATAGTCAAATAACAGCAATTTCACATTAAAATGAATACCTGCCTATTGCAAGAAGTGTGGACTACCTAAAATTATCTTGTATACTATCCTTGGTAAATTGCTACACTTTTGAAGTCATTAGTGTAAAATATTCTTTTCCAAAATAAGGCACTTAGATTTACTGGGAAGTTCAGGCTCTGGGTAATGTTTCTCCCCATAATGTTTTTTGCTCCTTGCTTTATATACTTGAGGAAGTATTAGAATAAAAAGCTGTATAATTGATTTGAAAATGCTCTAAACCTGACTGAAAAGTTTCTTAGTATCAAGCTTGATTTTTTTTTTAAAAACAGGAATTTGACTCTGGCCTTGGGATATTAAAAAAGTCAAGAAGTGCATTTTCTAGAACAAAATGTGTTATTTGGCTTCTAAATAAGATGTGTGAATTGAATCAAGCTTTCATCATTAAGACAGTCCACAGTAACTTGCAACAAACTGCTCATTAAAATTAAATTGCAATTATTTTTGCATGGAAATAATAATAATAAAAAAGTAATGAAATCTAAAATTTCTGAATCTTGCAACTACTAGCTAATTAAGAGACTGTCATGATTATTTTGAGCAACTGATCGTTTCCATCAATCAACCAAGCAACCCTGATAAGCCAGTCATTTTTTAATCGATGTTGAGCCACTGAAAAGTTGCCATAGATACCAAATTCTACAGCCATCACAACAGCAAGTCAGGTTAGAATTGGAAGTGACAGGTGTATTCATCACATAGTTAACAAGCCTTTGAAGGGAAAGAGAGAGTTTGTCAGAGTCCTTAGGCTGGGTATAAAAGATTGCAAAGAACACTCAAATTCCCAAAGAGCACTTCAAAAGCAGGGGGAAGGATCCGTTTTTCATTAGAAATGCAGGAAGATGTTTGCTTGAAATTCAAGCTTTAAGTAACAAGTTCCTTGAAGTTCTGCTTGGCTGTCATTTAGCAGGGGTCACCAGTAAGTTATCTTAAGAGCAGAGAGTTTCCGTTTTAAAACCCCCCTCCCCCTTTCCGCATCAGAAGTAATAAGGATGGTGGGAAGCATGGGGCAATGATTACTGTAAAAAGCAGTCCTGATTGCACTGTTTATAAATGTGGAAATTGGAAGGTTTATACATTTACTTATGTGTGTATACTCATTGACCAGTTGTCAATACTGTCAGAATAAAAGAGTAGAACCAAGAAATATGTTTTGAAAGTCATTGCACATAACCAGTATCTATCAGTAAAAGTATTGGATGTTCAGAACTTTTGAGACTAGGTGATAAGACCAGAGGGTTTCAAGTAAAAGAAAACAAACAAACCCAAAACCCAAAATGAATATATTTCAAAGGTATATCACACACCTCCCAGTTTCTTGTTTTACCTCTTTTTTTTTTTTTAAAATATATTTTATTGATTTTTTACAGAGAGGAAGGGAGAGAGATAGAGAGTTAGAAACATCGATGAGAGAGAAACATCGATCAGCTGCCTCCTGCACATCTCCTACTGGGGATCTGCCCGCAACCCAGGTACATGCCCTTGACCGGAATCGAACCCGGGACCTTTCAGTCCGCAGGCCGACGCTCCATCCACTGAGCCAAACCGGTTTCGGCTCTCGTTTTACCTCTTGATGAGCTGGTCCTCTCACCCACATTAGTAGGTAGACTGTGTGGAAACACAGTCACATCCTCAAGCCCCAGGCATGAGCACTGGAAAGGGAGTCAGGATAAAAGGAGAACAAAGTCTGACCCCGGCTCTGCCATTTACTCTGTGTGATACAAGGCTCCCCAGGACTGTACAGCCCAGGAGGGAGGAGGGTCTGCCTGCATTGCTAGAAGTTTCACCTGGCTCTAAGGTTCTTGGAGTCTCAGGGGTTACTTGTGTCTGTACCGTGCAGCCAGCTGTGGCTAATGGGGACTTGTGTCTGACTTGTCCACCCTGGCTAATTGTCAGCTGTCCTCTGCTTCTGGTGTGTGTCACAGGAGTCTGGGGCACCACTTTGGTATTATGCTCCTAAATTGCTAGCTTTGGGAGTCATATAAACTAGCAGGTGAGATAGTTTGATAAGTAAAGGAAAGGATGTGTGTGGAAGCTCCTAAAAGCTCAGAACCAAGGGAGGGAATTGTGTGAACCACACAGGAGAGATGCAGTTCGTTCCCTGGACTGTTCTCTCTGGGCAGCAGGGGATTTCAAAGTCCAGTTAGTCCAACTGTTTTCATCTCTCTCTCCTTTATAGGACCTGAAGGGGGAGCTTTATCACAACAACCTAAAGGTCAGTGAAGAAAAACTGAATCCCCATCAGGGAATAAACAGTTTATGAAACAGTTCATTGATATGTATATTTATTTATATACTAAACATGTATATCCATATCAATAAAAATAACCCACTGTGGCTCTAGTAGCAGGTACCTTTAATTTCTCCTGTTCTTTTTTTTCCTGTATCTTAATCAATGGCTGATTGTAATTGTCTTTTGGTGGCTTCTTGCTCGTTTGCTTACTTGAATGTATGCAGTTCCTTCTATTCTATGTTGTTTCTCTGCTTAGAATGCCCTTCCCCTCCTTGTCTACTTGGACAATTCCTTCCCCATTTTTCAGGATTTAGATCAAGAGTTCTCTCCTCTCTGATTGCTCTCTTCCCACTCCTGAGAGCCATCTGTCCCTCTTCTGTAATGTGATATTACATTGTTTTATAATTATTTATTTACATGTTTCTCTCACTGGATGCCCAGCTCCTTGTGGTCAGGGACTCTGTCTTATTTATTTGTATCTCTAGGACGTGGCACAACAAAGTGGTCCACTACTATTTATCGATAAAATAGTTTACGTATAACCATGAGGCTGAGGTAGGAAATTAGGCCTGGAAATAGGGTTCCCCACACTCATCTCAGGAATAAAGACGCGAGGTGAGCTCTGGGATAAAGAGTATGGTGATGGCTCAGGATGGGCTGGGCTCTGACTGGTCAGGCATATGTTTATTAATTCTTATTGGGTGAACCATAGGGTTTGTGTAGGGTAGTTAAGAGAAAAAAGCCTGGAAAATCAGGCTAAGGTTTTAAATGCCAGATTAGCACTTTTACTACTCTCTCTGCAATAGGGAATGTTATTTGAACTTGGAAGTTACATAATTCAGAAGGCACTTGGAAATGCCACCGTCCAAAAGGTGCTTTGGAACACTAATTGGCCTGTTGTGGTTGGGCTGATGTGGAGAGAGTACAGCCAGAGAGACCACTCTAAGAACAACTGGAATAGGCTGGGTACAAGCTGGTAGGAGAGTGTAGAAGTGTCAGGTGGAATGGAAGACAAGACCCCACAAAGCTTGTCCTGGCTATTAGGCTATATTTAATATTGAATCTGTGAAATGTTTGACATGCTTTGAAATATTTTATCAGTGGCCCCTGTACTTGGTTGGGCTGCTGTAGAGCTCCACTGGGGTGAATCTGTGATTGCTGGCTCACTGGGCAAGTCAGGAGTGAGGAGCATTGAACTAAAGCTTGCATCAGAAACTATAATGACCCACCTCGGGATGGGTGACCTGTCCCCCTGCATTGAGTCTGTTTTTTCTATTGTGGCTAATAAGAATTTCATGGGTATCGCTGACCCTCTGAGAGAGTCCATGCCTGACCTCATATTATTAGTTGTGATACCTGTTACATCCCCCATACCCCTTTCCAACACATCATTAGCACCCATTTTTTATGGTCTATCACTCCCTTCTTGCTCCTCTGTCCTGAGAATCCTCTACTCCCCACCACCTTGAGTCTCTAGTGGTAGAGATAAGACAGATACAAAGATCTTTATGCCCTCTACTACTCTCCAAAATATCTATTTGCTTCTCACTTTTCCATTCTTGGTTCCTGGCTGCCAGTTGAATATCTGTTTAAGAAAAATTCCCCAGACAGTTCCAAGCAGAAAGTGAAAAGGAATATGGATCCACATATGCTAGAGCTAAGATGCAATCTTTGTGGACATGTCTCAGAAGAAGTCTAACTCCTATGTATACCAGTCTGGCACCTTTCACAGTCCCTCCTTCCCACCCCGCCTCCCCCCTGCCAATTCCCCACCTGATAGATAAGCATCCAGGAATGGTTAATCTCATTAGCTCAGAGAAGAACTCCAGTTCTGACCTCCCATCCTCTGCTCCAAACCCAGATCCATCCTGCCAACTTGTGCCTGGAATTAATTCCTTTCCCAGTCCAGCCTCTCTTAATGGTGACTCATTCAGTGAGTGATACTCTCACTGGCAGAAATTCAGTTTGGAGCCTCACTCCATAGCTACTTGGTTAGAAACTCTGGGGTGAGATCTAGCAATCATGGTCTCCTCCAGGTGGTCCTGATGCAAGGTCACGTTTGAGAACCCACGGTTGAGGGACTAGAGCAGTGATTCTCATGTTTAGGAATCTAAATACCCAGAACTATTAGATCAAAATCTCTGAAGTTGGGATCGAGGCATCAGTATTTCTTTACAGCTTTGTACGTGATTCCAGTGTGCAGCAAGGTTGAGAATCACTGGTCTAGGCCTGAGGGAAAAGGCACGTTAATAAGCTGAAAGTGTCTACACCTGAGCATGTTCTTCCCTCTTCCTCTCCCATCTCTCCAGACTCAAGGACTACTTAAAGAACTTTAAAAATGCCCCACTGTTGAATAATGTATTTCTTATGTATCTGTTTTATCACAGCCTGAATAAGCATATGTTAATCACATGTCATAATTTCTTCTTTTCTGAAAGTGTGTTCCCTGCTGGTAGACACAGTCTGGCTGGGGCCTTTCTCGGCCAGCGTTGGCCTGGCTCTTAGCAGCTGAGCCCCTCACAGGGGGCCCTGGATCAGGTGCCTCCATCCGGCAAACTAAGGAATTCCTAAAATCCTCTCCAAGGCAGCTGGGAAGTTTTCTGAAAAATATCTTTGGACTTCATCTGAGTTGGTCTTGGGAGTTACTTTATAAAATGGGGTTTTGCTCAAGAGCATGTTAGGTGGCTGTCTTTTTGATCCCTCACAATTCTGTAACGGCGTATACAAAGAAATGGAGAATTTAAAATGGGTTTGTTTCTAAATTTGAAAATGACTAGATCATAAGTACATATTCTAAAGAGGTGTTCCCCTGAGGAAGCTTTTAAAATCATAACCTGTCAGCGCACGAAGGGGCCTTGAAAACATCCTTTCAGATTCCTTCATTTCAGGGCAACCAAGACCCACGGAGGGTTAATATTAGTCCCAAATCACAGAGCAAATTAGTGGCAGAATTAATACCAGAAACCAGATCTGTTAACTCCCAGTTGGGTATCCCCACCCTGCTACACCATTCCGCCTATTATATTTAAATTTCTTTTTGCCAACACAAGCTTCCTTCCATGCCCCCCTCACCCCAAGGATTTTATTAAGGAAATATCTGCTTTATTTTTAAGTGGCTGATGGAACTCACCAATTAGGTCATTGAGATGGTTCTGAGGATGCATTAAGTCATTTTTATATAAGCTGGAAAATGAATCTGTAAGAGTATAATGCAGGCTAATGAGATGTCAAAAGGCATTGAGATGAGAGGCTCTGAGTACAATTGTAGAAACTCTGAAATAGGCTTTGGAATGTTCCAGGTTTCCCTTTCATTGTTTATATTTTATTGGTTATAAGGTAATTGATGTGAAAAACCCAAATAGCCACATTTTTCCATTTGGGCCTATGACTCAGAACACCGAAGATCTTTTTAGAGCATTTCAACCATTTACCACACCTTTAATGGGGGGGAAAAGGTTCAAAAATTCCTTTATTTACTTTTTCACATGTTTTATATTTTCTGGATTTCTTAGTGGCAGCTGTAAAAAGGGCTTTTCATGTGATCATTTCATTCAGTAATTTGTCTAAAGCGAGGCCTTTTCCCTTTTTTCTAATGCCTTCCCAGCTGTCACTGTTGCCTGCTAAAGTGATTTTTCTCTATTATGTTGTCACTTTACACTCCCACAGGGTCCAATCCTGCAGGCCTTACATGCATGGAACTCACATTAAAGTCATTGGAAGCTTTAACATGTAAGAATGTGGGTTTGGGGCCCAGAGGAAGGGCCTATTTTGAGACCTCGGGCTCTGGAGTGCCTATCCACACTGCAGTAAAAATGCCCGGATTCTGCAGAATCTCCTATCGCACTAGATGGTTAATACAGCAGGTCCTTGAATAACATCGTTTTGTTATAACATGGATGATATGCCTGAGGCACTTGTCTTATTTATATTCATTAGCACATCGGAAAATTGGTTTTGTGATGCATTCTTTTGCTTATAGTCACAGGACCTGTACTCAATTGGCTGATAAGGCCAGTTGTTAGGGTGGAATCTGCATCCATTTAAAAAGTGGGCTTTCTGGCTTTGGCCAGGTCACTCTGTTGGTTAGAGTGTCATCCTGACATGCCAAGTGTGTGGGTTCGGTCCCCCATCAGGGCACATACAGGTATCAACCACTGACTGCATAAATAAGTTGAACAGCAAATTGATGTTTCTTCCTCTCTCTCAAATCAATAAATTAACACACACACACACAAAAGAGTGGGCTTTCTAGAGTTTTATATTCTGAGGCACCTTTCCTCCACCCTAACTCTACCATTCAAGCTTGGTATCAAAAGCAGGGAACTGGGTACACAGGAGAGATGAGAACATCTGATATCAGAATTAGTATTTAATTTGGTGTTTTCTGAGTGGGGGTGGTCTTGGATTCAACAACTATGAGGGGAAATGGAATTGTACTTAGAAAAAATTGCCATGGATGAGGTAAGCTGGTCAGTCTGGGGAGGGTCCAGTTCTTCTGAATTAGATGTCTTAGTTCCGCCTGCTCACATGTGAGATGGCCTTAGGGTATGAGTTGAATTGATCTCCTGTAAACAGGTCAGGATCAAGTGATTCTTGGGTCTGAAATGTTCTATTTTATCTTTTTGTCTGAGTCTTACATTTTTTTTAAGAATCAAAAGTACTACCTCCACCAGGAAGCCCTCTAGGAATGCTCCAGGCTTCCCTGTCTTGTCTTTCTCTCAGAGAATCATGATGAGGAGTAGCTTCACCTGACCCACTTCTGGCTATAGATCTAGTGGGCCAGTGACCCTTGCATGTGTCCATTGATGTTATTACTAGGGGCCCAGTGTACGAATCCGTGCACCTTGAAAGGAACTGTGGGCCGCAAGGCTGTGGTGGGCACAGGGAGGGGAGGGTCTTGGCCCATCCTCCATGCCCCTACCCAGCCCCTCCCTCCGCGGCACCCAGTCCCCTGTCTGCTGGCAGCCCCACTCCTGCTGCCACTGCTCCCATGCGCTGACAGCGCCGGCCCTGCTCGCACCCGCTGATGGTGTGGAGCGATTGGGACTGGCACCTGCAGCGGATGTGAGCAGGGCCTGTGCTGTCAGGGGGTGTGAGTGGTGGCTGCTGCCCCGATTGCCCCTCAGGAGCAGGGGGAGGTGGAGAAGTCCTGAGGGGCTATTGGGGCCGGCAGCCGCCACTGGCACCTGCTGACAGCGCCAGTGATCCAGGCTGGCGCCGGGCACGGGCAGCTGGTGCAAGTGGTGGCTCTGGCGCTGGCAGCAGGTACAAGCAGGTGCAAGCACTGGGTGGGACATGGTGCGCGGGAGCAAAGAATTTTCAGTAACCACCAGAGGCTCACCCTCATGACAGCGACAGGCGCCCTGCCTTGGTCTGGCACCCCCTTACCCCCCACATACTCCACCATCCTACCATGGCTGATGCCCGACATGTTCTGCGTGTGCCCCCTGGTGGTCAGTGCACGTTATAGTAACTGGTTGTTGGGTTGTTCTGCCGTTTGGTCTACTTGCATATTAGGGTTTTACTAGTATATAGATAGATTAGGACATGCAGACATTAGTCTGAAAGGGGAGGGAGGAATTTTCTCATAGAGAGGTAGTTTTTTGAGAGATGAGAACACTGACTATCTCTCTGAGTTTAGGGCTGAAAGAGCTGGGGTCATGAAGACTTTGTAAGATTCAGGGCACACACAGGGTCAATTTATGGCCCAGGTGAGAGAGGAACACAGAATTGGGGAGAGGGGCTCATTTCTCCCAACTCCTCACAGGTCTCCATGGAGCTCTGGCACTGAGGGTCCCCATGTGGGTCCCTGGAGAGGTCGATGAGCCAAGCAGAACCTCACTGGGGGTGCTGAGCCACAGGCTGTGGTCTGGATCCTGCCTGGGGGGCTGGGAAAGAAGAAACTCTGCAGACTTGTTCTGGAGCATGGGGGACACTCCAGGGGTCTCCCTGACATACTGACGGAGGTTTTGAGGGAAGGCTGCAGTGCTCTGAGAGCAGATGTGGGCTCAGAGCCACACTCATTGCACATTAATGCTAATGTAGACAACGTTTGTATTCACACTCCCTTAGAGAGAGGGCCCAGGGACTCGACTTCTTTAAAATAAAAAAAAAACAGTTCTGGGTGTAGTAAGTGGGAAGACTGAGCCTGTATGAGGGGCCCAAAAATACGCCCGTCAAACACATTTACCTCCTCTCATATACTCCTTCACACTTCTAACCACTCCTGATGCTAAGCACCTTCCCATAGGGAAAATTCCTCTGTTGTTTTAAATATTTATCCATGTTTCCAGGGCTATTGACCCTGAACTTCCTGCTCCTGAGGGATCTATACCAATTCAGGGTTTGCTTCCATGCTATTTTATTATAGACATTTGCCCCATTGACACCATGGGACAAGCACCATCCATGCACTTAGGTACACATGCCTTATTTGGAGGAGTCACAGAGTTATTGTTTTGATGCCTCTTAATATGTCTTGGGCTAGTGCATGAAAACATACAGAATCATGGGAACGAGTGCTGGTCTTGAAATCACAAAACTAAGATGAGAGGCTCTGCCATTCTGGCTGGCAAGTCACTTGAACTAAATCTCAGTTTCATCCATCTGTGTGTGAAAGTCAAGTATTTTGCAAATGTATTTTACATGCAAACCTATAGTATAAATGCATATTATATGTATTACATATTACTTTATATCTATGTGAATAGTTACATATTATATGGTAAATCTTATATGTATACACTTTGGGAAACTCTAAAGCACTGAACTGCATGTGTATTTGGATTATAATTGCTGAAATGATGTGGTGCTCATAGTCCCTGTTATGTTTAGTGCTGCTGGAGTATCATTCAGTGACATTTGAATTATGAACAGGAAGCCCGGTGATATAACAGCTCCGTTGTTTTCAATGGACTGTCCCCCCCCCCCCCCCCCCCCCCCCGGGGAAAACAAAAGTAACCAAGAGAATCATCTAGTATGCTGCTCTGTCTCCACCTTCAATTTACTATGTAGGCCCAGGAACAGAGAGCAAGGGAAGTCGATCAGCTGTAAAGGGAACGCTGACCTTCATTCATTTTTATTCTCTCTCTCTCTCTCTTTCTTGTGACTGAGGAACAATAATAATAAATTCTCTTCCCTTGCCTATTTCAAGACAGAGATTTTAAGGGTGTTTTATGACCTCAGCTTGTCTCAGGCCAATCCGCTCTACCAGCGATGATGAAATAACCCTTGACGTCCATTAGCATAAGTGAATGTTACTTTGTTAACTCCAATGGGGTCCAAATCAGTGCTGATTCTCCCTTTGGCACTGCCTTTTGGAGGATGCGGCCAGGTGTTCTCCCAGATGTGAATGGGAGAGAGTCCTGTCTCCCTCCCTCCCAGCCCCCAGCCCAGAGCCTTCAGCTGCACACGTTCATGCCTGACTGGGAACTGCTCAAGTGTTCCTTGAGCCATGCACCCTGCTGCATCTAATAAAACCTCCCCCCCCCTCCCCCTAGCCTGCTCTAGGTAAACAGACACAACAGTGACTGGGAGAGCCTGACTGTGTCCCCGGGTGTGCAGAGATGCTGGCGAATGTGCCTCTGGTATTTCCACTGAGAGGGAGAACCGAGCCTGCAGCCTGGGTCTGTCACCACTGACCAAGCTCCAGCATGCATTCTCGGTGGTTCAGGCCTCTTCTTTTTCCACAGAGGGGGTCCTTGCACTGTGTAGCTCAGCTGTTTTCCTGGCAGGGTGTGGGCTAGGGAACCAGTGTGCCAGCATGACTGTGTATGTTGAGTGGGGAGAGGAAGAAGGAGAAACAAAGCCATAAGATGCTAAGCCACAGAGAGATAAAAACTATCCTGGTTTGGCCCTGGCCGGTGTGGCTCAGTTGGTTGAGCATCATCCCATACGCTAAGAGGTTACTGGTTTGATTCCCGTCAGGGGACATGCCCGAGTTGAGGGCTCCATCCCCGGTAGGAGGCGTGCAGGAGGTAGATGATAGATGGTTCTCCCTCAACATTGATGTTTTTCTCTCTCCCTCTTCCTTTCTCTCCCTCTAAAATCAACAAAAACATGTTTTAAAACAAAACAAACAAACAAACAAAACTACCCTGGTTTGGCACTCAACTCCGCAGGGGGCACTGGGGCAGAAAGGCGGTATCCAGGAGTCAGAAGACCTGAGATTCAGCTCTAACTGGAGTGTCCCCTAGAAATTACTAATCTTCCTATCTCTCAGAGCCTTGACCTGCAGAACGTAAAGCGATGCTTGTCCTACATCTTTACCAGAGTTGTTGGAAGTTTTCAATGGCAGCTCGCCTTTGTACGGAATTGTTTCATTGTTTACAAAATGCACATAAAAGTAACAAGGTGAGCTGTAGTATCTTTCAAAGCTTGTGCCGCGGATCCCCTGAATCAGAATTCACCAGGAGGCTCCTCTCATGGACACTCAGGCTTGGGCACATGGCCCATAGTAAGACAAGAAGATGCTCTGTCCTGGGGATTTACACTGGTTCATGAGCCATGTGCGGGCAGATTGCAGGAGAGCTCGGTCACCCGTAAACCTGCCCCGAAGAGCCTGTCTCTGAGCTCCTGTTCTTCCTGAGGCCTGGGGTTCCATCTTCCTCTGTTTCTGTAAGTCTCTCAGTATTATTTGAATGAATTTCCTTTTTAGCATAAGTGAGCCCCACATCTTGACTGAGGGAACTTCCAAGCTTTCTCAGCTAGAAAGATTTTACCCTTGTGACTTAGCCTGCGTGGGGGAAGTTTTTCCTGTGACCCCGGGTTTGGTCTCGGTTTGGGCTTAATAGGAATGATGTCTTCCACCTTGAGCAAAGGAGATGATACCTAGTGGGGGCCTCTCGAGAAGTCCCTGGTATCAGCTTGTAACGTTTCTGGGATGTCGAGCAAATAACCACTGTGCGGCTCAGCCATGTTGGAGCTTCCGGACCTGCAGGACAGACATGGTTGAGATTGCAGGTTCCGGAACCAGTTGACCTGGCTTCCCATGCTCTGCGACTTACAACTTGTGTGACCTCTCGGTCTCAGGCCACAGTGTCTTCATTTCTTTGTAAAATGGGGACAGTCATAGTCCTATGTCACAGGCTGTTATAAGGATGGACGAGTGAAGACGCATGTTCAGAGTGGTGCTTGGCACAAAGCATGTGCTCAGTAAATGTTAGCTATTATTGTTATTATCCTGATACTGATCACTCCTCCGTTACTACTGCGGAAGCAAACCCAGAGGAGAAAACCCAAAGCTGGGCTTACAGAAACACAGAAACCTTTTTAAAAACCAAAGCATGAAAAGAAGAAACTGCTACGTGCAGGTGCCTAGGGAGATGTGCTCACGGCAGAGTGCTCTTCGCTGGAGGAAAGATTTCTTCATAATGTGGACTCCAACCCGGGCTGTTCCATCCACCAGTGGAGAAGTTTCTAGTCAAGCTTTCCCTCACTGTCAGGGAGACAGCCACACTAGAGCTGATATGCTGCATGCAGAGATTGTGTCCTGGGAATTTTGCTCCCCTGGGTTCTGCCGAGCAGGCTGTGAGCACACAGGGCTCTCCTGTTTGTGAGAGCACCAGGCTACGCTAAGGGCTTCTGGACACCTTAGAGGGCATGGGGATCGGTGACAGATGGCATGCGTGCCCCACAACACCCATGTACAACATGTCTGCTTGCCCAACAATGACAAACTACTCACCTTGGCAAAACAAGCATGATATTCATTGGGAGCCTTGCTTCTAAGAAAGATAAATCCCGCTGTCACTGCACACAGAGATAAGAGAGACCGGATGACAGGTTTTCATTGATAAAAGATTCTCTCTGTATTTTAAAAGAATTTACTCTCTTCCCCTCTACTGATCCTTGCATGAGTTAAGGCGGAGATACACTATCTTTCAAGTTTGTGTCAGAATGTGTTATTACTGCGGGTGGCAGTGACTCAATTGCTTCATTTAATGATTTGGCTCAAGCGGAATGTCGCCTGCACACGAGCTGCAGGACCCAAACGAAGTACGACCCCAGAATTGAGAGTCAAGACCGGAAGCATTAACCTAAAATGGGAGAGATGAGCTCTTATGTGAAAATCTTCCTAGAAATTCATCTTTCCTAAGAGAGGTTTTAAAATTTGCTGCTGGCCAGAGTTTTTCTGAAAATCTCACTAGGGAGACACCATTGTACAATAATTAATATAAGATAAACAGTAATCTACTTAATTACCACATGAGGTGAATTGCAACAACAAAGTTGAAAAAAAAAAGGAGGGAAAAGATAAAGAATGAGAGACTAGTCATTTGTCAATGTCCTGTCTACAGCGCAGTGGCAAAGATAAAAGTTCTGTTCCTCTTGGTGGGTCTACCTCTGAGTGAGCAGGTGCAGTCCTTACAGATTATCCTATGCAAAGAAACTTCTGATCTTAATTTGGGTTTCCAGTCGACTGTTATATTGGGGAGAAACTGTATTGACCAGCTGAGATGAATGTTTCAGTCTGCATATCGCTTTTAATTATTAACAACATGTTAATCCTCCTAACAACCCAAAGAGATAGGGACTTTTATCAACCCCATTTTGAAGTTTAGGAAACTAAGGCCCCGGTATGTTAACTTATCTTTACAGCCTTCTGGAGCGGAAGACTTTATTGTTTCTGTTCGATAGATGAAAACACTGCAGCTCAGCACACGGTAGATAAGAACTGGGCTCTGGCCTCACAGTCTTGAATCCCAAGCTCCTTCGCCGTCTGCTGAGGTGGCTTCAAGAAGGTCCTGGTGGCAGATTGTATTGTTCCAAAATAGCCACAGTAGCATTTCTGGTCCCACATGCTCTGGTAGAATCCCGCCGTTCCCTCCTCTTGAATCTGGGAAAGACTTTAGGTCTGACTCTAGGGATCCCATGTGCCGAAAGTGAGGCTGGGTGACTTCTGAGGGTAGGCTGTGAAGATGATACAACTCTCACCAGGTCCTCCCTCCCTGGGGCTCTTCCCCCGGGGAACCCAGCCACCACGCTGTGTAGAAGCCTTCACAGAGCAACCACAGGGAGAGGCCCCGTGGAGGGGGACAGAGGCTCCCAGCTGACTGCCAGCACCAAATGCCAGACGTGGGCGTGAATGAGGTTTCAGATGATCCCAGCCCACAGCCTTTGAGTCATCCAGGGGAGACCCAGCCGTTGTGGAGCAGAGATGGATGGTCCTTGCTGTGCTCTGTCTGCATCTCTGAGCAAAGAATCTACAGGCTTCTTTCCATTGCACATCTGGGGGAATTTCCCACAGAGCCAGAGTAATTGGAAAAGCACTGTAACCCTGCAAATGTCATTTTTCTTATCTACAAAATGGGAATAATAGCAGTGCCTATCTCATGGGTGACTGTGAATTGCTCAGCACACTTCCTGGGTCATAATAACTAAAGCTTACAAGGCACTTACTGGGGGCCAGCATGGTCCTCGGAACTTACATATGTTAACTTTAAATCCTTAGCACAACCTTATGATGTGGGCGGTACTTAATTTCTTTTAATTGTGGTGAAATGGACATGGCATGAAATGAACCATTTTAAAGTGAACAAGTCAGTGGCATTTAGTACACTTGCAATGTTGTCCAACCACCACCTCTATCTAATTCCAAGGCATTTTCAACACCCCGAATGGAAACACGGGTACTACTTTTAAGTCCATTTTGCATATAGGGAAACTCAGGTGGTCAGACAGAGAGTAATGGCAGGTTTGGGACTAGGACACACTTGGACTTCTGGTATCTGTGGTCTTTGCCACCACTCGACACTGACACCACTAATAAATGTTAACTGCTTGAAGGAAGTGACTTGCCCATCGTGGCACAGCTATCACGTGGTTCATCCCAGATCGCTCTGTTCCCTAAGCTTGTGCTCTTTCTGCTGAGATAAAACTCAACATCAAGTTTATTCATCCAGTTTCACAAATCGCTGCCATACAGACACATCGAGTCAAAGTTCAGGGCCTGAGCGCCCGAGGAACTCATCCTGCTGAGGGTCAGACCCGGTGCCCGAGCAACACCCACCCTCCCCCAAAGGTGCAGACACCCATTGAGGCCGCACTTGAAACGGCCCGCTCTGCTAAGCATCCTAATTGCAACACTGATCTATCTGGAGTGGAAAGTATGTGCTACCACCCCGCGGTGAGACGGCTGCTTGGCAGAGAAAAGAACCTCCGGTCCTAAACTCATAATTCTTTTATTCTGTGGTCTACCAAAATATTTGGATAATCACTCTAGCGAGGGCCATCCAATCGGAGGCGTCCCAACCCACAGTGGTTTTTCTGTAGCTGCATAGGCTCTGCATGCATATAGAGAGATTTACAGTCCTTGGCCCAGGAAACTGAAATGTGTGCTGCCCTCGTAAGAATAGTCTTCAGGCTCGGTGTATATTTGATTGCCTTTCCTTGCTTTCGCTGTGTCAACACTCGTTAGCAGCACAGGATTCTATGTGCTATTGCCACATGAGATGAAGCCCAGGTATTAGGCAGATTCGTGGAGCTGTGAAATGTGATGGGTATAGCAGGCAGGCCCAGTGAGGAGACAGAAAGCACACCAGCTATGGAACACAGATTAAAGCCAGTTCTGACTGGCACTGGGGTGGAAGCTGCTTACACAGGTCTGGGAGCCCCCCTACAGCCCACCAAGAATTGAGGGGGTTGCATACAAATGGGACCAGCCTGTGAAGTGTTAAGGTTTGTGGAAGGCAATGGATGCTGCTGACGTCTGGGCTGACAGGGCAGTGGAGTGGAAGCTTTGCTACTTTGTAACCTTGGGTCTTGTACATGGACCATCTATACCACACGTGACAGGGAATAGGACGTCTGGGGTCCTAAGGGCAGGCACTCAGTGTGCTAAGAATAACCATGATGCATGTTCTGCGGGGAGATGCCACTATTAATCCATCAGCAGCAAGGCCTGTCTCTCGGTGGCTTTGCTGTTTCCAGCAGTTGTGGGTCTGCCCTGTGCCGTCCAGCACCAGCTGGGCAGAGAGGCAGGGGCAGAGATGTGGGAGTAAGTCGGGTCCTGGTTTTGAGTCCTGGCCATGTCACTTGTTAATTGTGTCACTAGGCCACAGTCTTCCTGAGCCTGGATGGGGGGCTCATAATGCTGACGATGACTGTTTTGGAAAAGGGACACGTAGAAGGTCTGTGAAGTGTACTGTGTGCAGTGGGTACTCCACGCGTGTCAGCGTGGCCGGCACATATGAGACAGTGGAGACTCCTTGGCCGTGAGCAAGCAAATTAACCAGGCCACACGTTGTTAGCACACCCTGCTCTAACCATCGGGCCAGGCAGAGACTTACCGACGATGCTGAGTTTATAGGAACTTTTAATTCAAAGATGTGAATCAACACCAGTGTTTTGGTGTCAATTAGCCGCTGCTCAGTCACTCTGTCAATCCAGCTTGCATTTGCCATTTTGAGGCAGGGCTGGTGTCATCTGGCTTAATTCTGGCAGGTAACCATCACAGTCGCCCATTGGAGCTGCAGTTTAGTGATGGAAAGGTATTTCATTTTAGCTATGAAATTAACACAGAGAATACAGCTGCTCACCCAGGCAGTGGCAGTGTATGTTAATTTGATTTATATCCATGTGATGTACCGTGCCTAATGATGAATGCTGGAAGACCCAGTGAGGCTGATACCAGCATCATAAATGAGAAGGACCATTATGAGCAGGCTTCACATGTATCAGCACACCTTGGAGCAAATAAAGCTACGGGAGCCAGGTCTGTGCCAGAGAAACTAGAGGGAGTTTCTATATGGCATGGACGAGGCCTGCGCTTTCCCAGACAAAGGATGTGGCTGCCCAGGAGGTCTCCATCAGGTTTCTCACCACTTGCCTGTCTGTTGGCACATCCAGGGATTGCTCTCAAGATTCTGCAGATGGAGACTGGTTTAGGGCTCCCATTTGGCTCATGGTGTGCTCTGCTTGAAGAGCAAGCTTCAGTTTGCCCTGAGGGCAAAAGAGAGAGGTATCCCTGCTCCCCGGCTAAGCAGGCTCCCTGACAAAAGACTTACATCAATTGATACCCATGTGAGATGCACTTGGAAATGAAGGCACATGAGTGTGCCTCTGTGGTGTGTGTGTGTGTGTGTGTGTGTGTGTTGTACTAGTATAGTGTTTATTGTGTGTGTGGTATACATTTGTGGGTGTGTGTGTATAGGGTATGTGGTATGTGGGTGCATGGTGTGTATTATATGTGCATGATGTATGTGTTTGGGTTGTGTGTGTGTGTGTGGGTGGGTGGGTCTGGTTCTCCTACTCACTTTGAAACAATACTGTGTAGTGACATAGATTCATCATAGGCACCTCCATTTTCAGTCAGACCCCTTTCCTTTCTCCCCTTTTTTACATGATCATAAAACTATCAACAGGTAGAAAATGTAAAAAGTAGAAGGGAAAATAATTCATAATTCTATCCCCCCACAACTGTTGCTATTTTGCGATCTCTTTATTCGCCTATCCACATGAAGAAAGAGCTTCTTTGGAATCACCAGTGGCGGTTCCACATTATAATAACTTTGTATGCTGCTACATAGTCTTAATAGCTATCGTGTTTAATGGCTGTATAATATTCCACCCACTCAATGCTGTGCTATCACTTAGATGCACGTGGTTCTATTTATGTGGCTTTCAAGCTTTCAGTACAATAAATAGCACCATCTGAATGCTCCTCATTCCATCAGGCCTGGCTGGCCCCCATCACGTCTTTTACTCTGAGTTTGCACAGTGTCATTAGTTGTAGATGGAGTGGCTCATCTCTCAGTATCCACAGATTCTACAGGGACACACACACAGAACATCTTTGTCAGACCTCTGGTGGGGACAGCCACAGGATGGACATCTGGTGGGGACAGCAACAGGATGGACATCCAGTTAAAATTGGCACCAGCCACCTTCATTGCCACCTCCCCAAAAGTGTGCAGCTGTGCTCACCCCACCCCATGCCAGCCTGGTACAGTCCTACAAAGTTTTCCTTCTTTTCCCTTAATCACTGATTCCCAGAGGCATCTTTCCTTTTCATCTCAAGTTGAGCAGGACTTCCCAGAGTGGTTACAACTCGCTGAAAGGAATGATTTTTCAGGCCTCCTAACAAGGGTAGACTTCTTAAAGGATTGTGGCAGGATCTGTGTTTGGGGCTGGGCCCCCTTGGGATTGTGGTTCTGAGGACTTTGTACAGGCTCTGCTCTACAGGAAACTGACTCTCTCCCAGCCCCCATCACACCGTCCTCTGTTGGGTCTGCACGTGCATGCTGCACTGTCCCTGAGACTTCCTAATGCATCCTTTGTCCTTCCTCAAAAAGCCTCTCTGCCTTGTCCCTTTTCTAGAACCAGTCTCTCTGACCATCCCACAGTCTGCCGTGACCCGACCCCAAGCTGGTACCTCCTCACCCATCATCTCTGTGCCCCTTTCCTACCTGTAATGTCACTGATCTCTGACATCCGCAAGTTGTGTGGGGATTATTCTCCAGTAGGGAAATAATCCGTCACAGGGTAGGCCCATGTACGCTGGAGTCACAGAAACTTCAGGAGAAGGGAGACTATAGAAATGATGCCTTTCCACCACTTCCAGTGTCTGCCTTGCTCTTAACACAGGATCCGGGGGAGCTGCCCCGACTGGGAAAGCTGAGCCTCCATACCTCTTTGAGAGAATCTAGCTCTGCTTCTTTTCATTGGCCCAACAAGTTGATGATTTGGGGCTTTATACCCTCCACCTCTGCTTTTTTCAATCTTCTCTCTCTCTCTTATTGGTCTTTTCTCACACCTGATGCCCTTTCCTTTAGGAAATGCTGCTCTCAGGACAGTATAGCTGAAGTGCACACCTTACTGTGAATGAAGGGTTGTCCTTAAGTTTCATGAGCAGGCAGGGTGGTGGCTACAGGTTGTCTGGTCGCATAGAAATGAAAATTTCTTACCCTGCAACTCACTAGTTGTTTGACTTAACTTTTCCGAACTTTAGTTTCCTCATCTGTAAAATGGGAGTAATACCTACCTCGGATGACATAAGACATGTACAATATTTAACAAAGTTCCTCACACATAATTATATTTATTGATATGGATTATTTTTACTAGAAATAAAATAATATTTTATTTTATTTCTAATTTCTTAGTTCTGTTTGGGGAAAGAAAATATGTAAAGGGATTTTAAGCTTGAACAGAAGACTTTGAAGCATGAGTGTGTGTGTGTGTGTGTGTGCGTGCGCGCGTGCGTGGGTGCATGTGTATCCATGGATGCGTTCATGTGTAGTGATTTGGAAAATCACTGACTCAAACCCAGGACCACACAGGGAAGAAGATTCTGGGATTTAGGGTTTCTAGAGTAACTGAATTGACAATAGATTAATCTAGTCCAAACTTTGAGGCTGGGGGCTATAGCCAGAAGGTCAAAGCCTTCTTGCATGCTGTGCTCTGTACATAAGCATATTGTCCTAAACTCTTCACAACAAAAATGTGCACATGGAATGCTTGTGTATGAGAACAAAGTAAAACAAAAAAAAATAAATAAAAAGGAAGCCAGAGGCTCTTAACTTTTTTTGATAAACCCTTAATAGGCTCCTTCATCCTTTCCTATAATTTCTTCCTGCTGCCCTCATGGTGTAATTCCCCTCACCAACTCACCCTCATGAGATCGCCAATGATTTCACTAGTAGCAAATAGAAACTGAAAAGGTGCATGCTTGTGCAAAATGTGTGTGCACATGTATGAGTGTGCTTGTGTTTATGGTGCATATATACATACACGTGTCTGCGTGTGTATATAAGCATGTGTGTGTTGGGTGTGCGTGAGCCTCCTGGCCTGATTTACCCTGGTCTCCTCCTCTTTAATGATGGCTTTTGACCTGTGTCAAAGACCTGCGGGGGACAAGAGAGCCAGGAGGGGGCTTGGTGAGAGAAGATGGAGAGTAAGCTCCCTGGGAGATGAAACTCATGCAGCACACAGGGGGCTTTTGTTCCATTAATTTTTATTGGAAGAGGCACATCCCCTGCTGCTTTAGACTGCCTCTCCCTCAGGCACAGAGCCAACTGTGTGTGCTCCTCAAGTGCCTCTTTTGCAAATAACTTGGGGAAGAAGAGGCACGGCTGAGATAGCTGCGTACAACATGGAACTGAGAGTCTAAGACTCCATCTACTCCTGGAAGGGGAGGACTGAAGGGAGTGAGGAGAAATGAGGGGCCAGGGGGCAAACTGCTGGCACTCCATTAGTCAGAAGCACAGTCCTGCCTGCGGGGGGGAGGGGGGTGCGGGGGAGAAGACATAGGAGTGAGTTGACATCATGAAGGCGAACTTGGTCTTATGGCTCCACATTTTCCTTGAACCAGACCCTTCGGCATTTGTTTTTCTTTTTCTTTTTTCTTTTTTTTTTTTTTAACCGGGCTGAGCATCTACAAAGAACAGGGGCAATGACCTTTCTCAGTGGGTCCCAGGTGTCCCATGTACAGGAGGGTTCACTCACCATTTTCTGGTGGTGGTGGTGGTGGGTGTTGGGCCAGAGAACATCTGAGATGCCTGAGCAATCTGTATGCGACAGAGGGCTGTCCTGGACTGCTGACCCCCTCACTCCTAAATTAGTCCTTAATAAGGCCATGAATTCAGTTCACCTCTCTCAGCCCCCTTGCCCCTCTCCTCTGGTAGCACGCCTCTGTTGTGGGTTTCCAGCTCCTGGCAGCACTTTAGCTGGCATGGAGCAGAATTCCTTCCACATTCATCAAATGCCTCCATCCCATTGGCCCTCATTTCCTACTCCTTTTCTCTTGTTTACCCTGCTCCCATCATGATAGTCTGTACCGTTGATGTTGGAAGGTATCAGGTTTACTCCAGCCTGTGGGTCTTTGCATTGGCTGTTCCCTGTGTCTGGAATGCTCTTCCCCTGGCCACATCTCACTTTGCAGCCAGGCTGCCCTGTTTAAACAGAAAACAACCCTACCCCAACACACACATTCACACCATGCCTTTTACTTTACTTGCCTTTTCCTTTATAGCATTTATCAGCTTCTAACATATTATGGCATTTACTTTTATTTGTCTTTTTGTCTGTTTATTGTTTACATCTCCTCCCTCCTTAAAAAATTAAGCCTTTGAGGGGCAGGAATCTTAGTTCATTTAGTTAGCTGATGTATCCTAAAGGTACAGAGTTGTAAATTTCTTGGAGATATTTCACATTTTGGTGAAATTAAGCAGAGAGGACTTCTGGTAATGTTAGCACTAAAATGAGAGAAAACTGCTTACAGCATTTCCCCAGATTCCGGCAGTGGAGTGTGTTATGACGGAGATGGGCTACTGTAACAGCAACAATAATACTCATATGTAACAATAGGCATGTGATGCCTAACCGTTGTGTAGTGCTCTACAGATGTTACACACCTTGTAGTGGAGCTTCACAATGATCCATTGAGAATGACAAGGTAGATAGCTTACTCTCAATTATAAATGGGCAAACAGCCTCAGAAAGCTTAAGTGGTGCACTCCAGGTCATACAGCTAGTGAATGATATAGGTAGAGGCCCAAGCCTGTTTGTCTGATTGCTAGACACTCTTTCCCCCTCCCCCCCTCATTCACAAGGACTAACTTCCACATATAGCCTATTCTTGGCAGCCCCTTAGAGCCACTTGGGTATTTCCAGCCTGAGTGGCTGGGGTGAGGAGCAGAGGCTGGGAACAGAAGGTTGACCTTGAACCGTGGGTTTGCTGGAGCCTTTAATACCTACATGCAGGATTTGAGAATGGAGCAGGGTGGAATTGTCTGTAAAGGTTTTGTTAGTTTTTTAATTGCATAAACGACACAATTCATGCAGGGAGTGTTGACTGAAGCTTCATTGTGGAAGGTGGGCAATATTGCCTTCAACCAGCTGGGTTTGTCAGGAACCTTTTGTGTGTGTGTGAGAGAGCATTCTTTGAGTAGTAGTTCTCAATGGGGGTAATTTTGGGGACATTTGGGAATGTCTGGAAATATTTTGGTTGTCCCAGCTGTGGAGGGGGTGCTACTGGTATCTTGTGGTAGAGGCCAGGCATGCTGTTAAACATCTGACAATGTCTAAGGCAGCCCCACAGCAGAGAATTATCCAGCCCCAAATGTAAATGGTGCCAAGGTTGAAACTCTTGCTTTAGAGAATAAGGTGGGAATGACCTGGTCTCTGGTCCCCCTTATGCTGTTGTTTTCCTGATTCTGTAGTCTTCAGACACCCTTCCAGCACCAGGATGAGCTGGTGAGCAATTGGAGGGGAGGGTAAGCACTCTATGCTATCAGTTGCCTAGAAACTCAGGGCATTGCAAAACCCAAATGAACTTCTGGGCCTAGTCTGGTACTCTGGTACTGCTGGAATGCCCTGGGATATTTGTTCTAACTCATCCAATTGGTATTGAAATACTTTCCAAGTGAAAGATAGCACTGTCAACTACTACTCTGGAAATTAGCATATGCCTGCCAGTGTTTACTTCCTTTACCAATAAAGTCAAGTTAGAATTTCTTCCCTATACACAATGCTCTTCATTTCTTGGAGAACCATACTGGATCATTGATTGTTACATGTACACACCTGCTTACATATATAATTTTAACAGAACATTAGGATAGAAAAAGAAGAAAATAACTTAAAAGATTACTTATTCCTATACTGTAACTTAATAGCTGAGGAAACAGAGAAACTTAAGCAATTGAAATGATTTTCTGAGATTCCAGGACCAGGGCGGGAACCATGGTCTGGAAACTAGCTAGCTGAAGATTAAATAAACTATTAGAGTTACTAGGATAGAGGTATTCCTTGTTTGGGTGAAAGATTTTGTAGATTGTTAAGTTTATAGATCTGAGCATGTCGGGCACCATTCCTGTCATAGAGATGTAGGACTTAGGCCATGCCTCTGGCTTAAGAATGCTGTATCTTCTAATTAAGGCCTTTATACTGTCTGGCTTTCCTCCTAGCTCTCGGGAACCTGTGCTTTAATCTCCTTCACAGGCTCCTCTCCTTCCAGAGGTACTCACATTCTGGGGTTCCTTGGGGTTAGCTCTTCTCCTTTGCATTTTGCATGTTCCCTTTAGATGACCTCACCCCCTCTCTTGCAGCCAGTTGCCCATAGAGCCCATATCTTTTTTGGTGATGCATGCCAATCTATCTCCAGCCCAAGCTGTGTGTATGTGGGGGAAGTTCTACTGAGGATAGGACTTTAATGACGAACTTTCTGGCATTGACATCTCAACTGGGTGAGTGTCTGATCTTCTTAACTGGAGCCTGAGCTTCACCAGGCTCTTCATTTTTCCAGACTTTAACACAATGTCCAACAACTTAATACATAATGAATGAATGAATGAATGAATGAATGAATAAGGGGGATTTAGAGTTGCTGAATTTATATGAAAAGCTTCCAGTACTAGTAGACTGTGGATAATCTACAAGTCTTTGTTTGTTTGTCTTTGCAGTAATATACTGTTTTGCTCTGTTTGGGCTGCTTTAACAAAAGCGCCATGGACTGGGTGGCTTATAAACAACAGAAATTTGTTTCTCATAGTTTTGGGGGTTAGAAAATTCAAGATCAAGGTGCTGGCAGATTCATTGCCTAGTGAGGAACAATGCCCTATTCCTAGATGGCTGTCTTCTTGCTGTGCCCTCACATGGTAGAAGGAACAAGGAAACTCTCTGGTATCTCTTTTATAAGGACACTAATCCCATTCATGAGGACTCTACCCTCATGAGCTCATGACTTCCCATAGGCCTTTCCCTCAAATACCACCACATGGTGATATGTTTCAACATAGGAATTTTGGAGGGGCACAAACATTCAGTCTATAGCAGAAGCCAAGGCAGCCGTGGGCAAACTACGGCCCGCGGGCCAGATCCGGCCCGTTTGAAATGAATAAAACTAAAAAAAAAAAAAGACCGTACCCTTTTATGTAATGATGTATACTTTGAATTTATATTAGTTCACACAAACACTCCATCCATGCTTTTGTTCAGGCCCTCTGGTCCAGTTTAAGAACCCATTGTGGCCCTCGAGTCAAAAAGTTTGCCCTCCCCTGTGCCAAGGCCTCACTACAAATCTTCTGAATCAGGATTTTAGGATGTGGATTCCGGACATTTGTGGTTGTAGGAAGCTCTGCTGAGGATTGTGCCTGTTCAGGTAAAGAACCAACAACTAGCAAATTATCTACTGGGTGCTTTGTTTTTCTGTGAGAACACAGCTTCAGTATTTAGTAAGAAAATAGGAGCCTCTTTGTATTAATTATATATTATTTCTGCAACACATCTATGGTAGGTGTCGCTTTATGACCAAGAGTTATCAGCCTTTACTCAAGTGATAGAAATTTTTGCTTTCACTGTAAATATATGTCTGAGTCTTGCATATTTTTCAAGTCTAGGTTCTTTATTGTTTAATGTATTACATAAGTCTCCTTCCCCCCCCCCCCATTGACCTCTCCCTGGCCATCCCCAACTCCCAACACATGCCTTCAACACCTCCTTCCCCCCCACCCTGCTCTTGAGTCTTGCATTTTTGCTGACCCACTAATGTATGAGAGTCTTGGATACCCACTTAGTTATTATTAAAAATAAAATATTGATTCATTTAATTGTTTTAGATGCAGGATTACAGTAATGAACAAAATAGACAAATATCTCTGCTTTCACAGAACTTACATTCCTTGCAGAAGACAGCCAATAAACAATGATACAAAAATATCTATATATATATAAAAGCCTAAGTGACCGTTACAACAGAATGACCAGAATGACCAATCACTATGATGCACACTGACCACCAAAGAGCAGATGCTCAACGCAGGAGCTGCCCCCTGGTGGTCAGTGTGCTCCCACAGCTGGAGCGCCGCTCAACCAGAAGGCAGGTTCATGGCTGGCAAGTACAGTGGTGGTGGTGGGAGACTCTCCTGCCTCTGCAGCAGCATTAAGGAGCAGAGAGCTGAGCATTAAGGAGCAGTGAGCTGAACGGTGAGGAGTGAGCAAGCGGGTGGTAAGGAGTGAGCAGGCAGGTGGGTAAGGACTGAGCAGGCGGGCAGTTAGGAGCGAGCAGGCGGGCAGTTAGGAGGGGTCCCAGATTGCGAGAGGGACGTCCGACTGCCAGATGCCCGACTGCAGGGGTCGGGCCTAAACTGGCAGTCGGACATTACCTGAGGGGTTCTGGATTGCGAGAGGTTTCAGGCTGGGCTGAGAACCCCCTCAGCCCCCGCCCCATGCACAAATTTCATGCACTGGACCTCTAGTGATACATAATAAGGTTAGATGGTGATAAAGGCTATATTAATTATCTATTGCTATGTAATAAATTACCCCAAAACTTTGAGGCTTAAAACAACAACAACAACATTTTTTTATAGTTACTACTAGGCCTTCCCTTCCCCTGGCTGCAGGCACTGGTTTTCCTCTGGCACCCAGGACCCAGGCCTTCGCTCCGGCCGGAGCCGCCTTCAAGCCTTCGCTGCTCTGGCTGGAGCCACCTTCAAGCCTTCGCTGCCCCGGCTGGAGCTGCCTTCAGTCTTTGCTCTGCCGCTTCATGCCTACGTATGCAAATTAACTGCCATCTTTGTTGGCGGTTAATTTGCATGTCTCACTGATTAGCCAATGGGAGGCTTAGCAAAGGTACGGTCAATTACCATGTTTGTCTATTATTAGATAGGATTGGTCAGGAATCTGGGAGTGGCCTAGCTGGTTGTTTTTGGATCGAAATCTCTCATGAGATTATAGTCAGATATTCACTGGGGCTGTAATAACTTGAAGGCTTGACTAGGGCTGGTGGATCCACTTTCATGATGGTTCAGTCCTATGCCTGTTGCAGGAGGCCATGTGGGCCTCTCCATAGAGTTGCTTGAGTGTCCTCATGACATGGCTGCTGACTTCCAACCCAGGGCAAGTGTGTTAGGAGAAAGCCACAATACCTTTTAAAGACCTATTCTTAGAAGCAATACACCATCATTTCCACCGCATTCTATGTGTCAAAAGTGAGTCACTAAGTAAAGCCCATACTGAAGGGGAGAGAAATGAGGCTACCCTTTTTGAAGGGAAGAATACCAAAGAATTTTCCATGTATTTAAAACCACTACAGAGACTAACGGAAAAAGATCGAGGGGAGAAGGGAGAATGGAGTGCTGATGGAGGGTAGGTTGTCATCTTAGATGGCTGCCTGGGGAATGCATCACTGAGAAGGTGAAACTTGAGTAAATATCTGGAGGAGGCTAGTGTGATTGGAGGCTAGAGTGTCAGGAGGGTGAGTAGCAGGAGATAAAACCAGAGGGATAGTGGGGTGTGAGGAGCAGATGGGAAAGGGCTTTTTAGAATGGTGTTAAGATGTTGGCTTTTACTTTGAGTGAAATGGGGGTTAATGGAAGCTTTTGAGGGTGACGATTTTTTTCTGTTCTGTGGAGAATAGAGTGTAGGAACGCAAGAACAGAAATAGGGAGACCAGTTAGAATGTCTTAAAATAATCTAGGTGAGAGAGGATCATGGCTTGGCTTTAGAGGGAATTTGTGTGGGGATGAATAGCAGATGTGGTGAGGGGTGGTTGCATTCTGGATATATTTGCAGGTAGTGCTACAAGATTTGCTGATAGATTGGATATGGGGTGTGAGCAAAATAAAAAGTGAAAGGGGTCACTGCAACAGTTTTGGCTTGTAGAACTGAAAGAATTGAATTGGCATATAGTAAGATGTTAAGTAATTATCATCCATCTCAACAAGTTTGATGTACAAAACTCATTAAAACTTCTTTAATGATAATGAGCATTTTTTACTTTGTCATTTTAAAACCAGCAAAAATACTCAAAAGTAAACAATGATTATTGAATCCTCTGGCATCTATCTTTCCAATTAATATCCAAAGAGTTTAGCAAAGAACATGGACTTGATAAATTTTTATAACCATCATTGTTGGTAATCTAAAAGAGTAAGGAAAATGGTTATTAACAATGTCTATAATTGCTCAGAGTTCCTGAAAATAGTGATCATAACTTCAACTATGAACTACAAGGAGATATCTCTGATAGAAAAGTAATCAATGTAAATGAGAAAAAGAAATTTACACAAAAGACTGCCCCATATGTAAAACAAACTAGAGAACTCTTGCTCATTCAGATGAACACTCTCATTTTAAATATTTGAAAATTCATTTTTCATTCAATAAATATTTATAGATCACCTAATATGTAGTAGGTGCTGTGCAAGGTTCTGATCTAAGGCAGAAATATTAGGTTGAACCACATGAAGCTGGTCTACCGAATGGCAATTTCGTGTTGTGCAAGATAATATTTTATGAAAAAAAAATTTTGTGTACAGGTTGATTGCTCTAATTAACATGTCATTTTACCATGTATATGTATGTTGATAATCAATATTTTAATGTCTATTTCTCCTGCACTCTCTTTGGGCCACTTATTATGTTTTACTTCTTTTAATAACCTAGTCATCCTTATTTCTGTCTTTTTATACCAGTCACACCTGCCTGTTGTAATTTAAACTTTATTCCTTCTTTTCCTGTCCTCTTTGTAAATGGAGCACAGCTGTTTCCTGTCACCTGTGTGTCCAGTGTCCTTTCATGTACTTGAACCCATCTGTAAGGTTGTATTATGAGCTATTACCAGGCCTGAGGATATACTTTATAACTAAGTACATCACCTCCCAGCCATTTTTTGCTATCAGTTTAGTGTTTTAAAGACCCGTCTCAACCAGTTATAGCCAGGCTCTGAGCCCCAGCTGTGTGGATCTTGCCTAGTTATGCTGTCTTGCATGTAACATTTGCGACAAGCTTAAGCTGGGGTAATTGTGTCCCCACCTTGAGGGCGGGTTCAGCCAAGGCTAGTTTATGGTGATGACCATCATTTGATAATGTTCTTAAATTTCTTATTTCAGAGCTGAATGTGTGTGATCCAAACCAGAACTCTCGCTAGGTATGCAGGCAATTTCATTTTATATTGCAGTGAGAAGTGGTTGAGTTTCTCACTCCCCTTGGATTCACCTGCATTTTTTATTCCAATATAACATATGCTCCGCTTTGCACATCTCAGACACACAACATCTTATCACTCAGTTGGGAAGTTTCTCTCTTCCTATTATTTGCTTTCTCTGGTGCTCTACAACTTTATTTTGTGTTGTCTCAGAGGCTTTCCTGAGCTGAGTGGTACAATTACATTGGAATAGCTGCAGGATGTGTCCATACTGGAGCGTGATGAGTATGCTATGTGAAGCAGGAGGCCATTATTTTTGTCTGTCTTCCTTAATTAGTATTACACACAGCATGACTTGGGTCTGATCCATCCCCAGTTTATTGGGGAGTAACACCATGAGGTGGAAAGAATGTCTGTCGATATTAAGAAAAGGAATTTCTTTTGTGGTACATAAACTGCTAGATGGGTGGAGAGAGCATTACCCAGCACCTGCATTCTCAGAGATTGCTTTGAAACCCATTATATTGTTTCTCTCCCCTTTCTTTATCACATTTGGCTACAGGCAGAGCGGCTGTCATTTACAATGTCTATTGTTTGATTGCAGCCATTGCCTTTAAAATTCCAGGTCTGGAATGGGTGCAAAGGGGTAGAGAATGGAGACAGCAGACCCTCACCGGGCACAGGATGATGACTCCATTCCAATCACATTTCCTTCTAATGGGGGTCCTGATGGGGCTTTCACTCCTCCACAAGTGCCATGCTGCATCTGGTATAATGGCTGCACTTGATGGATAATTTATGCAAACAGAACCCAAACAAGAAGTCATTAAGCCACCGAACGAGGGTCCTTGACTTTTGCAAAACCAAACAGTTATTCTGATCCTGATGAGTTTAATTTTACTTTGGGTTGAGTACTGATGAATACATTATATTTAAAATAAATATTATATTATCAATATTCATAATCAAACTGTCACTTGGTATTTAATTTTTTTAAAATAGTGTTATACAAAGCTTGCTTTTCATAAAGTCACAAAGTATTCATATTTAGACCTTTAGTCTTATCTTGAGTCTGTTTCTAATGGATTCCAACATGGCTAGATGTAAAAAGGAGGAGGGGAACCTATTATTTGGATATTCATAAATGCCTTTACTTTTCATTTGTTTAGTCCTTCTCTTATATTTGTAGTTTTAGAATGCATGTAAATGTGAACTTGAGAATTGGATGCACAGGAATTGTAAATCACTAGACAACATAAAGGATATTGATATTGAATGTGATTTGGCTTCCTAGTGATTAAAATCCACTTACAAAGATATTAAAATGGAAAAAATATAAGGCTTTAGCAAGCATCACGTCGTTGTTGTAACTCAAGCACTATGTAGGCATACAGTGTTTGGATGTCAGTTTATATACCGTGTGGTGTTCTTGGTGCTTTCCAGATGCCCAGCAGTTTATTTTAGTAATTTTAATTTTATTAGAACAGCGTCCTGTGACTTGGTTGCTGTACGGTATCTCTGGGAATGCTCATGTGAAAATCATTAAAGCCTAAATGTTCTTGGCAGGTAATCTCACCGTCTTTTCATCTTTCATCTCCAGCAAGGTGGCCCCTGTAGATTGTTTAAAGGGAAAGAAACACTGTTCTACCAGAACAAATGACAATGCTGCACCCAGATCATCGCCTCCCACTTGATGAAAAAAAAGAGAGTGCAATCCTTCAGGCTTTACCTGTGGGGATAATGTTCCTCTCCCAGGATCAGGTGCAACATGGCACAGTCCTCAGGGTCTTTAAGCCCCATTCACCCCCAGAGGGGACAGAGCCCCCAGCACCTGTGACAGGCAAGCCTCCCAGACCCACAGCTAGGGCAGCTGTATCTTTGACATTGCCATTTCAGGGTGACATGAGAAACAAGAGGAGCTGGCAGCTTGGGGGCCCCCAGCTTCAGGATAGGAGTTCAGTGTGGGACCAAAATAAGAGAGAACGGGGGTGGGGGAAGGGGGGGAGATTGAAGTAGAGAGTGGAAGCAAGCTTTCTGAATTGTCAGGCCTCTGATTTTTTCTCTATGGAAGAGTAAAGGGAAGAGAGAACTATAACACACAGTCCAGAGGTGGAACAGATTCCAAGGAACATGCCAGAGCAGTCAGAAGGCCTTTAGTGGATTATCAAACAGAGAGCGACACTCTTGCAGCTGTAGATGGCATGGCATGCATCATTAAAGAGTATCACTAGCTCACTTGGGAAGGAATACTGGCAGCCACACCCTAAATTGCTTGTTGATACCAAGGATTTCCTTGTCCAGAAACCCTTATTCCCCAAATATCTTAGAGACTCTTCCAAAAATCTGATAGATTTCTGTCTCTAGATTTGCTAATTCCATGGGTCACCTGCAGGGTCTTGAGCTTAGGTCTTTAACAGGAGCCTCAAAGCCGTTTTGTTGTGGACAGCCAGAACCATAGTTTACAGATTGTTGTGTTAGATCCTGAAGTCAGGGATCCTGCATCTACAGAACCATCTCCAGCCTATAGCTTAAAGATATCTTTATTTAACTTGCGGGTCTCTGAGGAGAGCTAATTTTCCTGGGCCTCCCTTTCTGGTAATTTCCTTTTCCTCTCAAGGTCTTAAAATTTCACACAAGAGTTGGAGTGATCTGAATAGGAGATTGTTTTTACTTTGGCTTCAGTGCAAAAATCCATCAAGACTGCTCTATACTAATCTCTGCCCCTTGACCATGAGTCTAGAGTCAAAAGACTCAGGTATAAAGAAATGACCTTTTCCCACTCCATTTGAGAGAGGGGAGATGCTATGTAGGAATAAGTTAAATAGATTAGGTAGAAACAATTGGGCATATCTTTAGGTTATCTCCTTATTGTTCTACATATTATTTCATCTGTGCCTATCATTTCTTACAACTGTGTTTCTTAGGCTTTCCTAGGCTTCTAAGTAGGTTTGGTCCATGGAGGCACTAGAGGAAGGCTGGAGGTGGGGGAAGAGAAGACAGGACATTTTTCTCTCTCTTTGCCCTCATGTTCAATCACTGGCTACATCTCTTCCATGGTTCTAGCTCCCACAGTTTCTTCCTCCATTGTTCCAGCTCTTTCCAGGTAGCCTCTGGAAAGTTTCTGGGAACAATTTACTTCTTTTACTTCTTAGCTCTTTAACTATCTGTGTAACTTATCCCCTAAATAAGTGTTACTCTGTTGAGAATGTCTGGAGAGGAGAGGTTCCTACTTCCTGCTGGACCCTGATGATTCACTGACCACAGGTAAGATACTCCCTTGCATAGAGCCTGATGGAATTTAAGGAAGGTCATGTGGTATAGTATAATGGATCTGGACTTAGAATTCTGGGGTTCAAATTTTGACCACAGGCAAATAATTTCATCTCTTTGGACCTCTGTTTATTTGGCTGTGAAATCCTAATGGGTAGACTCCAAACTTTCCTTTTATCTTCACACCAACTCTTCCAAAAAGGGAATAGGGTTTAGATTTAATAGGCTTATTGAGAGCTATGGAAATCTCATGTATAATCTGCCTTGTGTTATAACTTATTATAATTACTCATTATAAGTGCTCACTATATATAAATACTCATTATAAATACTCATTATAAATATAAGCACTCTTTTATGCTGAGTCCAGGCATAGCTTCACCAGTGCTTTCCAACATAATGATTCTGGCAAAGGATAAGATTTGGCAAGCAAGTTGAAACCCAGTTTCCACCCATGATTCCAGGTCTTTACTTTTTTTTTTTTTTTTGTCCAGATTCAGAGACTGAGGCTGAGAGAGGCTAAATGCATGTCAGATGCATGGAAAAATACATTTTTATTTTAAAATTATCCTGACATGTCAGCATATTACACACACACACACACACACACACACACACGTACATACATATATTTATATATTGTATATATATATATGTGTGTGTGTGTGTGTGTATTTAATATCATAGAATTTGTTTGAAATGGGAAGGCACCTGGGAGAGCATCCATTCCACATTTTCATGTTATGGATGAGGAACATGAAGCTCATGCTCTGAAAACAGGGATGTGTGTTTAAATTCTGTGGGGAAATTAAAGGAAAACAATGAAGGGGGTGTTTGTTTTTCATTTCAAGCAGTGAGCAGATCCTTTTTTGGTTGATAAGTGACCCTCTATCACTAGAAGTGCTACAATTTTTGTATTTTTGTTTTGATGATTAACACATGTTAACTCTGTATTTTTCACTTTTGGAATCTGGGGAATGGAAAAGTTCATTGGCCAATTGTCACAGAAAATAGAGGGAATGAGATACCCACAAATGGCTTTTAATTTCTCATAAAATTGCCGTATCTCGAGTGTGGTGGAGTCAGCTTGTGTTAAGGCCCACTGGAATTCTGTCCTTATAAGGGTAAGAAAACAAAAGGTGGCAGACAAAAATATAAAACTTCTGGGGTTTATTTTAGCAGCTCATTTTTGATGGAGACGATAAGTTTGCAGAATATATGAAACTCTGTTTTATTTTCTATAATCTGTCTACCTGCTGATTTTTTAATCGTAAATGATCTAACAGTGATTGCCATAGATTTCCCATTCATTGTAAAAATGCAAGTGTCTGAAATAAGGAGCAGAGCAGTTGATTTGTTTGGTTACATTTCACAGGAGCAGTCCATTCCCAGTGTATGTGCTCCAGATGTGGGCGAGCAGTAAGGTAGAGCTTTCCAGAAACCCGAGGTCGAGATTTTTCCTTGCAGCGCTGTCCAGTTTGTTATTTATATGCCATATGTTCTCTCAAACTCACCCCTCTGCTATATCAATTAAAACCTTGACTTGTGTTGTTGTTATGATTGAATTGTGATGGTCTCTATCTTGAAGCATTTTCACAGAAATGTTTATTGTTCACACTGCGCAGGTCCTGAGCCATACCCACTGCGGGGAGGCAGGAGAACTAGGACATCAATCTTACCAGCTGGGTTTATGGCTTCATTGTCTGGTCTGATTTTATGAGGAGAAAGCACATGGTGGTGTAGGAGAAAAATTGCTGGGGGGTAAACGTGTCCTTTGAAATGCCACTCTTGGCTTTCTGACAGGGTGAAAAGAAAGCCTATGGTGGGTTCGTTAAAGTACAGCGATGGAAAAGAAGCCAGGGTGGACTTTTTGGCAGGGAGCTGAATTTTCCCTTCTCACGTAGATGTTAACTTTCTGGGGGAATACACTCTTCTACAGGAGCAGTAAGGAGCATCATTATGTATCCTCTTAGCTAAAAAGGGGGTTTGATTGTTAGAGATGCCACCTCAGAGAGGATTGGCCAGACCACCTGGAAAGCCAGAGATGTTCAGGATCCCACAGGGATCTCACTGACCCAGGGGCATCATTCATCATGAACTCTAAATCTTGAATATCAGCCCTAATTCCAAGTGCCCAGTTGGCTCTCTGTTTGATAGTGGTCCCAACCATCAAGCCACATAGTGCTCACCTACCTTAGGAAGGAAGGAGAGGAAGGATGTGTGGGTAAGAAGACGGTTAAAGAGGATACACTCTGAATTCAGACTGGCCATGTTCAAATATTACATCTGCCATCTACCAGCTCAGTGAGTGGAACACTTTTCTAAACTTCAGTTTCCCCATCTGTAAAATGGGTACAAAATAGTGCTTCAGGAAGATCATTTATGCACAGAGATTTGCACAATGCTAAGTACTCAATCAATGCTGGCTTTTATTATTTTTAAGAGATCTTGACAAGCATTCAGGATATCATATATACACTGAAGACATCACCAGGCAACCCAGACTACCCCCTGATCTCCAGGCCTGAAGGAGGTTACACTGTGAAGACAGAGGGGGATCTCTGGTGGAATGTTGGAAGTTTGCTCTTCCTGGGTGTTCTGTCTCCTTCCTGAAACAGGAAGCAGGCATTTCCTATTTACAGTGGTTAGATGGAGCTTGGGGTCTTCTGCTTGAGTGGCACCTCTGGCTCAGGAAGGCTGAACAAGCCCAGGGTGGGACTCACACTTTAGTCTGCTTAGGGCTGGCTCTGACTGGATCCTGAGGGATGAGAGGGATGAAGGGAACCCTATTCCTGTGCCACCCAGTTCATCTCAGCAGGAGTGGAGCATAAGCCCTGTCAGGACTATTGTGAAATCAACGGAAATAGCACTTTTGTTTTATATCTTAGGGATTGTGTTGTAGTGCTAGAATTTAGATGATTGTCAAGGTCATTTCTAACCACATGATGTGGAATTTTGATTATTTTCTAATAAATAAATAATCGAACTAGAGAATTGAGGCCAGTTTTTCTACCCCAATTTCCTTTGTGTTCCTTAAAGTTACATCTCTCTGAGGGCACACGCATGTTTTGCTCAGGGATACTTTTGGGTTGGAGTCTTGTTGGACACATTTTCTTCGCTAATCTGATAAATATTTATTGTGTGTATTATGTGTCAAGAAATATAACAGTCACTGGGGTGTGTGGCAGGAAACTAGCCAGATGGGGCCTTGACCTCATAGAACTCCCAGACTAATCATTGCCTCACTGGCAGGCTCCGTGTGGTCAGATAACTGCCATCAATTCCTCCCTGCCTCACTCAGATGTCATATGGTGGAAGTGATGCTCTATCCTTTTAGAATCTGGTCTTCAAAAGGACTGACAGGTTGCGCTTTCTTTGTTTCTCTATTTCCCTGTATCCATGGCTGGTCATAGAAGAAGCCTAACTGCCCGTAGACCACCTGCGGAGCCACCCTAAGCTGAGGAATCTGAAGGAGAACCAGGAGGTATGCTACAGGCATACAGCCCTAGTCAGGTGTCGCAGTCCTCTTCAGCTGTTAGAGCTGCTCCTCTGTGCTCTCACTGAACTCTTGCCTCCCAGAATCATGAGCATAACAGAATGGTGGTGGTTGTGAGCCACACGTGGTAGGGTGGTTTGTGAGACGGCCGTGGGTGGCTGGACACACAGTGTCTGGTCCAGCTTTGATTCCTAGAGTCAAGCTGTGACTAGCACATAGTGAATGCTCAATTAAGCGTGCACTGGACATTCATAAACCATGCCTCACTCTTACACTGAATTTACATTTCTGCATTTGTGGATGCCAATATTTGTCATGAGAAAAGTGATACAGAGGCAGAAGCCAGGATCTAAGCTATATAAGGTTTGGACTGACTTCACAGGATTTGATTTTCCAGGACACTCAAAGACAAACTCCCTCTCCCTTCACCTCCCTGTCCACTGCACACACCTTTCAGAGAAAATCAGCTCACTCTTATACATGGATTCTTGAAGGCTTAGAGCATGAGCTTCAGGATACCTTCCCTCTGAACTTTGAAGCTCTGAGTCCTGTGTTAGAGCATTGGTTCCTGTGGAGACATGCTTGATTCTTCAAACCACCCTCACAATGCACTTTTGGCCTATTCCTGGGCATTGAACTTGGCTGACTCTCCAACTCTGACTCTTAACTAATCTGTTGCAAGGAAGGACCTTTACAAAAACCATGCTGAGCCAACTGATTACCTTACTTCTTCCAATTCCTCTAAGTCAGTGGTTCTCAACCTTGGCTGCACATTAGAATCACCTGGGAATCTTTTTAAAATCCTGATTTATGGGCTTCATCCTCCAGAAATTCTGTTTCTTTGTTATGGGGTGGGGCCACACATTAGTAACAAAGAAACAGAATTTCTGGAGAATGAGGCCCAGAAATCAGGATTTTAAAAAGATTCCCATGTGATTCTAATGTGCAGCCAAGGTTGAGAACCACTGCTCTAAGTCAACCCTCCTCAGTTCTTGAGTGATTAGCTCTTAGTCTTCCTCATGTTTTGTACAGTCCTGATGCTCCCATGAATGCCACTGTAGTTTCTCAAAGGAATTTTTCTATATTTAGAAGGACTTGATTCAGTAGAATCTTGCCTTATTCTCCCACCCTACTCTTCCACTCCACAAATGGAATGTTCTTCACCCCCTTTTGCATAGAATCAGGCATATGTCTGTGGTGCTGCTCACTTGGACATCCTATGAGCCTCTCAAACCCAATGTGAATGGACAAATTATGTCCTTATTCCTAGTTACCTAATCTTTAGGATTTACTTGTACACATTTTCTCCTTCTCACATGGTGTTTAATCAGTCCTCTGGCCTTATAAAATCTTCTTTCCAGATGTTGCTCACACCTGCCTTCTGTATTCCATTACGGCTGCCATTGCCTGTTCTATTATAGTATGTCTCTCCTCTCCATACCTTTCCACTCCATGTCAGATTTACCCCCCAAATGTCCAGCTGCCCACACTTCCACTCCCCTGGGGAAGACCCGTGACTGACTCTCCATTCTTTACTCAGTTAAGACAAACATGTCACCTGGCATTCTCAGACGTCTTCAATTTGTTCACCTTTATGTCTCATTCTTGTCTTTACTACAGCAAAACTGGACTATTTTGTTTTCAGAGAAGCACAAGTCTGTTTTGCAATTGACACTAGGTTTGTGAGATTCTTTTTTTCTAGAGCTCTTCTCCCTTTTCTAAGAGCCCACTTGTTTCCAAAGACCATCCAAAGCTGGCCTCTTCAATCCCACCTCACCTTATGTAAGTTCCCTTCCTCAGCCCATCCAGGGGAAGCCTTTCCTTTGGCTGAGTTCATAAACCATATGGTTGCTCTCTGACAGCTGTCATTGGCTCTGCATTGTAGATATCTGAGCATAGCTCTGAGACATGTTAGCAGACTCTAACCTCACTGAGCACTGGGGCTGGGCACACAGGAGGAGCTGTCTCAGTATTTGAGAGACTGAACTGACTTGGTTCAGCTGAAGCTCAGACTATCCATTGGTTAAGTTGGGTCAAATCTTTCCTACCGATATTTTCTCCTCTGCTGTCTTTCTTTCTTCTCTTTCCTTTCTATCTCCCTGAGAGTTCATGGCTCCTAAGCTTTCTTTTCTCCTTTGCTTCCTTGAAACTTTCCCGCCCTGGGCTTTCCCCCCTCACGTCTCACTTCATGCAGGAACTAATTTTATGAACTAGTGTGAGCAGAGGTGAAAATCAGTAAAAATAGAACCAGAAAATATTTGCCATTGGTTGAGTGCTCATTGCCTCCTCCCACTGACCCATCCCAGTTCAGGCTCTCACCATGATATGCCATTTGTGTCGCTACAGCAGGTCCCAGTGGATTGTCTCCCCTTGCTCACTCTCTCAGCTCTGGAATTCTACTTATTGCTTTCCGACAAGTGTCAACACAAGGCTATGGTTATTTTTGCTGCGTTTCAAACTTCTTGGTTATCTCAAGTCTTTCATATTCAGACTCCCAGGTACCCTTGCTTCCCCCTCTCTAAGGATATGGCACAGCCCTTGCTGGTTCCCTTTGCTTTGGTCAGGCTCACTCCCACACTCATGGTCTCCGTCCTCATGCCATTCTCAAATGTGCTCACGAGTTTCTTGCTTTCATCACTTGGATCATGTTGCGCCCTCTTCCTGGCATGCCCCTCTGCTCATCAGAAGCCATCCCTCCTTGGTGCAGATTCCTTTTCTTTTGGAAACAGTCCTGGATCACCCCCACAGCCACCTCTCTGGGCTTTGGATGGCTCTAATGCTTCTCCGCATCGCTGTTTGCTAATTCATCATACACTGGCTTGTGACACTTCTTGTACAGCTTTGAGCTGTTACTTATCTTTCATATATTTGTTCACTTTCCTTGCAAATTTTATGTCTTATGTCTTTGAGGTCCCTGAGACACAGGGCACATCTTTGGCATTCTTTTTTTGTCCCCCCTTTTTTGTCCCCCTTGCTCACTTGTCATAGCTGCCCTATAAATATTTCTGGACTATCGAGGTTTAACCTTCCTCAGGTGAGCCCTACATTTCTTGTATAACAGTGATCTTTGAGGCCTTAAGCCAGACAGTAATTATCAAGGGACTTTCTTTGATTATCAGAGAGGCCATGGGAGGTGTGTTTTGGCACCTAGGGATCTATGGATGTCCTTTACATCATCCTGTATTGATAATGACTGACTCATCCTGAGACTCACCATGTGGCAACCTCTGTGCTAAACTCTTGAACATTATTTTATTTAATCCTTGCAATAATCCTATGGGAGTAATTATTAGTGTGATTCTACTTTACAGGTTGGGAAACTGAAGTACAGAGAAATTAGCTCATATGTGTGGTATGCCACGTTTTCAAACACTGTGGTATGAAATTTTAGCCACTATTCATAGCACACTCTGACCAAAAATGCAAAAATAAAAAAAAGTCAGCCCTTATATTTGTACACTATTACCCCTATATTCTATAACTTTTACACATAGAATCTTTTTTATTTTATTAATATTTATTGTTGAGATTATTACAAATGTCCCTCTCCCCCCTCCTCACCCTGCCCATAGCTCTCCTCCACCTGATTCCCACCCCACCCCAGGCCCTCACCACCCTGTTGTCTGTATCCATAGGTAATGCATACATGTATATAAGATCTTTGCCTAATTTCTTCCTGCATCCCCCACACCCCCTGCCTTCTGAGAATCATCAGTGTGTTTCATTTCCATGCCCCTGATTTTATTCCATTCACCAGTTTATTCTGTTCATCTAATTTTTTAAATATCTATTTTATTGATTTTTTACAGAGAGGAAGGGAGAGAGATAGAGAGTTAGAAACATTGATGAGAGAGAAACATCGATCAGCTGCCTCCTGCACATCTCCTACTGGGGATGTGCCTGCAACCCAGGTACATGCCCTTGACCGGAATCGAACCTGGGACCTTTCAGTCCACAGGCCGACGCTCTATCCACTGAGCCAAACCAGTTTTGGCACATCTGATTTTTTATTCGTTTGATTTTTAGATTCAATTGTTGATATATATATATATATATATATATATATATATATATATATATATATATATTTGGTGCCACTTTGTTGTTCATATTTTTTTATCTTTACCTTTTTCTTCTTCTTTCTCTTCCTAAAGAATACCTTTCAGCATTTCATATAATACTGGTTTGGTGGTGATTAAGTCCTTTAGCTTTTTCTTGTCTGTGAAGCTCTTTATGACTTTCAATTCTTAATGATAGCTTTCCTGGGTAGAGTAATATTGGTTGTAGGTTCTTGCTATTCACCACTGAATATTTCTTGCCACTCCCTCCCTTTGGGCCTGCATAGTTTCTGTTGAGAAATCAGCTGACAGTCATATGGGCATTCCCTTGTAGGTAACTAACTGCTTTTCTCTTGCTGCTTTTAAGATTCACTCTTTGTCTTTTCTCTTGGCATTTTAATTATGATGTGTCTTGGTGTGGTCCTCTTTGGGTTCCTCTTGTTTGGGGTTCTCTGTGCTTCCTGGACTTGTAAGACTATTTCTTTCACCAGGTAGGGGAAGTTTTCTGTCATTATTTCTTCAAATAGGTTTTCAATATTTTGTTTTCTCTCTTATTCTGGCAGCCTCATAATGCAAATGTTGGTATGCTTGAAGTTTTCCCAGAGGCTCCTTACACTCCATATTTTTGGATTCTTATTCTTTTTGCTCTTCTGGTTGGGTATTTTTTGCTTCCTCATATTTCAAATGATTGATTTGATTCTTGGGATCCTCTAGTCTACTGTTGAATCCCTATATATTACTCTTTATTTCAGTCAGTATATGCTTAATTTCTGACTTGTCCTTTTCCCTTTTTCCTTTTTCTTTTTTGCATTCTCACTAAGATCCTTGAAAGTCTCACTAAGTCCCTTGGAGGTTTCTAGAAGATTCTTGAGTAACCTTATAACTGTGGTTTTGAACTCTATATCCAGTAATTTGCTTTCTTCCATTTCTTTCATTTGTGAGAAGTTTCTTTGTCTGCATTTTGGTTGCTTCCCTGTGATTATTTCTATATACTGTGTAGAGCTGCTATGTCTCCTTGAGTTGATAGAGTGCCCTTGTGTAGTAGGTGTTCTATAGGGCCCACTAGCTCAGCCTCCCTAGTCACCTGACCTGGGAACTCTATGTGTACTCCTTTGTGGGCTGTGTGCACAGTCTTATTGTAGTTGAGCCTTGATTGCTGTTGGTGTCACTGGGAGTAATTGACCTCCAGGCCAATTGGTTGTGGGGACCAGCTGCAACTGCTGAGGGAGAATTGCTGTGCAGGAGACACCCTTATGAAGCAGGACTTGCTTCAGTGGGGCTTTGGTGCTCACTGAGTCTGCCCCTTGAGTATGTTGCTTATGGATGTGAAGAGTTGTAATCAGGTATGGTCTGATACTGACTACTGGGTACACTGGCTCTTGGGTCTCCAAGGAGGTGCAAAGTCAGCCACTGCCTGGGGCCACACAGCAGGAGATACAAAGAGATCTGCAGATTCCTCCTCTTTGTATCAGCTTTGGAAGTGCCCAGATGAGGCCCAGCTGGAAGCAAGGCTGGCTAGTGCTGATGCCAGGTCTGGGGTCTTTTATTGATAGGTTTGTGGCTCCCTGACCCAGCTACAGCTCATTTGACAGGTTTTTTGCTGGAGCAAGGACAGCCCATTCATATGCAAAATCCACTGCATACTTGGGTGAGGTTGTAAATTGGGTGGGGCAGGGTCTCAGGGAATCACCAGGGCTGAGCAAACAGAAATGGCTGCCAGTCAACCCTGCAACCCAGGAGGTTCCAGCAAGGGAACACTGACCACTGTGAGTACCTCCCTCCCTTGAGTTCCTGTCTCGAGGCCAGACAGTCCAGTTTCTCCTTGTATGTGTCTGGGTCCACCAGAGCCTCATCCTGTACTGGAGCTCAGAGGAAGCAGGACCTTGCAAGTTCAGTTCATGGTGTTGGCCTTTTAAGAAGAGCAGCTGCATCTCCAACAACCTGTGTGTCACTCAGCCCCAATCCACACTGGTTTTTACAACCCTTAGTTTTTACAGCCCATAGGGACTTCTTTTCCCAGCTCTGGGACCCTGGGCTGGGGTCTGGTGTGGTGCTGGGACCCCTTGCTCCTCCTGGCGGCTTCTGCAGAGGTGATCTCCCTCCTGATTAAAAAAGTGGCCCATGTGGGTGCCAGACCAGCCTGTTCCGCACCTCTGTACCTCCTACCTGTCTCTGTGTGCTTTCTTCTTTACTTTTCTAGTTATAGGACTTCCATTCAGCCAGCTTTCTGGTGGTTCTGGATGATGGTTGTTCTGTATTTTAGTTGTAATTTTGATGTGGTTGTGGGAGGCAGCAAGTACAGGCATTTGCTTATGCCGCCATCTTGGTTCTCCTCCATAGAATCTTATTTAATTGACTCCACACCCCTATGCAGAAATTAGCACACTCCTAATTTATTTCTGTTCTTCTTATTTATATTTTAGATTTCATCCTCTCACAAAATCTCAGGTGCTTTATGCTGCTGATAATGCTTCTTCTCTCTTGTAAAATCAACATCTCTAACTTAATTTTGTTCAGTGTATCATAGATACTTGTTTTGATTAGGAAACACCAGGCCGCTCTGCATTTCTCTTAGCCTTTGCCTCTTTCTTGACACCTCATGTTGCCAATAAAGCTGTTGTAGTTCCAGACATCCTGTCCCTTTAGGGCAGGGAGAAGAGGTATCACCTCCTACCTCCCCCTGGCACTTCCATTCATGTGCCATTGTCCAGAATGCATCTCCTGGCTATTTGCAGCTGGAGGGAAGGTAGATAAAGCAAATGTTCAGCTTGGAACACTGTAGGATCATGTTATCAAGGAGGAAGAGAGGAATGAATAGTAGAGAGATTACTTTCTGCCATAGCACTTGTTCAGTCTTCGGTGAATAAACAAATGATATATCATCTTAAGCTTATTCAATTTTAAGTCATGAAGTAATACGTGAATGCATTCTTACTGTAAAACAAAATCTAGTATGTCTAAGTTCACAGGATAAAGAGAAAACTCCGCTCTTTAATCAATTCCAATCATACCCCCCTCGTTGGAAATAATAATGTTTATCAATACAGTGAACATCCTTTTAGACACTCTAAGCATGGGCAGGTATGTCACACATTCATATATCATTCTCTATCTCTGTCTATCTCTATCTCTATATCTATCTGTATAAGTGTATTTATGTAGTCATATATATTTATACGTAAACAGGTGATGAATTCATAGTTTAGTTTTCTACATGAAATAATATGCTTTTTCTACAAAATGAGAATATCTTATAGGTTTTGGTTCTATGCTTTGCTCTTTATTTACAGTACCTTAGTGTATCTTGGAACTATTTCCATACCAACACCAATAGAGCTCCCTCATTCTTCATCTTGACTCCAAAGTAATCCATGTATTGGATGTGTTGTGGCTTGCTTAATCTCTCCCTTGTTTTAGAATATCGGAGTTGTCTGACCGGGTCTAATAGCCCCCTTTAGAATAAAGACAGTGCAGTTTGATAGAGGATCAGTGACTC
Source organism: Myotis myotis (assembly GCF_014108235.1). Lineage (NCBI taxonomy): Eukaryota > Metazoa > Chordata > Mammalia > Chiroptera > Vespertilionidae > Myotis > Myotis myotis. The sequence continues at coordinate 23,304,184 of NW_023416390.1, forward strand.
TGTTGGTCACCTGCTGGTCAGGTGGAGCGCTTCAGAACCAGGTGTCAGGATTCGCCCATCCTGTGCATTTCCCAAAGCTGCCATTTGGCTGAAATGCTGCCACATGGCTGAGGAAGGCCGTGGTTGAAGCCTCTTTGTGGGACTCTGTTAGAAACCTGAAGTCTACTGAAATGATTCCTCTGGCAATACTGATTGGTGTCAAAATCCCACATCAAAAGACTTCTAACTAAATAGCTGCCAGAGACATAGACATAGTTTTCTTTAAAAAACTACCTCAGAAATTTTTCTTCCTGAAATGATGTATTTCAAGCATCCTTGATTTCTCAGAAGGAAGTGATTTTGATTCTGTCCCAGAGCCTGTTTCCTGGGTAAAAGGGTGACAACAGAGCTGAATTCTCCGAGCTTTGTGCTTTTCTGAGGCTCACAGTGGGAACACTCATGCCACATTAGGGCAGTGCCAGAGACCCTTCAAAGTCTTTTTTCCCCCTTGGTCTTGGAGGGTGGGGGTAGGTTTGCCAACGTGCTCATATTTGAAGATGTAACACATACGCTAACACGTGTAAAAGGGCAATGAAATCACACAATGGTGCATTAAAGCCTCCAGAAGTTCAAATAAAAGCTCAGCATATCTGTATTTTCTGGGGGTTGGCAGGGAAAGAGCCATCTGCTGGAGCGCACTTCGTGGCAGTTCTCATTGTGTATTCACTTAAAATGATTGCAAAGACGCATTGCCTTGTGCATAAATGCTCTCTGATTTCCTTTAGGTATGAGTAAGACCTGGACGGCCAAACATGATTTGTTAGCTATTCCAGATATTAATCAAGGTCAAGGGAAGGTGAGTGTTGGAAGGCAGAAGATTTTCCCTTGGTGTCAGCTGGTGCATACAAACCAGAAGGAAGAAGTTCTGTTGCAGGAAAGGAAAAAAAAAACAAAAACAAAACCACACGCACATAATTTTCCCTTCTGTTTCTTTCAAAGGCACAGCTTATTTACATAAACCAAAATGTTAATTTTCCCAGAAATCAAAGTCACTGGCAGACTATTAAGTAAAATTCATGTGTGTATGATTAACATTGGGTACCCTCTTGCTCTAGTAGAACCTTATTTTTTTTGAAAAACATATGGAACTCATTCATGCTTGTATTACCCGTATCTGTGTGTTCATATAGATGTTTGACTCTGTGTTCAGTGAAATGTCATCATTTCTTTTACAACAGATTCGGAAGAGAAAATGCTGCTTAGCGCACAGCGTTATAAATGGGAGAGGAAATGAAACTGTGTGTGTGAGTGAAGTGAGGATCAGGAAAGTGACCTGTGTATCAAGGAAGCAATTTCCCTACGGGATAGAAAACTTTCAATAAAAACTGGAAGGCAAGGAGCAAATTTTAGAAATGGAATTTTGCCATTGATTATATGTTGTTTTTCTGGGTTGTGGGGGCTGCCACTGAAGTCTCTTTGATGAATGTTTGCTTTTGTGTCAATATTTAATAGGGGAGTTTCACATGTGTTGAGGAGCTTCCGGCCTTGTTAAGGCACTGACTTGCAGATGTAATCAAAGATGGTAAGATTGACTTGGGAAGGTGCAAATACCAGTTCTGGAATTTCCAGCAGCAAAACATAAGTGCTGTTGTTTTGTTGTTTTTTTTTCAAATTCTCACCCGAGGATATGTTTTAATTGATTTTTAGAGAGAGAGAGATAGAGAGAGAGATAGAGAGAGAGAGAGAGAGAGAGAGAGAGAGAGAGAGAGAAACACTGATCGTTGCCTCCTGTACCAAACACGAAACCTGTATGTGCCCTGATAGGGAATCGAACCTGCAACCTTTTGGTGTGTGATGATGCTCCAGCCAACTGAGCCACACAGCCAGGGCAAAATATTAGGTTTTTGTGCATAATTCTAAATAGGTAATTTTAGAAATTACATGAAAGGTACCAAAATTTTCAGAAATTTAATTATTTTCACAGTAACTACCCTGAACTAAAAAACAAAACAAAACAAAACAAAACCATGAAATTATTCCCACTCTTAAGGGATTTTCTGATTACAGAGAGTGTGTAGTCTCATAATTCAGGCAATGATGCTTTCTTATTAACTGAATAAAAACATTCTGATGTTGGAATAGTTCAGGATGACTGCCGTGGTAGTTCAGACACTTACATCTGCACTGAGGTCTATGGGACCAGCAGCACTGGGCAGACAGGAACCTGAAGCAGTGGAAACAAGGAAGTAGTCTGGGGAGTTAGAGTAAGTTCTCACCTTCATGATCTCTATGCTCAAACCAGCGGCTGCCTCTGATTCTCACATCTCTGATCACTCCCCTCAGTCCCCTTTGCTGATTGCTTCTCAGGTTTCTGAGCTCTAAATCCTGGAGTGTCCCATGGGACTGTTCCTGGACCATTTCTCTTTTCTATTCACACTCACTCCCTGGGTGATCTTCGCCAGTCACATGGTTTTCACACCACTTGTCTGCTAATAGCTCACAAATTTATCCTCCTGTTTGGACCTCTCCCCCAAACTAGACACACATATCCAACTGACTACCTGATAATTCTAGTTGGTCCAATGAGCATTTGACCTTTCCACACATGACCTTCTGATAATCTCCTGTAGCCAACTCTACCAGCAACCTCCTCATCTTGGTTAATGTAATCTCATTCTTCTGAAATCTTGGCACTATCATTGCTTTCTCTCTTTTTCTCACATTTTCCATCCAGACTATCAACACATCCAATGAGTCCCCCCATTCAACTGCTACCACCTTGATCCAAATCACCATCATCTTTTACCTCCTAACTGACCTTCTTTCTTTTACCTTTGCTCCTCTGTAGTCTATTCTCAACTGGCAGCCAACATGATCTTGTTAAAATATGCCAATTGTTTTTTCATCTCAATCAGAATAAAAGCCCAAATCCTTACTGAACTATAAATCCTGACACAATCTTGCTCCAGGTTATCTCTCAGACTTCGTATCCTACACGTTCTTCCTTGCCCTTCTCTTTACTCCTGCTACACTGGCCTCCTTGGGTTCCTAGAACATACCAGGAATATTCTTGCATCAGGGAATTTGCATTTTCTGCACCTCCTCTCAGAATGCTCTGTGTGTAACCACACAGTTCACTGTCACTCCCTTGCAGTGTTTTAGTCCCTTACCTAAAAATGTATTCCTCATCTGATACTACTTGTTAGACTGTCTGAGTTTGATTCTTTCTCCTTCTACTTAGTAGCCATGTGACCTGGGAAAGAAAGTAAGATGCTTCAATTTCTACATTTTTTAAATGGTGATAATAATAACAGTATTAGGTTGAACCATGAGGTTTCCACATCCATAGGGCAACTGGTGCAGTATTAGTTATGTTTTTTATTGTTCAACCTAATACCTACCTCTCTGGGATCTGATATGGACTAGATGATGTCATACACATGAAGTGCATTGTGCAGGGCTTTGTCTACTGTAAACCTTAAAGACTGTAGGCTGTTAATATTGCTAAATTAAGTCCCCAGTGGATCACTCAAGGCCTTCCAAAATCTGGTCCCTGCTGTTTGTCTATCCTCACCTTCTTGTGGGCTTCATAATATACTTACCACACTTTGACAGTGAGGAACTTACTGGATTTCCTAAGCCCAGATGGCTCTTTCTCATACTTTTGTTTCTGATTGTGCTAGTTCTCCTACTGGAATTCCCCTCTGGATTTTAATATCTAGCACATTTATCCCCTTCTCCTCCACCTCTGTGTAGATATCTCTGCTCCTCCCAATGTCACCTTCTGTGCTATTTCTGAGATTTGAATAAACCTCATTGCATGCATTGCAATGATTGATTTACATAGTTATTTCTATCATTTGAACCTGACTTCCATAAATACAAGGCTGGTATCTTATTCATTTGTATCTTCAAAATCTTGCACAACCTGACATCTAATAGCTCCCAATAAGTATTTGGTGACTGAATGAATGGACAAATTCAGAACATGGAGACGCTGTTTTAAGAAAGTTCTCTTTTACCATTGGTCAAGGTTAAGCTAACAGTTAAGAAGACATGCAAACCACGGAGGCATGATGAAATGAACACATTTCAGAAATCCAGGTAAATAGGCTTAGGAATATAACAGGACAGGGGGAGAGAGCAGAATTGGGGAGCAGAAATACTGAAGTAAATTAGATCTGAGAGGATGGCTGCTTGCCTTTTGGCCTCTTCGTGGTTCCTGATGGTGGGGCTGGATTTTGTCCCATAGATGACTATAGGAAGCAACTTCCTGCCAGAGGGTGAGCTGGAGACCTGTAGGTCTTGCACCCTCATTCTGAGCGATGTGCCGCAAAAGCCCCAGGAGGTGAGTATGTTCTTACAGCTGCCCCTTTAAAGGCCCCACGCTACACTGATTTAGGAACAGACTCTGAGATGGTTTTTAATTCAAAGGAGAACATTCAGGGCCGGGCATAAATGCCTTTAGATCTTTATGCACACCTGGGTTATCAGATAAATAGAAGCGGGTGGCTTAGGGATGATGGTGAGCTGAAGACCCTGCTATGGCTATTGAAATGAGACAACCTGGGTCCTTTCTCTGTGGACCATTGACCTTCTTTCTGGATATCAAAAGCGCTGGCCTGGAGAAAACCAGCATGCATGATAGCTGCACTTCCCCCGCAGTCCCTGGGAATGAAATGAAGTTACAATTATAGGAAAGATAAAGCTGAATGATGCTAGTGTCTTGCTCAGTTAGATTCTTTACCTTGTTAGGGTATTTCCTAACCATGGCACATGGGTTTAGATTACAACAAGACTTCCTTTTGTGTCTGTGCTTCTTTTGGTGCCTAGTACAGCACTTTACAAATGGACGGCATTCAAGTGAATTATGCTATGAAGGCTGGATATTTCCAACTACAGGAAAACTGGCCAAGGAGTGAGACATTTAGCTGGTCCAGTGTTCAGGGATTCATTTAGGAAAACAAAATTAAAAGGGCAGGATCTCTTTTAATTTTGTTTTAGAGCTTGTCTGTGGAAGATGAGACCACTCAAGATTTTAAAGTCTGGTCTGATTTGGTGGCCCTTAAAAAAAGTGTATTCACTAACAAGGGGATGAGAGTGACTTTATAGCATATTGGCAGTTAAGGGAAATAGTTAAGTGCATGGATTTTTGGTCAGACTCTCTGCCTTCAAATTTTGTCTCTGGTATATGCTGGCCAAATAATAGAATTCTCCTTTGTGCCTCAGTTTCTTATTTGTTAGGTGGGAATAATAGTGGCACCTGTTATTCAAGACAAAAATTATGTTGATCCTTGTTAAAATGGTAAAAAAGACTTTATTCAGGACTATTGCAATAAGGGTATTATAATAGGGGAGAGGGATGGGGCTCAGCTCTTAATACAGCAAAGACTGCTGGGGATTCATTGCCAAAGTGCAAGGTGAGATGGCCAGTGGGTGAAAAATTATGAAGGGGAGGCACAAGGGCAGGGGGAGGCTTGATAAACCCACTTAACAGGATTCCTGTTGAAGGCAAATCAGGGTGACCAGATATCAAGGGTGGGGAATTCTCTCTAAATGAACTTAGCAGGAGTCTTACTAAAACTGGACTCAGCAAGGATGGATATGGAACTCCAGGGTTGACACCTGGTCCAGCAGAGTGTTGAGAGGAGCCTGATGTGTTTGGTCAAGGAGAGAGTCTCTGCCATTATATCTTTGGATTAAATAGCTAACATCTGTAAAGTGTTTGGCACAATACTAGGTAATGAATAAACATTAACTAATAAAGCTGGATTTGCTTTCTATGGAATATAAAATATGGACTGACAGTGTGAGACCACTTTCCTTTTGTTTAGGCACTTGTGAGGACTCAAATGAGCCAAACTCTAGGAAAAAAATCCTCGCGTGGTCCTCCAAGAATGGTGGCTCCTGACGGGGAAGGATGAGCCTGTAGTTAGTGGTCCATGGTCTGTCCAAACTCTAGGACAACTTATGTTGGGCAGTTTTCTGTTGGAAAGACAGAAGGGGGCAGAAGGAGCGGCAGGACTTCTCTAGAGACTCTGCCAGGCTATGTGGAGATCTTTGTTGAGTGCTCTTTAACAAGATTTCCAATATACACAATTTTTAAAGAACCCTGTGTGATGAGCATCCCAGATAGACTTTGGCTTCCCATTGCTCCGGGAGGAAGGGGGCCTTCATCCCAACAGAAAATTGAAGGTGGTGAGTGCTCTAGGAACCCAGGAGATACCAAGGGCGATGCTCTTGGGGTTTCAGTCTGGGGTCCGGCTGTGCTGTGGAATCCCTAAGCCCTCATTACTGCAGGGACTGTCCCCTGTGCCCATGTAACATGCCTGCTGCTAAGGTCATTATCTCCCAGGGGAAAATGCTGAGAAAAAATTCTTTAGGAAGAAAAACTTTGAGGTCTCCCATATCATTGGTGATGTTCAATCCTTGGCTTCTAATATAAAAGATTCCCGCCCTAACCGGTTTGGCTCAGTGGATAGAGCGTCGGCCTGTGGACTGAAAGGTCCCAGGTTCGATTCTGGTCAAGGGCATGTACCTTGGTTGCGGGCACATCCCCAGTAGGAGGTGTGCAGGAGGCAGGTGACCGATGTTTCTCTCTCATCGATGTTTCTGACTCTCTATCCCTCTCCCTTCCTCTCTGTAAAAAATCAATAAAATATATTTTTTTTAAAAAAAGAATCCTGGAACTTTAGCTTGATATTTCTAAATCCAGTTATCCTTTGGATGTGTACATAAACCAGGTTTTCTGTTGTAGCCCCCATGTGGGAGGGAGACTGGAGATTAGGGATGGGAAGAGAGGAGCTCACCAGGCCCACCCTATCACTACCTACAAGGGATGAAAGTGAGGAGAAAGATGACTTGAAGCACAGGGGGCTGAGCTAGATTGAAAAAACTGCCAGTAGTAGACACTCATCAATAGTTCAGATATTAACAGTTACTGGGAAAGGTCTCACCACTAACTCTCAATCCCCATGAAAAAGAATCAAGGCTATCAATAGGCTCTCAAGGTATTATTTATTGGAGTGACCTTTGTTGCTAAGTAACAGCATGATTTTTCAGACTGTATTAAAAATTATAATTGGCATGAGCTTAAAATAATGTGCACCAGCATTGGAGACATTAAAATGTGTGGCAGGGATGTAAATTAGCCAGAAAGGTTCATGGGGGGAGGGGGGAGAAAGAGGGGCAGTCAGTGCAATTGTCAGATAATGCTGAACCAAGTCAAATTAATTTCTAATAATTTGTAGAAGGTAGGCAGCAGAGAATCACCAAGCCCCTGGAAGCTGTAGGAACCACAAAGCTTGGGTGTCAGGCTAGAAATATGGGGCCTCACCCATGCCAAAAAGCATTTAAAGGCAGCTGTTGGAATTCAAGGAATGACATTTTCCAAGTTCAGACTTAATCTCATTATGACTCCATTTTTTTTGACTTTACTGGGCAGAAAATTCAGTAATGACAGAGGGCCAGAGAATATCTCTGACCCTCAGGCTGCCAGCCTGAATGTTGTCCCTGAATTTTAACCAGAATTAGAACACTCTCAAGTGTCAGCAACAGGTTAAATGCTGAGCTGATCATTAAGCCTGGTGCAATTTTTTTCTCAGCAGGCCAAAAATCTAAATAAGCCAGGTAGGCAGAACACCAGGTAAATTAAAATACATCTTATCCTTTTATCCCACCGTGAAATGGAAGCTTAATACACAGAGGCCCTTGTGGGAAGAAAAGTAAATAAACTCTGGTTATGGAGCTGGAGTGGAGGAGTGAGCATGGGAAGCAAGGAGAGGTTGGTTTAGTGGGCATCACTGTCATTCCCCAGGATACAGACACTGTGTGGGCAGAGAACATTTGTACAGGTTAATTATTATGAACTTCTGAAACGATGAGAGACAAGTTTGAGGGAATTGTGCGGTTCAGGCTCTTTGAGAAGTTTTAATGTCTTGTTTTGTAATATGCTGTCCATGGCTACTGGAGCCCAGTGTTATGTGGGGCTGTTCTGTAATGGTGCTGGGGATAGAATAAGAGAATTAAATGGAGGCTAAGACTGGTCCATCGCTGGACCATTCTGCAAACCTCTGCTCCTTCTGGCACTCAGAATGAGGTCTGGCGCTGATGACTCAGAGGGAGAGCCACTTTGCTGTCTGTGGCAGAATCTGCTAATGCCCACCTATAATCTGTGTCCTCCTCTTCCTGGGCATATAGGCAGGCCACATTTTCCATCATCGAGGAGTGACATCTCACATGGTGGGGGAGAGAAATACACAATAGGATGATGTCCGATGATGTCCTTGGGGTGGGATTTTGAGCAACATAAAAGCCCAGTGGGAGACATTATTATTTTTTTTTAAATATATTTTATTGATTTTTTACAGAGAGGAAGGGAGAGAGATAGAGAGTTAGAAACATCGATGAGAGAGAAACATCGATCAGCTGCCTCCTGCACATCTCCTACTGGGGATGTGCCCACAACCCAGGTACATGCCCTTGACCGGAATCGAACCCGGGACCTTTCAGTCCGCAGGCCGACGCTCTATCCACTGAGCCAAACCGGTTCCGGCAGGGAGACATTATTATTAAGTACTAATAAGAACTGCTGATCTATTATTCTGTGATTTCTCAAATAAGCCTGGCATACCTCCCCCAATTAATAAGCTCTGAGAGACTGGGTTTTGTGGTCAGACAAATCTGTGTTCACATCCTACTCTGTTACTTAGCTCTTTGGTCTTGGGCAAGTTAATTGAAATTCTCTGAGACTCAGTGTTTTCCTGTATAACAGAGGAGTAGTAATAGACTTGGTCAGAAGGGGATACAGTGTGATAAGTATCAAAGCACACTGTCCAGTGATTGGCATATAGTCAGTGCTCAATAAATCTTTTCCTGTATACAATGATCCATTAATATCCATGAGGATATTGGTTCCAGAATTCCCTTGGATACCAAAACTGGAGGATGCTCAAGTCCCTTATGTAAAATGGCATAGTATTTGATATAACCTACATAATTCTCCCATATACTTCAAATAATCTCCAGATTACTTATAGTACCTAATATAATATAAATGTTATATAAGTAGTTGTTATACTGTATTGTTGCAGGAATAATGACAAGAAAGTAAGTCTGTATATATTCAGTATAGACACAACCAACAATCATGGCAATCATCCTGGCCTAGTTACATAGTATGTGTCAGCAACAATGTAACTTTGTTCAAATATTTTTGATTTGTGGTTGGTTGAGGCCATAGATGCAAAACCCATGGGTATGGAGGGTTGATGGTAATTGTTATTATTCATATTGAGGGAATCTTTGAGAGGACCTTGAGATCAGCAAACACCTCATTCTGTAAGTGAGGACTTGATGAATAGAACACCAGACTAGGACTTGTTCTTTTGTGTATCCTGGACTTTCTCAGTCTTGACTGTTAGCTCAAGATGCCCCCAAAATGCTTGAGAAATGTTGCTAGAGTACAGTTCATTGGAGTCAGGATGGCCAGAGAGGCTTCTGTGTAGGACAGGACTTCTGGGAGTACAGCAGCTCCTCTTAGGGTCATGGCTCAGTTCCTTGGAATAACATCCACTTTGGAATCAGAAAATTTGGTTCAAGTCCTAGCTCTGTCACTTACCAGCAGCGTGACCCTGTGTAGGGGATATGATTTTTCTAAACCTAGGTCATCTCGTCTGTAGAAGAAGATGACCTTTTTCTCAAAGGATTGTTATGGAGAAACATCAGTGGTTCTCAACCTTCTGCCTTTAAATAAGTTCCTCATGTTGTGACCCAACCATAAAATTATTTTCATTGCTACTTCATAACTGTAATGTTGCTACTGTTATGAATCGTAATGTAAATATCTGATATGCAGGATGGTCTTAGGTGACCCCTGTGAAAGGGTCGTTCGACCGCCAAAGGGGTCGCGACCCACAGGTTGAGAACCGCTGAGATACATTATGAGACCCACAAACACCTGATTTGATATCCTGAGAATCCCCAGCATCTCGCCTGATATCAACAGAGGAATGGATGATTATTTTTCTCCTGTTTTTTCTTATATTGAATGCTAGCTAGAGCCAAGGAATTTTAAGATTTTATTCTTCAGAATTTCTAAGGATTTAAATAATCTGCTTTAAGTTTATAAAAATATTTTCCAGGTTGTAGTGATAATATGTATTCATTATACAACATTTGGAAAAATAGAGAAACATCCAATGAAATAAATGGAAACAACAATGACAAAAATCTAATTCTAGAGATAACTCAGAGATGTTTACATTTTTGTGTCTTTCCTTCTAGTCATTTTTTATTTCAAGCATCTTTAGATCCATACTATATATGTAGTTCTTTTTGTAAAAAAAATCTGGCTTCTTTTAGTATTGATTATATGATGAGCATACTCTCTGGTATCATTCTTTGAGAATGAAAATGATTTTTAATGGCTGTATAAATATTGTTTCTATAAACTCTAATATATTTAACTATTCTCCAAATGTTGGGCATGTAGATTGGTTTTAATTATAAATAACACTTGATAATATCTTGAATTTGATCTATTCCTTACCTTCCCAACCTGCTTTCTGCTCTAGGAAACACAGATGTATGGTTAACTCAATTGTCTTTTTGTCCTCTGACTTGTGGTTGGTTTGGGTTAATTTGGGACCCAGACAGACAATTGGGTTATCTCTTTTCCTAGCTCACTTCATGCTTTGACTGAAGGTCACAGCACCGTTCAAGGTGTGCTCTGTCCAGGTTCTTCCTCTTTCCCATAACCCTTCAGCCTAGGAATGTAATCACCTCCCTGTTACTAGTCCTGGAGTACTAATCTCTCCTTCCTGTACTTTCCATTCTTGTCTTTTACTTCTGTAAAATAATCCATTGTTAAACTTCTTAAAATGATTCCATTTTGAGTTTTCTAATTCCTGCTGGAACCCTGACTGATAGAACCGTTTTATCTGTTGTACCATCAGTTGTATCTTAGAGCAGCCTTTAGACTTGTCTGATCATTCTTTCTAGAAAATTCCTATGAGCCAGTATATAATTCCTAATCCTTATTTTCTTCACCTGTAAAGTGAGATTAATAATAATACCCACCTCACAAGGTTGTTGGAAGGACAAATGTGCTAATGTAGGAAAATTCTGTATAGCCTATGAATTGCTTTACACATATATGACACAGGTTATTATCACCACCTACTTAACCCCAAGGGAGCCCTAAAGAGTATTGGTTTGGTTCCAGGCTGAGGTTTTGCAATATTAATCTTTGAAATGTTTTGAAAACCCCAAAGTAGCTATGGCTAGCAGGTTCCTTTGCCTTGCCCCCATAAAGTTCACATCTTTGATTTCTCCACTCCAAAAAGAAGTGACCTTAGGAACTGCTTTGTTTGGTCCACATACTTGGCAGGCCATTATTTCTTCATGGAATTTAACAAGGGCACGGAGGCTGTGGGCTCCCTTGGGTGGCATATTCAATACGTGGTGTGAAGTATGGCTGACCCAGGAGAACTCACTCACCTTCCCGAAGTGAGCAGCCTCTTTTGAGCTCCTGGGCTGACCTAGTCCATTGCATTCAATATGGATCTGTTTTAAAAAATCCATTCAAGCACATAAGGTAAAAATTGCCTTATTGGCTTTTTGTCTGAAATTTTGGCAGAGCATAGACAGATTTCAGCATTTATTGCCCTTTGAGTGATTTCCAGCTTTGTTCCAGGAAAAATACAATTAATCTTGTGGCAGCCGCTCTATCAATCCAGATGAGGGGCAAGTTGTTTCAGTTATCACGTGGCGTCTCTGACTCCTTTGGCTGTGCTCATCTTTTTGGCTGAGGTTGAGTGTAATGCACACCAGGGGAAGCCTCTTGCCTCCATTTGTTCAGTTGTCTGCAAAGTCCCAAGCCTTGCATGGGCCAGAGGCTTTGTGCATCCAGCTGTGCTCCATCAGACAAGGGAACACATCTGGGAAAGTAAATGCAAGGGGCCCCAAATTGGACTGGGAGAGGCAGAGGTGCAGTGTGTGTCATGAGGAGGGTGACCAAGACCTAGGTGACTTGCATTTGTCCTGAACATGATGCTGTTTGGGTGTGTGGCTGGAGGAATGGAGGACGGCTGCAGCTCTAACATCCTGAATCAGGACTCTTAGCTCCCTTCTTTGTCTGCTCTTTGTTCTCATAGTGGTTGCTGTAGCATGAAGCTCTATTAGGTCCAGGCCAGCCTAGAGTCCCAGGGCTACAGAACACATTTCCTTACTTTCCAACAGCTTTGCAGAGCCTGGTATTGGCTTGACTCTGAACCTGGCCTCAGCTGGTTAATTTCTCTGCCTTTATTATAACGCTATCCTGATGCAGGGTATATTCTAGCCGTCTCCCTGCTACCACACTAATGAGTGATGTTAAACAAGTTGCTCTATATCTCCGGGTCAAGACTTCTTTTACTGTATGGGAGTTAGATTAGATCACAGTTTCTCAAACTTCATATTGCAAGGACACGTCTGATTATTCCTTCCACCCATTGCCCTGCTCTCTTGCCAAACTGAATAAATAGGGAACTTATTTTTGTTTCACAATTAAAAGACCTAATTCATCACTTGTAAATTTTATCCATTGAAATGTCAATTTTTCCCCATTTTCACAGCCACCACCAAGGCCAGACTACATGGGCCCCCTCAACAATAGCCTCCTAGTGGTTGCTCTCACCGCAGTGGAAGTGTTCTGATCAAGTCCCCTCCCTGCATGGCTCACAACCCTTCAGTGCCTCCCCAGGGCTCATGTGATAAATTCCAAAATGTTAAATAGGTGATCCTCAGTGTCATCTCATGCCACCCATTCTCCTCTCATTCTCTGGGATGGCCACTTTGGTCTTAGATCAGTAGGACCTCTGTTTAAGCTGTTTTCTCTTCCTCTTCTTTATATTTCATGGGGTTTTCCAGATGGGGTCCTGTTCTGTTATGGGTTCTACAGAGGAGTTCCCTTCTTTGTAGCATCATCTCAGGGAATCATCATATTGCACTTTCCCACAGACTGTGAGCTGCACCAGGCTTGGCCTGGCACCCTAGCATTTAGCAGAGGGCCTGGCTTATAGCAGGTATGCCATAAACAGTAAAGGAAGAAAGGAGGGAGGGAAGAATAAGTTTAGTTATTCTGGATAGATGTCCAGTTTCCATTTCAACTTTTGAAATAGTGGCCATAACACAAAGTGCCCCACTTCCAGGGTAGTCATGGTCAGGTTGGAACCAGCATTAGCCACTCATTGGGTCCAGGCAGAGGGAGGGGGTGTTTTTCTTTGCTTCCACTGATCCTTCCCTTTTATCCCTGTTGTGGGTGAAGGGAGGTGATGCTGGTGCCAGTGGCAGCCTGTAATCTGTCCCTCTGATTGATGGGCACTGAGAGAGGTCAGATAGAGCAATACACAGGTAGAATTTGACACCGGAATCATTACTTCTGGCAGCAGACAATAACGAATAAGATAACAGGTTTTCTTTTCCCTGCTGCCCAGAAGCTTAGACATCGTCCAGCCCAGCATTTCCCCAATCTCCCCATTTGTTAGCATCTCCTGGGCAGTGTGCTAAAATACAGATTCCCAGGTCTATTGCATAAATCCTAATCCCACAGGCCTATGAATAGTCTGATTCAGTAGGTCTATGGTGGGATTTATACTTCTGTTTTAATAACTCAGGATCCTCAGGGGTTCAGATGCTCAGCCAGATTTAGGAACCACTGACCTAGAGCCCAACCCCTTATTTTATTGTATCTTCATTACAACAGCTTTGACTATCATATCAACAAAAAACTATTCATGCAGGTTTTTCTTTTGTTTTCTCTTAAGAAGTGTGCCATCTTTTGTTTTCATACCACGTTTAATATTTCAAAGTGTTTTCACTGCTCTTGTCTCATTTGATTCTCATACAAAGCCCTTTTAAGATCAGTGGGCCCTCCACCATCTTCCTCTGTAGTCGATGTGGTCACTGAGGGGCCAGGTAGCCAAGGGAGGATTTGCCAAAGGTCCTGCAACCTGTTAGTGGCACCGCTGCTTCTATAATCTGGACACTTGCATCCATTTCTGGGAGGTGCCCGTGTTTGATTCTAGAATGCCACACAGCTTATTTCATACTTTTTGATATATAATTTCTGTATTAAACATTTGCAATTAGCCTTAAAAGAAATGATTGATGGCCTTTCCTCATTTTTAAAAAGGGTGCTTTACAGATACATAAAGGTAAGGAGCTGTTAGGGGAGGTTTTATGGCAGATGGCTCTTGGCAGCAATTGCTTTACTTTATGGCAGTCTGGAAATTTTCCTGGGTAATAACTTTCTTTTCTTTTAACAGGCATAAAATAAAGAGGTTCTAGATAGTTGGATCATTATCAAATGATTTTCCAAAGACAACCATAAATTGTCAACACCATTTAGGCAAAAACAAGAGTTGCTCACATCTGGAAATCGAATACATCAATTTTTGAGTTTTCCCCTTTTCTTGGGAATGTTATTTGGTTACCCAAACTATTGTTCCTTAAATGGCAATTAGACTTGGGATCTGGGAGAAGGAAATTTGTGAGAATTTCATGCAACTTCCCCAAACGGTAATATTTCTCTTATGAACAGAGAAGTGAACATTTGATCTTGATCGCCCCAAAGATTGAGAACAAAGCAAACTTCAGTTTAAGCTGAATTGGCAGAAATTTGACTGTGAAAATTAGCCTTGAGAAAAATTGATGGGACTGGAAGCATAGCAAGCTGCTTGTGTTTCATTAATTCACTCAACCAAAATTTTGAATCTTGATTATGTGATTAAATGCCAGGCTTTGTGGGAGGCACCGGCGATTCAGGTGGTAGAGAAACAAATGTGAGTTCCAGCCTAGCAGGAGAAGGCCATTGGGTACATGTCTTGTCTTGCATGATGTAAATAACTCATCATGAATATCATCATTGCTACTTTATTGAGTGCTGAATTTATGTCACTCATGGTGCTTCATAAACTCTTGAATTCATTTAACCCTTACAACATCCCTGAGATGTAGACACAGTTTTTAATTTCTTTTGATCACTGAGGAAAGTGGATCATTCAAAGTCACACAGACAGGAAGCAGTGGCCCTGGGATATAAACTCACCTGTCCAGATCTTAAATTCATGCTCTCAACAAGGTAGACCCTCTCTCAGCAAATACTTACTGTGTGCATGAATGGATGGATGAATGAAATAATTGCAAGTAGGATGAGACTTTTCAAAGGGAAAGCACAATACTGCAAAGGAGTTTAAACTTGTCTATGTCTGAGTGGGTCTCTGTGAGTGGCACTTCAGCTGAGTCCTGGGATGGTTTAAGTGGATGGGCAATGAATGGGAGAGGTAGAATGTGAAAGTCAGGAAGTCAGCAGGATCTTGAGCCAGATAAAACCTTAAAGACCATCTAGTACAGTCTCTAATTTTATAGATGAGAAAATGGGCAGGGGGATTGATGGGAATGCAGAGAGCTGGGATGACTAACCAGATTTCTTGACTTCAGGAAACATCAGGAACTGATTAATTACAGTAAAAGTAGAAAATTTTTAAAAAGAAATACCACTTACTCTGTTACACTATGAGGCTAGACCAGGGCTTCCTAACCTTTTTTACATCATGGCACACATAGAAAATACAGTTGAGTACATCTGTGACCATTCCAGCAGTTAGCATTTGGTAGGAGACCTGTGTTCCAAGACCCACCATGGAGGCATTGTGAATGGCTCCCCCCTGGTGTCCCTTCCATGCTTCTCTCTCAGACTTTACTGTCCTCTAGACACCCAGTCTCATTCCTGCACCTGCAGTGTACAGGGACTAACCTTACAGATGCCTCTAAAAGTCCATACTTGGCAATCCCTTCCCATCCCCTGCATTGCCTAGAACTCCAAACTGACCTTTTTCTCCCACCCAAGCAAATGGCCTTCCTTTCACCATCAACCCTTTTCTATTGGACAGAAGTAATCCAATCGCACTCATATCAAGTTGTGAAAGACTACTCTGCTCTCCACTCTCCTAAGAAGAGAAGAGGGTTTATTTACCTTGTAAAAGAAGAGTTAACTACAGGAAGTGAATCCTAGAGACCCAGGAGCAACAGTGATGTTTCCTGGAAGGAGCCAGTCTCCTTGCACTCATGACATGAGAATAGCTGGGGAACTGAGGCCCTTTCTCCAGCAGTGTCAGCAACACACTGCCTCTTTTTTTTCAGCTCCAATGTGTGATACATTTCCATCAACCCAGCTAGGTAAACTTCTCAGGATGATGGCCTGGCCAGGTGTTTTTCTTTCTGGGCAACTGGGTTTTTCTTTCTGTGCTATTAGTGGCAATAAGATTCTCTTAGTTGCTGGAATGTTGCATACGAAATGCTTAATGGGACAAAGGAAAAGATGTTGACCATGTGAAATAGATCTGGACACCCTAGCTTCATTTGCAATTGGGTGTCTGATTGAAGGTATAGACTGTTTATTTTTCCAAATCAGTTCCAGGCTGTGTGGGAGGGAGAAACTGTAAGTGTCTGAGAGTCAAGGAAACCAAACAGAACTCAGAAGTAGGTAGTGAATGCAGTGGTGGACAGGTGGAGATTTCCTTCTGCTTACAGGTTGCCCTTTGTGTGTGTCCATGTGCCTGTGCTGCATCCTGGGCCAGGTGCCCCCCAGCACCCCACCCCCCTCTTATTACCTCTCCAAAATACCACCCTGATATGGTGGTGCCAGTTTCTGGTTGACAAAGACACAGCCGACCTTGTCTCTGCCTGTGCTTGGATTTGTCAAATGGGGTACATACAACTCTTCTTGATGGAGCTTTCTCTAGCAATTAAGTATTGAGATGATGGCAGCTTAGCAGAAGTACCATTTCTCTTAGGAGCATGGACCTGGCCAACAGTTATCTCATTGGAAATTTGGGTGGTAAGGCCGTAGGTGGAGGGCAGGGCAGATTAATAAATTGTCAATGATTCAGCTGTACTTGCATAACGTGAAGTGTGCAGTATCTCTCCTGTGCAGTTTTCCCCTAACAAGGAGGGCACTGCAGTCTGAGGCTGTTACTCACATTCTGGAAGAGTAATCCTATGAAGGTTTCTCAGCTGTTGTCCCTTCAGGCAGAACTCCATGAAGGCCTGGAAGAGAAGAAGAAATTTGGGCTTCATTTAATTAGCAGATGCCACTTTTCTAGTTTCTAGGTACCACTTCATTGGGACATTCAGACGTATCTTTATGTCTTCTTATGCAAAGGAGTTATCCGCATTATTTAAAATGAGATGTTATCTCCATCAATTTTTAACAAATGTTTCAATTATTCACTTGGGTATTTCAAGTCAGACAATGATCTCTAGAGAGGAGGGTTTTCTCTCTCTCTCTCTCTCTCTCTCTCTCTCTCTCTCTCTCTCTCTCTCTCTCTCTCTTCTCCCCTCTCTTCCTGTTTATCAGTTCTAGGCTGAACAGAATATTAGAGGTTACCTTCTGTGTGGGAAGTACTCTTGTACCCCTTCCTTATACCCTTGATTTTTATCTTTCAATGTATGGTAGCATAATCCTTTGTGTTCAATCATGTGAATTTTCTAGAGTTAGAGGTTTATGGCCATTTAATTCTAGTAATGCCTTGGAAGAAGGTAACAGCTTGTATTAGCTTTTGTCTACAAATGGGAAAAGTAGCGCATTGGCAGGGAAATATTTTCCCTATCGTTCAAAATATGTTAGGATGAAACCTCTTGTTGAATTTCTGAGCAAATCTGGTATATCTTTTGTCTATTGCTTTGTAATAAGCCATCCTAAAACTCTGGGGATAAAACAACAACTATTCTTATGTTATTATCATAGTTATGTATTATAGTAGCTATTATTGCTATAGAATTATTATTGCTCAAAGCCCTGTGGCTTCGCTGTGGGTCAGAAGGTCTTGGCTGGGCAGCTTTGCTGAAATTGGCTGGCTGACTTGGTTGCCCTAAGATGGACTTAGACAGATTTGTTCTGCCTCATGTACTCCTCATTCTCCTCTTGGACCAGCACGTTAGCCTGGGCAGGCTCTTTACATGGTGGAAGCAGAGATGTAAGAGGTCAAGGAGAAACTTGCAAGGCACCTTACGACTCACCTGGGAACTGGCACACTTTCATGTCTACTTGACTCAATTGGCCAAGTGGTCACATGGCTGGACATGAATCAAGGGTACCAGGAGAAGTGAAGAACTGAGCTGATAGCCATACCTATGAGCAACAAATTCACAGACTGAAGCATATTGTTTTCTTGGCGGAAGTGTTAGGGGATGAATAGGTTGGTTCAGGAACACAGGCACAAGAGAGGTGATTCCAAGACCTACATTACACCTTTGTGTGTGTGTGTGTGTGTGTGTGTGTGTGTGTGCAACACACACACACACACACACACTTAAAAGAAAAGGAGATACAAAAAGTTTAAAAAGCAAATAAACCTTCCTACTCTTTTACTGAACACTACTATCCTTCATTCTCCCACATATTGTTTTTATTTTTATACTTTATTTCTCACCTTCACTTTTTCATTCAATTAACAAAGAGATTCAACCATGGAAAACTCTATCACTCATCATTTAGTAAGATTTGCTCTGGGCAGGGGTGCATATAATTTGGTAGGCTCATTAGCCATTCATTTTCTTTTAAATTGCATACTCTGGATGCTGTTGGTTTATGTAAATGTTTCTTTGGTGTTAAAAGTGACCTTGTTTATCTCCTCCTAGTCTAAAAGAAAATACTGATTATTAAAAAACAGAAGACAGGTCACCTGTGGCTTAAGAGGTTCTCAGAAAGGTTTGTCACTAAATGAACTAGAAAGATAAGACTCAATACTAACTGTTCCTTTTAGGTTGTGGAAGGAATGTTTATTTAAATAAGTGTTTGCAGGGATAGGCTCTTACTCTAAATGCAATGATGTAAGACTTAACCAACAGGCAAATTTGGAAAAAAAACAAAACACCAGTCTACTGAAGGGCAGGATTAAGTAAAATTCCTTAAACAAATTTTTAAGAGTGCTGTGAATTCCTTTTGTCTGTCTTGAGTAAGTGTGTTGCTCTTTAATGAGATTATTTTGATGTTTTCACCAGGTTTGAGTGCAATATATAACAAAGCTTTCTTTCTATTCCCCTTTCCTCCCAAGGAAATGTCTTCTGTTGGGCTGACAGTTGATAGCCGACTTATTATACCCAATTTTTCTGATTTATACATTCCAGGTCTGCCTGTAGGTTTTATATTCTTCCTGCCTCTGGGCTATGTCAACACTAGGTGACCAGATCAACTGCCTTGCTTCTTTTGCCATCTTTAGCCATTTATTTGCATGGACTTTACTGTAATTGTGCATCTTTACCTCACACATGCTGCTCACCCACACTTATCACCGAGATGTGGTTCAATGCTCTTGTGCTCCAAAGAAATTGTTCCTAGTTTTGCCTCCCTGAGAAATAGCCCGCGATCTTGGAAGAAGTGTTTAATTCACACAGTCTCAGTTTTCTTACTGCAAAACATGAGAGTTAGATGAAATAATCTCTTTTCCAGCTCTAATATGCGTGGGTTTTAAGTGTTCTCCAGTCTCTGCTCTGACCCTGTAATGCCAGTTGAGCATCAGTGATGTTAGGAGACTTGCTGAGTACCCAGAGCAGGTTGGAAGCAAGAAGGATCACTTTCTTCTGTGTCTTTGAATTCGGAGGCCCTAGTTTAATGTTTTGAATATAAGTGCATAGTAAATGTTGGTTGAATTAATGAATGAACACAGAGATCATCTGACATCATTCAGCTCACCACGGTCATGTAGTCATGGCTTAGAACTGGTGCCAAATCAGTTGGTAAGGCAGCATCTTCAAGCCTTCATGCCAATCATTTTAATCCAGCCTAATCCAGCCAAGAATACTTCCTGTTATGAAGTAAAACAAAGCACATCTTCATTTTTACAGCAGCCACACGTCTCCTGTGAGAAATGGGCTTATTGTAATTCCAGCTTAGTTGAAATATGTAAGGCTTACTCATCCTGTGCATAAAATTGATAACTTGTGCATCTGGGACTGTCTATTTCTTTCCTATTAATTCATTTTAGACTTTATAAGTCAACTGAGCATTCAGCTTTTGAAAAGTGATTCTGGAAAATTATTTTGTGTAAGTACTAGTAAATACTGGCATATGTTCTTGGCAAGGGATGGAAATATTCCATTTAGTCTCTGGTGGCCCCATAAGTAGAAATAGCGGCTGGAGAATTGGCTGGTTTTTGTTGGTAGCAAAACTTGTGCTGGTCAGTTGTTCTTTCAGAGTTTCTTTCTACCAAGGGAGAATGATTTGTTTTAAAACTTCACAAAGTGTGTGTGTGTGTGTGGGAGGGTGGGGGTTGGGGGTCAGGCAGATTAGATAAATGCACACAAAATAACCAGAATGACTAGTAGTGGGAAAATTGTTGGTTTTCTTCTTTGGGTTCATGTATATAGCCAATTGGAAGATTCTAATGTTGTCATTAAGTTTATGTTTATAGACCAAAAGTATGCCCAAGCTGTTAATCTTTTTATAAATTGTAAGCAACAGGCTTTTTACAGTTATAAGATGACATGGCTGTTGGCAACTTCAGCCTGCTTAATTCTACTATTGGCCATCTCTCTGAGTTGAAGGAATGGAAATTGTAGCTTTTTTTGAAAGTGCCTGACTTTTTATAGACTTGTGAGATATTCAAACCTTTCTAAGTTAGCCAAGCATTGTTGTTTAGAAAGAGGGTACTGAGCTAATGGATTAGTTGGGTTTGCTCCTCTAAGTGGATCTGGCTTTAATCCATGTCTATATTAACATGGTAAATGGGAGATTAATGCAATCAATCTAATAATTAAGTTAAAGATACTTTGTGGCTAAGACTTATTTTAAGATCCCAAACTTTAAAAAATTGTTCCAGCTTTCCATTTATTTTTTGCTAGTATAAATCTGGACTAATTTACTTATTTGATTTTTGAATAAATTCATTTATTTATAATTGGCCACTGCACTGGTCTAAATTATTTTATTTAGCCATGCTATAATTTTTTCTACTTCTCAAGGCTAGTTTGAGAAGATATGGTATATCTATCTATCTATCATCTATCTATCTATCTATCTATCTATCTATCTATCTATCTATCTATCTATCTATCTTGAATTATGCTGGGCCTATCAGGTGGTAGAAGCCAGGTTTGATGGTGGAAACCGTAAAGGAGGTCTAAGGAGCTTCTAGGGGTGGTGGGCCAAGGAAGGGCTGGACCCTGGGGAGGACTTCTACAGTGGCCATTACAGAACTGGGGCCCTGGTGCTGAGGCCAGGTCTGGATATTCCCTGAAACTACAAGTTGCAGCCTTAACGTCTGGATAGTCAGACAAATGTAAAAAATTTTCAGATTGGGGCCAGTGAATAGAAGTCTGATTTGTCAGTCAGAAACAGAACCACAGAAAGGAAGGACTGGGTAACTGAGGCTGGAATCTTGGAGAGGAGTTTTGGAATCAGCAAGTCAGAATCAAGACAGGCTTGGCTCCAGATGAAGCAAGAACTTGAGGTTAGAGTCTTGTTATGGGCTGGATTATGTCCCAAAAAGATATGTTGAAGTCATAGTTTTTAGTACCTGTGAATGTGACTTTATTTGAAAACAGAATCTTTGCAGATGTAACCAAATCAAGTCATTAGGGTGCACTCCCATCCAGTATGACTATCCCTTTAAGAAGAGAAAAATGCTAATGAAGACAGAGAGACATGAAGGAAACCATGTGACCACAGAGGCAGAGGTTGGAATTATATAGCTGCAAGCCAAAGAATGGCAAGGGTCAGCAGCCACCACTAGAAACTGGAAGAGGCAAGGAAGGATTCTATATAGAGTCTCAGAGGGAGCATGGCCCTCTGACACCCTGATTTCAGACTTGTAGCTTCCAGAACTGTGAGAAAGGAAAGTTCTGTTGTTTTCGGGCACCCAATTTATGGCAGCCCTAGGAAATTAATGCAGTCTTCTCATCTATTTCCTATCTTACTAGTCTTTAACCATAGGTAGGCCCAATTCCCCAGATGGTGGCATGTTGGGACTCCTGACAGAAGTGGGAAATGGAGAGGGGTGAGGAGCAAGAAGTTCTTGTCTACATTAACTGATAAAAACAAAACAAAACAAACCTGAGATCTGACCAAACTTTCCTTTGCTCATGTAGTGATTATCTTGGGTGAGCAAAGATCTCCTCTCTCAAAGGATAAATAGGAGCAGCATGGCATAATAACCGACTATATAAACCGGCTCTATTTTCTCCTCATTACCTTAACCATATGGCAAAGGAGAGAGGCAGAGAGCTCAATATTTGAGTATAGAAACACAATAGGACATTCCTAGAAATTAATCCCAAGACTTCAGGGAGTTCCCACAGCACAAGAGAAATCCACAGAATCCATCCTTGACTTTCTAGTTGAGAAAGCAAATGCAAGGTTGAAGCCAACTGGGCACCATGTGGTAGAAGTATTAGAAATGGCAATAAATTGGAGAGCACTCGAATAGGATTTTTTTCTTTAAATATGACCTCTTTCTCCTGTTGCTTATTTATTCCCTCTCTCCCAGTCTGTGGGTTGAATTCTGTGACCCCAAAGTGTCCTGAAGCAGATATTCTGAAAGGATGCTAGACTGGGGCCACCTCCCAGTTCCTATACTGGCATCCATCATGGGAGGCACTGTGGGAAGCCTTAGTGTTTGTTCTCACTCCTCCCAAGGCTTTCAGCCTGTGTGGCTGTGTGATCAGAGTACCAGAACTGTCCCTGACCTGATTAGGGACTGACCCAGGCACCCGCCAGGGCACCCCAAGGGGCGATTTCCTCCTGGAAACCTCCTTCCTCAGAGGTCTCAGATGCTGCCTGCTTGCCTCTCCTTTCCTCGACTTGATCTTCTGGGGTTCTCATTTCCCCAGAAAGCTTCAGTGAGGAGCGGATACCTCGGCTCCCTCCTTCCTTGCTGCTTCCTGAGCCCCCCTTCAAGTCTTACCTGTACCCCCTACATGCCGGGGTCCAACCCCAGCAGGTCCAGGGGTCCCCAAAGGTGTGGATGGAGTCGGCGAAGAAGGAACGACATTGAGGCAGCGTTCAGTTGATCAGCAGCCTAGCCAGGATCTGGTCTGGATCTCCAGAGAGGTTCTGCTAGGTTCTCCAGCCAGGTTCTGTGTCCATGTTCTCTTGCTAGGTTCTCCAGGTTCTCCAGTCAGGTTCTGTAGCCATGTTCCCTCGCTAGGTTCTCCAGCCAGGTTCTGTCCAGGTTCTCCAGCCAGGTTCAGTCACCAGGTTCTAGTCAGGTTCTCTTGCCAATTTCTGTAGTCAGGTTCAGTCCAGGATCTTTTGCCATGTTCTCTCCAGCGAAGTTCTTCTGTCTGTAGGTTCTGTGTAGGTTCTGTCTTCTTAGTTCTGTGTTCTAAGCTCTGTATTCTAAGTTCTGTCTTCTTACAACTGTATTTATACCAGTTGATTCCAATCCTATCAATCTCTATTACAAAGGTTAGGGCGTTTCTTATCTCCATTCCAGGGAGTAAAGATTATGTAGCTTAAGCATGATTGTTCATAGTTAAAGTGATTAATTACCCGCCTGGCACTTAGTTGAGGGGTTTTATTCCCTCCCTAACTTCAGGGGAAAATCCCTACCTGGGGAAACAACCTTTCTCAGAGACCTTGGTTAAAACACATAGTGCCAAGAAGGTTAGCAAACCATATTAAGAACAGTATGCCATATATGCCAGGTCCCTTGAAATATATGCTGTGCAGATGTTTCTTTCCTGCAGCGACTGTGTCAAGCAGCAAGGATGGACTGGCTTCCGGCACCTACATACACAGTAAGTTTCTTGCCCTCTACCCGCCCCCCCGCCTCTCCCCTCCCCCCACTCACCATCATTAGAAAGGCAGGCTACAAAGATAAAAATTATGAACAAAGTTACAGAACTTCACAAAAGGCTGTAGGACTGAGAATTATTATTCCTTTTGGTCCCTTTCCATCGGGATGCTGTGATGGCATTTTCTGACTTTCTAGGCTATTCCGAAAAATGACTTGTGCCAATTAATATGATTCCTTGAGAATGGGGCTTATTAATTCCCTCTACATTTTTTAATAAAAGAAATAGCAAATTATATAATCTTGATAATTGGTTTGAAAAAATGTTGCAGCCTCATTAGCACTATTACCACTGAGTGCGTAAATCCAGTATTAAAAAAAAATAATAACATTTTCAAAATGTCCCCTGTGAGTCATGTGGCAGGACTGCATAACCATGTCACTGTGGACACCAGAGAATGTCCTTAATTTTGAAGGAAATGATGGTCCAGTGTACAAGAATCTGAAATGACAAAAGCACAAATATATGATTCCACTTTTATGAGGTACCTAGAGCAGTCAGATCACAGAGACCGAAGGGACTGGGGGGAGAGGGAATGGGGGGTTCTTGTTTAATGGGTACACAGTTGCATTTGAGATGTTGAAAAAGTTCTGGAGATGGATGGTGGTGATCTTTGCACAACAAGGTGAATGTACTTAATGTCACTAAACTATACACTTAAAAATACTTAAAATGGTAAATTTTATATTATGCATATTTTCTCTCTCTCTCTCTCTCTCTCTCTCTCTCTCTCTCTCTCTCTCTCTCACACACACACACACACACACACACACACACACACACACACATGATGTGGAATACATGGCCCAAAGTAAGACAAAGAGAGTGTAAGGTGCTCAGGGCAGGTCCTGCAAGGAGCCATTTCTGAACCTGCGTATGGAAGCCATCGGTTCTCACTGAAGTCATCTGAAAAACAGACGACTCTGAGATAGTGTGGCTCGGTGAAAGCGATATTCCACAGACCTCATAACAAGTGTTCTGTAGCTGAAAATCTGCATCATGTAATCTGTAGGCTTCTCATATTAAAAGGGAAAAATGGTAACACAATACCACTCACCAAATAACGCAAAATGATCATTCTTGTTTGCTCTGGCTTCTCAAAGCCAGCAAAAAGGTTCTTTATTTGTAATGCTAATGCAAGAAAACAGAGTATGCCTCAGGCACTTCTGAAATTTTCTTTTGAAACTAACATTTTCCTAAAGAGATTTATTAAATTCTTAGAAACTGCCAAGCAGCTACTTCTCATATAATAGAATTTTGCTTCAGTGAAGGTTCTTAAATACTTTGGCTTTCAAGAATTATCTGTGAAAAAATATGAATATATTTTCTTCCATTAACATTGAGTCCCATGTCACATGAGAGTACTTTCTGAGAATATTAACATTATAATATCATCCTGAAATTTTTCATTAAGAAAAAGTCATTCTTCATATACCTACAGCAATTAATTATTAAACACTACAATAAGCTATTCTAATATTATTCAAATAAGAACAGAAAATACTAACCTAATGTTAACTTATTCTGGAAAGAGTTCCCCAGGATTTCAGAAAATATTCAGACTCTTTCTAATCATGGTTTAGAGCAGGGGTGGGCAAACTTTTTGACTCGAGGGCCACAATGGGTTCTTAAACTGGACCGGAGGGCCGGAACAAAAGCATGGATGGAGTGTTTGTGTGAACTAATATAAATTCAAAGTAAACATCATTACATAAAAGGGTACGGTCTTTTTTTTCAATAGTTTTATTCATTTCAAACGGGCCGGATCCGGCCCCGCGGGCTGTAGTTTGCCCACGGCTGGTTTAGAGAGTAAGTCATGGTTAGAGTCAGACAGAATTGGTTCGTAACCTTGTCCTCTGACTTACTGTCTTATATGACCTTGGACAAGTCACTTAATTTTCCTGAGCCTCAGTTTTATAATCTATAAATGAGACTAATGACAATTCATATCCAGTAGAATTGATAAGACAATTAAATGATATTTGAGAGCCCAAAAAGGAAGAAGTGGCTGGGCACCCAGAGCTGTTTCCTTTGGCCCTTTTGTTTATGCTTTGATTTCTGGATCATAGAAAGAGCTTCTCATTAGGCTTTGCCGAGACCGAAAAAAAAAAAAAAAAAATGAAGTTTTTGAAAATCACTGTGATAATGTATGAAAAGTACTTAGTACAGTGCTTGGCAAATACATATATAAGAGCTCCAGTAGTAGATTCATTCATTCATTCATTCATTCATTCATTCATTCATTCAATCTAATCATTCACTTACCCGTCCATTTATTCATGTATGAAAGCAAATACTTATTAAATTATTAAAAGCCTTCTCTATGCTAGGGATCATCTAGTGACTGTGAATGAGATATAGAAAGATTTTTCCCTCATGGAGATTTCTTTTTAATTAGGGGAAATAAATAATAAAGAGGGAAACAAAAATTCAGTGAGTTATCTGTGCTGGGAAGCAAATAATCATGGCCACAATATAGACAATGATGGAGGGAGAAATGAGGCTCATTCTTCATTGGTTATTTAGAATGGTTAGGGAATTCTACTCTGAGGATTTGACATTTATTTGAGAGGAGACCAGAGTAATGAGACGTCAAGCATGTAAAGATGTGGAAGAATGGTGTTCCAGGTTCTTAAAAAAATCCAACTGTAAATAATTTGGAAATTCGATATTTTAGGGAGAACTTTATGAATTAAAGATGTGGCTAATTCTGCCCTCCTAGTTCTTCAGGCTCTAGGGCCCCAGGCCTGACCCCAAAGCCTCAGATATCAGGTGCGGGCTGTGTGTTCATGAGCCCACTATCCCTGAAGTTGCCAGGTCCTGGCTCAGCTCTTGCTCCATCAGCAGACTGTATGTTGCAACTATCTTTTGGGAAGTTAAAATGTATCCTTGAGCTTTGGGAGATATGCAGACATGACCCTTGAAATAAGAACAGCAAAAGATACCGTATTGATATCAGCAGAGAGAACCCTACTTTTTCTCTATTTCCTGTAGCCAGATATAATGGTGAGGCTTTGGTGCACTGGAGACAACAGTAAAGGACGGAACCAAAATCAGTGAATGAGCAGTGTTGGCAAAACCAGGGGCCAAGATG
Source organism: Myotis myotis (assembly GCF_014108235.1). Classification (NCBI taxonomy): domain Eukaryota; kingdom Metazoa; phylum Chordata; class Mammalia; order Chiroptera; family Vespertilionidae; genus Myotis; species Myotis myotis. The sequence goes on from NW_023416390.1 coordinate 23,331,092, forward strand.
AAATGGGGAAATTCATGCAGCAGGTTAGAAACAGGAAAAATAGGCACCAGTTTGTGATCAAAGCTGGGGTAAGGGGAGCTTTAGGGGCTGCTGAATTATCTGAGCTACAGTAACATCCTCTAAATCAGGGGTCCTCAAACTATGGCCAGCAGGCCACATGCAAATACAAATATTGTATTTGTTCCCATTTTGTTTTTTTACTTCAAAATAAGATATGTGCAGTGTGCATAGGAATTTGTTCATAGTTTTTTTAAAACTATAGTCCAGCCCTCCAACGGTCTGAGGGACAGTGAACTGGCCCCCTGTTTAAAAAGTTTGAGGACCCCTGCTCTAAATAGTGCACCTGCTGCCTTGATCTTGGGTAGGGAAGATTTTGGTTTAGTCACTGAATGAAGCTGTTTGTGAGGGAAATTTTGGGTCTCTACCAAGTTAGATTCTGAATCATCATAAGAAAAAAGAATGGGGTGAAATTGTTTATTTCTTGGGTGCGTAAAGGATCTTGGGAATAGTCCAAGTAATTCAGAGACTACTGACTGAATGTATACACTATTTGCTCCAGATTATGCTAGACATTGTGGGGGACACATTTTGGGGAACTCTATAGATATAATTGAACCCCATAATTTCAGAGCCTTAAAGGACTTGTGGTCTAACCAGTTCTTGTAATTCCTCTCTAGAAAGATTCTAGGTGAGCTTTTATTACTCACCTGTAATGTAAACCATGAGTATATTACTTAACTCCTCATAAATGATTTCTTCCTTTGAAAATTGTGAATAATCTCTGCCCTGCCTTACAATGTGTATGTAGGTACCTTATAAACCATCAAAATCTTTTTAAATGCAAGCCTTTGTTTGCTATAGTTAAAATAGGAGGGGAAAGGCACTGTGGGAGTGATGGGCAGGCTTTTCACTGATAATAAGATAATGAAGAGGCTGAGTTCTGAGTTCTCACCCATATTTAGAAATCTGGACTCCTCAGATTAGGGGGTGTTCAGATTAAATTTTGCCATCGAATTCAGAATGATCAAGTCCTGAGGAGACTGGTGTAACCAGACTGCCAGTGGCTTATGCCCTTCTGGCATTAACTGTTAAGATGCTTTGATTCTATAATAATCTTCATTCTGTGATCGAATGCATTTTACCTATAGCTTAGTTTTGGATGAAAACATGCAACTCACCTTTTGTATTTTTTAGGCTTGAGAACTTAAGCTAAACACCTCTTTTTGATGATGGAGAAGAGAGACAAACAGGTTAAGTAAGTCCCCACAGGTTACATAATGTTTCAGGGATGTGAAGGTGGAGACCTCCCGTATGCTAAGCTTTACCACTTCTTGGGGAGGCCTGCTATAAGAAACTAATTTTAGACCTCTTTTACTAGTCATTGTTCTCCCATTAAGTGGCTTCAAAAAATGCTCTTATACAGCCTTAATTCAGACATTTATAAGGTGTTGGTACATTTTTTTTTAAAGAATACAATTGGAGGAATAAATTCGGCTTTCCTATTATACTAATATTAGACTCTTGGTGTATTAAATTGTATAAACTCTCTCATCTACCCTAGTTGCCATTTGAATGCCTACCTGCTCACCACACTCCCATTTCTTCATAATTCAAAGGGGAAAAATAAAATCTAAAATATTTACCAGTTACTTTTTACTATAGAAAATGTGCACAGGAATCCCAGGAGTAAAAGAAATGAAATACTTAAATGTTATAAATATGCAGCTAGATTTTCCTCCACTTGCCCCAGAAAACACAAGAGACTCCTTCATGTGCTAATTTAATAATATACCAGAGGTCTGCATCTATGTGCACATCCAGAGACTCATTGCATTTTCCGAGGGCAAGTCTCCAGATGAATGGGTTTTTGATAAGATATTTTAAGAGAATATCAGGTTCAGGAGAGTGACCTTCACAAATCTTATCAAACCGAGAATGTCATTCCTAGTGGGGTTTGAAGGATCAGGTTGGCAACCAGTCCTCCTACAGTTGCTTTGATGACCACCCAACACTGTTCTCTTTCACACTCTGACCATAATTATTATTAACAACTGTGTTGTATAAAAAGCACTTACAGTCTATAAAAAAAACCTTCATATTTAAGAATCTTAATTAATTCCTTTAGGACTCTGGAAAGTAGAAATGATTCTTATCTGCCTGGATAAATAAGAAAACTGAGGTCCAGAGAGGTTCAGCAATTGTTCCAAGGTAATCTGGCAGATCAGAAAAATGAGCCAGACCAAGTAAGACCCAGTTCTTTCTTTCCTGTCCCTCCCTCCCTCCCCTCCCTCCCTCCCTCCCTCCCTCCCTCCCTCCCTTCCTTCCTTCATTCCTTCCTTCCTTCCTTCCTTCCTTCCTTCCTTCCTTCCTTCCTTCCTTCCTCCTTCCTTCCTCTCTCCCTCCCTTCCTCTCTCTCTCTTTCTCCCTCTTTTCTTTCTTTCTTTCTTTCTTTCTTTCTTTCTTTCTTTCTTTCTTTCTTTCTTTCTTTCTTTCTTCTTTCTTTCTTTCCTTCTTCTTTCTTTCTTTCTTGTTGAGATTATTACAGATATCCCTTTTTTGCTCCCATTGCCCCCCTCCACCCAGTTCCTGCCCCACCCCACACTTTTGCCACCCTATTGTGTGTGTCCAAAGATAATGCATATATTCATATAGGATCTTTGCTTAATTTCTTCCCAAAGCCCACAAACCTTCCCTCTGAGAATCATCAGTCTGTTACATTTACATACCTCTGATTCTATTTTATTCACCAGTTTATTCTGTTCATTAGATTTCTTATTTATTTTGATTTTTAGATTCAATTGTTGATAGGAATATATTTATTGCCATTTTTTTTGTTCATTTTTTTAATCTTTTTCTTCTTCCTCTTCTTAAAGAATACCCTTCAACATTTCATATAATACTGATTTGGTGGTGATGGACTCCTTTAGCTTTTTCTTATCTGTGAATTTCTTTATCTGACCTTCAATTCTAAATGACAGCTTTACTGGGTAGAGTAATCTTGGTTGTAGGTCCTTGCTATTCATCACTTTGAATATTTCTTGCCACTCCTTTCTGGCCTGCATAGTTTCTGTTGAGAAATCAGCTGACAGTCGTATGGGCATTCCCTTGTAGGTAACTAACTGCTTTTCTCTTGTTGCTTTAAGATTCTCTCTTTGTCTTTTCTCTTGGCATTTTAATTATGATGTGTCTTGGTGTGGCCCTCCTTGGGTTCTTCTTATTTGGGGTTCTCTGTGTTTCCTGGATTTGTAAGTCTACTTCTTTACCAGGTAGGGGAAGTTTTCTGTCATTATTTCTTCAAATGGGTTTTCAATATCTTGCTCTTTCTCTTCTTCTGGCAGCCTCGTAATGCAAATGTTGGTACACTTGAAGTTGTCCCAGAGGTTTCTTACACTATCTTCATATTTTTGGATTCTTATTCTTCTTGCTCTTCTGGTTGGGTATTTTTTGCTTCCTCATATTTCAAATCATTGACTTAATTCTCAGAATCCTCTAGTCTACTGATGAACCCCTATATATTATTCTTTATTTCAGTCAAGCAATCATTTATTTGATTCTCAGAATTCTCTAATCTACTATTGAATCCCTGTATATTATTCTTAATTTCTGATTGGTCCTTTTCCTTTTTTTTTTTTTTTTTTTGGCATTCTCATTAAGATCCTCAAAAGTCTCACAAAGTTCCTTGGAAGTTTCTAGAAGATTCTTGAGTAACTTTATACTGTGGTTTTGAACTCTATAGCCAGTAGTTTGCTTTCTTCCATTTATTTCATTTGTGACATGTTTCTTTGTCTCTACATTTTGGCTGCTTCCCTGTGTTTGTTTCTATGTATTGGGTAGAGCTGCTATGTCTCCTTGAGTTGGTAGAGTGGCCTTGTGTAGTAGATATCCTATAGGGCTTCAGCCTTCCCAATTACCTGACCTGGGAACTCTAAGTTCAGTCCTTTGTGGGCTATGAGCATAGTCTTATTGTAGTTGAGCCTTGATTGCTTTGGTGTCACTGGGAGGAATTGACCTCCAGGCCAATTGGCTATGAGGACCAGCTGTGACTATAGTGGGAGAGATGCTATGCAGGAGACACTCCTATGGAGCAGGACTTGCTTCAGTGGGGCTTTGGTGCTCACTGAGCCCCTTGAGTATGTCACTTATGGATGTTTAGAGTTGTAATCAGGTGGTCTGACACTGACCACTGGGTACATTGACTCTTGGGTCTCCAGGGAGGTGCAAAGTCAGCTGCTGCTTGGGGCTACCCAGCAGGAGCTACAGAGAGATCTGCAGATTCCTCCTCTTTGTATTGGGTTTGGAAGGGCCCAGTTGAGGCCCAGCTATGAAGAAAGGCAGACTGGTGCTGATGCATAATCTTGGCCCTTTTATTGATAGGTTTGGGGTTCCCTGACCCAGCTGCAGCTTGTTTGAGAGATTTTAGCCTGAGCAAGGATAGGCCATTTATATGCAAAAGCTGTTGCACACAGCTTGGATGGGGTTGTAAATTAGATGAGGCAGGGCAGAGCACACATATATGGTTGCCAGGTCCAGCATAGGGACAATGATCCCTGTTAGCACCTCCGTCTGGTAGAAAGTCACCCCCAAGTTCTTGCCCTGATGCCAGACAATCCAATTCCTCCTCGTATGTGTCTGTGTCTTCCAAAGCCTCACCTTAGTGCTGGAGCTCAGAAGAAGCAGGACCTTATAAGTTCAGTTTATGGTGCCAGCCTCTTAAGAGGAACAGCTGGGTCTCCAGCAGCCTATGTGTCACTGAGCCACAATCTGCACTAGTTTTTACAGCCAGTAATTACAAGGACTGCTCTTCCCAGGTATGGACCCTTGGGCTGGGCTTCTATTGTGGGGCTGGGACCCCTTGTTCCTCACAAGTGGCCTCCGCAAAGATGATCTCCTTCCTAATGAAAAAAGTGGCCCATGTGGGTGCCAGACCAGCCCATTCCAGAATTCTGCACTTATTAGTCTCAGTGTGCTTTCTTCTTTACTTCTCTAGTTGTAGACTTACATTTAGCCAGCTTTATGGTGGTTCTGGATGATGATTGTTCTGTATTTTAGTTGTAATTTTGATGTGATTGTGGGAGGTGGTGAGTACAGGTGCTTACCTATGCTGTCATCTTGATTCTTCTGGATCTTTCTTGATCACATTTCATCTTTTGGAGGGTGAAAACACACTTTTTAATGTATATTTACTCTAAGTAAACCTAATCCAAATTCTTCAACAAATTTTCAGAAAAGATAAATTAAGGTATAAATCACTTTACAAAAAGATTCACAACAAAGTTCTTTAAACTCAGGACCTCCAATGTACTTAAAAACTGATCTAATGTTTAAGCCCCCATTGATATCACTTTAGGAAAGACAACTCTAGCATAAAGATTTGTTCAGACAAGTAGGGGCTGGGGATGAGGGAGGGAAGCCATTTTTGTTTTTGTTTTTCCTTAATGGTAGGGAAAACTGAGCAGATCTCTAAATAACCTTTGGTTGGCACCATCTGACCAGTCCCTTCTTGTGAGGGTGTGGCCTACACTCAAGACAGAAAGTATTTAATTGCCCAGATTCTGAGAACTGAGAACTTCAATACTCCAGGGAGTTGTTTATCTTGTTTCAGGAATGATGGGAAAATTCAGTGAAGGATTTGAGCCTCTGTTTCATCGCTGTTGGTAATACTACCTTTTGAATGCTGATGAAAGAAAGCATTTCAATTGCTTAAGTTGGATTGGATCAGAGGAGACATTTAAAATCAGGCAAAATCATTCTATTAACAAGATTAGTGCGGAGGTTGATGACTAAAGAAAACAGAGAGAACCTAAAAGGAAAGATTGAAAGAACTTTCATTAGAGTAAGCCCATCTTATTAAAAGCTCAACCCTGTGGTCTTGCTTACACAGTCACATCAGTGAAATTGGCTGCTTATAGGGTGTGATTAAAGCTATGTCTATACAATAGCAAAATACCAAGTTGAAAAGTGAAGGATTCAATTAATACTTTTTTTTCCCTAAAAGATGCTGAACAACTGGTTCTGTAGCACTTCCCTCATTAAACTGACTGAACCAATCAGTTGGTCTGGTATCATAGGAATATGGTCCATGAAATCTTTTGGGAGGTTTCTTCTCTCTCCTTTTAAATATTCATTTTTAGATTTCTTTTTCCTTCCTGGTCTTTACCTGGAGTTCTACCACAGTCCCTAGGACTGTTGAGAATATACCATTCAAAGGTTTGCATGATTCAAGGACAGCTTAATTAAATGCACCCCAAGTGTCTCGACATAAATAACTTTATTCAGTGATTATCACAATTTCTTCATTTCCCAATTTTTACTTAAACTGATCCCATCTGTGTATGTGAGGATCAATGTGGGTGGGAAATCCAATTACATCAATATTTTATTTTCAGAAAAATAGCAGGCAGGAGGGTCCACTGAGACCCATTATGTTTTCAGAGTTCAGTACAATTGAGTGCTGTTAAATAAACCATTGGCATGTAACCAGCTGCCATTTATTTTAGTGCAGAAGGATCTGTTAGAGTAGATAGAACCATTCAATACCATCGACAAACAGATAGTTCATAGCCTTAAATTAGTTAGCCTGTTTTTGTAATGAATGGAGACTTAATTCAAATTTCCTCATCCTGGTAACATGAAACAAATTATATCATACAGTGAGTAACGGTTTGAAAAATTTTAATTTGGTTTGGCACCACGGGCTCTTCTAATTACTGCTGACTCTTCACACAGCAGAGACAGTGACCCCGAGTCTGGGAGCAAAACAGCTGCTTCTCACCTGCAGACTCATTATCAAACTAATTATTCTTGAAATAATTTTATAATATTCACAATGAACCTAATTCTGAACCTATAAATACCAGTTTGAATCATTTATAGTGTGCTCTCCTGCATACTTCTGCACCTCCAACCCCGCACAATACACACTTGCATGTCCCAACTACCTGGGAAGGAAATGTCTTTTGTTTTCTATCTTGGATATGAATGAGCATTCTGAACTCGTGTTTCCAAAACCAGTGTGGCCAGTTTTGCTGTGGTCCAAAGAGTGATTATTAAAACTGGTTGGCAATATTTGGAAATTGGAGATTTTACATAAAAATCAGCATTCCTGACTTTTCTCAAAAATTGGACTACCAGGCAGTAGTAAATCCCTTTTCCAAGAGACAACAATTAGTTAGAGCTACGAAACCAGCTTCCCTTTCAGAAAGGACGTGTTTGCTACTTCTCAATATTCGACGTGGGGTTGAGGCATCAGCTGCGGATCATCATTCTGTATCTGTCTCCATTCATTTCATTTCCTGTCTGGTTCTAAGGGCTTTAAGCCTTTCGTGGGCTCTAGGCATTCTTACTTTTAGAGGTCCCATTTCACATCATATCAAATATATTTAACCCATATCCCAAATTAAATACAGATTTTTTTTTTTTTGTGGGACCTTAAAGGTTTGGCAAGGGTTTTATAATGTTTCTTTGGAACATTTTTACATTTGTAGACTTTTAATTGAACTATGCATTAATTTTGGATTTTACACCTTGCTTTTTGTAGTTTGGAGCCAAGTGTTCATTTTCTTCAGCAACCCCAACTCTTCAATTTGTTCTTGACATCCTCTGGGTCCTGAAGTGTGTGCCTTTGCTGACTCACAAAGGATGATATCTCCTCTATTAACAGGCCCTGGTGTCTGAAGTCGGTGGAATTCTTGACGGCTGGTTGATGCCTCCCTCTGACTTTCTGTGACTTAGCTCCTCCTCCCAGGTTTTAGCAAAAGATATCCAGAGAGAGAGCTGCTTTTTAATAGGCTCTCTTGAAAAGTCCCTGACCCAAGTCCATATTAGCATTGTGGTCTCCTTGATGGAATGAGGGGAAACTTAGCACAAGGGAAATGGTTTCCCAGTATTTCTCATAAAACACTCCTTAATCAGTTCCTTCCAGTGTTGACCATAGAACCATGATAGGTAGGAGCACTCGGGGAGCTTGTTAAAAAGGCAGATTCCTAGCTCTATCCCTTACTTACTAAAGTTTTAAGCCAGGAAGGAATTCAAGGTGCCTTTATGGTTAAAAAAAAAAACCTTCATTTTTTTTCATCTCTAATTAAAACACAGCATTTTATTCAATTATGATTATAGGCAGCAAACCACAGTAGTATGAGCAATGCCTGTGACTTTAAAAAGGTATATTTTGTGGGTTGTAAATTACATCTCAATAAAGCTGTTAAAAAAGAAAAAGAACAGAACAAGAGGGATCCTAAGTTAGAAGTTTCTGCAATAGTCAAGGAGAGAGGAGACAGTGACTTTGATTGAAGTTATGGAGATGGAGAGAAGTAAATGGATTGGGGGCCTCTGTGTTTTAGTGGTAGAGCTGTTAAAACTTGGTGGTGGTGTGGATAGGCATAGTGGGGGAAAGAGATGTCTTCAAGTTAGAGCAGGTGTGGCCTCCTCATGTGGTTCTATCGCACTCTATGCATCTATCGTTCTACAGCTGAGTGGTCTGTGACAATATCCAACTGCATTATTTGGGCTGTAGCAACTGGCTCATGGAATGGGATCAAAGTCCAATTATATGCCTGATGGTGGATATATATTTACTTTGCTATAAAACAAAAGAAAGTGTCCAGGATTCAGTAAGAATGATGTCTCTGAATTTTCTCTTCGATGCTGCAAAAGTTGGCTATTTGCAGGGCTCTTGAAGAATAATAACCACTTTCGTCCACAATGTTCCTATTTAGGTCAAAATCATCTTTCTTTCTCATAAGCATTTCCTCTGAGTGTTGAGGATCACTTTCAAGTTTAAAGCGGCTTTTTAGTGTACCGTCTCTTTTAGAACTGGATCAGAAGGTGAATGTTCTGGCGAGACTAAAATCACCTGGGTAGCCATTATAAAAGACACATGCTCATTTAAAGACTGCAGTGCTACTGAGATATGAAACTTTTAGTGGAAATTCAGCCCAAGCTGAGAACATTCATTTTTCCCTTCTGGTTTTTCTGGTGAGAAATAAGAACAGATATTTGAAGAGGGGGGATTTCATATCCAAAGAAGTTTTTTCCCCATCAGAGTCCAGCTCTAACATTATTAGCAAGAGACTTGTGAAATGCATGGCCACCCTGAAAGAAGATGCTGGCTTTGCTAAAAGTGACAAATTGCCACCCAGCATCCTCGTTTTATATAAGAAAACTTATGAGCACTATGTATAGCCAGGGGACCTGGAGACAGCAAACTGCGGGTTCCTACAGAGAAAGTAAAGCTGCCTGGGCTGCTGAAGTCTTTTACTGCCAAGAGAGAGAACCACTGGCAAAGCAAGAGAGCAAAATTCCTTTGAAGTTGACTGTCACCTGGTCAGGATGCAGTATTTGAATCATGCCTTTAACCAGACTCAGATGAGGATAAACTAGAAAGGAGGAAGGAAGATAGTATCCCCTGATAGACCAGTCTGCCCAATCACTTGATCAATAAAAGGCAGTATTGCCTAATAGTTATGAGCACTAGCTCTTTGACCAGTTTGCCTGGATTTGAATCCCAAATTCTTTGCTTATAATCTGTATGTCATAAAGAAAATTACATAACTGTTCTGTGCTTTGGACTTTATATCTTACAAGGCAGACAATACTACCTAACTCATAGGATTGCTTTGAAGTTTAAATGAGCATAGATGTGTGTAAAATGCTTAGAACAGTGCCATAGCACAGTAAATGTTAGTTATTATCATTTATTGAGTGCTTATTTTATGCCAGTTAAGGTACTAGATGCTGGAGATATATGTAGAAATAGACAAGACAGAAAATGTCCTTGTACTTACAAACTTATAGTCTATTAGAGTCTTATTTGCACAAAATATCCTCATGGCATATGTGGGCCAGAGGCAAGAGATACTGTTTCAGAGCTGTCCCAACTTCCACTTCCCCATGATTAAGGGAAGTTTATTTATGACAAAGATGTGAAGTCTGAATGCATGCACATAAAAGTCAAAAAGTGATTCTCAAATGTGGGCAGAATCGTGGCTGCCTGCATAAATCACTGTTACTGATGGGAATCGTTCGGGGTGGAAGTAAGTCTGTAAATCACTGGCTCTAACCTCAGGAGGTGCTGAGTGTGCCAAGATCTTTGTTCCTGGCTTGGGAGTGGCTATCCCAGGACAGGGAAGGAGTGAGTTGAGAGGCAGGCTTGCCAAAGGGAATTATATTTGTGGCGGGGTATTGGGTTCTTTGTCGCCTCTTAGTCCCATTGTTTCTCTTTTTTTTTTTATATATATTTTATTGATTTTTTACAGAGAGGAAGGGAGAGAGATAGAGAGTTAGAAACATCGATGAGTGAGAAACATCGATCAGCTGCCTCCTGCACATCTCCCACTGGGGATGTGCCCGCAACCCAGGTACATGCCCTTGACCGGAATCGAACCTGGGACCTTTCAGTCCGCAGGCCGACGCTCTATGCACTGAGCCAAACCGGTTTCGGCCCATTGTTTCTCTTTTAACCCCTGTTAGGAATGGGGGTGGGCAACATCCCACTGCATTATTAGTATTTGTCATGAGAGGGCATCAGTATGTCAAGAGGGAGGTTTAATGATCTAAAAAGCCAGGAAGCCTTAAGTCTGTTCCTCTAAAGGGCCGAGTTACTGCTACTAGTGAAGAATTCCATGATCTTGACCAATACTGTGGTAGAGGGATTGAAAAAAAGTCATTCAATAGAGAAAGTAATTATTTTTTGCTGCCCTCTAGACTCCATATATACTCTTCAACAAATACTTGTACAATTACTTTCTTTAGAATAATATCTTCTGTCTTCACACCCTGTTTTGTTGGAGGAAGGATGAAAGGTTAATTCAAATCTTGATTAAAATTCTGGCTGCAACCAGTCTCAATTTAGAGAGGTTGAGTCAATTACCTATGATTATCTTCAGCACCCTAAGGAACTAGAATCTGCCTTGAGAGGAGTAGTTAAAAACAAACATCAAGTCCATGCCTGGTAGAGTATGCATTAATTCTGAACAGTCTGATGTATGTGTACATGGGAGTCCCTACATTGTTTCTCTGGCTACTGAAAATTCAATTTTCTGGGACATCAATTTTTTCTGTCATACAGTGGGGAGCAAAAAACTATCTTATTAAGTTCAGCAGTAAGCAGTCTGCTGGGATCAATTCTTATTCATTATATGGTCTTGGACATATTTTATCACCTCCTGAGACTCAGTTTTCTAATCTGAAAAATGGGGATTCTAATACTTAACTCATGGTACTTTTAATTTAGTAAACTATAAAGGAACACACAAATGTATGGGGTTGCTATTTCACACCCCTCTGGCTCCCAGCACTGTGGCTGGCACACAGGGACTCAACACTAGTAGCCTGAATTGAATGATTAGTATGATCTGGTTCAAGTAAATTTTTTCTCTTTCCTCTACCTTGTCTCTTTTTAAAAAGAATTTAAAATTTGTTTCAATATTATTTTGTGTTAGTTTCAGGTGTACCTCATAGTGGTTAGACAATCATGTACTTTGCAAAGTGTTGCCCCTATATTTCTAGTACCCACTTTGTAATAACTATGTATGCTGCCAGGTGAGTATCTTGCCTCTTTTAGAGCTACCATTTATTACAGGTGGCCCAGGTGATCTATCTAGATTATAAATTGTAAATGTGACCATGCTGTCACTGATTTAAAGCTCATAAATTTCTCCTAATTGTGCACTGAAGAGAATTCAAACCCCTTACTTGCCTTTTGTCTCTTACCTCTTTACCTATTCTCTGGCCACATACCTGAGGTCTAGTGATACCACTTTGCTTCCATTCTGTACCAGCTCCATCTTTCTCCAAACTGACACCAACTCCAGAAACACAGGGGATTCGATTTCATGCTTTGGTACAGTTACACATGCTACTTCTTCTGTCTGAAGGGCCTTCCAGCATCTTTCAGCTGACTATCTCTCATCTCTTACGTTTCAGCTCAACCAGCATTTCCTCTAGGAAGCTTTCTCTGAGCCCCAGACTCAGCTAAGGATCCAGTCTCAGTGATGCCAGAGTCCCCTGGCCTCAACCCCTTATAATGCTTATCACATAATTTTGAAGTGATTTGTCCACTAGATTCAGACCTCCTCAGTGGTAGACATAGCGCCTTATGCATCATAGTCTTTCTGATGTGTAGTTCAATGCTTGGTATACAGTGGATGCTCAATATGAATTTAACTGAATTCTTGAAAACTCTGTATTAATTAGTGTGCAACCCCCGGCACCCCTCCCCTCAAGAAACCAGAAACTGCTGATTGTTAAAACGGAGGAAATTTTTTTTTAAATATATTTTATTGATTTTTTACAGAGAGGATGGGAGAGGGGTAGAGAGTTAGAAACATCGATGAGAGAGAAACATTGATCAGCTGCCTCCTGCACACCTCCTACTGGGGATGTGCCCGCAACCAAGGTACATGCCCTTGACTGGAATCGAACCTGGGACCTTTCAGTCCGCAGGCCGACGCTCTATCCACTGAGCCAAACCAGTCAGGGCAGAAAACGGAGGAAATTTAATAGTGTGAATTCCTTGCACAGATGATCAAAGAGCTGAGAATAGGGGACAGTGAGGCAAACCAGAAAGTAGCAGCAGCAGAACTTGCTACCCCCCTAGGAAGAGGTGGAGTTGTCAGAACAACAGGTGTGGGACCTCCAGCTAGAAGCTGGAATCCAGGAAGACCTAATTGGAGGAGCTGGAACCTCTTCTGCCAAAGATGATTCCCGAAGCAGAGAGGCAGGGAGAGGGATGCCTGGGTTCTCCCTCCCCTCTGCCCTATGTTCTTCTGCCATTTGCTCTCATTGGCTGAATCAGTTGATTCAGTGGAAGTCAGCCTAGTGATGCCCATGGAGGGCAGCCTCCTTGTGTTACAGAGCTGAGCAGGGAAAGGATGATGAAAAGGTCTGAGGATGAACAGGCCTGTGGGACCACCTCACTCTGGGAAGAAGTGGGAGGCAGAAAGAAAAACTACCTAAAGTATCATATGTGCAATCATTATTCTTTTGATCAGTATTTATTTAGTGCAATTGTTCATGACAGGTTTTTTTTTTGTTTGTTTTTTGTTTTTTGGCTTTGACATGCATAAGAGATAATGGTGATTTGCAGATCATGTCTCCATGAATGTCATGAATATGCCCAGGCCATTAGCCATGGCCAGCACACATCTCTTTTCCTTTCCCACTCAAGAAGGACACTGAGATTTACAGGAGTGAGAGTGGCATTGTTATGGGAGACAGGAAAGAGTAAATCAGTGCAGATTAATGACCTATGACAGGGACACACTTCATAACCAACCCAACTGTCCCAGTTTACTGCTACAAAGGGATTCAGCACCACAACACATGGGTTGGAATATTCTTACATCATAAATAAATGGGGCAAGTTGATGTCTAAAATTAGAGTGAATAACTAAAGGAAGATTCCAGTGAATTCATGTGAGAAGGAACTTTTGTCTGAGCTATTTATGTATTTCATCTTAAAGGTTTTGTTTGTGGACAATTATCTTAAATACGAACCTAAATTTATCTGTAGAGACATCATCTATATCATATTACAGAGGTAAAAACTTTCAAGAGAATGAAATGTGTGGACCTTATGTTCCATGAATGATTCCATGAATGATATAGCATGTTAGTCATACTGTGACTGTGATGTGACCTGACACTTCTTGTATAATACATTTTTTTAGTATTGGACAATCTACCTTATTTATTTATATTTTTTGTTATCTGGGCTGTTGGGAAGCTACGCAATAATTATTTTAAAAAAGTTAAATCTTTTTAAATGATCAAATCACAAACAATACCCATCCCTCTTCAGAACTGGAAGTATATTTTAAAATTTGAGGAAGAGAAAATATAAAAGTAACAGGATCTTGCTTACATTGTGGATTATTTAATCACATAGATGCTGAATACATAAAATATCTCCTATTCTTGAAATCCCTATTTGCTATTAAAACATACATAGATTCAAGGGCGCTCTATTTTAAATTCAGCATGCTGTCAGAATTTTATTAGTATTTATTTGTTTGTTTACATGCCTGTTGTCATTCTCCACCCCTGGCGTGAGGAGGGGGGTCCTTCTGTGTTACCCTTTGCTCTAGAACAGTACCTGGCACACAGAAATGGCCCAATGCATACTTGTTGGCAACTCACCACTTTCCCTTTTTGCATTCCTCATGAAGAAGTGATTGACCTTTCTGGCAAACACTCTCTTGGGAAGATGTCTAGACCTTGCTCCACTCCACTGAGCTGGACCAAGCTCTCAAAGAAGAGGAAGCCTGTTAATTGCAAGCTGTTTTCCAGTGTTGCCAAAAGGTCACACTATTAATTATGACATATATTTGAAGAGAAGGAAGTCCTATCTAAATGGTCATATATTCCATGATGTCTAATTTGTTTGCTATAATAAGGCCAGGCTCAGTTATTGATGAATCAATCATCCGCATCATGTATGTTGATGACACTACCTAAGTTTCTCTCTCAAGATAATGGTATTGCCTACAGAGATTGGTGCTGGGCCATATATTATTAAGCTCCATAAACATGTTGAACATTAATTGCTACTGCTGTGCAAGAAAACAATTTTTTTTCCTCTTTGTGGTGGAGAGTTAAGTAATTTATACAGGATGACTCAAACCGTGTCTCTAGGCAGCCAGTGAAATGCTGCTAAATCAATCCATATGGCTGGTCTCTGTGAGAGAATCAATTCTATGACCTGCATGGGTGAATGATACAGGGTGTCTCAGCAGTGCTGAATTCTTTCTTACTATAAATGGACTAGCCCTCGAGGTTATGTCTCTACATACCTCATGGGGGAAAAAAAGTGGAAACAATTACAGGGTCAATTTAAACAAAAAATAAATGCTCATCTCAATTAATTCAAATGAATGGAACTTTTCCTAGGTTTTCTTTTCTGCGTGTGTTCCCCCTCCAGTATCCAAATAATGGTCTCAATGCTCCATTTCACTTTTCTGGCTCCAACACAGGCTTGGTTCAGAGGAATAAACAGCCTCTTATAAAGACAGGGGTGAGGCCTGGGCTGTTAGTTCCCTGGAGAACCAGTATATAAAGTCCATGCCAGCCTTTGATTGCTTTCTTGGTGTCTTTAGGGCCTTGCTTTGACTCTGACTTTATTTTCATCATAGCCTTATAACTCACTTATTACCTTTAAAATTGTTTCAAAGGGCAACTTGTGAAGAATGTGATCAAGGAAAGCAAATACTCTTTGACTCTCTCTGCCCCTCTCCACCCCCCCCCCCCCCCCCCCCGCCAAAGCCCCAGCTTTGCTTCTAGCTTAGTTTGTTATCAGCAAATGATAACATTCCTTACTTATAAGGCTCATCTACATTTTCTACACAAAAAGACACATCTTAAATGGTGGATTCAGAGTTCTGCTTTCTCAATGAATCCGCAAATGACTTTTATGAGGACTTATAGACTAAAGAATAATCTGATTTACAGAGATTTATCAAAATTTGGTAGCTTTTAGTTTTCAACAGAAGCCTAATTGGAAAATATCTTGGATTTTTTTTAATGGGCAGTGAAAAAAATGGATCATATGAATGCAGTGCAGGCTGAAGCCACATGAGTTTATTGGTCCTTGATTTTCCACTAACAAGCATAAATTGCATAATTAGGATGATCCACAGTTTGTGTCTTGTGGATGATACTTGTTTTTCTCTGAATTCCTTCATCTAACCCTTATTCTAATATCATCATTTCCTTTTTTAATGGGAGGGTGGGAGAAGTTCTCTCTCTCTCTCTCTCTCTCTCAGAAGTTTTCCTTATACTATTTTGTTTGATTTTGGTTGGGTAGACAACTTTAGTAACCACAGTGCACAGAGGTGGTCATGTGACCTAGGCCTGATTAATCATGGTACCACATCCCCCATCCCCTTGGTTATGGTAATACACTTTCTTTTTCCTCTCAGGGATGGTATAAACCTGGAGTTGTCTAACTGTGCCTTCCCCAGGACTCTCTGCGCCCTCACTCATGAAGGACACAGACTGTAAGGAGAGAATGAGAGCAACATGATGAGGAGTAGTGGTGGGGTGGGAGAGAGAGAGTGAGCTAATGAAAATGTTTACATGCCCATTTTCCATCATTCCTTATAGCCAACTCCTCCTCTGGACTCCCCTTTATTGTGTGTGTCCATTACATTTCAGTGGACTTTGAGTTAGTAGTTAGTTTTCTCTCACTTGAATGGTTCAGACTAATATATGATATTAAGCATCAACAATTGCTTTATTTGCATATGGAGTACTGTAAAGTCCCAGATTCTTGGGAGAGCCAGGGCTTCAGAGAAAATAGAGTGACTCTTGGGTTTAGCCTGATTGAAGAGAATTCCAGGCAGACAGTGAGGAGGAAATGGCAGGGAGTTGCATTTACACATCAACCTTAGACTCAAGTAACTTGTCATCTCATTGACACCCTGATATTCTCCTGTCATCCCCTCAATATTTTAGGACATGACTTTTCTTTCCCTCGATTCCTCTTTATATCTTTTGTTCATATGTAGCTGTCAACAGTTGCGTCTTTATTTTTTACTCATATCTCTTATTTCCATGTACCATATTTTGAAAGTTATGTGCATAAATGGTAATAATTACCAAGCCACATTAACCATTACCTTAGAAATTCTGGCTAAAGAGCAGAAGAAAATTCTCTACAAATGTGAGGAGCTAGTCAGCCATGCTCATTGGATAATTTAGTGATCAAAATCTTTGTTCTTCCCCCCTTCATCTCTGACTTGGATAGATTTATGACTGTGCTGGGAAGAAGACTGGCTGTCTCCTCGGCAGGAGGCTCAAGGGCTGACCTTAGGCTTGTAATGTGGCCTTGGAAATATGAATCATAGCTGGGAGGACTTGAGAGGTGAAGGGTAAGTAGCTTTCCTTCATTCCACCTTCACGACTGTATCAGCATCTTTCAGATGGTTCAAGTTTTTTGTTGTGTGGTGGCTTATTTCTTGGATATGTG
Source organism: Myotis myotis (assembly GCF_014108235.1). Lineage (NCBI taxonomy): Eukaryota > Metazoa > Chordata > Mammalia > Chiroptera > Vespertilionidae > Myotis > Myotis myotis. The sequence goes on from NW_023416390.1 coordinate 23,348,055, forward strand.
GCCCTTTTTGAGAGTGAATGAGAAGGAATTCAGAGGAGAGAGTCCCTGAAGGTGATTTGAAATTTGAAGTTGCCCACTTATTGCTCTTGTCAGAAGCACAGTTTCATCATAATGTTTATTCAGAAGGGGCGAGGCAAAGAGTGGAAGGGGAGCTGGACTCTGAGTCAGAGAGACTAGCATGTGATATTAGCTTTGCTCTCACTAGCTCTGAGCCCTTGGGTATATGCCTTATATTTTTCAACTCTCAGATTAAGGATCTGCGAAGTGAAGGAGATGGCAGTACCTGTGTGTTGTGTGAATCAAAATAATAATAAAGTAATAAATATGAAAGTAGTCTGTGAATGGAAGTGATGGCTCAAATACAAGGCATTGTTCTTATTAAGATGCCACACTTTAGAAAGAGCCCCTTTTAAGAGTGTAACAAAATAAAAACCAACTCTGTTTGTTGGAGGATGTGTATTTGGGAAAGAAATTTTGTATTAGAAAATAGCAATTGAGAAGGTAAAAAAATGCTGCATTCAAAATCTTTATATAGTCATAAAATGAAAAACCTAGATGGCTATAACAGTGAGACAAGTGAAAAAAACTAAAGATGGAGTGAGCATGTGCATTTATTTTAAAAAGTCATCATTCTACTGAAAATTGGTCAGTATGTATTTATTAGTTTGACGCCTTCTGAATTACTGACTCAGATTGTGTAATTTCAGAAAGCTCAATGTTGACATGCAACACGTGCAATTCCACTGGTTATTGGGGCCACGCTTAAAAGTATTTCCCAGGGAGAAACTGGGATATTGGTTTTCCTGTTTGCCATATGTGGATCTTTATACACAAGCATGTGTGCACACACACACACATACACACACTTGACAGATGACTTGAGAATTGAAGTTTCTGTGATATGGATTAGGGTCATGCTGCATCATCTCAGATTCATTGCATGCCCTGCAGGGAGTTTAACTTTGCCTGTCCCATGAAGATTGCCACTGCCCTTGGCCATTCGGTCAGATAATGAAGTCTGTCCCGGGCACTATAACCAGACATCTTCAAACACTCAGGGGCAATGAGGCTAGGAAAGGATTGCAATGTTCAGGTTCAAAACTTCACAGGACAAAGACATGCTGCCTCTCTCACAGCCCTATGGATCTATCACAGAACTGCTCAGATGTCATGGACACATGATGAAATGGCTATGGTGATATACTAGGATTCTCTGCCTCTTTTCATGGATGATTTTGAAAAATAGCTCCAGGACAGTTAATTAAAAAAACACACCTTCATGTCAGTAGAGTTCTGAAAACAAAAGTAATGTTCTTTTTACTCAGCTTCCTTTCCAGATAAGCCAAAGGCCAAGAGATAACTTCAGGTTATAAGGGAAGTCATAAAATTTTTTAGATAGAGAGTCCACCTTTCTTTTTACATGCACAAATGATAATTCTGTCAGCACAGGGAGGCTGGATGTTCATTAAGGCAGAAGAATTTTAACTAGCCAATCACTGAGAATTCTGTGGAAATACTTGGCAAAAATCAACAGATAAATACAGGGTAGGCTACACAAATAATTAAGTGTACACAACACAGGATCTCTTAAGTACTTCCCTAAGAAAGGAAAACAGTGGAACAAATGTATAATCTGCTAGCTGAATCTGGTTAAGAAGTAAACAACAGAATTGCATTGCAGGCAAATTATGTTGTTTTCTAAGCATTAATCCTGATCAAAGCCACCGAGGCTTAAAACATAGGCCTATCAGCTCCCTGGGGGAGAAAAGGGAAGCAGGAAGGAAGGACTGGGAAAAGAGCTGGAGGGAAAGTTGGTAGAAGAGGAAATAGGGAGAACATGGGAAAAGGGGAAGGAAATACTGAGGAGAAGATGGAAGAGGAAGTGAGGAAGAGAAATGCAGACACTAAGGAAGATGGGGCACCATTAGGAAGGACCCCAGGAAAGCCTGTCTTTCACCCCAGATAAAACCTTCTCTTTGGAGGCTGGGGTTGATGTTTTTAATGTGTTTAACATTTTTCCCCTCAGAATATACATACCTCTTAAGCTCCTGAGGGAAGCCCGGGCCGCAGGTGGAACCACATACAGTTCCCTCCAATAGCTGCCCTGTACTCCCTCAAGAAGGTTTTGCTCAGGAGAATCCTCCCCTGGTAAAGATGGGGAGACTCTGAGGTCAGGGCTTCATGTGTTTAGTCTCTTGGAAGACTGCCTGCAGAACATTTTCTGTGAGCAAGAAAAACCCAGAGCTCTTGACTGCACGTCTGAGCTTAGTAGAAATCGAGAGTGGAAGCCAATATTCAGGTTTTATCATGAAGATCTTCTGGCTGTAAAACACATTGGAGATGTAGAGCCCAAAGTGTAGGCTCCAGTTGGTTTCCTCAGCTATCTCACAGAATAAAAGACTAACTGAGATACATGTACTCACAGGTGCTTTAAAAGGGCATGGAGCTCTAGAAATGCAGTTACTATTAGCACTATTTTATATGGAAGATGTGCTTCTGTTTTCACTTGTTTTAATCCAGTTCATCTGACTTGATTACTGACTTTTAGGCCCATAAACAGGCTCCTATAAACTCTTCCCAGGAAATGTGGAAGCTCCTATTCTTTTCACTCTTCTATTTTTTATCATGGGAGAGCAAGACTCAGAAATGGACATTTGGTTCTATCATGTGGTTCTATCTGAAGAAACTGAGGTTAGAGCTCAGGGACTGAAGTCTAGAGAGGCTAAGTGATGTTCTCAAGCCCAACTTTACACAGGTCTGACTCTTCACTAAGTTCTTGATGTCATACCTTTGTGCTGCTCTAGAGTGATGCTTAGGTTCATAGGACTCTGCACGTTGTGATGCTCACCCCTTGTACCACATCTCTGCTCTGTTGTGGTGGCCAGGATGGGTCACAATAGGTTGGCCATTAGGAAGCACTTAGCATTTTCTGAGAGGACATCTGTGAACCAGAGGTCCAAAATAATTTGGGAAAATGAGTTAAGCCAAATTTACATGAACCAAAAGAGTTGAGGTCCAGCTTAAAGGCAATCAATGAGGTTAGCAATGATGTCCACAGGCAGGTGGCTGTGGAGGGAAGCTATAAACAGCCCAGAGTTACCACGGACCTGGGTGGCCAATTCTGTCCCTGTGGTGTTAGAAGATTCCTAAAAGTTCTGTAACCAGGAATCTGGAGGAATGTTCCATGAAGAAATAGAAAACCTGGAAAAAAGTTTAATCAAGGGCTAAAATGAAGCCTGGGGGAATTTAGAGCAGTGGCAATAACCTTGAGCCCCCACAGTATTCAAATATCCAGGCATAGGGTGTGAGGATGGCTGTGTGGAAACCGCAAACCCTTCTGAGCCTTCATCTGCAATTTTGCAGCAGCTCCCATTGGCACAAAACTTCTGGAGGTGCTCAAGAATTCACAGGCAATAGCAGCTGGACGAAGAGCAGCAATTCCTCTTCAGCGTGGCCTGGCCAGTGCTCTCCTTTGTTTCAGAGGCAGCTTTTCTAGGTAGAACTGTGCTTTTAGCTGGGTGAGGAAGAATGCACCCTACCAATCTCATTTAAAAAGTCATGGGAAATCAGAGCTAGTGATACAAGTTACTTTATGGAAAACATCACAATATTTCCTTGGCAGGTTGCATATGGAGACTAGAATTCTCACACAATTACAGTATTTTGGATATCACCCCAGATAATTCACTGTCAATAGCATGAAGGCAGGAGTTTTTCTTTGACTCCTGCTGAATTCTATGTGCTCTGTTCAGAGGAACGAGTGATTGCTACCAGCCTTCGCAGTCTCACAGAGGATACTAATCTATGGGACACTGGCTGACAGTTCTGTTTCTATGGGCATGGTGTTTGGACCCTTGACAGCTCCTGTGGCCTCAGGACCACAGCTTGGTCCTTCACCAGTATTCTACTTGAGTTTCTTCTGCTTAGATATTGAGTCTGTGTTGCTCTCTCTTTGGCATAAGCTGGTTCTTAGAGACAGTGTTCCTCATTAACCATTTTCTAGCATTTCTGCCATTCCTGTATATTCTCTGCTTCCTTCTTCTTTTTAAAAAATGTATTTATATTGATTTCAGAGAGGAAGGGAAAGAAAGAGAGAGGGAGAAACAGAAAATATGAGAGAGAGAGAGAATCATTGATTGGCTGCCTCCTGCTTGACCCACACTGGGTATTAAGCCTGCAACACGGGCATGTGCCCTGACCTGAATCGAACCGTGACCTCCTGGTTTATAGGTCAACATTCAACCACTGAGCCACACTGTCTGCACTCTGCTTCCTTCTTAAAGATAAAATTAGTTAGCCATTGTCCCCAGAAACAAAAATACCTCCTCCATTTTTGCAGGTTCATTCATTTCAGGACATGTTCATATCCAGCTGAAAGTTTAGAATATGAGAAATGTACTTCCTAGAAATCCCCATTCATGACCCCTGAACAGACTGAAGACCGGGATGGGACATCAAGGACACATACTCTTTGGTTTAAAGACTCACCCTGAATGTGGATATTCTATTTTCTTTCAATTTGAGTGGGTAGTTTTCTTGAAATTGTGCCTTGGGAGATCATTCTCCTCACTTCTTCCTAACCCAGTGAGGCCCTTCCTTGTTCATGTTTCTTGATGAAATAAGAGCAAATCTCTGAAATCTGAGATTGGCTCTTGAGGTGGCCCAGACACCTTCCATGAGCCAATTCCATTTCAAGTTTACTGTCCTCCACAGACTGGTAGTTTGAGGTTAAAAAAGTTCAGGAAGGCTTAGGCTTGTTTAAGTAGTAGATTAAATAGAGACCGCCACCATAGGTATTTTAAACAGGAGGGCATTTTATAGAGGGAATAAAGTGCTTATAAAGGCCCCTGAGAAGGTACTACTAGGTTGGATTCTCAGTGATTATGCCCAGAAAAATATGGAATTGACCCACTGGGGAGGGAGCGCTCATCTCTGTAGCTACCACTGCTGATATAGTCAAGAGCACATTACAAATTTATATCCAGGAATCAGAAAGCTGGAATCAAGAAGCTGCCATCTCTGCCTCTTGATGATGCCTATAAGTTGGAGCAGGGGTCCTCAAACTACGGCCCACGGGCCACATGCAAATACAAATGTTGTATTTGTTCCCGTTTTGTTTTTTTACTTCAAAGTAAGATATGTGCAGTGTGCATAGGAATTTGTTCAGTTTTTTTTTTAAACTATAGTCCGGTCCTCCAACGGTCTGAGGGACAGTGAACTGGCCCCCTGTTTAAAAAGTTTGAGGACCCCTGAGCTGGAGGATGGACCCTCAAATGCTGTTGTAGAAAAACATTGTGTTTCCTGGACCGTTCTTGCCAGGAGGAAGGCAGCCAAGAGGAGCAGGCAGATGGTCACCACCTCCCTCCTGCCTCTAGAATCTTATAGGTGTGCAATCATGCTTCACATAGAACCCTCAGTGTGGGAGAACACAGTTTTCAACCCTTGTAGCCGAAAGCATCGTGGCCTAGAGGTCTAGAGAGCTAAATCACAGCATCCACCTCAACTGCTGTGGGCTTGTATCACCTGTTGCATACATTTTCAAAGTTATGCTCTCATTACAGAAAAATATGCTGTAGGCAGAGACTTTGACAATGGCATATGATGATCTTATTTTACAGTTGGACAAACTGAGGTGAAGAGAAGTTAAATGACTCCTCTAAAAGCCACACAGATCATTCCTGGCAGCACTGGGGCAATACTGTCAGCCTCTCAGCTCTAGATTACTTCTGATTCAGTGCTTTGTACCTAGAGTCTATGGACCTGCAGGGAAGACATGGAGTTATGCTAAAGAATAGAAAAAATCAGGGCAAAATGAGGTTAATTCAGTATTATTTTACTTGAAGATTATGGAAGAAATTGTATGATTTGTATTAAGAGCAAGAGTTGTGTAATTATACACATTTGTGTTATAAACAGGAATTTACGCTCCGGGTGAGATGGGTCAGGCAGCTTCAGGATTCCTTTTAGTAGGGCCTCCTCATTCCCTGTGCTATTGGGAACCATTCTGGGAAAGTATTTGGGGGAGCTCTGCAGTACCCCATGCTGCCTTTCTTTTCTTAGATATTGTCCTTATGTACTTTGTTGAGTGACATATAAAAACTAGTTTCATTTCCACTCAAATATTACTTCTTCTGTTAAATCTTCTCTTCATCCCTGTTGTAATTAATTGTTCATTGGCACTCCCCAAGCCCCATGTTTGTTGCTGAATTAGAGTACAAATCATAGTGTGGCTTGTTTCATAGCAAACTCGGTAATTCATGTCTCCTCTATAAGGATGTGAGCCCTTCATGGGCAGGCATTGGGTCTAACTTATTCTCAAATCCCAGCACCCAGCACAATTCCCTTGCACATGGAATAATATGAACAGTGCTCCCTCTGGATCTCCCCTCCTCCTTGGGGAGCATAAGAGACTTCCCTCACCCTTGTAGTTAGGAAGGGCCATGTGACTTGGTCCTGCCAATGAAAGAAACAGAAGTGACAGGTGTCATTTCTAGTCTGAGGCAATGACAAGGTCTTATGTTATTCTGTATCTTTTTCTTCTTTGCTGCTCTGGTGGGTGTTGAGATGACAGACCCACCAAAACACTACTACTACTACTACTACTACTACTACTACTACTGCTATTAAGACAGCTGACCTGGAGAGATGTTCCAACCAGAAGAGAACTTTGTATAAACAGGAAATAAACATTTTCTGTATTCAGCTACTGAGACATTAGATGTGTTTGTTTCCCCAACACAGAGTAGACCATTTAATACATATGGCCAATAATCTATGGAATTCCATGGAACATCTAGATATCTACAGATGCATCTCCTACAATGACACAATTTATTTGCACCTTCTATTTTCTTTTTCATATAAACTCACTTTGACCTTGAGAATTCCAAAAGAGAATGTACAAGAAGTTGTTAAACTCTATAGGGACCATGGAAACAACAAGGCAGAAGTCATCACCCAGTTCAGTTGCTGTGTCTTTGACACCTTAGGCCTGCAGCGTTTCTCAACCTGTGGGTCGCAGCCCCTTTGGCGGTCGAATGACCCTTTCACAGGGGTCGCCTAAGACCATCCTGCATATCAGATATTTACATTATGATTCATAACAGTAGCAATATTACATTATGAAGTAGCAATGAAAATAATTTTATGGTTGGGTCACAACATGAGGAACTGTATTTAAAGGGCCAGAAGGTTGAGAACCACTGCCTTAGGGTAATTTACAACTCCAGTAGCTCAGATTCACCACTTTGGCACATGTTAATTTTACTTAATTGGGCTGTACAAGCTCTAGGGGCACAGAGAGATGCTAGGTTACTCAATGACTTTTTACTCCCCAGGCCCAGTTTTACTTTGCTTATGTGTGATTTATGATTGACAGCTTAATCTATTTATTACAGACGTAGATGTGCATTTCTTTTGTATACACACATTGTGATCACATATATGCAACATTTGCAGATTATTTGTAGAATTTTTAAAAAAGAAAGACAACAAGTGTTTTTACTTGAGTTTACCTTTTGTTGGTATAATCTCTGAGAATTTTTTTCCATAATGAACAGGAATTTTTATTCCAGCCAAATCTCAGGCAAGATATTTCTCCTCTCTGCACATACATTTAGTTGTCTCGAAAGTGGGGAAGATACTTACTGGTACTCATCAGGGTGTGTGGGAACTGGAGAAAATCTTTGTAAAGATCTAGCTTATGATTTGGCAATTTGTAGGTGTTTCATAAATACTACTTGATAATGATTATGTGCATATTTATGTAGAACTTTATTGTTTAGAATTACTTTATATTTTTTAAAATTTCAATTCACCCTTACAATGGCTTTTTGAGGTAGGTGTTATAGTTTCCATTTTGTAGCAGAAGAAAGTGAGGCCCAGGGAGGTGTCACTTGTGCAAAGTCACAGACTAGGAAGTGACAGAGCTAGAACTGAAAACTAAGCTCCTGACTCTAGTCCTCATGCTATAACTGATAGGTACTGGGAGGAAAGCAGGCTGGGGTCTGAAGCACAGTACCTGGCGGAAGGTAGGAGTTCAACAAGTGGCCACTATTATTGAACCAATGTTGTAGTTTCCAATGATCATCAATTATGTCTCTATTATCTGTTTCAGGGTAGTTCACCAGGGACTCCTTGGCTTTAGCAAGTGACTTCTGTCAAAATAAAGCTGATCTGTTGTTCAGACTACACTATGTAAACCACTGTAGATAATCAAATCGTTGGAATAGAAGAGGAACAAGTTATTGAAAACTCTCCGGTTTACTAGTCTATAAACATAGTGTGTGTACATTAAACCTGGACCAAAAGGCCATCCTCTGTATGTAAACATCTTAAAACTAAAATATGGCTCTTCTCTTGGATGTAATAGGAGACCCAGAGGTTTGTTTCTTGAAGTTAAGATGCATCCCATCTCACTCACATGCCTCTGTTCCTCCAAATGCCATAGAGCCAAGATGCTGGCTTAGCTCAGGATAGAGAAGAATTGTGCATGTTAATATTTATCCCATCCCAACACTCAAATTAGCTCCTCTAATAATCAAGCTGAAAAACACACCCTCCTTGTTACCTGCTCTTTCACAGACAGCATTCTTCTGATATAGTTATTCATTGCAATCAATGCAAAAGCAGAGGGATTTGTGCTGCCCATACATTTGGCAAGGGATTTGGGAATAGGATCAAAGTTGGTTTTATTTCAATAGGGTCCCTAGTGAGCTGTTAATTACTTGGGTTGCAAATCAGATGGCATTTGAAATAGAATATTGAATTACACCTGTGTTTGGGGGTCAGTTTATCTTCTGATATGAAGGTAGATTTGCGGCAGGAAGGAACAGCAGGAAATGAAGTTAGTTTTCTTCCTGTATTTGATGGGGAAGGTCTTTGTTGCTGAACTATTCCTCCGGGCTTTGCATAATGGGTTAAACCAAAAGGGAAAATTATGTTTCAGGAACTTCGAGCAAGAGCAGACCTCCAATTATTCCTCAAAAATGTAATCTTAGACTTACTAATATGAAATATGACTTGGATAACTTACATATTTGGTTTTGAGTACTTAAGATGATTTGAATGCCAGTTTAGTGACAAATTGAATAGTGGAATTAATGTTTCTCACCTCAGTATTCCAACATTTATCTCAAACATTTAGATTTTAATCTTATTGAAAAGAAATATTTTGTGTGTTTTCTAATTTATACTCATCAGAGGATGATACCTTATTTTGGAATATTTCGCTTGCTCACTAATCCCTGAACGTGCCCACCTCCTTTCTGTTCCATAAGTGCCCTTCCCTGTCTCTCTACCCTATCTGTCTGTAGTGCTCAATTCCTAGCTCCCTGTGTCTTACCCTTCAGGTTTCAGCTCCAATTTCATTCCTCTTAGAGGTATTACCTCCCATTGACTCTGCCTTGTCACCCTCTTACTGCTTCAAACCATTGATCACAGTTGGCATTTACCTTACTTATTTGTCATTATATATATATATTGCCTTGACTCTGAGAACAGGCAGGGGCTCAGGTTGTCCCACATACGCCCATTTCTTCAGTATTTAGCACCATACCTGCACATTGAGAGCTGCACGTCTCATGTTATGTATGGATGAGTGAAGAAATGGATGATTGAACAAATCATAGCCCAATTCTCCTCTTCACAGAGCACTGATCAAACCATTAGGAGACTATAATATTCAGTCTCAGTCCTAACTTAAAAAATAAGTTTATAAAACTGGACAATAACTGAAAAACTGTAACAAAGCTGTGGGTTTATTTTTATTTATTTATTTTTAAATATATTTTTACTGATTTCAGAGAAGAAGAGATAGGGAGAGAGAAACATTAATAATGAGAAAGAATCATTGATTGGCTGTCTCCTACAGGTTCCACACTGGGGACGGAGCCTGCAACAAGGGCATGTACCCTGACCAGGAATTGAACCGTGACCTCCTGGTTCATAGATTGATGCTCAGCCACTGAGCTATGCCAGCCAGGCAGGCTGTGGGTTTAGATTCTGCCATATTGGCTGCAGAACGTTTGACAACACCAAACACTAAGCTGTTAATACACTGCTGTAGCGTCTCTCTTGGCTTCGCTCAGTGTGGCTCTTTCTTTCCACCTCCTGTGGGTCTCTCCCCTTTCCTCGTCTATCTCTCTCTCTTTTTTACATCTTGCTTTTTGGCTATATTTCTGTCTCACAGAAACTGCTGCCAATTTTCTCATGGGTTAGGTAAGAAATAAATACAAGCTATCTTGCTTTTATCAAATTCATAATTGCTATTACTAGAAGATCTGATCACAACAAAATAAAACTGACAATGACTAAAATGTCTTGTGGTAGAATTTGTTATTGCCTAAGAAATTGATGGCAAAATTAAATCTTCTTGACAAAATTTAGACATATAAAATCTGATCTGGGAAAATTGAACTTTGTGGAAATAAAGAAAACTCAAGATGGCAGAAGCCATAACTGTTAAAATTAGATATGGCTAAAAAAAACCAAACCTGATTTAGAAAATATTTTTATAACATTTCTAAGGAAAAGGATTGATGCTGACCAAATAATATCAGTGAAATTAAAATAATAACAAGGTAAGAGCATTTATATTATTTAATCAAGGGATTATGTAACCGGGGGAACTTAGTCAATATTAAAGTACAGGAAAGGCAATTTATTGTATTGAACAATGGACAACTGTTCTCCTTTTCCACCCATAAAAAAGGAAGGTCTTAGAATACAGGACCTTGATGTGTTTTTTTCTTTCCACATAATTCTGAGTTTCCTATGATGATTAGTAATGCACGAGTATTTTTATGTTTTATCAAATAAAAGATAGTGATGATAATTTTACATTTAAAGGCATAATAGAGTATATTAGACTTTTTATTTGATAACATTGCTATTTAGACCTCAGGGTCATAACCATGACCTTATTCATCTGGTGGGGATACACTATTTTAGACAAAGTGTCAGTACTGCAGACCCAGACTTCTAAATTGACAGTTTATGCTATGGCACCTCTTTTCTTCAGTAGTCTTTGAATAATTAGTGTTTTATCTGGAGGGAAAAAAATGGAGAATTGACCTTAAACAAGATGCTTTAGTACTATACATTCTTATGTTAATTATGTGTCTAGCAGAGGCCTAATTCCTCAAGCTAGCTCTACACAGCATTTGGAAAGTGGCTTTCCAAAAGGTTAGTTTATTTTGGACACATAAATCAGAAGTGAATTTCCAAGCTATTTATATTGGTCAGATTAAATTGCACTATCTGTAGTTCTTGCTGAATAGATTTTTTTTCTTATCTTCATTTTTAAATTGTTTGAAGATTTTTTTTTTGGCATAGGAAAAACAATGTTGAGAAGTCAATCTCATATCAATAGGATGATAGCCTGTGAGTAGTTTTGAAAACTAGCACCTTTATATGAATTTCCTGTTATTTCCTGAAACACTCTACTCTCTCAGAAATTTTAATACAGAGGAAAGAAAGTTTTAGCACAAATTTGTGCCTGAAACACAAGAGAAGATGAATAGATGTCTGCTGCATTAAAAAAGGACATAGGCATGCATTAAACCCCTTATGCCTTACTTTTTAATGATGCAATTGTGAATTATGTTCTTGTTGCATTTGTAATTAGAGGCTGAAGCAGATGGTGAAGACTTATTTCAAAGTGATGTGTCTATTAAAATAAGCCACACTACTAAATGATTGTTCACTGTAACAGCATCTTACGCCCCTAAAACACTCCGACTCTTTGTTGATGTGCAGTTGATTACCACAGCTGATTACATATGTGCACATATTTGCTCGAAAATGTATCAAGAATATTTGATATGTGCAATACAAGTGTGTGTTATCACAATTATAGATAATGAAGCTTTCAATGAATTATTCAGTCACACCATCTACAAAGGGAATGCACTGATTTTCCTTTTCAATAAAATTAGGCATGAATCTTTCTAAACCATTGAGGCTAATTCACCCTACCCAGTGGAAAAGCCTAGAATGGAGAGTGGGGAGTTCTTGAGTATTGAAAGATTCTCTTATGCACATTCTAATAAAGAGCAATTTTGTTTAGGGTGAATTCAGTCCAAGGGTAGTGGTGGAACCTCAGGGGGATGGAGAGAAATAGGCATTGAGAAAGGGCCAGGTAAATATAAAATCATGTAGTCAAATTAGTAGTATGTATCAGAATATTTTAGGTTGTGATAAAAACAACACCTAAATCTCACTGGCTTATTGTAACAGAGATTCATTTCTCTCTTTGGCTACATGTCTATTGTGGATCATAAAAGGGACTGTGTTCCATAAGGTCCAGGATGATAGCGGTTGCATCTCAGCACAGGCTTCTACAATCGCCTCGCTAATGGGAAGAGAATTGTCACATACATACTAGCTTTTGAAACATTTTTATGAAAGATTTACATGACACTTCAATTCAGTTATTGGCCAATGCAAGTCACATGACTAACATTAAGAAGTCAAGATGTGCAATCCTATGTGCCTGAACTATTTGGTAAACTACAATCACGACCACCGCATGCTAGAATTTTCTGCAAGGCTTTGTGCCCCTGAGATAGTTTCTCTACCTGACTATACGGACTACTCCATTTCTATCATCCAGGTCCTAAAATATCATCAGATCCACTCTTTCATGTTCAATAATGTATATAAAGACTTTTAGAGAAGGCTGTGTGTTACCTGGAGAGGCAGAGGAGTCTTCCAGTTTAACATTTCCTTAAGAGGTATTAACGAGAATGAAGCATTCTGTGATCGGTTTAGTGTGGGAATCTTTGGGTAAGTTTTTCAAATTCCTTTACTTCTCAAAGCTGTCAATACGTTAATAGAATATATATATATACTTATATACATATACATATACATACACACATACATATACATATACATATTCTATTATAGCCAGCACCGCATGCAGTCATTTCTCAATTCCACAGAATTTGATTTGTGGGGGAGTTTCCCATGAGATGGTAATCTGTGGAGACACGTTTTGGGTGATGCTGCTCAGGTCTCTCCCACTGGTACCTGGTTGTATGTTTGGTCATCATGTGTCTTTGGGGTTGGTGAACACATCCAGGTGCTGGGAGAGTGACACACCCAGGGAGGACATGAAAGCTCTGTGCCACCCGGACTGCCATACCTTGCTCTGACCATCTCTTCCATTTAACTATTCCTGAATTGTATCCTTCATAAATAAAGCAACTAACACAAGTCAAGTTTTTTCTCAGTTCTGTGAGCTGTTTTAACAAATTACCAAAACTAAGGAAAAGGCTGTGTGAACCCACAATTTATGGCAATTGATTAGGTGTACAGGTAGCTCAGGACTTGCGACTGACATCCGAAAGAGGATGATTTTGTGAGACGGCGCCCCTTTAACTTGTGGGATCTGATGCTAACTCCTGATAGATAGCATTAGGATTGAACTGAATTGTTGGACATCCAGTCAGTGTCTGGAGAATCAGGGAATTAGTTGTTGATGTTGGAAAACACTGCATAATTGGTAGTTATCACCTGGAAGGTGCAGAGAGCTTCTGTAGCTACAACTTCTCCCCTAGCCCTCACCCTCTTCTTAGCCTGGAAAAGGAGCATGATTTTGATGGATGTGGGGGCATAGGAGAAATTTTATGATAGGTAAATACATCTTTCACAGGAAAATGGGCCTGAGGAAATGGAACCTGAGACCACAGAAAAGTGTGAAAAGGATGGGCTGTTGACCTGCATAAACATGGTTCACTGAGTGGAATTTTAGTCCCTTTCACCTATGCAGGCCAAATGCTGGTGCATGCTAGAGGGAACAGCATGACACCATACAGGAATGACTTCACCACATTCTCCATGTAGATGAAGGGTATCTGGAGTGTAATAGCTTGCAGCTGTTTTTTTTTTACTCAAATGGCAACATGAAAGGGAGAAACCTGGAATTTCGGCATTTGCCACCAATGTCTAATGCAGGGTTAACTGACAGCTGCTCCCGGTCCTGGGTCAGGGAAAGTGTGTGAGGAGCAGGGCAGCACCAGTGAGCATAGGAAACCTGAGCGCCTTACAGCTATTGTTCTTCAGAGTTGCACCCTTTTACTTCACTAATGAAGTTGTTCTTTGGTAATAGACTGAATTACCTAAACATTGAAGAATCTGTTTACAAATGCTGTACCTGGGGTCACAGCCATCAGATGATTTTGAAGATGTCTTTTGTTTGAGTTGATCAATGGCTGTAAAAATTAATTTTGAATGCCTGAGTTAGCATGCATGCATTCTCCAAGTAGCTTCTTTGTCCAGGAGACACTTGGTATAAGCCTGTGGCTTTCTAGAAGTTTATGAGCGTTTTTCTAGCAAGGGTGGGGAGGGGATCCATAGGTGTGTTCTTTCATAATCTTATTCTTCTATAATATTTATTAGAATAATAACAAATCTGTTTACATTCTTGTCAGAAGTGACTAACTTTAGATAGTAAAAGACACCTGTGCCTTCATGAACAGCAACAGTCAAATCATTAATCTAGGGCAGTGGTCGGGAAACTGCGGCTCGGCAAACCATGGCTCCTGAGCCACATGCGGCTCTTTGGCCCCTTGAGTATGGCTCTTCCACAAAATACCGACTTCTGCGCATGGGCCATGAAGTTTCAATCGCACTGTACGTACGCGCCCGCATGTGGTATTTTGTGGAAGAGCCACACTCAAGGGGCCAAAGAGCCGCATGTGGCTCGCGAGCCGCAGTTTGCCGACCACGGATCTAGGGAATATTGGGGTTTGTGCGATTTTTGTAAGACTGAGGTAGATTTCAGCCAGCCTGGATTCTTTAACTCCATGGTCATTGTATTTCCCCTAGAGATGATGTGTTAAAGTGGCTTCTCAGCTAATAGGAAGGAGGCAACAGAATACAGCTAAATATATGAGAGACTAGAGACCTTTATTTTAACTCTGGCTTTGCCTCTAATACTATGTCACCTTGTGAAAATTGCTGAATATCTCTGATTTTGGCTCCTCATCTGGAAAATGTAAAGGTTGGTGAGATAATCTCCAATGCCCCATCTAGCTTTAAAATTCTATGATGCCAGGAATATGGTTTGCCCATCAGTGAAAAGTCACTGAGCTGACCTTGGAAATTGCTTCATGCCAATTAATCTCCTTCCTCCCTTTAATGGAAAGTGATCAGAAATATGGTTTCATATTATAAGCCATAAATATGTTTCCTTGGAATCTCTCCTCCACTGCTTTACAAAAACCATGTGGCCTAAACCCATTTGTGTCTGAGACAAGTGCTAAAAAACAAATACTTCCACAAAGTTAGGTTGAAAGTGAGTTAGGTTCCTGTATGAGTAATCTGTTTGATAACTTATTACCAAGAGGTAGGAGAGCAGGAAGAGGAGGTAGGTTTGAGGACCTTGTTCATTTTTGTGATGCTTTTCAAAGCTGCCCTACAGGGAAATCACTTTGATCAACACAAAAAAGGACCTATTTGGGCTATTCTTTATTGTGAAGCTCCCAGTGGCATTGTAGCATCTTTGAGAATGAGAACTGCTAGCTGCATACAACCTCTGTCTGCATTATTCTTGACTTCTCTCCCCATTCCCTCCCAGTTCCCCTCCCATTTTCCACTTTTTATCAGCCTGTGGTTAATTCCTATTTACTGAAGCTCTGGACTTGATTCTAGATGTCCCCTAGTCTATTCTCAGACAGCTCAAGCCTCTTTAGCATTTGGTTAATTTTGTCGGGGTGCCAGGAATTTATTCCAAAAGTCTGACATGCTTTCAAAGAGGGTCAGAGACACAGAATAAACAAATCTATGAGTGTTTCATTCACTAATCTCAGACCCCTATTTACCATTCACAGGCTTATTTTCCAGATGACCATGGCTTCTAGCACTGAAAGTATTACAGATATCAAACAGGATTTCTTTGTGCTTGATGATCACATGTTCTCACTTTTTTTCTAAATGCCCCAATTAATATAATTTTTATTCTTGTGTAGAAAGGTGATTTGCTTAATTTAAAATAAAGAGGACTTAATTTTCTATCACTAGGTTACTTCTCACCTTAATTTATCGATAGGAAAATTTCCCTTGTTGGGCTGTGCCACTGCATTCTGATTTTAGAAACTGGGGTGCCTGTGGTTATTGGACTATGTCTCAATAGTACAAAAAAGAAAATTCAAATGAAGTTTAAAAAAATCAAGAAGTGATGTGGTATAACATGGTTTACATATCTCCATCAGACCCACAGCAGGAACAGCACCAGCCAAATCTCAGTCACTTGGGTTTACTCTTCACCTATGGATTAGTGGCTGAAATTAGATGATGAACTTGATAGTGTGTTGAGCTTGTTATTAATTGGATTAGCTGGTTTCTGTGTGTTCTTGATTTATGCAATTTGGCCTAGAAAGACAGGCAAGGGTTTCTAGGTTTCCAGCACCGCCAGTACTAGAGACTGAGAACTTCAGAGCATAGTAAAGAGCCCTTGGTGGTGGTGGTGGCGGGGGCGAGGGGCATTTGTGTGAGGACACCCCTGAGGAGGCACACAATAATCACTAATAAAGACACAATGAACAGACACAACCCAACCAGTGTCAGATGAATGGGCAGCCACTCAGGAGAACTGGTTAGAGTTACTGCAGTAGAGGGTGGTAGAAATTTCTGTAAAGGCCTTTCTGTGAAGCTGAACCTGAAGCAGACTTTAGAAGAAGAAAGGCTGAGTAGCATTCATGGGTGGGGGCTGGTGCAGGGAGAGAAGGGGTAAGTCCAGGCAGGAGCAACCCATCTGGAGTAGACAATGTGAACTTGGATTCTGAAGGAGGTGAGGGCATTTGGGGAAGGTTGGGAGGGCAGAGGAAGATGATGAAATCCGGAGAAGCCAAAATTTAAGATTAAGAACTGGCTAATTTACATTCTTGGCTGAAAAGATGGGAGAAGAGTGGGGGAGGTGGGCAAAATATCTCCTAGCTCTGAGGAAAGTTTGGTAAACCTGATGAAATTGGACTCAAATTAATCCTTCCCCTTTGCTTGCTTCTGGGTATGATTTTTATTGTAAGGTCCTACTCTCCAATACTAAAATCCTAATTCCGCTTTTCTTTCCCCACTTCCTTTATTAAACCCTGCTTAGGGATTATAACTTGTAGCAAGAGGTCGGGCCTCATAAGGTGGGTTTTGTGGCCCATCAGGAGTAGCGCAGTGGGTTCTCCCACAATTTCATCTCTGTGTGAGGACTATCAGACGGATTAGCCAGCCGCCTGTTCCCAGGGGCACATCCACATGCATTGACTTGCTTGGGAAAATTTCCTCTGGGCTCAACACCCTTGTTCTCATACCTAACCCAGCGTCTGACCCTCCCCAAAAGGGTGTGTTTCACTTGTACTGACACCGGGAATGTATTCTTGTCCTTTTGAGTAAACAGTTCTGTACAGTAGAGGGTGGGGCCATATCTGAAACAAAAGCTTGGGATTATGTTGTTTCTCTAGCACCTGCCTTCCTGGGGTGAGCTCACTGCATTTAATAACACCCTTCCAGTCCAGCCTGGTCCCCTTTTTTGGAATACTGGGTAGTGCTTAATATTCTCTGCTGGGAACTCACCTCTTTCCATGCCAGTTAGAATCAGATGGTATCCCTTTAAGATCCCCAGATAAAACATGTGTAGAGCTGTCAGTTGTTAACCTACATTCAATTGATGTGCGATTTTCATTTCTAACTAGACCTGTTTGCTTAAGAAGTACAAACAAAACCAACACATTTCCTCATGCTGTTGCAGCTGGTTGCAAGGTAGTCTGTATTTACTACTTTATGGTTAGTTTTAAAATCTAAACTATAAATGTGAATTACTTTTTGGTCTGACTCCAGTAGGTTATTGTTATGCTAATTCAGGTGTATGTCTTCCCAGACCTTATAAGTGTATAAATCTTGTGCTCTTTTGAACAAATTGGGTGGTTAATCCTTTAATCAGTTATTGAGAGATTGCTACAAGCACAGAGCAAAGGCCAGCCCTCTCAGCTCAGCCTTTTGAAGGTCATCATTGTTATGCATTTGATGTTTCTCCTTGTTTTTCCCTTTTTCTTCTATTAAATAAGAAAGTTGGTCTAATCCTAGAGCAAGCACTTTCCTTTAAAGTGGAAAGATGGGACCATGGGAGGAGAAAGAGATCTAATGCTTCACATAATAGGCAATGCTGCTGATGGGAGCAGTCTCTTAGCCTCCCTCTTTCTTTCCCCCTCTCCCTGCTTCCTTCTTAGGTATGTTCTGAGAAGGGATATTTGTCTCCAGCAGGCTGGTTGTATTTGTCATTTGGCTCTTCTGTTTTCTTAACTATGTATTTATATATATTCTGTGGGTAACTCTTTTGTTAGCATAAGGAGGCTGTTTTTCCTTCATCTGTCCCTGAAAAAAAAAAAATTAGTGGAGACTCCTTCAACTGCTTAGAAATAACATGTTGAGTTCAAACACATTATCATTCATTGGCAGCTATTTCTGACTGTGATGGGGAGAAGGTTTAAGCTCATATGAATTGTTAATGCTGACAATAGAAGTGCGATGAGATGGTCTGCTATCAACTCTTCTTTGTGTGGAGGGCCTGGCTTAAACCCTGTCCTATCTGGCTGGATATGGACCTACAGCCAGTAATGCTCCTGGACATTTGTGCTACCTCAGTTCCATAGGATGCATTAAGAATTGATTTGTGTTTACAAGGACTTGTTCATTTTTCTGATATTCCAGATGACTAAAGCACATCATTTTACAGCCTTCCTTCTACTCAGGCTTCATTCAATAGTGCCTAGGAAGGACCTTCTGGAGGGTGCTCATGCAGTGAAATCCTACATGGAAATGCTCTCAAGGAGTGCAATTGCCGGTATCCATCTGGATAAATGAAAACAAGGTAGAAAAATAGGAAAGAGTGTTGGGAATTGTGATCCTGATCTCAAAGCAGAAAACATTCTCTGTAAACCTTCTCCTATGGAGTAGGGTCAGGATCCACATCAGAATCTAAAGTGCCTATGGAAGTCACAGATAGATGATGTTTTAAATCTTTGTGGCCCTGAGGGCTTGTAATTTTTCTTCTTTCTTAAATTTATCTAAAATCTGTTGAAATCTAAATTGCCATGGAGGGGCTCTTGTCACTCCCCTTGGGCCAGTTGGTGTGATAACAGCCCTTCATTTCCAGGACTGATGTTGAACAGATACAGGTGTTTGTAAATGTTGGGCTTCACAATCATATAACTAAGGAAAATTGCTTAGAAAACAAAAATAGCAGTTTCTAATATTGAAAAATTAAGTCACTTCCTTTAGGAGTAAGACTCCTAAAGATGACAGTAAGCTTAGTTACCAGTTAATGAGCATTCACTGGCTTTTCTCGTGCAAACTGGGCATTACTGTCCGCCATTCTACACAGGACAACATGGAGTCTCACCCTCAAGCTCCTAAAAGCAGAGTGGGGATACAAGTCTAGATCTGTCAGCCACAGCAATTCCTTCAGGGGTGATCACATGACCCAAAACAGGCCAATGGAAGTTTTTAGGGATAATTGCAGGGCTCTGGGAATCCTGGAAAGTTAAGCCTGAACGAGGGACTGGTTTAAGAATGAAGCCATAGCAGAGGAGGGCACACAAAATGGAGAGAATGGGGACATGATTTCAGTACCTGGGTACAGCTGTGCCTGAAGCCAATTGCTCCTGGATTATTTAGTGACATAAAACAATAAATTCTTTTTTTTTCTTTTTTTTTGGTTTAAACCTCTGTTGGAAAAGGTAGACTCATGCACTCATGTAGACATTCTTTCCATCCCAACGTGGTTATATAAAAATGTGCCTTGGGCCTGGAACGTTTCCTTGCCAAGAGTAGAGTTCTAACAGCCTATACTAGGCTTATCACCTTGTGTGGGAATACCTTTCTCTGTTTCAGATTTAATGTTTGCTCCTTTGTTCTCTTTAAGCATGGATGTCATATGGCACCTGGCCAACCCTACTACTATATCTGTCCTCTTCAGGGAGGGGACTGGATCCTTCTAGTGCAGCACAAGAGGGCCAAGTACCCTGCATCTAGTAGCCATAGGAGACTGAGGCCCATCGTTGGAGCCGATCTTTCCTTTCCCTGTGTGAGTGAAGTGCTATTCCATCCACTGCTTAACTGAGCTGCGTTTTCCTGGAGACTCTGATACCCAGATGCACTAAAGAGAAGTGTTTGGGCTTCTGCTCCTGGTGATAGGCAACAGGGATCACTTGTTTGACACTCTTTGAAATAGTTTTCTGTCTTGAAACTTAAAACTGAAAGACTCTTGAAAATTTTGTCTACATTGCCAAACTTTCTCCGGGTCCCCCAGGTAAACTGGTAATTTCTCTTACCCTTCCCTCACACACTGAATCCACCACTGTGATTGTACCATCATAATGATGGTGGTTACTTTTATTACACATATGTCCTTCACTAGGCTGCAGTATGCTGCAGAGTAGAGATAATGCCTCTGTGTGTATGTGTTTGTTGCATATACACATGTGCGTGTGTGTGTAGGGGTGTGTGTATGCCTATACATGTTTAATTCTAATCTCTAGACCCAAACTTACTCCAGAAATGCAAAATAATCTTCATGATTTAAACAGTAAATTCTTTAGGTAACATTATATGTTAAATTCTCCAACCCCTTCCCAATATATCATAATAACCCCTCCCATGCTTGGTACTTTGAGAAGCAAAATATTGGGTATGTGTCATTAGTTCCCTCCAGGAAGATGTAAGGTCAGAACATGTAGGAACATTCTGATAAATCTCTGACATGTTAGGTGGTGAAGATGTATTTTTCAAGAGCTAAACTAGAATTCTAACTTTATTCCAACAGAGATTAACTTGATAAATTAAAACTTAAGGCACACAGAGCCATTTTTTCTTAGTCAACCTACTAGAACTTTTTGAACACTGATTTGAGCCTATATTTTGGCTAAATATTATGACAGACAGAAGAAATACGAGACCAGCTTAGTGGAACCAATTTTAGACCTGGAGAGAAACGAGAGCTGCTGATTTTAGGAGTGCTACCCAAGTTTTTCATACTCCCAAATAGCTTTTCTTTCCCCATTGCTTTTACAGGTTTTTTTTCTTAACAATGTAGAACAGTGATGGCGAGCCTTTTGAGCTCGGCGTGTCAGCATTTTGAAAAACCCTAACTTAACTCTGGTGCCGTGTCACATATAGAAATTTTTTGATCTTTGCAACCATAGTAACACAAAGATTTATATTTTTGATATTTATTTTATATATTTAAATGCCATTTAACAAAGAAAAATCAACCAAAAAAATGAGTTTGCGTGTCATCTCTGACATGTGTGTCATAGGTTCGCCATCACTGATATAGAACAAGGGAAGTCTCTGAAACTCACCATCCATTCTCTTCTCAACATAAATTAATTTACTATGCTTTTCTTTCTCTTATCTAAAGAGAGCCACCAAACAAGAGAATCAGGATTTAGCTCTGGTGGCCCAGCCAATTCTTGAGCAAGGGGCTAATTCTAGGGGAAGGCAGTGGGAATCCCTGTGGAGCAAAGTTCTTATGGCTAGATTCCCTTAAGAGGATGCTCTGTACCCAACCCTGCTGCTCAGTAAAAATAACACCAAAGATAAGATGAATTCTGCTTATTTTTTTAAAAAAAATATATTTTATTGATTTTTTTACAGAGAGGAAGGGAGAGGGATAGAGAGTTAGAAACATCTATCAGCTGCCTCCTGCACACCCCGCACTGTGGATGTGACTGCAACCAAGGTACATACCCTTGACTGGAATTGAACCTGGGACCTTTCAGTCTGCAGGCCGACACTCAATCCACTGAGCCAAACTGGTTAGAGCTGAAGTCTGCTTATTTTGAAGTTTAAGATCGAGACCATAAGAATCATTGAACATTAGTGACTGCAGAGAACTAAGTGATTGCTTTGTGCAACCCTATCACTTTGTAAAGAAGGAAACTATAACCCCAAGTGCAGTTTGACTTGCCCCAAACACATTTCTAGTGCAGTTTGAGCCCGTTTCTCCCAGAATTCTTTTTACAGCTTGAGAAGCATCAAAGCAGGGGTACTAAGAGCCCCTGCTCCCCTCTACAGTCAGTCTGTATGGGTTTGACTCCTACTTCAGTTGCTAATGGGCTTTGAGTGAGTTATTTTTTTTAGTCTCTTGGTGTCTTAGTTTCCTCATTTATAAAATGACTAGTGACCCGTTGCACGAAGATCCGTGCAATAGGCTTTCCTTCCCCTGGCTGCCGGCACCAGTCTTCCTCCAGCACCTGGGACCCAGGCCTTTGGTCTGGCTGCACCAGCAAGGGTTGGCTTCTCTCCCAGCGACCCAGGTCCCCAGCCCCTCCTTGAGCGGAGTTCAGGGCTGGCGGGAAGCTTGGCTTCCTCCTTCACTGGGAGCAACCCAAACCTCCTGCTCACTCCAGCTCTGTGACCGCCGCCATCTTCAGTTGTCTTCAATCTTTGCTCCATGCCTGCATATGCAAATTAACCACCACCTTTGTTGGGTTAATTTGCATAGTCACTCTGATTGGCTGGTGGGTGTAGCGGAGTGGAGGAGTGACAGAGTGATGGTTAATTTACATGTTTCTCTTTTATTATATAGGATAATAGCAGTAATAACTACTTCAACAGGCTGTTGTGAAGATTAAATGAGTTGATATGGGTAAAGCAGTTAGAACAGGGCTGATCCATAGCAAGTGCCCAGTTAATATAATGTTTATTCTTGTTTTCATTCTATGTTGCCTTTCAGGATGTGATTTCAAGGCTACCAATAGGAACCTTTTGCTGTATTCTAGCCCTAAACCCTAGACATTCCCTTATGTATTTGCCCTTGTTCCATGCTCCATTATGTAAGTAACTGTGTCCCCTACCCCAAAGACCTACATTACACAATTAACAATGTGACTTAAAATGCTAATATCACTGAGAGAGGAATCAGGGTGACTTAATTCCATCCTACAATTAAGAACCAACATTGGATATTTTCCTAGGAACAGGTTTGCAAGGAATAGAGACCACAGGCTTTGGGAGCCTGGAAAGTTAGGGTGGTGGGGAAAGGGGTGGCTATTCAGGGGTAAGGGGGTCAAAGGTACAGAAGGCAGTTGGTCTACAGACAAGCTCATCAACATGTTTAGTATTTCTGATTCATTATTTTTCTTGTTCTCCCCTAGTTCTTTGCCTGTGGCCCCTCGTGTAAGGATAGCTGCACATCCAATGAAGCACCGCAACTCAGGGTGGCTGGGCCCAGAGCATCCCAGGGAGTGATTGGCTTAGGCCAGATTTTCTCAGCGTTGGTGCTACTGGCCTTTGGAGTGACCCTTTTTGTTGTGGTGCTGTCTTGTGCATTGTGGGATGGTTAGTAGCACCCTACTGATCAGATACCAATAATACTCCTCCACAATATATTATGACAACCAAAATGTCTCCGACACTTGCCAAGTGTTCCTTGGGAGCCAAATTGTTCCCAGTTGAGAATGTTTGGCTTAGGCCTTCTTCTTAAGACCTGTTGATTTTATTCTCTCTTGGGCAGGCCAGACTGGACTAAGGTCAGTGGGATCAAGGACTTTTTGGCTCCCTCTCTTCACATGAAGATTCTCCACTGTCCCCAACTTCCTCTGGAAAAATCTACTTGGGCCTTAATTTACCTATACTAGGAACCTTTTGCTATATTCTAGCCCTAAACCCTAGACATTCCCCTATGTATTTGCCTTGTTCCATACTCCATTATTTAAGTAACTGTGTCCCCTACCCCAAAGACCTGCATTACACAGTTAACAATGTGGCTTAAAATGCTAATATGCCACTCCCCTGTGATAGGAGAAGGGCATTATCTCCTGGGTAGAGCTAGCCAGCTGAAGACATAGTAGGACCCTAGGTTAGAGGATAGGATGACCCCTTGTTGCCCACTACCCTAATTGTCAGCTGAGGCCACTCAAAGTTTGACAACCAGATAGGATCACCTCAAACTCCTGTTTCCCCAGACAAGGGAAGCCATTTTTCCTTAGAAATGTATGCCCTCCTCTTCACGCTACAAATCCCCAGAACTTTCATCTTTGCTTTGGGGTCCTGTGACCAAGCATGCTTTCTCCAGGCTATGTAGATGAGGACATAAAATATTCTCTCTCTCTCTCTCTCTCTCTCTCTCTCTCTCTCTCTCTCTCTCTCTCTCTCTCTCTCATTTACTGCCAAAGAGTTCACTTGTATAATAACATTAGTTTCTGTAACTTTTCAGGGCAGACAGAGAAAAACCTTAAAAACATTGGGAGGGCATATATGAGCATGGGATGCCTCTTCCCCAAACTCCCTTTCAGCATTTCTACCACTTGCTGGAGTGAGGGCAGTGAGTATGCTTTCTCTTAGGACCTTCCTTCAGACTCTGTTATTCTTGACTCTCTCCCAGATTTCTATCTGAAACAGATTGTTTTTGTTTTCTGTGTTGCTTTAAATTAGAAGTTCTTACAAAAGTCCCTAAGACTCTTTCATAGGGTCTTTGAGGTCAAAACTATATCATCATAATACTAAGTGACTACTTGTCCTTCTCATTTATTCTCTCACAAGTATACAGTGGAGTATTCCAGAAGCTACACGTTGTGTGATGACATTCTATAATGAAATGTGTTGACAGTCATTTGAACCAGTATTTTCCAAATGACCAATGCATGGTGTGACAAAATCATGCATAAATGAAAGATCCATTCAAAGTGCAAGAGACTTCAAAAACTAAATTTATTTATATAGTTTTAGATTCTTCATTGCAACTGGCTTTAAAGAAACTGCCAGTTGTAGAATTTTGGTGCTCCATCAAAGTTGATCCCAATTATCTGAAAAGACTAATAAAGTACTTGTTCCTTTTCTAGCTACACATCTGTATGAGGTTGGATTTTCTTCACCCACTTTAATGAAAACAACATATCATGACTGATCATATGCAGAAGCAGATATTGAGATTCCAGCTGCTTCTATTAAGGCAGACAAGACAGAGCTTTGCAAAAATGTAAAACAATGCCACTCTTCTCATTAAAATATTTGTTTTGGAAAATATATTTTTTCATAAAAATATGTTATAAAACATATAATGTATTTATTATTGTTATTTATAAATAAGTTAGTTTATAAATATTTAAGTGTGTTTTCAGTTTTAATTTCTTATATGGCTACTACTAACAGATATAATTTACATAAACAAAAACTTGTTGAGGTCCTCGATAATTTTTAAGAACATAAATAGGTCCTGAGACCACACCTTTGAGAGCTGCTACTTTCCAGCAGCTTATCTCATTGGTTCCTATCCCAAATCTGCCATACAGATGGGAAAAGTTGCTTAAGCATTGCCCAAATTCCAGGCACTGTGTTAAGTATTTTACGTGAAACTTAATTATGGTTAACCTTGGGAAGTAGGTATAATTATTATTCACACTTATAGTCAAAGAAATTGAGGTTTAGAGGGGTTTTGAAACTTGGCCAGATTCACACAGGAAGTAGTAAAGGAAAACTTTAAATTTAGGTGTCTGACTCCAGAAGTCTCACGCTTAACTTTACAACCAATTCAGCTGGGGGAGAAAAAAAAAAAGATAACCCAGAAAGTAAACTCTTTTTCATGAACACATGCAACTTTCCTTAGAGATCAGTGTTTGTTATAGGCTTGCTTTGCAAACTTTGTTGTGGTTAGACTCCTTTCTCTGCTCACTCAGTCCATCTCTGGGAGCTGACACTGACCCCGTTGACATCATGGCTGCAGCCTGGGAATAAAGATTCCAAGTGTGCCCTCCTTGGCACGCATGGGCTTTGTTCTCCAATTGCAGGGGTGGCCTTCCTCTGTGCTTCTTAGCAATTCTCAGTCTCCAAGTCTCTTCCAAGCATGTATTTCTCAGTTCTCTGGGGATGCTCAGCTATCAGTCTGTGGCTGAGCCTGAATAAGCACCTGGAAAGCAGGGATTTGATCCAGAGCGCATTTGGCAACAAAGCCAGGCTCAGAGGAGGCTCCTGATGCGGTACACATCACAGCCCAGAAACTCAGGCAGGAGGCGCTCTCTCTGGGACATTCCAGAGCCCCCAGTCACGCTCACTGGGGTGCACGGGTGCATGGAACAGGAACAGGAACCCTGGTGTAATGCGATCATTGGTGATCACCTGTTTTAAGTTGTGAAGATGAAGTTTGAGAACACTTCACGGGAGGGTGGGGAAGGAGGGGAGGGCAGGGGAGTGTTTCAGCTTGTGTGAAGGCAATCAGTATTTCAAGTCTCACCATCTGGAAAATTCTTTCATAATACGAATGCTGTAAATATTTATTTAAGCTTCCTCTACCCCCTGCTGCCATTTCAGAAGCAAGGAAATTGTTCTAGAGGCCAGATTTTTACACATAGTATTCATAAAGTATACTATGGGCAAGGAGAGTGTAAACATCCCTGTCCTGCTATTCAACTCTCAGTAGAAATTACTTCTTTGTGACTATGATGACATTTTAGATTATAAATGGACCATTGTGGCATTTAACTAATTTGCCCAAAGTCACACAGTGAGTAAATGACTTTGAATCAGACAGAACTGGGTTGAAATCTCAACCCTATTGTAATTATTCATGCAATTTCAGCATGCTGCTGAATGTCTCCAGGCCTTGATTTCTCTGTCTGTAATATAAGGATAGGGTCATTGCGAAGATTAAATAAAGTAAAGATTATCAAGTTCTGAGCAAAGTGTCTGGTACATAACATGAGCTCAATAAATTAAGCTATAATGATAATTGCTTTTGGAACCTACATTATAGTTTTAAAGCTTTTATTTCTTTTCATTATTTTCTGACACCAGTGGATTATAAGCTGTCTGTATTCAGTCAATGCCTAGCATAATACTTGATATTTGGGGTATTAAATAAATGTAGGATGAACGAATGAATAATTGATGAGATCATGACAGAGGGTATTTTCATTGATCAGCAAAAACATGTTGAAAATATCCGAGGCTCAGCAATGACTACTGGGGGCATTGACAAACTAGGTTGAAGAAAGTCCTTGGGCAGGAAGGTAGCCAGAAGGCAGAGTCTCTGATGGACACACATGGGTATCCATACACAGTGCCTGACTTTAACCCTTGCTGGAGATCTAGTAAAACTGTCTGTATGTAGGTAACTTTTAAACTGGCTGATTTACAGGGAAATTGGGAAATTTCGTCCACCATCCAATTTACCTGTTTCAGTCAGTAGAGAATGTTTCCTTTGGATTAAGTATTTAGAATAGTGTAACTGCAGGAAAGAGAGAGAGAGAGAGAGAGAGAGAGAGAGAGAGAGAGAGAGAGAGAGAGAGAGAGAGAGAGAGAGAGAGAGAGAGAGAGAGAGAACAAAATTTGTATTTCTTGCTCTTAAACCACATTGGAAGGGCATATATGAGCATGGGATGCCTCTCTACCATTAACTCACTCTGGGATCCATTTAATTGGAGGTCTGTCCAGTGACCCTGGGGTTCTCTTCCTTCCAGACAGCTGAATGGGGGAAAGAGCACGGAGAAGAGCTGTGTGAGATGTGTTTATGCGCCAAGCTTGCAGTAGCCTAGATTATCAGATTTGTCTCTATTTCATTGTCTAGAACTCAGTAATATGGCCACAGCCATCTGCAAGAAAATTTGGGAGATGGCTTGCCTGTCTGAGCAACTGCTTTCCAATAACAACTGTATAATATAGGTGAAAGAACCTAAACTATAAAAT
Organism: Myotis myotis; assembly: GCF_014108235.1. NCBI lineage: Eukaryota > Metazoa > Chordata > Mammalia > Chiroptera > Vespertilionidae > Myotis > Myotis myotis. The sequence continues at coordinate 23,375,730 of NW_023416390.1, forward strand.
ATCTTTGCCATATGTTTGAAGAAGGCAATATCTCTGGGAAGGGTGGTTCATTATAAATGAGTTTGTCCCCAGCAGAGAAAAAACATCCTCAATGGGAAGGCTTGATCGCCAAAAACGTTGGGGAGAAAGGTTCTGTACTACCAGAGCTGAGTGGTGCAGATAGATAACTGTGGGATAGATAACTGGGCCAGACCTGTGGTCCTGGATGCGTGGGCAGAAGAAGCAGACTTTAGAAGGGAACAGAAGACATGTAAGAGAGAAACAAAAAAAAGAAGCCATGGTTTTGCAGAGGATAAGAGAGTGCCCTACAGAGAAGCAAAATGGTACCTGTGGGCGGCCTTTGCAGTAAAGCACTTATAAGCCATTTGGGGGCTCCACTCAGGTGCCACAAACTGGAGAATAGGACATGCCTCACCCCCTCACTGCTTTTCTTCCTCTGAGCAGGAGAGTCAGGCTCATTATGTCTTTAGGTGGATTTTATAGTTCTGGATGTGAGCCTAAAAGTTGCATGTGGTTTTCAAATACTTATTTTATCACACTCCATGATTACTTCCATTATGTGTGGCTAACATTTGAGTCTTTTCAGATTTAGTAGGGATATAAAAGGTTTAAATAAGCCCAATATCAGATGTGTCTGGGATTCCATTCCTTGCGTGCACACTGTAAATAAACGCTGATGAAAAATATTTGAGTTCCAAATTCTGCCACCCCAAATCCTGCAAATATGCACATAAAAGCCCTATAATCCCATAAAAGCCTTTTCACTTGTAAATAACACTATCTTGTTTTCCATCTCAAATTTCTTCTCCTGTAATTACACAATATTTGGTTTCCCCTTTTTAGGCAATTCAAATTAAAACTTATTTCATTTCATAATTACAAACATTCATTTTGAGGAAAGACTAATCTGACGGGAATTTGGTTCCAGTGATATTATAACCCAGACTTGTAATAGCAAAGCAATCCATCTCCTGACTAATGTCTTGGAATCTTTTAAGACTCTACTCCAGCTAAGCATTTGCATTTGGAAAGCTTTATCCTTTCCCCTGAAATAATAATGCTTTATTAAGAGCACTGTGTGATTTGATTTTTGTAAAAAAAATAATGATTTAATTCAAAGACTTCAAGATATAAAGAATTTAAAGGGTGAGCCATTTCACCCTCTTATATTGGGTTAGTTTATAAGTCCCATGAGTTCTGGAGCAGAAGGTTGCTTGGAAAATGTTGATTATTAAGTTCATTTTCAACTGTTTCCTGAAAAAGGAGAAACAAAATATTCTTTGTCTGAGTATCATGATAGGTGGTAATTTTGAAATATTAGATAAAGTGTATGTTATTATTATTCTGAGTATGGATAAAGGGAAAAAGCATGCTGACTGGACATTTGGAAATGGATAGTTAATATCTAGGGAAGCATTTTGTTTATTAACTAAAAGACACATAGAAAAAAATGCCAAATGGAGTACTAATAGGGTGATTACTGTTTATCCATTGCAATGTAAGAATCATTCCAAAACAGTGATTTAAAACAATGATTTATTGTGTTCTCTCACAGTTCAGAGGGTGGATGGGTTCAGCTGGGCAATTGCTGTTTGTTGGAGTCCCTCATTTGGTCTCAGTCAGATGGTGACTGAGGCTGGAGGCATCTGAAGGATCTTAGCTTGGAACACTTAGTGGTGGGTAGACCATCTCTCTCTTCAGCCCCAACATGTGGCTGCCTTGGGCTTCCTCCCAGCATGGTGGTCTCAGGGTAGTCAGATTTCTCATAGGGCAGCTCATTTCCCCCCCAGAGTGAGGGTTCCCAGAGTCTAAGGCAGAGATGGCAAAGTTTTTTCTAGTTTGCTTTTCAAAGTCCTGCAGGATCAGTTCTGCCTCATTCTATTGGTTGTGTGAGTCACAGGGACAGTCCAGGTTCATCAGGAGGTGATTACCCAAGATCATGAATAGAGGGAGGTATGGGTCATTGCTGGGCCATCATTGAAGACTGCCTGCCACAATCACCCAGGCCTACACAGATCATTTTGATGGGTGAGATTTCCACACCAGATCAGTGGGTGTTTATCTTCTGAAGGATTGGATTTGGTAAGAACTAGGAGGGAAGGGAGCTGATAAAGGCTCTTTGTTAGGACAACCTCAGGCTGTTTGAATGATGTGTGTGTGTGTGTGTGTGTGTGTGTGTGTGTGTGTGTGTGTGCGCGCGCACGCGCGCATAGTATTTTGGCTTATCCGTATTACCTCTGCAGTTTGATTTAGGCTGGAGTCAGGAGGAGAGAAATATTAAGTCCACTCTGTGCCAGGTTCTATGCCACACACTTTAAACATTTCACATCTTTGGTGGGAAGCTATTAGTGTAGTGGTCACGTTCAAATCCTCAGTGGCTTTGCCACTCACAAGCTATGGGACTTAGAATAATTACTTAACTTCACATAAGTTATTTATACCTCAAAATATTTTTGCTTATATAGATGTCTTCAGTTTATAAAGTTTCTGCCAGTATATTTGAAAGCAAATACTGCTTAATGTGCATTAACTTATCAATGAGGTTGTGTCTTTTTTATTGTTTATTAGCTATACAATTTTATGTGTTCTCTGAACTCTCATTCCTATTTCTTTGCCCATCTTTATATTGAAATTTTTTTTATTCATTTGTAGGATATTTTTTATACTAGAGATATTAACATTGATCATTACATGTTACAATTTTTTTTGCATATCCTGTCATTTGTCTTTCAACTTTGACCACAGAATCCATTTTCCTAGCAAATTTTTTTGTAAATGTTATCTCAAGAGAGAATATAATCTGTTATGAATGTTGTTCTGATAACAGAAATAATAAATAAGTTTGATGTGTGAAATAATAATCACAGAACTAAATTATCCTCTGGAAAAAAGTACCTAATTCAGTATATGAAGGCACTAACCTTAGACAACATAACAATATCATATTTCACCTGTCAAAAGTATAATAGTATATTATAAACAGCAACATGATTTTTGGAGAAATTTGTCTCAAAATAGAATGCAGACAGGAATATTTTAGACTTTAGTAGCAAAATATGCTTGAGTTCTATAGTTGACACATAAAGGAGAAAAATAAAGTACAAAGCAAAATCCTCCTTTAGTGGGTCAAAAAAGCTCATTATAAGAAAAATTTCTTCCCTGCTTCAAGACAAACCTATAGGACAATCTCCTTTTATACAACCATGGGTCCTCCCAGCCTTGTCTGTCATTTGTCACCATTGGCCCAGGAGGGACAATTACTAAGCAGCTTGTTTGAGATGGCAGCAGTGGGGTGGTGGGAAGTCTTAGTTCTACCACTTACTATATGTATAGACTTAAACAGTTTTCTGAACTCCTCATTCTCAGTTTCCCCCTCTATATAATGGGAATAAAAATATCTTCTCACAGGGAATTTGTGAAAATTAACATGAGATCAGATATGTGAAACTATTTAGAACCTGCACATTGCTATAAATCATAATTTATTCCATACGAGAGTCCATTAATAGCATCATTTTCAAATAATGAGTAAATGAATCAATGCAGTTGCCTTTTACTCAGGAAATGAGGTATGAGAAGAAAAGAGGACATGTGTTCTGCTTTAATAAGCCTTCAAATCTATAAATTATGCTTTGTATTTATATAACATCTTGAAGTTTACAAAGTGCTTTCACCTAATGTGTTATTTATCCACTCATTCATTCAGTGGAACTATAATGGTGTTAAATAAGACTGAGTCCTTGAACTCATGGTTAAGGGAAAAACTAAGTGTACAGGAAAAATAAGTACACAGAAGGCCATGCTCTTAATTTCAGTGGTTTTGAGAGTTGAACGCAAATGATCATGGGAAGCAAGCAATTGAATTGTAGATTTAGTATTTCAGCTGAACTGTCCTAAGTTATCCATGTCAAACATCTACAGTTTTGGATTATGCATTGTTTTGCTAGGGCTGCCATAGCATAGTACTCCAGACTGGGTGACTTGAACAACAGACATTTATTTTGTCACAATTTTTCAAGCTAGAAGTCTGCGCTCAAAGTGTCAGCAGGGTTGCTTTTATCGGAGGTCTCTCTTCTTGGCTTGCAGAGGCCGTCTGTGTTCTCCCTGTGTCTTCGCAGGGTCTTTCCTTTGTGGGAGTCTGTGTCTTACTTTTGTTCTTATAAGGACACCAGTTGTGGGATTAGGGCCCACTCTAATGACCTCATTTAAAGTTACTCACCTCTTTAAAGACCCAATCGCCAGATACAGTCACACTTTGAGGTACTGAGGGTTAGGACTTCAACATATAAATTTTTGACAGGACACAATTGAGCCCATAGCTGAATTTTAGACAAAATCTGTCTTTGGGGAATCAGACAGGGTAATAAAATTCAGGATCTAGTTAACTTATTTCTGGCATGTGCTAATATAGTTGCATTTCTTGTAAGTCTTAAAGAAAAAAATGTGGTTTCCTTTTATAAATAGTGCCAACTGTGATGACTTAACTACCTTCTCAAAGGATTGTTTAAGCACACTCACTAAGCCTTTGTTAGACCACCAGGTTACTTCTTGTTAATATTCATGTGATTTTTGCTCTTTCTTTAAAAGTAATATTTTAACTTCCTTTGTCCAGGTAAATTTAGAAGAAAATCCAATAAAAACAAATCTGAATTATTGTTGATTCTCTGCAGTTTGCAATTATGTTCTTTCTCCACTTTCTCTGTGATATCTAATTGCAGGAGTCAATTTCTATGTGCATTTGGTAGCTATGATGGTTGGAAGCACTGCCCCCTTGACTGAAGCAGCCAGGGACTAAGCCACAAGTTGTTCAAAAGGAATTAGCACCTCTCTCCCCGGACACAGCTTGAACACATGGAAAGACGAAATGTGGGGAAGAGGTGGTCAATGAGACAAGTGGCCCAGGTTGTCTCTCATGCCACCCCCAAGACCTGGTGGCCGGGTCTAACATGGGGACTCTCTGACATGGCTCTCCCATGCCTCCCCCAAGGCTTCTGCCTTCCCTGGCTCCTGCTGGGCTCTTGTCTTCTCAACGAAGCTTGGAGAAATTCTAGCCATGGTCTGGGTTTGGTCATTAGGAAGTCCTTGATCAATCAAATTGTGTTATTACTTATTATCTCAAAGTGTTCATTTGGCACAAAATTCCATCCTGGATTCTAAATTCTGCTCCTTAGATAATACCCCCTTTTTTTCTCCTAGTTTAATTGTTTTGTAAGACGATTGTAAGATCAATTCACCTTTTCCTCATGGTGAGAAAGCTGCTAGCAACTTCCTATTTTTATAGTATTGGCAATATTTTGTCCATTCTGCCTCTGTCACCTATTTGGATGAAGATTGCTTTACCGGGCCTAGCCTAACAATTAGGAGGATCATTAGTGCAGTGGGTAGAGCACACTGAAATACATTTGGCATAACTGCCCTTATTTTATGCCAAAATGTTTAGGGAGGAGACCATGGTTCTTGCCAAAGCCCTTAGTCCCGATGCTGGCCCATGAATCCTGCTAGTTAAAGGGTTTAGGCAGCCCTAATTTTAATGAAATGTTTGATGACACATTTGCTAGATATCTACACTATTTCTTACCAGTTTAGGTTCAATGGATTTCCATCACCTATTACGAAGGACTGGTTAATATATGCACTTTAGCAAATCCTTATCAAAATAAGCGCAATAACTACATGGGCGGGTTTTGTTTTCTGTGATTTTCTTCTCAGACAGAAGCTTTTTGATAACAATTAGTAAACTGTGGTCATGCTATTTGTGTCTCTCAGGATCTGAATAGATTTTTATTCCACGCAGAATAGTGGAAAGGCAGAAAGCTTAAAAAGAAAACACACACACATACACACACTTCAGTCAAAACAACCCAACATTTATTTCAGGGTCATTTCATCAGGCAAAAAGGCTGCCTTTTAGCTGCTTCAATGCTTTCTGAAACCTTTTAAGCTACAAAGGGAGTGATTCTGGGTTTTGTGGCTAAAATGCTAGAGAGGATGATTGGTTTCATTAGCCAGGGAGGAGTGATAATATACTTCTCCAGTTATTGGGCATATTATATTAATAACTCATGATGGCTGGAGTGTTTAGGTGTATATTTAAAACTCAGTGTAAAATACCATGCCATTAAGAATTTAAACACATTCTAATTTAATTATAGCCAAGAACTGGTTCCAAATGATCTCGTGTTTTTGTTGGCAAGTTTCAAAATTGCAAATTTCGAATATGGAAAGATTTATTTTCTTTTACTCTTTGCTCCTTTAATTCTGGATTGTTAAAAACCTTAATCATTTAAAAGAGCACACATTTGGAAAATGAAAGGCAATTGAAGTTATGGAAAATTCTAGTTTTTGTCAATACTATTTTGTTTTCCATTTTAAAAGGTGCCATTTTTCCCCTGCCCATGTTATATTGATTACTCCCAAGTTCCTTTTACCTTCTTCTTGTCCTTAAATGACTTTTCCATTCCTTGAATGGCTATATTCTTGTCACATAATTTTTCTATATGGATGACAATGGGAAAAAATGTACCAGTTGAAAATTTCATCAGAAACTATCATTTAATTACATCCTAGTCAACTTGGGGTATGACAAATAGTGATGATGATTTCCTGGGTCCTGTCTTTTGAGGGTCCCTGTGCAGAGACTTAGCGAGGCATCTATAAGGGAGGTATAAGAAATTAGCACAGGATGACTGGTCATGAATAATATTTGAAAACGTGTAAACTCAATCATATAAGGCTATTTCTACTTTGTCCTGTATCTAGCATCCAGCTACACACTTTTCAAGGTAACTTTTTTTGTGTGGCCTTTGATAATTGATTTAAGTATGCCTAGCTTATATAAAATCATTTTTAAAAATAAGGTGGAGGAGAGAAGCATCTTTCTTGAAGAATTTTCCTTGAATCTTGAACACCTTGAATTTTTTGGCCATAACTCTTCACCATTTAGGGATGAGCTCAATTATCAGTGATGTCTGGGGAACTGGTAGAAGATGTAAATCTACATCCTATACATAGCTCATGTACCGATGGCACTTTTAGAGCCAATTCTCATCAATCCCTGCCATCTCCAGCAAATCTCCAAATGAAGTAGGCACTAGGCTCTCAGTGTAAATATCAGATCTCTGAGCCCTCTGTAACTTTCAACTGGCAAAGAATTATGGGATGATGAGCCCCCATGATGGGGCAGTGTGCTAATAATTTTGTATCATAATAATTAATTTGGAAAACATTTATAATTTGGAAAAAAACAAGCATACCAAACCAGTATTCTTTTTTTAAAAAAAATATTTTATTAATTTCTTACAAAGAGGAAGGGAGAGGGACAGAGCGTTAGAAACATCGATGAGAGAGAAACATCGATCAGCTGCCTCCTGCATACCCCCTACTGGAGATGTGCCTGCAACCAAGGTACATGCCCTTGACCGGAACTGAACCTGGGACCCTTCAGTCCGCAGGCCGACACTCTATCCACTGAGCCAAACCAGTTAGGGCATCAGTATTCTTATATCAACTACAAAATGAAAAAAATAATATTTGGTTGGGATATGACAATGAAATAATCTAAATGATTCTGATATGGGTTTAGGAGAAGAATGAATTTAGCTTTTTGGATTTATAATTTTAAAAATATGTATGTCAAAGAGGCATGGTTTTTAGAAATCTTTCCTGATTTGATCATTTTGAGTGGCAAGAAATAATTTTTAGGAAGTGTTCAAGCCAAAAGGCCTGTCCATTAAGAAATACGGACTCCTGTCTCTGTAGTTCTTTGCTGCCCTCTCATTTCAGATGTTCCCTCTGCCTTGCCTGCCGTAAGGGGACTAGGGTCAGGCACTACACACTCTGTAGGCCACCCAAAACTGCTGAAAAGACCTGTCACATTTTTGTCAAATTAGTTTTCAAAACTCCCCCAAATAATAAAATAACAATGTTATTTTTAATAACAATGTTAAATTCATATTTAAGAGTTATTTAATGACATACCCCCCTACACCATTAGCCTGTGAGAGCCCTTCAAAGATAGACATTCTGAGCTAGTGCCTGGCTAGGAGTAAACTCATAATCAATATTGAATAAATGAATTAATAAACAATTTGGTTTGAGAGGAGAGATATATGAGCCAGATGAGACTGCCATTACATGGAGTTATAATGCTGGTGGAGAGAAGTCAGTTCCTGTGAGTAATGCAGTGTAGAATCCTGATTGGACAAGGTATATTCCTATAGGATGCCACTCATTATTTGTCTATATTTTAGCTATTTGTATCGTTAATGAATAGGATATTATATTTTCCCCCCCTAATTAGCCATTTATTATAAATATTTTTCCATGTTGCTTAAAAATCCTTATGTTTTATATTTTAATAAATATATTTTATATCTATTGTATATTTTATATAATAAATATATATTTTAATAGAGTTGCTATAAAACAATTTTTTAAACATTATGTCATATTGAATTATTGATGTGAAATTGTTGAGTAAAGGGAAATGGACATTGTGGTGACTTTTGCTATTAGTTGCCCTTTGTGAGAAAAAGAAAAGCTAGCACAAATTCACATGGCAATCAGCATAGAGAAGTGAACCAATTTTCAATTTGACTTTACCAGCACACCCCTTCCCAGAAGCCACTTTCAAAATGCTACCTCCCACATTGCACACACCCCTCACCACAGACACCCACAACCATTTCCTGAGGCTTGCCTCTATAGGACACCAAAACAGTCAGGGGAAAGAAAAATGCCCCAAATGTTTCCCAGATGTTGGAATGTGTGGCATAATTTGGCATAGAAATGATTGGAGCTTTCGTTTTTCAACTAGATGTTTTGGCAATCTGCAAACACAACCTTAATATAATAAGTAAATTTCTCCTTTCCCCACAAATAGACTTAAATTCATAAAGTACTTAATGAGCACATACTATGTGTCAGTTACAGTGGTTTGCATACAGTGGAATTCAAGATTTCAGTAAGCTACAGAGCTGAGATGAATAATTTTAGGCTTTTATAAGTATGCATATGGGCTGTTTGGGCCAATGTCTTATAGCAAATACTCATACTTTCAACTGAGAAGATTGTATTTCTTACATACCTCTTTAATTTGCAAATTTGGTATAATAATTACACTCTGGACTATGTATCACTTATCTACCAAAATGTTGTTCACAAGTGGTAGGAGAGATCATAGAGACACAGAAGGAGCATGCCTACTAGTAAGCTCATGAGAAGAGGGCAAGACAGAAATATGCTGGTCCTTCTCAGGGCTCATTCTCCATCCTCTGGGCTATGAGAATAAGAGAAACTCTTGTTCTGTTGGCATGGACCTATGTCAAAGAGACACCGAAGGAAATCTATCCACCAAATTGCCTGGTCAGGGATGTGTTCACGGTGTCTATTTGCTTCAATCACAGAGGTAGGAGCAGACCTAGGATACATTAATGATTATTTTTCAGTGTTACTCTGAATGAGGCATGACTCCAGGTGCTAGGGAGAGCACCTCTGACACTATGCTTTATAGGTGACTAATTGGAAAGGTCTACAGGAAATAATCCAATTTGAATATAGAATATCCAAGTGATAAGACTCATTAATATGAAATAGTCTTTCATACTTCTTTTCAGGATGAAACAGAGACTCAAAGGAGGAAAATGATTGGTTCAAGGTAACAGAGCTCGTTGTTGCTAAGGTGACAAGCAAAAAACAGTCCTTCTAGCTCTTGGTTGCCTAGAAGACTTCTGTTTTCTTTTCCATGGCTTAATATTCCATGCTCATTTCTTATTGAAGAAAAGGCAATGAATAGAGGGGAAGGAGAGAATGATTGTTTGAAGCTTATTCATTTTTGAACTACTGTTTCCCAGATTTCATTCCTATGGAAGACTGCAAAAATCGCTGTGGTTCTTTACCCATTCCTGTTTCCATATTATTTGCTAGGCAACTTGCTTCTCCAGCAAGAGGTGGAGTCTGTTTCCACTTCCTCTGATTCTGGGCTGGTCCTGAGACTGGCTTTCACTAATAGAGGTAGCTGAAGTCTCAGTTTGCCAGCGCCTAATTTAAGACTCCAAAAGTTCGTGTGCTTCTGCTTTTTTTGAAACATCTTGAGAGTAGAATGGTCTAGCTATAGCAGGTTGGAAACCACATGGCTCAGTCATGCCAGTCAACCTAGGTGACAATTAGACAAATGTCAGACCTGTGACTGAGGCTATTCTAGACTAGTCATTCCCCAGCTTACCTGGAACTGACCACAGACATGTGAGCAAGCCCAGAAGAAGTCAGCCATGGCTGCCCTAGGTCTGCTCAACTACCCAGCTGAACAATGATAAATGCTAAGTTTTAAGCCAATGAGTTTTGGGGCTGTTTGTTACTAAATAGATAGAACTGTAAAGGTGTCTAGTCATGTGATCCTGCCTTTGCTCTGGATTTCTAAGCTACATGTTTCTGCAACTTGAATGGCAGACAGAATCTGGCACACTTTCATTCTGGCTCATGCAGTCTGGATTTATAGTGAGCACAGAGCAAGCTCTCAAACGGACAAAGCCTGTGGGACCAGCATGGATATTGGCCTCGTGTGGTTCCCTCATAAGAAAGTTCATAGGTGGACACAGTTATTGGCAATGAGAACTAAGAGGGAGCTAAGGAGCATGCTGTCTCTGGTGCTGGGACTCACTGAACCTTTGCCTAGCAGTGGTCGGCAAACTGCGGCTCGGCAAACCGCGGCTCGCAAGCCACATGCGGCTCTTTGGCCCCTTGAGTGTGGCTCTTCCACAAAATACTGGCTCTTCCACAAAATACTGACTTCTGCGCTTGGGCCACGAAGTTTCAATCGCACTGTATGTGCGTGCCCGCACGTGGTATTTTGTGGAAGAGCCGCACTCAAGGGTCCAAAGAGCCGCATGTGGCTCGTGAGTTGCGGTTTGCCGACCATGGGTAGGGCATCCCACAGACACCAAATACTGTCCTTCTTCCTGCTGGAGATGAAGCTTGCTGCTATGAACTGAATTTTGTCCCTTGAAATTTATCTGATGTTATGGTATTTGGGGTTGCAGGGGTGGGCAAACTTTTTGACTCGAGGGCCACAATGGGTTCTTAAACTGGACCGGAGGGCCGGAACAAAAGCATGGATGGAGTGTTTGTGTGAACTAATATAAATTCAAAGTAAACATCATTACATAAAAGGGTACGGTCTTTTTTTTTTTTAGTTTTAGTCATTTCAAACGGGCCAGATCCGGCCCGCGGGCCGTAGTTTGCCCACGGCTGGGTTAGGGCTAAGGGAAGGTAATGAGTTTATAAGGGTGGGATTATCATGTTGGAATCAATGCTCTTATAAGAAGAGATATCAGAGAGCCACCCTCACCCTCCACCTCTATGCCTTGTGAAGGTGCAACCAGAAGGTGGCCATCTGCAATCCAGGAAGATAGTCCTCCCCAGAACCAGATCACGCTGGCACCCTGATCTGGAACTCCCAACCTCCATAACTATGAGATAATAAATTTCTATTGTTTAAGCCACCCCACCTGTGGTATTTTGTTGTGGCATCCCCCAACTAATACACAGCTGTTTCTAGTTAGACAGATGTTTGGCATTGCTTCAGGGGGAAATAATCTGAATGATTAAATGCATTTCTCACTCCAGATGTTTTGGCAATGTGAATATGTAGCAAACATGTGCATGTGGGATGGCCCCATCACTGTCCTGGGGAGTAGCTTCTGGACAAAATGGGAAATTCTGGGAGGGGTCAGAGGAAGTTCCCTTCTCTTCCCTGCCAAGGAAGCACATGTTCTCTTTTGGAAAGAGGGTACAAGAACTCCATAGTAAACTGTTGTCCTTGGAGATTTATGAAATACAGCCTCCTTCTTTTAGCTGCAAACAGACCACATTAAGCAAGCCCTGCTGTGGGTATGTCATTACCCTCCTCCCGTCTGGTCCTGGTATGTCATTGTCCTCCTCCAGTCAGGTCCTGGTAGCCACTTTTAAATTTTTGGTTGAAAACTGTAAGAAGTAGAAAAACTGTAAGAAGTAGAAAGAAGTAGCAACCGGAGAACCAAGATGGCGGCATAGGTTAACGCTGGAGTTTGCTGCCTTGAACAACTACTTCAAAAGTGAAACTAAAAGACGGAACGGACATCACCCAGAACCACAGGAATGCTGGCTGAGTGGAAGTCCTACAACTAGGAGGAAAGAGAAACGCATACGGACACTCAGAGGAGGCGCAGTGCTGAAGTCAAATTCTGAGGTGCGGAGTGCTCGGAGCGGGCTGGCGGCGGAGGGCGCGGTTGGCGTTTTCAATCGGGAGGGAGTCGCAGACTCTGAGCTCCAGATACTGGCGAGTCTTTAGGGACCCAGACTCAAACGGGAGAAGCGGGACTGTCTGGCTTCGGTTGGAGAGAGTGCAGCTTTCTCTCCAAGCTTTGCAGCGGGTGCTGGGACTCAGAGAGGCAGAGCCCCTGGGGACAGGATTGAGAGCCGCCATAACTGCTCTCTCCGGCCCACCCTGTTGATCCTGTGCGACCCGCCCCGCCCAAGCCCTGCACACAGGCATTTGCCGGATAGCCTCAGGCAAAGGCTAGATTAGCACCTCCCTAGAGGACAGAAGTTCTCTCACTGCAGACACAGCTGATTCTCATAGCCACTTGGCCTGGAGGTCAAACCCTCCCTGGTATTAGCTACAACAATCAAGGTTTAACTATAAGACTGCGCACAAAGACCACTAGGAGGTGCACCAAGGAAGCATAACAAAATGCAGAGACAAAGAAACAGGACAAAATTGTCAATGGAAGATATAGAGTTCAGAACCACACTTTTAAGGTCTCTCAAGAACTGTTTAGAAGCCGCCAATAAACTTAATGAGATCTACAAGAAAACTAATGAGACCCTCGATGTTATGATGGGGAACCAACTAGAAATTAAGCATACACTGACTGAAATAACGAATATTATACAGACTCCCGACAGCAGACCAGAGGAGCGCAAGAATCAAGTCAATGATTTGAAATGCGAGGAAGCAAAAAACACCCAACCGGAAAAGCAAAATGAAAAAAGAATCCAAAAATGCGAGGATAGTGTAAGGAGCCTCTGGGACAGCTTCAAGCGTACCAACATCAGAATTATAGGGGTGCCAGAAGATGAGAGAGAGCAAGATATTGAAAACCTATTTGAAGAAATAATGACAGAAAACTTCCCCTACCTGGTGAAAGAAATGGACTTACAGGTCCAAGAAGCGCGGAGAACCCCAAACAAAAGGAATCCAAAGAGGACCACACCAAGACACATCATAATTAAAATGCCAAGAGCAAAAGACAAAGAGAGAATCTTAAAAGCAGCAAGAGAAAGAAACTCAGTTACCTACAAGGGAATACCCATACGACTGTCAGCTGATTTCTCAACAGAAACTTTGCAAGCCAGAAGGGAGTGGCAAGAAATATTCAAAGTGATGAATACCAAGAACCTACAACCAAGATTACTTTATCCAGCAAAGCTATCATTCAGAATTGAAGGTCAGATAAAGAGCTTCACAGATAAGGAAAAGTTAAAGGAGTTCATCACCACCAAACCAGGATTATATGAAATGCTGAAAGGTATCCTTTAAGAAGAAGAAGAGGAAGAAAAAGGTAAAGATACAAATTATGAACAACAAATATGCATCTATCAACAAGTGAATCTAAGAATCAAGTGAATAAATAATCTGATGAACAGAATGAACTGTTGATTATAATAGAATCAGGGACATAGAAAGGGAATAGACTGACTATTCTTGGGGGGAAAGGGGTGTGGGAGATGCGGGAAGAGACTGGACAAAAATCGTGCACCTATGGATGAGGACAGTGGGTGGGGAGTGAGGGCGGAGGGTGGGGCGGGAACTGGGAGGAGGGGAGTTATGGGGGGGGGAAGAGGAACAAATGTAATAATCTGAACAATAAAGATTTAATTAAAAAAAAAACTGTAAGAAGTAAAAGTCTGGACAAGGTCAAATGAGTGAGGAACAGAATATGAAACAATGAGTGCCTTGACTAGGACTTGAACTGAAAAGGGTTCCCAATACCAACCATACAATGATAAAAGGCAGGTCTTAATGCATAACTATTAGATATAGACAATTGTGTCATTATTTAAACGTTCTCCTCCTTCCCAAACCCAAGAATTCTTTTAATACTGATTCTAATGTTCTCACATGTGTTCTGGAGAGTCTGGTTTGCTGACCACATGAAGGGGAATCCTCTACTGCAGGGTGGGGGAACCTTTTCTATAAATAATGCATATTTTTTATTTTGCTAGCCATATGGGTTGCCACTACTCAACTCAGCTGCTGTCATGCAAAGGTAGCCATAGATAGCACTTAAATTCTTACACACTTAAATGAGTGAGTGTGTTCCTAAAACACTTTATTTACCAAAAGAGGTCGCAGAGCAGATATGGCTCATGGGCCATAGTTTGCCAATGTCTACTCTTCTGGGTTAAATGCATCAATGGTTCTTAGGTGCTTTAAGCAGTGCCTGGAATCTGGTAATATCTTTCAAACTATTGGCTACTAGTTTCCTTTGCCTGGTGAGAAGCAAGGCAAGCAAGAGGTATACACTAAGGAGAAGTGGGTTAGTATACAGTGAATTTGACACTCAGTCAAATGAAATAAAGACAGGGGTTCTGTTGAGGGGAAGAACACATAGTCCCAGTACTTGGCACAGAACTCCATTGAAGATCGTATGTCTTAGTTCTGGCTGCTATAACGAAGTCCCATAGACTGATTGGCTTGCAAACAACAAACATTTACTTCTCACATTTCTGGAGGCTGAAAGTCCAAGAGCTAGGTAACCAGCATGGTGGCAGAAAAGGGTTAGAGGGCTCTCTGGGATGCCTTTTATAAGGGCACTAATCCCATTTATAAGGGTTCTGCTCTCATGATCTAATTACCTCCTAAAGGCTCACTTCTAAATACCATCACAGTGTGGCGTTCGAATTTCAACATATAAATTTCAGGGGGATGCAAACATTTACTCCATTGTAGTGTAATTCGCTTGCAGTGCCAGGAGACCCACATGTTCCATCATGGAGTAGGCCATCCCTTTCTCTGCTACATCAGTTTGAGAACTAAGTCTGCAGATACTCTGCTTGCAGAGGCTACGTTGGTCTCCTGTACCCCACAGCATCCAGCAGAATATGGGGCTGTCACTGTGACATGACAAAGCAAACAAAATTCTAAACCCCGAGGCAAAGTGTCATGTTGCATGATCCTGACTAAGTGTCCACAATAACAACATCCCTGCCTGTTACGAATCTTTTCACTCAATCCTGCTTGCCTTGGCTTTTTCATTGCTCTATTAGCTCAGTGCAGGTGTGTGAAAACATTTGAGCATGATGGATTGTTTCTCCAAGAGCCAAAAGGTAAATGATGAAAGAATTGAATAGAAAACATGTTAACAAGCTATTTTATATTAGCTCCAAGGAGCTAGATCAATTACTATGATGTGTTACATGTTCAGAAGTCAGGAAATTCTAAATTATGGTTCCCAGTATGAACGTAACTCAGCCCCTTTACACATGTAATATTTTATATGACTGTATATGGTGTTAACTTTAATACTTTAACATCTATGCTTAATGTGGCAACTATAAATTCAAATTTTTTGACTTCAGAGGTTATAACACTTAACCATACAGCTGCATTGACATACTTATAGCATTCCAATATTTCTTGGTGCAACATTTTGAAAAATATAACCATATATGGATCAGTCTGGTCTTTGTTATCATGCAGGAAAAAAAGAAAAAGAGTGTAGCCCTGCCACTGTTTAGCTCTGTGGCCCTCCTAGGTCATTTGAACTAACAGAAATGTGACTTAATAATTTTAATTTTCTATACCAAATCACATCTTGAGGAAGAAGGATTTTCTGAACATTGTTGCGTCATTTATTTCAAGAGGCTTGGTCATCCTAGAGGTGGTGTGGAAAATGGAAGACACGTTCAGATTTTCATTCCAGGTTGCACTATTCACATTATAATAACTGCAGATGGAATCCTTTTAAGTTTAAAATCCTGCATGAGAGTCAGATAGATTTATAAGAGAAAAACTCACATGCCTGGGGTATAACCAACTTTTTCTGAAACTGGTATCAGGACCACTAGTTTTTTCTGGATTATTTATTTGCTGCTGTGTGCACATTGTTTTAGGTGAACAGGTTTTTCTAGTTGCAGAGAAATCCATCTCCTTTCCCTGGCCCTATCCCCATACTACTCAAGGCTGCAACTTTCTCTGATTTTTGCAAATAGGTTGGGAAACAGCTGTCCTGGCCACTGCTGGCAGGAAGCTGGAAGAGCCAGGAGGGAGCCTGTGCTCTTAACCACTTTTCTATTATAATTAGTCCCAAGTTCCTTGTTCTTGGGCCAGGTACTCACCATACACACACCTACATGTAGGTACAGTGAGCGTGGTTTTTGTTTTATAAGCTCAAGTGTACAGGAAATGTAGCTTTAAAATTGTTTTCTTTAAGTCTACTTAATTTTCGCCTTTTCATTTTAAGCGATCCTACCTGGATGGTATACTGTTCACAGGAGCTATGCTTTAAATATGAGGACACAGAAAGGTTAAAAGTAAAATAATGGAAAAAGATATACTATACAAACACCAAAAGTAAGCTACTGTATTTACACTAATATCAGACATAATAGATGTTAAGGTAAAAAGTGTTATTAGAAATAAATGAGAGCAGTTACTAATGTTTAAGGGACCAATTCAACAGAAATACAATACTGATCTACAAGATAAACTCTAAAGACATAAAAGAAAATCTAGCTGAAGTAAAAGGAGATATTGACAGATGTATAATCATAATTCAAGTTGTTATAATAAGTAGCCAATATTGTTAGAATAAGAAATTATTATAATACAAGTTAGTCTAACACAACTGTTAGAATTTACTGACAAAAAATACGTTGGGGATGTAAATGAGTTTTCAGGTACTATCTACCAACTTGACCTAATTGAAATTTATGAAACTACACTCAACAACTATATAATATAAATTCCTTTCAAGTGTACATAAAACATTTATTTACTAATAGACCCATATGCTGCATTATAAAACAAGTCTCAAAAATTTCAAAAGATTATGATAACCATGATATGAAAGCAATCTAGGGGTTCATCAGTGGATGAATGGATGATGAAGATGTGGTATATATACAGTGGCATATAAGTCATCAAAAAGAATGAAATCTTGCCACTTGGGACATCATGTATGAGCTTAGAGGGTAGTATGCTAAATGAAATAAGTTGGACAGAGAAAGACAAGTACATATGATTTCATTTATATGTGAAATCTAAAATGAGCATGTCTGAAAGAGGAAAGGGTAGGAGAGACGGAAAACTAACAGTTATCCAGTGTTTGCTATGTGCCAGTACTCTATTTCCTGCAGTATACTGGGCTTGTTGTAGTTAGTCAATTAAAACCCTGAGCTCTTTTGGTCCTAAAATTCTCTATAAATTGAGTGGATTTGACCATGTGGCCATCTGTGCACCAATGGCTGAGGGAGGAGGAATGCAATGTGCAGATTTGTATATGTCTGTGTGCCTTAGGCTAGGAGTGGGCCCTACCCCGGCCACATAACATGAGATTAGGGAAGGGAAAACTCCTAAAGGAAAATCAGGGCTATGTCACAAAGAAGGAGAAATGAATGCTAGGGTTAAAAGTCACCAATATTCACTAGAATTGCATAGAAATTACTATAATCTTGTTCAAGAAGGTAGCCTAATTTTTCCTACTTGGAGGCCAATGGGAAAGTTGCTGGGGTCCAACCCCAGCAGGTCCAGGGGTCCCCAAAGGTGTGGATGGAGTCGGCGAAGAAGGAATGACACGGAGATAGTGTTCAGTTGATCAGCAGCCTAGCCAGGATCTCTAGCCAGGATCTCCAGCCAAGTTCTGGTCTGGATCTCCAGCAAAGTTCTGGTTCGGATCTCCAGTCAGGTTCTGTGTCCATGTTCTCTTGCTAGGTTCTCCAGCCAGGTTCTCCAGGTTCTCCAGCCAGGTTCTGTAGCCATGTTCTAGTCAGGTTCTCTTGCCATGTTCTACCCAGGTTCTGTAGCCAGGTTCTGTCTCTAGGTTCTTCAGCCAGGTTCTCTCCAGGTTCTGTCTCTAGGTTCTGTTGCCAGTTTCTGTCCAGGATCTTTTGCCATGTTCTCTCCAGCGAAGTTCTTCTGTCTCTAGGTTCTGTGTAGGTTCTGTGCCTAGGTTCTGTCTCTCTTCGTTCTGTCTTCTTAGTCCTGTCTTCTAAGTTCTGTGTCTTGCTGTCTTGTTACATCTGTATTTATACCAGTTGATTCAATCCTATCAATCTCTATTACAAAGGTTAGGGCGTTTCTATCTCCATTCCAGGGAGTAAAAATTATGTAGCTTAAGCATGATTATTCATAGTTAAAGTGATTAATTACCCGCCTGGCACTTAGTTAAGAGGTTTTATTCCCTCCCTAACTTCAGGGGGAAATCCCTACCTGGGGAAACAACCTTTCTCAGAGACCTTGGTTAAAACACATAGTGCCAAGAAGGTGAGCAAACATATTAAGAACAGTATGCCATATATGCCAGGTCCCTTGAAACAGCAAGCATGGACCGGCTCCCGGCAGAAAGTTACTCTTTATACTAATCCATAGAATTAAAAGTCCACTTTTTTTATGCCTCCGAAGAGGCAGAATAAGGAATAAAGGGCAAAGGGACAAAAAAACTAGAAGGAGAAAAAGAAACGTCAAGGCTATGTAAATAGAGAAATATGCAATTTTCTTGGTGGTAAGCAATTAATTGATGAATGCAATATACTTAAGTGAATTTTGAGTAACTGTATAAACAAGGGACAGATTTTTATTTTGGCAAGTACTATGAAGAACCCAGATATGCAAAATTGTTATATCTCCATAGTGGCACTGGACACACATTGCACAGGTCTAAATTAGTTAGATAAAAATTGGAAATTACAATTTGAAACTCATTATTACAGTAGTTATGTTTAATTTAGCTCTTTTTCTAAATTATATACAGTTCATTCCAATATGTAGCTGAAATCCGTTTTAAATTGTCCTTTTAAGGTGCATTTCTGTTTTCTTTCAAAGCTATGACCTAATCACCTCCCAAAGGCCTACCTCCAAACACTGTCATATTGAGGATTAGATTTTGACAAGAATTGGGGGAGGACATAAACATTCAGCTTATAGCAGGAGGTGAGCCTTGGTTAAGAGGAGAGAGGGAAGGGCATGGCCATTGGAGGTAGCATCATAGAGCACGATCCTGGGGAGAGGAAAATAGAGGACCCAAATTTGATACTAGATACCTCTGGAGGGGGTGCTCAGCTACTCCAATTCTGTCTTTTTTTTTTCCAAATTGCATTTGAAACACATGAGTGGGTCGCCAATAATAATGTCTATACTACATGACCTTGATCTTCTGTCAATGGCTGATTAACCCACTCTGGGTCTTAAGGAATTAGAACAGAAAACTGGGAATCACAGAAATAGAAAATTCTTGAGTTGAGTCTCCATACTGATAGATGTACTAGTACTAGTGCCTTTTAGGGAGCCTTTTTACACATTTTTTTCCTCTAAAGACTCCCACTCTCATAAAATTTTAATACCGTAAAAAATGTGTATCTGTGTATGTACCATATATATTTAACTCTGCTTTCTACATAAAAAAGTAAGATTTTTCCCTTCCCCCATGTAATTAATTTTTGCCCTCTTGTGGGCAATATCATACCCATGAAAAATGCAATTTTTAGAGAGAAAATTCCTGATCTCCTCTAGATGGTTTCTACAATATAGCTATTTCCTGCCCTTTCTTAGCCTTGTTTGTTCAACTCTTCCTTGAATTTTGTGAGATAGATTCATCTTTTAAAGACATTTATTTTCTGTTACTTGCAACAAAAATAACCCAAAAAGGAAAGCAAAAACATCAACTAATCCAGGCTCTAAAGAAATTCTATTATGTTTAAAACACCCAGAGGCTACTTGAGAGACCTTATATCATAACACTCCTTATCAGATAAGTTTTCATATCAGCACCTGACTTTTGTATTAAAAAAAATGCAGGCATTGGTTTTTAATTCAAATTGAAGACATTCTGAATCTACATATTATAGAAAAGGCAACAGGAAATTGCTTTGAATAATGGAAAATATATCTGTGTCTGAATAATTTAAAGATACTGAACCAATTTTCATTTGCATGTTACACATGTATACCAGCCATCCCACAAAACACTGAACAAGTAGAAGAATCAATAGCTATTTTTTTCCACATAATTTAAACCTGGTAGCAATAGAGAATCAGAAGGATCTTATCTCATCTCATGCACTATTATACCATCAAATCAAATCTGAAATTAGTGTGAGATTTGTTGTTTCTTTTAAGACACTTATTTTAAAAGTATTTTTTTTCTTGAAAATTTTAGTTTTCCTTGATAGGACTCAAGTTAGGACTTTTAGATTAGATTTTCACTTTTGACATTTGGTATATGTTTTGTTTTTTGCTAATAGTGGACATTAAAGAGCCTATTTTTATAGTCTTTTACTTTGTTAATTTGGTTTTTGATGGTCAATCTCATTCTCTTTATGTTTTCATTCTCCTAGAATGGATGAATCTTTATTACAGCTTTTAATGCCTCTCCCTTTTGCATGTATATGTATGTGTGTGTCCTTTCCTTTACTACTGCCATCATTTCTTTTTTTAAAAAAATACATTTTTATTTCAGATCAAACTGTGACCTCCTGGTGCATAGGTTGATGCTCAACCACTGAGCAACATTGGCCAGGCACTACTGCCATATTTTCAATGGTATCCTCTTGAAATCTGGAGATTATTTTTCCATTACCCTTGCTTTTAAGTAGTCTTTCTGTTTCAAGTGCTTCTTTATGTTACACTTGTATTATTTTCTCTAACAATCATAAAATAAAAAGTAGAGTCAGACAGCTTTCCGGTTGTACATAGCTTCTTTTGGGGCTACATATATTCTACCTTCAGTAAAACAGGTTGGGTACCTTTATTAACCTGTGCATTTAAATGGAGTATGACTGATTCTTAACTTTGGAGGGTGGGAGACAATTTAAAAAATAATGGTTAGTAACATAATAGATTGAAATCCACACCTCCATTCATTGAGTGCTTTCCTGGGTTTGAAGCATTGAGTAGGCTTTTACTTATGATTGAACTTAATCTCAGGATAAGGCCAAGATATAGATTTACAAGGGTTGCTTAAGGACACTGGACCTTATAGAGATTGTCAGTGAATAAATGTCACAGGATCAGAGAATGATTGAAAAATATTCAAAATGAAATAAAATGTATAGGTTTGTATAATACTGAGGCATAAGCTCTTTTCACTCAGGTAAACAGTTTTTGACATTTTAAAATTATTAACTTAAAATTTAACAGATCTATGCAAATTTATGAAAGAGCTTGAGGTGTTTAGGAGCTATACAGGTGCCTGAAGCATACTAAGTACCCAGTCTTTGTTTGCTTTTGAATGGATGCTAATGAATTAATGAATAAATCAATGATTTTGAAGATCAGCTATTTTGTGGCGTCTTCTTTGAGGCAGGTAACTAGTCATGTGGCGTATTTTTCTGGTGGATTTTGCATGGAAGGTCGCTGATGGTGCAGAGAGGTTTCAGGTGGGTGAGGAAATTCATCGTTTGCGTAGGTGCCCGTGACTGGACTAAAGAAATATTTTGCCCTCTCCCTCCACGTGTCTTGCTTTGGCTCCACTAACCATGCTCATGGCCAGAGCACCTGCAGTCTTCAGCCTCGGCAATTGCTTTGGGGGCAGACAGCAGCTGTCAGCTGAGAGCCCAGGGGTTTCTCTCCACCAGTGATCAGATGGTCTCATCGCAAAGAGGGCACTGGAACTCTGTCCACTTCCTGGGCAAAGAATAGCTCTTTTCTGGTTAGGCTGTAATCAGGCACCCTCTTCTAATCAAATTGCATGTGGGTCATTTCAGTTCATTTGAGCTGATATCTATTTCAATTCATTTGAGCTGGTATCTATTATCAGCGAATTGACTCAATGTAGGCCCAAGGGGTAGGGACCTGCATCACCCATTGAGGACAGCAGAATTGGCTTCTAGGAGGTAAAGCAACAGTTTTGGTTTTTATTTCACACACCAATTGACAACATTCTGCAGCAATGGGAAAGACTGACTAGAAAGTTGGGAGCGATACCTGGGAATAGGTAGGTGTCTGAGCAAGTATTGTGGGTCACATAGCAAGTTCTTGTTTACAGAGGAACACACAGGAACCATACGTGAGAGTCATGGCCATCCAGCTAAACCTTGGATGGTTTGACTCTCTTTTTGTCCTATCTGACCTGTGTTCCTTTGTATTCAGATTAATGATATTTATACACTGAATAGGAGCCAATCCCAGTGCTGGATGATGTTGTGGGCAATATAAACGAAGGACATTTCATGAACTCAGTGGGATGTACAAGCAGAACAATTTTACACGTATTAAACATGACAATGTGAAGAGGCATAAGTTGAAATGATTGACCATGATCTAGGCAGTCAGTGACACCTGCATGCTGTCATGGACAGCAAGCTCCATGAAGGCAGCCATTTTACGGCTTTACGGCTGTATCCCCAGCACCTAGAACAGTAAAGGGCTCATAATAAGGGCACAGGAATTTGTTGAATGAATGAGTGAATCAGAGCTCAGGGGAAGGAGAGCAGTTAAGAGATTGGGCTCTGGCTTTTCAACCATGGGTCTGCCCCTCGATGTGAGACATTGGGCTGGTTTCTTAATCTCTCCAAGTCTGAGTGTCCTTATTTGTGAAACAGGGTCAACATGAATACATCGCTCATGGTGTTGTTCTGAGAATGGAATGGGATCACGTATTAAAGGAGATTAACACAGTGCCAGGTTTATATTAAAGGCTTAATACATTTTAGCTGTATTTGCTACTATTGACCAATTGTGTCAGTGTCAGTGGGGTTAGTTTTCGTTGGAGATGATGAGTTATGGGAAGACCTGGAATCTACTCCCAGCTCTGCCATTGAATCCAGCCTTTTCAGTTTCAGGAGGAGCTGCAGAATCAAATGCCCACTGGGGCCAGGCAGGTGATAGTAACAAACCAAGTGAGCCAAGTCTAAGGCAAACTTGGCCTCAGCATCCGGGACAATAGGAGCGAGGGGGAGTCTAACTAAAGGAGACTTGGAGGATGTAATCTCAGAAGTACCACATATTCTGAATTTTCAGAGAAGCTGAAGATAAACATTTTCTAGGAATTCTCACAATTTTTGAAAGCTAGGAACTAATTCATTTTTTTAAATTTGTTTTAAATATTGTCTGGGACACTGCTTTGTGAGCCAAATAAAACATGTCTGTGGGCCACTGGTGAGCTGCTTCCGGTTTGGGTCCAGGGTTGGAAAAATGAGAGTCTTCAGGGCAAGTTTTAATAAAAACAGCCTCAATCACTGACTCAGGCATAGCAGCTCTCCCTCTGCTTGGCTAGAAAAGGGCTCCAAGGATGAGCGACCCCATAGCCACCAACCCAGAAAATTTACCTGCGGGGAGTAGAGGACTGAAATGGAATTAGAAATATAGAGGTTCCCCCTTTCTCTTATACTTCCAGCCACTTTCAAGTTGGTTTTAATTGCTTACGTGCGTTGAGAATGGCTTAGTACTCCTCAGAGGAAACTAAAGCTAATACTCCCATGTGACACTCTTCCTGGCCACCTTAATGCCAACTCTAAAAGAGGATTCTCTGTCTCAGAATTTTGATGTGAATGGCAGGTGTAGTATGAAAATGTACTCACCCCCAAGGCTCTTTGATATACATTTTTCAAAATGAGAGCAGGAGCTTGGGTTTCCCCATATTGCTGAGAATCACAGTTGTGGGTTTGAGGTCTTGGTAAAGACAGAAAATCTCACTGAGTCCATCTATCAGGATGGGGCCAATCAAGCACTGGGTGAGACCCGGGCTGTGGGTCAACAAGAATGTCTTCTGTATGGGTGGCGGTCAATGTCTAAAGTGGGAAAATTCATCTTGATTTAGCTGCCTGGCTTTGTGTAGGCATCAGCAGGAGTCAAACCGAGCATGATATGGTCTTTAGATCATCCAGCAGCTGACCGACTCAATTGATTTTTTTGTAACTGCAGCTTTTCATTTGGCATCATAAAGACACAATCTAAATAAAGCATTAGCCTCTAGAATGTGTTTAAATTGAATTTCTGGATACTTTGGCATGTGTCCAGTTTTAAATAAGTTCTGCTCTAACTGTATCTAATCTCTAATCAAAGGATCCTAGTATACAGAACATTCCCGTTAATAATGATACCTTAGACATCCATTAAGTCTGAACATTAATTTTATGGAAATTCTCCAATACATCTCCATTAAAACTTTTTTCTGAGTAAAATTAGTAATAAAAGCTTTTAATAAATGTCATAAATATCTATGTTCAATCAGACTACTACCCAAATTAAAACCAGACCAAAATAGAAAATAGTAATTTCTGCTAAAAGTCATGACCTTCAGAAAACATTTTGAAGAAAGAAATCGCATGGTCTGTTATTACTCAAAATGTGTTTGTTACAAATAATAATTAGTAGGTGGAGAAAATTACTAGTTATTTGACCATTGTGTGAATTCTCTAGTTTCACACACCTATTGGCTCATGCAATAAACTCTATGGTCTGTCCATATTGTGAAAACAGGCTTTGTAGCTAGGAACGTCAAGGTTTGAGTCCTGTATTCTCTGACTAGTTCGGAGATCCTGAGAAAGTCATTTACATTTCTTGAGTTTTGCTTTTATAGTCTTTAAAATGGATCAATAATACCTAGTAGGAGTATGCTGAGACTCAGATGAGATTATGTATCGGGAGCATGTAGTACTGCACTTAGCCCATGGGTGGTGTGGAATAAGTGACAGTTCTTATTTCTACCATCCAGAACTGAGGTAGAGTTAGGTGTACAGGTTTTCAGAGGGTAGGAACGAAGGGTAAGAAGGAGCAAGTGCTGGCTTTTGTTCTTATCTGTACACCTTAGCAAATACAACCCCTTTTCTGTCCTCTGGCTTTTTCTATCCCATACCCTTGGTAATTAACTAAACTAGAAGTGACAATAAGATATGAATAAATATGCATGTGCTCCCATCCTGTTCCTTCCATTTACGTAAAGCTTTGGGTGTAGAGTATAATTGCAATGCACTGTTGGCCCCATTTGACCTGGCCAGTGTAATCACAATAAAGCAAATGCTCCACTTAAGAATTGTGGGTGGTAGGGGTTTACCTGGAAATGTGGGAAGACAGGATGTAGAACCAGATTCACTGGCTTACTAGCTCCTGATGGGTGTTCACTTGCATTTGGTCTGCATTATAGGGCCATTACCTTTGTCCCTTTGTCCTCAAGCTTCAGGCATTGGGCCCTTGAAACCTTTGTTTCTTGACTTCCTAGCCACCATCTGAAGTCCTTCTAGGTAGATGGTTATATTTTGGGATTTCATTAGAAGTCATCTAGTCAATGAATTTTAAAATTGTTTTATAAAGACAATGGAACTTTTTCTTTAAACACAATTTTATGAAGAAATGTGAATGAATAAAAGAGATTAAAATGATACTAGTAATTGCTCTGGTTTTAAGCAAGAGTGGAAAGGGTGGGGGTTTTCCATTTATCCCTTGCTCCATCCTCCTGCTGTTTCCAAAAATAATAGAAAACTATTAATTCTAGTTTGATCATCTCTGGAAATAAATTCTGAGAAGATAATTGATCTCAAGGTCACACAGTTAATGAATGGAAAAGCAAATCTAGGGCACAGAGGTACTTACTTGAGGTGCTACATGAGGATCATATTATTTGTTGTTTTTTTGTTGGGCTATAACATCAGAAGAGTCATTCCCCCATATCCCTTATACCCTGCTTACCATGTCCCTGAGATAATCTCAGGTCAATACTTTTGAATGCAGCAGGAAGTATGGTTTACTCATATAAATACAGGCATGAGAATTAATGCTAATATAAAAAGTGACATGAATAAGTAGTCAAGGCTTATATTCAGAGACCTCTTTATTTTGGATGTCTTGATCTAACCACTCAATTCTATCTTTACCCAACTCAGGATATACTTTTTTTTAGCCTTTTCCATTATCCAGAATCCCTACTTGTCCAGCACCCTTTTGTGGTGCCTGCTTGCTTTCATGTCTGGCTTAAATGTAGCTCTTGGACTCCTGAGAACCAGGGAAGCTCTTGCCTCGCTCTTCAGGTTCTAGTAGTACCACTGGCTCGTCTGTGGGGCAGAGTACCAACTGAACTGCTCATTCTGTGTTGCAATGTAAAACCAATAAGCTCTGCAGAGAAACAAACAACATTGGATTTGGTCTATTACAAAGTAGAGAACTGTAGAAAATTTAGAATATAAAGCTAAGCAAATGAAAGAAAATAAAAATTACCCACCATTAATTGTAATTCAAAACTTACTACATTTTGATATGTTTCTCCTCTCTTTTTCTTCTTTAAAAAAACATATTTGGATTAATTTATTAAAAGAGTTTCTTACTGTACAACAATTAGATTTTCACACCTTTTTCCTTTTATAAACTACTAGAAGCCTGGTGCACGAAATTTGTGCATGGGGCGGGTGGGTCCCTCAGCCTGGCCTGCACCCTCTCCAATCCAGGATCCCTCTCACAATCTGGAACCACTGGCTCCTAACCGCTCACCTGCCTGCTTGCCCGATGCCCCTAACTGCTCCCCTGCCAGCCTAATGGCCCTAACTGCTCTCCCCTGCCAGCCTGATACCCCTACCTGCTCTCCCCTCCTGTCCTGATCCCCCTAACTGCCTAACTGCTCTCTCCTCCTGGCCTGATCCCCCTAACTGTCTAACTATTCTCTCCTGCCAGCCTGGTCCCCCTAACTTCTCTCCCCTCCTGGCCTGATCACCCTAACTGCTCCCCACTGCTGGCCTGATCCCCCTAACTGCCCTCCCCATATGGCCTGATCTCTCTAACTGCCTATCTGCTCTCCCCTCCTTGGCCTGATCCCCTAACTGCCTATCTGCTCTCCCCTCCTTGGCCTGATTGCCCTAACTGCCTATCTGCTCTCCCTTCCTGGACTGATCCCCCCTAACTGTCTATCTGCTTTCCCTTCCAATCCATGCCTTTCAGACCCCTGGCACAGGCATGCTGAGAGCTCTCCACTACAGCCCTGCCCCCATCCTGATTGGTTGTTACATGATGGCATCCTGACCAATTTGTATATTCCTCTATTATTAGTATAGACTAGAGGCCCGGTGCACAAAAATTTGTGCACTCGGTGGGGAGGGGGGGTCCCTCAGCCCGGCCTGTGCCCTCTCACAGTCTGGGACCCCTCGGGAGATAACGACCTGCTGGCTTAGGCCTGCTCCCTGGTGGCAGAGGGCAGGCCTAATCCCTAGGTGCAGCCCCTGGTCAGGCTCAGAGCAGGGCCGATTGGGAGGTTGCGATGCCACCCTCAGTCACGCTCAGGGTAGGGCCGATTGGGGGGTTGGGGCACCGCCCCCTGTCACACTCAAGGCAGGGACGATGGGGAGGTTGCGGCGCCACCCCCAGTCACACACAGAGCAGGGCCAATCAGGGGGTTGGGGCTCTGTACCCTGTCATGCACAGAGCAGGGCCGATCAGGGGGTTGGGGAGCTCCCCCCTGTCATGCACAGAGCAGGGTCAATCAGGGGGTTGGGGAGCTCCCCCCTGTCATGCACAGAGCAGGGTCAATCAGGGGGTTGGGGAGCTCCCCCCTGTCATGCACAGAGCAGGGCCGTTCAGGGGGTTGGGGAGCTCCCCCCTGTCACACACAGAGCAGGGCCGATCAGGGGGTTGGGGAGCTCCCCCCTGTCACGCACAGAGCAGGGCCGATCAGGGGGTTGGGGCACCGCCACTGTCACACTCAGGGCAGGGCCGATGGGGAGGTTATGGCTCTACCCCATCACACACAGAGCAGGGCCCGTGGGGGGCGGTTGGGGCACCACCCTCTATCACTCACAGAGCAGGGCCAATCAGGGGGTTGGGGCGCCACCACTCTCACACTCAGGGCAGGGCCGATGGGGAGGTTATGGCTCTACCCCGTCACACACAGAGCAGGGCCCGTGGGGTGGGGGCTTTGGGGCGCCGCACCCTGTCACACACAGAGCCGCAGGGCGATCAGGAGGTTGGGGAGCTCCCCCCTATCAGGCACAGAGCAGTGCCGATCAGGGGGTTGGGGCGCCTTCCCCTGTCAGGAACAGAGCAGGGCCAATAGGGAGGTTGTGGCCCCGCCCCCTGTCACACACAGAGCCACAGGGCGATCAGGGCATTTGGGCGCTGCCCCCTGTCATGCTGATCCCGGTGCTGGGAGACCTCGCGGCTCTGCTGATCCCGGTGCTGGGAGGCATATTACCCTTTTACTATATAGAATAGAGGCCTGGTGCATGGGTGGGGGCTGGCTGGTTTGCCCTGAAGGGTGTCCGGGATCAGGGTGGGGGTCCCCACTGGGGTGCCGGGCCAGCCTGGATGAGGGGATGATGGCTGTTTGCAGCTGGTCACACACCCTTCTGGGTGGGGGTCCCCACTGGGGTGCCTGGCCAGTCTGAGTGACGGGCTGAGGGCTGTTTTCAGGCTGGGACTGAAGCTCCCAACTGCTCCTTTTTTTTCTTTTTTCTTTTCTTTTTTTATTATGAGCCAGCTTTAGCTCTGAGGCTCCAGCTCTTAGGCCTCCACTCCTGAAAGCAGGTATCTGGTTTGTTTAGGTTCTACAATCGAAACTCTGTATCAACTCCAGGGCTGAGATCCCAGCTAGCTGAAAGCTGGCTTCTGGGGTTTTGTTTAGCTTCTATTTTTGTAACTATGTTTCAAACTGCCAGCTCAGAGGCCTGCAGCGGCAGGCGGGGAACGTTGGAGTCCTCCGTCACTGAAGCAAGCAAGCCTCATGTTAGTTTCAAGCTGCCTGGCTGCCGGCTGCCATCTTGGCTGGCAGTTAATTTGCATATCTCGCTGATTAGCCAATGGGAAGGGTAGCGGTCATACGCCAATTGCCATGTTTCTCTTTTATTAGTTAGGATGCTTTTACAAACACCATGTAGCTGAATCTTTGCTCATATCTCTTGGATATGCATTATTGGATGTCTGCTATCTGGGCCACTGGAAATGTGGAGTTTCAAGGCTTTTTATATCTATTTTCTAGCTTACCATTTTGGTTTTTCTTTTGAGCTAAGGCAAGTTTTATTTAGTCTTTTCTATTAGGCACTCTTGTTAACCTATTACTAAAGCTCTAAGTAATCATTCAATTTTATGACATAAACTCCTGTTCTGATTATAGCTTGAAAAAAATCAAGTGATATATTGTTTCAATATGAACATAAAGATGCCTTCCAATGGAGAAATGCAAAAAATTTAAATTATAAAATCCTCAGGCCATTTGCATCATTCTTTTTGTTGTTTAAATTTTGTTCTTGGTGTTGTTATGGCTTGTGATTACTGAACACGTGCTCTGTGAGCCAGGGCCTTTACTGAGTATGCTACAGTCATTATTTGATTCAATCCTCATAGATTAAAAATTCCATCTGACAGGTAAGGGAACTGAGATCCATTAAGACTGCATCTTGCCAAATGTCATACAGCTAAGGTAGTTGTCAGAATAGTATTCCCCAAAAATGCCCATGTCCCAATTTCTGGAACCTGCAAGTATATGACAAAAGAGATTTAGCAGATATGCTTAAATTGAGAACCTGAGGATGGGGAGATTATTTTGGATTATCTGGGTGAGGCTAAAGCAATCATAAAGGCCATTCTAAATAAAAGAGGGAAGTAGGAGGATTAGAGTAAGAGAAAAAGATGTGGCGATGGAAGCAGAGGTCAAAGGGATGAGGTTGCTAGAAGGGGCCAGGAGCCAAGGAACATAAGTGGCAAGGCTTCCAAGCTGGAAGAGGCAAGGAATCAGATTCTCCTTTGGAACCTCCAGAAGGAGAAGTTAAGTTACTTTCCCAGGATCATATAACCATTGGGATGGTCACCCAGATGACCTCAAAGCCTGTGTTCTTTTTATTTTCTGCATGCTGCCTTCCCAGAACATGCCAACTATTTATGGAGAATCAAGAATGATGTTAGTCAAAGCTGCTGCTTAAAACAAAGTTCTGAACTCTTTGGGTGAAACTGGTTTGGATACAAAGGCTTTGCTTCCCACACCTGTCGAAGCTGATCTATTTCTTACAAATGCATCAGCGAGAGTGGGTGCACAACTGTCAAACTGGCTTGCTGAAGTGACAAGTGGGTAAGATTGGCATTCTCTGTCTCCCTGGCTGATTTTAATTGTTCTTTCGGTTGGCATGAATACAACTTTTGTTCTAAAGTTGATAATGATAGCCTTCTATTGCCCCTTTTATTTCCACAAGAGATATATCTACATTTTAAAAAATTCCATTACATACACATCTGTGGTTACGCTCTTATTTTTCTAAATGTAATTATCTGGCTAAGCTAAATTATGGAAAAGAAATTATAAAAATCTTTTCCTGCCAACAATCTGAATCTGGCCAGCACATTCTTGGCGATTTATGTGTTGGGTATAATTTCTCTTTATTCTTTCTTCTCCCCTCCCCCGCCCCCCCCTCCCCGCACCCTTGCCCCCAGAACCCTTTTAAACTCGGGCATGCTTTATAGTTGGACTGACATTTTAAAAATATTGATCTTAGAGAGAGAAAGGGAGGGAAAGAAGGAGAGAGAGAGAGAGAGAGAGAGAGAGAGACAGACAGACAGACAGACAATGTGAGAAACATCAATTGGGTGCCTTCCACATGACCACATGCACCAGGCAGGGATAGAACCCACTACCTGGATGTGCCCTGACTGGGAATTGAACCTACCACCTTTGGATGTATAGGATGATGCTCCAACCAACTGAGTCACACTGGCCAGAGCTGGACTGTCATTTCTTTTTTCTTTTTTAAAAAAATATATTTTATTGATTTTTTTACAGAGAGAAAGGGAGCGGGATAGAGAGTTAGAAACATTGATGAGAGAGAAACATCGATCAGCTGCCTCCTGTACACTCCCTACTGGGTATGTGCCTGCAACCAAGGTATATGCTCTTGACCAGAATCGAACCTGGAACCTTTAAGTCCACAGGCCGATGCTCTATTCACTGAGCCAAACTGGTTAGGCCCGGACTGTCATTTCTTAAGGTGGTTCCTTAAGCAGAGTACTATTGCTAACTAGTATATTTGTACATACTTTGTAGGGATAGGTATATTTTAACTTTCAAATTAATTTTGAATTATTGTGGCATAGAAAACAAAAAACATACATGAAAGTTTTTATATATTATGAGTTATACACAGTATGAAGTCATATTTGAAATTATAACTGGGATTTGAAATGTGGTATTAATGAGTCTATGTAATACATAATCTATTTTTAGTGAGAATAAAAATAGTTACAGCAATTCTTAAAAATTTGGCTTAAGCTAAAAGGGGTTTAGGTAGAAGCCTGGCAATGAAAGAATAAGAGACTACAAATGGTTTTTTGAGTTATTCATTTTTGCTTGGTCATGGACCCTGTCCAGAGCTATTCTTGCTCATGCACCATCAGCATGAGCCAGTCTCAGGGTTCCTGGAGAGTAACTTGGCAATGATTAGTCAACTTAACTGCACCATTACTTTATACACCAGAAGTTTCACTCCTCATTAGACACTGCAGAAACTTTCTTGCAAAAGTTCACAAGACATATATACAAGGATGCATCCTGTTTTCTGTTTGTAATAGCAAGAGATGGGAGTAATCTGGGTATCTGTTACTGGAAGAATAACTTTTTTAAAATATATATTTTTATTGATGTCAGCGAGGAAGGAAGAGGGAGAGAGATAGAAACATCAATGACAAGAAAGAGTCATTGATTGGCTGCCTCCTGCATGTCTCCCCACTAGGGCCCAAGCTTTCAATCCAGGCATGTGCCCTGACTGGGAATCAAACTGTGACCTCCTGGTTCATAGGTCAACACTCAACCACTGAGCCACGCCGGTCAGGCAGGAATGGCTTTGTAAAATCTGTTCTGTGCTTCTTATGGAAACAATGTGCTCTATTTCCATAAAGCAATGTGAAGACCTTGAAAATAATTCTGAGTAGAAAAAAAGGAATAAATTTGAAAGTATGTGGTCTAAAGGAAGACACACGCAATAGCAAGGGAAAGGCTTCATGGTTCACTCAGTCTTCATAAAGAAGATGCTGGAGCCAGCTGGCCTGGGGTGAAATCCGGCTTTTCCTGTCTGTGGTTTCTTTCTAGCTCTGTGATGCTGATCCAATGATTTAACCTCTCTGTGCTCCAGTGTCCTATACTGTAGGATGAACCTACTACTAGTACTGGCTCCAGAGGGCTTAATGAGGCTTAAATGAGTTAATATGTATACAGTGCTTAGAACAATGCCTGGCCCATAATAAGTACCATATTATTAAGAGTGGTTGCTTTTCATCTATTCAACATATGTTTATTAAGTATCCTATATAATAAAGAGGTTTTATGCAAATTGACCATCACGCCAACACCCAAGATGGTCACCCCCATGTGGTCAAAGATAGCTGCCACAAGATGGCTGGCAGAGGAGGGCAGTTGTGGGCGATCAGGCCAGCAGGGGAGGGCAGTTGTGGGTGACCAGGCCAGCAGGGGAGGGCAGTTGGGGGGGACCCAGGCCTGCAGGGAGGGCAGTTAGAGGGGACCCAGGCCTGTAGGGGAGGGCAGTTAGGGGTGTCCGGGCCAGCAGGCAAGGGCAGTTAGGGGTTCCAGACCAGCAGAGGAGGGCAGTAAGGGGTTCAAGGCCAGCAGGGGAGAGCAGTTGGGGGTGACCAGGCCAGCAGGGGAGGGCAGTTGGGAGGGCCCCAGGCCTGCAGGGGAGGGCAGTAGGAGGGGACCCAGGTCTGTAGGGGAGGGCAGTTAGGGGTGTCCGGGCCAGCAGGGGAGAGCAGTTAGGGGTGACCAGACCTGCAGTGGAGGGCAGTGGGGGTGATCGGGCCAGCAGGAGAGCAGTTAGGCATCGATCAGGCTGGCAGGGGAGTAGTTAGGGGGTGATCAGGCACGCAGATGAGCAGTTGGAAGCCAGCAGTCCTGGATTGTGAGAGGGCTATCTGACTGCCCGTTTAGTCGGACATCCCTCAAGGGGTCCCAGATTGGAGAGGGTGCAGGCTTGGCTGAGGGACACAACCCCTGCCCCATGCATGAATTTTGTGCACTGGGCCTCTACTTAAATATAAAATACTCTGAGCAATATACAGTGTTTATATCATCCAAACAAGAAGGAAGGAACCAGAAAAACCGAAAAGTAGTGAAGGAGCTACGCTCTAGGGTCATTTAGTCTAAGATTCCTCAGACTTTGAGATTGCCACTAAATAGCAAGCTATTAAAGCAAATTTGTTAGTAACTATCCTTTGATTGTGTGGATAAGTTTAACACTGAGCAGAATATACAACTTTGAATAGAATCTTACCAATTGGCTCAAGTATATGGCAAAATATTCTTTGAGTTTCATAGAAAAAGAGCAGCTGCCCATTTTTGCATCCTGGCTTTGACATCAAAGTTTGTTTATCGCTAGAACTTTGCTCCCAGGTGCTTGGTACCCAAGGAAAGCATGCGAATAGAGGCAGCAAAGGAAGGTGAGTGCTTGGGAGGACCTAGATAAACTGAAAAAGATGTCCTATTCTTGGACTCTGTCTCATACCCCAAAAGGTAGCTTTATAGGCCTTCATCAACTATGGCCTTAGGAGATAGAAATCATTTCTACTCAGGTACAGGGATCCACAGAGGGATCCCTTCCTGCATTCTCTCAGCATGTTCTACTTTTTCAAGCTTGGCAAGAATGGTTCACTAAACCCTGCCCCACCCACAGGCTGAACTACAACATCCTGCACACACATATTGTAGAAGTAAATGGGCCTCTATTCGGGTGAAGAAGCTCCTTTTATCTCCTCCCCAACTCTTGGGAGTGGCTGTCTCTAAAATGTCATTGGGGTTAGTTTGGCTCCATTCCAACCCAGCCACAGTAATTAAATATTTACTGACCTTAGTTGTGTGTGTGTTTTGTGCCTTTACCTCAAACCAGTGGTTCTTAAACTTGGTGGCACATTAGAATTGTTTGGGAGCTTCAAGAAGTACTGATGCTTGGGTCTACTAATAGAGAGTCTGATTTAAATGGTCTGGGTTGGGGCCTTGTATCAGGATATTTTTTAATAGTGTTCTGGTGATTTTAATATGCAGCAAAGTATGAGAACCACTCACGTCAACAGTGAGTCATGTGAGCTCCTCAGTGGAGGTGATGGTGGCCTCATTTATATCCTACCATGAAGAGGCACAGGGCATCCTTGGAGACAGGTTGTTGGATGTGATCAAGCCCATGGAGAGCTACCCTTAAAGAGCCCCACATTAACCCTTTGAGAGCTGCTGGGAACTTAGGCTTTTTATTTTATTTTACAAAATTCACTGTTCTCATTGTCAACATAAGAAATGTCCAGATTGGTAGAGAATTTTTATGAATTTATTTGAGCCAAACTGACAATAATTGCCAGGAAGCAAAATCTCAACAAATTGAGAAAGCAAAGCCGGGGGTGGGGGGGGGGGGGGGGCGGGAGGGGAGGGCTGGGAGATCTCTGGAACTGGAAAATAAGGCAGAATAAAGAAGCACATACTTCTTTTACATTGGTGGGTGCAGCATAGTTAATAACATTTACAGCACACAGAGATGGTATAAGGTGTACAAGATAGCATGAGGGGTTCTGTACTCTCATGCTTTGGTGGGTGGTTGCATCCTGAGGGACCTGGGAAAGGAGATTACTCTGACATTCCGAAGGTATATCTTAGATGCAAAAAGACATAGACGGGTTCACATAAGGTAAAGATTGACCTTTGTCAAGGAAGCTACAGGCCTAGGATATGACTACCCGCCATGACCTGCTTTCAGTTAGGAATTTTTATGTTCCCACCATCCTTTGTGACTACTTTCGGTTTCTGAGTTTATCATGCCCATCATGCAGGCCTCCCTGAGCTTGTCAGGTTTAGTATGTGCCACCTTTTTCATCCACACATCACTGGGGACTGAAGAGACAGGATGAATTGCTGCATCTCCGAGTTCCTTTTGAGGTCCAATAACAGTGGTGGAATCTGAACCCTAAGAAAGTCTGGCTAGTCCATAATTGCATGATTTATTCTTTCCACTAAAACTCTGTTCAGAAAAGGTCTTATGGAAGGTTTCCCTGAGAAGGAAGAATATTGTTTTACTTTTTGTTAATGCATAAAAATTACAGTGAGTATAAATTATAAGTATATTATATTTTTATATATTACTAGAGGCCCAGTGCATGAAATTCATGCACTCAGTGAGGGGAGGGGGAATCCCTCGGCCTGGCCTGTGCTCTCTCGCAGTCCGGGAGCTCTCGGGGGATGTCCGCCTGCCTGCTCGCTGCTCCTTAGTGCTGCAGCGGAGGCGGGAGAGGCTCCTGCCACTGCCACTGTGCTCACCAGCTGTGAGCCCGGCTTCTGGCTGAGCAGCGCTCCCCCTGTGGGAGTGCACTGACCACCAGGGGTCAGCTCCTACATTGAGCATCTGCCCCCTGGTGGTCAGTGTGCGTCATAGTGACTGGTTGTTCCGCATTTGGTCGATTTGTATATTAGCCTTTTATTATATGGGATATTTACACACACACACACACACACACACACACACACACACACATCTTAAAATGGATACCAGAAACAAAGGTCTGAAATGGGTAAGGGTCAAGTACATTTCTATTTATTCCTGGTAATACATTTTTTTCCCCAAGAAGGAGGTTTAGAAAATGACACTCAGAGGGTATTGCAGGACCTACTGGTGTGGTGGAAGTCATTAAAACCTTCTGGGTGATCTTCATGCCTTTTGATGAACTGTAGCAGGTAGTTCAGTTCATGTGGATTCATTTAGTAAATTGCTTTTCTTTTATTGCTTTTATTTTCCTGATTTGGTATATTCAAATATTGCTCTTTCTGCCAAAGGTTGGGGGTCCACCCAAGTACCTTGAAGACTTCCCTGGAGGAACCCACTTCACAGGAGGGGCCCTGCTTCTGATGCTGCAGATTCAATTACTAAAACCAATGCCAGAATCACCACTTTGTCATTCTGCAGCCCATGGGTACTGCTGCAGCTTAGAAAGATTGGTGAGGGCCTTCTTGGATATTGGTTTCCCTGTGCGATATCCAGTACTCATCCTGGCTAACTGTGCACCCAGGAAACCCAGAGATGCAGGATGAAGAGGCTTTGTGCCTCCACATGTGCTCTCTAAGCACTTTCAGTCTTACCCAGTTTCCTGTCTCACAGATGCTTCCCGGAATTGGTAACCATTTAACCAATATGGATTGTGGAAGTTAGCATCACTAAATAGGTCTGTATAGTCAAGACAAGTTTTTTTTTCTTTTAATATAGGTTCTATAGGCTTGGGAGAATGGTACATGCTCTGTGATGAGCAGATACACTATTTGAGAAATGGGACTTACACTCTTTGAAACCAGAAAGGTTCCAGAGCATCCGAAATGCATATTCTTCCCATCTGTATAAACTGATTTCCTTCTAAATATTATTTCTATACTTTCAAAAGGTAAACAGTGGTCCCCTGACCTGCACACAGACTATTGAGAGATTGAACAGTTCCCATCATCTCATGACTTAATTCAATTTTTAATAAAATAAACTATTAAAGTAGACCAACAGTTGTTATTTCAAGCACAAATCAGTTTCATGTTTAAAGTAAAATACCATTCGGAGCAAGGTGTCAGAAAAGCACAGAGCTGGGAAATACTTGAGCTATTACTATGTCTGGCCAAGAGTAATCTCTTCAAAAATCTTCCCTAGCAATGAAAGCTGTAGGTCGGTGCATCAATGGAGCCGTCTTATAGAAGCTCTACATTCCAGGAGTTAGTTCCTCCGCTATCTTGTGTCACCTGCTCATACATCTCTGTCTTTTTTCTCCCAGGTCAATACCTTTTACTTGTTGTCTGGCTCATTTTCCTAGAGCTTTAGATTTATGGATTGACTCTCTACCTTTCAATCACTTCCAGCCTGGGGCCTCCCTTTCTGGCTTCTGAGCTAATTACTTCTCCCTGGAGTTAATTATTTTCATCATGGTGAGAAGGAAAGTGCAGCCTCTGACTACTGTCAGCTTAGAGCTGTCTGGCTCCAACAGCTGGGCCATGGAGCTCTGTTAGACAGAATCAGTTTCTCAGAATATCGGCATCAGATGGTGCCACTCACTGGAGCAAGACAAAGACAAAGCCACTGCGTGAACATGTCTGCGCCAGTTGAAAACAAGCAACACTGTCCAAACCAAAATGGTCAAACACTCCCCTTTCTGGGTCCACGTGAGTGAGTGCTGCTTCTTTACAATGTTATTACTTTAGTCCAACCCTGTTCCTTCTGTCCAGTAGAAAAGAATTACTGAGATAATAGAATTGTCCCTGCTTTCTGAGGGTACCCAATTCAATACAAAACCATGCTTTCTTGAGCCTGCCTTAATATTCCGTACAATCTCCCATCTTAGCACAAATACGTGCAAAGAGCCAGTCAACCTCACCTGCTGAATGTAAGTGTATTTCTGGTGGTTTAAGGCTGGAGGGCATTGGCAATGGAGACTCCATCTCCATGAAATATTCGTTTGATGACAACATGCTTCTTGACACGATCTACTAACACTGAGTACCAGCCTCCCAGGCAGCCCCACCAAGACAGTTCTGTTCTGTGAGAAGACCTGAGCAATTTAACTGAATTTCTTCAATTTTCAGATTAAAAGAAAACATCAAAAATAGCAAATAAAGTTGTGGTTTTCCCTCTCTAAGGGCATCAGGTAGTTAGCAGCAGAGCTGTGATTAGGACCCAGTCTTCTCATGCCTGGTGTAGTGCCCTTTCTGCTCTAGCAGGCGATTCAAAGAAGTACAACTCCCAAGTACAATGCCCCTTTTAGCACTCAATTCCATTTACTATCTGTATCTATGGAATTGACTTTGGTTTCTGTCCTCTCCTTAGAAAACACTTTAACCTTCAGATGCTGGGCTCTGCCCAATGTTCAGACTACCCGTAAGTCACTTTTGGCTTTGATTTTAAATACTCCTCTGGGCACTTTTGATGGGGCAATTATTTCTTAGGTGTGAGAATCTTATTTAGTTGCAAACTCTTGTCAAAGCCACTGTTTTCTTTTCTGCTCAGATTTGGCAGTGAGCTCTCCCCCAGAAGTGATTTTTAATTTTTTTAAAAAAATCTCTCACCTTCCATAGTTAAAAGAGAGAAAGCTTCAGAAGGGAAAAACTGAAACAGAACTTTAAAAGTTCCCTCACCGGGACTCCCTGTGTGATTCTCCTTGTTGAAGAGATAGTTACTGTGAGTCAGGTGTCACCCAGACACTATCCTCACTACAGCCTTTTCCCTTTCCTTTACTGTTCAATCTCTAAATTGTCTTCATTGAAAGACAATCCTTCTAAAGGTGTTGTCATTCTACCATCTGAATTTATGTCAGAACACATTGCCTCTTGAAGAGACTTTCTTAACAATATACATTTAAGAGGCAGAATAGTTTGTTTATTAAGATCATAAAATAAAATCAAGGACTTCTTAAAGAAGAAAAATATGGAATCCCAAGACCAGAATAAAACTATTCTCATTATTTTCCTACCAGAGGCCCAGTGCATGGATTCGTGCACCGGTGGGGTCCCTTGCCTGGCCTGCGGGGATCTGTCTGAAACCAGCTCTCTGACATCCCCTGAGGGGTCCCAGGTTGTGAGAGGGCAGTTCTTGGGTGACACATCCCACAATTGGGCTCCCTCCTCTCTGGTTCCGGGTGCAAAACCAGAGAACCACAGCTGCCAACTCACGGCAGCTTGGAAGCTCCTGCGCTGAGCATCTGCCCCCTGGTGGTCAGTGCATGTCAACTACCGGCCAATCGGGTGTTCGCTTAGGCTTTTATATATATAGATTGCAAGTGAATATTTCCAACATATCTATGACAAAGGGGAGGGACTAATTGATATTTTATTGTTCTATTTAACATTATATAATAAACATAGTCCATGCTTTCAGATGTTTGCATTATACATTATTTCAAGGAAGCAGAATGTTAGGTTAATGTGTAGTAAAGCCATTTTGGACAGTTCTTTCCAGTTTTGTAGTTGTTTTGGTATACACAAGACTGCTGTGAATATCTTTGTGCATGCAGCTGCTTGCTTTTTCTGAATTCTTTTATTAGGTTAATTCTTAGGACTTGAATGACAGTGTTGCTGCTCAGAGACCATGAGTACCTCTGTGGCTCTGGCTAGATATCACCATATTGTGTAGGAAAAGGATGTAGGCCACCAGCAGCGAGTGCTATCATCACTGAAACCTCATGAGAATTGCATATTATCTTCAAAAGTATTTGCCCCTTGATTTTTCAACTGGAAAACAACACCTCTGTTTTGTTCTGTATTTTCCCAGTATAAGGGAAAATTATCTTTCATCATGCTAGCTACTTTTTGCAATGGTAATCTCAGGTTTTCATGCCGACCTAAGGTAAATAGGTTGTTTATTGTTTTTCTGCATCCCTCGAGTTGTGCCACACAGTAATGTTGACTTACTCTCAAGCTGGAAAAAAGCCAGACTTCTCTTGGATTTGGGGAAAATTTGAGCAATGGGAAGCAGAAGTGGTGTAGTCATTGTCTAGTAAAGGAATGGGCCCTTTAATATGCTTCTCTGTGCCCAGAATTGTCCTTTTAAGACCTATTCTACCCTCAGCCTTTATGAGCATTTTGTTTTTTGACCCTACAGAAATTTTTTTCTTTAGCTTTCTTTGGCTATAATATTTATATTGGGCACTCGCCATCTCTTCATAAGTTGGGAATAGTGTGTATGTAGCATCGGAGATTTCCTTTTTACTTGAAAGGAGGCCAAAAGAAAATTTTCCTTTCACCGAAGCAAGTGGGAGTAAGCTTTTGTTGGAAGAGAAGTTTCACTTACTGTTAGAAACTGACTTTGTATTTTCTACATATGTAACACTGTTTCCTTTTATTTGGGAAGAGCATGCTGACTCTTTTTCTTAGAAAGAGCAACCGTTTCTGAAATGATCATAGTCTCTGGATAATGCATTTTACTTTCTAAATGAAAATCAAGATGAGCTAGACAATCAAATAGGCCATTTATTTTATTTATTTCTTAATTAAATTCATTGGTGTGACATCGGTTCAACAACATTATATAAGTTGAGGTGTGCAATTTTATAACACACCATCTGTATGATGCATTGTGTGCTCGCCACCTCAAATCCAGTCTCCTTCCATCATCATACATTTGACTCCCCTTAACCTCTTCACCCTCCTCCTAACGCCTTTCCCTTCTGGAAACCTTCATAATATTTTCTGTGTCTATGAATTTGTTTTATAAGTAATATAGGCTGTCTCTAAATACCCTGGCACTATAACTTTGACTATCTACATGTGGTCTTTCAACTAAATAGGTTAAAAAAAAAGTAACTTTATTTTCCGAAGTTGGCTTCATCCTCAGTTTTGTTGGTGGTGGAATGGGGAAGTTGATCTCATCATTTAAAGTGGACTCAATATGACATTTCTAATCATTTCTTTCAAATTTTGAAAGTTCAAACTCCTAATCAGGGTCATTTTTCTTCCTTTTAGGGGACCTCTCACCCCTTCCTTCTTCCCAGTGGCACATACTGTGATAAGTTTGCATGGCTATGGGGGGTTGAGAGGCAGTGGTGCTGCTGCCTGGTCCTTGCTGGATTCCTCCGAGAGGTCCTTCATTCCCTCGGTCACTGGCGCCTGTCCTAGTGCCTGCTGAGGGTAGCTGGACTCACCTGCTTTCAGGGCACCACCGTGGCCCGCGCTGCTGAAGACCAACATCATGGCTTATGTATGGTCTCAGTAATCCCATATTGACTCATCAGTCTTCATTGCACCCCTCCCCAACTGGGCTTGCTGCAATTCCTGGGCCCGCAGAAGCCACACTAAGCCACAGAAAACTGCCTGGTTACCCATGCCAGCCATTTGACTTCATACTCATATCTTCTCAGCTAATCGAATGCTTTCTATAGTGTGTGCCCAGAACAACACAAAGCAGGCCCTCTCCCCTTGGGGGAATCACTGAATCCAGTCTGAGAGCTCCCACCACCCCCTCCCCATCCCAAAGTTTACCCTCCATGTGAAATACCTCACCTGGTTTTGACTTCATGCTTTACCCCCTCCCCTCTCCTCTCATGATCTTCTCCCTAGTGTTGGAAAATTTCTGTCCATACAGTGTCAAGCACAGAGCGGAGACACCCAACGTAGCATGTTGGAATTAGATATAAGGAAGGCATACTGATCTGATACTTTGGCTGGATTTCAGAGAAACCATCCAGTATAGGCAGAGAAAAAACAAATAAAAGGACTGCCTGGCTGGCGTGGCTCAGTGGTTGAGCATCGGCATATGAACCAGGAGGTCACAGTTCAATTTCCGGTCAGGGCATATGCCAGGGTGGAGGGCTCCACCCTCAGTATGGGGTGTGCAGGAGTTCAGCGGATTAATGACTCTCTCTCATCATTGATGTTTCTATCTCTCCCTCTCCCTTCCTCTCTGAAATCAATAAAAAATATATTTAAAAAGGTAAATAAAGGGACCAAGGGTTACACTCCCAAGAGTGACAATCTGAAAAGTGAAACACAAGTCTACATTACATTTCAAAGCAAATTGGCAAGACAGATGAATCACAAGCACATTTCTCAAGGTCTATGATTCCTTGGTGAAATTTTCCATGACTGCCCTAGCCTAGAATGGTCCCTTCCTTACCTGAACTCCTATGTCTCACATTAACTTGTTTTGTTTGGTATTGGTTTCCTGTCCTATGCTATCAACTATTCCTTTTATCCTTCCAGCCTGATCAGGAGCTCTTTAAAGGAGATTCTGTCCTGGGCTTTCTTATGTCTTCCTTTCAGGAGGCTCTGGGAGCCAGCTCAGGCTGTGGGTACTTCCCAGGAAGCCTTGGGGAGCGTCCTCATTCTCCAGCACCCTCTCCCCACCATTGCGCTTGGGACTCTGGCTCCTGTCTTGTTACTGTCTGCTTTCTCCCTGCCTTTTCTGCTTCTTCAGGCTGCAGTTTTGGTTCCATAGCCTGCTCATTTCTAGTCTTCCGTTTGGCCCTGTCTGAAATCCTTTGGATTCCTCTCTCCTAAAACTCCAGTCACAGTCCAGTTCTGTTTTTCCCCATTTCTCCATCTAGTCCTACTCTGATGGCTTTTCCCAGTGCCATGGACATGAGCCCTGGCTTTTCTTAGGGGAGATTTTTCACCAAGTAAAGTACAGAGTAAATATTTGTTAACTGATGAAATATTCTCTTCAGGGCTCTTCTCCCATTGAAACAGCTGTTATCATTATTTTGTTTTAATCAGAGAAATATCATCATTACCTTTAAAAAGATATAAATATTTATTAGGTTATTTGATTCAGTCTGAATGTTAAGGAGAACATGGATTTCTAACGCTTATAGATAGGTGCAATATTTTGTTGCCTCTTTATTTAGCACAACTTGAAAGAAGAACATACAAAGTCATTTGGATGACCTTGACTGTTACCTTGGGCAAGTCATTTATGTCTCTGAGGTTGATACTTTTCTGTAAAATCAGATTAGAAACAGAGGTCATAGGTAAGGCATAGAATTTTTGAGAGGCTTAATTGGCATAGCATTTGTGAAAATTTTTGAGAAACATTAAAGTATTTGCACATATAAAGCATGATTGTTATACTATGTGATTTAAACTGTACCCAAGTGCTGCAAAAGAACTTTTGCCTTTGTCCAAAAGATACCTAAGTTGAATGCAGTGCTTGATTGCAACTACCTAAAATAGTCAAAGAACCATTCACCTGAGTGACTCCCTTATTCCAGTTCTACTGAATGTAACTGAAAACTCTTTTTAACCCACAGATAGTAGGGCGTGTTTGAAAACCCTGTATGCTGCACAGATCTATCAGTCACTCCATACTGCTCATAGAGCTAGGTTCACATAACCACTATCGACATCTTTGCTAGAACTGAAAGCATCCTGACTTTCACTTCTTTGCTAATTTGGCGCACTTTTTCACTGCTGTGTGGTCTCTTGCCTGCAACTAAATAGACTCCTGTTTGTTTTTTTAAATTATGTTTATTATTATTGAACTCCAGTGGACTTAACTTCTTTGATGGTGATATTTACCCCCTCCTATCCTCACCTCTTGGTATATTAGTCATGGGTTTCATCTTGCTTTCTAATCAGGTGAGGGAATCTCATCTAGTCCAATCTCAAGTCCCACCTTCTCCATAGTTCTTCACTGATTCGTGTTCAGGGATTTCCCCCTCTGTTGACTTCCTTTCACAGGAATCATTGGCACAGAGAATTTGCCTTCTTCTGGAAGCCCTTTGTACATTCTTCTGTTCTGAGAACACCCCAGTGCCCTTCTGGGGAATGACTCATTGAGTGGAATCACAAAGGGACAATAAATCAAGGGTCTCTGCTCTCCCAGGTGAGAGACTGAGAGGTCCTTAGGGGCTTCATTGTCCAGATCCTGCCTATTTCATCTCCAATATAGCCAAAGTCACAGTATTGCTCTAAATGTAGCCAATTATATTCTTTCTACTGGGAGTTTGAATTTTGAACAGAATCATGAAAAGACAAAAAGAAATGTTGGCAATATGTATCCATATAGTTAAAAAGAAAAGAATGAAATCATACTATCTGCAACATCATGGATGGACTTAGAGGGTATTATGCTAAGTGAAATAAATCAGACAGGGAAAGACAAATACCATATGATTTTACTTATATGTTTAATCTAGGAAATAAAATAAATGAACAAATAAAAGAGAAGCAGACTCATAGATACAGAGAACAAACTGATGGTTGCCAGGTGGCAGGGGGTTAGGAAGGTGGGTGGAAAAAGTGGAATAATTAAGAAGT
Source organism: Myotis myotis (assembly GCF_014108235.1). Lineage (NCBI taxonomy): Eukaryota > Metazoa > Chordata > Mammalia > Chiroptera > Vespertilionidae > Myotis > Myotis myotis. The sequence continues at coordinate 23,419,646 of NW_023416390.1, forward strand.
ACAAATTGGCAGTTTCAAAATAGTAGTTACCAGGATGTAAAGGACAACATAGGGAATATAGTCAATAATATTAAAAAGAAATTTTAAAAAAAAAAGAAATGGTTGGCAATTTTTGTGCATTACAGCAGTGGTGGCTGGGTAAACTTTCAGGGAGCTCCTTGGAGCATCCTACTTATGCACCTTCTTTCCTATCCTCTGGCGTTTCATATGCCATCATTATATTTCTTTTCTGCTTCAGTCACTGTTGCATGCAACAAAATAACCCTAAATGATACATTATTTCTTCCACTCAATTGCACCTGCCACTTAATGCTATGCATTTGGGATTTAAGTGTTTCCTGGGTTTTGTCTTGTCTCATGGCCTCAATTAGATTCTTCCACAAGGGCAGGGACTACATCTTATTTTGCTTCACATACCTCTCTGTCAAGTCCTCCAGGGTGCTTTAACTCCATGGACTTTTGTTCATTGGTGGATTGTAGATCACTGGAGCTTCCTAATGCCAGACTTGCTCGTCTAAACCTTTTGAGCAATGTGCGCTCAGAGCTGTGGAGAGGAAACTGGATTCACTGCTGTATGTTTGTGATCCTTGTGTTCCTCTGGGAGGACCATTACACACTTTCCTTTAATTTGCCTTTGCTTCCTCCGTGGGGAAAATGAGGGGACTAATGGTCTCCATCAACCACACTGGGGTATTTGCTGCAAAATTTAACGTGCTAACTTTGGTTATGCTTTGAGCTTCTTAGAGGTATGTGCCATGTAAGTACTATATAGGTGTAATCAGGAACATTTTTTTTTAATATTATGAGGATTTTTATCTTTGGAAAAAAATATACTCATCATCCTGTTTATAAACCTTTATTAAACCTTATACCTATTAATCTTCCCTAGGGCAGTGTTTCAGTAAGAACATTTTCTTTTCTCTTAATCTCTCTCATTCTATTTCACATATTGCATATACATTCACCACACATATACATTCTTTGAAAATGCATATGTAATTCCAGGCTTAACAGTTGCTCTGTGAACAAATATTTATATATTTTTTTCCAAATGTATTTATTATTTATTATTTATTTTTTCCAAATGTATTTATTATTTATTATTATATATATATTGCCTGATAAGCTCTATTTAGCCACTCAAAATATCTTTACTGCCTACCTACTTGGTGTGAGGCACTGTACCAGGCTCTGAAGAGACAATGAATAAAAATAGTGTCCCCCTAGGGGAGACATTCATTCATTCACTAATTCATTCATTCAACAGATTTTTATAGAGCCAACTCTGTGACAGCCAGTCTCCTAGATTCTGAGATACAGTGGTGAATAAATAATATAACCAAGTACTTAAATTCTCTGGGACAGATGCTGAAATACAGGCATGTACAAGGTTCAGTGAGAACAGTTACCCAGGAGAGTGATGCTGGGGCTGTGTCTCCAAGGGTATACTTGACAGGAAAGAATAGAAGTGGAGAAAAACATAGAGGAATGTGGGTGGGTCATGGGGACTAGAGTTCCATATAATTCTGGAAGAACAGAGAGGTGGGAAACGAGGCAGATTAAGAACCAGGAGTCTGCAGGCAGGATGGAGTGATTGTTTTATGAAAATAAAACACATACCTGCTAATCTGAAAACAACATTTATCAGGTTGAAGCTTCCTACTCAGAGATTTGGCCCACTGTTGGGTGTGAGAAAATTTTACTCTGTTTACAAGAGGCGCTTGATGTTTGTAAGCCAGTCTTTCTGTGGGAACAGCCATTGCAGGTTTGGAAACTTTGCATTAAAACTAGCAGCTGCATGGCATGGTTTTCCTGCGTTTCTCTCATAGGCAGAGGGTGTTTTATTATTTCAAGATGCACACCCAGTATTATCAGAAGGCATAGGAGCTTGGGAGTTACCAAAATTTCAGATGATCCACAAACAGGCTGTTACAGACTGTGACATCTTGATTTAACACTCCCCTGGCTAAGAAACAAATACTGTGATTTAAAAGATTGTACAATGACTATGTTTGGGTGACTTTTGAACCATTTGTATGTAATTAAGGATTTATTGGATTTCTTTGAACATGCATATATAATTCCAGACTTAACAGTTGCTCTGTGAACAATCAAATAGTGATATAATTTTTTTCCAAATGTATTTATTATTTACTGTAGCATCTATGAAATATTTACACTGTCTTTTTTTAAAAGAAAATATATACATTATTTACATTGCCTTGGATTTTCTCTTGATGCAGGTAAAATGACAACAGAGAAGGGTAAAAAGACTCCTAGGGGTGTCTCCCAGGCTGTTCAATAACCACATGAGGTTCTTTTCCTCAGGAAAACACCTGGCGATAGAGCTGTCATTAAAACTTATGTTGGGGACCACCCCAATTTGTTTGGAGCCCCTACTTCCTCTTAGTTTTGGGGTCTCAAATGGCAGGAGGAAAAGTTGGGAAAAATTTTAACCAACTTTCCCCTTCATCCTCCTAAGTTCCCAGGTGCCTCTCTCTGTGGATGAATAGCACCTTGATTTTCTCCCTGGGACTCAGAACATCCCCAGCTGCAAAAGGAATGATTCTTTTTATAGGAAAATAGAGTAGAATTGAGATCCCCAGATCCAACTGCTAGTTATTAAAGTGTAAATGTGTTAAACAAAATAGTCAGCCCCCAAATACTTGAGTAGGACCCTAAAGCCAATAAATTTCTTTCCAGGCAGATACCAAGTGTAACAGATGGCAAATCCCAGAAACCAGGTGTGGCAGGGATGTAATAGCACCTGTAAATAAGGCTGATGTAGGTCATGTGACACAGAGAAGCACAGACCTAAAATATTATCATCAGAAAATAAGGTTTAAGAGTGGTTTTAAGACTGTTTCAACATCATTCTATGAAATTGATTAGTCACAAGAACATCTGCTCAAGAATATGTCTGTTTTTCCAGTGATATTTCTAGTGTCATTCAGACACCTACAAAATAATTACATTTGGACCCAAAGAGAACATGGTTCTCCTAGAAAAAAGTTGTATGACAATTGTGGAGAAAGCAGAGCAGTTCATGTAACCCAGAAAACAATTCACTTTGTTTTACTGAATTATGTACTAATAGTAGACCTGGAAATGTATTCCCTCCACCTTATCCCAGGAGATTCTGAATAAGTAATTCTGAGATGCTCACGGATAATCTGTATTCTAAAAAATGTGTCATTGATTCTGATTATCAGTGAAGTATAGGAATCTTTGGAGGAAAGCCTTATTTATGTGTTTCTTCATTTGAAGTACACTTGGATGGTTTTCAGTCAAGTATAAGATACTTACTATGTATCCAGGCCTGTGATTGGTGTATGGGGTAAAAAGAAGGGTCAGACTTTACGCCTTCTCCTCAAAGAGTTTGCATTCTAGTTACAAAGACAAAACCAACATGTGTGTAATAGTCAGGGTAGCTGCAGTAACAAACAACTCCTCATCCCAGCCTGAGAAACTTAAAACAAGATTTATTTCTTATTAAACTACAGACACATCATGGATATCAGGGGATTCTGCTCATTATAGTCACTCAAATTTAGACTGATAGAGACCTTGTCTCAACAAATAATCCCAGGACCAATGACTAGGGGGTGGGGAAAGAACTCTAGAGAGTCTTTCACCAGTAATAAATGCTGTGACCTGAAAGTGATATGTCATCCACTTCTATACACAATTCATTGGCCAGACTACTTATGTGGGCTCCCTCTATCTGGAACAGCTAGGGATGGGATGTACAATCCTCCTCGATGCCTAATAGGGGAACTGATTATTGACATATACCATAGTAGAAAGAGTGATATCTATATCATCTATATCTCTATATCTCTATATCTCTATATATCTATGTCTATTTCATCTATATCTATGTATACATTTATATTTATATCTATCTATGCTAAGTGGTAAGAATGTATATTTACATATGTAAACACACTATGGTACATTTCTACATCCTATATAATAAAGAGGTAATATGAAAATTGGCCATTAAACCTTCGCACAAGTTGGCCGCCTCCATGTAGGCACAAGATGCCAGCAGGGGAGCGCAGTTGGGGGCGACCAGGCCTGCAGGGGAGGCAGTTGGGGGCGACCAGGCTAGCAGGGGAGGGCAGTTACTGTTATATATAATATTACAGGCCTGGTGCATGAAATTTGTGCACTGGAGGGTGTCCCTCAGCCCAGCCTGCACCCTCTCCAATCTGGGACCCCTTGGGGGATGTCCGACTGCCGGATGTCCACAGGGATTGGGCCTAAACCGGCAGTCGGACATCCCTCTCACAATCTGGGACTGCTGGCTCCCAGCCGCTCGCCTGCCTGTCTGCCTGATTGCCCCTAACTGCCCGCCAGCCTGATCACGCCCTAACCACTCCCCTGCCAGCCTGATCGACACCTAATTGCTCCCCTGCCGGCTCAATCACCCCCAACTGCCCTGCTGTGCAGGCCTGGTTGCCCCCAACTGCCCTCTCCTGCTGGCCTGGTCACCCCTAACTGCCCTCCTCTGCCAGCCTGCTCACTCACAACTGCCCTCCCCTGCCGGCCATCTTGTGGCGGCCATCTTTGACCACATGGGGGCGGCCATCTTGTGCAAGGATGTGACAGTCAATTTGCATATCACCTCTTTATTATATAGGATGTATAATCTCAAGTGCTGTATATATTATACATAATCATGTATCATGGCATGACCAGTATTAAATATATTAAATGAAGTAAAGAGTGACATTCATATGAGAGAGAGAACAGTGAGGAAGGATACAGGGTGAACTGAGCCTTTACCGGTGGGTAGGACAGGCAGAATGACAACAGAAGAATAACAAATACCTATTTGTCATGAAGTATATGCCATGAAAGGCCAGAAATTGGACAAAAATTAAATAATTGTCTAGCTTAATTATTAGAGCAACTCTCTGAGATTAGATACTATTTTTATCCCCATTTTATAGATGAGGAAATTGAGGTGTAGGGAAAGTGAAGTACATTTTCCAAGGTCTCAGAGTTAATGAACAATGGAGCCAGGATTTGAACCAAGAAAGTAGTAGGTTATTATACAGGATGAAGAAAATGTGGGTAAAATCAAGAAGATGGAAATGAGCATGGCATATTTGTGGTACAAGGAGGAGACCGCCCTGACTCAAGCACCAGGGTGGTCTGCCATTAGTGGAGTGCTGAAGTTAACTTCATTTCCAATTCTCCCTACAGTATAAGCAAATCTTCGAAATCTTTAGGGAAATAAGTATGTTTGTGGTCTTAAAAGAAATAAAATAAGATTACTGCCCTTGGAAAATAACTTTTGACTTTTGGGGATTTGACCTTTAGTTTTGAACATGCTTTGAGGCATTGCTGATCAAGAGGGTTACATACAATTTACTCTTGTCACCAATTTATAAACCTCCCCTTCTTTTGCCAATTTTGATGGGAGTGAGAATGACTAAAACTGATGTATGTAGAAATTTGGATTCACTGCTTTTTTTTTTCAGAACACCACTAAGCTTATTTGTGAATGGAAACAGATTTGAGTGATGGACACATATGGTAATTTGGAATAGTGAAAACAGCCATGCCCATCAATTTTTGAAATATTTACAGAGAATGCTGTCTGCTGATGTGGTTCTAAATTGGAGTCCCTGCTGACTCAACATGTGTGTAAGTTACCCAGTCCTGAATTACTGGGCACCTGAATTACTGGCTATTTCATCTCACACAGAGAGGCAGAAAATTGAAGGTAGGATCAGCATAATTCAGAAAAAAGTGTAACACAATATAAAAACCTTCAAAAGGAGACCAAAACAATCCCACATGAATCAATACCAATAATTCTGAAAATTTGACTCTTGAAATATAGGGATATTAGAAGTCAAAGGCTTAACATTAATTATTTGATTAATAGTAGTACTGAACATTTATTTAATTCTGATTATATGTTAGGGACTTGGCTAAGAAACTTAGTAGACATTTTTTAAATTTAATTGTCATACCAATTCTATGAGGTAGGTGATATTATGCCCATTGTGAAGGTGAGGAAATTAGGACTGATGGCAAAGTAACTTTCTCAAGGTAATAGAGCAAAGAAATAATTAGGTTTATTTTTTATGATTCAGTTTTTCCCTTTAAAGATGGGCCTTTCAAAAATAATTCACTTATTCATCCTATCTTTATTAAGTTCCTAGCATCTGACAGAGGCTATCCAGGACTTCAGGATAGGTAGGTAAAGAAGTCACAGTCCTATACTTTGAGAACCTCATAGTGCTTCAGGAAAACACACAAATAAACAGGTGATGATACTAAATTAACCTAACTAAAATGAGAGATCCATATGCAAGGCATTATGGGAACAAAGAGAAGGGGAGGCCACCTTCCAGGAGGACGAGTGTTACAGGATTAGATGTTAGTCAAGGAAAGGTAGGGAAGGGGATTCTAGGCATATGGGAGAACCTAAGCAAAGGCCCAGAAGTAGAAACCACTTGGTGTGTGTGGGGTCCCCGAAGAACCCACTTTAGTGCACACAAGGTCAAGGAAGTGATAAGAAACATAGAGTTGAGTGCAGCTCACAGATGCCCTGAGTGTCACGCTAAGGATCTTTTTTTTTTTTTTAATATATTTTATTGATTTTTTTACAGAGAGGAAGGGAGAGGGATAGAGTTAGAAACATCGATGAGAGAGAAGCATCGATCAGCCGCCTCCTGCACACTCCCCACTGGGGATGTGCTGGCAACCAAGGTACATGCCCTTGTCCGGAATCGAACCTGGGATCCTTGAGTCCGCAGGCCAACACTCCATCCACTGAGCCAAACCGGCCAGGGCCATGCTAAGGATCTTGACACTATCCTGGGGATGAGAGAACCTCTGAGGGATTTTTAAAGAGGAGTAAGCATAGTGTTCAAGGTCAAGGGTTACAGATTTGAATTGATGAGGGACAACATTTGGAATTTCCTGATTGCTGTCATCAACAATCTGTCCTTTCTCATGTTATATTTGAATGTCAGTATTGACACTCCCTCTCGTCCTTACTCAAAAACAGGGTGTGTGTTATCTTCCTTTTGTGCATTCTTGCCCACGAGAACATGCCTGTGGGAAACCTCTGCATTTGCTTATAATGTAACCTCCTGAGTGGGAGAGTGAGTTGAGCAGTCGTGGGGCAGGACGTGGAAGGAGGAAGCTTGGTTGTGGTTATGCTGTCCTAACTAGCAATCCTGCCTTTGCATGATAGCAAGGTACCTATTGTTTATTGGCATACTGAAATTCAACAAAGGATTAACAACAGAATTGATGAAAAGGGATCATTTCTATCACCAAAATACATCCTGCAAAGTCACAGTCTATATTATAATGAAAAATAAGTGCAGCAGCACTTACTATCAGGATTCAAGGGATGTAGAGTGCAGCATGTCCAAGAAAGAAGGAAGCCAGTGATATGTTTAATAGCATTATCTAAAGTAGGATCCCATATCTTTTTCATGAGAGAAAATAGTTTTTAATCCCTAAATGAGCTTTTTTTCCATGTAAGTATAATAAAAGGTTTAGTGAGTTTGCAAAGAAAAATCATTGTCCTACACTTGCTTTCACAAGGTCACACACACTGTCTATGGAAACTGGCCCTGAAGGAATTGAGGAAAATGAACTGCAAATTTGCAAGAATGCAGACCTGGCTCACATAATAAAAATCTATTACTACATCAAAGCTGTCCAGAAAAAAATAAATTCAGCAAACCAGAAAGAGATGCCAGATCCATAGTTCTGAGAATTGTGGGTACTTCAGATTTTAGCTGAGATGAAATTCCAATGTCAATACTCTGATAGTGAGGTGAAATTTCATTTTCACACTCACAAATTTGCAACTCAAAAAAGTAACTATATAGTCAAGCTTGAATATTAGGTCTTGTTAATGATCACAAATGAGCAGTTTTTCCTGTTTTGTGCATGAAAAGCCTGCACACACATAGACATGTAATCACATGCAAGCCCTCTTCTTCCTTTCTTTTTATACAAAGTCAGTTGTTTTAATAATCATGCTGTGTGCTATTTACAGAGCAAATGCCTGTCCTATTGTCCTTGCCTGCTGAGTTGGTCCAAATTCTCTTGAGTGCAGTGGTCGTGTAAAGAGAAATGCAGGTGCTGTGTGCTGAAAAGCTGGCTGGCTCTCAACACGAGAGAGACTGCCTGGCCGGCCCACAGGTTTGCATCTTTAGGCGATGAATCCACTACTCTGAATCAGAGTCTCAAAATTGTTGATAGCAAATCACCACCATGGCCACACAGCTCTTGAGGACGCCTAAAATTGTGCTGCTATGGCACTGGTGCCATATGTTTCTTCCTGCTCTGCTGCCTTGGAATACAGAGAGAGTTCAAGGACAATCATTTTCTTTAATCAAACTGCAGCAGTAATGACTTATTAGAGGCAAAATGAAATCCACAAAGGTGAAAACACACACATTTAAAGTGAAAATATATCACAGAAAGTAAAAGAAAAAATTGTAAATTACTTTGAATGAATCTGATATCCAAAGGCACACAAAAACTCCTCCAGACTGTACCTAGGTTTTGCTATTTCTTAGATTGTTTACTTTTAGTTTGATTTAATATTAGAACTAGGCTCCTGTCCTCCTTTCATCTCTCCCTTCTTTCTCCCTCCCTTGCTTTTATCTGGTTTGCTGTATAAATCATTACAATGATTTTTCTTTGCAAACTCACTAAGCCTTTTATTATACTTGTGTGAAAAAACAGCTCATTTAGGGATTAAAAACTATGTCCTCTCATGGAAAAAATATTTATGTAATTCTATTAATTTCCATTTATGTTTTATAGAAAGTTAGCTTGTGTGTGTGGAGCACATTATCTGACTTAGCATATATATGTTTCTGACTAATTTTGCTTTTTGGAAATATTGTCACCTTGTTGCATGGATTATGGAGTTAGAGAGGACTTAAATCACGCCTGAATTTTGGACTATATGAGGATATATGTTTTGGGCCTTTCTAGTTTCATGAAAACTTGGCCAAATATAAAATTATGGAATTACTTTTCCTTTCTCTCAGGACTTTGTAGACCATTTACCACTGCCTTTTAGCATTAAGGGTGACTAGAAAAACCTGAAGTCAGCCTGATAATTTTTTTTTTCTTTCATAGTTAACCTGATGTTCTTGACACGATGCCCACAAGAGTCTGGTAGCTTAACCAGGGCAAGTCTGCATTGATCTTTCAGAAACACCACTTCTTGGAACATCATGTGGTCTTTTAATCTATAGATTTTAATTCAGTTATATTTCAGCAATATTATTTTTGCCTTTTAGTCCTTTGAAAAGACATTATTTTCATTTCATATTTTCTAATTATTTCAACCAACAATTATGTATATGTTGGATCTTTTCTTCCAAATTTGTCATTTTCTACTCTTATTTTATTAATCCCCATTTTCTCTTCCATTTCATTTTGCTTCCTTTTTCTGATTTCTTCATTCGTAGTCCTCCATATATCTATTCTTTTAAACAGGATTTCTTGAAAGTTTGAAGGGATTTGCTTAAAAATCATCTTGGGCTCTATTTTGTTTTCTGTAGTCACTACATTTTGATGTCTATTTTTGAGTACTATATACATTTATAAAAGAGAAAACACCTGACATCTTTGGCTCTGATATTTCTTCCATTCAGAGTTATTCTTTTACAAATAACCTGCACTTTCCATGTAGATGAAGAATCTGTTAATTGTAGTAAAAGTCTTCAATATCTATTTCATGAAAACTGTTCAAAGTAATGCAGTAATTTCTTTCTCTCTACCCCAGGATATAGAGAATTTATGTTCATTTAATATTAATGAAATACATTCTCTCTATCCTAAATGATTAAACATTGATGAAAAATGATCATTTTAGCAGAGCAGGTTCTCATTTACTCTTCAACAGATAACATGAGGGGAAGTAAGTCTCTTCTTCTCATTGCTCTTACATGTCATTTAGTAGAACTTATCAAGTTCAATCCCTTTGAAAGTAGTTACATTTAATATTTCTTGTCCTTGTGTCTACTATCAACTGAAAGAAAAACAGTGAACTTTCCTTGGAAAGGATTGGATATTTCTTATCTTGGATTATTAAAAATGAACACACTTGAATTCATAAGTTCATTTAAGGGGCAGATTTCATATGTTGGTTTGGATATAAAAAGTAGTAATTGGACTCTTTATCAGCCTAATTTTTGTCATTATTAGGCTAACTAAACCAATCACTGTATCATTACTGAATGACAACTTTGTTGAATATATTGTGTCATGCAGCATCACTAAAACTATTGTTTTCTAAAACATATCCTTTTATCCCTGAAAGGGGTCATAGCTTATTTTTTTAAAAATTGACTGACTGTGTGGTTGACCTGATTTAGTCAATAAGACAACAGAAAAGTCAAGCAATGGCCTCTGAATGAATCTGACATACAAAGACACACAAAAGCTCTTCTGACTGTAGTTAGGTTTTGCTATTTCTTGGACTGTTTACTTTTAGTTTGAATTAATTTTAGAACTATGTTCCTGCCCTTACTTCTTCCATCTCTTCCTTCTTTCTTCCTCCCTTGCTTTTATCTGGTTTGCTGTATAATTCTAGTTGTGTTGTTATGATGCTTTTGTATCAATAAAATATATAAATAAATAGTATAGTTAAATCTGACAGATGAGTTAATCCTGCTAACTGAAAAATACTAATGTGGATGTATTTTTAAAAAATACTTTTTATTGAATTCAGAGAGTAAGGGAAAGGGAGAGATAGAAACATCAATGATCAGAATCATTGCTTGACTGTCTCCTGCACACCCCACACTGGCGATTGAGCCCACAACCTGGGCATGTGCCCTGACTGGTTCACAGGTTGATGCTCAACCACTGAGCTACACCAGCTGGGCTGGATGTATTTTTTGTTTAATCTAATGAAGTTGTAATTTTTATTTGACCTTTCTCTGTTGTATTTTATCTTTATTTTTAATGAGAGGCAGTAGTGGCTATATAACTCACTAGACTGTTGAATGCATTCTGGCTTGAGTTTGGTTGATATCTTTGGTGTAGGTTGATAATGTCAAATTTTAGCGACATCTGTGTCTGATATAGCACTCTGGATAGTTTTAAGATCTTGAGACTACCATTTTGGCCCAGTGTTCCAAGGCTTATAGCAGGCTATTGGTGTAGTCAGACCCTCAGGAACACTAAAGGGCTTGATTGTATTTAGCACCAGGAATGTCTTGAAATATATAAAAAGTCTTCAAACATGGCTGCTAATGGAAATATTTTTTTTTGGGGGGGGAGGGGGGTTCAGGATGGAACCATCTTAATAAAAACAAAATTTGGAGCACAACCAGTTCATGTATATAGGCTTTATATAGATTCCACAAATAGAATCTAAATTTGTATTCCTTGTGAACCTTTTCAAAGAAGGAGCTTATATTGATCCAAATGAAATCTGACATAAATAGACATAGAAGTTGAATTAAAACTAAGCAATAATATAAAGTAATAGAAGCTGATCTTTTATTCACTTGGTTTTCTCTTGCTCTATTCTTGACTTACCCTTGTGTTTTCTCTCTTTCTTCCATAAAGTACCCTTTTAAAAAAATGAATCTATTGTCAATAAGTTGAAAATGAGTAAACATTATTTATAACAGACTACGAATTCAAACTGGTATGTTATTGTTCTTTTTTATACTATAAAAGAAGTTTTGACATCAGCAAGTAACATTTACTTGTCTTATAGGAACAGGGTCTCTTTCATGCCCCTGGAAATCACTTGACTTTGGCAGGTCTGCTTCTGACCACAGTGCAGTACATTCTGCAAAGAAAGTTTCCTCTCCCACCACTAGAGGTACAATACACATCATATCAACAAACATCTGTTGGATGCTCATTATGCAGCAGGTTCTATAACAAGTGTTTTGTATAGATTATTTTGTTTATTCTTAGCAACTCTCTGAGATAGGGGTACTATTATTATCCCCACATTACAGATGAAGGAACGGAGATGCATAAAACTTAGGTAACTTGACCAAATTCACACAGCTAGTAAGTGGCAGAGGTGAGATTGGACCTGAATAGTTTAATTGGAGAGCCTACACTCTCAGCTACCACCATTCCACTGCCACAAACTCCAGCACATATTAACAATGGCCCCTAAGCACTTCCTAGTAAGGAAAATGGAAATTTGAGAACGATAGACTCTGAAGTTCAGAGTAGAAAGGGCCTCAATGATTATCTGATCCATCCCCCTTATGTTATACATAAAGCAAAAACGGATAAGGCATGCTTATTTATGTGTTCAAGTCCACCCAGCCTTCATGGGTGACTAGAATCCATTTCTGTAAGTTTCTCTCTACTGTAAGAGTTATAGGGATGAAGGCTCATTAAAGATTCATGCTCTATAGATAAATTTCCCTGCAGTCCTTTATTTAATTTGGCCTAGTGCATCTGGGAATTGACTAATGTTGCTGTAAACATAGAAGGCTCAGGACTCCGATTACTATGGGGAAAAGGAAATCATTATTGATGAGAAGTTGGAAAAACTGAGCCCCGAATTGGATAGTAATACCCCAATGTCTCCAACTCTGATGTTTCAGCTGAATTTGTGATATTCTCTAGAAAGCAAAGGCATCCTTAATGAAGTTGCAGATTTCCTGGGTTGAGTTATAGAAGCAGTTAATATCCCGGATGCCAGAATACAGCCACCAATGTAAATACCGCAGTTCAGTGGGGCTCCGAGCCCTGCCATTCAACTGAGATTGCTGTACTGCAGAGATGTGGGCTCCCTTCTGTTCTTTCCTCTCAAAGGCTCTTATGATGGGCATTTTTAATTAGGACACTTCTGATGCACAAACGGGATCTACTTTTGACAGCTTCCTCCTCAACACATGTTTCCCCTCTCACTCATCCATCTTACTTGTCAGCCTCCTTTTTCCTCTGTGCGTATGTTTGAAATGCTGTCCCACACATCCTTCCATTATAGAAAGGAAATTTGACACCCGGGGAGGCAATATTTCCTCTTGCTCTCTAACTGTGCGGAGGGCATGCTGGCTATTTCTCAAAATAGCACACTCAGCAGTACTGAGAACATTAGTGCTTTGTAGAAGAAACCAAGGATTTTTTTTTTTTTCTGATGAGATGCAAATTGTACATTCTGTATCTCCCATCAGTGAGAACATCATTTTGCCTTGAATAGTTACCCAAGTACCTTCAAATCAATTAAGGAGCTGTGATGACACTGCTTTGACATCCCATTAGCCCCTGCCTTTAGTTATGTGTCTATGAGAAGCAGACATAAAAGTGATTTTGCCAGTCAGAGGTGGAATTTCAAATATCTTGGTGTTTTAAGTCAGATAAAGAATCATGAATGTGGGTGCTTTGTTTGCTCTATGGCTGTCTTAATAGCTAGTATTGGGTTAAATTTTGAGTTCTTGCAGGGCAGGGATTGTATTTTAGCTGTTACTTTGACACCATGGTGCCTAGGGCAATGTCTTTCTCATAGTAGAATCAGAGATTAGGACTGTTCAATAGTTTATTCATGTGTGCATCAAATATTTAATGAGTGGTATGACATACGGACCCTGTGCTCTGCACTCTTCTAACTGAAAAGGATGGAGCCATTTTTTTTTCAACAGAAAATTATGGAGCACTTACTATGTGCCAGACACTGGTCATCAGAGATTAAAAAGGCATGACTTTTGGTTTCAGGAGGATTGTAGTTGAATGGAAGAAACTGAGTTATAGTCATGTCCAGTGTCATGCATAAAATTACATACATCATTACTACAGAGAGAGGTACTAGACGTGGTCTCCTTGCTGAAATACTTAATGCTCATTTGAAGCTTTGCATTACAGAAACATGGGGCGAGGGTCATCCCACTCATCTGGGATCCAGGCTCTTCAACTACTGTTGTAATACATAATTGTTAAATTAATATTCATGGTGTATTTGACAGGGGCTACAGTGGTTCAATTTATGCTTATAAATACTTATCATGTGACTTTCTCTTAATTTGCTGCTTACTACAGAAACTTGGACCTATTTTAGTGTGGGTTCAGTATAGTAGAGATTTTAAATAATGGCAGAATCAGATGGTTTAAGGGTGGAATTTAAAATGTCCTCTGAGTCTAAAAATAATTTTCTTACCAACATACCAGTGTACCCAAAATTCTACCACTAATGGCTTGCTTTGATTGTCAGCTTAAAAAGGACAGGGCTGGAGGTAAATCTTAAAGCAGAGGGAGTAGGTAGGGAAAAGATAGTAGAGAATGAGTAGACACAGCCCACGTTTATAAAAATCACTTAATAATTGTTGCCCAAATGATTTGTTGCTTAAATGTAAGTCAAGGTACAAAGTGCTACTTAGCCCAGAAGTGCAAAAGATGAAGGGAGGTCATAAAAAAAGTGACACTTTAATCATTGATGGATGGGTTAAGTTTTAATAATAAGAAATTAAAGGGAAGAGCATTCTAAAGAGAATATCAAAAGCAGTGGTTCACAAAGTGTAGGCCAGGGACCCCTGGGGATTTCCACAACCTTTTCAGGGGGTTCATGAGATCAAAACTCTTTTCATGATAATACTGATATTATCTGCTGAAAGAAGGTAAAAGAAATATTTACAACATCAATGAACTTGTTGGTTGCTTGAATATAAGGTTGAAGGAGGGATCAAAGGTGACTCCAGATTTTCGTGCCACATTATCAACCACATTATTTGAGGTCTTAAGTGCAAAGTCCTGGGCTAAGTGGTATTGTTAGAATGCCAGGTTGCCTGATTTAAAATCCTGGCTCCAATAGTCCCTAGCTGCGATGGGCCAGTCACCTCTTGGTGCTTCCCTCTCCTCACCTGTATCATGGTGATCCTATTAGTACCTATTTTAAAAGGCTGATGTGAAGTAAATTACCACTAATCAAGTGCTTGGAAAGATGCCTGGTGCACAGTAAGCCCTTTATAAATGTTTATTAAGGAAAATATAGGGCGTAGGAGAGAGGACGAAGCAGACACTGAGTGTGAAAGCACAGGCTGGTAAGTGGCCTTTACTGAGTTGTTTTATTAAGTATGGGCGGGGTCCCCTAACGGCAACACTTACATATATCTAATGGAGGGTGGGATTGGAGAGATTGCTGTTAGAAATCTTAGGTAAATTTTTCAGAAGTTTGCTTTTGTTAAGTAAATTTTGCTGGCAAGTTATCCAGGTCTTTTAATTAATCTAGGACTTCAGAGGAGAATGATAACCTGTGGGTTGGTGGTGGGTGGTAGGTGGTAGGGCGTAGAGAAGCTACTGACTGGTGGCTTACCTTATGATCTTTCTTTAAATTCGTGGGAAATTTTTGTTTTATTCTGTAATATATGTGAGTTCATTTTGGTATATGAAGATGTTATAAGTTACTTATCATTAAGGAAAAAATGATGCTTCAGAAAGAGATCACATGCTTATTGAGTACCCCCAGCACACTACCACACACTTCCAAAGATACTCTGACTTGAGCAGTGCTGATTTAACCCAATTATATAGCCCTAATAGAGAAAAAAATTTAATCCTGTATATGCATTAGTTCTTTGCAGGAGAAACAATGAATCATGAAGATGAATTGTGTCTTTTCTTATAAATAATATCAGTTTACAGGAAGGATGAAAAGTAATTAATGCTGAATGAAAAATACTACAGTCAAAAATTTGTACGAATTTTTGCTGTCTTCTAAAATATATGTTGAGGGGGTGCTTTTATTTTAAAATTGATGAAGGTTTGAGTTTAAGCTCAGCAACATTTTCTATAAAGCTAATTGAATACCCCTTCATGTAATCATCCCCCCTTCTGCCAAATGAAAAGGAATAAAAAGTTCTACAAATAAACTATGCTTTTTGACACATCTAGTATTAAGTTCTAGGGGAAGAAATTTAACTTGGATTTCAAATATAAATACATTTTCAAAAATTTGCTTGAATAAGATCCTGCTCATACAAATGGGGAAATGCACCAATATGTAACAGACAGGTCAGGTGATCATTGTTTGGTTAACCTTGACATCCCAATTGTGAACAAGCTAACATGTGTGAAGTGAGAAGCATTGCCTATCAATCATTCTCAGAAAACATGTTTACCTGAACCTAATCAAGCCTTTAGGCCTAACTTCTAGTTTCCAGGATATACAGGAGCAGGAAGAACAAGTTAAATGACATCATAAGGAAACAAGCAGACAAATCCAGACAGACATGGAACTTTTTATACTACAATTGAATTAGCTCTTCAAGACATCAATGCAGCTGGCAGGTGTGGCTCAGTGGTTGAGCATCAACCCAGGAACCAAGAGGTTTTGGATTCAATTCCCGGTCAAGGCACATGCCAGGGTTGCAGACTCAATCTCCAGTTTGGGGCATGCAGGAGGCAGCCAATTGATGATGTTCCTCTCTCTCTCATCGAGTTTTCTAAATCTCTATCCCTCTCCCTTCCTCTCTCTAAAAATGAATAAAAAACATTAAAAAAAACTTAAATGCATATTGCAGTATGTTACAAAGTGTAACAAGGGTAGTGTCATGAAAGTGACAGAGGGGCATAGTTTGAATGAGAGTGGAGTGAGTGACTGGAAAGACCTTTCTGGAGAAGTGTTTTTAATTTCAAAGAGGCTACTCAGACCCGTTGGCCAAGAGGTTCCTGTGTCTTCACCCTGTCCCTTCAGCACTTCCGTGGGCAGCCTAGTAGTATTTTACTCCCCATGCATTTAATCTTAGAATCTCAATTAGATGATAAGCAGTTTGAAGGCAGGCCTTTTGTTGTATTCATATCACATTCCTCAAAGCCTCATGTAACACAATGGTTATTAAAACACTAATGTCTGTGCAGCTCTTCAAATCTTTGAAATTCCTTTTCTATGTATGAGTTCATCTAAATTTAAAACAGTCCTGGTTAATTTCATGTGTCAACTTGACTACATTATGGTTCCCAGTTGTTTGGTCAAACATGAACTAGTCTAATATTACTTGTGAAGGTATTTGTGGCTATGATTAATTTATAATTAGTTGAACTTTAAGTAAAGCAGCTTAGTCTCCATAATCTGGTGGGCCTCATCCAATCAGTTAAAGAACAATGACTTAGTTTACCTAAAGAAGAAGCAATTCTGCTGCAAGACTGCAACACAGAAATCCTGACTGAGTTTCCAGTCTGCTCCCCTGTGAAATCTGGCCTCAAGATTGTAACATCAACTCTTACCTGAATTTCCAGACTGCCAACTTGTCCCACACACAGATTTTATTTTTCCTATTTTTATTTTTTAATATATTTTATTGATTTTTTACAGAGAGGAAGGGATAGAGAGTTAGAAGCATTGATGAGAGAGAAACATCAATCAGCTGCCTCCTGCACACCCTCTACTGGGGATGTGCCTGCAACCAAGGTCCATGCCCTTGACCGGAATTGAACCTGGGACCCTTCGTCCACAGGCTGACGCTCTATCCACTGAGCCAAATTGGTTTGGATGCACACACAGATTTTAGACTTGGCAGTCTCCATAATTTGTGAGCCAATTCCTGAATAAATAATCTCTCTCTCTCTCTCTCTCTCTCTCTCTCTCTCTCTCTCTCTCTCTCTCTCTCTCTATATCTATCTATATATCTATATATATATATATACTAGTAATATATATATATCTTACTAGTTCTATTTTTTTGGAGAGCCCTGACAACTACAAATCCCAAGAGATCAGAAGGATAATTACTATTCCTACTTTACAGGTGACTAAAGAGAGGCACAGTAAGGTATGACCATTAATACAAGTCTCCATGCTGAGTTTATGATACTAGAAGGAAGCAAAGTTCCTGGCCTTCTAACTCAGAGCTTTTAAAATGGAAGGAGTAATTGATAAAATGTCCATCTGATAGCCAAGAGCTCAAGTGTCCAAGAGTGACATGTTTCCTCTTTCTGGTACTGCATTGGGTCTGGACACTAAGCCAGGTGATGCTGAAGGGCTTGGGAGATCCACGAACATATTTAACAACCACCGTTTCAATGGCTTTGCTTCAGAGGACATATAAGCCTTCAGAGTACATATAAACAAAACAATCACCTCACTGTAAATGTGCATGGGGACACCAAGGCTTCAGCAAGCTGAAAGATTTGTATCCTTTGCAGTCAGTAATAAAAGCCTGGAAAAGATTTCTCCTGAGAGATTCTGTTTTTGATGGGTTTTCTTTGTTTACAATGAACTTGGGACTTACGGATTGCAGCCTATCCTTGCTTGACTGAAATAACTGAACCACAATATCTGGAACAATAACTTTAGTGTTATTTGAAGTACCTGGCCTGAACCTTGACTCTGTTCACACTAGGTGGAAAATTAAACGAGAAACAATTATAGCCTGGTGACACCCTTTATGGGGGGTTTTGGAATCTCATAGGCAGAGAAGAGCAATTGTTCCACCAAGTCCTTGGGTGGCAAAGCCAACTGTAGGTGGATTGGGGAAAGAGTTGATCTTCTATCAGGATTAAGTTTCTTTCTGATTTCTGGGCTGAGCTGTTTCTTCCCGCCAAGGGTAGAGTTAGATCCTATAACCCAAAGGTCTGTTTAGGCATGACTACATTATTTCTATGGTCAAATGTCAAATAATTATGGGAGTCTGAAGTTCAATATAGAGGCTGCTACCTATAAGGGAGATAGGGTGCCATAAATAGCAAAACTTAGGTGGTCTTACGCAAGCTTCTTCATAGTCTGTGCCTCATTTTGCTGATCTGTGAAATGGGAATGGGACTTGCTTCACAGGATCATTAAGAGGATTAAAGGACACTTAATTTTAACTGGTGACATTTACTGAACTGCAAGCTTGAGCTAGCTCTGGTCAATGATTTGACTTTCCTTAAGTGTCACAACAATTCCATGCAAGAAGGCGCAGATTTTGGTCCTATTTTAAAGATCAGGAAACGGTACTTGGCAGGTTCAGTCCCCTTCCTGTGGTCTGTTAGTGAGTTATCAGCAGATAATATTCAGTCAGCGACTCAGAAGAAGCTTGCCATCTACTGGGTGTTCAGAACAGGTTGGTGTTGGTCCCCATGTCTTTCCTTTTGTGATCCTCTTCGGGTCTCTTAACGTGGAATTCCAACCAGAGGTAGCAGAAAAGGTACAGTGCTGCTGCTGTAGCTCACGGGCTCTCCCTGAGGTGGGGTTGAAAGCAGCTGAGCATCCTTCTGTGCCAGAAACAGGGAGAGAGGGTATGTCGAATGCAAGGAGAAATAAAGTCATTTAGTTCTGTAAGTGCCGCGCTTGTTCTGTGTTCCTAAAGAATTATAATCTGGAGGGAAGGGAGCAAGTCTGTTAGCTTGCAGTAAATGCCTGGGTTTTATGTTAAACCCATGATTTTTGATGAGGGAGTTGCAGTTTCCTCTGACGATAATCTGCCCTGCTCGTTGCTTATGTCGTTGTCAGACTCAGCTTGTAGGGCGTTGTGATTTCTCAGGAAAAGCTTTCTTTCCAGGCAGTGAGAAAGTTTAAGGTCAGGAGAAGGACACGGTGCTGGGAATGTAAAAACTCACGGGATTTGTTGAGTGATGAGACCCTTGCTAGCTCATAGAAATACAGAAAGCCCTTTCTTGCTGTCAAACCTAAAATGTATCAAGACAAGTGGAAAACAAACACAGGAAAAATTATTCCCAAAGCATTTGGCTTTCAGGCTTCCCATTGCATTGAAAAAAAAAATTCTCCGTCTGCAAGGGGTAGAAGGAGATGAATTCTGCAGTGAATGGGATTGGAAGAAAGGAGCCACCCAGCATGCACAGAAGATTGGACCAGAATATAAACTGAAGGCAGGAGACATTGTTGTCGTCTTTGTTAAAGCGCCTGTGACGAAGGGGTTGCGCTGAAGCTTTCAGCCAATGAGAGTCCCGTAAGCAGCAGTAAGCCCTACTCTATATCAAGACATTGCCTATGGGGAGGCACAGTCTCCCACGGGCATGGCTGACTAATTGGAGCCTGGATGAAGAGAGAGAGGATTATATGACGTGCTCCTGCATATTACATTCAGCTGAGTCCTGATTCAGGGCCAATATTTTTGTTCAGTGATGCTCATTGCCTTAGATCATGGACGAATTTATGTCCCTAAATAAACATGATGATAACTCTAAAGCGCAGTCCATAGATTATGAGTCAAAACACTGGGGCACTTTTCTGTCTCAGAATGGGGACATCTTCAAAAAAAGGGGCATTGGACTGAGAGTCATTTAGACTGTACTCTAGAACTGGCACTGCCATTGAGCAGATGTTTGACTCAGGGCAAATCAGTTGCACTTGCAAAAATGCCATTTCCTGATCTATAAACTGAGAGAAAATAAACTGTCTTCAAATTAAAATCAAGTGTGTACAGCAAATAAATTCAGGACAGCTCTGGTTGAAGCACAGCTGAGGGACCAAGGACCCATTGCTTACCTTATCCACTGCCCCTTCCCATCATCCCTTCAAGTAGCTTCACCAAGTCTTTAGGCATCCAGAGTTCCCAAAATGGCCTCCCATGCTAACCCTCGTGGAAATCACATAACAGAAAAATCAGGCTTTTATCATTGTGGTTTTAGACTTGTGTGCATTCTCCTAAAATTTCAGTAGGAGAATGGCCCTTAAGGTGGAGAGACACATATCAGAGGATATCTGTGTCCTACAATGTCCAGGCTCTTAATAAATTTCAGTTCTCTATTTTGTGGAGATCTGCATTGATTATTGTTGAAATTCAACTATATTGATACTAAGTTGTTGCACGGGTCATGGTTTTATATTGTTTGTTAAAAGAAATTCACCATGTTGGTCAGTTTCAAAACAGACGGTGTGTGATGACAAAGGCTTATCTGGTAGATATGTTGTCCTGGCAGACAGGAGGAAAGTGGGAAACTAATGAAAAAGCAGAGGTTTGTGGAAGAAGCTGTGTGTATCTGGTTCTTGAATGAGGCTTTCACTAGTTCAAATTGTCAAGTGAACACAACAGGAAGCAGAGAGTTGCACACATTTAAACTATTGGGTTTTTTCCTTTTGTTTAAAGAATGTGTCTAAGTTAAAGTTATGAAAATGCTTTATGGAACCATAACATATTGAAATTTTAAAGCTAGAAGGGATCAGAATGATTTTCTCTCAAGAGTGGCTCTAGATTTTGAGAGAGGAGCTTTCCCTTTTTCTTTTAATGAATGTTCATATATAAGCAAAGGATTTTGATCTTTTAAATAGCCACTTGGGGAATGTTCTTTGCAACGTAGATGAGGTTTTGGGATGATGGTAAAGCTTTTCTGAGAAAGAGAATGTTATAGTATGTTGGGGCAGATTGAGAAATTGAAATAATTACCTTAAGTTTATCAGGATAATTTCATTAATCCTGATCACCATAAAAAATTGTTTTGAGGTCACTAAAACATGCCTCAATTGAACTGAAATTACTTATGTACTTTAGTGGTGGTATTTTTATTAACTTTTCATTTTAAAAACAGAATGCAATCAATTAAGCCACGTGTCTGGAAAAAAAAAGGTCACATTTTAACAATTATTTTAACATTAAAAAGTGCTACATATAGAATAACTGTCAATTATTAGAGATAATTACATATTTTCTTGGGTAATTTCTTGGTAATTAAAGTGTCACTGAAGCATAAGATTTTTGTTAATGAAAACATTTTTAAAAACCTCACATGATTTTGTCATATTTTGTTGAAAAGTGGTTCAGTGTTTATTATCATAATTTCTGATTGTTATTGCATAACCTTGAATGGTATTAATGCACAAATTATGAGTGTAAGCCAAATAATAGGCCGCTGAGTAAAAAATACATTGCATAAGGTGGTACAATAGCAATTAAAATTATGATAATAAACACTAAACCATGTTTCAACAAAGAAGAACAAAACACTCTTAAAATATTTTTTCTCTTGATTTTGAAAGAATTCATGACACTAATTACAAAAGAATTACTGAAGAGGGAAAAACTGTAAATATACTATTTGTTTTCAAATATTTTATACAGAATAGCATAAACAAAATTATAAATAAAAGTTTTATGAATAAAAGCTTTTCCAAAAGGAGACTTTTTGAGTAAGTTTTTCATATCTGGTGTTTTATGGAAAAGACAACACAGTGTTTTCTGTTTTGTACCTAATAATATTAACCAACTCTTAGCTAAGCAAGGGTTTTTACTTGTTACTTTAGAATAAGATGGATATAAATTGATTCATCTTTCATTTCCCACCATTCTTGTGAACAGTAAAAATGTGAAAGGAGAGAGTGAATGGATTAATATGCCCTTCTTTTTTTTTTTTTTTTTTTTTTTTTTGTGAGAGATTTTTTTTTTTTTTATTGCTTAAAGTATTACAAAGGGTATTACATATGTGTCCATTTTATCCCCCCGCCCTAGACAGTCCCCTAGCCTCCCCTACCCCCCAATGTCTTATGTCCACTGGTTATGCTTATATGCATGAATATGCCCTTCTTATTTCCAGAGTTATAGATGTTTCCTGGGAAGGAAGGGAGAAATTCAGAAAATCTCAAAGGAACACAGGCAAGTTAATTAGGTGCTCAAGGAAGATAGTATATAAAATAGATCCATTTCAAAAATGGAAAAAGTAAGAGTTGGTACAATGATATGCTAGAGCTGGCTCTTAGCATATATTTTTCAAGAGTAGATTTTGTATACCTGTTTCCAACTCTACATTCAGTGGCATCCCTCATGTTGGAAACTCAAAATTAACCATTGTAGGGTGTTTTTTTTTGGAGCCAATGGGCAGTATACTAATGATGAGAAGAAAATGGATTGTGGATTCGAAAGTTATATCAATCAAAATACTGACCATTATAGAGGTCAATTTTATCATATCAAGTAGAGGCATGAATTTACATTTGTTCATCTTGTTACAAATGACCCCTGGTCTGATCCATAAGCCTGAATAAATTTGGAGAATCAGGTCCAGTGCTTTTGATTGGACTCTTTAACATTTGTATAAAGCTTCCAATGGCTTTAATCTCCCCTCCCTCAGCACACTCTAATATTTCATTTAAAAAGCCAACAGAAATGGTTATTCTACTAAGGCATATTTATAGGACAGGGTCTGTGCTCATTGCAATGAGACAGTTGTTTGATTTTCTAAGGAGTGATCACCATTCAGTGAAACCTCATGTACTATGTGATATATAAGACATCCCACAGTCTGGATCCCATGATCCTTTGCCTTCCTGCTCCCTATTCTCCATCACACTAGTGCCTGGCTCTGACCGGACTCCTCTCTCACTCTCTTGTGCATGTTGCTTGCATGCACATCTAAGTGCCTTTGCTAATAGTGTGCTTCCTTTCCCTCTTCTTTACAGCCTATCTCCTCCAATTCTTAACTAAAATTACACCTCCTTAGAAAAAACTTTCCCCACAATAGCACATCTTATCAACAACACTCATCAACTTACATGTCATACTACCAAGCACAAGGGCCTTTTATTTAGTGGTAATTCTGTAAATATTTTTTAATAACTTAGAGCCCTCACATTTTATAGCCAAGGATTTCCATTAACCTTGAAAGCAGTCTGGGAGTCACTTTTTTCCTAAGTGAAGAGATGAGGGGAAGGGGAAGAATAAAGGTCATATATCCAGGATCAGGTTGTACTTGAAGTTCTTAGAACTCATTAATTTGGAATTAATATTTGTGCTTAGATGAGTTGGTGTTATAGCTTTCTGCTATGGAGAGGCTTGTCTAAGACAGATTTTCCGGTTTATAGCCAAGAAGTGAGTCTTGGAGAGCCAGATTTACTTTTTTTTGTCTGCTTGTCAAGGAGCAAAAGTCTCACTGGAACTGGGAGAAAGTATTAAGAGCCTTTTAGTATATTTGCAATCCTAATTATTTATTTTCAAGCCTTCCTGTTTTTCCTCTTCAAATGACCTCATTGTGATTTATTAATAAATATTTACATTTTCAAAAATGGGATACTTAACTAGTATCCCATCATTGAGATGTCATTTTTATAAAATTGGCTAAAATGTTTTTCCTTGAGACGTTCACTGATTTCTTTTGGTTATTGTTAATTCAAGTTTTTAAAATAAAATGACCTAATTCCAGACAGAAGGTTTTAGAGAGATTTACTTAGGGTTTTGATGTTGCTAGGCCCACATCTGAGCTTCTAATCACTCCCCTCTCATCTCCTCGTGTTGTCAAACTTTTCTGAAAGCCGATTTGTGTCCCTGGATAAAAGCCTTGTTTTCATTTTGCTGGGGGACAGCATTGTTTTAAACATTTCTGTCTCCTCACTTTGCTCAAATGTGTTTCTCTTGGCAGGCATCCTAACTTGTCTGGATTCACTTAGGTGTGGGTGTGACCTCAGCTCTCCTTCAGCCAGTATTTTGCATGGCCATGCCAGTCTGGAGAGCCAAACTCTCCCCTGACTGAAGATCACAAAACAGCACAGACAAGTGCTCAGGGCGCTTTCCTGAGATGATGATTTAAATTATCATGCTCTCCTGGGGTCCTTGAGAAATAGGCCACTCTCTGATCATTTTTGAGCACTTGCCAGCATGCCTGAAATATGAGGAGAGGGAGAAGATGTGTCTGCTTTTCTAATTAGTTTTTTCCTCCAGTAAGTCATATCCCCTTCCTTTCAAGTGACGGAAAACATTAGAGTTCTTAAGAGATGTCTTTTTTCCACTGGGGTTTACATCATCATTTTATCTAATTATTTCCCAATTACGAATAATAATTAAACCAAATGGTGATGCAAACTAGAGCAGTAACAATATATCTTTTTAGAAGACTTCCCCAAAGGAATCATGGAACACCAGAGTTGAAAATTCTTTGTTCAGTCTCAACGGTCAGTCTTTAAGAATGAAGTTCTGAGTTTGATTTTTAAACCACATCTGATGCCCTTTGTCTCTCACCTGAGAGAGGAACCTGACAAGCTCCATCTTCAACTGTTTTTGACACCTCAATGCTGTTTTAATGGTTGCAACAAACATAGGCATGACTCCAAAAGTAGACCATCATTAACTGAGTCACTGTTAATGGAAAATATTCAAGGGTGATCCTCAGCCTGGATTTAGGAGAACTAACTAGTAAATGTAGAGAGACTGTATGTCTGTGTTTGGCAGAAACAGTCCTGGTTTATGCTTCTTGTCTTGGTATTATTCTGCATGGTGCCCCTTTTCACTGTCAAAAATGCCCTACTCCAAATTTTGTTATAAGATCAAATAAGAAACTAACAAATGAACATACATACTTTCAGATTAGCCCTAAATGTGAAAACTAACTCTGTAAAGTTTCTAGAAAAATATCTGAAAGAACTTTATAGGCAAATATTTTTAAATTGAGACTTTATAAACATCAAGGCCTGTCTGTTCTTAAAGACACTACTTAAAAAGTGAAAAGCCACAGACAGGAAGAACATATTCACAATACAGTTGTCTAACAAAGTGATCTTATTTGGACTATGTTAAACACCCTTACAAACAGTGATAAAAAGTCAAATCATCCAAATGTGAAAAACAGGGCAAAAACTTGAATAAACACTTTAAGAAAAGATATTAGAATGATGAATATGCATATGAAAAGGTATTTAACATCAAGGAAATGCAAATTAAAACTACAGTGTTATAGCCTGGGATGTGGCTCTGTGGTTAAGAGTTCACCTATGAACCATGATGTTAGGATTCGATTCCCACTCAGGGCATATGCCCAAATTGCAGGCCTGATCCCCAGTGTGGGTGTGCAGGAGGCAGCCAATGATTCTCTCTCATCATTGATATTTCTATTGCCCTCTCCCTTCCTTTCTGAAATCAGTAAAAATATATTAAAAAGATAAAACCACAGTGTGATGATTTGAACCTATTAAAATGGTTAAAATTAAAAAAACAAAACAAAACTGAAACTATCAAATGTTAATGAACAACTGAAACTCTCCTGCTTACCTAGTTGGGAATATATAACGGTAAGGCCAATTGGGGAAATTGATTGACAGTTTCTTGTAAAGTCAAGCATGCACTACACTATAACCTAGCAATTCCACTCATTAGTATTTATCCAAGAGAAATGTAAACAGATGACCACTAAGTGGCTTAAACACAAATATTGATAACTTTATTCATAGTAGCTCCAAACTGGAAAAAGTTCCAGAGATTGTCAGCATGTGAACGGACAAACATATTGTGGTATATTCATGTGATGGAAAACTATGCAGCAATAAAAAAATTAACTTCAATTATATATAATAACATTAATGAGTCTCTTAGGTATTATGTTGGGGGAAAGAAACCAGATACAAAAGAGTATATAAAGGCATTGATGGTATAGTGGTGAGCATAGCTGCCTCCCAAAAGAGTATATAATATGTGATTCCATTTATATGAAGTTCTAAAATAGCCAAAAGAAATCTATGATGATAGAAATCACAACAGTGGTTACCTGGGGCAGGTGAATATATGTGTGGAAGAAAGCTATGCAATGAAGAGTGGGATGTGGGAACGTTCTGGCTGAAGGAAGTGTTTACAATGTTTACCTGGGTGGTATACACATACACATGTGTATACATATATAAAAAGAGTCATTGAGTCTAGCTTGAGATGTGTACATTCCCTTTATGCAAACTATACCTCCATACAATGCTGTAAATACAGGTTACACTGCTTCTTAGTTTAATAAGCACATCCTCACACAAAAATGTTTTTCATATATTTCTAAGCGCCACAATTCTTTGTTTAAACAAAATTTTATGTGTAAAATAGATAAAAGCAGAGCTGATGGAGTTGAAATGAGGAGGAAGTCCTGAAATCTCATAATGCCACCTGTCCTCGGCCCACCTCTCACCCTGGGACTATACCCCATTCTTTTAACAGCTCTGTGATGGAAGCAGTGAAGGTTTTTATTTTAACACTATATAGGGGAAGAAAACGAGGCTCAGAAAAGTTGTGACCTGCTTAAGGTTACATGGTTAATAAATAGTATAAGGAAGACCTCGAATTCATGACCTGTGACCCAAGATCTGTACCTTGTCCCCAGTGAACGTCTGTGCAGTCCTAGAGCAGTGTTCCAAACACTGTGAGAAATGTAAGGTAATCTAAAAATGGCTCCCAGTTACCCAAGTGTTTACAGTCCATCTGGAGAGGTGAAATATACCTGCAGACCTGAGTGAACAGAGGCGGGCAGGAACTCAGTATTATGCTCCAACCTCATTTGGCTGGAGGCATCATGTTTCGTCAATTCAAAAACTCCCTCAACCAGTTTGGTGTTGTCTTTTGCATTCCTGGTGGTTAATTTTTATAGATTTTTTAGTAGTAAAGGGGAATAGGAGGATTGTTCAGGGTTACTCTACCTTTCTTTTCTCTGTCTGATTTTGGTGAATCATCTAAACAAAGCTTTACATTTTATTTTGATGTGATCATCACGCACTATGGCTAAAAAGATACCTCCTTATTTCCCCATTTATATTAGGGCCATGCCAAAAACACTGCCTTAGATGTTTTCAGATAAGTTGATGCTGAAGTTTCCTTTTTCAGAATGTTCTACTCACATGTCTCTGCATTTCCCATCCCATAGCAGCTGGTTTTACCCATTTATTTATTTTAAAGTTCAGTTTGTGATGCAGTTAGAAGAGACTGTCAGCAAGGGAGACTCAAATGGAAAGTTTATTCCCCCCCTCCCCCCAGTGGGCAAAATCTAGACAAGAAGGGCAACTACTGGCAGGGGGCTTATTGGATTTATTTGGTTTATTTATTTTTTCTAAAGTCCTTCCCTCTGAGAGAACAAAGTTCTTTTCTCTTTAAGTGCAAAGCCCAAAGTGGGAAAATTTAAAATCTGATTTAAATTTTTTGATGTGGAAAAGACTAAATAAAACAGAGATGCTGACTGTGATTTTCCTTTAATTTAAAAGAGAGAAATTGGGATTCCCATGAGGGGACTGAATGTTTCGATTCATATATTTTTTTAAATCTATCCCTGGGAATATGTTAATTTTGATTGATTAAACATGGAATTAAGAGCTCAACAAAGACGTGGAATTAAGAGCTCAACAAAGACGTGGGATTGGAAGGATGGGAAGCTTAAACCAGTGCTGCCCCACAAACAGAGTGAGGATGGCTGCCGGGGCCATGAGAAAATCCCCGGCCTCAACTGTTGCTCTTACTGACTCTCAGTTGGGCTTAAAAATTCTTCCATTGGAAGTTTTTCATGACTTGTGTAAAAACAAAAATAAACAATAAAACCCCAAACCAAAAAACAATTAAGAAAAAACACAAACCTTTCGTGGCTGAAGGATTTTGGGGAAACTGGAATAAACCAAGAAAACGGAAATCTTAATGGCAGGATTTCCCAGGACCTGTAACATTCTCAGGTGCGTTAGGTATTATAAGAAGAAGAGCTGCAATGTGTAGCCATGTGAGGAGGGTTGAACTTGGCTGAGAGGGAGATTTTACCTATTTATATCCCATCAACATCTCTTGAGGCTGATACTTACTGAAACATAATTGAGGAAATGCTCAAAATGAAGAAGGATTGATGAAAACATTGAAAACTAATGGTTACAGTGCAAATCTGAACAAGGGGTGATGATATTTGAAGCCATTATTAGCCAACCTAAGTCCTTAGTTCAAATTAGTTCATCAAATTAACTGCAAGTG
This sequence comes from Myotis myotis, assembly GCF_014108235.1. Lineage (NCBI taxonomy): Eukaryota > Metazoa > Chordata > Mammalia > Chiroptera > Vespertilionidae > Myotis > Myotis myotis. Next base: position 23,448,238 of record NW_023416390.1, read on the forward strand.
CCTTGCAAAATTCTTGTGGGAAGGAGGTTGGACTGAAATAAATATGACAGAGGTCAGCATGTATCAACTGAGTTAACCAGAAAGCCTGGAAGAGATGATGGATTGATAAGAGAGAGAACATTTCTGAATAGTAAATATTTATTCTACCAGCTTTAATCCATGCAGCAAATATCCACATAAAACCAAATAAGAGGAAAGAGATGTTCAATCGATTTACTAAAACACATGAAGAATCATATAAATCAAATTATAACTGTTCTATATTAATTTAGAGCACAAAATCAAATCAATGATTGTCAGCAATAAGTGGAGATGTTTAAGGTTTTCCCAGCATGCAAATGTGTTTGTTGGTGTGTAGAGAACTGACAATGAAATTCGAGGTTCCGCTGGTTCATGTTGACACTACCAGTGGCACCAAATCTGTTTCCTGTCGTTTCTTTGCACACAGTTAAGTGATATTTCCCAGTCTCTCCTCCAGCTAAGTGAGTCTACATGTTTGGGTTCTGGCCAGTGCAATGTGGGCAGAAGTGATAAACGCCACCTGCAGTCCTGGAATATACAGAAAGTCCAGTTTCTCTTTAAGTGGCTTTCTGAGTCACTACTTCACGGAGAGTCACACAAGCATTTGTACTGGACTTTGTATAGGTTAGAAATAAACGTTTATTTTGTTAAGCCTTTGGGATTTTGTTTTTGTTAGCATAGTTCACATTAATTGCTCCAGCCAACACAAATTCAGAAAATAAGAGAATGGTTAATTATGGAAGCTAAATGTAGAGTAAGTTGCTGGTCATAACTCGTTCTTTTCATATTGACTGTAGCAGGATGCACTTTACCTTACGCCTGCCTTAGCCTATGAAAAATGCTTTACAATCAGATGATATAAGATTAGCTCTAAACTGTTCCGGCTTTCTAATACTCCCCATGGTATGCTGCTCTTCTCTTCCATCTGCTGCATTGAAAGTGACCACCTACACTCAAGTGCTCAGATTCCACTGTAGTGTGTTTTGGGTCATACGCAGCATATGTGGCTGTGGGAGTCAGGTTCCCGAGCGACGGAGTAGAGAACGGCCCCTTGGAGGATGCAGCCTGAGCAGAATCCTGCCAGGATCTGCTGACCTGGTGACCTTGCACATATTTACACCTTGGCCCTTAGCCCAGCCCTGCACAGCTGGCCACCACAGTCCTCAATACTTTAGGAACTTCTCCCAAGAGAATCTCATGAAAGTAGGAGCTGGTAGAAAAACAAAGATGAAATTAATGTCAACCTTGCTTAGGAATTAAATGAATTTTCAGGAACAGGAACTTCTCCAGACATGCTGTGATTCCATCTCCTAACAGTCAGATTGAAGAGGTAAGGGATTATTTGTGAGCGTGTTTACATCTGGTGAATGCCTAATTTAATAAGAATATGTGTATTTATTTGATTCTTAGTGTGAATAACTTCTTTTGGGGAGTAAATACTGTAGTTCCTATGCAGAGAAACTCATGAATCGACATGTATTTTTTTTTATAGCCAGTGATGAATTTCAATTGACAGGTCAGATATTTTGAATTATGTAAAATGTCGCCCTATAAAGAGGAATAGATCTAGGTTTTCTGAGCTCATACAATTTTAATAGCCCTTAAAAATGAAATAAAAAGTATATATATATATATATATATATATATATATATATATATTTAGAATGAGAGATGAAATCACAGTGACTTGCAAATTTAAAAGCTGACTGCCATAAAAATTGCAAAATCCAGGAACATTATAGATCTACTAGAGGCCGGGTGCACAAAAATTTGTGCACTCAGGGGGGAGGGGGGTCCCTCAGCCTGGCCTGTGCCCTCTCACAGTCTGGGACCCCTCGGGAGATAACGACCTGCTGGCTTAGGCCTGCTCCCGGGTGGCAAAGGGCAAGCCCAGTTCCTAGGTGCAGCCCCTTGTCAGGCTCAGAGCAGGGCTGATTGGGGAGTTGGGGCGCCGCCCTCTGTCATGCACAGAGCAGGGCGGATTGGGAGGTTGTGATGCCACCCTCAGTCATGCTCAGGGTAGGGCCAACTGGGGGGTTGGGGCACCGCCCCCTGTCACACTCAAGGCAGGGTCGATAGGGAGGCTGCAGCACCACCCCCTGTCACGCACAGAGCAGGGCCAATCAGGGCAGTTGGGGCTCTGTACCCTGTCACGCACAGAGCAGGGCCAATCAGGGGGTTGAGGAGCTCCCCCTGTCACACACACAGCGGGGCAGATCATGGGGTTGGGGTGCCGCCCTCTATCACCCACAGAGCAGGGCCGATCAGGGGGTTGGGGCGCCCCCACTTTCACACTCAGGGCAGGGCTGATGGGGAGGTTATGGCTCTACCCCGTCACATACAGAGCAGGGCTCATGGGGGGGGGGGTTGGGGTGCCGCACCCTGTCACACACAGAGCCGCAGGGCGATCAGGGGGTTGGGGAGCTCCCCCCTATCAGGCACAGAGCAGTGCCAATCAGGGGGTTGGGGCGCCTTCCCCTGTCACGAACAGAGCAGGGCCAATAGGGAGGTGGTGGCCCTGCCCCCTGTCACACACAGAGCCTCAGGGCGATCAGGGGGTTTGGGTGCTGCCCCCTGTCATGCTGATCCCGGTGCTGGGAGGCCTCGCGGCTCCACTGATCCCGGTGCTGGGAGACATATTACCCTTTTACTATATAGGATAGAGGCTTGGTGCATGGGTGGGGGCCGGCTGGTTTGCCCTGAAGGGTGTCCTGGATCAGGGTGGGGGTCCCACTGGGGTGCCTGGCCAGTTTGGGTGAGGGGCTGAGGGCTGTTTTCAGGCTGGCGGGTGACTGAAGCTCCCAATTGCTCCTTTTTTTCTTTTTTTTTTTTTTTATTCTGGGCCAGCTTTAGCTCTGACTCCAGCTCTGAGGCCTCTGCTGCTGAAAGCAGGTATCTGGTTTGTTTGGGTTCTATAATCGAAACACTGTATCAACTCCAGCTCTGAGATCCCGGCTCGCTGAAAGCAGGTTTCTGGGGTTTTGCTTAGCTTCTATATTTGTAACTATGTTTCAAACTGCAAGCTCAGAGGCTGGCAAGGCAGGCAGGGAACGTTGGTTTCCTCCGTCACTGAAGCAAGCAAGCCTCATGTTAGTTTCAAGCTGCCTGGCTGCCGGCCGCCATTTTGGCTGGCAGTTAATTTGCATATCTCGCTGATTAGCCAATGGGAAGGGTAGCGGATATACGCTAATTACCATGTTTCTCTTTTATTAGATAGGATTAGTAGATTGACTAACGTATCTTTATAATACTTTTTCTTGGGTCGTAAACTCTTTAGGCATCTCATTATGTGAAAATGACTTTATATCATTTTCTGTATAGAAAAGAAAAAGATTATTTCTTCTCTTCTTTAGCATTAGTATTATGGTTTTGAAGCTTTTTTGGTCTTGCACCTTGTTATTGGTAGTTTTATGTAAATAATTAATATTTCTAAATTTGAGAAAATTTCCGTTATATTCCTTTCATATGTGAGATGTTATGATTTAAAAAAAAAATCTCCACAGACTAGCTTCTGGCTCCCTACTTTCAAACTTTGTTTCCTGCCATTACCCACATTCTTCTGATGCAAATGTCATTGTAACACAGTGCTGGGTAGTATGAGTATTTCTGGAAGCTGTTTCTGCATTGGGAAGGCTAGCAATAATTTAATTACACGTGGAAACAATGGCAATACAAATAAATGTATTTCACAAAACTCCAAATGTATCCTCTAAATCAACATCCTTTGAACTTCATATTAAAACACCTGTGGCTAATATTACCCTTAAACTCCAGTAAACAAGGCCCCCCCCCCCCCCCCCCCCGATGCTGTGCTTTAGTGGGTTATGTGCTTTGGGTCCCTTCCTCAAAATTGTCTAAGTTTCTCTTTGGTTCTTGAGATTGGCTGGGACTGGTGGCACCATCTGAATGAAGCATCCTGACACTGGACCTGGGCTAGCAAGGCCTCTGGTCCTTATTCCAATCTTTAGGATGCTCTCTGACCCTCTGCCTCATGTATGGGGTTGACCAGATGCCCCAGTGATCTGTGGGACTTGGGTTTAGAGTGGGTTGCACTCACTAGCAAGTGTGGCATTTCTTTCATGGCATCTTGATATATTGGAACACCAGAATAGTGCTCACAGACTGATTTGGGTGACTCAATCACATCTGACACAGAATGAATTTGGAGCCCTGAGCTACTGATGGTTCACTGTTAACCCTTAGGCTTGAGTTGTGGGTATGGGTCCATGTATTGGCAATCTCCAGTCCTTATTCTAACTTTTCTAACTATATCTGACACAGACCCATACATTTTGTAAGATGTTTTTTATTTATTTTTTAAAATATATTTTATTGATTTTTTACAGAGAGGAAGGGCAAGAGATAGAGAGTTAGAAACATCAATGAGAGAGAAACATCGATCAGCTGCCTCCTGCACACTCCCTACTGAGGATGTGCCCGCAACCAAGGTACGTGCCCTTGACCGGAATCGAACCTGGGACCCTTCATTCTGCAGGCTGACTCTCTATCCACTGAGCCAAACTGGTCACGGCTGTAAGATGTTTTTTCTGTAAAATTGTTTATATAGGCAGAGACCCAAAAAATATTTGTTGGGAGCCCTGCATATCCTAAAGGTAGCCCTGCCTGTGGCTACATTAGCACAACCGCCCCCCCCCCCCAAAAAAAAAAAAAAAGCAAAAGAGGGTAAGTTAGAAGGAAAGAGATGTCCATCTAAGCTGATTGAGGTTAAAATAATTTTTTGGTCAATTTTACAAAAACATATTGATTACCTTGCTGAGTCCCTTTCCAGAGCCTTGGCCCTGAAACTTCACTGTAAATCTGTTTGCTAATTAACTTGAATCTGCAAAATGGTAGTATTCTTATAGACTCTTAATGATGCTTCATCAAGACAATGGGTTTAGGCTTATTTAAAATTAAAGCCATTTTAAGAACTTTTGTTTTTGCATAATCCTCTCTGCTGCATCCTACTCTAAACCCTGCTGAGAGTGGCTTTCCCCCTGCCATTGGCAGTAATAGCAAATACAGCAGAATTTGATTAATTCATTTTATATGTCCATAATTAATGTAAAAGGGCCAAAACTCTCTCAATTCTCTTCTCAGAAGATATCTAATAATAAAGTTCAAGTGCAGTTTAATATGACCTAATTTTAAGAAATATAATAGCTGAAGAGTTACTTTGAAAGAAGTGCTATGCAAATATAAAGTATCCTCATTCTTATTGCTATTATTAGTGGAGTATCTATAAACTGACATTCAGTAAAATTGTCTCTTGACATCTATCTCTTTGTGTTCCTTGAGGAATCATATGGGTCTTGTTAATTATAGTGTCTCTTATACCTAGCTCCATACCTGGTATTTAGTGATCACTCACAAGTATTTGTTGAATGAGAGAATGAATAAGCTTGCATTGTATATTTAGGTAATTTCATTTTTTCAAATTTTATGCTATCAATGAAGAGTTCTTTGAATACTAAATTTTACTCATATCTAAGTATTTCCTAGAGATAAATTTTCAGAGGTTAAATTTCTAGGCCGTAGGCTTTACATATTTTTAAAGCTTTGGCTATTCATTGTCAACCCATGTAACAGAAATATTTATTCATTTAACAAGTACTCGTTGTTTATTAAGGGCCAAGCACTGTTCTTCTAAGTGCTTGGGCTACAGAGATAATAAGACATTTAGTCCTCCTATATTCTACTATATTAATCAAGAAAATAGAATATAAGAGAAAACAAAATAAACATATGCTGTAATTTTGGATAATGATGGATGTTAAAAAAAAATAAAGGAGACCAGAGTGTGTGGTTAGTTTATATTATTGTTTTCCAATACACATCTAACTCTTCGATTTAAAAGAGTGACTATGGGAAAGGTGATAGAAGGAGAAAAATATTGGAGAAAGAAAATTACTCAGAAAATGGGGGATTAACAGACACTGTCTTTGAATTGATACAAATTTCTGAGGATACAAAACAGTTCTAAGGTCCACCAGTCAACCAGGGACTTGTGGTCACAAGCAATAAATGAAATGTTGGCCCAAGTCTTTCTTGAAATAGGGCCAAATGGGTTAAAGAACCCTCCTGTTGTTATTTGTCCAAAGGCATAATCGGAATGGAGATATGCATCCACATGGGCCCTGTCACCTGTGGAGTAAGGTTCATTAAGGCAGGGATTTGAGGGGATTAGCTCTACTGTCAATGATTTATTACATAATCTACCACTCAGAAGCAACTGATCTGCTGGAATGGTGGAATGAACAACTAAAGATTGGTTTAATTATCGATTTAGGAGAAAACACACTGGGGTTCTATCATGGAAGGTAGAATCAGTGATCAGTAGATGGTGGTGTTTCTCCTACTGCCAAAGTACAAGGTCCCAGAATCAAGGACAGAAGCAGGAATGGTTTTCTCACTATTATTCTTGATAGTCCTCTTGTGGAATTTATACCTCCTGTCCCTGGAATGTTGAGGTGTGCGCTTTTTAAAAAAATATATATTTTACTGATTTTTTTGCAGAGAGGAAGGGAGAAGGATAGAGAGTTAGAAACATCAGTGAGAGAGAAACATTGATCAGCTGCCTCCTGTACACTCCCCACTGGGGATGTGCCCACAACCAAGGTACATGCCCTTGACCGGAATTGAACCTGGGACCCTTGAGTCCACAGGCCGATGCTCTATCCACTGAGCCAAACCGGTTAGGGCGAGGTGTGCACTTTTGATGGCTTTTGTCTTCTATAGTATTTGTCTTTTCTCATCTATCTTTTATGGTATTTCTGTCTTTTGTAGTATTCTCATGTGACCAACCTTCATGTGCTTGAGGATGCCAGTGATATCTTCTTAAATCACTTTACTTCAGCTGAAACAGTTACATTTAGTTAAATTAGTATTATATTAGTGGCTCTGAAGGTAAGACTATCTAGAATCTTAGAAGTAGCACATGTACTTATGAGAGCATATCAGCTGTGTCTGTCTGTCTCATTTACTGCATTATTCTGAAGTTATGACTCCAGATATGGGTATTTGACTCACTGACCCAATATGAATTTTCTATTTAATGAAGGAATGTGAGGAAGTAAAATGTAAGACAAAGAGGGCAGTCCTTTAAAGCAGTGATAGTTACTCAAACTGTAACGTGCATAGAACCCATTTGGGGATCTTGTCAGAATTCAGATTCTGAATCAGTAGTTCTGGAAGAAGCCCCCAGACACTGGCTTTCAGTGGATGCTGCTGGTCTATGACCTACTCTTTTGAGTAGTAAGGTTCTAAAAAATTCAACTCAATAGAGAATTATTCTCACTGTCAAGGCAAAAGTATTCTCATCGACCCACCAGACACTTCATGTAAGTAGATCCCTTCAATCATTTTAGGGTGTTCCTGGGTAGGAGCAGAACCATATAGGACACCTCAGAAAATTGCCTTTCAGCCATTTCTAGGTTCAATACATAAAAACTTTACAGAAAATGAATGCCTCTCAAACTGCACTTGTTCAATTTCCTGTGTAACTGCATGAGTGTCTCTATGGGAGTGGTGTGATTGATAGTAAAAGGCCAATAGACACAGTTATAGAATACAATGTTTCCTTAATGGCAAAAGATATGGAAACTGAAGATCATTGCCAAAGCAGGAGACAAGCAGGTGTCTTCCAGATGAAGTCTTTCCAGGTCCCTCGGTCTCTCTAAGCACACACAGCAGCTTCTGATAACACCCGCAGGAAGACAGAGTTGTAGCATTGATGAGAAGTGCCTCTTCTTCACTGTTGTGGTGTATTTGTATTCTCATGTCCTTTGCTGATGGTATGAGGACTCAGCCTGCCTGTATGCCAGCTCACGGTAAAGAAACAACGTTCTGGGAATTTTCCTGAGTGTTCTCTGTAAGACCAACTGAATCAAAGATCAGTTTCTCAGGTGTAAAATCTCTAAGCTGGCCCACACATCAGACCTGCCTAAGGTCCATTTCTGCTTTTATCATGTGGACGAAAATGGGCAGATAATAGGGGAATGATGGAACATATCTGCTCCTAAGATACCACAAGAGCAAATCAGTGCCTAAGTTTCCCTTTATTTCATCATGCTTCCCTTCTAAGTCACCCATATGGAAAATTATGCAAGCTTAATTGTGACTTACATAAAACATTCTAATGTACAAAAATGTTTCTCTAGGAATATTTTTACCCTGAGAAATGTTAACAAAAATATAATGAATTAATAAAATCAAAGAATGCTTAACCTAAAATGTTCCAATTCATACAGTTTACGATGAAGTCATTATGACATGATTATTCTGAAGACAGCATGTTAAACTTGATCTCTCTGTAAGCCTGCAGCCATTTCTAAAACAAAACACTATAGTAGACAATCGGGTTGACTCTCCAATATTGGTGCATCCCAGATTTCACATCTGACTCTCAGTTTGTGTCATTCTCCTGGTGGCTGTTTTGGTCTAGGGTTGGGTGTGTGTTGTAAATTGTCCCAATTAGTCTAGACTGGAGGCTTCTATTCCAATGAATGTCGAGGGCCAAGTTTTCTCAAATGATAACAGAGATAATCAAGGGAACCTGGCTTAGGATGAAACCAACAATACATATGACAAGACAGATAGATAAAAAGAACTTGGGTCCTTTTGAAGTAAAAACATTGATTACTGATTATATCACTCTTGGAACTTATTACAACCCTCAACTTCCCAAGCTTTTCTTCATTGTTGAAGCCAATTGGAGTTAGAAAATATAGTGGTGAGAGCATGGACTCTAGAATTAGACTGCCTGGGTCCAAGTCGTGGCTCTGCTATTCACTAGTCATGTGGTCCTGGATAAGTTACTTAAATTTCTGTGTCTCAGTTTTCTTTTCTGTAAAGTGGAGAAAAAATAGCACCCAAGATTCTAGGATTACACTGAGATTAAATGAGTTAATGCTTATAAAATGCTTGGAACAGTGCCTGGTTAATGCATTATACTGCTATAAATATTATTGGTAATAATCTGAAGCTTTTTATCCATTTACTCCAGTATCAGTTAAATATATATTGAATGAGCACAGTATATATTGTTTGATTGACATTTGAATACATGTTTATACCCACTATTTAAACATTTAAACTCCCCTTCCTTCTTTCCTTCCTTCCTTCCTTCCTTCCTTCCTTCCTTCCTTCCTTCCTTCCTTCCTCCTCCCTCCCTCCTCCCTCCCTCCCTCCCTCCCTCCCTCCCTCCCTCCCTCCTCCCTCCCTCCCTTCCTTCCTTCCTCCATCCCTCTCTGTCTTCCTTCCTTCCTTTTCCCCCTTCCTTTCTTTAGTTTGGGATTATGATGTAGAAGTGGTAATTTTTTGGCAATCAAGATACAAAAACATTGTAAGAATTTTATAATTGAATTTTGCTATTTATTAGTTTTCCAAAAGCATAGCTTTTGTGGGTCAAATGGAAAGTTTTATCTAATTCATATCAATAAAGTCTTAACCAATGTGATTCAATCCCAAAATGGCCATACAAAAATGTATTCTGTACCATCCAGAGCACTTTTGATATGAATTTTTTAGGGAAAGGCTCAAGAATAAAAAAGCAGATTGTCTGGCTCTAGAGAACTTTAAAAGGAATGGCACAGGGGATTTTGGTTAATGAAATGTTTTTGTGCTGATGTAATACGTTATAAATGAAGGTAAATTTACGGTCTTCTCTTACTGGTCTGTTGGTAGACATTCTTACTCCAAAACATACTTCCTCGCAGAGCCCCATAAAACATGGTGGCTTGTTGATGTGTGGCCTCATCAAAGTGTTTACTCTCTGGTGACCTAGTGATTGACCATATTGGAAGAAGCAAGGAAACTCCACAAAATGGGGCTCCTAGAATCATTAACATGAAGTTCATTCCATCATGTAATTAAAGCATTTAACATATGTAGTGCTAGGTAGCTTACCTTCCATCCCTATCAGGTGACATGCCAAGTTTCCCTGGATTTAGAGAAAATAATATGAGTTTTGTGAAGGAACTTCCTAGAGATTCCCATAGGAAATGTGGAAAACCATTTTTGGATTGCGATCTCTTGACTGTAGGTGTGTTTCTTTTTTGGGGCTATGGGGAGCCCCGCTGAGTCCAGTGTACATGGTGCACACACCCTCTGCTGTTGTGAATAAGCTGTTTGAACCAGAATTACTCTTGCTATAGCTGTTAAAGCATGTTATTTTGAGGATGGAAAAGTACTGAGTTAGATCCTGGAAATGATCTCCTAAGCTCCGAATCCAACTTTAGTCTTTCCCTTTATTCTTAAATGCCTGCTCACAGGTACTAAAGTGTATGTGGCAAATGGTGCTGCAGTGTTGGAATTTCTTCTTTATTTCTTGTGGTGCTGAAACAGTGGGAATACTATTGAGAGAACTAAATGAGATACCATATATCACAGTGATTAATGCTGTGCAACTGGGACTCAATGATAAGAACCAAGAAATCCTCACTTTTCATTTTTATTTATCATGGAATTTTCTATTTTGGAATAAAAAAAATCTCAGATGTAATTGTCTAGCATTTTGATAGAAATGCCAGATAAATCATTTCCATGGAAATTTCTTTTTTGTCTTTTTCTATGGGGGATAAAACACACAAAACTTTTCCATTTCACACCTTTCATAAAAATAGTTGAAGTTGACCCTTAGGAAAACATGTAACTGCTGTGGTGCTTTCCCCCTAATATTCCTTGGAAAGACAGTGAATGTTTAATATCAGTCATAGTCTTCACTGGTGGTGTTTCTGGTTGGGATAACTTGTTGGAAAGTTTGCAATGGCTTGGAAGAATCAGAGGACAGTGCTGCAACTGATTAAATAATTTAATTGATGGGAACCCAAGTTTAGTTCTTCTATTCACATTGTGGAGACAAAAAGCCATAAAATAAATTTTTGTGACTGTTTAGTGCTTACCATTTCTCCTTAATTATGCTAAGCTCATAAATATGTATTTTACTTATGCTTTGAATGATTATATGAGTCATACTATTATTAAAAACTATTCATTGCTACCGTTATTATTAACATTTTAGAGATGAGGAAACTGAGAGCTTGTGGGACTACCTGACTTTCACAACACTCAAAGCTAATAATTGCTGGTGCCAGAATTTCCAAAGCCTGTGATAGTAATTTCTCTACCCAACGTAAAGCACTGAGGAAATGAACAGATAGAACTGTTCATTAGTTGGTTTCTTCTTCATTCTAGTTGAAGTTTGATTCTTTTTTGAGTGACTTGAACAAGAAAAGGAAATGATTAGCACATGTCTCCATATAGGGATGCCACAATTAATAATTGTCATATTTTTGGGCCCAATAGCTTTGAAATTTTCAATCTGCCCAAGGGATGTTCTGGAGATAAACATTGAATCATTCTGTTAAAATAAACTCTAAGTAAGTCAAGTAGAGTTCCAATCAATCAGCATATTTTACCTGCAGATAAAACAGATATTTAAAGCATAGCAGAGAACCATTGAAATGGAGGCGAGGAGAGTGGTTGCAGCTATTATAGGAGTGTGTGTGTGTGTGTGTGTGTGTGTGTGTGTTGTGTGTGTGTGTGTGTGTGTGTGTGTGTTGGGGGGGGGGGTAGGGCGGATGTTAGAAAGCAGTAAGTTGTGGTGAAAGAGCAAAGTACTTAAATCAGAAATGGGGTCCAATCATAACTAATACTGACCAGCTATACAGCTGGATATGTTTTTTAGCTTCCCTAAGATTTAATGTCATCACCTACAGAGACATTAATAGTAATTACTTGATAGGGTTATTGTGAGTGCTAAATAAGATGCCATACAGCACAGTGGCTCACAGTGAGCAATTAGGGTTGAATAAATGAAATTGGAATCTATACTTGGGCACTTTTATTCAGTCATGAGATGATTGGTGACTTTCTTACTTGAAAGGTCATTCCTAGTCTTGCATTAAATTTGCATACTTTTGTACTGAGATACAGATGAGACTTGAAATGAAAGATAAAAGATCATTTCATAGTTAGTTGTATTGAACTCAGATTCCAGAAAATAGTTTTTGCTCAGGTGCAATGCTTAACAATAACAATAACAAAAATGCTACTAATAAAGCCCAGAATGACAGGTTTTGGCAGCTTGACAGTCTGTGTTTATGAATTGCGATTGAACACAATTTTCTCAGGGTAATAAGCTCTTGGAAACAGGTACCAGAAGGATCCTCTGCAAATCTGTAGTCAAACAAAGCTAATTTTTGCATGATTTAAGAAGGTGAGGAGTACAGGAAACTGTGTCTGGAACTCTCTTTGCATAAGTCTCCATGCCATTAGGTGCCTAATGGATGTTGGTGATGACGGTAAACAAGTTGTCCCTTTGCCTGTGAGAAATCAGGTGGTGAGAGAGAAGTCCCACCTGCTACTTTAAAAGTGCACTGTGTTTCATGGTGGATCAGGGCCTGGTCTGTTTCTTTCTTTCTTTCTTTTTTTTTTTTTTTAAAAAGGAGCTACTAGTTTTTTAATTTGTTTCCTTGAAAATTAAACCGGAAGATTGAACCTGAGGAAATTGAGTTTGATTTATTGCAGAATAAAATATTAAAAAACAAATCCTGCTAGGCTAAAGATATTTCATTAATTTAAGAAAAGCTGAATTCCCTTAACTCAGGGCTTAAGTTTATATTCCAGCATTATGAGACCAATTCGTTGTCAGCACAGCCCAGTGGATTACTTAAGTGTCCACAAATTGCAATTTCAAATGTCCTTAATTAAATGAGATGCATGTGAAAGCGCTCAGTAAGGTCTTGGGATGAGCAGAGTAAATGAAGTGTTAGTCTCCCTCCCTATTTTCATTGTTTTCCCCTTGCTTCCTCTAACCAATATGGGAAACCTTTATGTTGATATGCAACAGATTCTTAAGATGATTTTAAATCAATACTTTGAGCAAGCTTGAAAGTAAAAGCAGCAGACACTCATTCACTCTATGAGCTATTTTGTAAACCCAGAAGACGCATTGGGTCATTTATGGCTTCCTGGGGAGTTCTTCTTAATTGGATCTCAATGAGGTTCCATTTTGTTCAATCAACACCTTAGAGAGAAAATTATTTGTATCAATTTGTGGCCTATTTTTGCTGTTTGTTTTGATCATCAGAAGCTATTTACAATTTCAAACTACCATTGATTGATGTAGAACATTCATAAAAAGCTAAAATTTAATTATAAAACACAACAAAACATATTTACTTTTATTTCTCTTCTCTTGGGAAGAATTTTATGAAGCATTTTTTTCTTTTACTAGTATATCCAGATTGGCAGAATATTTCAAAGTGATACAATAGAAAATATTGCCTGAAAATTGATAAATTTTTTCAGCTTTGTTTTCCTTCCTTCCTCCCTCCCTCCCTCCCTCCCTCCCTCCCTCCCTCCCTCCCTCCCTTCCTTCCTTCCTTCCTTCCTTCCTTCCTTCCTTCCTTCCTTCCTTCCTCCCTTCCTTCCCTCCTTCCCTCCTTCCCTCCTTCCCTCCTTCCCTCCTTCCCTCCCTCTCTCCACCTGGCTAACTGTGTGCTTAGAACTTGGCATAAAAAAGTAATAATTAAAAAAATGACATTGATTACCCACACTATACTGGCAAAGATAAGACAAATTCCCACATAGCAATGACTAAAGAATGAATGTGTTAAAGGTTATAGTAAAGGAATAGAAGGAATAATTTTTAATTATTAGGTAATATTTTAGAAAAACATTTAATATTTTTATATTAATAGGTAATCACTAACTTCCCCCAAAGCAGGCAACACACATATATGTACACAGAGCAGTAGCTCTCACTTGGGGAATAGTAATAATAATGATGATAATAATAAAAAATAATTATAATATGAAAAACCAAGTGCTAACACTGAGTCCCTTCTGTGTGAAGGACATTGTACTGGGCATGTTTTATGAATATTTATTTAATGCTTACAATAAGCTCATGAGGTAAACTACTAGCTATTCTAATTATAAGGAAACAGACTTAGTTATTAACTGTCTTGCTCATGATCACACCAATGAGACAGGGTAGATTTGATCTCAGGAAGTCTAATGTTAAACTCATAAATACTATGTCACATTTCCACCTACTATTTTACATTGTTACCCTGCCGGAATTTGAGAAGAAACAGTTACTCCTACAGTAACTGTGGGAATTGTGAATAAACCAAAGGCTATGTTGTGTATGCTGCAGCCCAGTTGTCCAAATCTGGGTGAGCCTATGGGAATGTCCTCCATATGAAAGTGCGTGTCAGAGAGGGAAAGCATAAATGCAGAAGATTACAGGCCAGATGAAATAAAAATGTGAATAATGGTTATCTTTGAGCAATAATAGGGTTTGGGCAACTTATATTTTTCCTTTTGCTTTCCTGAGTTTTCTATATTCTCTAAATAAATTTTTCAGACCCTTAGTAGACACATATTACCTTTTAAATTAGAAAACCATTACTAAATAAATAGAAATAAATGCTAGAAAGGTTAAGAAGAGCATCTACAGAATAGAGCTCTACATATATAATGAGGAAATATCCACAAACTCTAAACTAGTTGTAATAATTCAATTTAGGGGACCTCTTCCCATATATCAGTTCAAGTTGTGGGATCATGTAGACATGGTGAGATAAACTATAATTCAACCCTATATAATAAAAGGCCAGAAGCGTCACAGCCAGAATGATCAGAGACCAGACCACCACAGCCCCTTGTGGGCTGTCCCCGCCCCCTAAGCAAGCAGTTAGGGGCAATCAGTCTGGCAGGCAAAGTGGTTAGAGGTGATCAGGTAGGCAGACCAGTGGTTAGAGGTGATCAGATAGGCAGACAGCCCCTCGCAGGGCTGGCCCTGCCCCCAAGCAAAGAAAGAGGGAGTCCCAGGCCAGCCAAGCCATCGCATCCCAGCCTGTCGCCTGCAGAGGGAGGCCACCGGTGGCAGGGGAAGGGGAACAGTGCTGCACAGATGGCAAGCAGTGGCAGCGGTGGAGTGGGGCCAGCTGCCTGCAGCTGGGGGAAGGAAAGCCCTGATAGACCCTGATCTCAGGCCAGGCCTAGGGATCCTACCCAAGGAGTCCTGGATTGTGAGAGGGTGCAGGCCAGGCTGAGGGATTCCCCTCCCCCCCCCCCCCCCGAGTGCACGAATTTTCATGCATCGGGCCTCTAGTAAGGAGATAAATGTCCAAGAATAGAACAAATCCAAAAATAATTTACTCTTGGTCTGATAATGGGCTAATTTCCAATTTAAGAATCTGAAAAGCATGCATGGATTAGAATCCATGAAGATGAATCAATTAGTAAAGTTACAAGAAGCCATGAACCATATCCTTCAGTTAACGGGGGCCCTAGCCAACAGGGATTATTATGATTTCAGAGTTTTTCAAAGGAGATTCCCATTTTATCCACCTAAATCCTATTTTAACTTTAACTACCCTCAACATTGTGTGTATATATATACACATGCAGTATTCAGGCCCATTTAGAAGAATTCCCATTCTAAGTAAATGAAAAGTAGTTGGCTCCTTTATTAGATCACTCTTTAGGCTGAAAAACCCCACCTCCTTGGTCTTTTCAGTCTCTTAGCTTTTGAACTTGTTTGTCCTGTGCCCTTCCCTCAATGGTCTAGAGTTTTCATGCTTCCTTAAAACTGAGAAGAAAGCTTCTGGATTTTAGCTCTTAGTAAAACACATTCCATTATCAAAAATTATCTGTTGGACAGACAGGTTAATGGTGCCTATATTTACATTTCTCAGCAATAAAGGGACTGGCCAAGAATAGGTGCTTGATTGATATTACTGAGTAAATTAGTGAATGGTTTCTTTTTAAAACTGAAGGTCATCGTATCCTCAAATGTGATTTTTAAAAGGTTTTTTGGTTGCCTTCCTTTTTCAAGTCAGGTAGGTCCTCTCCCCTTTGTGTGTCTTCAGTTGGTAGCTTATGTTTCCGTCCAGTGAAACTCTCCTTCATTTACCCTTTTCATGTTCAATTCTCTTTATCCCTAAACAATTTTCAAATACACAAGGGCATTTAATCTTCCAATGCAAAATGCCAGCCACCCTAGATTTGTTTCACCTGCAAAGCTTACTGTTCTGCTAACTATTCCATCAGCAGGTCACTGGCAGAAACATGGAATACCAATACTTTCAAGTCAAAGTCAAGAAAAAAATCCACTAGTGATGCTCCCCCTCTGCTCCTCAGGTTGACACCAATCTATTGATTATCCTTTTGAGTACAGCCTCTGTAATAACACAGTGGGTTACTCCCGCTGTCACACATTGTGGCCTCCCAAGGAGCCCACAGATGATGCATTCAAGTAGTTTATTGGCATAGAACATCCTTAGTCTCAGGAGAACAAGACATTTTACACAATAAGTGGGTGGTAAATCACATTTTTAAAAATGGTATTATTTTTAAGTTTTCTTAGGTACTGTTTACAGGAGACCTATAATAAAAGCTATTGTAAAATGAAAAATCACTAAGAAAAGTTAATAATTACCCCCTAATTTATGTCCTTGGAGATTGGCTGTTTTACAGCAGATTTTCTCAGACAAGCTCGCTTGTATTCATTTTCCCCCCATAAGCTTTATAAAATCCATAGGCCTAATAGTTCTTGGAGCTGTATGTGACTTATCTGAGGATTAATGACTCAACCTCAGTGCTCCTTTGCCGGTGTCCTGTCTCCCCTCTTAGACCTCGCTGCCTCAGATGCCTTGAAGAAAAATAGCTCATCTACCCAAATCATCCATTACCGAAGCTGGAGCTTTCTAGTTTGCTTACCTTTCTCATGCTGAGACTTTGTTTAAATATAGCACAGCTTTAGAAGCTGCTGGTGGAATTAGTTCTAAATTCTGGGCCCTGCTACTGGAAAACACGCTCTCTGGACATGTTCCAGTGAAGCAGGGTGGAAGTGTGGTGAATATGTGGTTGCCCATTGAGCTCTAATTCGAGGCAGACACCTCTGTGGACATCCTTGAGCTCACAGACGGACTTAAAGGGGTTGTATGAAATTGTACGCAACCTTTTGTTAGTATGTGTGCTCCTGCCCAGTTTTCATCAGATCAGAACCAAAATAACTTTAAGAACTACAACATTATGAGTATCTTTAGTTTTCAGCCCTTTACTCATAGACTCTCTATATAACATTTTTTAAAAGTTTAAACTTTATTAGTAATCAAAGAGGTGTAAATACAAGATACTACATTTTATTTATCACATTGGTGAAATTGCAAGAATGAAACTGCTCAGTGTTGACAACAACATAGGAAAAGACACATTCTGCTGAAGTTTATGCTCTTGGCAGCAATTTGGCAAAAGTCTTGGAATATATGTATGATTGGATCAGCAATTCTGTCTTGAGTAATTTAGCCTAAGGGAAAGAATTGGACAAGTATACAGAGACATTTATCTCAAGATGTTTATTACAGTCTTGTTTATGATAGTGAGAAGTTTATAACTACAACAACCAGGGTTCATTTAAGTCAGTTATAGTGTACTCATAAAATGGATATCTACAAAACAACATAGCTATATAGTTATCAATATGGAAAGATATTTATATTATGTTACATAAAAATGCTGGTTATAAAATAATACATGTAGCATTGAATAGAAACTGTACTTATTGAGCACAAATGGAAAAATAGTCTGAATATGCACTGAAAAGATAGGCACCAAAATGACATTTGTATTTATACCTAATTAGATTTTTGGTGTTTTTTCTTTTTACCTACTTTAAAAAATATATTTTGCCAATAAAGATATATAACATAAATTATAAATACATAAGAAATAAATAATAAAGGCTTATAAAATCCTTAGTGAAAAAAAGATATGTTTTGAGAATAGACAAGGGTTTTTCTGCAATGATCTAATGAGTAAAACTTTATCTTCTCATTATAGAAACTAATCATCCATTTATTTAGCTATTGATTTGTAGAAGGAAGAACATTTCTTTCTGAGGAGATCAAGTCATACATATATTTTGTGTGCTATGTGCCCTGTCTAGAATCACCAAATGCTTCACTAAACATGAGAAGGATGACGTGTGCTTCTTATAGTTTATCCTTTCTTCTTTCTCCTAACCCCTGGCACAGGGCAGAGAACAAAGTGTTCATTGCATTAGTATTTGACCTGTGAAAAGAATAAGAGCTGAAAATTTACTCATATCTGCATCAAAATTTTATGGCATAATAGGTTCCAAGTACTATCCTAAGAACTTTGCAAATATGAACTCCTTAATAATCTAAGCCACCTAAAAGTGAAAGCTTATAATTATTTCCATTTTATAGGTAAAGGAACAGATGATTTACACATAAGTCAAGGGACTAGTCTGAGAGGGGAAGCTGTTGAGTATGAGTGAACATTTATCCTCAAGTTGGTAATTATAGTGATAATACATTGGAAACTGAAATAACCTAGGTGTTTTACAAATAGGGAAGAAATATGCAGACACCAAAAATGATTTTGATAATTTTTGAAAGGGTGGGAAATGCTTCCAATAAAATATACATCAAGAAGTCAGGTTACATAACAATATCACAAGTTTGTGCAAAAATAGCTAAATATCTAAAATGGGGGGGGGGGATTAGTAAATATAACCAGGTGTTAATGGCAACCACTTCAAAGAGGAGTGAGATTATGGATGATTTTTATTTATTTTTAATTAGTTTCTAATATTCCAAAGTGAGTAGAGAGAACAATATTACTTTAAAAAGAGTTGTGATTTTTTTCCCCTTCAAGTTGATATCTAGCAAAAAGAATGAACACAACTAAAAAGCAGCACCACAATTTAATATCTGGAAATAATGATGTCTGATTCAATGGTGATACCAATATGTATCACCCTGAGCAGATATATTAGGGACATTGATTGACATTCAGTGAATTTAGGATGGTCATTGAATCTTGCCAAAACTCTAGTCTCAGGGGAACATGGATCACTTTTTTTTCCTTCAGTGCCGGGCTTCTCACTTAGTAGAAGTGCAACAATTGAAAGTGCAAAGACTAAAAAGGGCTGGATTAAACAGCAGATGACTAAGTAGAGGACTTTAAGGTTTGCTGGGAAAATCTCTATGAAAAAATAGTGTACAATTCTACCATTAAATGTGAACGTACTTCATTGCTTTTCCTTATCTATTTAAAATTCTGATGTATACAACTAAACCACAATAATGTTTTAATGGGAAGGATAACACATTCTAACATATTCGCACTAAGCAATTAGATCTACTTTTTGCTAGCCAGAAGTTCAGACAACTGGAAACAGCAGAACTGAGATTTGCCTAAAAGAAAATCACTCATCATTCTGAGACAGAAATGGAAATGGACCTGGGGATTGAGATGCAAGGGACTTGCTCTGCTCTAGAAATGGGATGGGAAAGTTAGGAAAAGTATTTTAGGTACATAGCATAGCTAAGAGTGTGGTGTGTATGTGTGAACATGGGATTAAAACACAATAACAGCGGGAACACTGGGCCCAGGGGAAGGATCAAACTTTGAAAGTGGAGTGCAACTTGGCAGGGAAAGGAGAATTTTTTTGCCTCTGGGTGAAATGAACACTACTGCTGGACCGTAGTAGTGATCCTTGGACTATAAGCTCATCTCTTTTTCTAGAGAGGGATGGGCCCACATGCTGGGTCAGTACATTTCACTGACTGTAAAAACATGGTACCCAGGAGTCACCAGCTTGTGTTGGTCCCTGAGAATATTGCCATGTTCATGTCTGGCACTTGTCTCTTACATGCTGTCTTGGAGAAATCATGGAAGGACGGCTCCAGGGAAGAAAGAAGCAAGGACATTTCTAGACATAGTTGACATTGGAACTGTTAAAAGGGAGTGGCTTTATTTTGTACTTAAGCTCCTAAAGGAGTGCCAGCTGCCATGATGGCAGAGAAATGGACCACCCTTTACTGCAGTCTCCTGCATCCCTAATTTATACTTGTTGACACTTTGTAATAATTCCACTGTTCTTTCAAAAATCTGGTCTCTCTGTTCTTCTCTTTTCCTTGGAGAACTTATCCAAATTTAAAGCCTCAGCGATCTTGACTTTGATCTCAAGATTCAACACTGAATCCCAAAGCCCTTTTAAATATTTATTCTTAGATATTCTGCTAATTTTAAACTAATAACACTCATTACATAGTCTGATAATCCTGTCTTACCTCCATCAATCGTTCTCAACCTCATTGTAATTCATTCTCTTAGGCCCCCCAGGATGAAAACTCAGAATTGCTTTTGTCTCCTCTCTTCTTCCTATAACTAGCCAGTTCCTAAGCCACTTATGTTCTTCCTTTGAGCTATTTCTTTGGTGAATTAAGGCAATATTTTCTATCTAAATCAATAGTGTAAAATTAAAGCCTTTGTTTTATTAATTTTAATTTAGAATTAAAATTGAGATTTTTATGTGCCACTTAGTTTTGCCGCATAATAGCATATTTAATAGCACAATCATATATTAGCATTAGCAATAGCAGCAGCTACATGACCTAACCCATTTACTCACCTAGATGTTTTCCATTCTTTCTTGCAAACATATTTAATGATACCTATGGCCTGCTGAATGCTCAAAATTTATTTCTGTGTTTTCCAAGAGCCAGTTGTGTTTCTTCAAAAAATCTGTTTTATGCCCATTGAAACTTACTATATAATTATGTGGCTCAACCAAATATAAGCATCCATCAAAAGTGACTTGATTTTGGAAAACTAGGTTTAAGTTTTGTTTTTATTGAAGAACGTTTTTTATTAATTTGAAATTTGAAGCATTTCTTTCCCATGAAGCAACAAATATTTAAAATAGTTAGGAAAAGGCTTAAACATTACATCATAAATTCCTAAATAATTCAATTTTATAAGATAAATTACAGAAATTTTAATACTGTTCTTTTTGTTGTTCCCTTAGGATCAATTTAAAAAATTTGTGAATGTATCTGCAGTAAAAAATGTCCACTAAAATATCTTCAGCAAAACATGTATCATAAATTTTTATTATATTCTGTAAAAACTTTTGAGGATTTTCAACTTCTGCAAAAACCAGAAATTGGCTGAACGATAGTCAACATTGACATGATTTAATCAATTGTTTTAGAATGAGCTACGTAATTGAACTAACTCAAGTTCTATTTCTTTTCTTTTTTTATTGAGGTATATTTGACATAATATTATATTAGTTTCAGGTGCACAATGTAATGATTCAATACTTGTACATATTGCAAAGTGATCACCACAATAAGGCCAGTGAATGATTTTAAAATACTGGAAAACAACGAGTTGCTAAAAAGTACCATTTAACTTAAAATAACTGCATAAGATAAATGTAGGTCTGCATTTCTCTTTTGAATGACTTCCTGTTTTAGCTAAAATTTTTAATTAATTAAACAACTACTAAACCTGACCATATGGACCTGAGAACTTTTGGTTTGTGCCTTGAGGGAGAATAGCACAGTGACTCCTTGCATGGACTCAGTTCCTGTCTGGGCTCAAACCCTGTCTCCATTTCTAACTAATTGCGCTTTAGTTGGAGGTAACCTGTCTGTGTACCACATGAACTATAGGGTAGTAAGGGAACAGAGAAGTAGGCAGGAGAGAATGAATTAGGGAGAGGCTGGTGTCCTGGAGTAAGAATGAAGTCACCACATGGCTGTGAAACAGGGCTTTTTGGGTGGCTGAAATTTAAGATGTAGTCTTTTCTTTTTTTTCTTTTTTTCTATAGGCCATATACCTTTTCGCGACTTTAGCTCTGCAATTCACATTTATTGTATGAAAGGGAATGGTTTAGGCTTAAGTAACAGGATATAGGGCAGAGAAAACATGGGGTCTGGACATGTTCTACATCTCTCTGTGGAAAAGTCTACCCACAGGATAGCTCCTCTGCCATCTTGGGCTGGAATTGTTTTGGGTGTAAAGGTGTTGAGAAGCCTGGCTGCCCATTGTTCAAATAAGGTATATGTCAGTGATGTCAACACAACGTGTTGAGGAAATGTCACATCTGTCTGCAATTGGCTACCTCTCAATAGGAGAAACACCGCTGGAAGCCTGGAGACCAGATGTTGCTTTCAATCAAATAGAGGTCAGGCAGCTTTAGATGAAGAATGTCTGCACCTCCCCATCCCTGGCCCTAAGAGAAACATGGAAGGCAATTTTGGTGGAATCATAATTGTTTTAGCTCATGTGTCTATTTTTCCTAGTATATGATATTGCAGCCACTACAACAGGACAACAAAAATGCTGGCCTTGGGTCCAAGAACTAGGAAGAAGACATCACAGCCATGAGAGTCCTGTTCACAGGGTCATGGCCCAGTTTCCAGCCTGGGTTTTGCCATTGCAGGTGTGGAAGGAACCTGGAAATATCACTGTTTTAGCTAGACTTTGATTTTTAAAACTGAGTAATGAGAACATTATTATAGCTGATTTGTGTCATCCTTTCCAGTTCAATACTGTGCAATTATGCAGATATGAGGGAAGCCTGGCCTTGGCTAAGCCTTGGGACAGCCATCTGGAAAATAAGTACAGTGATGTTTCCAGAATGAAAGGCTCTTTTGCTATTTCCTACTAGTCCACATGGGGAAAACGGGTTAAAACAGCTGGTTGAAAGCATGTCCTGAGCCAGAGAGTGAGAAATGACTGATTGTGAACTTAATTTTAAAGGACTCTCTAATTAAACCTCTTAGAGTCAATAAAAGATCTCATTCCTTAACTAACCCTGTATACCACGGGGATTTAGAAATTAATGTACACTTCAGGACACTTTGCTTCTTTCACACTTGCAAAGGTTTTCTGTTAGGGTGACAGTGAAACAGAGCAGGAAAAGCATCCAGGTTTCTTTCTAATTCAGTTTCATGCCAATTACTATATATATATATATATATATATATATATATATATATATATATATATATATATAAATTTTTTTTTTTGAGCATCCACTAAATGAGGCATTTTTGCTAGGTACTACTAGGGATGAATAGGACATTGTGAAGGGAGAAATGGTTGGGCCCCACTCCTGATATTTTCTTTCATGTCCAGGTATATCTGCTAGTTTCTCTCTACCCTGTAACTCACTACTCATCAGTGAACATGGGGGACTCACTGATTTGTAAACTTGGGAAGAATGCCTGTCTTGATTCTGCCCTTCCCAGGAGCCTGCCTCTCTGCATTGAGCATTTGCCCTGAGTGGCATTGTCCTGCATGGGCCTTCTGCCGCTAAGTGGCAAACAGAAGGAGTGAGGTTGCAGCTTTCAGGTAGTAACTTAAAAAACCTCCAATATGTTTTGCCTTGGCCAGTGGCACTGAGAAGTTATAACAAAGAGTGAAATTTGAGTGGGGGTGCAAATCATACTTGTTACAAGGCTTTTGGTGGGCAAGATGTATAGTTTATGGGCCATAGACTTAGTGTGGGGGAAGAGTTTTTTTTTATTTTGATGATTTAAGGTTTATATTAGCCCAAGTGAGTTTTTAGAGTAATGTAGTTGGCACTTAGCTACTGTGATCTGAGTGAGAGCCTTTAAGACAGACACACAATATGTTGCCCTTGGTGAATGACACTTTTTGGAAGTTCTGATTATGGGCAGTTGTTTTTATGGGGGGACTACCCTGTGGGGAACTTCAGCTGATCCATGTGGGTGCCGAGAGTTCAGACCTAAGGCCCTTATATGGTGTGACTGATGGGCACAAAGCTGAGACTATTACAGAGAAAAGAGATTCTCCACTGGCCTTTTAAGACTATGAGCAGAACAATACCAGCTGTATTTAAAGGACAAGGCAACTAAGTCCTATGCATGCTATGACACACTGGTGAAGTACTGGCTTCAAGTGGTGAATGCTAGCCTGAGGAGCAGTGCTAAACTGGCTATCCTGTATCCTATTCTGTGTTTATGAGCAAGCAGGGAACGGAGAGACTCACTCTGAATTCATGTTTGTATCTAACATGTTCAAGTGTGGTAAATATACAAAGAACTCCTGGGCAAGTTTCAAGGGGAGTCAGTTTTTATAGGGGGCATCATCCTGCAAGGTCACGCAGAGCATGTGTGGAATTCAAGTCAGAGGAAGCCAATGTCTTGAACACATGAGGCAAAGGGTCTGGATGTCACTGGGCCTCTGAATACCCAGGCATGAGGATAGCAAGAACTTTAGGGTTAAAGACAAAGACAGACATAATATGTCAGAGGAATGAGCAATAATTAAAGAAAGGAAGCGTAAGAATGAGCAGAGCTATTTAAGGTTGAGTAATCAAGGCACACTTCATGGAGCAGTGTATGTTTGAAATGGATCTTGACAAAATAGCAGATGTTTAAGGCTTCCCGTTCCAGTGTGAAAGGAAGGGCTTTGGAGCTCTTAGTACCGTCTCTGGTTCCTAGTTTCCTCCTCAACCTGTGCGGATTCACTCCGATGCTGCATTTGTTACAGGCAGGCTTTTACACAATCCCATTAAAGGTATACAGCAGCCATAAAAGGTAACATGGCAACTCTTTCCTCTTCTTTTTCTGTCCTACCACTATATCCCTAGGAATTTGAAACTTTTCAGGCATGAATCCCACTAAACCAGAGATAGGATGCAGTGGAATTGAATTCTTCCTTGCCAATTTAAGAGTCTTGGTTTATTTTCAATCATCATTTGTTAAAATAATGGTTAGGTTTCAGCATATGTGTTTAAAGTCAACTGAGAAACCCTCTTGGTAACGGCCCAAGCATCTGGCATGGGTCAGAATTTTTATATTTTTGATGTTTTGATTTCTGATGCCAGGGGTGGGGACAGGTATAAATCCTTTGATGTTTTATCCCTAGACTGTCTTCGTCCTTGTCAGGTTGATTTGAGAATCCCCTGATTACTATTCACCTCTAAAACAGGCCCTTGGACTCTTGTTATGTTTGCTCATAATGGGACTTGATCACCTTGTTTGATATGAAACACCTGAGGCCTTTTGATGTGCAATGGCGAATTTTCTTATATGCTATCTAGCTTGTGCTTAAATATGAAATATCTTAGATCCCATGGATAAATATATGAGTAGATGCTAATCTGTATTAAGGGATAAAAGACAAGGTTATCTTGCTCAATAACATAGAGATTTTAAAAATATATTTTTTATAATTTCAGAGAGGAAGGGAGAAGGATAGAGAGATAGAAACATCAATGATCTGAATCATTGATTGGCTGTCTCCTGCATGCCTCCTACTGGGGATTGAGCTCATAACCCGGTACTGACTGGGAATCAAACCATGACCTCCAGGTTCATAGGTTGATGCTCAACCACTGAGCCACATCGGCCAGGCTAGAGATTAGCAAAGGAATGCATATTTAGGAAGTCAACTTGGCTAAAGAGTTGATGAATAATTGAGAAGTGGAGATAAAACCCCAAAGGTAGCAGGAACTGAAATTTTGAACTGGAAGAGTTCTTTGTGGTCATCTAGTCAGGTCTCAAAGTGAAGTCAAGACACCTGTGTTCAAACAAAATTCTATGCCAATTAGTAGCTAGGTAACTTTATTTAAGCCAAATTCATTTGTCTTCACTTTTCTCATTATTAAAGAGAGGTTAAATAAAATATATATTGGAATAGAGAAAATGCCTAGTGGAATTCAGATATATACTATATTAGGCATTCAGAGAATAATTCTTAAAATTATTGAATCCACATCTATTTCCTCTCCCAATTTAATACATGAGGTAACTGGAGCCCAAAGAAATGAACGTATTTAAGTTTTCAGGGTTAATATTGGCAGAGATGAGATTCAAATCTACTTTTCTCTGCTTGTCTAGTGGGCTTTCTACTGCATCATGTATAAAGTGACATGATTATTTCAGTAATAGCCTCACAGATAGCTAGTTAGATGAAGATCACACTAGGGTCCTTGAAAGATAAGGAGAAGAATTATGCTGTCTTTGTGAAATCACTGATGATTTTGGAGCCAAGGGGCAACATGAATCTGAGGATCTACAGCAGCGGTTCTCAACCTGTGGGTCGCCAACCTGTGGGTCGCGACCCCTGTGGGATCGATCGAATGACCCTTTCACAGGGGTTGCCTAAGACCATCAGAAAACACATATGTATTTACATATTGTTTTTGTGATTAATCACTATGCTTTAATTATGTTCAATTTGTAACAATGAAAATACATCCTGCATATCAGATATTTACATTACGGTTCATAACAGTAGCAAAATTACAGTTATGAAGTAGCAACGAAAATAATTTTATGGTTGGGGGTCACCACAACATGAGGAACTGTATTAAAGGGTCGCGGCATTAGGAAGGTTGAGAACCACTGATCTACAGGATGGTTTAGGGAAAGGATGCTTTCTGGAAAACATTGATTTCTGTTCCATTCTAGGCTCCAAAAATATGGGAAGCTAGGCTGTCTCATTTCCCATCAGTTTATCAGCTTCAATCAGTGTCTGGTTCATATATAAATAATACTAGTAAATATGTTAAATAAAAAATAAAGAATTAATGAAACAAATTAAATGAAAATAAAAGAAATACATGGGTGAGTGGATGACATGGTTTTGGTTACAAAATGGCCTTCCACTTCCTTTTTCTAGTTGAACAGTAGAATATTCAAGTTAAGGCCTAAAAACTCATAAGAACTTGGTCAATGTCTTTCAGATCATTATAGTTAGAAAAACACTAATTTGACCAAGATCTATTCTTTCTTGGGAGTAGGTAATGAGAATCCAATCTGGCTAAGAGATTTAGGTTCAGTCAGACAAAATTGAATTTGAGTCTTGGCTTGGCTCTCCGCTTATTAGTGATGTGATTTGGAGAAGGACTCAAGGGAAGGAAGCAGAGCGGAAGAGGAAAAAATGACCGGCATGAAATGACTGACAGGGATTAAAAAATATGTATGTTTGCCAAATCATGGGGATTTTCAGAAATGCTGTTGCTCTGGGCTGGGCTCTACTTTAGCTGATGAGACAAGCACCAATAAAATACAATTGTTCATAGATAGAGAGCTATGTGATGTGAATGCGACAATACATTTATTTGTCCAGGTACACTGGGAAGCAGGAATGTAGTCAGTTCCACACTTTTCAATTTGTGGATTATTCATTTACTTTGCTTCACCTTTACACCTTTCATTTGTGGAGAGGAAGCAGAAGTGATATATAAATAGCATTCAGTTTTTCACTTATTACTATGTTCTGGAAAAAAATGTTCAGCAAACAGAGATTCTGTTCTCTGTTCTTTGAAATCTCAGAGTACATTACAACTCCCTTGTCACATTGTACCTTCTACCTGGCAGTGCAGTTGTTTGCTAATATTTATTCACTTTGCTTTAACCTTGCTTTCTCCTCCTCATACTACCCAGATCAAAGGAGGCATGAACGTCAGTTCCATCACTGGTTTGAAGGAGAGCCTTCAGAAGGCTCAATTTAATGAACTGAAAATTGTTTTTATTAAATCTTTTCAGTTCATTATTGTAGACAGCTAAGAGTCCATGGTATTTTCTTGGCATAAATTTCTCCTTATGTTAAGGATTTGAGCATCTAAATATGTGACATGGGGTAAGAGCCGACTAAAAGCCTTTGTAAGTCAAAAACCTAAGGCACACCCAAAAGATGAAGTACCCCTTTTGCTTGGCCCTTGGTTGACTACAATGAAGAGTCTACCATCCCTGGGGGTAATGGATATTGGGTGGTTGTCCTTTCTTGGAAATGTCTCAATGTCCATAAGTGAGGAAGTTTCCTAGAACACCCACTATACCATAATTCCAACTCCACAAAATTTTCTTCTGAATAGGATTTAGAGAGTGGGAAAATTTCCTTATGGTTGAAGGCATCCTTGTGACTCTTAACTGTTGGAATTCTATGCTATTTCAGCCATGGAAAACCTTGAGTTATCCAAGTAATAGCTACTGTAGCTTAAGTCAAGCACATCTACCCCAGAGAGGGAGGGCATCTATGCTTCAGCCCTCACATCTTACAATGTTGGCAATTAATTAGCTGAGCAAAGAGGAGCAGGTAAGGACCCTGGAAGTGGGGGCATCTATCTCTTCTTGTAAATATTATGGGGAGGTGGGGAGAAAAAAATTCAAGTAGTCTATGCTGCTTAATGAATTGATTTCAAACACAAGATAAGGTTTTTTTCAGATATAATTCTTGTCTTATTTTTTTAATTTTTGCTCTTTTCCCACAGGATTTCTCCCTGATTGCATCCTAAGCACAGTGAAGTACTGATCATTTCCCTAATTCTCCCTGCTTTTCCAAAGGCAGGGCCTTGTATGCATGTCTGACATTCCCTTTGGGCAAGTTACTCACCTTTCTGAGCCTGTTTTGTCATCTGGTAGATGAAGATAATAAAAACATCTACCTCACTGGGGCTATTGGGAGGATTAAATAAGATGATCCATAGAAATGGCTCAGCACAATTTCTGGTATATACAAGCTTGATCATTGTAACTTGGCATTATTTTTATTTCTTCCTTTGTCTGCCTTATGAATTTCTACTTATCTTCCAATAACCATATGAAGTAGACTTTTTGCTTTGAAACCTTCCTGGTTTGTTCAGTCAAACCATTGCCTTTTCTCCTAGTTTTCATATGATTCTGTACATGTTTACATTATATTCAGCTGGAATTCATTTAGATTCCTGTCTTCCCCCAAAGGACTGTAACCTTTAGAAGATGGGGACTGTGTCTAGGTTATTTTTTTTTTTCAACATCTGACACAGTTCCTCTGCAAATAAAAACTTCATTAATATCCATCAAATAAATTTTTGAGAAAGCACATGAGTGAATGAATGAATAAATGAAAGAAAGATTCTTTAAAAAGATGTACCATGGCAGAATAAACTGAAGTTCCTCAAAATCTAATTCAGAGATAGTAGGTTTTGAAAATAGTTGGCATTTAATTTTGCCAAAAAAGTTCAAGGTCACATAAGTGTTTTACAAGAATGTAAATGAAGTATGTTAAAAGAGTAAACTGAGTTAAACTCAATTTTCTTGATAAGAAATGGAAGTGATGCCCCAGGATGAATCTAAACCTCTTTGTTTGTGAGGAAGAGAAGAATAGAGAAAGTAGAGGGGGAGCTGGGGGAGTTATGGAAGAAAGATCATTAGAATAGCTGCTGAAAAAGTGAGATTTGGGAGAAAGTGAGAGATAATTCAAAGAGAATTTTTAAGGAATTTTAAGTCAGCTATATTTTTCAACTACTGAAAGGAGCCATCCTTAAACCCAACCCAAATTTACCTGGCTCCCCAGTTGTCCAGCTCTCCCATCCCCTCTGAATAAGACTTCTGGTAATTGGATGTTTCGGCCGTTTTCTCTAAAATCCCTATATCAGAGAATAGGAAGCCCACTCTTCTCTCATTTGTTTCCCATCTGTCCTGGATCGGATCTCATGAAATCCCTTGTAGCCCTCTGCATGGACTCTCATGGCCAACAACCAGGTTTTCATCTGACCATGCTAGACGGCTTGACCCACAACTTCTGAGAACATGTCCTCCCAGAGATGTAGGACTGTATTGTTCACTGATGCAGGTATGTGTTGGGCTTCAGGTTAATTACATGTCCTCAAAACTGGTCCCTCTCTGTGAAGAGGAACCACCTGTGATGCCCTGCATTTTCTGTACTCCATATGATCCATCTCTTATCTCAGATCAATGCTTGGGTAGTTGGGGAAATGGTATGTCTTTTTATCTCTACCTCCCTTGAAACTTATCAAGCAGTCATATTATTCAGCCTGACACATAAAGCAATAAGGTAAATATTTCTTTACTTCTATTTTTGCTTCATGACATAGGAAGTAAAAAAGAAAAGAAAAGAAAATGTTATTGCCTCCTTACATACCATTCTATTATGTTGAGCATAGGTGAGATTTGAAGGAAATAACTAAAATGTGATGTCCTTGGTTAGGAACTGATTCTGTAAATTGATCATATAGCAGTAGATACAATAAAATGGGTAATTTTCTCATAAGTAGAAAGAGAATTGCCACAGAAATATCAAAGGGCAAGCAAAGGCACAGAATTAACAGCCATAAACTCTTTTGAGTTTATTAGAGCATGACTTTTTGCAGAGAGCTGGGACAGGATTACTGAGTTTATAGATTACTTCATAAAAAGTACAAAAACAGGATTATATCATGCTAGGATCTTTTTAAGCGAATATTTACAGGCTACAACTAGAATAGAGGGGTGAGAATATGAAAATTAATTTATCATATTGTTTTTATACCATATCATGTGATTTTCCAAAGGCTGTCTCAACATATGATATGCATTTTCACTAGCAGTGTTTGCTAGAGATGAAAAATTCAGTGTGCTGGTAGATTTGTCTCAGACCCAATAGTTCCTCATGGCACAGTAAATAGAAGCTCTTAGTTCTATTTGGTGTGATTCCAGAGATTGTAGGACAATCTTTCTTCCTGTGATACCTGAATCTGAAATATTAAAGGCTTCTCCCTTTAGAGTTAACTTCTTTATGTGGCCACTTTAAATATATCCCTTACTTAGTTTATTAAGGAAGTTTTGTTTCCAATACTAGGCCTTAAAGGCTTTATGTGTGTGGTGGTAAAGATGAAAAGGACAAAGATTGAATAAATATATTGCATTTTATCTTAATATGAAGTAATTTTGGACATTGATTCTTGAAAGTAGCATTTGAACTGTCAGTTGTAATCATTCGGGATATGTTAGGTAAATTTGATCTCATGAAACTGCTGGAGACAATATGAAATCAAACATGCCTTCCAGCTCAAAGAAAAGATCAGCCCTACAAGAAGACAGGATTGATGAGTGGGCCCTTCCTGGGCTTTTTAATACCTTCTGCCCTTGGGCAAGCCACTTCACTTTAAATGAAAACTCTGAACTTTACCTGGAAATTGAAGTTGGGTAGAAAAAGAAAGGGGGTTGGATTAGGAGATCTTGGATCATGTAAAATGACAGCTTATTCCCACATGGCTGACTCCATAGGGCTGACTTTGACACTCAGTT
Organism: Myotis myotis; assembly: GCF_014108235.1. Lineage (NCBI taxonomy): Eukaryota > Metazoa > Chordata > Mammalia > Chiroptera > Vespertilionidae > Myotis > Myotis myotis. The sequence continues at coordinate 23,479,143 of NW_023416390.1, forward strand.
GAAACATATGCAGAAAATATGAGGAAAACACACCCACATATCATGCAAAAAAGGACCCTTCACATGCGGCTGTTGGAATTGTTAACCAAAGAGTCAAGGCAAGTCATAGGCCAAAAGTTCATCATAAACATGCAATAGCAGATCTAACTGAGACATGGTCACATAACAATACATGGTTTGTTTCAGTGTCAAAGAATCCTCATAAATAACAAAAACAACAGCTTGCTTTTCCTGGTACTTTAGCATTTATAATGCATTTGTCCTTTCAGGGACATCAAGCTATGGATTTCTAGCCTAATTTTGAAGATGGAGAAACTGAGACTTCATGAAGCTTAGTCTTTTCTCAAAGTCATATAGGAGGGCTTGAGCTTTTATGCAAATTTTCTGATCACAATTCTTCCTCGCTAATCACACTAATTTTTAGAATCCAATTAAACACTGTCATGGTATGTTGACTTTTAAAAATTATTTCCTAGATGTATCTTCTAAACTTTCTTTTATAGCTTATCAAAACTGATTTAACCAATCTAAGGACTATTGGGCTCAGTTTAAAAAATAAACACACCTTGCCTGCCATGTGTCAGTTCTGCTGGAATGAATGGGGCTGGGGCTTTAATGTCCATCTGGAAGATATATACTTTACATCATTGCTGCACATCACCATATGGGTCAGAGAACCGGGCTCATCATTTAAATAAATATTGTTGTTAAATCATTTCCCATTGTGAGGGGTTGAGCCTCATTAGATCTTGAGTCGAAAGAACACCATTAGCTCAGGGTTTACAATTAACTACTGTTTTTTTTAGATTTCGTGTGAGACATTTAGCAAATGACCCTGAAAAAATGCTCTTATTTGATTGAAAGATGTGATTGAATTGCATTATAGCTTTAAAACATTACAACCGAAAACAAGCTTTATCTACTACCAGTTCGTTTTTAAAAGAAGTTCTTAGTTTATTAATACTCTCATGAAAAATCTGCACAATCACCACAGATCAAGTTCCTGACGAATCTTTACTCCTTCTGTTGTCCAATCTCCAGCTCACTTTTGGCAGCACCAACATTGGCCTCTGCGATCCCCCTGACTTCCTTCATTCTGTTCTTTCTGTTCCTTTCTCTGTTTTCTTGAGGTCTTCTTCCTCTCATAAGGCCATGTCTTGCAAGTCTATTTTTAGGTTCATTTTGCTTTGTGTAATCCAGTGAATTATAAATCAGACCAAAGCCAGTTGTCTTGCCACCACCAAAATGGTTTCTGCATCCAAACCAAAGGTGTCACCGCTTGGTAAGTGGAAGGAATGAAATCATTAAGTGGGCCAATGACAGTGATCTTTTTCTTTTTTTGTTTGTGATTTTTGAAAAACAATTGCAACGGGTTGAAGAGTTTGAGAAAATTGCAAGTGAACTTGTGAAGTCAGTTTTAAAAGGACAGCCTCTGCCACTTGTAATATTTGAGCTATAACTGGGCACCAAATTTAATATGCTGGAGGTCTGCTGATTGCATAAGCAATGGGCCACTTGCTTTTGCAATCAACTACTCACACCCTTGTTTTTCTTTGCAACCCAAGAGGCTGATTATGTGATTGTAGGTATAGTAATTAGCACAGATGAAAAGAAAAACACAGCAGAAGCCTCATAAGTGTTCTTTAACTGAAAGCCGCAAGTATGAACTAATTAGGTTAGAAGGTACAGGAGATGGTCTCCAACATGTGCTATGTTAAAACACTTTCTCTGTAGTCTAGTTGCTCTTATTGTACAACAGAAATTGTTTCCCCACCAGTCCAGCATAGCCCTGGTTCTCTGTTCCAGCAGAGAGGAACGGAAAGTGACATATGGGGTGGGGAGCTTCCTTAGTCTCAGATATGTCCTCCTTAGTATAGGCTGACACTGGAATTTTTAAAATACCTGTAGAAATGAGAACCCAAAAGAATATATACAATGCATCCATCTTTCAGAATGCCCTCCCTCCCTCCCTCCCTCCCTCCCTCCCTCCCTCCCTCCTTCCCTTCCTCCCTCCCTCCCTCCCTCTCTCCCTCTCTCCCTTCCTTCCTTCCTTCCTTCCTTCCTTCCTTCCTTCCTTCCTTCCTTCCTTCCTTCCTTCCTTCCTTCCTTCCTTCCTTCCTTCCTTTATTCCTTCATTTCTTTTTCCCTTCCCTTCCTTCCTATTACATTCTCCTTCTGGAAGTATGGCAAATAAAAAGCAAACCTTAAAAAAAAACTTTTTGGTACAACCACTTAGAAAAGTTAGATAAAATATAAAAAAATGCGATATATATATATTATATATACAATATATATATATATGCACACACATATATATATGGTTGTACTCACAAGAAAGCAAAGACAATATTTATGAAATTGCTAGAGGTAATAAATTGTTAAGCATATGAACCAATTTAGATGCTTGAGGTTGGTATATAAAGTCAGTAAAATTATAAGTGGAATTTGATGAATACATGATATTTTAATATATTTTTTAAAAAATTCAGGACTGATTTTTAGCAAGTATCATTTAGAAAAAATACAGTATTTTCATAAAATGCAATTAATTAGTCTTGATGTAATGGGAAGTATGTATAAAACTTTGTATTCTACATTTGAGAATACACCTTCTTTAAAAATACAAGTGGAACTTTTATGAATATTGACCACATACCAGATCATAAATATAAAAAAATCATTTCATAGAACACTTACTCTGATCACATGAAGTGAATATAGGACTAGAGAGAGAAACATCAATCCTCTTTCCTATATACTTGGTAAATAAAAGAAAAACAACACACTTCCAAGTAATTTGTACACAAAAATTAAAATTTAGAAATCAGAAAATGGGAAAATGTTGAGAACTGAGTGGCACTGAAAACACAGCTCATACAGGTGAATGGGTTGCAGTGAAGGTGGCACTCAGAGGATAAAGTGTGGCATGGCATGCTCATGTTAGAGAAGAAGAAAGACTAAAAGCTAAAGATCTATATTTGAAATAAAAGAGGAGAAAAACTAAACCAGAATAAACACAAATAATGAAAGTTTTAATCAAGAATAAAAACTAATAAATTAGAGCACAGGAATATAAAGCAATGCCAATAAAACCCAAAGTTGATTCTTTGGAAGATTAACAATAGATAAGAATAACAATAAACAAAACAAATAAGAAAGATAAAACAAATACATTAAACTAATAGATGAGAATAATGAAAATAAAGACAATTATAATTAGAAATTAAATGAATCATAAATTAATATAGAATAATAAATATAATATATTTATAATAAACTTGAAAATGTAAACCAAGTAGAGAATTTCTTGGAAAACTATAATTTTCCATAACTGAATAAAGAAGGAATAAAAATCTTAAATATTTAAGTATTAAAGATATCAAATTGAGATTAAAACTTTTAGACCATCAAACCCATTAGGCCCAGGTAGTTTTCAGGTGATATTTACCAAAATATTAAGAAAAGCATTAATTTCAAACATGCTTTTAGGAAACAGAAAAAGAACAATTCCCCAACTTGTTTAAGAACCAATTTTACTTTTATTGCAAAACCAGTCAAGAATAATACAAGAAAGAGAATAGACTGATCTTATTGAGATGATAGCTGCAAAAATAATAAAATTTGGTAAATTAAACTCAGCAGTGTATATAAAAAAATCATGATGATGAAGATTTTATCTAATGAATACAAGGAAGTTTCAACCTCAACAAAATCTATTGTAATACAACACAATATTTTAAAGGAGGAAAACTTTATGATCATTCCAACATATAATTTTTAAGAAGCATTTTGATAAGATTCAAGCTATATTAATTGGAAAATACGCTTAAGTGAATTATGAGTAGGAGTGAAACTTCTTAATTTGATTAAGGGCACCTATCAAAAATCTGTGGCAATTATCGTTATTAGTGATGAATTGTCAGTTGAGGCTAGACTTAGCAACTGTTTAAAGCCTATTTTCATAGTCTGATTAAGAGAAGGGGCTTTTGGGAAGTACAGATATCAAAAGGTTTTTCAACTCAAAATGCTGATTTCTGAAATTCTAAAGTCATCCCATTAGCTCAAGGGTTTGATCACTACTAAAATACAATGATCCATCAACTCCAACAAATGTCGTGTGGCGGACATTGCTTGACCTGACCTCCATAGGTCATGTTTATCCTTTTGGAGCTTCCCTCCTCTGGTTTGATGGATTTTTGCTTCCAGTGATTCAAATCCATCATATAGGAGCCACTTTGCCCCCTTGGATATGTAGAAAGCTGGGCCTTTAGTTCCCCTCCCACCCTACTGCTAGGTGGCTCTTAGCCAATGCTGGGTAAGAGTGCCACCTTGAAAGGTCAGACTCCAGCTTCAAGTAGGATCAGGACAATTCTGAAGAAACTTCCTGTCCAGAATTCCTCTGTGGAATCAGGCTCTTCCCTTGTCGCTGTCCTGTTTTCCTCACTCCTTTAGTGGCATCTCCTGGGAGAACTTCCTTAAGAGGACACTTGCATTATTTTATCTCAGCACTTCTGAGGAACCCTTTGGAATATATGAAGTGTTTATTAGAGCTTTTCAGAGATGGGAAGACCACTGAAGGGCCTTGAGCACTTGAGGTGGTTAAAACTGAATTCATGAGAGGACAGGGTTGGGTGGGGGCAGGACAGGAGCTTGAGGAAGGTAATCATTAGAGAGTGTGAATGTCTATAGAAAAGATAGAGTCTCTTTGCAGGTTTGCCTCTGTTACTAGATGAGTTCCTTAGATATTTGGATTTATTTTGCTTGTGAAGACAGTTTTGGTGTTCTATGCTTGAAACTATGCCTTTCTATTCCTCTGCTCTACCTCAGAATGATCTTCGTATGTGAGTTCAAGTAAATACAACTTTGCCGTTTCCTCCAGAGACGGACTTTACAACCCCTGGTGTGGTAGGCTACTTGGAAACATGTCTCAGAAATCATCTGGTTTGGGGAAACATCCATGTTTTATAAGGATGTAAACTCTCTTCCAGTTAAGAATCCAGTCATCTGAGGGGCACATTATGGGCTTTGGCCCAAGAGTTCTGTCTTTGTTTATGGATACACATATAGTAAAAGTTAAAAGCATGACTGGAAATGATAAACACCAAGTCAAGATGGTGGTTACTCCTTGGGAAAGAGGGAGAGGAATGCAACTGGAGAAAGGTTCACAGAAATTCAGTTATACATCTATATTCAATTTAAGCTGGCTGATAGGAACATAAATGTTTAAATAAAAAAAAAAAAACTTTCTCCAAATATTTTCAAGTGAAGGACTAAGGAGAGTAGAATGAAGCAGAATGGGAGAATGTTATTGCCTTAAAAAGCATAGTCAGGCAGAGAGGAAGTAAGATCTGTTCCCCGCATTTTGAATGTGTATTCTCTATAGCATCATGGTCAATGGAAATGTCTTTATTGATGGAAATGTCCTATATCTGTACTGTCTAGAATGACAGCCATTAGCCTCAGGTGACTGTATAATTTAAATTAATTAAAATTTAAAATGATTAAAAGTTCCTTTCCTTAGTGACTCTAGCCACATTTTAAGTGGTCAGAGTTGTGGGGTGCAGCCAAATCCATGATGGATCTTGGACTGATTCACTGAACTACAAATGGGAACACTGAGGCCCAAGTATTTAAAAGGATGAGGGAGTTACATGGGTAAGCTTATACCTTTTGGTAAGGAAAACATATACTCTTATTAGATGTTATCTTCTTTTATGGAAAAGCTGTGAGCTATAAACTTTAAAAATAATAATTAATGACCATGTTAATCTGGGCAGGTAGGCATTCTAACTCCATTTTACTGAGAAATCCCTAAGTAATGGTTCTTCCAAAAATTCAAAAATTTGTTTAATGATCTTTGGCTTGAGGTATTCTTCTTTTTTTTTTTTTTAAATATATTTTATTGATTTTTTACAGAGAGGAAAGGAGAAGGGTAGAGAGTCAGAAACATCGATGAGAGAGAAACATCGGATCAGTTGCCTCCTGCACACCCCCTACTGGGGATGTGCCTGCAACCAAAGTACATGCCCTTGACCAGAACCGAACCCAGGACCTTTCAGTCCTCAGGCCGATGCTCTACCCACTGAGCCAAACCGGCTAGGGCGAGGTATTCTTTTTCCTTCCAAATATAAATGTTTGAAAGGCCTCTGTCACCAAGTGATTTTGAACCAAAAGGCAGCCATAATAAATCAAACAAATCCTTATTCCCCTTTGGACTCGGTGTATATCACTTGGTAAGCATTTACTGAGGACCATCTTTATTTAAGGTGCATAAATACATGCTGACTTACTCCAGAGAAGAATAAGGTTGACCTTGTACTTGAAAAGATTATGTTGTAGTAGCAGAGATAGAATATATACCACTTCCTTTTATTTACTGCATTGAGATAAATGTGTGTTTAGGTCATGTTAGAAAACTAAGCAGCTATTAGTGTCCACAGTATACAAAATAATTAGAAAAATGATTCTAAGTCAGAGTTCATTTACACTTTCATTATGGAAGAGAATCATTTGCCAAGTTAACAAAAATGTTATGATTTGATAACAGGTGTTGAAACAGAAAACTGTTAATAGGATCTGGGTCCCTGCCATAAAATGTAGAGGTTATGGAAATTCAAACACAACTTACATTTTTTCCATGGCACTAAAACATTTTTGAAGGCAAGAAAATCCTTTCCCTTAAAACAGCTAGTCATTTGCCTAAGCAGTAACATGCAAATAAAGTCCTTATTCTAACCTTATCTTCCTGTGTAGATATGAGTGTGACATTTGTATTTAAGCTTTGATAAATGTAACTGTTCTACAGGTTGACATCTTGTTCCCTCACTTTATTCTTAATGTTTTAATGTAAGCTCCCTGATCAGTCTAATGTATTTTTTTGTAATTTAAGGAACATTTTTGAGCCCTAGCTAATACTTCCAGTTATCCTGGCCTATTTCCCATGTTCCTTCCATAGGCACAGTTCAGACAGGCACATCGTTTCCCTCTTTACCCCATTTCGTCCTAGAATTTCTCAAGTGTCCCTTGGAGCTCAGGTCTTTCCTGAGATCATTGTGTAGCAAACTCGCCTTGGGGATTTGTTGATCCATTTCCAGCAAACCCACTGATAAATGCTCATTTAAAACTTCTTTTCAGCTCTATGTAAGGAGAATGAGTTCAATTAGTTATTTCCAAAATGAGAGTTGGTATCAATGCACATATTATTTCATGTTATAAAGGGCTCATAATAAGTTTTGTGTCCTTGGAGGCCATTCATAGGACTTGTCAATGCTTTCATTAATTTTATGGTTTTTCTCTTTCTCTATCAAGAGTCTCACTGTATACATATATATATTTAAAAGGAATTTGAAAAAAAAAGTCCCATAAAATCCAGGAGAGGTAGCTATTAGAAAAATAATTAATTTTTGTGAATGATATGTAAATTCACATCAGGGTTTCTTTTTAAATTGCAGTAGTTTCATAGAAAATTAAAAACTGAATTTAGTAAGATACACAATATTTGCTAATGCGTAAAGAGATGACATTGACTCCCAACACAATATATCCTGTTGAAGGAGATAATTGATTTGGGCTTTTTAGCCCACAGATGAAAAAAGCGCTATGGCAGTGACAGTAATGTTCACCAAATATTTGATTGCTTCCCTCCCTTATCTCCCTTATTTGGTGTGAGCAAGATAACCAGTTCTGGCCAGTGACCTGCTAGTGAAAGTGGTCCACGTCACTATAGATTTAAGGAACTGAGGGTGGGTGTGAGTTCTTCGTGCTCTTTTTTCCTTGATATGTCAGTCCTGAAAGTCATGTGTCAACATGGTGATGTTATAAGATGGTAGAGTGTCCTCAAACTTGGGGCGTTTGGTGAAACAAAGCCTCCTGCTGACCTATGTTGGATACATAATTTCGGCAACTGCCTTAGTCAGCTTGGGCTGATATAACAAATACCATAGGCTTGTGACTTAAACAACAAACATTTATTTTTCACAGTTCTGGAGGCTTGTAAGTTCAAGATCAAGGTGCCTGCATATCTAGTGAGGGCCCACTTTATGGTTTGCATATGGCTGTCTTCTTGCTGTATCCTCACCTGGCCCTAAGATATATCTCTTCTTATAAGGGTACTAATACCATTCATGAGCACTCTACCTCCATGACCCAATTACCTCCCCAAGGCTCTACATCACACTGGGGACTTCAACATATAAATTCAGGAGAAACACATCACAGCGACATATGAACATTTGCATCATGGAATCACTGAGCTTTGAGGTTTGTTTGTTCCCAGATTACCTTGCTTAGTACATGTACCTTCTGCAGAGAAAGGACACTTGTTGCCTGGCTTCTTTCAACATACTACCTAAAGTTATATGTAGATATTTACCATAGAACAGGGAGCATGTCCTTTTGCCTGGAAAGGGAGGAACTGTGCCATCTAACCTTATACATAATGTCCTTGCTGAAAAGGCTGTCTTCATTTGCATAGCTCATAATAATAATGAAATTGATAAGGAAAAGCCCAGAAATAACATATTTTCCACTTGATCTTTCTTTCTTTCTAAATATACTACACAGATGTAAAGGCACCTGGATGCGCTAGGACTCAAATTGTGACCGTCTAATGTGGAAATTCAGCATATTAACATGTAAAAATGCAGTGGGATCCATTTTTTTGCAGCTGTTTCTGATGCAAGGTTCATTGTCTAGCTCAATTAGAAACTCATCTTCTGCAATACCATTTCCTTCTCTGTGGTTGATTTGATCAAACATCCTATTGTTTAAGCTAAAAACATAGCTTTACCAAATCAGCCATAGTATTGTTCAGAACTCATCTTTCATTATGTTATTCCTCGTAATGCTTATGATACTAATATCTGCAAAGAGGAACTGAATCTCAAATTAAGCTTTTCGAATCCACTTGACTAAAAGTAGTCTGTGAACAGAGAATTTTCTTTCCTTTTTTATTTTTTAAAGGAAAGTAAAATGATCCAGTCTTGTATGGATCATGACAATACCAAACAGATGCAAATAAATATTAAAGTAATATATTTTAGTGTTGGATCGCAGCCCAAATTCTTTGCCCCAGAAAATTACATAAATGCTCTAGTGCGCATGTGGTTTATATTTAAGGTGTAATGAGCTGTTCAAATAGAGAAGGGCAGGCAACCATATTAAAAATAAACATCAAATTTTAACAAGGACACATCCACTTAGTTTGCAAATAGTCCTAATGGTTTCAGTTTATTGCAGCTACTCCAGCATAGGACATCTTTGGTTGAAACCCAATTTGCAATTTCAGAGTCTCCTAGAGAATCTGGAAAGGTTGCTATGTATAATTACTTTATGGAATAATTGTCCAACTGTGTTCATATTGCCAGAATGAGCATAGTCTGAATGAGAGGGTAAAACAAGAGCAAAACATGGGAGCAAATGGTAAATGAATACTTGAGAATGTCTCACCAATTCCACTGAATTAGAAGTCATTCTCAATTTATTTGTTGTATCATCATAATGGCTCATGACTGGCCAGTGCTGGGACATCCCTCTCTGGGTTCTGATACCAGCATGTTACACAGCGTTAAGAAAGCCTGAGGAGAAAGAATAGGTAAATCCTGCCCTGATTACTTTAGGTTTAAAGACACCTGCAAGATGCTTTTAAGACACACACACAGACACGTGCACATATGCACCCTTAGCATTTGCCCTCTACTCTACTTGCAATGACAAATTTATTCTGCTTTTTGCCTCAGTAAGTGGGTCTTTGTAACCAGGGAAATTATTCTGATTCTCAGCCCTGTCCCCCAAATGTTGTGTGTTGTCTTTGCAAAGGATCAAAAAGTGAGATTTATAGTTTCAGTAAATACCTTTGTTCTAGTTTATAATTTATAAACTATGAAATGTTCACTCTTCTGAGTTTTAACCAATAAAATGCCAAACAATTTTAAAATAAATACTCTGAAATTTTTGCACTTTACACAGAGGGGGAGGCTGTGGGGGTTTTAAAGGCACCTGGCTGAATGCAGGGTAGGGTCACTAGGCAGGTTGTTGGAAAAAAACCAAAAAACAGAAAGAGGTCAGTTTAAAGTAGAAGCAAGTAAATAGTAAAATAAGAATCTCTTTAGAAAATTTGCAGTAATATTGGAAAACTCATTTCCATTGGAGAGGATGGGAGAAACCCTCCTGTTTATTACTAAGAAGACAAAAATAATATTTTTATTTACTTGCTAATTATTAAAATTATCTTATTGCTTGTGTTAAATGTATATTTTTTAATTACTAAAGTTGAAAACAAATTCCAACAATACTAACTAAATGTATAAAATTAAAAAATTTTGTTCTCTTTCATTCTGCTACTTTTAACTTTTTACCTTCTCCCTCTTTTTTTCAAAACTTTCAAAATAAAATAAAGTACACATCCTCTAAACTTGCTAGTCAAAAAGTGGTCCATGAACCAGGAGCATGGGCATATTAAGAACTTGGTAGAAATGCAGAATTTCAGGCCACATCCTGGACCTACTGGATCAGAATCTGTATTTTAACAAGATCCCTAGTGATTATTCATATGCCTATTACAGTTAAGAAGTACTGAAATCTCAATGCCTGGGATCTATTCTACAGAAATACTAACATATATGCATGCATTTACCTATCTACCTATTTACCTATGCATGCATTTGTCTATCTCTCTAACTATCTGATATGTATTTGTAATGAACATTTTTATATTTATATCTAAATATTGCATATGTATATGTATTTGCAAGAGCAAACACTTTGAAACAGCAAAAATGTCCATTGTAGGGAACAGATAAGTAAATCCTAATGCAGTCACAACGTGGAACACAATGTAGAGTGACTTCTTTTAGTTTCACCTATTTATCATCCAGCTGATGCTTTCAGCCTTTGTTTTCCATAACCAAGAGGCCCAACAACATGTTTTGCTAAATGGAAGATCTACAGAGATGTTATTTGTATCCTTTAGGCATAGAAGCATCTAGAGCAGGGGTCGGCAAACTTTTTGACTCAAGGGCCACAATGGGTTCTTAAACTGGACCGGAGGGCCGGAACAAAAGCATGGATGGATGTTTGTGTGAACTAATATAAATTCAAAGTAAACATCATTACATAAAAGGGTACGGTCTTTTTTTTTTTTTAGTTTTATTCATTTCAAACAGGCCAGATCCGGCCCGCGGGCCGTAGTTTGCCCACGGCTGATCTAGAGTCAACTTTTTGAATAACTTTTTTCAGATTGTATATTACATATTTATAAAAAATGATTGTCCAATTATGTAATACATAATAATGTACTATGTAACGCATTTGAAGAATGGTAAATGAGCAGGAAGTCCAGTATCTCTCTTGAGTCTCTCCTTACTTCTCCTCATCCCAGTCCCAACCCCTTCGTTGACTAAGCATCGTGGGATTTGCTTAGTTCAAAGGATGTAGATCTGCTCCCAAATGCCAAGTTGAGAAATAGCCAGAGTATATGATCAGTTCACTAGTGGAACCCTGTCCCTCATCCGTGCTTCGGTTGTTGCTATGCGGAGTCATTGTAGAACCAGGAGGCTCTGTACAGCCTAATCTACCTTGTCCATACTTTCAAGGGTCCCCATTTGGCCCGTATCTTGTCTGGGCCCCAGGGGTATTTGCTGGGCATATGAACCACTTGCAGGTTCCACAGACTCAGCCGTTGTTCCCGAGTTGCACTTTCTCCTGAAGAGCCTGGTGACAGTTGGGAAGAGCTCCCCACTGAACCACATCAGGTGGTGTAGCTGTGGATTTGTCCATTGAACTTCTCCAAGAGAGAACAGTGACTTTAACTCATTGGTCCTGACCCTGCATCACCCAGGGAGCTTTATCTAAGGTTGTCCCCAGGCCCTGCTTCCTGAGATCCAGATATAATTGGGCTACATGTGAAAGCCTCTCAAGGTAACTTCATTTCATCATGACAATAATTGGAGAGGGTGACAGAGGTGAAGAACTAAAACCTAAAGCCATAACAGTCCTAGAATGAAAACCCAGGGCTCCTGACTAAAGGCCCCTAATTGCTTTATTATTATTATTATTATTATTATTATTATTATTATTATTTATAATGAGTCTAGAAGTTGAAGTTCTAGACCGCTGCGGAGTTTCACCTCTCCAGTTTGGATTTGAACCCGAATGTGTCCTTGGTGGAGTGGGACTCTGAGGTGAGAGTGACAGACAATGGATCTGAGGAGCTGGAAGGGTCTGTTTTCTCTATTCAGAGCACAATCTGAGCCACCTCTACTGGGAAGGAGCAAAAGGACTGCAGCGTTCAATAATTTTTCTTAAAATGTAAAGCTAATGGAGCAGCCTGACTAATATAATGTATTTATTTTGATCTATAGCATACTGTTTGATATGTTAGAATGAATTTTAAATTAGCTACAGTAAACAACAAAGAAATGTACCCAAATCATGTAGGAAAGGCTTTTTTTTTTTAAAAAAATAACCAGAATAATTTTTCAATTTGATGTGGAATTCAGATACCAGCAGAAGGAGCTATTGTTGGATGGCTCAGATGTATGAATAGATGCTTTTTGGGACAGGATCTGTGAGCACTGGAGGTGGATTGCTAAGCCATTTACAATTCATTACTGCATGGTAGGTATTCATATCCCTTCCACTTTTATCACATCTTGAGGCCAAGAATTTTTTTAAAAGATCATTTAGCTTTCAGAAAACTATGAATTATGGCGAAAGCATTGTTCTTTCACTGACCTTAATGTGCTCATTTGGAGAAAAGTTACAGGAAAATACTTTTGCTTAAGCTCTGAATCTGACCCGCCTGCAATCCCTCACATAAAATAACTTGTCACTAATGACTTCTTGGATTCTCTGTGCTCATTGCTGATTACATAAATATTTTCTTAACCTCCAATAGCATCCAGAGTAAAAAGCTGTTTGTCATTTTTAGAATTGTAATCAAATTTAAAAAAAAAAAAAACCTCAGATACTGACTCACCAGAACAATTTAAGATTGCTGTGGAATTCTTGAATCAATCAGAGAGGGAAGGGAGAATTTCACCTGGTAAGTCTCAAGTATAAAAAATGAAGCCATTTGGTTTTCATTCTAACAATAATGAAATAAAATGTTGACCTGCTATCTTATTTTGAAAGACACATAAGTTGAGGAGTAGCTAATGATCAATATATCAATGTAATTTGAGAGTTATAGAAAGAAAATCTTGTTCAAAAAGTAAAGGATTTAAGCATAACACTTCTCTAGCTGTTAAATATTTATTTCCCTTTGCATTTCAATTCTGTAAGAAGTAACAGCAGGGACCAAGATTGAACATGGGAGGGGTTTGAGGATAGATTTGACTTGATCAACATTCAACTTTATATCAACATTGTGGAACAACCTTGTTCTTAGTAGGCATTACAAAATTATTGGTTGCCCTTATATGAAATTCTAGAATTTGATCTTATGAATATCATGATCATAATTGCATTAAAGAGAACATTAGTAAAGAGAGGTTGACAGAATAATATTTATTGAACATTGAGTCCAAACCAGGATCTTCTGGTTAAATGACTATACTTAGACAGAAGTTATGATCTGTGGGTATGTTGGCTTAAGGCTGTTACATTTCATAAAATGAGTATCTAAGAACACTTTGCCTAGGATGAACACCGACACTAGAAAATATATTATGGAAAACATTTTTTTGCATGGTAAATCAATAATGAAATTGCTTAATCCCCATAGATTGTGGCTAAATGGAAAATAGGGCATAGCTGGAAATCTGCACATAGAAGAACACTGCAGACTTTCATGTCCCATGGACTGGCAAGCCACACAGATGGTATCTGTGTACCAGCTTTCTCCCTTATCTGGGGTTCCTATACTCCTGGAAATGTGAGATGAGCTAAAAGAAGCTCTATTACTCTTATAATTTTTAAAGACCCAAGGTCAGTAAAGTCAATAAACTATTCTGAAGAAGAACAATAAATCTTTTTTTAAATATTTTTATTGATTAAGTTATTACATATGTGTCCTTATCCCCACGTTATCCCCTATTCCCCTTACTCATGCCCTCACCTCCCTGTTGTCTGTGTCCATTGGTTAGGCCTATATGCTTGCATATAAGTCCTTTGGTTGATCTGCCCCCTTTACCCCCACCCTCCCCTACCTTCCCTCTGAGGTTTGATGGTCTGATTGACGCTTCTCTGTCTCTAGATCTATTTTTGTTCATCAGTTTATGTTGTTCATTATATTCCATAAATGAGTGAGATCATGTGGTATTTATCTTTGACTGGCTTATTTCACTTAGCATAATGCTCTCCAGTTCCATCCATGCTGTTGCAAATGGTAAGAACTCCTTCTTTTTTACTGCAGTGTAGTATTCCATTGTGTAGATGTACCACAGCTTTTTAATCCACTCATCTGCTGATGGGCACTTAGGCTGTTTCCAGATCTTAGCTGTGGTGAATTGTGCTGCTATGAACATAGGAGTGTATATATCCTTTCTAATTGGTATTTATAGTTTCTTGGGATATATCCCTAGAAGTGGGATCACTGGGTCAAATCGGAGTTCCATTTTTAGTTTTTTGAGGAAACACCATACTGTTCTCCACAGTGGCTGCACCAGTCTGCATTCCTACCAGCAGTGCATGAGGGTTCCTTTTTCTCCACATCCTCTCCAGCACTTGTCGTTTGTTGATTTGTTGATAATAGCCATTCTGACAGGTGTGAGATGGTACCTCATTGTGTTTTGATTTGCATCTCTCGGATGATTAGTGACTTTGAACATGTTTTCATATGTCGTTTGGCCTTTCTTCTGTCTTCTTTCGAAAAGTATCTATTCAGGTCTGTTGCCCATTTTTGATTGGGTTATCTTCCTTTTGTTAAGTTTTATGAGTTCCCTGTAAATGTTGGAGATTAAACGCTTATATTTGTAACATTTGCAAATATGTTCTCCCATGCAGTGAGCTTTCTTGTTGTTTTGTTGATGGTTTCCTTTTCTGTGCAAAAGCTTTTTATTTTGATGTAGTCCCATTTGTTTATTTTCTCTTTAGTTTCCATTGCCCTAGGAGCAGTATCAGTGAAGAAATTGCTTCGGCATATGTCTGAGATTTTGCTGCCTGTGGATTCCTCTAGTATTTTTATGGTTTCCCGTGTTATGTTTAAGTCCTTTATCCATTTTGAGTTTATTTTTGTGTATGGTAAGTTGGTGGTCTAGTTTCATTTTCTTGCATGTATCTGTCCAATTTTCCCAACACCATTTATTGAAGAGGCTGTCTTGACTCCATTGTATGAGAACAATAAATCTTAACTGAATTTTTATTAATTAATAATGAAGAATGATTAATAAACTCTCAGGTGTTAGAGTGTTTGTGAGTATTTTAGTTAAATTTATCATTTTGGAACATCTTGCAATGTGTAAGAAAAAGTAGTTCCTTTAAATAATCTATTAATGACATGAAAGCAAGCTAAAAATTAACGAAGTTAAATTCTGTTAAGAGGCAAGACAAGCTACCAGTAAATATGCTAAGATGTCAGAGAATGACAGCAAAAGAAACCATAGAAAACTTGTTCCCAAACCTGTAGTCATTCCCTTTGACTCACTCCAAAAGCTACTTTGCAGGTCTATAGCGAGCCTGTAGGGGGCAGAGCTTCAGAGGTTTAAATCTTGCCTCTTGCATATCAGCCTCGTGACCTTAGGCTCGTCAGTATTCTAAATCTTGATTTCTACGTTTGGAAAGTGGGATGATACTGAAATTAAAATAATGGATAGTTGATTCTCATTTTTTTTGTGGATTCTGTATTTAGGAATTTTTCTACTTGCTAAAATTTATTTGTAATCCCCAAATGAATACTCAGCCGCAGATTAGTGGTCATTTGTGGACATGGGCATACACAAAGCAGCAAAATATTTCAGTCACCAGATGTGTTTATTCCCAGTAGATATGAACAAGGTGAGGAGATGCTCTGTCTTCTTGTTTCAGCTCTCCCACTATAAACAAGTATCCTTTCAAGGCATATTTAGTGCCATGTTTTTCTCATTTTTGTGCTTTTGTTGATGACTTTGCTGTTTGAAATAGCCCCTGAACATAGTGCTGTCATGCTAGGTGTCCTAAGCACAAGGAAGATGTGCTGTATTTTATGGAGGAAATATGTGTGTTGGATAAGCTTTGTTTGGGATTGAGTTATAGTGCTGTTGACCATGAGTTCAAGGTTAACGAATCAACAACATATAATTAAGTTATGTATCTTTAAACAGAAACATGCCTAAAACAAGGTTATGACATATATTGACTTTTTAAAAAATATATTTTATTGATTTTTTTACAGAGAGGAAGGGAGAGAGATAGTTAGAAACATCAGTGAGAGAGAAACACCGATCAGCTGCCTCCTGCACACCCCCTATTGGGAATGTGCCCACAACCAAGGTACATGCCCTTGACTGGAATGAAACCTGGGACCCTTTAGTCTGCAGGCTGACACTCTATCCACTGAGCCAAACTGGTTAGGGCTATGTATTGACTTTTTGATGGAAATGTTAGCAGAGGTTCACAGGTCCCTACCTCTGAATTTCCCCTAGGAACAATTGGTTAGCATTATCTTATGCATTTTTAATATAGGTGTTAGTTCACATTTAAAATTTTAAAACCTGCCTAAAAGTCTCTATTATATTTTTCTGGATATCTGGTCCTTCCATATGGCCCCAGCTTCTCACGCTAGGAACAAAGATTCATTATTTCCAACAACTTTATAGAACCTAACTATCATGAGAATCAACTATATATGAAGTGTCTGTGCTCATTGGATTTAAGCCTGTTTTCAAAACTGCAATTTCTTTCACCCAACTTAGGGAGCCGAGAATATGATTGTGTGAACCTGGCTTTTCTCCATTTTCTCAACCTCCATCGCCTTAACCCCATGCTCTAGCCTTTTTCATCCTGTGGAATGGATTGCACTTTTTAAAAAAGGCATATTTATTAAGTACAGAATGTATGCCAAGCACTTTGCTACGAAAGTGATGTCCTAAAGTTGCTTGGAGATTTGCTGAGAAGATAGAGACATAAATATCAATTCACAACAGAACATGGTGTTATGATGGATTATGGACAAAATGAAGTGGCGGCACAGGGGATGGACCAGCTGACTCTCTTTGGAAGGGAGGGGGTTAGCGGAGTCAGGGACAGCTTTGCATACATGGGATGTGGAATTTTATTTGGGTTTAAGAAATATGATAATATTCACCAAGCAAAAAGGGTAAAAGCAGACCTAGCAGAGAGTATTTCATGTGCAAAGACACAAAGGTATAAAAGAACATTTTATGGTCAGTGAAGATGGAACATAGAATTTGAGTAGGGAGAGGTGAGGAGGACCTGGGGAGGTGCAAGGAATCCCAAGAAATGAGGTTGGCAAAAAAAGCTGGGTTCATCTTATGAGAACCAGTTATCCTATATAATAAAAGCCTAATGTGCAAATTGTTCGACCGGGAGTTTGACCACTTGCTATGACGTGCACTGACCACGAGGGGGCGGTGCAGAATTTGGTAGGTGATGCAGTGCTAGCAGCGGGCGGCAGTGGAGGTGCTGTCGGCCCTGATGGGCCCCAGAGAGAGTGGGACTGTGGAGGGATGGTGGAGCAGGTGAGCGGGTGGTGCCAGGCCAAAGCGGGTGTGAGTGGAGACCCGATCACCCCACCGATCACCCAGCAGACTGTGAGCAGCAGAGGCAGTGGAGGGCAGAGCCACTGCTCAGCTCCCAACCACTGAGGGAGCCGGGTGGGGGCCCCAACCCCAACTGATCCTCCCACAGGTGGGATGGTGGAGCAGGTGAGGGGGCAGCACCAGGCCATGGCGGGGTGCCAGGTGGGGCTGTGGGACTGCGAGGCTGGGGGCAGGAGCTGGGGCCTGATCCCTGCAGGCCACCCCGAGGGACCCCACATGTGCACGAATTCATGCATTGGGCCTCTAGTCTTGAATAATATAATAGAGACCTTTAGGCAAGTTTTTAAAATGTATTTTTATGTGAAATAAACAACTATATTAAAAATGCAAAAAAATGTAAACATATGGCTTAAAATATTCTTTTAAAGTGAATACCCACATAACCATTACTTGGTTCAGGAAACAGAAAATTTCTAGCCCCCTACAAGCCTGTCTCTGCATGCTTCTTTCTAATCTCGTTTCTTTTCTTCCACATAGATAAACTGTTTTGACTCTCATGGCCATCACTTCCTTAGGCTTCTTTATGATTTTGCCACCTGTAGTAGCTGAATAATGCCCGCCCCAAAACCCCACTCCCAATCCCAGTTTGGATATCCCTGTCCTAATCCCCAGAACTAGTGAACAGGTAACCTTACTTGGCAAAAGGGACTTTGCTGGTGTGATTAAGATAAAGATCTTGAGAGGTTAAGATTATCCTGGATTATTTGAATGGGTCCAACATAATCACAAGTATCCTTATAAGTGAAAGAGGGAGGCAGAAGAATCAGAGAATGAAATGTGAGGACAGAAGCAGAGGTCGGAGTGATCTGATTGCTGGGAGGGGGCCACAGTCAAAGGAATGCAGGTGGTTTCTAAAAACTGGAAAAATGCAAAAAGTGGATTCTCCTCTAGAGACTTCAGAAGACACACAGCTCTGTGATACCTTAATTTTAGCTCTGAAAAAATCCATTTCAGACTTCTGATCTCCAGAACTATAAGATAATGCACTTGTTTTGTTTTCAGCCATTACATTTCTGGTAATTTGTTACAGCAGTAATAGTACACTAATACACCACCCAAGTGTGGTTCCCTAAACACTACCTATGCTTTTTAACTTTCTGTAAGTGGAATCCTTGAGAATGTTCTTTTATGTTTGGCTTCTTTTTCTGAACTCTCTGTTATTGAACTTAGGCCATTTTTAAGGTAGGAAAGTGACATGACTAGCTCTATATTATGGAAGACTACCTTGACATCAGTGTCCTGGCAGTAGCCTGGGGAGCCTCAAGGCTGGGGTTGGTAAGACCTGGCAGGAGGCAAATACAACAAGCATAGCAAGAAATGTTCAGAACCTAAGCATTAGTGGATCTGGAGAATGAGAAAAAGGACTCAGAACTAATAGGCATTTAGGACATAGAATTGAGAAGATTGATGTCCCAAAAGATATAAGGGAGCAGAAGATAGTTAAGAATAATTCCAGGTGTTATAGCTTGGGCAACTGTTAGGGTAGAGGTAATAAAAGACAAAACAAAACAAAACAAAACAGAAAAGGGAGGAAAAGCCCGGATGAGGAGAAATATAACATCTTGATTTTATTTGGAGCTTATACTAGTGTATGTTTTCAGATATCAGCAAGTTTCACCTGTGGATAACATTTTTGCTGTTGGGTTGACATTCCTTTTAGGTCATGTAGATGTAGAAGGAGCAAAAGAAGTATGGATGAATAAGTGCAGTCATAGAATACAATGGAAATGTCCTACCTTATCTTCAATTATGGATAATCACTTTGTTGTTTGATAGGAGTTAATTTCTATTCTCATTTTTCCCCTATCACATAATAGGTGCAATTATATCGCACACTCAGGGTAATATAATTAAATATCAGCCTTTGTAGAAGTGCATTTCCAGAGAGCCTTCTGAGGCAGCTGATTTAGAACGTGTCAGGTTTATCACACAATAGATAAATGTTTTCTGCATGTAGCTGAGCATAACAGGATATCTGCCTCTGAATGGGAGTGTTTCTAGATAGTCCCGTCAAACAGTCTGTGTATTGCATCTGACGGCTTTATTGCTTTATCAGTTCTTTGCTTAGAGTGGATTTTATTATACGTAAAATATTGACATAAATTATGAAGAGGAGAGTTGATCTTTTTACATAAGTTTGATTCATTTATCACTGTTTGTATGTGCCAAATTTGATATTGCATCTTTTCTCCTACTGTATTTATTTGGTTCACAAGTTATTTCCCTGGTTCTACAAATAGTGGTATTTAGTTCTCAATTCTTTTATTCCTGTAACTGCTCATGTTCTCAAACTAAGCCACAGATATAGTTAGAAGTAAAAAATAGTTATATACACAATTAAAAATAAATAAATTGACTCTCAGGATGAGTTCTGGATAATTCTAAGAATTCTGTCCTTCAAAATTAAGAGAGATGTGATGCCAGTTTTCCTCTTGCCAGTTGGGAGAGAAACAGGAACAGAATCTGGCTGTGGTAATACATGTAGATTTTCAAGGTTAGGTTGATCCAGGGGTTTTCAACATAGAAAGGAGCATGGGAGCCATTCTTATGGGGACTGGAAGACACATCTTGGTCTCAAGCCAATCACAATATGGTCAGTTGGTTGAGAGATTCAAATAGGCAAATACTAAGCATGGCAAATTGGCAACATATTGTACAAATTTAGTTGTAGGAAGTTGTAGCAGGCACTGTTATCAGCCTGCCCAGAGCTCCTCAAATCTCCTTTGCAGTTTTCTGGACTTCTGCTTTTCCATTAAAACCTTCAGAGGGTTGCCTTGGGCTTCTGGAATTGCTTCACAAAAATGGAGATCCCAAAGTTCTCAGAAGTTATACCTTCTAGGGGCAGTTACTCATCCTCTCCTGCCCCTTAACCAATGACAAACAGGTGCATAAGCACACAAAGCCCAGCAACTTGGCCTTGAGATGGGCCAAAATCTGAGGTACACTTCACATTCCATAGCTGCTTCTTGGATCAGGCTGAGCTGTCCTTCACCTGACATAACACAAT
This sequence comes from Myotis myotis, assembly GCF_014108235.1. Taxonomy (NCBI): domain Eukaryota; kingdom Metazoa; phylum Chordata; class Mammalia; order Chiroptera; family Vespertilionidae; genus Myotis; species Myotis myotis. The sequence continues at coordinate 23,499,846 of NW_023416390.1, forward strand.
TTCTTGATTTCTTTCCCTGTCTTAGCATGTTCCCATAAATCCTGTGTTGGTTTCTCCTAAGACTAGCCCCTTAATAAAACACATGCATTTAAGTCCTTAGCTCTGAGTCTGCTTCACGGAGAACCTGCTATAAGACAGTCAATAAACCAATAGCCAGGACAATGGAGTTAGTTTTAAGAGCAAGGATAAGAATTATAGTAATAGTAATACCTAACCTTGACTGATTCTCACTCTTTCCCGGGCATGGTTCAATTGTTTTATATAGTTTTTAATTGAAAATTTTCAAGAAAAAATGGTGTAGATATTATTATTCCCATTTCCCAACCAAAAAATTGAGGCTTAGAGATATTAAGTAACTTGTTCACAATTTTATAGATAAAAATTAAGGCTTTAGGGAGAGGTCAGTAGGACCATTTTAGCATATTAAGTGTTGATAAAGACTATTCATCTTTATCTCTTCCACAGACTACCCCCCAAGTCTATATGTAAAGTGATATAAATTTATCTGTTTATTAGAACTCTTGGGATAGGAAGCAAGGTCTTGTGATGGAATCATTTTACTGATTCCTAACATCAGTCATGCAAATTAATAATATTCTAGTTATTAGAAAGCTTAAAAAGAGAGTTTGGATGGTGAGGGGTAAATCCAATATTATTGCTAGAACAATGGAAATGTTGCTTGGTACCTTAATGTAGACAGATATTAATTGTACTGAATGTATAGATATGTTTAGGAGATCAATATAGTTAATGTGGATAGAAAATGGAGAGTGAGGAAGATGTTGTATATGGAAGGAGCAGGGACTGGATGGAAACCATGAATTTTTCAACCAGGATTGACCACATATTTCTGTAGGCAGCCTAGAATCTTGGGGCACTGGAATACTTACAGTCCAGAAGTGTTATAACCAGGAGCTTTTCATTATACAAAAATGTTTGAATTTTTACATATCTAGTAGAAGAATAATAAATTGAGTTGAAAAGCCTAAACTATTTTTATGGAGAACTTCAATATGTTTTCTTATTCAAAAGAATGTTGTGTGGTCAAAGAATACCAGACTGAGTCATGGTATCTGGTTTCTATTCTAATTTTACCGCCAAATACATTGTCATCCTTTAAAATGTCATTTTTAAAATTATCCCCAGGATCTGGATTCCAGGGTTGATTTCTACAAAACCAAATTAATAGGTGATGTTTAGAAAATATGCCTCAACCCCTCTGACCCTCAACCTTCTTTCCTTGATGATAATTAATATATCATGGTTCTAATATATCTGATATAGTAATAAATTAATAATAATTTATGTAAGCACATCACTAATTTGCATAAATTCATTCAAGTAATTCATTAAAGTATACAATAGTAGTGAAAAGTACACAATTCATAAGAACACAGCTCAGCTCAGTGAATATTTCTAAAATAAACACACCTATGTAACCAGCACTTAGGCCAAGAAAAAATAGAATTTACCAGAATCCTGGAAGGGTTCCGCCAATCTCCTTCCTCAAAAGTAATCACCAGCCTGACTTCCAACAACATTGCTTAGGACTGCCCATTTTTACACATAATAAAATAGAATCAAACTACATGTATTTTTCTTTTTATGTCAGGTTTCTTTCACTCAATATTGTTTGTGAGATTTCTCTACATTGTGTGTAATTTTAGTTTGTGCATCATCTTTTCTATATAATAATTTTATTCAAATGAACATATCTCAATTTATTCATTCTATTGTAGGGAGACATTGAGTTTGTTTCCTGTTTTTTGAATAATACCAACAGTGTAACTATAAACATCATTTCTTATTTCTTTTGCTGAACATTTGTGAGCAATTCTAAGTCTATACCTGAGAATTGAAAGGGTGGGTCCTAATACATGTATATATTTAGCTTTGTACATACTGCCAAATAGTTTTCCAAAGTGATTGTACAGAGAGAATGGACTTTAACATATAAAACAAGGAAAAAAAAGTCCATGGGTACATCAGAACATCCCTCATTTGGGGGAGGATGAGCTGGTAGATATGAACCAGGAGTGATTAGTATATATTAAACTAAAGGTCAGGGTCAGACAAGAAATGAGAAAATTATGTTTACTAGTAGTAAAAGAAAAACTAGTTGCTGGAGGAAGGCAGGATGATCTGACAGGCTGAGAACAGGTAAGAGGGACAGTTTCTAACAGGTAACCAAGGACAAATACACACGAGGGAGGACGCTATCAGGTTTGCATGGGAACCCAGAAGTTTGGACCTCTGTGTTAGCAATGGACACGACGCTTAGAGCCTTGCCTTCCCCTGGGAAGGAGAATTGGCCAGAACTGGCTAGTGAGCATGATAAAAACAAGCCCAGGCAGTGGGAGACAGGTGACTCAGGCCAGGGATTGCACATTAAGAATCTTGGGTTGGCTCTAATCCATTAGGTCTGAGAATCAGAGATGTGGTTAAGAAACAATTTGTAACAAAGAATAGATAAAACCACTGTGGTTGTAATTGTACAAGAATGTTCCTTATATTTCATTCTCTCCACAATTGCCCTTACTTAATGTTTTTAAACACATGGATAGCAGTTTGTGTGGTTTCTAAAGTATTGAAAGTAGAGCGAGTAATTTGCAGACAAAGCCAAGACAATCACTGGGGAGACACGGGTCATAGAATCTTCGTACTTCTACCATGAGCTCTGCATATCTAGGATTCTGAAGGCAAGAAAAACAATAGAGAGCTGGGAAATTTTTAGAGATAAAGCATTAGCAAGTGCAGAAACTGGGCAGAGAGAAGAGTGAGACCCCAAATAACATTTAGTGGGTTCTCTTCTGCCCATACTCTCTATTCAAATTGATAGCTCCTAGAGCAGCGGTTCTCAACCTGTGGGTCGCGACCCCTTTGGGGGTCACCTAAGACCATTGGAAAACACATATATAATTACATATTGTTTTTGTGATTAATCACTATGCTTTAATTATGTTCAATTTGTAACACTGAAATTGGGGCTTACCACAACATGAGGAACTGTATTAAAGGGTGGCAGCATTAGGAAGGTTGAGAACCACTGTCCTAGAGTATATTATTTATGTACTAGAGACCCGATGCACGGAATTTGGCCCTCGAGGCCCTGGCTGCCTTGAGGTCCCACCCCCAGCCCACTGGTCGTTTAGGAAGGTCATTCTGGAAGGTCCTTCTGCTGTCTGGCCTAATTAGCATATTAGCTCTTTATTATATAGGATTTGTAATAGACTTGTTTCATTGACCTTCTAGTAAATCCATTAATATTTAGTTTCCACTGACCAATGACACACATTATAGTTCACAATTGCTGTTTTTTTGTTTTAATAAGCCTGTTTTTATATATGTAGAAGTTGTTTACAGACTTTATTTGAAGGCTACCACTCTTCACTCTGAGTTTTTGACTCTTGGAAAAAGTTTACCAGTTTCCTGATACTCACTTCAAAGACCTATGTTAGTGGGTCCTTCTCACTTGTTATCCTGTCCTAGTCCCACTTGGATTTTTGTGAATTGGACGTGTGCTATATTAAGGTGAAAAACAGCAGAAGATTTTCTATTCTAGCCACAGGAGAAGAAAGAGAACCCTTCTTGAGGAAAATAAGAACAATGATCTCTTTACTACACCCAGCAGAGTTTTCCATGCCAGGCAATGTCCTTACTGTGTTTTCTACATGTCCTTGATGAATGGCAGTGTTTCCCCTTGAATGAGATGTGACAAGGGCTAGGGTAAGAAGGAAATATGTGGAAAAAAGCTGAGGAGATTCTGACAAGATTCCTCTGGCTTTGTATTCATCTCTGTGGGAAGAAAGATGTTAGAAATGCTGGCTTCTCCACACAAAATATTATTTCAAAAGCCACAGGAAAATGGGCATGAATAGAATATCTAGATATACTTATGTGATAGATACATAAAATAATTCCTTGATATTCTGAGCATGTTTTAGAATGGGATTTGTGCAGCCAAATAATGGTAAAATAGAAGTCCTAAATATGTCATGAGCATAACATTGAAAAACTATTCTCCCCCCCTCCCCCACCAGAATACAGTTCTTATCTCTACAGTCAATGTTTGATGCATGCGCATGGCTGTTTCCTCATATCCAGTCAAGGAGGGAAAAGGAAGATTCATCTCTAAGTGATTGATCATTACCACTTTACTCTGCAACATTAGAAGAAAGACAAATTGTGATAGAATGTACACTTAAAACAACCATTCTGTAGGAAGAGGCCTCCCAATGAAGTAAAAAAGATCGAAGCTGAGTTTTCAGAAGCACTGTTGCTTCTTCAGGAGTATTAAGGGTGATTGATACAACTTGCAAAAAATGAAAATACTGCTAGGTATTCTAAAAAACTGAATAGAAGGTTAAAAAAGTATCTTATTATTTGCTTTTTTAAAGAAATATCAATTAGAAAGTCTTGTGAAGTCTGTGTATTGACTGCATTAGAAATTTCATAAAGTATAGTACCCAATAAGTAGAGTGAAAACATATAGGCCATGATTAATGGTAGGTAAGAACAACCAAGTGCTTTGACAGAAATGAGACTTGGAGGAGGTTTCTACCAAAGCCACACCAGTTTCTCTCAAGATGTATTGCCAGGGTCAATATTAACATATATGGCTATGACTGAAGTGCTGAGCTAGGAGGTATGTAAAGAAACACGAGGCTTGCTTTCTTTCTTTCTTTCTTTCTTTCTTTCTTTCTTTCTTTCTTTCTTTCTTTCTTTCTTTCTTTCTTTCTTTCTCCCTCCTCTCTCTCTCTCTCTCCCCCTCTCTCTCTCTCTCTCTCTCTCTCTCTCTCTCTCCCCCCCCCCCCCCCCCCAGGTCAAACTCAAACTCAAGAAGTATTCTTCCTGTTAAGAGACTCCAGTCTATTTGGAGATACTGGACACAACCTAAAAAAGATAAGTGATCTCAAATGTGAGACTGAGTTATTCTGAGAAGGTATAAATCAAGAGCTGATTCTAGAAGAAAGAATAGTATTTGTGTTCTTACTATTGCTCAAAATGCTGAGTATTAACTGGATCTAGCAACAACTATGTATTGAGCTACCACCACGTGTTAATATTCTAATAGTTGGTAACACAGCAATTAGAAAAATAGTGACCTGCTCTCATGACATTTAATTTCAGTGGAGTTAATTGAACAGCTAGAACAGTGGTCGGAAAACTCATTAGTCAACAGAACCAAATATCAACAGTACAACAATTGAAATTTCTTTTGAGAGCCAAATTTTTTAAACTTAAACTATATAGGTAGGTACATTGTTATTAACTTAATTAGGGTACTCCTAAGGCTTAGGAAGAGCCACACTCAAGGGGCCAAAGAGCCGCATGTGGCTCACGAGCTGCAGTTTGCCGACCACGGATAGAACCTTATATACTAAAGGCAGAATTGAGCAGAATAAATTTTAAAACAGAGTAGGACAAAATATACCTCTTCCCATAATACTCTTTCTCACAGATGAAAGACTGATTTAGCACCTTGAACATAGTTGTTTATACACGAGATACCTTATGGACATTATGCCCCATCTTCCTGAAACATGTTCCTTCCTCCCACTTGCAAATGAGAAGATAAAGGTGCAGTCAACGTCTGTGGTTTAGCTAAAGTGGGAAAAGCTTGAAATCAAACCTAAATCTATTTGAGGTCCATGCCTGTGCTCTTCTCAGAACACTATGATGCCTCTAATTGGAATCCTTGCTTTATTGGGTCATTTTTCATGGGTATTTCAGTCAGTTCACCTTCAGTTTGGTTTACCATGCCCGTGAGAGTTTTCTTACACAGGTTCCTTTGAAAAGACATCACGGATCTTAAAAGTTGTAATCTCCTTGCATGATGGGTCAAAGGGTGTAAAACAAGGGACTAAGGAAAAATAGAATAAAGACAACTGACATGTGTCCTCAAATCATCTATAGAACAAGGGCATCACTTCCTCCTTCGTGATGTGACTGACTGCAGGCCCTGGGAACTTGGCCTTGGTGCATTTGCCCTGCAAGGCCCTCCAGGGTCCTAGGTTGGGATGATTCATCAGGAAATGAAGCTCCGTCCTGGCAGAGGTTTGCAGAGAGCGGGGGATGATTGGAACCTTGCCCATCACTTCTAGAATGGGAGAAGTTACCATGTTCCCATTAAAAACTCAAATGCAGGGCATAGGCCAGGGAATATTTTAAGCTTGCTCTCTTGCCAGTGCTATATCATAGACTTGACTTAATTGCCCTCAGGTCTGCTTAGGATGTATTTAAGCACAACTTTGATGTTTTCAGGGAAACTGCTGAGAACATTTCAGAGGCACACTGTTGGGCTTACAGGGAAGGCAGAGAGACTCAGTGGTTTCAATTCCAAACAGTCCATCTCTCTAGGTTCCAGCTCCAGTTCAGGGGGCTGCAGGGCAGCTTGCAGGAAGCCATGCTTCAAAGCACCTAGGAGGCTCCTCAGATTGAAAGAAGTCCCAGGACTAGTAGGAATCTCTTTAAGAAACTGTAAATGTGTGACCTTGAGGAAAAGGTGCACTTTCATGTAGAGAGAAAAGCCGCCCTCGAAGCTGGCAGGATATTGAAGCCAGAGGAGTCTGACAGGGGCGTCCAGCTGCGCTGTAAACCCCAGACACTCACAAGCCCCGGGCTGTAGAATCTCTCCAAGTTTTGCTTTGTTTCCTATCAATGGTGTTAACAGCTCTGCCAATGTCCCGCAATTGTGCGAGGAGGACAATACCCAGAGAGAAAAATCAGTACTGTATTGTTTTATTTTTATGCCTCTTCCAGACAGAAAGATCTCCTCTATTCATTGTGATACATTGGTCGTTTTAGTCGGAATAAATGCAAGGCTATGAGAAAATGCTGATACCAGTTGTCAGAGAAAACTATTTACAATGTCCCTCCCTTCTTTCTTTAGGCACTTTCATTATAATCTTTTCAGCTTCACAGAGAGATGAACAAAACTTGTGCACTGATTGTAAAGCAGGCGGCTGAACTGCACTGATTATGTATGACCTTCTCTCTTAAGGTTAACAGTGGGGAAAACAAACTGTCGACTTCAGTAGTTTGGTTACTATTTTCTGGGACAGAAGGTGCTTTTTTTTTTCCTTTTATTACATCTCAGTAGATTGACCCCTATATAAAGATCTTAAATTCATTTGTTTATGTATTCATTCACTCATTCGATAGTTATGAGTGTCAGCTCTGAGGAAGACATGAATTAGTCTCTGAGATACAGTGATGAGCTCAACCTCTGAGGTCTTGGAGGCTAGAGAGTCTAGTAAGAGAGATGGCTTCATAAGGAAAGAGGAAATTCTACTCCCCAAGTCAGGGTCTTTTAAAGCAAAAGAACAGAGAGTTAGCAGGCTGTAGCCAACTCCACCAGACAGTATAATACATCCTTCCACCAAGGGTCAAATGAACTTAAAATAAATTTCTGACTCCTGACCTTCCATTTCCAGTCAAAATATACTTATTTTTGTAAGTTTCAGTTTGAGTCACATTGAATGGAATGCATGAAAGGCAAGGAATTAAACATTAACTCCTTTTCTACTTAATTTTGCTGAACATCTTATTTCTTATAGGAACCTGAAATGTTTAATAAGAGACACCCTAAACATAGTTGTTAAAATATCAGGCAACTTTTTCTTGTGGATTTAATACTGATTTTATTTCAGTATCTCTTTTTCATTTTCTGATCTTTTTATCACCACGGTAAAGACTTACTTCAGTCTTTGTGTGTTTTTGACACAAATCCTTGCTAAACCAGCATTTTGCAAACATAGTAAAAACCTTAACATTTTTAAAAACATACTCACTTTATGACTTTTCTTCTTAAATTATTTTATTTCATCTGGGTATCATGTCTACTACTACCTACATAATATTTTATTTGGGTCAATTTACTTTTTAAATTTAAACTAGTTTATTTTAAAAGGCAATGCCCTATGACTACCATAAACAAAAGACCAATTTTGCTTACAATAAATAGAAGAGAATTGCAAAAACAAGTGAAAAGTAAACTGATATTCCTAAATTCTATCCAGGTGTTGTTAGAAGGTTCATAGTCTTCTCTGTGTTATAAAGGAAGATCAGCCTGTGATGGGTGATGATAAAGAAATACTCACACCACCTGAGACGTACTCTTAGATACAGGAATAAAGACTAAATATAATAGTAATGCTTTCCTCACTATAGAATTTGAGGTACTTAGTGCTATGTCTGGGCATTTCCTATGGTCATCTCCTGAACTGCTGGGCATTTCAAGGGCCTCAACATTCCCACACTCCAGGCTCCAATGGGCAATTCTTCAGCAGCTTTGTGAAGGGGCTGCCTTCCCCAGGACACAGGGGGCTCTGTAGTAAATAGGGGTAGTGCTTATTTCAAACAACTGTTTCTTTCACCTCCGATTTATAACAGTTATGTTCACTCAACTATTCAGAGATATGGGTAATTGAAGGGAATCCTTGGATCTCCTCAATAGACATTAACACCTGCAGCTTGTGACATCTGTCACCACCTTTCTATTCCTGCTTCCTGGCTTCATTATTCTTCTCTTTAATTAGCAGTTTAATTTTTAAAAATAAACTTTACAGTATGTGGTAATGAGTGATCGCTTCCAGTCAGCATAACAGAAGGCAATCACACTATATCATGGCTGACCTCTCTCCAATAATATACTGCTCGGCAATAGTGACACCAGGAAGTCATTTATCAGGCCCAGGTTTCTCCCATTTCATCTAGAAATATAAATATCTTATTTTTAATAGAGAGAAGGATGAGCTGAGAAGATGATGATGGATCAAGTGGGTGACACTGTGGGCCAGCCAAAGCTTTAAACGTGACATTTTTCAAGTTGCGGGAGAAGGAAAGAGCAGGGGGAGGAAGAGGAGCTAGTATCCAAGTACATTTTACAACAGCAGGCCAGGCGGCCGCGCCTGCGCATCACATTCTTCTGAGCCTAAGAGCAAAGCTGCAGTTTCTCCAGGTCTGTGCGTCTCATGATAGTGTCACATTGCAGAGAAATTGACTTTGAATTAGAAATTGTTGTTAACAGTGAAAGGAACTAGTCAATTCCTTCCTACAAATTTATTGTGTGGTATCTTTATAGGAGGGTTTTTGTTTCAGGAAAATAGTAAGTACAGAGAGAGAAATTGCTAAAAACGTCCTAGGTCAAGAAAGAGAAAGACAATGCAGGTATGTGCTAGTAAAATATGGGATGGGTTCTGAACAGAATATTCCCATCTTTAGTGATTTTTCAGTTAAGTATACTCATTACACTAAGCTGGGGATTTGGATCATAGCTTAAAAAAATAGAATCATTTAATAAAAACTATTTTCCTAAGGAAAGATTACTTTGAGAAATGTAAATGGGGAAGAAAGAAGTTTGGAGCAGGGCTAATGTTCACAGTCATTTTCTTTCCCTTCCAGAAGAAATATTCCTGTGGGTAGAATATCTTTCCAAGGGTTTCAGCTACCTTTTTCCTTTTTTGGGATTCTTGCACTTAGAACATAAAAATAACCAAGAACACAAAAGATGAAAAATCTATGAGAGCTCCTGAGAATAATCAAAAGAATGCATTCTAAGAATTGATTTCAGTCCGTCATTTGCCATAATTGTATCTATTCCTAGATTGCAAATAAAAGAGCCACTGTAGAAGCTGATTCTACATAATCTGCAGAGTAACCAAGCTACAGAGAATAAAGGAAGATGAAGAACCAGCTATAAGAAATCTTCATTTGTAGGATGGGTGGGGGCTGCTGCTAAATTGTCTACTGATTTCTTAAACATGCTAAGAAAAGATTTTGGGTCAGAAAAACAGCCTCTAGCAAGCAATGCATTTTACATTAAAAAAAATTCCCAGGAAAGATGGCTATGAATTTAATCATAAGCTCTTCTTTTTGCATAAATTTGGTTCAGTCTAAATAAGACTTGAAACATGGAACAATGTCCATGAAGTACAATTCACCAATTGTTACTTTTAATTATGTTCACATGCATAATTCATAAATACACTGCATGGACAAGAGGAAAGAAAAGATAAGAAGGAACAAAAGAGATGAATTTTCCATCAAACAATTACTATATAAATAGACAACATATTTAATACATTAGTTAGCAAAGGGATTCTTTGTTCTTGCCAGTCTGGGGCTTAAAAATGTTAAAAGAATCCCTAAACATAACATTGTTACATTTTACTAATGTCTCTCTTGAATGAAAGGAACAAGGACTATAATTCTTTATATGAAAGAAACAAATTTTTAAAAAAATGTCTCTCAAAATGTGAAAGTGTAGGTATGGTTGACATAGCATCTTATTATAATATGTAAATATTGTAATAGATTCTAGTGTAACTTCTTAACTTAGAAGCATTTAAGAATGGCATTAGTTTCTCATTATTAGAGAATAAAAAGTCTTTTTTTTGGTGCTAGGTTTGTCATTTCATGTCGCTACAAAATATGGAAAAGAAAGAAGTGGTATAAACAGGTGTGGATGCATTGTCAAAGTCCAAACTATTTTCTCAATGATACGATTGTTATGAGAGCCTTTAATATAATAGGTTCAATGACAGTCTCATCTCTGGCATACAAAGATTAAATAAAATACTGCTTGACAAAGTTCCATGTTAAACATAGAATTAAAGCTTTGCACTCAAGTATACATTTGTGTTCTTATTGCAAATCCTGTGTTATGTAGAAACATCTTCTGGTTCATGGTGCAGTTTTGGGAGAGCCCAATAAATAGCACCAATCTTCCTTGATCAATTTCAGAACCACCCAGAGCAAGATAAGAGGCTGAGGTATTGAAACCAAAACGTTAGTTTCACTTCTAGCAGAGCTCTTGACCTTTTGTTAGGGTATGTGGCAACAGCGTGCTTCTGAATACCCAACTTCAAAATGACATAGGTTCTTCCACCCCGTCACAAGCATGCTGTTAATCTTAGTTGCTAGGGGGGCTCAGTAGTGTGTACAGTTTTCAGGAACCAGATTATGAAAAAAAAGAGGAAGTTCCCAAGCCATGCATGCCCAGGCTCTTCTCCTAAACCTTCCGATTAGATACATCACTCTCTTTACCTGAGAAGGGGGGGGGGGGGGGGGGCGGGGAGGATGATAGTGGTGAGGGATGAGAGTGATCATCTAATAGAAAGTCCCTCCACACAGACCCGATAGTCAAGTTCCTATAGTTAAAGGCTGATATTCCTGCCTGATGGGTTGTTAAAATTTGAAGTATTTTGCCTGCTTTCATGCAGAAAGAAACAATGTTACATTTGGAATAACTGTTTGAACAAGGAGAGAATATATTTAACCCCAATTATTTTATAAAAATCTGAATTTATTTAAAATACAAATTAGTTGATATGCTACCGCCATGAACGGAAGCTTTCTGCATAGAAATTTTTTGGCTTTGTATGATCAGCATTTGGTGCCTAATTTTCATCTATTATAAAATGGCGATAATATCAGTGTGTGTCTCATAAAATTATGTCAAGTATTAAGTGGAGTAATATGTTAGTGCTTTGAAGAGTGTCTGGTTTGCATACTGAAAGTACTGGAAAAATGTGAGATGCTATTGTCATTAATGTTATTACCACCAGCATCACTACTATCACCACTACCATACTACCATCACCATCTCTTTTTTTAAATGATGCTTGGGATTTGTTTTTTATGTATTTTTTATTGATTATGAGAGGAAGGAAGAGGAGAGAGAGAGAGATAGAAACATCAATGATGAGAGATAATCATTGATTGGCTACCTCCTGGACGCCCCTCACTGGGGATGAGCCCAGAACCTGGTCATGTGCCCTAACTGGGAATCGAACTGTGACCTCCTGGTTCATTGGTTGATGCTCAACCACTGAGCCACACTGGCTAGGCTACCATTATCATCACCATCACCATCACCATCACCATCTCACCATCACCATCACCATCACCATCACCATCACCATCACCATCACCATCACCATCACCATCACCATCACCATCACCACTACCACTACCACCATCGTCCTCTGCCTTCTCATTATCATCATCACCATCAACATTCTGTAGCTCAGGTGAAGACCCAAGGATAAGTGATGAGGATTTAATGACAGGTGCATAATCTTTTGGAAGAATGGCTTCCATTCATCGTTTGGCCAAAAAGCAACAATTACTGGGAACGTGCAGTTTTGATACCAATCTGTTCAAAACTTACAATCTACATAATTGCATGAGTATTGCAACCAGTAATCAGCAGAGTTCAGAAAACAGAGCTTTACATGGATCTAAGGATTGGGGACATTCTAATGAAGCAGGCTTTCCATCTGGCTTTGAAGGAATGTGTCCTGGAGGGATCTGCATGAGCAAAGGCAAGGGTTTAGGAAAAACATAGTGTTTAGAGCCTAATGAGGGGACTCGACTGATTGGAAGATGTCGGCCTTAAATCCTGGAGAGAATTATAAAACCTGTTTGTTCTTGGGGATGTTAGAGGGAAAATGCTGCCTCTTTCCACTCCCACTGCTCTTACATGAGGTCTCTTCAGCTGAGCCCTTTAGGTCCTCCATGTTCCAAGCATGATTCTGTCTCCCCACCCAGGCCTGAGCTCATGCTCTTCCTCCAGTGACTCCCTTCCTTCCTGCAATTTGAAATATTACCTCCCTTTCAAGGCCTGGTTTTTGTTGCTGTTTACATGCTTTTTTTCTCTCTCTTTTTTTTTTTTTTTTAACTTAAGTAAAACCCTTAGAGCCTGCTATTTACACAGTAATTTCTCTCTCTCCTCAACTCGTAAACCTATCTTTTACATCATTATTTGACATTGTATCCTGTAAGCAGTGTGGTATACTGGTAAGAAAATAAGACTCGAGTTCTGGGCCAGACTACCTGGCCATTTATGTGGCCACAGGCAAGATGCTTAATCACTCTAGGCCTGAGTTTTCTCAACTACAAATATAGGGCATGATTTGGACGATCTCTAATAGCTTAACTAACATTGTTGATGTTTGTTCTAGAATTTTTTTATTGCCTTTTCCATGTTATTTTTATTCAGTTTTATGATGAATCTATATTATTTTTCCCATGTATGTGATTTTTAAACCCAATGATGGTAGGAAATTTGATACCAGTCCATGACCTAATGCAGAGTCTTGCTATTATTATCATTTATTAAATACCTGTTGAGGTTCGCTGCTACATATTCCTACCTATTTGCTAGTATGAACCTCATCTCCTTGCCCCTCCCACTGCTCCCCAAGTGTCTTCAGTCTCTGGTCTCTGTATTATGCAAATAGCAAGTATTTCCTGTTGACTTTTAGTGGGTGTTGATATTGGTATTTCACAAACAATGGGAATTAATTAGCTATAACAAAGGCAGGCAGCAAGAAAAGGGACTGCCAAGGTGAATCTATTTGCTCTCATTCAGCAGGTTTGACACAGCTCTGTGAAACAGGGCAAGAGAAGTTAAGTTCCTCAGATCTACATAAGACCCCAAAAGGCCACCTTCTATTACAGCTGATGTATTTATTTCCACAGAAGTCCTGCATTGGGAACTGCCTTACCCTTTGGGCAGGAAACACTGTCAGAGCTTCAGAGAATTTTGTCTTTAATGCCATGTCCTTTTTATGCCAATTAGAGATAATCTCCCCAGGCTCTTAAATAATTTGTCTGTGTAATCTCAGTCACACTGAAAAGAGTCACAAATCCTTTGCTGATTGGAAGACAAAGTGGAAACTCCTCAGGCACAGTTAGAAATTAGTCAAAACTTTTAAGTCAAAGTGATGTCTTTTCCCTTCCTTCTTTTATCAAATAAAGAAAGCTCCCTATACAGATTAATGTGCAAATTAATTTGAAAGAGTTCATTGGGAATTTTTTTTTCGAGCTAATAAAACACACACACACACACACACACACACTGCCCATAACTGAACAGTTTTAATGAACCTAAGAATTAGGATTTTTTTTTCCAGTGAATCAAATGCTTTGCTTGAATTTTGAGAGGTTTACACTTTCTCATAGTTCTTTACTATGTTGGGTATTTAAACGGATTAAAGGCAAGAGTTTATTAGGAACTCTGTACAATATTAGGCTGCAAACTTCTGAAGAAGGAGCAGACCAGAGTGGCTTAATTAATTCCTGACTGATTATAATAATTCTCTTTTCACCCCATCTTCATTAATTTTTGTAAAGCACCTGAAAATAATCCTATTGCTATTTAAGTGTTAACGTTCACATAGATGAATATAATTTTATGTTAAGAAGTTACCAGTTTTGCTGGCCTCAGTGGCATCCACCTATGAACCAGGAGGTCACAGTTGGATTCCCAATCAGGGCACATGTCCGGGTTTCAGACTGGATCCCCAGTAGTGGTTGTGCAGGAGGCAGCCGATCAATGATTCTCTCTCATCATTGATGTTTCTATCTCTTTCTCCTTCTCCCTTCCTCTTTGAAATCAATAAAAATATACTTAAAAAAAGAAATTACCAGTCTTAGCCATCTTAGAAACGTCAGTTTGATTTATGGCCTAAGACAGGGGTGGGCAAACTTTTTGACTCGAGGGTCACAATGGGTTCTTAAACTGGACCGGAGGGCCGGAACAAAAGCATGGATGGAGTGTTTGTGTGAACTAATATAAATTCAAAGTAAACATCATTACATAAAAGGGTACGGTCTTTTTTTTTTAGTTTTATTCATTTCAAACGGGCCGGATCCGGCCCGCGGGCCGTAGTTTGCCCACGGCTGGCCTAAGAGGAGGAGGGTGGGCTGTGGCTGTCTGGTATTCGCTGGCACCCTGCCCCAGGGGCGAAAGGACCCCCTCCCTCTCTTGGGCCAGTGAGAAGCTGACCTGTCCACACTGACGTCTGGAAACCACCCCACCCTGGTGAAAAATCCCTGCCGGACAAACGGCTCCTGGAAAATGACCAAACCGCAGGACAGACCGCAGGTTTCACCTGACCCTGGAAAGCCCCGACTGCCACCAGTTTCGGCCAGCAACAATTGCCTCAGAAAAGTATAAAACCTTGCCCCTCCCAGGTTGGGCGCGGCTTCTCCTGCTCCCCTCTCTGAGCTGGTGAACCTGCCCGTGTGCTCCCAATAAAGCCTGTTTAATCTGGTCTCTGTTTGGACTCACGGTTTTTCCTTGCGGCGGCGTAAAACCTAAGAGTGGCCTAAGTGATGTCCACTGCATGTCCCATTGCTGCTGGGGCGTGTCAAAGAGCGTTACCCTGTTTCCTAGTAACCTTTGGTCCCAGAATACCCATTTTCCCCCACAGGCTTGTTTAGTTGAACTTCTTAATTCAAAATATGAATTTATCTTGCCTTTGAGTCCTGAATTGATGTATATCACCATGTCAAAATCTCAATTCTGTCAACTGAACCAGACAGTGTTCATGGATTAATGGCCTAGATTGATCAATTCAGCATTCTTTTGCCTTTCATGTGGAGATATTGTCCCCTTTATTATTATTTTGTATAAATATAAAACTAGTGATTTTGTGTACATAATATGGGTAATATTTCTATTCTAATTCTGCTTGGCAATTTATATTTATTTTTTTAAAAAACATAGGTTAAAAACTTATTATATAATATACACTCACTCTATAAATAGTCATCTGAAGGCATGTAGAAGGTAGGGTTCAAAACATTATTCATCTTTTCTTTTCTCCATCTACACATGCACCTACACATCACACACACACACACACACACACACACAAACACACACATATGTGCGCGCGCACACACAGACTAGTCATCTCTGACCTTTTTTTTCTTTGCTTCTGTCTTCTCTTGCACTTTTTGTTTCCATAAAAGATCCTTGTTCTCATCTTGTAAAAATGTGGGCTTGAGTAAGGAGTTATTAGCACTAATTAGAGTTGAGTAAGAAATTCATAGAAAAAACATAATAGCTTTCTAATACACCACCCTAGAAAATAAAAAGATCAGATTCCACTCACAAGAGGAAAAATTATACAAATACTTAGAAAAATCTTTTAGAAAGAAGAGTATGAAAACTTTAAAAAAATTTTTTTAAGTTTTATTAAGAAAACTATAGCACTTCACTGAGGAATTTAAATCAAACAAGCATAGTGTTCTATTTCTGGGTGCAAAGACTGAATATTTTAAGTATACACAATTTTTATTCTTCCAAAAGTAGTGATGGAATTGTAACTCCTATTCATTGCATGGGGCATAAGTAATGGTGCAGGAACTGGATAAAGTGATCTGTCTCCCCATCTCTTGTAGAAAGACTGAACATTCACCAATATCTTTACAATGATACCCTCGTAATACTTTTAAGGCTCACATTTCCTGAAGTAAACATCTTTGTCAATTATTTGTTGTTTTCTGATTATAAAAGCATTTTGGGGAAGCAATTGAATGTAACAATCTGTATACCTTTCCAGATTTTTTTAAAAAATATATTTTTATTGATTTCAGAGAGAGGAGGGGAGAAGAGAGAGATAGAAACATCACTGATGAGAGAGAATCATTGATCGGCTGCCTCCTGCATGCTCCCTACTGGGGATCGAGCCTGCAACACAGGCATGTGCCCTTGACTGGAATCAAACCTCGGACCCTTCAGTCTGTAGGCCAACGCTCTATTCATTGAGCCAAACCAGCTAGGGCCCTTTCTAGATTTTAAATTCCTACAACAGTGGCATGATATCATGAGTTTAGATGCATCTTGCTCGGCAGTATGGATGGGATATGGGGCATGTGATCTTCTGAAGAGTGTGCAGAGTGACTTGAAGTCGATGAACACAGAAAACAAATATTTTCAGATAACACATGAAGGGATGCAAATCAGCACCAAGGGAGGTCAATAAGGGCAGAGAAGAGACATAAATCATGAAACACTTCTCTAGGAGATGGGCAGACATTAATAGGGAGGTGGAATTTGTTGCTCTTTTCCCAAACTCATTTGCATTGGTTATGACAGTGCTTGTGTAATAGAAGCCAAATAGCAGCAGGGAGAGCACATCATCTTCCACACATGCTGCTGCTTCCTGTAGGAGGAGGATTTGTATGCAGAGGGAAGGAGGAGGTATCTAGGGAGTGTGGTGAGCAGGCAAGGCTGTGCAAAAAAGAGACAGGCATCTGTCTGTCTTTTCTGGAGAATTTTTAACTATGAGAGGATATATTCAGATTGAGTATCAGACCTACAACTGTTTGTTCCACATACAGATAGTGCTTTGATTCTTTTAGATCTTAAATGTCATTTAAAATAGCACACAAAACCAACTTATAATAAAATTTTCAGCAGCCATTAATTAAAGGGAGAAAAATGGTCTGCTCTGAGATGTTCCACTCAAGAGAGCATATCACTAATATTATTTTGAAAGACAAAAAGTGAATCAATTTTTCTTTCCAAACAAATTAAACAAAAACAATTTCACTCATGAGCTGAGATGCTAACGACCAGCTCCCTATGTGAAGGTGAGCTGTACCAGCGATGATGTCACTTCTGAGAATCGAGGCTCAAAATAGAAACACTCCCAGAACTTCAAATATCTCCATTCCAAGCGATCTCTAATATTTCATGCACAAATTTGCAGGCCATCTAAAATAATAAGAAATAGTGTTCATTTCTTTCTCCTCGGTTTCCCAGAAGACCACTCAATTTTATGGAACGCAAGAACACTGCCTTTTAGGATGGGAAGTCTTCACAGCTCAGACAGCTACCTCTTTGGGATTTGCAGCCCTGTTTTAGATTTTGGCTTCCTGCTTTACATTTCTGCTTTGGTTTCCTGATGTCTCACCATCACACCAAATGGCTTTTCAGAACAGAATTCTGTTTAAGCACTTTCTATTATTAAATGGGGCGCATTTGGTATGGCTGGATCCTATTACATAAAGCTATGTAGGCAAATTAATTACTGAGCATCAACTTGTCAGGGAAAACTTATATGTGCACACATACAAATGTAATAAATCATTGGTGTGGAGTAAATGAGTTGCTATAGAGCATGTATTTCTGCAGTCTTAGGAGTTATAATTATTTGGTCATCATGGACCTTTTAGGTCTGCCCGATAATACCATAGCTGTCTGGACAGCCAAAAAGCAGATAATCAAATAGTTGTGTTGATATACACAAAACAAGACATCAGATTGAATTATTCTCCATCCACCATCTCAAACCTATCAGATCCCTTATTAACATATAGAAATTATGGAGGGCATTAAGTTTTTTGGGGGAACATATATCATTTTTTTCCAAGGTAAGGGTTTCCCTGAATTTCTTATCACTTCTCAAATAGGGTCAAGGTTTTTATACTTATTTTATAATGATTTTTTTTCATGATTTCTAGTAAACAAGAAAAACCACATGAATTTTGCAAATTACACAATCAATAATAATTCCCTGTTAATATGTTTATAATAGCAATTAAAAGTGTACACATTTCTAAGTAACACAGATTAAAGTCACTTAACAAAGTTAATAAAATAGTATTATTATTTATTAATTATTTTTTCTCCATACATTTTGTTTTTATTTTCTTAGTGAAATATAACATACATGTTGTAAAATGAACAAATCTTAGCTGTACATCTAGATGATAGTTTAAGCATGTATAAACCAAGTATATTACACAATTTTAACAATTACCCAGATTAAGGTATAGAATATTCCATAACCCAGAAATCTCCCTCTTGCTCATTTCTTAGTCACTACTTATTCCACTAATCTGACTTATTTTAAAATTTTTTATTGAGTTTATTGGGGCAACATTGATTACTAAAATCATATAGATTTCAAGTGTACAATTGTATAATACGTCATCTGTATATTCTGTGTTCACCACCCAAAGCCAAGTCTCCTTCCATCACCATTTATTCCCCCTTTACCTTCTTCTACCTGCTCTCACCCCCACCTTTCCATCTGGTAATCACCATTGACAGTATTCTTATGCATGTCTACTATATCTGGTATTTTCATCAGCCTTGCTATCAAAATAATTCTTCAGCTGAGAAAACTGAGATACGGTGAGATTAAGTAAATTACCTAGGCCACATAGCTGGTGAGTGATGGGGGCAGAATTGAGTCTTATACAGTCTTCTGCAGAGAGCATTGCTCTTAGCTACTGAGATTGGCTCTAACATGTCTCTAGTCCTCCCTGATCATAAGACTCTTCACATTCCCTTCCTTATTACCTGAGTTCCCACCAGATTACAAGCTCTAGAGGTAGTGGCTTGGGCTATGTACCACTGTAAATCCGGCCCCTGGTGCTGGGCCAGACAGATAGTAAGCTCTTAATAAGTGTATGAAAGATTGAAGTGGTATGTCTCTATTAAAATTATCTTGAGACTGCATATTGCCATAAATCTGTGCCTGAGCCCTGCAAAGAGAGAGATACATGGAAAAAGGAGAAGGAACTTGAGACTGGAGTGCTACTTGGAGCCCCTTTGTGTGACCACAGGTGATATCAAGATGGGCAAAGAGGTCAGAGGGCACAGCCAACCTCTTGAATACCACAGTTACGATTGTCCCAATGGTACTGGTGATTTGGGCACCAGAGAGGTTCAGGACCAAAGTGCTGTCATCAGCAGGAAGGGTACCACTAAGGCACCCTCTTGGAAATGTTCCCAGCCTATCAAATTAAGTAAGTCCCAGAGTTGTTGCTGTCAAGACATCGCTGGTGCAGGTGAAATGGTACTGGCATGACTTTGGCACTCATTCCCAATATTTCTGGAGTGCAAAGGCACTTTTGGTATACTTCATGGGCTTGGTGGCTTTGTTGGTGGTCATTCATGAAGGAAGATGGAGCTGGAGGAGGAAAAAAAATAGATGCCAAGTATTGGTAGAGTGAGCTGTGTTTGAATCACACAGAATATATTTCCCAAGGACTCCCAGAAAAGTATGAAGGAGTGAAGAGATGGGAGGGCCTGTTTTAACAGGTCAAGGAAGAGTTAGATAAACACTAACCTCATTTTCACACCCAGGCTGGTGTTGCCTGAGGATATAAAGATTACACTTGATTATATTCAGAGACAAATGGCCTGTGGACCACAAGTTAACCTACCAATTTACAGGGTTGTGTAGGATGTGTGAATGAAGGTGGCCTGGGCCACACAATTTAAAAAAAGTCTCACAATGAAGCTCAAAGAGCCTTGGGTCTCGGACACATGTGCTTATGCCATATACCTACGTGTGCTGTGTTGGAAACAAGGTGGCAGCTTAAAAGGTTACCTAGATTATGTGACTTACACAAGTAAGTAGCCTGCGATAAATGAGAATAGTTCTGGGAAATACATCAAGTTTATCTTTTTAATAAAAGTTGAGGAATTGCTTTCCTTAATTAAAGTGAGTAGGGAGAGAGTGTATAGGAAATGAAACAACAGTGCTGGATCATGAGGCTAGGGTGTGAATTTTCAAGCCTGCAAGGGTTGCACTTTCCCCAGGGTTCCAACATGGGGCTCTTTAAAAAACAAACTTTGGATACTCCTTCTTTTGGCAAAAGGTTTCCTCAGGTTGAAGCCTGCTCAAGAGTCAAGAACTTTATTTTGTGGGGCAATTGTTTGTAGAAGGCTGTTTTTGCTGCAAACACAAGGTGTAGAAAAAACCAGGAAAGAAGAGAAAAAAAATCAAAGATATTGTACCTCATTAGAAAAAAAGAAATATTTACAAGGCTATTCTGAACCTCAAGCAAAGGAGTAGGAGCCAGCCCTTCTGATTCTCTTGTTCCAACCCTGTCTGATGTGACTTTCTACACAACTGCCATTTACCTTCCTGAAGCTGGAGTAGCACCTGGTGAAAGCCCCCTGCATTAGCTGGACCCCAACAAACGCTCATTCTTCTCTCCTGCTACTGCTTTGGCTGTCCTCTGTTTCTAATATCTATTGTTCACACCCTGCAGGGCTGCCTTTGACCCCGCTCTTGTCCTCCATCCCCCACTTTTCCTTATACTGGTCCACAAGGATCTAGGGAAGTAACTGGGTGGTAGAACTGGCTAGAGGTGAGGAGTGAGAAAAAGGGCCCCCATGTCCTCTTCTCTTCTTTGGTATCATGACCACATCCACAGGTTTAGTATCCTTAGCAGGTTTCCTAGCCCCACCTTATCCATTCAACCTTTCAGCTCATATTCTAGCACCCCTATCCCTGGCCATCCTAGCAAACCTGGCCTTGACTTCCATGGTTATATATTGGGGACAGCTAGGTCCATAAAATGAGAACAAACCTTCTCTTTAATATAGCCTACCCAAGACCTCTGTGTATAGGAAAGAATCTTTCCGTTCCAATCCGTTTCCTTTGCAAGTAGCAGCACTACCAGATTTTAAAAGGCAAAACTACAGTTAAGCTGGGAATGGGAAGAGAGGCTGGGATAATATGTCTTGTCTCCCACTGGCCATAGAAGGAGGGGAGCCCAGGCTGGGAGGAGCAGATGGCAAGAGGGGAAAGAGACAGATCCCATTCTAGGACTTTCTTAAGGAAGAGAAGGACCCCTAAAGAGTTGAGCTTGGACTGAGGCTATTCTGAGGGAGATGTGGGAAATCCTCAACCCTTTACTCTTTACCCAGTTGTCTTCCTTGCCTTAGTCTAGGTTTGCAGCTGCCATGGACCTGGGGCTGGAGGTTGCATTCCCATCCTTGCAGTGGACTTGAGGGCTTGGGAGGTCTCCAGGGGCCTGAAAGCATGATACCTTTTAGAAACATTCTGGACAGCCCAGAGCAGAGGAATTCTCATACATTGTCATACCAGAAAGTTGTTAACAAAGATTTAATAATCTGTATTATTATGGGGTGCATGTTATAGAATGAACAGACTTGTTGTGAGCTGCCCAGAGAAAATAATTATGTAACAGGTGTGCTCTTCTGAGTTCTAAACAACTGGCTTTCCAGAGAAGCACCATTCCTGAATCAGAGACTGCCTGTGATAGGCAGCATTATACCTTTGAAAAATAGAATACAAATTGTTGCATATATATATTTATTCATTTAAAATGTACCTTTATTGTCGAGAGTATTACAGATATCCCCCTTTCCCCCCCATTGACGCCCTCCACCCTGCTTCCATCCCCTCCCAGGCATTCCCTGCACTATTGTCTGTCCATGAGTTATGCATATACGCATATAAGTTCATTGGTTAATCTATTCCTGTCCACCCTCCTCCACTGGCTTTCCCTCTGAAATACATAAGTCTGCTGCATGCTTTCATGTCTCTGAATGGTTAAGGTTCGCATTCCTCTAAATCTGGATCTGTGCTAACTAAAATCAAGAACTAGGGTTTTGA
Organism: Myotis myotis; assembly: GCF_014108235.1. NCBI lineage: Eukaryota > Metazoa > Chordata > Mammalia > Chiroptera > Vespertilionidae > Myotis > Myotis myotis. The sequence continues at coordinate 23,522,033 of NW_023416390.1, forward strand.
TATTAAAGGACTGATGGTGAAGGTGTAATGACTAAAGATAAAATTGAATAATTCTTTAAAATATGCTGACAAACTGAACAGAAATACACATACACATGCGCGCATGCACACACACACACACATACAAGTATTTTATGTCCTGCATTGGAGCAGAATATGTTCTTCTTCATGATATGTCACCAGTTAAGATCTACTTTCTAAATGCTTCTCTTCTTCCCAATCCATTCTGGAGTCTGCAACCCAGGCCACAACTGCACCTTTATAGTGAACAGTTTGTGTACTTAGTATACTCTTAAAGTTTTCTTTAAATCCCTGCTATTCAAAGTGTGCTCCGTGATTCAGCAGCAATAGCATCTCCTGGGATCTTGATAGAAATTCAGAATCTCCCAACCCGGCTCTATTGAATCAGAATCTGCACTGTAACAAGATTTCCAGGTGTTTCTTACAGCCATTAAGCATTGTTCAAAATGCCTCCTGCAGTTTTGAGAGACAAAGAGTATTAGAAAATTGATTATTTCTTTGAATTTAGATAAATATGGTAATCTTATTATTGGAAACATCATAAAAGTTATCCCAGAGGTCTGAACCTGTTATGTTTATTAGATTAAATTGGAAAGTTTGTGAACTCTAGTTAAATTTCCTTCCCCTTAAAATTCTGGTCTCCTCTCCTTTCTCTCCGGTTTTCAACATGAAGAAGAAAGTCTCTTGATGTCAGTTTCTCAAAGAATCTTTCTCACAGGTGGATAACAAACAAATCCAGTGGAAGGAGTGTACTGCCTCTGGCCCTCCTCCCTGTGGTTCCAGCTATGACTGCCAATGAGCAGTTTTCATGGCCTCTCTATGCTTTCTCCTTTGTTCTCTAAGTTGGCATCAGACCTTTTGAAAGTTGACACTTTCAGATCACAGAGAAGGTTGCAGTTAGGTAAGGACTGGGAGCAAGTTTGACATCTGACATCTGCAACGCCCATCCCTGTTCCTCTGTATTCCCATAACATATTGCTTATTCCTCTATTAGTAGCACTTTATTTTGTTCTGTCTTTTATTATATTTGTTATACATCTGCCTTTCCAACTGGATTATAAACTCCTTGGGGGCAGAAAGAATCCATCTTCATTTTTATCCCTCCAACACATCTACATTTAATACAAGGCCTTACAGTACCACAGGATTAGTAAATTAACATGTCAGAAATTCACTGTATACATATCTGTGTATGCATTGCCAATATCTCTCTTTTTAAAATTAGATTTGTTGTCATGGAGACATCAATGATTATGACTTGTAGTTTAGAGATAGGAATTGAACAATAAGTCTCGGTTATTGACTAGCGGAATGCAAAAGTTTTATTTCCACAGTCCTAGTTATAACAGATGGACTATAGCACTCTAAAATTTGATCTAGTAACATTCATTAAAATCTCTGAATGATCCAGATGGTAAAGAGTTGTACTGGGGAGAGTGGGCTTTGATGTGATAGAACAACAACTTTCTGATAACGTTTTTATTCTTTTTACATTTTTTGACCTTTCAAAGAGTTTCTCCCATCCTTCACTATTTCATATCATCAGATAAATAAGGGGCAGAGTGTACTCCTGGCTTGAATTCCAACTCTGTCACTTACTAGCTCTAAACCTTTTCTGTGTTTCATTCATTTTTGTCAAATGGTCATAACAGAAATTTTTCTAAAACAGTGATTGAGTTATAGAACCATGTCTGACACATAATCCTATATAATAAAAGGGTAATATGCAAATTGACCCTAACAGCAGAATGACTGGGAATGACTGGTCACTATGACACACACTGACCACCAGGGGGCAGATGCTCAATGCAGGAGCTGCCCCCCGGTGGTAAGTGTGCTCCTACATGGGGAGCTCTGCTCAGCCACAAGCCAGGCTGCCAGCTGCCAGCACAGCAGTGGTGGCAGGAGCCTCTCCTGCCTCCTCAGCAGTGCTAAGGATGTCCGACTGCAGCTTAGGCCTGCTCCCTGCTGGCAAGTGGACATCCCCCGAGGGCTCCTGGGCTGCCAGAGGGATGTCTGGCTGCCAGTTTAGGCCCAATCCCCTGGGGAGTGGGCCTAAGCCAGAAGATGGACATCCCCTGAGTGGTCCCAGACTGCGAGAGGGCACAGGCCAGGCTGAGGGACCCCCCCACCCCCCGAGTGCACACATTTTTGTGTACTGGCCCTCTAGTAGATGATATATATGTGTTTGATTATTGTAATTCTTCAAAGAAAAGAATAAAACAGCAAGCATTAGCTTGGATGTACAAACATCTGCATATTTATGTTTCAGTAAAACCATGTGGAAAGATAATGCACCCATTCAGTCAAAACTTTAGCCAGTGGGCTGAATGCAGTTTTTAATTGATCTGAAGTTATTCCAAGAGGCTATAAGTTCTATTGTGTTCTGTCTTGGTTGCCATTCTTATTCTTGCATTCCCCTAATGGCACATGTGGCAGACAGACCCTAAGTGACTTCCAGTGAGCCCCAACCCCTGGTGTCCACACCTTTGTGCAATCCCCCTTTCCTGAGTGTATGCAGGGCCTGTGACTTGCTCCTAACCAAAGGAATATGATGATGGTGATGGAATGTATCACTTTGTGATTGCATTGTGCTATGTGACTCCTCAACTGAATGCAGAGAAATTCTCCTGGCTGGCTTGATGGAGTACGCAGCCATGTTGAGGAAACCATGTGGAAATAAACTATGGGGATCCCTCTGGAAGTTGAGGGTGACCTCCAGCAAAGAGCCAGCATCTACAGCCATATACCACAAGGAAATTAACTCTGCAACATTCTGAATGAACTTGAAAGCAGATTCTTACCCTATTAAGCTTCCAGATGAAATACAACCCAGGGTATTAACTGTTCTATAATACAAAAGAAAATAAGGATGGATTATATGTAGTAGATAGAAGGCAAGTGCTCTAATCAAAAGTCATTATCTTTTGACCAGTTTCCAAAACCAAGCCAGTTCGCAGACCAGAACCCACTGAAAAGAGGGAGAGATTGAGTCCTTACAAGGAAGGACCCTGTGAAATCATAGCAAGTATGTTCAGTAATGACTACTCCAAGGGATCCTCAAAGGCAACTATAATCACTTACACACATCTATACTAATAAAAGGGTAATATGCTAATTAGACTGGATAGACCAGAGGTCTTCCAGATATTCTTCCGGACAAAGCCACGGTGGCGGGGGCCAAGGCAGAGGCAGTTAGGAGCAATCAGGCTGGCAGTGGAGAGCAGTTAGGGGTGATCAGGCTGGCAGGGGAGCAGTTAGGGGCATCAGGCAGGCAGGCAGGCAGACAGAGGTGGTTAGGGGCAATCAGGTGGGCAGGCAGAGGGTTTAGGGGTAATCAAGCAGGCAGGCAGAATGGTTAGGGGTAATCAGTCAGGCAGGTAGGTGAGTGGTTAGGAACCAACAGTCCCAGATTGCAAGAGGGATGTCCCAGATTGGAGAGGGTGCAGGCCAGGCTGAAAGACACCCCATGCATGAATTTTATGCACCAGGCCTCTAGTTCTAATATAATAAGGATAGGAGGCCATTAACATCTGAGTTGGCTGTATAGAGTGGGAACATATGGGGTTCAAGTAATAAAGGGAGTTTTGGCCCAGGTCTTCTGGGTCCATAACCAGGGAGCCATTTACCTTTGGTCCCTGAATGGCTACTTGACATGGATATACTTGGTAGTCTGAAGAACTCTCCCATATTGATTAGTTATTATGTGCTCTAATTGACTGACCAAGTAACAGAAAGGGCTACCGATTTTTTAAGTTGACACAGAGCAGTCCGGGCAGGTATCTGCAGCTGGTCCAGCGTGTGACTAAAACATGATCTGGCCAATCTTTTATATTAGAGGTATGTATAGTGAGAAAAGACATTTGTAATGCTTGCTTGGTTGGTCTAGGACCAGAAAGGGAAAGATAAGAGATAGTGATCTGAGGAGGAAGCATTATTCCTTGAGGAACCAACTAGCTACTTGGAAGAAATCTGATTAGATTAAATCTCTTCTAGAAATGGTATATATTTATTTTGATAGAAATAGACTGATATTTTGGGTAGGGTTTTGCCTTTCCTGTCTACAGGGCTTCAACCAGCACCATTGAGAACTTATGTGATATATAATCTTGGAAAACTGCATCAGAGCAAGGGACCTGCTCTACACCATAGAATATATGGCCCTATGTACATGGCTATGGAATTCACTATTAAACCATATGACTCCACACCTGATGTCCTGATAAAGCGATGGAATGAGCCTTTTAAGGTTATTTTGAGGTACCAGATTAGAGATGGTTACCTGCAGGAAAGGGGAGCCCTCCTCCAGGCTGCAATATACACTCTAAATCTATGACTACTGTAAGGTGTTGTGTCCCAAAAAGAAGGAATACTTGGTCTAGGGGCTCGAAAAAAGTGGAAGTAGGAGTGGCCTTGCTATCATCACACTCAGTGATGCCTTGAGGTCATCTGTGGCTCCCACAACTCTAGGCTCTGAAATTCCTGAGCCACGAGAAGCGCTTCCACCAGGGGACAGTGAGTGTCCCACTAAACTTTATACTCTGGCTGCCAATCAATCACTTTTGAGATCCTCGTGCCAAAAGACCAGCAGGCAAGGAATACAGTCACCACCCTGGCCAGGCTAACTGACCCTTATCATCCGATAAAGATGAGACTTCTGTTATACCCCGAGGGCAAAGGAAAATTTGTTTGGCACTGGTTGACCCTCTGGGGCATTGTTTGTCACACTCTTATCCATTTTGATGGTACTTGGACAAGTGCCCAGGCATGAGAAGAGCATGTTAACAGGAGCTCAGTCCCCTTAAGGATGAGAGCCTTGGTTACCCCACCAAAGTTACCAAGACAAAAATCAGTACTAATGAAGAATAAGAGGGATCTAGGATGGGTTATAGAGGAGGAAAGGGTACCCGCTGCAGTGGTGTGAGCTATAGTTTTTGTCCCATTAGCCTTCCACTGGTAAATTTCTCTAAGAAAAGAGACCAACCCAGTCTGGGAACAGCCATTTTCAGACAGAAAGAGCTCTCAATAACATGCAAATGGTTTGCAAAGTACAGAATGTAGTATCAGAACTGTGTTGTGCCACCCAGATTCCCCTTCAGGACTGATGGCTTATTCTCCAGCTGGCAGGGATATTAGACACTGATGGCCCATAGCTGAGTCCCTCCCCAGGAATTGTCCTCCACTTGAGAGTAGTCACTTTGTTCAAGTTACATATACTCCCACCATGAAGGCAGCCCACATCCATCAACTGGTTGTATGGGGGTGGGGGGGAGGTCACAAAACCCAGGACCTTTGCCTTAGGTGGAACAATTCTGAAGGGCCATTCCAGTGCCAGAGCTCTTCATAGGACTGGCTGAGGTGTCTCCTGCAGCTGGATCACAGTTCAACTTTTCCTTCTGCTGGTCCCAGCTTCCCTCACCTCTTGCCAGTGCTATTCTGAGGGTACTACTCCATAAACCTCCTGATGCAAGCCTCAGAGTGTGCTTTCCAGGGAAGGTGGCCCATGGTGGCTAGTAAAAGGAACTTTTAAATGTGCTTGAAAGAAGCTTTTGGAAGTATACCCATGTCACTTACCTCTATTCTAAGTGAGCGTGAGTGACTAATGCCATTTAATTAAAAGAAAAAAATGAGATGAAGGGAAGAAAAACTGTGACATGAAATGTAATTCCAAATTAAGTTAAAATGATATGTTATTTTTGGGAAAATCCCTTCATATGATCACAAAATAAAGAATGTAATTTTAAAGAATGGAAAACCCAAATAGTAAAAAATAAAAGTTGAATAACCATCGAAGAACCCTACTCTCCAGTAGGGAACTCCACAGAAGGGAGGGGTTGTGATGGTTGACGTATGGTCCCAAGGAGCCCAGGGCTTGACCAGCATCTGTCCCCACAAATCTAGCTTTCTCTATGGGCAATTACTCTCTGCCACTGGTTGTTTGTTCTAGAAAGAAAATGGATTCCTGGTGCATATCTCCCCATGCTCCCAGCGCCAGGAGGCAGAGCCTTTTGTAGGAGAGAACTCTGCCTTCAGTCAATGGTATAGTTCAGGATGGAGAGCAACATATGCATGTCAGAAGGTTATAGTTTCCTATATGAACTTCCAGGCTACACACAGTTAAAACATGAACACTGCACTTGTTCTGCATGTATTGCATCTGAGGTTCAGAAGAAGCCAAGGTCCAGGACTCTGAACACTAGCTCATTGCAGAACAATAAAAGAATCCAGATGACTCAGAAGGATTGGTGTCCAGTCTCTGTAGAGTCTGGGGCATTCTCTGGACATTGAATGCATCCCCCAGGGCAGCTTGTTTACTTGTCATTTGTCTCTTTCTCAAAAAAGAATGCAAAAGCGGCAAAAAGGCTTTTGGTTTCTGTTTTTGTAATGGTATGCAAGCCAGCTCAATGGTAATTTACCGTATTTTATTTATTGTTTGGAGATGCTACAACTTTTTAAAAACATTTTCTCCATTTTTCTTCAATTGTTGTCTCATACTAGGAAATAAGGTACAAGCCTGCATTTTCATCACATTTGGGACTATATCCTAAAAGAGTCTGTTTCTTAAAGAAGGAAGTGAGGATGGGAAGTAGGCGGAATGTGCTAAGAAACATGTTCCAGAGTGTGTTTCACCCACACAAATGGGAGTGGAATACATGTTCTCTACCTCAGAGGCAGCCAGCATAGTTTAATCCTGATCCACCTCCAGGCTTAAATTCCACAACTGAGGAATTAAGGTGGTCTTTTTATAAGGATCATGTAAAATAAGGTAATTTTAAAATTCAATTATGATATCTGGCCCTGGTACCTTAAGCACCAATATTGTCAAATGACTTCCTTCCTTCTTTGGTTTCTGTATTTAGCTTCCATCATAAGTAACCTGGGGATAAATATAGGACAGGACAATCTAAGTAATTCTGCATATTTCACTCTGTGTGAACATGAAAGGAAGTCGCTGTCACCTTTTTGGATATTGTGGGGCAACAATAATTTTATAGGACCTCTGCCAGGATTATTTTTTTAAAATTTATTTTAAAATGGTACTTCTGCCTTTCTGAGCTTAGCTTGTGATGATCATTCTAAGTCTATCATGATTAAATTTTGATATTACATGCTTTAATTGGTCTATGTGTCTATTTTCCTATCCCTAGCTTAAAAAAAATAGTTATACACACCTTTAACTGGAACCACAGAAGAACATGAATTTCTTGCATATAAAGAGTTTCCAAAGCCCTACCCCTCAGATTTTTGAGAAATAAGACTGGCTCTCCAGTGTAAGATCCCTTCTGGAGTCAGTGCAAAATAAATACAATCATACATCTATACTGAAGGAGAGAGAGAGAGAGAGAGAGAGAAAAAGAGAGAGAGAGAGAGAGGAATTAGGTTTTTCTCTCATTCTTTTTTGTGAATTTCATTAACCTAGGTACTAAGTAGGGTAATCTAGGTCATTTATCAGGCTACTTCTTTACAAAAGAAATATAACTAGATCCCGATGTGTAAGTAAGGTAGAAGTGGACCTTCTAGAATGAGACTCAGCTTCACACTGAAACTCTTCGTCTCCTTCCTCTTCCCAGGTTGTTTCTAACAATCTCCAGATCCTTGACCACTGCAGAATTATGGATACTTTGAAAAAGTGTTTGGAAAATTTTGTTCTAATTAGGTAATGCTATAATATGTTTGTAGTCCTAATAGCTTCATTCTGTGAAAAGTTTAGATAGAGGGAGCCTCCTGGGAAGTGCGACCTGAGAGGTGCCAACAATTTTCTGCTTCAAGGGGTCCTGCTGGGTACCTGCCTTCCCATCACAGTTTGGTACTTTCATCTTGGAATCTCTTCTTTGAGTTAAGGTACTATTACTATTTTCCATTAGAAAAAAGATAGTAAGCTTTATGTGAAAGTATTACCGTATTTCATTGGAGTCTATCGATAATGAGTGGGGATTTTTCTGTGATGATTCAGAGCTGGGATAAACTAGTTCCATCAGCAAAGCTAAGTGAAGGTGAGAGGCCCTGTTTAGATTATGACTTTGTGAGGTCAGACATTGGATAGAGGCATGTTGAAGTGGAGAGAGGGGTGAGAATCAGCTCAGACAGGACATACTGTCCGACATGGCAGATTCTGTAGCTGTGATCAGTCATCCTGTGTAACCATGTGGCAAAGGGAGAAATGGGCATTTCTACTGGTGGAGAAATGGAAGAATATTGTCATAAAAGAAAGATGGTGGCATACAGACTGGCATTTGACTGTGTTATGCCTTTGTGAGGATTGGCTGGTTGTCATTTGCAAGTGCCAAATGGAATTAATGGACAAGTGAGCTGACTTGTTACTGTGCCTGGATAGTATGGCATTGTGTGTGGAATGTGGGCAAACATGAATGAGAAGCTGCTCTCCTGAATATGTAGAAGGGGGTTGGATGACATGACAGATAGCTAGTCAAACATTTCAAGCTACAACTTTATTAGATTTGGGCTAAGGGGACTTCTTTTGATTCCTGTTTTAATATTCTATCTTTATTCCTTAAAACACTTATCAAATTTGTTTGCTTGTGTTTGCCTTTATTGATTACAAATGTTCCCAAATGTCAAGACCATGGAAAATGGCAACATACTATCAATTCCTCATGTGAACAAGCACCACATTTATTCCAAAAGATTGCGAGGACCAGGGAAAAAAGGACTCACCGCACAGATGATTTAAATCATGTAGTTAAAAAAGATGGAGGGAAACAGACTTTGGTTAGGGTGCAAGCTGTTTGGATTTGAATTTAATTTAAAGATGGACCGTTTTTCTACAATGTTGGCATTTCGTCTTCCTGCAGCCAGAATAGATTCCATCCAGATGCTTCATGTTTTTGCCCTGCGAGCAAACATTTACATGGGAACGGAGCTGAAGGAGCTGAACAAAGCAACCTTATAAATTCTAAATTTGGGGGATTGCATCATTGAAGTCCTAAACATACTAACAGTCAAATGCAGCTTTTATTTTTATTGAGCTTTCGCAACTAATTCCCACTGATCAAAGACAACTCAGTCTCTCTCTCCCCCCCAACCCTCCCCCTTCCCCATTTTTCCTTTTGGCAAATAAATAGTGTTCCATAAGGATGACATGGGAATCCCGCTTCTTTTCAACAGACACGATTCCACTGCAGCGAGGGGAAAGTGGAAGGCGGAAAGGCAATGCATTGGGGGCGTTCGTTAAACAGCTGAGTTCATTAAATGCTAGAAGATCATTTAGACCTTTCTTGTTAGCACAATAATTTGCAACTACGTAATTATCAGCGTTTGCTTTAGTCTGGGACAAAATTTCATATTTATACTTAAGTGAAAATGATCTACCACTTATACTGAGAAAAAATATGAGCTTCTTAGTCATAGTTACTGGTAAGATGTGGACCTTCAAAATCCCCCATTTGCTTCTTCTAATTAGGTTTTGCAGTCTGGGCGGTGGCAGAGGGGGGAGATGTGCCTTGGTGAATGGAGATGGTGCCTCTGTAAAGCGTGTAACCTAAGTAGGAGCTTGCACTTGAGGCTGGAGCTTAGAAGCTCAGTGTTATTCTCGATGATCTCAGGTCTTTTATTTCCTTAGCTGTCAGATCACGAAGACACTGTCATTATGGTGAGTCCAAGGGCAGATCTGTCTCTTTGAGGGTCTAGAATATACACTAGTTGGGAGGCCCTCTTTAAAAAGAAGAATATTAATACTCAATTCTATGTTGGGTATGAGGCATTGGAATGGACCATTGCAGTTGAAGGGCCCTAAAGTTTAAGCCTTGTTAGCATCATGGTAACTTTGTGTCATGGGGGATGTGGGGGGAAGTGAGGGAGGACTGTCATAGTTTCTCTGATAATTTATTTAAAAAACTGCCATTTGCATGGGCAAGGCTGCCTTTCAGAAGCAAGTGTAATATATTTTCTAGAACCTGAGATGGTAGAAACAGGAGATTGCTGTCTGCAGAGCACTGAAGGTTGTTAATAGGAAGTTTAAGTTGTTGTCCAATCATGAGCCTCCACTGATAAAGCAACCTCTGTTTTGTAAACATGATTAGTCCTGGATGGGAATATCTTAGGGGACACAATTCTATGTTTGGACTCTTGTGTTTCAGATAATCAAAGGCTGTGTCATGCAGTTTTCCCAGCTGCACTAGGAGTATCTTCAACCTTATTTTGTAGATGTTGACTTGTTCACCATCACAGAGTCAATTAGGGAGTGTGGCAGTAAGCTCAGATGTTCCTAGCCCTGAAGTTCACGCTCTGCTCACCTACCACTCTGAAGAGTGCTTGAGTGTTGCTGCCTGGGGGAGTTTCTGGAGGTGGTTTGAGCTCTGTGAGTGGTTGTGCTGGCAAGCTGTTCAGCCAGCCAAGGTGACACCCCACCTCTTGGGAAGATGAATCAGACTCACTTCCACCATATGGGTTGTGCTCTCCCTTCTGGTTTGACAGCTCATCCCCGGAATAAAATGATTTACTCTGCTTTGGCCTTAACAAAGTCCTGACCTGGAAAGAGATCAACTTACTGAGAAATAATTTTGTATTCCTTGGGGTAGTAAATAACCATAAAGGGTGTACATTCACTTTCCTGTAGAGACGTGTTCTGGAGTATACCCTCTTTCTGATTCTTTTTACAAAGCGTCCATTTCATGGATTTTCAAACAGGCCAGATTCTCTGAGAAATAATTATGAATTCTTGGCCTCACCGCACATGGGTATTGTGTGGAGAGAAGAAGTATTGCCAAGAAGAGTCACAAAACATTCTAACTCAGAATAGGACTCTTTTGCAAAGAAATCCCCCTTTTCCACAGTCACTGTACCTTCTCTTCTACCCTAACCCATTTTCCCCTTTTCCACTATCACACACACACACACACACACACACACACACACACACACACACACACACTCCCCATAGACGATAATAAAAATGCTAATGAGGATCCAATAGTATTTGGTTGCTTACGTTTCTTAACAGCCCCTTCAAACCTTTGGGCAAGAAGCGAATTCTCTTTCTCAGAGATTTATCCCTCCCAATTTCACGTTTAGACATGTGCTCTATAGAGATCAGTATGTATCTGTTATGCTTTGGATCCACAGTGGTTAAATACATATTTCTTTTTTTGAAACCAATGTTACTTTCCCCCAAGGTGGGACATTTCTAAAGGCAATTAAGTGGAGACTTTTGATGGGAGGGCTTATGGAAAGGGAGCCGCTCTGGCTCCCTCAAACCTTTCAGCCTGGTAATCAAACCAAACTCACCCCCATTCCTCTGCTGCTCTTAGAAGCTTGGAAACAATAACTGTGCTGATGCAGACTCAGAATACATTGAAATAGGCCTGTCAAGTGTCAGTTTATACAGGAGGCGATGGAGTGTGTGCTGACATCATGTAATCAAAAGGAAAAAATTACATCACGTGTCCTTCCTGGGGAAAATCGAGTGCAGCTTAGCAAGTTGTATTTCAGTCTCCCAGTACAGAGCTGCAATTCTTCTATTTATTCATGGAGCGCCTATTTAACTACATGGTGGCGGTTCACAAATTATCAAAGTGTGGAGCTGTTTGGGGTGTTTTTAAAGTCATCAGCTCTGGTGGATCAGATAAAATCCAACCCACCTCGGCAGGTACTAACTTGTTTAAGAAAACCAGCTGTCAACAGGAGAGAGATACTCCTAGGGCTCACTGAGTTAATGATTCCTTGGCAGGCCCTGAGAAATTCACTGCTTGATTTATTTATTTTCAGTGACATTGTTGGGCAAATGCAGAAAGGCAGCACCTTCCATCAACTGGGAATCAATTACGAAGCTTGATTGGGGTATTTGTTTTTGTAAATTACCCAAACAGATCAAGATTCAGGGACAGCAGAAACCTTAAAGTCCTCATCAAAGGAGCCCACAGAGTAGGAACAAAGGAAAGAGAAGTTTGGAGCAGATATGGAGGGCTGGGGAAACCTGGGGTATCCCCTCTGCTGTCTGGTGAGCAGTGTCCCTTCCTGACCTGCCTCCCTGAAGACATTCATCTACGGGTGGCTGCCACTGAGTTTTCTCCTCAGAGGTTACCTGGCAGGGTCACAAGCAAAACTATTACAGAAATTCCCTCTTTTCCTTTGCCTTGCCCTGGAACTTCAGCCTGTCCTGGAAAAATACCTTTTCTGAAATACTGTTAACTTCAGGCGTGCAATGGCAATGCCAAATGCATATTCCATAGGAGGGTGCTGATAATGTTTCTAACCAGACTTATCATGCCTAGAAATTCACAAGGCACTTGCTCTGTAAGCGCCCGATATTATCAGCTTGGTGTTAGATTGCTCAAGAGTCAGCATTCCCTGGAAGGCATTTTGAAAGCATACCTCCCTTGGTCAGGTGTATTGTTATAACAGATATATTTAAAAATGGCTTAATTATGAAATATAACATGTCTACCAAAAAGTGGGTAACACAATGTCATAGATATTTTCTTAGTTAATTCAAGAAGCTTTCTGGCAGGAAGTTGAAAGATAGTTATAATAAATTCACCAACCAAGGGCTACTTTGTATTTTGTTTTAGTCAATGAAGAAGGAAGTTGGTGGAAAGGGGTCAGAAGATGATATAATTTTGACCGTTGATCTGCTCTGTGAGTGAAAATCAGGTCCTTCTTAAGCATGATAGTTTTCTAATTTTCAGGATGTTGTTTAGTAAATAAATCAGGACGGCAGGCTTTTCATCAAAGAAGAGAACTAAACCAAAGTCATAGTCAAACACAGCAGCCAGACAGGACACCTCTCACTACAGAGCATTCATCAGAAAACTGACTTCAACAGGAGGTTTTATTAGGTCAAAGGGAATGTACCAGTATAGGAAACACTGATGAACACGGTAGATAGGCTATGGTTCAAAAGGTTTGTATAAAAAATGTTTGAATGTTTAGTAGGATGCAGTAATAGTGTGGTATGTATGGGTACATACTCTGAGGTCAGAGTCGTTGATTTAAAATCTAAATTCTATCACTATCCAGCTGCATGATATTGATGATTAGTTTGTTATCTAAGCATCAGTTTCTTTACTTATCAAATGAGGCAGTGATACACATCTATAATAATAAAAGCATAATATGCTAATTAGACCTGATGTCCTTCAGGACAACCTTCTGGACGAAGCCGTGGCTGCGAGGGAAACCCAGGTCCGGGTGCCAGAGGGAAGCCGGTGCTGGCAGCGGGGGGAAGGAAGGCCTACTCTTGCACGAATTTTGTGCATTGGGCCTCTAGTATCACATAAGGAATGCTACATGTAATGGGTCCATGTAAAGTCTTAGCACAATGGCTGGCACATAGTAAGAACACAATGAATGTAAGTTGCTGCTGCTATATCGCTATTAGTTGTAGTACTGCTACTACTGTGGGGCTTCTCAGATCCTTCAGTATGCTCGTGAGTGCTCTGAGTTTGCAGCAGGGGCCTGAATAGTTCAGCCTGTCCAAGACTGACTTAACCACCAACTCTTTTTTCCATAGAACATCTGGCTGGATTCATGTTTTTTGGCATACTGCTCAGAAAATATTGTGACAGATATATCCCCAAGAGATCCTGGCTCATATTCTTTAACAATTGATTGAGAAATTTCTCTCAAAGGTCTCTACTTACTCAAACTCTATGTATCCTGTTCTGCTCAACTCCAGTCCCTTCTCCAAGAGCCAACCCGATGTCCCCAGCCAGGTTTTGATTTCTTTCTCTCAATTCATTTGGCCCATGTCACTTGAATTATTTTTTCTTGGTGTTGTCACTGTTTTGATGTATTTTTTGCCACACTTAACTATCTTCTTTCATTTTACTTTACATAGTAAGTCTTTAGCTTGGCAACCCTTCATTGACTATCCTTAGAGCTACTGTGCTCCCTCAAGACCTAATAGATGTAGGTTCAGTAATCAGTTGAAGCCTTAAATTGAAACTTGATTTTCCCTGCAGGTGAGTATCAAGCCTCACTCATCACCCTCCCAGAACCTTCCAGAGTCAGTGTTGTTAGTTTTCAGTCCATTGTGGTAAGTTATCCTTCCTTCTGATGTCTTTCCTAACCTACAAGACAGTATCTACTACACAACAACATGGATTTACTGACAAAACTGTGTTTCCCTTTTATTGCATTGCTTCTTTCTGAAGTCAATATTTGTTTTGTTTCTTGGTCATGTACTTTTCTCTCTCTTTATACCATTTTATTCTTTTCTTTATATTACCTAGTGAGGCTTTGGATTAACCATATTTTATTGACCATTATACAAATTGTACCTGTTGGTGGAGAGCTGGTTAAGTGATGAGATGTAATATAGTTAGTTCACTTAAGAGCTTCGGAGCACAGGCTCTTGCATTAAGATAACCTGGCTTAGCCCCATCCTTTACTAGCTGTGTGACCTGGGGTAAGTTCATCAAACTTTTACTGCTGCAGTTTCCCAGGTATAAAATGGGCTACCTCAGCTTCTTATTGTCAGTATTAAATAAGACAATAAGCCTGGCTGGTGTGGCTCAGTGGTTGAGCATTGACCTACGAACCAGAAGGTCAAGTTCAATACATATGCCAGCTCTGGACATATTTCCAAGTGGTGGGCTTGATCCCCAGCACGAGGTGTGCAGGAGGCAGCAGATCAATGATTCTCTCACATCACTGATCTTCTATCTCTCCATTCTTCTCTCTCTGAAATCAATAAAAAGTATTAAAAAAATAAACAAATAACACAATAAAGGTATATCTTTTACACAGTGTTTTGCATCCAGTAAGGCTCATTGACATTGTCCGGAATGAAGACACATTCTCTGCTTTCCTGAATCTCTCCCTCTGAAGCAGAAGCAAAGGGGGCTTTTGGAAGGAGGATGGATTTGACCAGGAATTGCAGATCTATAAAGGAGAGTTGGAATGACTGATTCTCCCAGGGGCAGGATGAGAGATGTAGTTGGCATAATAGATTGGACACAGGTAATAGAGGGTTTTGAATCCCAAATTATGAAATTTTAGAGGCAACGGGGAGCCATTGAATATGTTAAACAAAATAGTGATACGTTCAGCTCTGTGTTTCACAAGCAAACTTTGAGAACAATAAGGAGGAAGAATTGAGCAGAGATAATCAAATCATAGAGACCAATGGAGAGATTAAGTTTTGCTATTCATTTTTTTTTTGCTTCTATTTCCTCTCATTCAGTTTCTTTGTACAAAATAGGAATAAGTTTTACATGCAACTTTCATTGGGAATCCTTGATAGGTCTCTCATTGGCCTTTTACATTTTTCTCTATCTCACTAGGTCTGTTTGGTTCACCTGACCGTCCTGGAATGTATTCAGAAACAAAATAGTTCATACATTTTGTGTTTTATTCATAAGCCTTAACTCCCATAGCTGCTGACCACTACTGTAATATCGCTTCAGAGAATCCCTATCTCTCTTTACTTCTAGTTTGTGCTATATTTTCTCAGTTTAGTGCTCAATTCCAGGGGTGGGTACTATACAGTAAAACTTCACTTAATGTCTTTAAGCAAAATGTATAAAAATACCAATTTTACCACAGACTAATTGATATAAACAAGAGTCAAGTTCCTACAGCATCTCATCAACATCATAACAGAATGATGTTGAATGAGTGATGTTGTTTGGAGGATCTACTATATTTATACTCAGTAGAGAGAAAAAAAATAATAAGAGAGATTTAGATAACTATCCACCACCCTCTTGATTATAATAGATGCATAACAGGGTTGGCATTCTGTTCTGGAGTTCTCTGAAACAATATGCCTATTTACACTTGATGCAATTGTAAGGTGTAAACTTCCAACTCAGTTAGATGCACAGTAGTGTCTACTGGTGACCTTCCAGCTGCTTGTCAGCACCTTCCTATTAAACTCTCGGTCTGCTTAAAATAGAGCACCAATACCTCTGGGCACCTCACTTTTGAAAAACAAAGTAAAGTATCAGATAAGACCATGGGGACTTGGGCTTTATCTAATGCTGCACACTCTTTCTAAAATTGATTCACTTTCCTGCCAACCCAATATGTCCATGAAATAGCCTAGCTACTGCTACAAGAACAATTATTATTCCGCCTGAGGTGACTTGTATAGTCTCAAGGCCTTGCAAACATCCATTTATACTCAGATGGATTGGAGATAAAGCAGACGTGAGTTGGCACTTCAGGCAGACAATGATTGTCAGACATGCCACACTGTGACAGCTAGAGAACTGCCCCATGGCCTGATCGGAGAACACACTTCTGTATTTTCCACAGACAGGTATGCTTGGGAATGTATTAAATTTTGTCCATAGACAAATACCATAAAGGTCCAAAGGCCTTTAAATCTGAATTGTTCAAATTTTCAAACGGACAGACCCGAAATCTGTAAGCATGCAGGGAAGTCCTTATGGAAACTTTAATTCACTTGTGTATTAGCTTTCTCTATAATCTAATGTCAAGTTCAATTCAATATAATTCAAGATGTACATAATTGCATCTCATCCTGAAGATATTATTTTTCAAGAGCTCCAAAATGAGGAAATGTGCATATTTCTTACCAGGTTTAATTGAATCCAAGTTGACTTAAATAAATCCACATACATATATACTGCATATGTACTATTGATGTCTGTAGTAGTATACATATTAACATGCTTCTCAAATTAATATTAATCTCATTAGTGATGTCATTAACTAAAAGTAGAAATATCACTTTAGTAGCCATTTTGTAATTTCTTTATAAAATTCCAGTTCATGCCCTAGCTACTTTGGCTCAGTGGATGGAGCATTGGCCTGCGGACTGAGGGATCCCAGGATCGATTCTGGTCAAGGGCATGTGCCTTGGCTGCGGGCACGTCCCCAGTGGGAGGTGTGCGGGAGGCAGCTGATCGATGTTTCTCTCTCATTGATGTTTCTGGCTCTCTGTCCCTCTCCCTTCCTCTCTGTAAAAAATCAATAAAATATATTAAAAAAAATAAAATTCCAGTTCATGTTTGGCCTTATAAGACAAAATGAGTGGTTTTTTAGAATTCTAAACTACATGTTTATATTGTATAGTTACAAATTAGTTCTCAATAATTCATGAGGTCAGTTCAGCAAATGCAAAAGATCCCTTAGGGGCATCATAATACACTTCTTAACAGGGAAATAACTATTAACATCTGAAGCCATGAGAACAGGGAAGTCTATATTTAAAAAAAAATTGAGAGGAAATTTCAATCCTATTAAAAAATGAGTTGCAACAAAATCACACTGTATTATTTTCCAGTCATTGAAGGATATCTATGTGAGAAAACTGGATTAACAATTCTAAACATTAAAGATGAAGGTGGATCCTGTTCAATTAAAATGTTTATTTTGTTTTTTAGTCAAACTGAACACTTCAGTTAAATAAAAAATAGCATTAAATATTTGGACAGAATATTTCAATTCAATCAGAATTATTGATCTCATGGACATATATTTTCATGCACAAACCATAAAAATATCAGTATTTTTTGTATGTAAGGATTCAGGCACAAAAAATAAGAACAAAATTAGATCAAATGAAGTCTTTGATTTTAATATCAATAAATCATACAAATCCCCCTCTGACACAAAATTGAGAATTTTGTAAATAAACTGGTTTCATCCCACATTAGTAATTTAGAGAAGCAAATACTCAAACCAAACCATGAAATTCCAAGATTATTTGGAGCTTTGATATTGACCCTGGAGGTCTACTTGGGTCTTGAGAGAGAAGGCCGACCTCCCATTTCAGCGGAAAATAAACGAAGTTATTCAGATTCAGGTTTTCTTGATGAATTCAAAAGAATTCTTTGGTGCTTAAGGAATACCCAGTCTATTCTACATTTGAGCCTTGAAGTGTCTAAGGGAGTTCTGGTGATTGGGGGTAAGTTATGGGAACCTACAGCCCAATGCTACTGGGAATTACCCCAGAAAAGACACAACTTTTGATTTTCACTAATAAGAACCTAAGAAACTTGCCCTCTATTTCTAGCATTGAAAGTTGACCAAATTAGAATGTTATTACCATCAATTTAAAAAAAACACACATTTCTTTAAAATTGTATCTTCGGCTTCTGCCAAGAATTTGCTGCTGCAGTGACATTAAACTCTCCCTTGCCTATAACCTAAATGTACTTGGTTTCTACCACTTTTAAACTGCTCATTAGTTTAGAAACACTGATCTGACCATATAATTCTTCTTCAAACCTTCAATATTTCTTGGCTTAGCATTTAATATACTTCATTCAATATTTCTTGTCTTGTTATTTCAGACATTTCTTTCAATATTTCTTGGCTTATTTAAATACATTTTCTAATCTGGCCTACTCCTGCACCTTTACCATCTCTTCTCACTTTCCCCAACACACTTGATTTCTTAGCCATATCTCGTTATTTGCTGTTTCCGACCTCGGCATCATAGTATGACTTTGCTTGTGCTGTTTCCTCTGGTTGGCATGCTCTTCTGCCATTGCCCCTCTTGTCACTGATACTCATCTTTCAAGGTCTATCACAAATGTTTAACCACTTTCAGATATACTTTCTCAATTCCATGAGAGAGAATTAATAAAATTTCTAGCTTTGTTTCTTGAGAGCTTTATACTTCTTATATTGCAGAACTTACCATATCATCACTAGTGAGGTGGACAAGTTTATTGTTTCCTGTGCTAAAACTTGTGTTCTTTGACATCTGAAAACACATACCTGGGTAGGAGTAAATCTAGGCTCATGATATTTGGTAATTCCATCATGTTTGTAAGCTATGAAAAGTAGTGAGGTGTAGAGGAAGACTGGAGCTAGGGGCTGAAGTCTTCTATGAATGAGGAGGAGAGTAATCAGGAGGTTGGTAGATTATCATAACAATTACAGAGCAAGGTGATATATTTGCACGAGGTAAGCCTCTAGAGCTCAGGGGTTTTGGCAGAAAGGGGGGTAGTCTTAGACTAGAAGAAGCAATGAGAATTATAAAGGATGCTCTGACACATGAATGAGAAATGTAAAAGCCTCCTTCATTGTGAGAAGTCTTCAAAGTAGTCAGAGGACAACTGAGTTTTAGTTAAGACAAGAGGTGGGAAGAACAATCTGAGAAAGGGTGGAGACTAGAGAGGAGTCTGAAATTGACCAAGGGACAGGGGAAGGATTTCAGAGGGAGGGGAAAAAAGAGGGAGTGGGTCAAACTAAGTGCACAGAGCAAGATGCAGATGGCGTTGGGTGAGTGGGTGGATTTTGAATGGTAGTTAAAAGAATGATGGTGTCTGGTATAGTGTGTTGGTTTTGATGGTCTCTGCTTTATGCCTGGAAAACTGGACTAATGAGCAAGGTCTCAAATCCTTCTCTCTGTGATATAGTGGCTTTCAGAACTGGGACACTCTGAGACTGCTTGCAGTGTTGAAAGCTCATGTGAACTAGGACTTAATCCTAGCTCTGTCTTGGGTGTGTACAATTGTAGCACTAGACTTCTATTCCTTGCATATAATACAAGGAGATTAAATTAAGTAATCCTGGAGATTGTAGGTAGCTATTATTCTATGAAAATTTGTGTTTATATTTTCAGCAAGTTTAGGCAATTCATATTTCTTGAGTGTTTTTCCCATCTAAAGAGGGCTAAAAACTAAAAGAGGAATATATTATTTTATGCCTTTATGTAAGAAGAATTTATTGAGCATCTACTCTAGATCTCAGGTTGGTGGGTTATAAAAGAAATGGAAAAATTCTGTGCTGTCTCAGATCTTCCCCCTACTGGGTAGGATGATGTTGCTCAGGAATAAATGGCATCTGTTGAAGTCATGTGCTATTATACAAACTTTAAAAATGAGACACCCTTCCACACCTCAAGGTCACTCCATGCTTAGACCAATGTCTTGCATTTGCTATTTTTAATTTGGTCCCCAATATCTCATAGGGGCTACTTAGGCAGTTCATATGGTTTTGTCTCAAATTCTTGAAGATTTTATTGTTTTGGCCTCAAGATAATGCCAGTTTATTTTCCCCTGAGAAAGTTCAGAAGTAAGAAGTGAAAAAATATTTCTTGTTCTCTGTTCACAGGAAGGAAGAAACATCTGTGCAACTTAGAGCTGACCGATCCTAAGAATTGTTGCTTTCAAGAGCAGGCCTCTTCTTATGCAGTCATAGCTGCAAAGACCTAGACAGGTCAGGAGACTTTTGTTTTTAGGTTTGGCTCAGACATTAATTCATTGCATGACCTATAAAAAGTCACTTCTTGTTGCTGGGCATTCTTCCTTGGGAAAATAAGAGGTTTCAATGAGAGGGTCAATATTTTAACTATATTACAACTTGAACATCAGTGGTTCCAAAAGTCCACCTTTGAAGTGCTGTGACTAGTAGGAAAGCGCCAATTAGGTCTTTGAGCTATTTGATATTTTGAGGACCACTGATACAATGGGTCCTTCTATTCAAATTCAAAATTGCATTTTTTAACTGCAAAATATTCTTCAAGTATTTTTTGCAATTAATCTGGTTTCTATGCCTAGACACATGTGTCTAGAAACAGAGAGAGGTGAGAAAGGGGGCAAGATGCAGAATTTAACACTACCAATAATTTATGTGTAAGGTTGTTTTGTTTTGTTGAAAGCACATCCTTGAGTTCCTGGAAACCTGAGAAGGAAAGTATTATATGTGTTTCAGAACCGGCTGCGGATGAATTCAGGACCAGGGGGCTATGAGGAAGTATGTGTCAGCATTTGTTATCCAGGAGTGTCTGGTCCTTGGAGTGCCCTCCATCACCTAGTGGTTTGCCATGTCCCTCAGGCCACCGATTGGTCATTGCTGATTAGGAAAACACTGCCAGTGAAGAAAGTTGTCTATTTTGGTCACAAAGAAAGAGGCTGTGGTACAGTCTGGCCTTTTTAATGAGTGGTCATTTTTATATATTTATTCTATAGTTTCAGCGGTTTGAACCGTCATTTGTTTGGACCATTTTTTCTTGTGAGACTTTAGGGAAGTTATTTAGTTGCTCAGAGCTCCCATTCCTTCATCTGTTAAAGTAAGCACATCAGCTTCATGGGGTTGTTGTGAGCATTTTATGAGACGATGTTTGTGGAAACATTTTAAACTGTTAAAATGTTGTTAAACACAATGGCCATGTTGGTTTGCAGCCTCTGCAGAAGCTTTCTAGGTGAAATCTGAAACTGATCTTTGTTAACAGGGCGGTGAGAGACAGAAGAAAGAGGTAAACCCCTCAAGATTAGAAGGTGGTAGGTCTAAGGAGCAAAGATATTTATTCATGAGGCTTGTCTTGGAGGCCACAGATGAGTAGTTTGCTAGGCCCACCCACCAAATCTTAAAAGTTTATATAGAGGCCTCACCTGGAGTTAGTCATGAACCCAGCCCAGATGGTCTCATCACCACATTGCTATCTCAGGGCTGGGGCCTTGGGCACCTTTGGACATGGGGAAGGCAAGCAGAAGACACATTTCAAGCACAGGGGAGGGAGTGAGGAGCCTTCAGCTCTCAGGTCAAACCTGCAGTCATCTCTTTATGACCTTCCCCAACACATATGTGTCAGTATATCCGGTTGGAAACGTAATGGGCAATAAAGTGATTTTTCTTTCCTATACCCCCGAAGACAATCATTTTCTGTATGGCAGAATTTTTTTGTCATCATTGTCTTGTACAGTATAATTTTATCCATCTACTTCTAGTAAATTTGCCAATTTGGTAGCTTTGGATCAGATTGGCCATATTTTCTATAAATCTATTCTGAGCAGGACTCTGTTATTGTTGGCACGCCAGCTCATTCATTGATGTTTGCAGCTGCCAAGACTTTACCACAATTGAAGAAATAACCATGGAAATCAGACTTATACCTGAATGCCTTTACATTTGTTCATTTAAATCTGATCTCAAAGTATTTGTTTTACTCATTATGTGCCCAATTTGCCTAAAATAAATCAGGACCCAGTCAGCACTCAATTCCTGGGGTAATTGGAGTTTTTAGTGTCAGCAGTAGCATTCATATGTATTTCATCATGAGAGGCTACAGTGTGTGTGTGTGTGTGTGTGTGAGTGTGAGTGTGTGTGTGTGTGTGTGTGTGTGTGTGTGTGTGTGTTTGGAGATATTTTTACTTCATCTAAAAATAAATGGATATAAACTTCTGCTAACTAATAGAAATAAAATACTCTGTTTTTATGTATCAGTTTTACCTGAAGAAAAAAAGGATGGAAAATAAATTGGATGAATGTATTCTAATTTATCACCACAGAAATATGTATACTATCTTTTGAAACTAATCTAAGATTTTCATGCAACAATCTCAGGGGACAAGTAAGCATATGGATATATGTAGTCCCTGACAAATTAATATCTATCCTGAGATGGATTAATTAATGATTCATTATAAGAACAAGTGAAAGAACACACATAAGACAGAAAACAGATTTAATTGTGTTGACTTGATAGTCAGCAATTATACCCTGTCTGCTCAAAGTCTGTGCAGTATTTTGTTGTAAATAACAGTTGGGAAACAAGAGGTAGGGATTCAGGCAAGTAAAACTTTCATTTATTTGACGTAATTATTAAGGTGAATGTTAGGGAGCTCTCTTCTTCTCTACGGTTCTGGACAGAGGGGTCTTCACACAAAGAATGCTAGGCAAGGGGAACCCATTCACTTTTGGCCTGCTCTGTATATTTTGGGACCTGAGTCTGTACCTCAGGCTTCTCTTCACTCATCCACTCAATCACCAGCAGAGACGTTGTGAGGCTGGCTAACAATTCTGTATTCTAATTCCTATGTGTGGGTTTTCCTCCTCACTCCACACCACCAAGCTTTCCTCAGAAACCAACTGAGTATGGCAGGCCAATGAGTAGTCAGTGAGAAGGCCCTGAGTAACCTCTACAGGATCCAGGACCATAGGCTGGTTTTCCAGATGCATGAAAATAATCTCTACATTCTAACAACTCCTGTAGGTAGAAATTGGAAATTTGTATTTCATGAAATGGGGGAGCATTTTAGGTTTCCCACACACCTCTTTTTGGGAACCACTAATCTAAATAAAAATAAGAATGCCCTCTATCTATGCTGAATACCATTCAGCCTCTGTTCACACAGGGAGCTATTAACTCTTTTAGAGAGTTTATTCAATAAAATATGACTTAATTAATTTATTAAACAAAAAAAACTGTGTAGCCTTCCTCCTATGAATTAGGTACTAGGGATATAAGAACACATGTTCTGTGCCTTCCTTCAATTTCTGATTGAAAAATGTGTATAGTTTCATTTTAGACAGATTAATAAACAACAGTAAGGAAAATACTTGCTCTAACAGGTAACAATGCTAGTATTTTGGCCTATTTAATTTCATTTTCTCTCTCTGTCTATTCTTGTATGTTTAAAAAGGAAAGGTTGGGATCTCCTTTCAACTAATAATGTATTATTAATATTAGTTTTTACAAAATATTTTCTACTCTGTGTTTTTTTAAAAAACAGCTTAGTATTCCATTCTATGTGTCAAAAATGTAAAGGGTATTTAGATTATCTCAAAATGTATACCACAAAAATGGTGCAGATAATTTTTTATAAACTTTTCCCAGCATTTCTAATTATGTAGGTAAATGTCTATAAGTGGAATTTCTGAATTAAAATATATAAGCTTTTAAGACTTTTTAAATCCATTGACAAATTGCCTCTCCAGAAAGAATGATCCAATTTTCATTCCCATTTCAATTGTATAAAAATATTCATGTTTTCATACCCTTGGCGATACTGATATTTCATTCTTTTTATTAAAAAGCTATAATTACTAGAAAGTTCTCTCTTGCACTGAGCTCAATTTCACCTATTCGAATTTTCAACCTATTGATCTGACTTTTGTCTTCTGGGGCTTTGTGGAGTAGGTTCAATCCCCCTTCATTAAAATATAATTTCAAATATTTGAAAATAATTATTATGCTGTCCCCAGTTATCTTTCTTTTCTCCAATAATTACTCCTATAACCCACTTCCTAGTGTCTCCACAATTCTGGTCTCACTGTTCTAGATAAGCCTCAGTCAATCAAAGTCTTTCTCTTACTGTGGTGGCAAGGATTAAATTAAGGAGTGTGCCTGAGAGAACAGTGCCTTCTTTGTTTTAGACAGAATACTTCTAACTGGTGCACAATGAACAGGCGTTAGCTTTTCTTGGAAATTATGCCACTCCATTGGCTCATAAATAAATTTCAACCAAAATTCCAGAGCAGTTTTAAAAACAATCTCATGGGCACGTCTGACGTCTTCTGCACTTCACTGGTGCAGTTGTTTACTTGAGGCCCAAGTGTAGGACTTGAACAGAAATCAGCACAATTTTAGCTTATCATGTTTTTTTTGGAACTGTTTTCATCACTAGATGTATATCTTATATAAACTTGATAAGGATGTCTCTGGGCTTGTAGTAATTAAGCAACAGACCAGATGATGACTGTTGTAGAGTCCTGCCACACCCTATTCTGTTACTGACCCATTAATCAACACACTTTAGGTACAATGCTTAGTGTAGCTATGCTAACTGCAGTTGATTGTGTGTGTGTGTGTGTGTGTGTTTGTGTGTGTGTGCTCCTGTAAAAGATGTAGAGGGAAACTTGGTAAAATAAACCACATTTGACATATTTTAAACTTACTGAAATCACCATGTATTCTTTGTATGGTATTTTCTTGACCTTCCTGCCTATGATTCCTTTTTTCTTTTAATGAAAATTAGTATGGCATGACAAGTTTATTGTGCATGTTGGTTCCTTGGTTTCAACTTCACTCCAGAATATAGCCATGGTCAATATACAGGTCAACTTGATGGAGCTTCTAGTTTATAACTTTATTTTTCTATTTTGAAATGTTGGACTATCTGCCCCTATGTTATCTACTGAAACACCTTGCTTTTATGGTAAATTAAGTGTTTTCTTTTTTAACTGGCCCAGTGGATAACATTTGAGTTTTATAATTTCTAGTCATTTCAAGCTATAATTTTTACTATCTATTAGAATCTTTAACTAAATTTCCCTGAAAACTATGTTGTTACCCACACTTCTCAATTTGAAAGTTATTTAACTTGACATAGAAGATGATCTTAAATAAGAGTCCAGGACTTTTGCATTATTTGTTAATAATATTATTTATCTCAATTTTTAGATTTAAGTCTTCCTCATTCTTAATATTATAGACATACTTCTAATTACCCAATTTGTTGTTTTTAACACTGTTGCCACATATATGTGGTAAAACACATGTCTGTGTGTTTTAACATAGATTTTACATTCATATATGGAATGAATTGTCCTTATCATAGCTGATCTATACATGCCAAATAATTCTGATGACTTTTCCACTGTAAATTTATTACTTTCCTCTTTCCTTGCCCTATTTATTGGAAGAAAGTCACAAAGTTCATCCTACATTCAAAGGGAAGGAAAATTATGATCTTTCAACTATTTCATCTCTGCTTATCTAGTTTCTTCATTTTGGGTTCTAAGAGGCTCCACCACTAAATGGACCACATTTATTCTAACAGATTCCTAACCCTTTTCTAAACACTCTTCTCCTTTTCTTGTCTTGGGAGCAGCTCCCTAAAACTTCCTAATGTTCCTATATTATTTTTCTCTTTTTTTGCAGGACTGAACTGATTTTCATTGTCTTCATTTGAAACTCAACATGGCATATGATGGCTACTTTCCCTAATTTTGAGTTGAAAGATAAGTTGTGCTGGGTTAGAAAGCTACTCAAGAAAACAAAAGAAGCTAAATTTAGGTGTAACAGGTAGTGTTAAAATAACTGATCACTAGTTAACAACTGATGGAATAACCACTCAGTGGTGTTATAAGGATTTCAAGGAGTGTCAGGGAGATGCAGAGATCTTTGGAGAAGGAGGCTGTCATTATTGATCTTCTTAACATTTATCTCCTAACATATTGAATGATACCAAATACATACCTAATGCATTTGTGTTCTTTATAGAGACATGTCAATGTAGATATACATACACACTGATTTCTATATAAAAAACACACATAGAAAAAGCGAAGCACTAGGAAAACCAAAGCACTGCTTTTGCATCAAGACCTCCAAGCAGATCTGATAATTCAGTTACTATTAATGGTGACTATCTGTTATCATTGATGAACCTACATTGACACATCATAATTACCCAAAAGCCCATAGTTTTCTTTAGGGTTCACTCCTGGTGGTGTACATTCTATAGGTTTGGACAAATATTTACTGACATGTAGCCGTCATTATAAAGATTAACAAATAGCTAACAACTAAATATAAAAATAAGACCATGGCCAAAAATGTCGTCTTTCTCTCCCTTGATGTTGGAGAACTCTGGGCAGAAGTGGCTCCCGATCTAGGTGTCCTGGCTTTGGGCACCCAAAGCAAGACAGACAAAGCAAGGCATACAAATGCCTCTTGCATTTAAATTATGCAGATGACTTCAGCGGGGTTTAAATCATTTTTTAAAAACATGTTTTTATTGATTTTAGAGAGAGAGGAAGGGATAAGGAGAGAGAAAAACATAGATGTGGGAAACATTGATCGTCTGCCTCCTGCACACCCCCTACTGGGTACAGAGCCGGAAACCCAGGCATGTGCCCTGAGTAAGAATTGAATCACTGACCTTTTAGTACATGAAACAATGTTCAACCAATTGAGCCACACCAGCCAGGGCAGAGTTTTAATCTTTATGGATTAATTTGGGAGTTTTTAAAAGACAGATTAATGAAACCATACATCTTTACCAATTAGGCTTCTTCTTCATTGGTAAATATACTCATTAATTATTTGTAGACATAGTTTTGAGATTAGCCACAAACAATTCTTCCACAAAGTAATTTAGTTAGTGAATTAAAAATATCATGTGAGACTACAAGTAGCTGATTCCAAAGAACTGCTGAGTTGGGATGCCATGTATTAGCTTCATTATGCAAATAGGTGTCCCAAGAGAGCCATCCCGAAGACTATTAGCTTCCCTCACCTTTAATAACCTAAGATCTCCAGTTCCTGATGTGTGCAGATGAAAATATGTTCCGCCTGTGGGTAAAGGTGTTATTAATGCATAATTCTTTAGCTTCTTTCCCCCTACACTAGAATTCTATTTTGGCAAACCTCTTGGGTTTGGTTGTCAGAGAGATAAAAGCCTGTAAGTATGGAAGTAGAATCTTGGTAAATTTAGAGGGCCTTGTTACTATTCCTGAACTGCAATCTTTATCTGTGAGGAATACTCTATCTCCCCTGCCCTGTTCAACAACTGATCCTATGGCAAATGATCCTGTGGCTCTAACTGGCACTTTTTAAAAATATGCCTTTTCTTTCTATCTGTAGATGTGTCAGAATTGCCAGTTAGCTTTCAGATTCAGTCTCTGTGCAGCAACAGATGATTTATAGGGAATGTTATTCTTGGGCAGATAGTGCCTTTATCTGGAAGAAAGTCAGCCATGGCCCTTGGCAGGCTCAGAGAGAGTATTACCATTTGGTGGCTACAATAGTCACTTCCAAAACTGAAATGCAATGCAATCGTACAGCCTTTTCAAAAGGTATTGTGCTTGATGCGGGTGTTGGTTGACATTGAGAAGGTGTGATAGTTCACAGGTCTAAAATAGTTACCAAAGGTATTCCCAGAAGTTAATCATCAGTAGTTTCAACCTTGGAAAAGTTCAAGCTTGCTACCAAAATAAATGATGGTTAATCCTCATAGAGGGGATTTTCCAGCTTTGCTGATATGGTAGTGTAATTAATTAGTGACTTATAAAGAAAATAAATTAAAAATGTTTGTTTTCCATCCTTTCTGCTCCTGAGTCCTGCTGGGTAGTGCCTGTCACAAGGAGGGGTTGAGGATAAGAAGGCAGACGGCCTTTCTTAGGAGAGCCCAATACCAAGAGTTTCAGTGTTAACCTAGAGCATTTGGAACTTCTTGGCAACTTGATTCATCTCATGTTGGTGGCAATAGATGGCTGAACAATGACTGAAAGGTGTACTACTTTTGTGTGTCCCAGGTACTTAAAAAAGTGCCAAAAGGACAACAAATAAGTTTCATTAAAAATGGATCCAGCATTTTGAGGAAAGGTGGTTTATTTCTTTTATTGTCTACTTTAAATACTTTGTTTTACTTCATCCAAAATTTTCTTATTTTTTTAAAATATATGCTACATTATCTTTTTGTTCACCTCTCTCCAAAGATCTGTTCTTTGGAAATCTCTGTGGCCATAATTCTTCAGATATTAAAGAATATAGTACCTTCACACCATTCTCTATTTCTCTGTTCCAATGCTTAGTGTAGCTCAGTTTCCAAACTGTTCCAAAGTCTGAGTTTCCTTCAAATGACTCTTTTTGTGACTCTTTGATTTCTGTTTTTCTTTCACTCATAGTTTCTTATTCTTTTGCTAGTGGGTCTTCTTCCAACAGGGCCTGTTTGTTTGTTTGTTGTACTTTAGATTCTCAGCCTTTAAGACTCATTTCTTTACTCTTCTGATGTCTTTCATGCCCTGCAACATGCTTGCTCAGCCAAATGTGTTCATAGAACATCTTTAGCTCTCTTTTCGGTTTCTTCTTAGTAAGTGAGGCATTGATAGGTCTGATAATTTCCCCATGACCATACAGTGGATTACTAGAAGAGTGAGAATTATAATTCAGGTCTTCTGATTTCCAAGAGAAAATATGATCCAAGTGAACTCCCACTATTAATATATGGCCCCTAGATCAGCAGCAGTTTGGGAACTGGTTAGAAGTGCAGATTCTCAGGCTCTGCCCCAGACCCACAGAAAGCATCCACATTTTATCCAGATTCAAGGTGATGTATATACACATTAAAGTTTGAGCAGCTTTGAACTAGACCTCTCACTATTGAAGGACAGCTCTCAAACAAACGGCATATCATTGGTAAGTTTACTTTGCATCTGTGAGATTTCTCTGAGTCCTGGCTGCCCTGATTGAAGTACGTGAGCAACACAAGCCTTGGCCTTGGTTTCTGTATCTGTGTTTGCCTGATCTCTATTCTGGAATTTGGTTTCAGATAAGCTGCACTTGTAGAGAATTTTAAGTAGCTAATGACAAAGCAAGTGGAACATCCTTTTCTAGGCAATTAGTTTTCTCTGTGCTTATTTATTTGTAGTTTGCTGATTCAATTTAGTAGTATTTGCCAACTTGTTTGTGACTACAGAGGCATCATAGTTTTAAATGTATTTAGTTGACATCTGTTTCTTAGAATATATTGTCTGCAATTTTCCTAGCACAGAGTGAAATATACCCAAGTGCTTTGTGGGGCATTTCAATATCCAAAATGATTTTTATTGTTTTCCCAAACTGTAATAAAAGAGGTGTTATCTCCTTCATTCCCCTGACTGGATTTTAAATTTAGAGGAAGACCAGCACATGCATTTGACAGCCGGAGGTGTAAAGCAAAAGTTATTTGATATCAGCATTGAAATGAATCACTGGCATAGGAAACAGTTATGAATATTTTCTGGGGGAGAGAAAGTGTTGTCAGATTTAACCACTATCATATCAGTTTATGTATAAGGTGCATATCCAAGCTTAGGATTTCACAGGACAAAAGTAGAGTAATTGTGAAAAATGGGTTATAAAGCAATTTTCAGGTAGAAAAGAAAGAAGCAAATGAAAATGAACCTTGAGGGATCAAAACACTTTTGAATATTTTTTATTTTTTCCCTATTTTTCATTTCCACATAAACAACCTTTTGATTTGAAAGACTATCAAGAAGAGATTGTAATTTGAGGCATGCCAGAATCCTACAAATTGATGCATAGCTCAGTGTATGCATGCATTTGACATTAAATGTGCTTCATGTTCCTGAATGCTTCCACCATCTGAGAGTAGACCCTGGAATGTACATTTTTCAAGAGGATATGAGACAATCCAGGTTATTGTATAGACAGGAAGCCTCTGCCCAACATGGCTTGAACCCAGAATCAGTATTACCGTTGCTGAACACTGTGGCAAGTCTTAGCAAAGCCATTTCCAGAGGCTCATATTCTGTGATTTTTTTAACTCCACAGGCCTGAAAATTAGGGTAAGAGGTCCAATGATAACCACTCCCACCTAATATTCACCAAGACCTAATATTTATCACCAGTCCTATCTCTAATTTTGTGGAGAGCCTGAATGTGACTCAGGCCTTCAGACAAAGCTCACAAGTATAAGGTTCTAATGATTAGAAATGTGCAGAAAAGATATCCCTCCCCCAAAACCTGGCATAAAATATAGTTCTTCTTATTCACACAAGTTTAACCCACTTCACTAATTCATAGCCAATTAGGAAACAGATGAGCAAAATAAGCAACACAGCAACACCATGCCTGCAAAATGGGGGCAGGAAATGATGGTTGATGTGACCATCCACACCTCCCCCCCTCCCAACTTGGACTCATTACTCCATGTCCACAAAAAAGAAAGTAAAGTCATCCAGAGATGATTTGAGACTCCAGCCATCAGCTGGCTGGCAGCTGTCCTCACACATCCTCATTGCTATGACCTTTTGGAGAGAGAATTCTCCTCCCCCATCCTTTCTTCCCAGCACTGAAGATTTATTGCTGGAGCCTGCTAACATCCTCCGAACTTATCCATGATGATAACCTTACAATTACAGAAAGTTATGCAACTTCTGGAAGGCAAGATAAAGATGTATCTTATTTCCACTTTGCTATATTGATGAGTTTACCTTTCCTTCAGTTTTGAAATTCCTAAGCTGTGAGTGAAAGCATGTTCTTTGACATTTGCAATGGTGCTTTTGTTAGCTCAGTCTTTATTGTTTAGGAAGTACAGATTTATGCTATTTGAGAGAAAAATTGAAAACTCCCTGGTGTTTATGCTAAATATATATACAAGTTCACATTAGAAAAAAGAGGATTGTCTTAGTACCTGAAGTGATATTTCTGTTTGAAATCTAAGTAAAAAATTCACAGTGATTCCCAGCAGCGTACAACTCATGACTTCTATATATTTCACATTGGAGAGAGAGCCTAGAATATTTTATTTCTTGGAATTACCTGCTACTGACTTTTGAAAATTGAAGAAATCATGTGTGTTTAATTGTACCTGCATTGCAAAAACAGCCCTGGTATAATTTTAAGGCATTCTACACAAAAAAACATTTTAGAAGGCTTAAAGTTTTATCTTGCTATATTATGGTCTCTTTTGAAGATTTCCATATACCTTTGAAATATCAGGGTCCTGTGTTCCTGTGAGTGAAATGTTTCATGCTCATTTACGTTCCAATATTGCAGAGAGGTTTAAATGCTGAATGAAGGAATATGCAAATATAATTGTCCATGTTATGCCATATGCCATAGTGGAGTATAGGTGACTTATTTCATTCATTCATCAGAAAGTATTGAGTAGGTGCTTGTATATATTATTTTCTTTCTAGGCCCTGAGAATACAGCATTCTACAGGGAAAAAAGAATTCCCTGCTTCTATGAGTTTTACTTTCTGGTATAAGAGTCAGAGAATAAGCAAATAGATGGTGATGAGAGCTATATAGAAACTTTAAAGCAGGATAAAAGAGAGAGGCCTGGAGGTTATTTTAGATAGTGTGGTCAGGGAAAATAAAATTGATTTTTTAAAAATATTTTTTTATTGATTTCAGAGAGGAAGAGTGGGGGTAGAGAGATAGAAACATCAATGATGAGAGAGAATCAATGATTGGCTGCCTCCTGCATGCTTCCCTGCTGGGGATAAAGCCCACTACCCAGGCATGTGTCCTCACTGGGAATCAACCTGGTTCATAGGTTGATGCTCAACCACTGAGCCACACCAGCAGGGCTGATTTTAATTATTTGTTTCATCATTTAAACATGTAATCAATATTTTACATTCTTTTCACTCAATTTTTTTTTCAAAATCTGGTACGTGTTTTATACTTAAAGCATGTCTCAATTCAGAAATTTTAATTGGAAATAATTGATTTGTGTTTTGACTTTATAAAATTTATAATTGATAAGGAAGATTAATGTATTTGTGTTGTTCAAACATACCTAAGTGTTTTCTGGTAATTAAATTAGTACATGTTGTACAATTTAAATTTAAATTAATGAAAATTAAATAAAATGAAAAATGTAGTTCCTCAATCTCAGTAACCATAGTTCAAGTGTTCAACAGGCCCATATAGCCAGTGGCTGTTGTATTGGATAGTGAGAAGCTGAGTGGCTATAAAAGAACAAATTAACTGGAGAGCTGGCCAGAAGCCAGAGAAAGAGAGCTTAAAGTTATGGGAAAATGTTTGAATTTCATTCAGCTTGAGATAGAAAGTCTTTGAAAGCATATGAATGGGTGAGTGACATGTTCTGATGTGTGCTTTAAAGAGATCTCTTCAGTAGGAAAGAGAATGAAAGCATGGAGATCTGGTAGGAGATCATTAGGTAGTTAGGAAAGGGATGAAAGAGGTGTACCCTAGATAACCATGGTGCAGGAGTGAGAAGTTGTTGGTTTCAGGGTGTATTGTGATGGTAGAGTTAACAATACTTGCTACTGGATTATTTGCAGGGTAGGCACAAAGAGGAGTCCAAGGTGACTCCTAGATTTTAGCCTGAGCAACTATATGAATGGTAGTGCTACTGATGAGATGGGAATGGTCAGGTAGAAGGGATTTTGAGGGCACATGATTTGGACAAATTAACTTTGATTTGTCCATTAGCCTTTCAAGGTAATTGCTAAGTTTGGAATACGGTGGGAAAGGTTGGAGCTGGAGACATGAATTTGGTGGTTACCACATAGATGGTATTTAAAGTCATCTGGATGAGATCATCCAGACACTGAGGGTACACAGGGAAAAGAAAAAATATGAGAGGTGAATCCCAGGGCACTCTAGAATTTAGATATTGGAAAGATGAGGAGAAGCCAGCAAAGGATATTAGGATGGATGGATGGTGATGTAGGAGGAAAAATGGGAGAATGCAACATCTTAAAACCAAGTTTACCTGTCTGGTTTGGCAAGAAAAAGGTGATGCACTCAAGTAGAGTATTTGAAGAGAGCTTAATAAAGGGAATTTTTATTACAGTGTGATCACAACATAGAGAAGAACTAAGGAAATAGTTGAGGTACCCAAGGGGTGAAAATGGGGTTACCACAGCTGGGCCTGAAAAGACAAGAAGAGAAAGAGAGAATGGGAGAGAGAGAGAGAGAGAGAGAGAGAGAGAGAGAGAGAGAGAGAGAGAGAGAGAGAGAGGACTGCTGAAGAGTTGAAGAGTTACCTAACCAAAATTGTGACACTGTGTTGAAGGATACCAGTCCATAGCAGCACTGGAGGGAGTAATTAAGACATTGATGATCCAACTTCTAATTTCTTCCATCTTTCAATGTTCTGCCATTGGACAGATTGATCCAGAAGCCAATCAGGAGGAGCCCTGTGGGATGAGCAGTTGTAAACACATAAAAGAATCACTGGGGTCTTGCGTATTTCAATAGGATGAATATATCCAAAACAACTGGTGCTGTAGGGGACATAAATATATCAAGGGAAACTAATTTTGAATGCCTATTATATGCTCATATCTTCCTTCCTCTCACTGCCTACTAGACATCTCTAGTTGGATGCCTCTAAGACACTTTAAACTTAACCTGTTCAAAAGTCTATGATCACCTCCCCCTTTCCCCAAACCTCTTCTTCCTCCTGCATTTGCTATCTGCTTCAGTGACCCCACTAACAGCCATTAAGCGAGGAATCTAAGAGTCAGTCCCAGCTACAATATTCCTTTCAATTTGACTTGCAAACTTATCTTCTGTTTTCCTCATCTTCTAATAACACTGTCTTAGGTCAAGCTCTCAACATTTCTCACCTGGAAATAGACTTCTACATCTGATTTATTCCACCTCAAATTTTTCAACGATGCTTTCGGGAGAGTTATGATCGAAAATACAGATCTGCTCTGCTTACCCCTTTCTATTCTCTCTCCCATGAGACTTCCCATGGTACACACAGCCTCCGTGACAGGACACCTGCCTAACCTCCTCATGCCTCCTAGCTCTTCCTGCTTCCTCAGCCTCCTCCTCCTACTTAATTTTGAGCAATAACAAATCATGCCTGTGTCCTCCAGCACACCCCATTTCTGCAAGCTCATGCAATTTGCTTGGACTGTCTTTCATCTATACTCCTTTCCACACCCATTTTCTTTCCCTTCCAAGCTTGGTTAAGTTTTCCTTCTAAAGAAAATCTGCCTCAAGACAAAAGCAACATTACTCTTATGTGTTCTCTCTGTTTTTTGGACAAACTTTGATTTTTTTTGCCCTTATATATGACATGGTTATTATTACTAATTTATATGTCTGTCATCACTTTCTAGGAAGTCCATTGCTTGAGTGGTGAAGCTGTAGATTTTTCATCTTTGCATTTTTGCAACTGGCAACTTGCTAAAGTTTGAGCTGTGGAATTATTTTAAGATACTGGGCAAACTAGTTCTAGATGAGGACTGAAGTAAGGATGAAGTGGGGACTAAGAGGATAAAGAATTCCCAGGTAATCTGATGTTGGTATGAAGTGTTACAAGCTCAGCAGAAGGCCAAAGTCTGGATAGAAATAACATAGACAGAGGCTAATGCATTCAGGAAACCTCCTGTGTGGAGGATGGTCTTTAAAGTCTCTTATCATACTTTGTGTAACTTCCCTCCTATTGTGTAATATCATAGTTTGTGTTCTTTACCAGAAAAGCCTGCCGTCTGTCTTCTCCATGTGGTTTACTGTGTACTTAAGTTCTTCTAAACACCATTTTCCAAAGGTTGTACTGAACACTTGACTTATATCGCCTCATTTAATCCTTCTAATGTCCAAGCCATTACCTGCAGAGGCAGCAAACATCTCTGGTTAGAACTGTGGACTCTAGCCAGGTTGCCAGACCTTGGAGCAGGTTATTTAACCTCTTTGTGTCACAGGGTTTGCATCTTTAAAATGGGGTTATTAGTTGCACTTACCTTACATGATTCTTATGTGCATCAATAAGTCAATATTTATAATGTGCCTAAGACTGCCTTGAACATACCAAAAGCTATGCAAATGATTGTTAAAGAAATTTTACAATTTCTCCTTAATTTCTTCATCTTTTTTTTTTATACTTTCCTTTCATCAAACCAAGTTTTTTTTTTTTTTTTTTTCGCAGCTTCTCTCATGAGTGCTTTTCCCCCAAATCACTCATAATGGGGTTGATCATAATTTTCTATTTTTGGAGACTTCTGTAAAGGTCTAATGAAATTACATCTACACACATAAATACATGTAAGTTAAAAGCTATACAAGGTTATAGCCATGTTAAGTGAGCAATAGTGATTGCAGTAATAGCAAATGAAAAGTAGCTTCTATACCTGGCCCAATCTCCTACCCACTCTAGTAACCTCCATAGGAGGGCCATGTCCACCATCACTGTCTGATGCATTTGGGCTAGGGTGTCCCTAGAGCCATATATGACATTTTCTCCTTTACCAAATATGAAGAAATATAGACAATGAATGTCTGGAATCCATTTAAGGTCTAGAATTCTTCAATCATCTCCCTGTCATGATTAAACACATTCAAGTATTACATGACACACAAACTAGTAAGACCACATGTTAAATCACGGCTTTTGTCTGAATATATATTAACTCCCGGGAATATTTTAATTCCTACATTGCTTCCTTTTCTCCCTTCTGTCCCACCCATACCTACCATCCCTCCTCTTTGCTCAACCAGCATCTCAGGACTTTAAATGATTCCACATTTTATGTCCTAGGAGTTCTACTTTACCTTTTACTAATCCTATATCTTCTACAAAGAAATTATGAAAACAATTAGGTCATTTTAAACTTACCCAATTCATGCCTAATGCTTATTTTTAAATGTACTTCTACTTATGATTTTAACAGTTGGTTGATAGTTTCATAATCTGATTAATCTGAAATTTGAAAACTGTTATTTTGACATTCCTAAAAATTCTTCTTTGAAAATGGAAGATGGAATTTAAGTTTATTTATCAAGTTAGATTTTCCTTTGACTCAAAAGATCACTCTGAGTCTTTTTTGCAGCACTATGCAATTTGTGCTGAATCTTTTCATTTAAATGATATTGCAGTAGGAAGAGAAAGGTCAGAGACCAGAAGGAGAACAACAGGCAAATATCACTTGAGATAATGTTCAGACAGATCTTCTTGGAGTTAACAGGCTTTAATTCTGAATCTATTCAACAGCGAGTTTTTTTTTTTTAAGTCTGTCACCCATTTTGATGATTATGATATACTTACAAATAAATCACTGTTGAATTCATAGACCCCAATTATTTATTGTAAAGAAATGAACACGGCAATATGCTTTCTATGCCTTTCCAATTAGAGTTCAGATCAATTTATCTTTGTGAGGATATTGCCTAGTGGAATTTAAAAAATATATTATGACATGTTATTGGAGCCAACTAGCTGGAACACAAGGTTCCCGAGACTCAACATTCATTATTTATCCATTTATACTAATAAACCTTTATATCCCACATGTCCCCTGCTCAGATTTGAATGGAGCTTCAGAAGCACAACCTGTTTTAAATTTATGACACAACAGCAATTGCTTATGACAAAGAAGAATGCCATAGAAGTACATCCATTTCCCCCCCACAGGAAGACAAATAATAAGATTTAAAAAAAAGAGAGGGCATGTCTCTTCCTTAGAAGAAAAATTAGTCTTAAGAAAAAGAAACTCAAAGAGCATAAACCATAAAAAAGAAAGAAAAATTGCTTGGGGGCTGCAAGATGAGATTGAGTCGTAATATAGAAGTTGCTGGTCTTTTCCTACCGAAAGGTAGAACCAATTGATTTATGAGTTACAACTCAAAGCTTGCTCCCCTCCTCCTTCTCCTTCTTCTCCCCTCCCTTTGCTACTTGGGAAGGGAATGTAGATACTAGATGGCCTGTCTCTTTAGATTTGCCACACTGTGTCTTAATTATCAGTGCTGGAAGATCAGGCAGTGGTATTTTCTAACTTCAAAGCCTTCAACAGCTCCAGCAGCATGAGGAGGATTAGATGTGCCAGGATGCAGAGTGACAACAATATGGTGTCTTCATATTTTAGGACTGTCAGCTCATTTTTTATTTGTGGCACATCAAAGTGAAAATGAGGACACAAGGAGGGTTTTGCTCTTTGTTATTCTCTTCTTAAGTGACAGCAATACCTTCCAATTCAGTGCCCAGGCCCGAGTACTTAAACAATTCTTTTGATTTTTAATATGTCTCCTAGTTACAGAACTTGGAAAAAGAAGCTAGTGACAATGAATTGGAAGAGGAAAGCAGCATGCTTATGTAGAAACATGATTAGGGATTCCAAGATGTTTGGAGCGATATAAGCACTATAACTATTGCTGGAGATTAGTGTGTAATAGCAAAGTAACAGTGAACATAATGATAATAGGAGCAGTAGTGACAGCAGCAGCAGCTAATATTTATTGAGTGCTTACAAGTTGCCAGGCATTGTGTTAATCACTTGTATACACGATGGACCTGAGGCTCAAAGAGGTGGAACAGCTTGCCTAGTAGTATACAGTGTGGCCTGGAATTATGATTCTAACCCAGGCCATTGGACTCAGAGCCCATTCTCATGACTATAAATAGTTCAGTGAAGGCTTATCTTAAATAGAAATTAGGTTATGAATGTAGCACATAGGGAAAAACAGCATTAGTGGTCAAAAGTACTCCCAAGGGCTATTAAATTGATCATGAAATAGAGCATACTTTTCAATTTCTGAGTGTGTCCATACAACTTCCTAATAATATTTATGTAGATATTTAATAACTAAAAGAACACAATAACAAGATGCAATTTTAGATTAATTTTTAAAGTACCAAAACATGACAAACATACTTAGGTACATTTGCATATATAATGCTGGTATGTAACATGACTTCAGTTGACTATGAAAATGATGATAATGGCTGTGGGTTTCTCTGTTTGAAAGGAGGCTACATTATAAATAGGCTATCATCCTTGCATTTGGGTGGATTTACACCCTCTTTTACCAAGGAAACACACTTCCCCACTAGTCCAATTCACGGTGTAACCTGTGGCTCAGAAGTAAGGGCTTTGGGAGATTAAAATACTGTAGTCACTTGATTTTACCTCCTAAGTGCCTTGGTTTACTCTCACAACAACTATTTGTACTTAGAAATATTTTAGATCCATAGAGTAAATAGACATTTAAAAATGGTTAAATAGCTTGTCCAAAGTCACACAGGCACTAAGTTGCAGGGATTTGCTAGATCATCCTTGGAAAATCTTGTTCCTGTTGTCTTTTCTCTAGGTGCCAATCATTCCTTCATTTGTGAAAGAGATGTGCTTGATAAATTGCTACCAGAAGAGTGACTGCCACCAGGATTGGTCTCTGATTATCCAGGGATTCCCCATAGGTGTCAGAAGGAGAGGGTATAATGGCAGGACATGCTCAGCAAAACATTTCTATCTTGTCCTGTGTCATGATAAATTATGCATGCTGGTTGCCTTGAATATTTCCATTTGAGAAGAGAGGACACCCACCTCTGGGCATCCAAACTGAGAAGGGAATAGTTGTCCTTGGAAGTCATCACTGCCAATCACCCCTGGAATAAAGGAGGGAGTTCGTTTCCATGGACCCCCGGAGAAGTGGAGAACAGGCCGGTCCACAGACTTGACAGATTTCTCTTTCTGCTCCTCCTAATTGAGGGCTAGGGAAAGCTTCCCTGTCTAGGCTTTTGAAAGGAAAAGAAAGAAACCTCACAAACAGAGGGCTGAGAAACCTAAGTAGATAATATCGGACTATTTCTTTCTTAACACACTCTTGGAAAATTAAAAAAGACTTTGTAGAAAAATCCTTGTGACTGATGGCTGCCCTTGGAGTTTTGAATACTTCACTCGCGACCTGATAAGAAGAACCACTTAATTATTTCCAACAAAAAGGAGGATGTTACCCACAAAGTGTGTGTTGTCTGGCTCCTGGTCCATTGATCTTTCGTTGTACTGCTCTGTCTCCCCCAAACCCTTGGAGGGGTCTCCAGAGGAGGCACACCCTTGTGGAGGGGGCTCATTAGGAAAGGATTCATAGTAACCAAGATAGGTTTGTGTACAGATAACTCTCAGAACCTATGTGTTAGAATCACATTTCTCTGAGGGAATGGATGGGTATTAGTGTTTGTAATACACACAAACACACACACAATGTATATTTTAAATCAATTGACTATTAGCTCCTTTTCATTAACCTAGGTTTCCCAGGGTTAAATCAATCCTATCATCCTCAGTTTAGGACACATTATCATTGGTCTAAATAAGACTCTTTTCCTGTTTGTTTATTTATTCTTTATCTCCATTCCCTTTTCTACTTTCCTCACCATGGCCACTCGTTCTAACTTGTGATCATTAAGTATGCATTGTATTTTGGTTGCATGCATTTTTTGTTTTTACAAGTGGCCTTGGAGATGTCATTCTGTTTTCTACTTATTGTTTACTTTATACTATGTTGGTTGGATTCATCCATGTTACTTCTGTTTCCTCGTCCACGCACCACATTTCACCTATCCATTGCCTCCAGTTTCCACCACCATTAACAGCTATCATAACCGTATTCATACCTGTTCATTTGTAGACGTGCTTGATAATTCCTGGAAATGTCCACTTGGAGCAGATTTTCTGAGTCAGAGTGTAAATCTATACCAAGTACCATCAGGTTGCCACCTAGAATAGCTACACAAGTCTATACTCCCATGACAATATAATTTATCTTAGTTTAAATGTATAATTCTCTCCAATTATTTATGATATTGATGCTTTTTAATTTATTTTTTGTTAATCCCCAGTTGAGGATATTTTTTTCTGTTGATCTTTAGAGAGAGTGGAATGGAAGGAGGGAGGGAGGGAGGGAGAGAGAGAGAGAGAGAGAGAGAGAGAGAGAGAGAAACTGAAACTGATGTGAGAGAGGTATCTATTGGTTTCCTCCCACACATGCCCTTACCTCACCAGGACTGGGGATCTAACCTCAAATCCAGGTACATACCCTTGACCAGGAATGGAGCCCACTACCCTCCAGTGCACAGAATGATGCTCTAACCACTTAGCACCATAGCCAGGGTAATATTGAGGGTTTCTTTTACGTACTTTTGTGCTCTTTGTGGACATTCTCTGCTGTAATTGGACATTTATATTTGCCCATTTTTCTATATTTACTCCTAATTTTTGCTTTTTTGTTTACATTTGTAAAAGTTCTTTGTTAATTTGAAAAATCATATCTGTATCATCTCAAACTTCCATCTATCTTTTGAGTTTGCTCATGAGATCCCCCCTTGCATCCACCGAATAGCAAGAACAGCTAAATGCATGTTCTCCCTCTTCTCTTGCAACCAAGTGCACAAGGGAACCCGATTCTAGACAATGAAATATAACAAACACATTGGTTTTCCTGGTAAAGGAGATGAAGGTCATTGCTGGTTCTTGCTTGCCCTTCTTGTTCCTTGGATCCTTGTGTTGGATTGTCTATTGTTAACTCAATTCCATTTTCTCCCTTCCATACCTTTCTTGTACTGTAGGCTCTGTCAGCCTGGGAGTTGCCTTTCTCAGAATCCCTGCCACAAGGGTTTCAGTTTAGGGTCTGTAGTCTCATGAAATTTGGAAAGTAGATGAGAAACAAAAGCCATTTTATTGGTCCTTTGACAACAGTGAACAGATACATGAACTTCAGCAGAGAAGAGAATTTTACAATGGTTCCAGTCAGTTGTTTTTTTTAAGAAGTGCCTGCACTGAGGCTGAGCAGTGCATCATGGTCAGTGTTTTCTATGGTTCCTAGAGCTTCCTAACCCCAAAGCTAGCTGTAAACCCAGAATCAGCAAGGACTTATGCAGACCTCTATTCCCCCAGACACCCTCCCAACAATTCCATAAGCACTAAATTCCCTGTAGTAAAATCTCTTTTCTGTTTAAAACACCCATGAAGGTTTGTTTTCCAAAACAGCCTTTTCTGATACAAACAAAAAATATGATGCCAGACCCTGCAAACACCATTCAGTCAACAACCCTGAAGCAATATTCCAACATGCTGAGGATGCTGAGATGGAAAGATAACAGGTTCTTGATGACATTATTGAACCATTGCAGCAGTTCTAGACTATATTACATTTTCCTTGCTTTTCATATGAAGAAAAATAAAATATATTTGTTTCAGCCATAGTAGTTGAGCTTTCTCTTAAGTCTAGCCAAAACATCCCTAGTATTTACACTCAATTTCTCATCTGTAAAATAGGTCTAGAGTGCAGGTTAGAATGTACTTGGCATGTAGTGGCCACTTAAATATTTGTGATTAATATTGAATTATTTTCCTAGTCCTCAAGTTAAAAGTAAGCTATATTTATTCTTCTAAAATAAAAATCCCAAGGAGGAGAATTCATATAAATAGAATATGTTTTTCTACATTCAAGCCTGGCTATTTAGTTAAGTTAGTGAATGCCAAGTGATACAATTTTTGGACGACTCCTCTCTATTGCATTGACAAATAGAATTAGTGAGCATTACCTAGAGGTCCATCTGGGAAGTACCTACCATATCCTGAGAACAGACAGAAGAGATTGGGCTTGAGAGAGCCCTCTGCAATGTAAAGAAAACAAATGTTAATGTTAGGGTATAAATGTCTTTCCTAATGGAATGTTCTATAAATATTTCTCATTTTATAATAACTTTTAAAAAATAGGGTGACCATTTATAAATGCCCTACTGGGGACAAAAGAAAAAAAAGTTGATTACATCTTATCAACAGAGGCTAACCGGGAAGTCATTATTTTCCTCACTGTTTTATGAATCCAACACTCTAATCAACATTTTTTGGAGGGTGTCTATTTTCTTCACTCAGTGGTTTTACATATTTAATGTCTTTAATATGGACAGGTATTTGGCTTGTCTAGCTTTTCTCACTGTGTTTATAAATCAAGATCATCAGTATCAGCAGAACAAACAAAATATAAATATTATGATAAAACATAAGTGAGATATGAAAAAACATTTTCAAAGGCACAATACTAATGAATAACAAAAAAACATTGTTTTTTTTTCCAGAGTGATTTCTATGCTCACACAGAATCTTTCCAAATTGGTTTCGCTCTCATGATACTTCAGCATACAAAGATGTATTAATATTTTGTCTCTGGACTCTTGAAGTTACTTAGATTTTCAAATCAAGCTTTACCTTGTTTAAAGTCTATGAAAATAAGATTGTTTTGTTAAGTGCCCGTGCTGAGATGTCATAATTATCTCTGCATCGCTGTTATAATCTGAAATTTCTTCAAAATTGTTGGCTTTTAACACATGATTTAAATATCTTCTAATAACAATATAAAATGCATTGGTAAGTGGCTCTCTATTTTATTCTTACCATCATGAACAACATTCTGGTCTCAGCGGACTGACACCATATTGACAAACCGCTGCAAAATTGCTTATCCACTGAACCTGGGAGATAAAATGGCTGAGTGACAGGTGGGACTTTAATCAGTTCCTAGGTAAAAATCAAGATTGGATTTTGATGAGGGGATTTCTTGGTCCCTGGTGGATTCAATCCCCCTTTCAATATACTGGAAAACCATTTTTTTTGGCCATGTTTGATTTTCATTATTCCCCATCCCTGTCAATGTTTTCTGCAAGGGGCTGTCTCCTCACTGGTTTTCCCTAACTCTACACCTAACTGTATGGTTTGAGGGGAAATAAAGAGTTAAAAATGTGTGTGTGTGTGTGTGTGTGTGTGTGTGTGTGTGTGTGTGTTGAGAGGGGTGGGGAATTAAATGCCTAGGCCCCTGTGAAATTTTATTTTGAAGACCTACTGTTAGTTTTGCCAGTGGTTCTTTGCAAAAAGAAAGAGTAAAAAGAAAGAAAAAAAAGATTGTTCCCAGACAGTTCCCATCAATTCAGATATGCCTCCTCTTCAGTGCAGTGCTTGCCTGATTACCAGGAGAGTTGATCATTTTAACTTTCAATTTAACTTTCTTATATTGTTGAAATTCCTGCAGCAATAACATTTCCTTTATTTCCTAAAACATTTCTCAACAAAAGGGTGTTTCCAAGTCACTGGGGGAGAATTTCCTGAATAATAAAACAAATTCGTTCTCTGTTTCTTTAAGGAGTTCTGATGGGTTAAGGGCTTTCTGTAGAAAAATCCCTACAAAATCATGATGCCCCCCTCTTTCTCCTCTTCATGTTTCTTCAGTAGGAACCTGAAAGGCATTCAATGGGTTGCTGTGTGTAATGGGGCAAAAATTCATATGTTGAAGTTCTAACCCCTCAATATATCAGATTGTGGCTGTATTTGGAGATAGAGCCTTTAAAGAGATCATTGTGGTAAAATGTGGGCCTATATAGCTGGACCATAATCCAATACAGCTGGTATGTTTTCAAGAATAGATTAGGACACAGACACAGAGGGAAGACCATGTGAAGACATAGGAAGAATATGGTCATCTGTAAGCCTAGGCAGGAGGCCTCAGGAGAAACCAACCCTGATAAAATTTTTCTCTTGGACTATGGAGAAAATAATTTCTGTTCTTTAAGCCACAGTGACTGTGGTACTTTGTTATGGCAGCCCCAGCAAACCTACACACCCTGGGCAGCTATACTGAAAGTTTCGGTGCAGAGAGCTTCATGGATGGTGGAAACACTACAGTGATGGCCAAGTCAGAAAAGATATATATTATGTTGCCTCTACTGATGTGAGTGCGTGGGGCTGTGCACCTCAGTGCATTCAGAGCAGTAGGAGAAATTGAAGAGCATCTTGGCATTGCTGACACAAGTCCAGAAGTTTATGCTGCCAAGAATTAATCCACCTTTACTCATGAGGTTAATTTACTTTTAAAAAAGCAAACTAACAATCAGTTTTTAATTAGCTAATACTGGAATGCATGTGAGAAAAATAGCCATCCATTGCCCAACCCTAGTCCTCTCCCCTGCCCCACAGCAATCACCTTCAACTCTTCTAACTGGGTTCTCTAACTATTAACTTCATATTTTAAATAACATGTTTATATTCTTATTTTATTCATTCAATAAATATTTAATGAGGTGCAGTTCTAGTTATAGGTACCCAGCAGTGAACAAGATAATAAAATTTCACTGCCCCTATAGAACTGATATTTTGTTGGGGAAAGAAACAATGAACAAAATACATATTAAATTGTAGAAGATGTGATAATACTTAGGTGAAAAATAAAGCAGGTCAGAGGGATAGGAAGCGTTGAAATGAGGGATGCAATTTTCAATAGGAAGAATGATCAAAATAAGAACGTGCTGCTTGAATTTAAAAATACACAAAAAATTGACTGTAGGCAAGAGAGTGACTCATAAAGATATCTGAGGGTGAAGATTCCAGGTCGAGAAAACACAAAATGCAAAGCTCCTT
Source organism: Myotis myotis (assembly GCF_014108235.1). Lineage (NCBI taxonomy): Eukaryota > Metazoa > Chordata > Mammalia > Chiroptera > Vespertilionidae > Myotis > Myotis myotis. The sequence goes on from NW_023416390.1 coordinate 23,566,342, forward strand.
AGGGAGGGGAGCTATGATGTGTTATAGAAACAAGCATAGAGAGGAAACAGAGTGCCATGTGGCTAGAGAGGACAGGGGTGTGCATGAGGACAAATGGTTTAGGGCTGTGTGTGAACACAGGTCCTGGATCCTGCTCGACTATGCCAACTGTTGGAGCACAGGTCTCCTGCCAAGAACATGGACACTGAGTATTAGACGAAGAAAACATGAGACATCGTAGGCACATACAGGAGAGACCTTATTGTAGAACTAGTAGCCATTGCTACTACAGGAGCCATCAGACAAAGTAGGTCTTCATAGTAGCCCCACAGAAGCAGCTGCACAAAGCGGCCCAGCCCACTTGGCTGGTCAGTGGCAACTTATATACATGCTCAAATAAAAGAGGCCTTGTGCCATTTCATGATGCTTGTGCTACATTAACATAAACAGGTTACATCCTCGTCTGCATGCATGCATATGGAAAACTGGCCTTGATCTTCCAGCAAATTCGAACTCTGATTAGGGTTCCCACAGGCCATGTGCCCATCAAGGCCTTAGTTCTCACTCTGAGAGATGGGAGCCTTTGGAGGTTAATGAACAATGGAGTAACAAGATAAGACATCAGGCTTAGATTTCTGAGAAGCCACTGGCTGCTGGAATGAGAACAGATGGAAAAGGGCAGGGCTGGTAGAAAGTGCTAAGATGCTACTGTAGAAATATGACCTCCAGGGTAAGAAATGGTGAAACTTGGGGCATATTTTGAAGGTAGAGTTGGTAAGATTAGCTGACAGATTAGATGTAGGGTACTTTAGAAAGAGGTGAGTCAGCGATGACATTTGTGCTTTAGCTAACTGGAACAATGGGATTTCCACAAGCAAAATGGGGTGAGATTTTAGAAAAAGCAAATTTAAGAGAGAAGAGCAAAAGTTCAGTTTACACATGTTGGTTTCCTTGGACAGTCATTGTTTATTCTGTCATCCTGACATAATTATCAACAGCTTCCTTTCACTCTAAAGGCACCCCTGTTTAGTCATACATGGTCACCTTGCAGTTAGACATTTGAGAGGGAATCTCAAGGAGACAGGAGAGTGTGGGGTTTAGGGGCAGTCTGTGCTATGTACAGACCTTCAGACCCTTCAACATCTATCATGTGCCCATCAAAATAGGTTTAGAATACATACATATTTAAACACATGGCTTCTATCTTCCATTAGAGATTTCACTCACAGGGTACCCCATTTTTTAAAGCACTTAACCAATACAATGAGCACCTTTAGGTGTCAGGCTCTGTTCTAGGGAGGTTATAAATGTTAACTCACTTTATCATCCTAACAGTTTTATAGAGGAGAAGTTTTATAGAGGAGAAAACTGGCTGTAGAAACTTACATTGAAAAAAAAAATGTACTTTTCTGTGAATTTCAAATATATTTTCCCACTTCCTTTCAGATCCCAGATTCCAGTGTTGCTGCTCAGAAGTCATTTTCATCATTACTATTTGGTATGTAACCTGTTTCTTTTTTTCTTTTAATGTCTTGTCCCATGTTTTCTAAAATTTCATGAGATGGTCCTTGGTGCCAGGCATTTGAGTCATTTGCTGTGTCTCCACAATTTGAAGACTCATGTCATTCAGTTCTGGGAAGTATTGAATTACTTCTTTGATAATTTCTTCCTCAGAATTTGTTCTTTCTTTCTTTTTTTTCCTTTCTCTGGAACACATATTATTGGGTTTATTGAGTTGATATAATTTTATCATTTTTATTTTATGTTCTATCTTTTGCTCTAATTCTTGGAATATTTCTTAACTTCTAACTCTTCTATCAACCAGTTTCCTCTGTCTATTTTTAACTTTTAAGAACTGTTACTTCTTCTCTGATTGGCCTCTTTTCTTATCAGTTTGTTTATATTTATCTCTCTGGGGATATTCATTTATTTTGGCAGTTTTTCTCAGCTTCCCTAACCATTTTGGCTTCTTTGAGAAATGTCCTGTGCTTTGTTGCATATATAGGTCTATTTGATATAGTCTCTGTATGTCAGGTCGGAGGCTTGTCACAATGTCTGATGCCCCCTGGTTTTCTGTTCATTTTGAAGTACGGGTATGGAGAACTCTCTGGGCCTGAGTGGAGCTTGTCCACCTCTGCAGGGTCATCAGGCCTGAAGGCACATCCCCTATTCCACATTTGCCAGTTCTTGGAGATGTTTGTCCAGGGGTGCTTCCATTTCTCCAGAGAAAAATTCTGCCCCAGGAATACCAGCTGGCTTCCCAACATAAGCATAGAATTTCATTTTTTGTCTTCTGTTTGGCCAGTACCCCACCCTCCACTCTGTCCCACCTCCCTGTGCTTGGTGAACCTGAATCCCCAGGTTCTCAGGGTTTTTTCCCTGCAATAATTAGATTGTTCGGTTCTGATGGGGACCTGGCTTTGTGGAACAAAAGAGCATCCCTGATGTCCAAGCTCAACCGCAGATTTTCTTCTGTTCTCTGTGTTGTGAGACCCTGTCGGAAACCCCACCTCTTGAGCAGGCTGAATGGTCTGCTTTTCTTCAGTGTTTTCTTAAAACACTGTTTTAAGTGTTTTACCTTAAAACAAAAGTTACCTCTGACATACCTGCTTTTGTTCTTCCAAATTTTTACTGCAGTCTCTCATCCACTGTTGTCTTCCTCTGCCATACCTGCAAAAATTACCTCTGCCATACCTGCTTTTGTTCTTCTAAACTTTTACTGCAGTCTCTCATCCACTGTTGTCTTCTGTCCTATTCTCTTTGTATTTTTGGATTTGATTGCTGTTGGTTTTCAAATTTGATTTATGTCAGATTTGTTTTGAAGTTTGGGGAGGGCCAGGAATAGATGAATGTTTACTATAAAGCTACTTGATCTTTGATCTAAAACCTCTCTACCTTAAAAAGGAAGAGGAGAAATCCTATTTTGTCTACATCTTTGAGTCAGACAACTGCATTTTGAGTTAGAATCAAATTTATGCCTCTGCATCTTACAGTTTCAATCCTTCCCTTGAGAAGAAAACACATATATAAGCCAAGTCAATATCTTTAGAGTCAGTTTTGAAATGCATTGAATGGAAAAAGAAATTACTAATTTAATTTTTTTTTTGTCTTGAAAGCATTCAATAATTTATGAACCTTGGTCAGTTATTTTAGAAGCTAGTTTCCCTGAATGTTAGGAGGTTGGCCTTTCTCTGCCTTGTCGGCAGTGCTTTGCTCTGATTCTAAATTCCTAGGTGACAGTGGAATAGGATGAGAGCAGTTTACTATGATCAGATCCAGATCTACCACTGGAAGTAGAATTAAGTCCTATGATGCACCTTTGCACTCAGATGATGGGACAGTGCTTCTCCCAAGAGAGTTGGCAAGGTCAGATCAGAATGTAAGGGGCCATGCAGGTCACAGTGGGTAAACACAGTCTGCCTGGGTCTCAACTCTGGCTCCTCCACTTCCAATCTGTCTACACTTGGACAGAAAATGTAACCCCCGGTCATCGATGACCTCTTCTACAAAATGGATATAATCATCATGCCTACCTCATGGGGTTGTGTGATGATAAAATTAATTAAAACATGCAAAACATTTAGGAGAGTGTTTGGCTTGTAATACGGACTCGGTACATGTTAGCTGATATTTATACTTTATGCCATTTCATTATTTGTTTCTTGTCATAATTTTATTGATCATTAATTATATGGATTTTTTTTGGACAATCAGCTCTAATTCTTCCCTCTGGTACAATAACTCTGATGAACTCTTTATATATACTTTAGCTCATAAAAAGATTATATATAGTATATAAAATATTACATATAGCACTATGTATGTATAAATCTACATTTGTATATGCTTTTATATATTTGGATATATACATGCAAAACAAAAGCTAACATTTAACCAGTTGACTTATTTCTAAACTACTAGTAAAAAAAAAAATCGATTTCGTAAGCTATTTATTCATTTTCCTCCCTTAGAATAGCCCTAAATGTTTCTTGAAAGAATTCAAGCTTATATGCACAAAAACACTTTTTCATGGTTTATGCATATATATTTGCATGCTTGGAAAATAAAATGGTTTTCATGTGTGTGCATATGATTTTTTTACACAGATGGTATGTATGTTGCTCTGGAAGTTGTGTTTTTATTCAACGATTTGTTTTTGAGATTTTCCCATGTTGATTCATGTTAACTTAATTTATTGCTTTTAAGTTCTGAACACCATTCCAGCCAATAGAAAAGCCACATTTTATGTACTGGCAAGTATTCTAGGTCCTGCAGTTGTCTCTCAACTTGAGAAGCCTGCAGAAGGATGTCTGAGTCACACACTGAGAGTGGCCACTCCCTGAAACCCAGGTTTCTAACATTTCAGCAATTCAGTTCAGTTCCCTGATCTCTGCTGTGTCTCCTCCCTTGCCAGAAGAGAGGCACCTAGACAGGTGTCCTCAGACTGCTATGTCCTGCCTATTCATGGATGGAAATAGCAGGAAGTCCAAACCTAGGTCCTGTGCATCCTGTTGCGGGTCCCATTACTAAAACTGTGGCATGGTGATGCAGTCCTAGGAGGAAGTGGGGTATATTGCTACATCCGGGCCCTCCAGTTGCTCACTCTCTCCATCCCCGTTGTTGAACTAGTGTGAAATCAGACACCAAGAAATTGTTCAGGGCATGTTTTGAGCAAGGTAACGCAATCATAAAATACAAATAACCGTCATGTGAATTGCTAGAATGGTTGTGAGCAATAGCTAATTAAATAGATCGTGAAGCAATTTTATTTGCAAAGTGCTCTATGGAAGAGATGGAGGCTCTGAGATTAGCATCAGGTCTCCTTCTCAGGAAAACAGACTTCATCTTGCAATTCATGATGCTATAAAATTTCTAATTTGAGGATTTGTGAAACGATGCACAATCTGTTGCTTCATGCAGTCCAGAGCTGGGTACGATGGGGCCCATCTGCCATCTGCTTATTGGGAAATGACTTGAGTATGCCTTCTCTTTAGTATTTTTAATTTTAGGTGTAGGTGTTTAGAAAAGGCAGTTACTAAAATGAATCTTATTAAGACATGATACGCAAACCTATCAAGCTAAGCTGTGTGCTTGGGCAATGCTGAACAATAATCCCATCCAGGGATCTCTGCAGAAAGTTCCAAGGGCACAGCTATTTAAGACAGAGCCCCAGGGGCTGCCTTCCATAGGACCAAAGGTGGGAGGGGAGCTCTTGGCTCTATGGGCTGTTGATGGAGAAAGTTCTCCTTTGGGTTTCTCTGATCCATCGCTGACTTTTGCTTTGTACAGTCTTATCCACCATGAAAAAGTGTTTTGTGCAAAGCAGTTTGAATCCTCCCAGGAAACATCCAGTGACTATGAAAGGAGGAAAAAAGATAAAAACAGTTAACTCTCTGGGGCAATATATTTCCCTCTGGTAGCTTGGGAATACGTCAAGCAGATGAATTTCATCTTTCTGGTTTTGTTATTGTATGAAAAATGCGAGAGAAACCTATAAGGCAATGAAACCTATAAGGCAATTTTACCTGAAGCTTATCATTGAATTTTTATATATTTCTATATATTAAACCACCCTGATATTAAGAAGGGAAGACACATTTAAAAAACGCATCTTTATAATTAGCGCTGAATTTGGCGAAGAGAGTTTTAACAGTGGTGGTGAGCCTGTAGAGGTTGAAATGGAGTTTTATGTGTTTAATTAACAAATGTTTTTTGTTTGTCTCCTTTACATCAGGCTCTCTGTATTGAATACAGGATTAGGGAAAATAAACATGGGCTTTGCCTTTCTGGAACATTCAGTCTCATGGGAGGCTCAAAAATAAATAATCTTGCTAATGCATATGTGATTTTAAATCCTGGCAGTGCTATTGGTTGCTATGTGATAGACCGCACTAAGGAGTGACCTAGCCTGTGGATTTAGGGAGCGCAGTCCCCTTAGGACATGCCTTTTGTTTTGAGATGTGGAGAGTGAATAGCATTTAAATGGGCCAGAGCAGGTAGGCAAGCCTGTAGCTGTGAAGAGCTTTACTTGAAAGGACAACACCTTTCATGGCCTCATGGAGTAAGCCTCCTCCCTTGGGCCACTGACAGCCCCTGTCACCTGAGAGCAGAGAGAAAGGGCAGTTGAGAAGAGGGAGGCCAGGGATGTAAGGAGGGCAGAAGAGGTAGGGCCAGGAGGCTGCACTGAAGTTATGCTCAAGGCAAAGGGAAACCAGTGAAGCATTTAAACAAGGTCATTCTGGCTGCAGAGCAAAGAGTTGAGAGGGGCTGGGAGACCAGTCAGAAGTCTGCTGCGTTATTCTAGGTGAGAATTCTTCAGTAGGACACCATATACAGGAGGAGAAGGAGAGAATGAGAATAATAGAGATGCAGAGAGAAAAATACTGTTTGGGTGTGCGTGGATGTGTGTGCGCCTGTGTGGGTGTGAAAGAGAGAGAAAATTGAGTTAAAGGCTTGATGAGGTTGGGTTTAAAGTGAGAGCTAATTATATAATTTTGAGATAATAATAATATAAATTTTCAAACGTGACCTTCCTTCTTAATACCAGTGTGGTTAATTTAACAAAATACGAAGAGAAATACCATCAGCTTCAGGTAAAATTGTCTATGGACTTTTCTACTATGTTTCATACACAAACAACACAACTAAAAAATGAAATTTACCTGGTTCAGATCCCCGCTCTGCCACTTTCTAACTATGCAAATTAGAGCAGTTGCTTAAAGCTCTGAGCTTCAGTTTCTTCATTTCTGTTAACTGGTGCTAACGCTATTCTGAGAGTTGAACTCTGTGAGGTAATATACATCATGCATGTGTGTGCATGTGTGTGCGTCTGTGCCCCAGCTTCCCTTTCCCCTATGGCATCATAAACTAAGCATTCCTCAAATATCTCTCAGTGGAGACTCTCCTATGCGCTCTTCTTTAGTGACTGCTTTTGGGTTTGCAACCTTTCTTATGCCTTTATGATTCATGACCCTGCAGTTAACTCCAAATAGACTTAGTTTGGAATGAAAGCCTGAACTCTGACCTGGATTTTCAAGTGTCTCTGAGCACCTTTCTTTAATGTGTAACTAATGCTTTTAACTCAAAGTAGGTTTATATTGAGATTCTGTAGAAAACACACTGAGGTTGGAGAAGAAGGCCTGGATAGCTTTGGAAAATGACTGAACTATTTGGAGCCTCATCTTCTATAGCTATAAGGGCATAGGGAACTTGGTCTAGACCAGGGGTGGGCAAACTTTTTGACTCAAGGGCCACAATGGGTTCTTAAACTGGACTGGAGGGCCGGAACAAAAGCATGGATGGAGTGTTTGTGTGAACTAATATAAATTCAAAGTAAACATCATTACATAAAAGGGTACGGTCTTTTTTTTTATTTTTAGTTTTATTCATTTCAAACAGGCCGGATTCGGCCCGCGGGCCGTAGTTTGCCCATGGCTGGTCTAGACTCACTGTTCAAACACTCTCTGGTTTGTAAATAAAGTTTTATTAAAATACAAGACTTATCCATTTGTCCACAGAGACCAATGGACTGTATATTCTAAAATATTTACTATCTGGTTCTTTACTGAAAAAGTTTGCCAGCTGTTAGATTAGAATACTGGTTTCCAGACTTCATGTGCCTTTTCCCCTCTTTCTCCATCCATCCCTCTCTCTCTCTTCCTTCTTTTCTCTCTCCCTCTATTTATTCCTTTTTTTAAAAAAATGAGTCTTTAAAAATATTAATTTCAGAGAGGAAGGGAGAGAGAGAGATAGAATCATTAATGATGAGAGAGAATCATTGATCGGCTGCCTCCTGCATGCCCCATCCTGGGGATTGAGTCCACAACCTGGGCATATGCCCTAACTGGGAATTGAACTATAATCTCTTGGTTCATAGGTCAATGTTCAACCGCTGAGACACACCAGCTGGGCCATGAGTCCTTTCTTCACAAAATTTATCTATATATATATATAAAAGCCTAAGCAACAACTAAACAACTGAATGACCAGTCGACCAGTCACTATGATGTGCACTGACCACCAGAGGTCAGATGCTCAATGTAGGAGCTACCTCCTGATGGTCAGTGTGCTCCCACAGCAGGAGCACCACTCAGCTGACTGACCTATCCCGGCAGCCCACCAGCCTGGTGGCAGCCACTCACTCCCTCAGTAGACCTACAGGTCCAATCTCTGGAGAACAGGCCAGGCACTGATGGACCGGCATTGCCAGCATTACCCCAATAGCGCCACTGGCCTCCTGGAAGTTGGCCTCGGGCACTGCGGCTGCTTCCCCTCCTAGATGCTCTGCAAGGAAGAAAGGAAATAAAAGTGGCTGCCAGGTGCCCCCCCCCCACCACCACCACCTGGCACAAATGTCAGTAGGACAGATCTGGATCCTGGGCCAGCAAGGGCGTCCTACTGCCCATCTGGAGGGCCGATCATGTCCCGGCCCTCCGCCCCCACCCCACCCACTTCAGGATAAGTGCCAGATGCAGGGCTCATGGCTGGTGAGTGCCGCTGTGGCAGTGCAAGCCTCTCCCGATTGGGACTGACCGGGCAGGAGCCCGTGGCAGGTGCAATGTGGCTGGGATGAGTGGGAGGGGCAGGCAGGAGCAGCAGGTGGCTTTGGACTGCCAGTTTCAGCCCGGTCCCCGAAGGCTACCACGAGGATCCCACCCGTGCACAAATTAATGCACCGGGCCTCTAGTTTGTTATATAAAATCCTAGTACAGAATATAGACAAAAGCAGGCTTCCTCTGTTTCAAAAGTTTGAATGTGGGATGGTTTTCAGTTACTTCAAATTGAATGTCTTTGGACTAAAACATTTTAAAAACAATAATGCTATATGTAAAAGACAAATCTTGAGAGCTACTTTCCGTCTTTATCAAAACAGTCAAGTGGTAAAATGTATCTCAGTGCCCCCCACTACCAAGTTCCTGTGCTCCCCCAGCCCCCAAATCCCTTCCCCTATTTGTTCTCATCTTCTATTCCCCACAGGTACCTCACCGCCTCTGCAGGTCAGTCTGAGGATGCTATGTCCCTGAGGTCGCTGCCCAGGTGCCCTGAGTGAGGCATGTACTTGGCCTTGCCCCTGGCAGCAGTGTCTGCAGACGCAGACCTTCTGGATCTCCTCCCTGAAGAAGAAACTTCAACTTCATGTTCTCCCCTTAGAATCTGGTTTCTTCTAAATGACAGCTGGCTAATCAGATAAATTCAGGCTGTTAATTTTATAAAGCTTGTTAATTTTCACTAATGGCTTTAATGAGTTTATTCCTCCCAGGTAATGCATTTGTATTTTAATCAGGGATTTCTGGAGATGGTGCATTTGTTAACCAAAAGGAAGGACTTTAGAGGAGAGAATGCAACATTCTGCTAGTTTTGGGGGGTATTTGGAGTAAGTGAAGCTTTTGCGTGCTGCTCAGATCACAGAACAAAGGAGACTGTCCTGTGATTTTCATTGACTCAGTCCATTATTTCAGGACCATTTTGCTCATGCAAGTGGGTGGCCTCTCCTGCTTCTGAGCTGTGTCACCATGGGCATGTGACATGGTGTTTATCTATCTGCAGCAGGGTTATTGGAGGATCAATGCATAAGAAGTCTTCCACATACTAGTATTAGGATCTCTGTAAATGGTCCTTAGTTTCCCATCAGTGTGCAAACCAGATCTCATGTGTGTAAGAGTAAGGAATTCTCATATTAATCTTGTGCAGAATTTATTCATTGACTTAGAGAGAAGACTTCTATTTTGTACTTTTAATCTCATTCTCAATAAATCAGTTCAAAGAGACAATAATTGAAATCAGAGAAGTCAATAAGTATAAGGGGCTTTAGAAAATATTGAATTTGGTTCTTTTATTTCCCAGAGGTTAAATGATTTATTGAAGGTCACCAGAGGGCTGGGTAATGGCAGGTTTAAAGCTAGACCAGGCTTCCAAATGTCCATTCTCCCCAAGTTAAAAAAGCAAACAGCACATTTTCTCCCCTGAAAAATCTATCTAACCCTGAAGAAAATGCTGGTTCAAAAGCTTGCATTTGGAACAAAGCATGTAGAGATTTGCTCAGAATACCTCCAAGTCTGGTGAGGTTGCATATTTCATCCTCTTTGGACCATGGAAATGGTCAAGCTTGCAAATCCATTTAATGAAGCAAGAAAATAGGTCCTTTTACCTTGACCATCATTTAGCGTCTGCTTTTTAAGTCTGTTTCTATAACCAGCAATGAAACCTGCCTTCATCACATTTATTATGGGATGTAAACCGAGCTTCTGTGTGTTGATGGCATAGCTCCGGGGAGTCACCCTGCCCACTTGAACTTTAAACAGGCCTCTTAATGCTTATGCTGTATTCATTCCTCCATGCAAAGCACGCTCTCCTCATTGCTGGAGAGCCTAACAAGAAAGTAGCCAGACGCAGCTGCTTCATTCATTCTGCCATAGTATTGGGGGTAATGACACCTGGCAGGCTGCGGGTCACCCCTCCCACCTCTCTTTCCAATCCCCATGCAACTGTTTGAGTCCCTCCTTTTACCAGCTGCCCCACCTTCCGTTTCAAAAATTACTTTCAGTAATTACTACAGCTCAAGGATGCTGTCCAATCTAAAGTAGCTAATGAGAACCAGTCCTTCAATCTACACTGTAATCAGCTTATAACAAGCTCCCTTTTCCTGTGCTTCATTACTGTGACACAATCTATTTCTCATACCTCAAAATGATAAGGCAGAGTTTGGGGGGGGGGGGGAAGAATCCGTCTCTATCACCAGGCTGGCAGGAAAGAGAGATGGACTTTACTGTGCAGAATTGATTTATTTGCATTCTTCTATTGCTTTGGTGGCTGCATCTTTGCAAGAGGTTAATATCATATTTTTGATCTGGCCCTAAGAACACTAGGTGCTTTTCTTACCACCAGGAGGATAAAAACAGAAAGGTAGCCCAGCAGAGCTCAAGTGCATCATGATTTATTTGGACATGTGCAGACTTGGAGCAGAAAGTGTTTTAAATTCTGTTGGAGAACCTGCCAATGCTCTCTTGATCTGAGTGTTTGTTCTCCCTGAAATGTGTATGGTGTTACCTGTAACCCTGTGAGCTACTTACCTGCCTTGCTTTGTATATGCCCGTGTAAACTCTTTATTGTTTATTTTCAAAGAAAGAACATGGAGGATACCAACCACAGGGGTGCTTGCTAGGCGTTTAGAAAATCTGTTGGCTAATATTGTGCAATCTGTTGATAAACACCCAGGCTATTTTAATCTCCTTTCCAAGTTTATCCTCCTGAGTTAATTTCCAGACTGTCATGTTTTGCCTGATATGATTAAAGCTCAGCCCGTCGAAGCGTCCGCATTCTCCTGGCGTGCTTTCCTAGGCATCAAGGCTGTGGCAGAGCACGCCTATTAATCCCACCCTAATGATGAAAGAGGCCGAGGGGCTGCACATCTGATGGGTTAATACCTACGGTAGCCGAGTCCTTGGGTTTAATCCAACTCAGTCATCACTTCCAATGACAGTTTGATGAGCTTCGGCAAGGCTGGGACTGCTGTCATTGTCCATTTTAGACTCCAAATACTCGGAAAAGATAAAAGCCAGTCTCAAACAGCTAGACAGCTCCTGGGAATATAGATGTCAATAACATAAAGACATTAAATGCAGATTGGACAATCTTTGTTAAATAATTGTTATGGCCAGAAAAACTCACAAAGAACCCCTGTGCTATTCTCCTCACTTCCCTGCCCCAAACAGAAAAATAAAAATTAAGCTCCATTATCAGTTTTTAAGAATAATTTTAAAAATTTATTCATTTTTAAGAGAGAGAGAGAGAGAGAGAGAGAGAGAGAGAGAGAGAGAGACTTGTTCCACTTCCTTATGCATTCATTGGTTGATACTTGTATGTGCCCTGCTCAGAGATTGAACCCGAAACCTTGGCATATCAAGATGATGCTTTAATCAACTGAGCTACCTGGCCGGGGCCTCTATTAGCCAGTTTTTAAAAGTTGTTTTTCAACCAATGGGGCCACCCCCAATAAATTCAATTAAAAAATAAAGTTGTTTTCCCTGCTTTGTCTAAAAATGTGCAAAAACATGGCCCTGGCCGGCTTGGGTCAGTGGTTAGAGGATTGGCCCTTGCACTGAACGGTTGTAGGTTTGATTCCCAGTCAAGGGCACATACCTGGGTTGCAGGTTTGATCCTTGGACAGGTCAGGGGCATCTGGGGGAGGCAACCAATCAATGTGCCTCTCTCTCTTCTCTGTCTCTCTTCACCTCCCTCCTTCCTTTCCACTCTCTCTGAAAAAGCAATATGAAAAAATATCCTCAGGTGAGGATTAACCAAAAAATAGTAATGAAAAATAAAAATGTGTAAAAAAAATGAAGCTAAATTAGAAAATCTCTTACCAGATTTCTTCGTTTGTAGAAGATAAATGCACACAACTCATTTACAGTGGAAAAGTGGAAGGTTTGCGAATTTACTCATTAGACACAATAAGCAGTAGGCTGGTATCTCCTCTCGAGTGGAATGTTGATCAATCAGGGAAGGTGTCTCTCAGCTGCCTCTCCATCTTCGAGAGCACTGGGATCCAACTTGCTTTTAAAATTGCAAGGCTGTCAGAGGGCTCAGATTGAGCATCTGTACTTCAGGCGAGTCCATAAATTAACTTCTAGTACTTGTGGCATTCTGAAGGAATGAAGCTCGCATTGGAATGCATGGTTCGTCTGCTTCAGGAATGTTATGCAACCATGCCTGTTATATAGGGAGAATTTTCTACCTCCACTGTTAGCAGGAAGGAATTTTTCTTGCCTAAGCAAGACATTCTATTATCATCCCCCCCCCCTCCTGCTCTCTCACCCCTCCCTCTCGTTCTCAGTGAAGGTGACTATATGAAAACATGGAAAGAGAAATGCCTTTGCAACTGGTGCCAGGGGACGGACTTCACAGCCCACTCTGGACTGTTCAATCAGGCCTTTCTTGTTTGAGTGTTAGGTGTTAGGGGAACTTGAGTCAGCTAGCAGAATACCTAGATTTATACATTACTGTATTGTTTTCTTAAGAGGCATTGATTTCCAATATACATAGTCCCTCCTGTATTGTATTCACCTGCCCATGAGCATCACAATTTTGAATTGTGTTAGAAGCAAGGACACCGGTTTATTATTATGCATATAGATTTGCTAAAGACTAAATTGAAAGCACCAAGTTGTTTCAGAAATAACATAAATTTACAAACCCATATAGTTACTTTGATCTTAGCCAACATATCCTATATAATAATAGACAAACATGGTAATTAACTGTAGCTCTGACACACTTCCCATTGGCTACTCAGGCTGATATGCAAATTAACTGCCAACCAAGATGGCGGCTGGCAGCCAGGGTGCTGAAGCTAACAGGAGGCTTGCTTGCTCCAGTGATGGAGGAAGCCAAGGTTCCCCGCCTGCCGCTGCCGGCCTCTGAGCTTGCACTCTAAGAAACAATGTTGCAATTATAGAAGTTAAACAAAACCCAGAAACCTGCTTTCGGCCAGCCAGGCTTTAGCCTGCAGGATTGCAACAGTGTTTCAATTATAGAATCCAAACAAACCCAGATCCCTGCTTTCAGCAGCCGAGGCCTCAGAGCTGCAGCCAGGCCTCAGAGCTAAAGCCAGCTCTCAGCTCCAATGACAGCCATAGAAGGTAAATAAATCCCAGAATTAAAAAAAAAAAAGATAAAAAGGAGAGGTTGGGAGCTTCAGTCACCCGCCAGCCTGAAAACAGCCCTCAGCCCCTCACCCAGACTGGCCAGGCACCCCAGTGGGGACCCCCACCCTGAAGGGTGTGTGACCAGCTGCAAACAGCCATCATCCCCTCATCCAGGCTGGCCAGGCACCCAAGCGGGACCCCCACCCTGAAGCAACAAGATGGCAGCTAATTTGCATACTGAAGGCGGGTGGCAGCGAGCAAGGCTGTCCGTGGTCCGGGACTGGATCTGTGACCCTGCCAGGCGGGGGGCAGCACTTGAGGCTGTCCGCGGTCTGGGACCCGGATCCATGACCTGGCAGGCGGGGGGCAGCACTTGAGGCTGTCCATGGGACCAAGACATGGATCTGTGACCCTGCCGGGCGGGGGCAGCGCTTGAGGCTGTCCACAGTCCTGGGACCCGGATCTGTGACCCTGCTGAGCCGCGGGCAATGCTTGAGGCTGTCCGCGGTCCCTGGACCTGGATCCGTGACCCTTCCTGGCGGGGCGGCAGCTCGCACAGGGGCGGATCGGCCAGGGTTGGGCAGGGCAGGATGCCTGGCTTCCACCCAGCCCCAGTCACTCTGGGCAGGTGAGCAGCGCAGAGAGCCTCTGGACAGGTAGAGAGCAGCCTGTACTCCCCACATGGCGGTGGTGACAGCTGTGAGCGCACCAAGTGGAGCCTGTAGGCTGAGCTGAAGTAGCGCCTGCAGGCCATCAGTGCCCAGGAGTGGCTGTGCAAGATCCGCCTCCTGGCCCAGAAGGTGCAGGATCGCAGGGACAGCCACCATGGCAGGCCAGACTGACGTCTTCCTGGCCGCACCACGGGGGTTTGCGGATCTGCAAAGCCAGAGGCCTCTGGTGTGCACATCCCCCCCTGGCGCGCGAACATCCCCCAGCACACTGTCACCCTCCCGCACCTGCAACAGTTGCAAACCAAGGCATGCACAAGTTCCCCCCGCCGCCTCTCCACCGCACTTCCATCAACCCAGCATGCCTAACACCCCCACAGGATGTGCACACATCCCCTCTGATGCGCTCACGTCCTTTGGAGAGTGTCTGGGTGTTCTGGGTGCTGAGGGTGGATGCCTGTGAGATGACAGTGAGAGGGCGGAGTGGTGATGCCCTTTTCCCACAGAGGCCAGTGCAGCTACAAGATCACCTCTAGGGGGTTAATGCAGGTGCTGAGGTGGGAGCAGATGCAGACAGACACACCTGGTGGGCGCGGGTGGCCCTCGCTGAAGTGCCTTCGGTCAGTGTTCAAGATCAAGAACCCAGAGGTGGAGAGGAATTCCATCCTCTCAGTGAAACAGTGGGATAGTCGGGGTGACTGTAGAGGAGGAATGTGCACTTTGGGTGCCAGCACCCATGAGCGAAGGCTGCCCTGACTGAGCCTTGTTTGCTTGGGGCCTAGTGCACGCCTGCCAGGCAGTGGGTGACAGGACGTGCTTTTCCAAATTAATGAGAGAAAACGTTGATTCTCCTGCTGCACACGAAGGTGGAAAGTGAAGTGGGGAGACATGTGGGGAGTGAGTGAGGTTCCCTGTCTGGGGGTTCCAGATCTGCTGTTGGTTTCTTTCACCGCTGACTAGAGATATACAGGGTGTCCCCGCAAAATGTATACACACTTTGAATACCTACTAATTCCAATGGTTTTAAGCATAAGAAAGAAACAACAATGGAGCTGTTATCTGTTAAAAGTGTGGGCACAAACAGGTAGTTGGACATTCCCTGAGGGGTCTCAGATTGGAGAGGGTGAAGGCCAGACTGAGGGGCCCTTCCCCCTCCACCACCCCAGTGCACGAATTTCATGCACTGGGCTACTAGTCTATATATATAAAAGCCCAGTGACTGGAACAATGAACGACCAGAACAACCGGAACAAACAGTGGCTATGACACGCACTGCAGCAGCCAACCAGCCAGATCTGGGCCCCAATCGGGCCCCCGCCCCCAAGCCGGCCGGGCCAGCAATCAGCCCCCAACAACCTGATCAGGGGCAGGGTCAGCCGGCCAACTGCCCGTGGCCCCTCCCCATGGGGGCGGGCTGGCCGAACCCCACCCGTGCATGAATTTGTGCACCGGGCCTCTAGTATGTAATATAATGTGCCATCGCCCTTCCTTTTTTTCATCATCCTGGATGTATTTATTGAATACTTTTTATACTTTCTATAGCGTGGGGCATTTAGTGTAAGATATTGTCTCAATCTCAGGGAATTTGTACTTTTAGCTTTCTAAATTTTCTACTTTTATTGAATTTATTGGGGTGACATTGGTTAATAAAATTATATAGGTTTTGGGTATAAAATTCTATAATACACCACCTGTATATTATACTGTGGGTTCACCACCCCACATCAAGTTTCTTTCTATCTCCATTTATCCCCTCTTAACACTCTTCTACCTTCCCCTACCCCCTTATCCTCTGGTAATCACTACTATTGTCTCTATCTATGAGTTGTTTTTCCTTTTGCTTAATTTCTTCACCATTTCACCCAACTCCCACCACTTCCATCCTCTCTGATAGCTGTCCGTCTGTTCTCTGTATCTGTGCATCTCTTTCTACTTTGTTGGTTTATTTTGTTTAGATTCCACATATAAGTAAAATCATGATACTTGTCTTTCTCTGACTAGCTTATTTCACTTAGCATAATACTTGTCAGGTCCATCCATGTTGCTGTAAAAGCTAATTTAAGTCTTTACCTTTAACATAGGACATTTATTGAAACCCTCTCTATGCTGAACATGTATGCTAGGCATTGAGAATATCAAATGTGGTCGTGCTCAGTGTGAAAGCTCATGAACTCATTTCAAATCTAAATAGATTTTCTTAACAAAGTTAAAAGAAATAGGAAAATAATAATAAAAATATCTACTCTTAAGGAGGTATTTTAAATGATTTTCAGGTTATGTTTTGGGGAGTTATATCAGTCATATAAACTTCAGTTTATTCATAACTAAGTATTTAAAGATGTTTGTATTGTTTGATAACAAATTTAGGATTATAACCTAAGGCTTCTCAAAAAAGCCAGGGGATACACAAATGATTTTAAACATCTACTAGTTACAATATAATTAATTAGTTATGGGTGGAAAGATACATGAAATGTCTTTATCATCGGAGTTTAAAATCTAGAAGAAATATATCATTGAAATCAAAGCTTAAATATGCTCTATATACTGTATTTATAATTGCAGCTTAAGAAATTATATTAATGCATTTTCAAAGGTTTTTAAATGTAAAAAGTTTCAAAGTTACTTGAAAAATTATGTTGATTTGAGCAAACCAGTTATAAATTGTGCCAAAAATGATTTGTATGGTTGCATTATGGTGAGGGCCACATAGAAGAGAGAGTATAAAGTCAAGATGAAATAGCTGGTCATCAGAACACTTGGATTTTAGAGCTAATGCTCCTTTGTGTTTATTTCATTTTTTAAATTTCCCAACTTTTTTCCTCCTCCGCCCTACCAATTTAGGTGTATCATTTAACAATTTGTGCCATTTTTCTCTTTAAAACTTTGTATCATGGAAGGATATTACTCAAAGAAATACATTTTGTTGTAGGAAGCAATCTGATTTCTTAAAGTGTTTCATAAAATTTAATTTATTAATATTATTCTCACATGATGTAACCTTAGTTTTATTTAAATGAAAGAAACTGAATCTCTCCTTACATTTTTATTCAGAATTTTTAAGATGAGATGATCATGGGTTAATATGTCAGAGAGTGTCTTACTGGAATTTTAGCTATAAAATATATTTGATAAATACTATAATTATAAATGTTTCTCGTTAGCAAATGCCATCATCTGCATGAAAGTTAAAGACAGTCCTCTGCAGGGTTATTAACTTGACATCCAAGTCTGAGTTATGGATTTTCTCCTCAGGGTTTATTAGATCAGTTTGTTAAGATGGGTTTTTAGTATTGCTTGGGGTTGAAAATAGTGACACTGAAAACGTGGAGAGGAATGCCATTAGAGAAGTTTTACTTGTTGCTAAATCTCTACTCTGGGCAATAAATTCACATGGAGATCAAAGATGGTAATGAGCCACTGGTGTAGGCCTGGGCAGTGACACCACAATACCTCATATTTGCCTTTCCATTTGGCACTGTAGGACTCAGAGTGGGTCCCAGACATGGATGACAGGAGATGGTGCAATGGGGACATACAAGGAAAGAAAGTGTGAAGGCCCCATGTACCTAAGCTAACCTTTTAGAATTCTGGTTCAGGGCAATCAAACCAGAGATAGTATATGTTGGTAATAAACAGTATTAATAATGCTCAGGTCTGGTGAAGGAAGTGTATGGGAGGTTTTCATGGAACTGGTAGCATGTGAGCTGAGAAATGAAGAATAGCAACATTTGAATATTGGGAGATAGAGTAAGGACAGTCAATCTAGAGTCAACAGTGCATAAAGAAGAAATGCTTCTGAGTAGTATTCAAATGACAGATCGTGGAAAACATGTAAATCCACTTTATGTGTCTACTGTTGATCAATGTGACAAAAATGTTTTTGTTTTAATTTAGGAAAAAATTAGTACAACAGTATATTCGGGTACCTATAATATTCATTCCTATTTACTTTCCACTGTGAGGCTCAACCTGTAAAAACAGTATCATCACTGAATTCATAGAATCAAGAAGCATGGTTGGTAATTATACTAGAATCTAGGACTCGAGGTTGTCAGTATAAACAACAAAATCATGAAGTGTTGTTGGGCTCACCATAACCAGTGTTCCACTGGTAAAAAGTACACAAACAAAACAAAACAAAACAAAACAAACAAAGAAATCACAAAACACATAGAATCAGCGATTGCTAATTAAAAAAAGAAAAAAAATGAAAATCTTTCTAAATTATTCAGAAACATCACAGCTTGCAGATTTTCTCTTTTTAGCCCAAAGTAATTCCGTCTCTAAGAAGACATTCTCTGTGTCCTACTGATAAAACATATTGAATAGAGAAGATGGTACCATAACAGATTCGACCCCCTGGGGATGATCAGAAGCCTGAAGGAAAAAAAAAAAAATCCTGTTTTTAAATGTCTAACTCCATTTTTGAATTAAAATAAACCTGGAATGCTTGGCAAACTATCTTTTACACTAAAAACATGTTTTTCTCATAGTGCAATGACTTTTAACCTCCCCTCCATTCATTAAATTTGAAATGTTTTTAAGCATATTTTTGGTTTGGAATAATTTTTGCCTTCCTCAATTGTTCCTGGTGAGAAGTGTAATCATCTGGTGATTAACACATTTATTGAACATTCAAAGCGATGTGCTAAATGTTATGAGGATTACAGCAATTTACTTTCCTTTCAAAATACTATAGCTTTCCAGGTTTGTGAGATCTGTGCATTGGAAGGGTGATAAGTTAGTAAGTAAATTATGCAGAAGGAAAGCTTATGTAGTAAGTGCTATGAGAGTAGAAGGTCAGGATTCATTAGTTCTGGCTCCTTGATCTGAGAAGGCTTCTAGGAAGAGGCCTATTTACTTGTTGAGATTATTATGCTCTAAGTGGCTCATTTGCATCCTCACCTTAACCTTGGCTTTGATTCTATGGAAAGCTAGAGTTGTGGACTCTGTAGTTTCCATCTCCTGGGTAGATAGGCATGGTTTATTCTTTCATCAGTACATACTCAGAATATCTGGATTTTGATGCAATTACTTGTCATCCAGACCTGTATTTTGCAACTAAGCCAAAGGAGAAGATAGCACTCTAGACTTACTCTTAAGCTAGCAGAGGATTAGAGCCAATAAATCATTAATTTTGAACACATGTTGAAATTGATATTTCAAAGAATCCTGATTTGTTTTTTTCAACCTTTTTTAGACCCTTGAAGTCCCTAAAATATAGATCTTAGGCTGAACAAAAACAGGCAGTGGTTGGAGTCTGCCACCCCCTTCTCAGGAGGCAAATATTTCTGATTGTAAGTTTGCCTAAAATTGGCTTGCCACTAGATCAATGTGTTTATGGTGGGTTAAAAAGCACTAGAATCACTGGCGGCTTAGTGACAATGAAGAATCCTTAGAAGCCAGTATATTTAACCAGTACTTCAATCATATGTATAATAAATTTTTAAGACTATTTATTTAGAATTTAATGGGTTCTTTCTCTGATTTCCCTTCTTCTACCTAGAGAAAGTTGAGGGGCAGACATCATCTTGATGCTAAAGGCTGAGACAAACTGTACACATAAACAATTTGGATATATATCTACATATTCATGTTTGCATAATTCCTTTTAGGGGCCTAAATGCATGTGCACATTGATATATGTACACAACATCCCTTTTTTCATCTATGACCATATATAAATATGAACTCGTCAGTGCAAGCCTATGAACCAGTGCATGAAACAATCTTGTTTAGCAGTATTGAGAATCCAAATGATCATTTGAGAATAATTATTGCTTCCATACCATGTGCATGTTTTAATGTAGAATGGAGTAGAAATTATGATATGACACTCATCTCTCCTGAAGTTGGAGATAGGGGAAACAAATGCTATTTCTTCCAGGCTTTAAGCCTTATTAATATGTGTTGATGAAATCCTTCATCTCATCAAAGAAGTATCATCTTTTAGAGATGGTTTCTTTGAATAAAAGGCTTAAAGTATGGGTACAAAGTAAAATTCCTTAAAATATCTAAATTAAGAAAGAAGTTCAAGTATTATTAATAAAAATATTACTCATTAATTGACTTTATCATGAGTTGCTTTATTTGAAATGGTTTCAGATGAACTATAAATCCATCTGATACTCTTTTATTGCCATTCTTTTATTTTAGCATACATTTTTAGTTCTTTAAATTGTATAAATTAGTTTTAAACTTGACTTTCCTATTTTTCATTTAGAGACATGTTCCCAAACACAAGAATAATTCCTGGTGGTAATATTACTCATTAGGAACATTTCCAATAAAAGAGGTGAATGGTGCAGCAAATATCTCTTTATTTCCAGTATGGCAAATAATCTGTCAAGACAACAGCCTAGCCCATTGTTTAATTGTGTATCAGGTTTAGGTGACAGAACTTGGATATGACATGACAAAAGGGCTTAGGAAGAGTTAAACATCTTCCTTCCCTTTAGAACAGCAGAGTCTTAAAAAAAAGACACCTGTTAAGTATTTCCCGAGGCACATAGAAACAGCCTTTTTACCTTTCAATTAGTAATGGAAGAACTTCAAAAAAGGTAAGGTTTCATTTTTATTTTTGCTATTGCTGGCAGGTATCAGATATTTGGAGAGTTTTATGGATTCTATCTCCTCCTCTGTTTGTTTTTGTTCATACTCTTACGGTGGCTCCTAATAGTTAGAACTTTATTGTTTCCTTTCTTATTTGCATTCATTTAATTATTTTTGAGATATTGGCTAGGAGAGAAAATATTTTTTTGCAGAGATGATTTTTCTTTTTCTTCTTCTTCTTCTTCTTCTTCTTCTTCTTCTTCTTCTTCTTCTTCTTCTTCTTCTTCTTCTTCTTCTTCTTCTTCTCCTCCTCCTCCTCCTCCTCCTCCTCCTCCTCCTCCTCATCGTCCTCCTCTCCCTTCTCCTCTTCCTTCTACTTTTTTATAAAGAATAGCCATGTTTTACAGCTGTGTCCAGAAATTTCATATATGTATTATTATTCCTTCTGTCTTTTCAAAATTTTTAATGTTTTTTTTTAAATTTTACATGTAACTTGTGTGTGCATGCCCATGCACATGTGTTTTGAGTAGAGGTGGTGGAAGGGGATTTTAGTGAGGACCATGAAGGTTTTGAGCCCTAACTAGAAGACAATATGGAATAAAATATTAGAGGATAGACTACATTAGAAAAAGCATGCCTCTTCCTAAAACATTTGCAAACAGATTTCTATTTCTCTTCCTACCCTGCCAGCCTTTTTCATGTGGATTATCTGTAGGAAAAATGTCTGACCATTTTCATTCTTAGACAATTAGGTAAAAATATTCCCACATCAAATCTTACATTATGTCTCATCAAATCCAATTGTTCTGACTTTGGAAGAGTTAGCAAGTGACACATTTAGGATGTTGGGAGGATTTATACCACATAAAAGGGTTTATGAGTTAAGGCCACACAATGAGCTTATGATAGAGCTTGACTTCAAATCCAAGTTTAGTCATTTCTACCTCAATGTTCTTTCCATAATATTAGTCTACTGTGTCCACAGTAGATATATATGTTTTTTAATTCTTAAGAAAAGGAAAACCTTAGCTTATCTTAGCATTTTTAATTCTATAAAGGCATTACATAAAAAGGCCCAGAAATGTGGATTTTCCATAATTTTATCTTTTCCATTTTATTTTATTTCTCAAACTCCATTTTAGTTCCATTTAAAATGAAATCTTGCTGACATTTCTTCTTGTATGACCAGGGCTCGCCAGGGATGTGACCACTCATTGCCTGCTGACTCTTAATCGTTTAGTGCTTTGCACTCCCTGCTGAGCCAGAAAGCCTGGGCCAGACTGGGAAGGAACACATGTGAGCAGTTGTCCTTTGTTCTTCTCTTGGCTCCGTGCTCTGGCCATGTGTTTTAGGCAGGACTTCTAATTAGGACGCCTGAAAGAAAAGAGCAGATTGGAGATGCCGTGTCCTCCTCCGCCGCCAGCAGGATTGGGGGTGGAATAATATGCTGCTCAAAACTCGTCAGGAAAGGCTTGCTTCCAAGGCAAGAAAATGTGGCAGTTGAGCACTGCAGGTAAAGCATTGGAGAAATAGACAGGAAGTGTGGCAGATCCGGGGCAGTGCTCAGTCTAGGTCAATCAATGTATCCCTATTCTTATAAGACTAATATGTCCAAAGCTGAGTATAATCTTTGCTTCTAATTGGTGCACATGTTAAAGTGCTGTATTTCTAAGTGAGCTGCAAGGATGTTAAACCTTATTTGACCTTTGGTATACTCACTCTAGATATGATATCTTTTATACATGTAGTTGTTGGCCAGGATATAAGTACCATAAACACAGGGATTTGGATTTTTTTTTCCATTGATAGATCCCAATGTCAGAATAGAACTTAGCAAATGATAAGTCCAGGGTGATATGTAAAATATTTAACTACCAGTTGGATATGGGTAGCAAGGCTTTAAACAACTGGTGTGCTGGCGCGATTCTCAGTTCTGATAAGCACTCAATGAATGTTGGTTGAATGACTTAATGAGGGATACTCTTTCCCCATTAAGGATGGATATATAGTTTTGAATTGGTTTTGAGAACTTACCTACTTAAAATAGTTCTTGGGCAATTCACATACATAATAAAATGTGTATATGAAAATACCTATATGTATATGAAAAATGGTCAGCCTGTCTAATAATCAGAGATACAAAGTAAAACAACACATAGCTTTTTGTTGTTGTTTCTCTGACCTTCCAAACTAAGACTAATTATGTTCCTTGCACTATCACAAACACTGTGAATATGTAGTTCCAAAGCCCAATTAGTCCACTGGTCACTATCTCTAGCTTAGAAAAGTTTCATTCACATTGACCTGTAAGGAGTTCAATTGATTATTACTGGATTGTGATTACGTTACATTTGTTAACATAGTCCCCAAATATTTAATATATGTTTAAAAGTATTTGGTTGAGTAATTATTACTCCTTTAAAATTCTATTGTAATAATTAATTTCATAAATGTACAAGATAGTGTACATAGTCATATGTATCACAGCTTTGTTAATAATAGTAAAAAATTGGGAGCTGCTTAAATGTTCAACAACAAGGAATTGGTAAAGTACATAATATTGTATCCAAACTAGATTATCCTATGAAGCACAGATCCATATTCAGATGGTACATGATAGTGGGGAACTTGCACCTTATGATAACACACAAAGGTGGTATGAATTGATATTATTACCTAATTGCTTTTAAAGAGGTAATGCCTAGCTACCAAAAGAATACACTCTGCTCAGAATTTATTAAGCAGAAAAACCCCCACAAAGCAGCATTCATACTATCTTTCCTTTTTGTTTAAAAATACATACTTACATAGAATATGTGAGACTTAAAAGGCATCAGATGGCACTAAGGCTAGACACTCTAGCTTTACAGTACAGATACTACAGCAGTATCTATGTACCTCTATAAGGATACAGAAGTAAGAACAATCTGAGGGTTATATCCAAATATGTTAATGGCGGTAATTTATTGGGAATTTGTGTAATTTTTCTTTCTCTTTGTTTGTCTTTGTTAATCTGTATCTTCTAACTTTTCTTTCTTTTTTTAAAATATATTTTATTGATTTTTTACAGAGAGGAAGGGAGAGAGATAGAGAGTTAGAAACATCGATGGGAGAGAAACATCGATCAGCCGCCTCCTGCACATCTCCTACTGGGGATATGCCCGCAACCCAGGTACATGCCCTTGACCGGAATCGAACCCGGGACCCCTCAGTCCGCAGGCCGACGCTCCATCCACTGAGCCAAACCAGTTTCGGCATCTTCTAACTTTTCTACAATCACCACATATTTCTTGTGAAGTTAACAAATAATGCTAAAAAAACAAAAAGTACCCCCCTGAGGCGTGTGTGAGAGAGGGCAACCCTACCTCAGGGAACCCATTAGGTTTTGGACCTGCAGAAACCCCAGTTTCATTCCTTAGTCTTCCTGTGGGACCCTGACTGAATCACTTCACTGGCTGGTTTAACACCTGACATGCAAGACTCCTTTAATAACTAGACATAATGTGTGTAAAAAAGTCCTACCATGCTACCAGCACATGATAGAACCTCAGTACATTGTTATTCATTGGTCCTGTTATTGGGAGGCTGTTCCTTTTAAATCTGAAAGCAGACTTTTTGTCATACCCTTTAAGATCCATGTGCCCAGATTGGAAACCTGTCAATTAGGAAACCAATATTATCTTGAATGCTACACATGCATTGACATCTTACAAAAGGAGCCCTGATGAAAAGTAGCCAAACCCTGAAACAGGGAAGAATCTAGTTTAGGATTTTGAATTTCTATCCCAAGCTTTGGGGTATAATCTATCTGTTTAAGGAGTACACTGTATTTTGAGAGTAATATCCCCTCCTTGACACCCTCATACACACACACACACACACACACACATGTTAGCACAGATCAATGGATTTGTAAACCAAGTAGAATTTTGTGCATGGGGTTCTTCCTTTAAAATTAAAATGATTAGCAGATGTACAAACCTAGGCCTGAAAACATACACACACATATATATATGCACACATGTAAATACTTTTACCAAGCTCTATTTCCTGCCTTCACTACTAAGTCAACTGAGTGATAGAGGAGGTTTTGCCCTCATCTCTTCTTTCCCACGTTTCCTCAGTTCCTGGGAATCAAGAGGATTTTACAAGAATATTTTCTAGTGACTAAGTGCATAATCCAGTAAGAACAGGCCTCTGGGAGTCACCCTGTGGATGAGAATTTGAAGTTGTTCTAGCAAAGGTGTTTGGTGGGTGGGGGAACCTCAGGTATCCTCACTTTATCATCTGTTCTTGTGTGGCCAATTACACCCGGTTGGATGAGTCTGCTTATAGACTGTTGTTATAGAACAGAATTGGTGTTAGTACAAAAATCATTGGCAGTTATCTTTTCATGTACAGCTAGTTAAAGTAACCAATTTAATTAAAATATAAGCCAACAAACATCTCTTTAGGTTTTTTAAAGTGCTATGGTGTAGGCAAGAATATTATGTAGATTGCAGGCTGCAGCTATTCATGGTTATTCGTCTTTTTAAAGCTGTGTCTAAAAAGAAGTGTTAATACCCCAGGGGGAGGGGTCTTGCCAATTTTCTAGGCACAGTAAATTTAATTCGGTACTGAAACTTAATACCCCCAACAAACACCTGCGTTAAATCTACTTTTTATGGCATTGTTATTAAAAGGTAAGTGTCATTTGAGGAAATGACTCTATCGCCATTTAACTCTTCCCATAAAAAGGTCTTCCTTGTTTATAACTTGTATTTTGGGCTTCTGAGAAGGACGGAATACTTCAGGACAAGTAATGGTGAAATTCTGGGAACTACTCATTATGTAATTTGGGAGAGAGTGGATTTTATTATTGATTTAGGCTTCAGATCTTTCTTTACATATACATGAGGTAGTTTGAGGTAATATGGTTGAATTCCATAAAACAAAAGCAAATAACTTTATTTCCCTACCAAACTCTTGTACATGCAGGCCTGGGTCACAACAATATTGGTATGTAGTTAAAGCTTATACTTTATGACTCTTTTCTTTATCCCTGGTATCTGTGCCTCCACCACATGTTCCCAACATGCGTTCTTTTTTTATTGGTCTAGTCCTTAGGTAGTTAGAATAATTTCCTATGACAAAGTATTATTTATTCTCAAAGAAATTTCTTTGCAAGAAACATGGACTAGGGCATCATAGGGCATCAGAAGGCTTAGATTCAAGATTCTGCCACTTGCCAGCTATGGAACCACTAGTAAATAAACTACATTTTCTGAGCCTGAATTTCTCATCTTCATAGAGATGTAGTACAATACTTTTACCAGAGAGCTGTAGTGAAGAGTAATTTAGATAACGTATCAAAATTATATAGCATTAGGTAATGTTAGGTCTGATTATAATTTGGCAAAGATTGGCCAATTTCACAGTTTACATAGTTCACTTGATCAATTATGTAGCTAATTGAATCAATGTAAATAGCAAGTCATATAGTCAAATCTTCACATCCAGCGGTGAGTAATTAGTAGTCTACATTTTTCCCTTGTAGATCTCAGTTTCCTCATTTGACAGAAGAAATGATCGCATTAGAAGATTTAAGGACTTTTCCAACACTGAGTTCTATGATGATATACTATTTTTTTTTTTACAAAAGTTATTGTTTAAATCATATTAAAGTAAGACATTTTTCACAGCTTTAATTTCTGCCATTTGATCCTTTTTGCAATAGCACAAAAATATGCCACGGAGATCTGTTGTGTTGGCATCACAGCATCCAAAGATGTTCAATAACAGATGAATAGAAAACAAAAACAAAAAGGTCAAAGTTTCTCTTGGGAAGCTGGAAATCAGCATGGTGCCAACCAGTTTTTAGTTACAGGCCAATCTGGAGGTTCCAATGCTTTGGTTTCATATAACTCCTTGGGAGGTGGGTACCCACCACACTACAAGTTTTCGATACTAGTCCCTCGGTGTCATCCAGGGTTTCATGCTTAACTCTGAAGTGGTAACTCAGCTTTGCTCTATAAATGGAATTCCAATCCCAAAGGCTTGTGCGTTACAAAACGGCCCCACAGGGTGACTGTGGAATTTTCACATTGCTGCTACCTGGTGAAGCAGGGCATCTGGGTATCAGATCAGGGGGATATGGATGTTCTCCCAGACCTAAGTGGATTCACTGGAAATTGTCCTCCAAAAATCCCTTGAAAAATGGCATGATTAGGATAGATGATTAAACCATTCTATAAAATGAGGAGTTGGATGTATAACTAAAATTCATTGAGCACTTGCTGTGCATCAGCCACTGTCCTGTATTTCACATGCATCATTTCATTTGATCCTCTCAATATCTATTTAAGGAAGAGCCCCATCCTCTTCAACACAGGAAGGAACTCATAAGGAGGGTAAATAACTTGCCCAAAGCCACACACACCCAGGCAGGTTTCTCCACAGTGAACAAAGAGGCAGAATAGCAGTTAATTGCAGACATGAACTAAAGCTCAAGTTTAACCTGGGCCCTGTGTTACAGGGTGCTGAGTTATACACAGTGTTTCTACTACTATCTGCACACCTGTGTAAACCATAGTACTGTTAGTATCATTAAATCCATGCACAGAGGACACCTTATTTCTCCATAGCAGGTGCTCAGTGTCCTAGACTTCAGCTGGCGCCCATAAGCTATTTTTTCTCTTCCACAGGAAAGAAACAAGAATGACCATTTCAAGTTAATTTCATCCTGAAGGAACATGATAAAGGATGATTGGTTATTTTAGTTTTGTGCTCTTTGGTACCATTTCAAAATTTAATATATGCTGAATAAAAATTGATGATAGCACACTTTGATAGTTTGACCCATTTTCCCCGCGTGTGTGTGTGTGTGTGTGTGTGGGTGTGGGTGTGTGTGTGAGAGAGAGAGTGAGAGAGAGTGAGAGAGAGAGACGGGGAGAGAGAGAGAGAGAGAGAGAAAGAGAGAAAAAGAGAGAGGCGGAGAGAGAGAGAGAGAGAGAGATTGTAACAAGTGCCTATGACTATGAGGTTATTTAAGGGAAGAGTCTGCTTGAAAAAAAGGATGCATAGACTGCATAGAATAAATAGATTCCCAGGACTGTCTCAGAAGTTTTGCAGTTATATTCAGATTGCTATTCATTGCAGAAAAGTGGGGCATTCTTGCAATGTGCTCAGCATTTCTATGAAGAGCAGAGATGACTGCCATCAGAAGTTAATCGTAGCAGTTATTTTGTGTCATGACAAAGGATGTCAATAGAGCTTGAAGCAGGTATGTTTGCATAGGATTTAATCCATAGGGCAGCAATAGTTGAGGCATTACCCAAGTGAAAAAGTAAACAAGTTCAATATGGAACATAATTTAGCTCTGTGAAGTATTATTTCCAGCTATATTTAAAATAAGAGATTTATGAGAAGTTACTGTAAGTATTTGCATACTAATATGCTTTCACCTTTGTAGGAATTAGAATCTAAGTTTAGAACAGGAAAGAATCTTAACTGAAGCTGGTTAGAGGTAGACCTGTGGGGAACAAGTGTGCATCATCCCAGGAGGCAGATTCCCTCTGCTGTCCTGGTGGCTGTCATTGCACAGCTCCAGAGGGCACCATTCCTATAAAACACATCTCTTTTCACTGTACTGTGTGGAAGCTTTGACAGTGTGGGGAGTGAGAATATTGAGATAAGAAGGTAATCTTGGGTTATTTCGATGGACTCTAAATGCCATTACACAAGTCCTTATGAAAAAAGGTAGAAGAAGAGTCAACCCACACATAGAAGAGGATGTGATTGCAGTGATGTGGCCACAAGCCAAGGAGTGCCAGCAGTCACCAGGAGTTGAATGAGACACAGAATAAATAATTCTCCCATAGAGCCCCCAAAAAAGTGTGGCTCTGTCCACACCTTGATTTTAGTCTCCTGGCCTTCAGACTTTGAGAGAATCTCTCTCTATAAAAGCCTACGTGACCATTATGACCAAACGACTGGAACAACCAGATGACAGGTGGTACCTATGACGCACACTGACCCAGACCTTGATTTGGGGCCCTGACAGCCCTGAATCTGGTTCACCTACACCCCAGACCCAGACTGGAAGGAGGAGGGCACTCAATGCCTCATGGAATCGGCCATTGGTTAGCTTGCTGCTGGGGCCAACCTCCTGTGGTCCCTCCCCCCAGCTGGCTGAGAGACCCCACCCATGCTTGAATTCATGCACCAGGTCTCTAGTACATTTATATTGTTTTAAGCCCCTAAGTTTGTAGTACATTGTTAAGGTAGCCTTAGGAAACTAATATAACTTGCAAATTTATTTCTCTAATCCTGACTTCTCTTCTAAATTGAGACTCAAATGTCTACTGGTGGATGTCTCAATTTCCACTCTAAATCCCCACTCCTCGCCTCCACGTGCTTCCTAGCTCAGGTAATCATTCATCAATTCCTAATCATGCTTTTTTTAACCTCTTTTCTCTCATTTGATTAGTTACCACATCAGGGTGACACTATTTGAAAAAAAGTTTCTTGGATCATCACCTACTCCCCATTCCTAGCACTACTAGTCTAGGCCAGATACTTAATCACCAAGTCTCATCTTAATTTCTGCAATATTTATACTTTGAGTTTTTTAGTTGCTCTCTATTCTACCAACACAATCATCCTTCTAAAATGGCTATATATATATATATATATATATATATATATATATATATATGTGTGTGTGTGTGTGTGTGTGTGTGTGTATCTGTGCTGGAAAATACCTATAGAATTAAGTTTAATATCAGAGCATCACTAAAGCAGTCACAGTGCACAATCTGGGGACATGACTGCTGCCTGGGTTCCATTTAGGGCTCTGCTCCTTACTACATATGCAGATTACTTCACTCAGCATCATTTCTGCCTCTGTAGATTGAGGGCAATAATAGTGCCTTCCCCATAAAGGGGCTGTCAGAAATAAATGAGTCAGTACCCAGAAAGCACTCAGAAGAGTGTTGTGGCCACCCAAGAAGTAAGCAGCAGCATTAGAGCTTGTCAACAATAACAATTATAATATTGAAAAGAAATATGAGCTGTTTTTAACATGTGTAGAACAACCTACAGATCCTTTACATTCTGGTTATGTTTAATATTACAACCTCTTCGTATGCCGCCCTTTCTGTATTAGTCAAGGTTCTCTAGAGAACAGAACCAATAGAATGTCTATTTGTGTGCATATATAAAATTTATTATGAGGAATTGGCTCATGCAATTATGGAGGCTGACAAGTCCCAAGATCTGCAGTTGGCAAGCCCTGGAGCCCCAGGAGAGCTGATGGTGTAGTTCCAGTCTGAATGCTGGCGGGCTCAAAACCCAGACAGAGCAGATGTTTCAGTTTAAGTCCAAAGGCAGGAATAAAACCAATGTCCCAGCTCAAAGGCAGTAATGCAGGAGGTGTTCTTAGTCAGGGGAAAGTTAGCCTTTTTGTTCTATTTGGGCCTTCAACTGATTGGATGAGGCCCACCCACATTAGGGAGGGGAATCTGCATTACTCAAGTCTACCCATTTAAATGTTAATCTCAGCAACACCCTCTCAGAAACACCCAGAATAAATTTTGCCAAAATATCTGGGCTGCCCATGGCCCAGTTAAGTTGAAACATAAAATGAACCATCAGATTTTCCTAAGTACCCTCTTGGTGGTTTCCTGAATGAGTTCGGTCATCTCTTGTCTTCCTGCCTTGGCTAATATTGCATTTAATTTTTTTCTTTTTCTTAGGTTTACATTCATCCTTTGTTCACTCTGGCCTGGACAAGCCCTAACTATTCTTCACAACTGAGTTCAAATATCACTTCTTTCTCTACTTGGCAAATCAGTTCTTTTCCTCCTTACAATGAGATTCGACTCTTCTTGCCTCTGTGCTATGCAATGGAACTCAATTCGTATAACTGATCACATGGTGTTAAACCTAGATCTGTAGCTATCTACTCATAGTAAGTAAGACCTTATGGAAACAGAAACATACCTTTACATCTTTTTTTTCTTCTTATTCTAAGTGTCTGGCCTATCATAGGTACTCAATAAATGCTTGTTGAATTAATTCTTGGCCCATTGAAAAAAACAGAAATGATGAGCCTCTCTCACGAACAAGGAAAAGTTAGCAAACTGGAATTCTAGTTATCAGTAGTTTTCCCACTCCCTAAGTGAACTTTTCCCAGAAGGCATTGTACTGTTCCCCGCAGAGGGAATTTGGGGACTGCCAGCAGGAGTGCCCTGGCTGAGCTGAATTACTGTGATGGTGCCCAGGGAGAGAGGCAATCTTTGAAGCACCCAGGCGGTAACCTTTATTTAATTGGCAAGATGGAAATCAATAACACATATGGCATTAACAATTTTAGATTCTGGATTAGCTTGCAGTGATATCGGCTGATCAAAAAAAAAAAAAAAAAGATTCAAATAATCTTCAAATCATTTTTGCTCCAGGAAAATTCCCAGTGCATTTGTTGTATTTCTTAATAGGAATTTAGATATTTAAACATGGATCCAGAAAAAAAACCCACAGCAATTGCATAAACAGTCATCTAAAAAGATATATACATTAAATTATGCATTAAATAAAGTAGATAGGCTATGAAGTATGACAGATTGTTCCCTGTCTTTTGTATTGTTGTTGTTGCCTGACCAAGAGATGTGCCTATTATTACCCATTATTAGCTTTATTTTAAACTCTGAAAAATCTTAAAGGTAGACCAACATTGGTGTTCACAAATCAAGAAGCTGAGAAAAACATCTCCAAACTAAAATAGGGCAATTATTTGGTTATGTAATAAACTATATCTTTCAGAATTCAGTACAGGAAACAGAAAACACTTTAGATATTTTAAGCAGAAAGGGATTTAGTGCCAGAAAATAGGAGCTGAGTAGATTGTTGGGAAAGCAGGTGGAGTGGACATCAAGGACCACCAGTGGACCTACAGGGGAGGCGGCCCACTGAGCATGACACCTCAAGAGTGTTGCTGCAGCTGCACCACTGAATCCTGATACCAGAAGCTGGTGACCCAACACTGGAATGTGTCCCTTGTCACTCACATCTACATGACCTCACTTAACAGAGCAGTAGTAGTAGAGCCTTAGCTGTAAAGGTCAGCATGATACACCCATCAAAAATCCAACCTAACCAAGTTGGCTTTAGGCAGGTGAATGGGTGGCAAACTGTGGTATATCCAGTTGGGGGAATATTATTCAGCACCAAAACACTATTAATGCAGGAAGAGACATGTAGGAAACAAATGCACATTACTATGTAAAAGAAGCCAATCTGAAAAGGCTACATACTATATGGTTCCAACTATATGACATTCTGGAGAGGAAAAATTATGGGGTTAGTAAAAGATTGGTGGTTGGCAGGAGTTAGAGGAGAAATGGTGGGATGAATAGGAGAAGCACAGAGGATTTTTGGGCAGTGAAACCACTTTATATGATACTGTAATGGGGGATACATGTCATTATACATTTGTCTAACCCATAGATTTACAAAACCAGCAGTGAACATTAGTGTAAACTCTGGGCTCTGGCTGATAATGATGTGTCCATGTAGGTTGATCAGTTATAACAAATATATGATGTTGGCAATGGGGGAGGCTTTACATATGTTGGGGTCATAGAAATATAGGAAATCTCTGTACCTTTTGCCTAATTTTGCTGCGAACCTAAAACTTCTCTAAAAAATAATAAAAAAACAATGTGTGCATTAATACAAATATATTCATGTTTCATAATTTTCTTCAGAAAAAAGAGTGGGTCTAATTTCCCAAATTTTTATTAAGGGAATTTTCAGAAATATGCCTCTGTAGGGAAAAATGCAGCATGCTTTTATCTTGTAGGAATACTGTGTGGATTAACTGGTACTTTGAATATAAAAAAGTACAATATAAATGTATCTTTTAATTATGCTTCTGAAAGTAATAGCTGCTGTCCCTATTTATTAGGAATAACATCAGGTAACAGAAGTAAAATGTAATTAAAGAGACTAAAAATTAATCATGTTGGGACCAAACAGATTTAAGCAAAGTAGGCAGAGATTCTTTCTTCTCTTACAGAAAACCAAATCCAAATATGAATCCAACATGCTAAACAATAGATCACGTCCACTTTCTTCACAAGCTTCTTTATATATTGCAACAACAACAAAAAATGACCTTTACACTACCTTGAGAGATAACAGCTGACTAGAAAATTACAGTTATTAGCAGG
This sequence comes from Myotis myotis, assembly GCF_014108235.1. Classification (NCBI taxonomy): domain Eukaryota; kingdom Metazoa; phylum Chordata; class Mammalia; order Chiroptera; family Vespertilionidae; genus Myotis; species Myotis myotis. Next base: position 23,599,396 of record NW_023416390.1, read on the forward strand.
ATAACCAGAGATTAGAGTATTTAGAGTAAAAAAAAAATACTAAAAGACAGATGTTAACAATTTGGAACCTCAAAAGACAGCTATGATAAAACCCTATATTGCAGTGTTTCTAAAGGATGATTGGGGGATTCATGATACTATACAGTACCTAGAAATCTGAATGTGGATAAGGAAACTTAACTTTTTTTAAAAAAAGAAATTTATAATAAGTTTTATTTGTAAATCCATGGAAAAAAATCACTATTTATATTTATCAAATATTCACCTTGGCCCCGAAGATGTTTAAGTTTAAGTTTAATGTTTCCTTTATTATAAATAACTAAAAATACCCACTACATTTTTTGAAAGACATTCCTGAAATAAAACTAGGTAATGATTATGGTCTGTTCACTGTTAACCCTTTGCTGGAAGGGTAGGGTGAACCTAAATTGGGTGTTAGGAATCATGAGTTACAGACATAACTATTAATTTCCATTTGATCCTGGGCCAATCATTCAATAATCATTTTTCTCTTCTTCTCAGAGGAAAGCTCTAGCAAAGCTTTCTCTTGGGAAAGTGGAAAGAAAACATGAATTCTGGTACCAAGTGGACTTAAGTCCCTACTATTCTATGCTACTGAAGCCTGCAGGGCTGTGTAATGCGACGTTAAGCTAACGGACTCTAACACTGGCCTACTTGGATTCAAGTCCTGGATATGACTCTTGCTTGCTGTGTGAACTTGCTCAAATTATTTAACTTTCTATGCCAGCATTCTCACACCTGAAATGGAGAATGATAATAATATTTGCCACTGGAACTATGAGAAGTAAAAGTTTCAATATTTTTAAAGAATTTGCTGTTACCAGCTATCGAAAGTCTTAGATAACCAAACATTGTTACATGTTTAGTGAAATTGAGATGGGACAATGTAGTAGTTTATAAAATACCTAAATTCTTTACCATAATAACCACCCACTGAATGATAGTTGCTTTCTAACTCATGAAAATTTTCCAAGTTGATCGCTGGACATGGGACCAGGCGATAATCTATAAAATGGCATGGTTGTCTTCCATGGTGGCAAATTCAAGTTTTAGTGATGTCTCTATACCATTATACTCTATCAGGTATTGACCTGGAAGGTTGGTGTAAAGAGAAAAACACATTTACTAGTACTTTATATTTCTAGTGAGAGTCATGTTTTGCTCTCATACAAACTGTTAAATTCTCATATGTTCCTTGCTTTAGTCAATGGGCACCACCATCCCCTTGGTTCTTGAAAATCCCTCATTCCTGGTCCTTGCCTTCCATGTGCAACCAACAGCCAAGCCTTGTCAAATCTCTGTGTAAGGCCTTCATCCCTACTGCCACTGTCTCAGGCTTGGGCCACATCATCCTTTCCTTACACTCTTCATGTAACTCGATGGACACCCCCAACAAATAGCCTCCTTTCTTGTGCACTTCTTTGGTGGGTCCAGATTGATGACAAGATATTGTCCAGATTCCTCAGAATGAGATTGGTTTCCTACCTACCATTCCAATAGTTTCTTACTATTTTTCTTTATGGGTCACATGATCCCCTTGAATCCACTTTCTTGCTCTTCCCATTTCTGCCTTTATTCACATTGCTTCCTTACTTGGGAGAACGTACATACCCACACATCCAAATCCTACCCATCCTCAGTGGACAATTTCAAAACCTGTCCTGTTCCATGAAGTCTTTTATGGTTTTCCCCCTTTCTCCCTCTCTTCCCACTCCCTCCCTCACTGTTGATCTCCATCTTCTCTGAAATCTCATAACATTTTATTTTTAGCTAATTTATGTCACTTATGTTTATCTTATATTTATTTTCTGCCTATCTTTTATTCTCTACATTTTAAATTATTAGATAATAAAATATAGTCGTCATCTTACTATCTTCATAATGAATAACAGCAAATATGAAAACTCAAAAATATTTATTAATGATTAAAAACATAGGTGGAAAATACAAAAGAACTATGGCAGTTATGCTCCAGGAGATAGAGGAGCCTATCTATCTATCTATCTATTATCTATCTATCTATCTATCTATCTATCTATCTATCTATCTATCTATCATCTATCTATCTATCATCTATCTATCTATCTATCTATCTATCTATCTATCTATCTATCCATCCATCCATCCATCTATCCACCCATTGTATATCTATCATCTATCTATCAATCTTGTATACAGACACAGGCAAACTATGATGCATGGTTGGTTCTGGGAAGGAAAAAAGTGTACATTTTGTTAAGCAAGTGTAACAAAGGAATACTTTAATCTTACAGGGGAATTTGAGGGTAGTGGGGCATCTTAGAGGAGGTAGAATTTCTATTGAACTTTGAGACAAGAGAGCACACATAAGCAGATTGAAATAAAAAACACTTTAGACTGTGCCAACAATTTAAGCCAAGACCTAGAGGAAGGTAACACAGCTCCATGTTCAGGAAACAGTATCTAGACTGGTCTCATTGAATGTGCTTATCTAAATCTTAGGATTAGAGGACTCATAGGTATATTCTCCTGGGATGGGTTGTTCTCCTTCATACAGTCTAAGCTGACTTATTTTCTTTACGTTACGTGGGGACAATTGTATTATTGAATAATATATATTTTTTTGTGAACGATAGGCCTCTTCTTTTACTGAATATAATTGATAGTTACTAAAATTGTGGGAAGACATGTGCTCATTCAACATTTTTATTACTTGCCATTTTGTTTCATGATAGCAGAGTGAGCTGCAAATCAAACTTAATATGTATCAGTATTTTTTTAGTGGTACACCAAATTTAATTCTAAAAGATTTAATTCATTTTAGTTTTATGATAGATCATGTAGACTGACAAGCATGAAAAGCTGAGTGTTGAAATGCCCTGCACATAAAAAAGGTGCCTAATAAATATTGGCTAATTAAACAGGTATAGTGACCACCCATGAGATTGTCTATGCAGTATTTCCCCTCTTATCCATCTACCTAGCTACAATGAAAGACTCCATGTTTCAAGGTCACACACACACACACACACACACACACACACACACACACACTCCTGACCTTGAGTTCCATGAAACACTCCATTATTTAAAAAAAAATCCTCCTTGTTTTGTTCTTTTTTCCCTATTGTGTTTCCCCCTTTCCTACCCAGAGTTAGAACAAAGATATTTTCTCGCAGATTTCTTCTATATATGATTATCCTGAGATTTAAAAAGTTTTAAATAACATTTTAAAAATCCAAATTGAAGTTTTTCCTATAGTAGTAATTTCCAACTTGTAGCAGACTTCAAAGACTGTATATATCCTAGCTGTAGGGTAATGATTTTTATTTTATAAACCAAGTATTAGAAGGTGAAGGCTTTCTCCCTGAGACTAAAAGAAATTCTTCAAATGGCTATACTCTTCCAAGCTTGGCTGATTGCATCAGACACTCCTGATTTTTTTTTCTAGGAAGAAAGTACTAGTCCTTAATATCCTATCTCTCCTTTGGGGCAAAAATAGATATCTACAATAGATGTCTTCCAACATTTCTCTTCTATTCTGGGTACCCTCCCCTTACCCAAGCAAAACTCATGACTGGTGTGGAATCTGGTTACACCAATGAATCATTTCACAAGAATTTCTGAACTTGTGTCCATGGGGTTGAAAGCAATCCTATTTAGTGGCAGAAGCCATAACATATAAAACTCACATGCTGTGTGCTGCTATATTCCCTATGAAATGGAGAAAAATGGTGAGAGAGAATAAACGTGACACCCAGAGCAATCAGAAACAAGAGATGGAAAGAGGTAGCCTTAAAATACCAGGTCACAGTTGATTCTGGGTCTAGCTACATTCTTATCTTGCCACTGAATCCTATCTAACTGTGGATTCTACTAGTCAATGTATTCACCCTTCTGCCTAAACATGTTGAAGGGGTATTTCTGTCATTTGTGTCTAAAATTCTATAAAAATCTCTGACTCATCCTAGGAGTTAGAAAGCTTGGGCTAGCCATATGATTGGGAAGCACGGGCCTAGTGCGTTGGATATGGAGCAAATGACAACTGGTGGCTATACTTACTTACACTTAAAAGGAGCAGAGCAAAAGCAAATTATGTGAACTGAAGTGAAAGGTCTAGAATGGCCGGCCATCAGGTTTGCCTAACTAGAAGTCAGACACTAGGAAATAGTCCCCTGTGTAGAAAGGAGGGGTCTATTCTCAAATGCCTATGGCTTCATCCAGGGCTGGGAAGAAAAATGTAAGAATCTTGAGCCAGTCCATTCCAAAGCAGGACCTTTATTATAGCAGTGAATAAAAGGACAGGAATGGGAAATTAAATGTAGATTATGGTTTGGGGAATAATAGAACAGAGCAACAGGTCCTTTTATCCAGCATACCTGGGGAATGAATCAACATCATTCACTATCAGTAGATCCATATGGCCCTGAACATTAGCAAATATGTAACTGTAAGAGAGCCAAGGAAAGTTCTGTGCCATTTTAGTGATGCAATTGGCATTCCCTTAGAGAACTGATATTTCAGAATATGTTTACATGAAAGAGAGAATTTGGACAAGAACATCTCAGACCAGAATATTGAAATCATAAACTCTGAAGTAGATGCTTGGCCTGAGTTCTTCTCTGAGAAGTTCAAATACCAGTTATTGTAGGGTTCTAGGGTCCAGCTGGACACTGAGTTTTTGATGCTGGCTGCAAAGTGATAAATGTATCACAGGGCAGAGTTAGATGCTTTATGTGTTTGAGGAAAATAAAAGCTGCTCAGTTGTACAATCTACTGTCACAGAATTATGAAACACCTTATGATTTAGTTCAGTGCAAACTGCCAGAAACCTCTCTCTTAAAATTCCCATTTTACCTTGAGAGATGAGGCAACATAAAGCTTTTTCAGATGACATTCCTTAACTTTCCAAATTAGTTTATTGCAAGTCTATAAATCAAGACTATTTTTCACTCTTCACTCTGGTGGGCACCTCTCTGTCTGTCTGCATCCTGGGGGGCAGACCTTCACTCTTCCCCAAATGTGTGCAGAATGCCATGATTCTCTCACTCTTCTCCACCACTAATTGCCTTGTCTCTTATAGCAGGCAGTTGCAAGTTGAGTGCATGGGAGGATGTGATGATGAGGCTTTATTAAGTCAGGGCCAGTCAGGTTAGAAGCTGTGGCATAAATTCCTAGTATGTCTACATTTCTGACCATGAACTTGATTTTCTGGATTCCTGACCCTGAACTTGCTTTATAGTCCATTGCATTAATTATGTATAAAACACACCACTGCCACCACCACAAGAAAAAACTTTTAAGTAGTTTACCCAAAGAGGTGTTTGGAAACTTTATTAGGTTTCCATTGTTTGGTTTATGTTTAAATGGGGAAGCATTTAATTTGGCCACTTTCTCTGGTTACCCCATTCATCACTTATCAGGAGAACATCACTTTCCCATAATCCTTAGAGTTCTTCTTTCCATACTATACTAAGGTTAAGAACATACTAATTTAAAACAAGTGGTAATTTAAGTTACTTAGCATTTGTATATGATTAGCACACAATGCCCTACACATTCATTACTCACACAGCCACCCTGTGTGGTAAGAATTAGAATGTGAGGTGAGCAGGCCTGCTTTATCATGGTGGCTTCAGACAGGAATTATAGGAGTTCTATCCATCTTAAATTATTTTCTGCAGGGGACAATGTGATAGGGATTAAAATTATATATAAATAAATATAAAACAAGTTTGAAACCCACCTATAAGCCTTCATTCTACATAGGGAGTTCTATACCAGGCAGGCAAAAGGATTATATTTCTGCTTTTATTAATCACAAAGGAGGCAAATTCTTAGCCAGCCGAAACTGCCTTTATTAGTGAATATACATTCCTTGTGCCTAGGTTTATAGTCTGCATTCTAAAAGTGTTTTATATTCTTTCTTCTACTTATGGCTGTTCAGAGTGATTGAGCTAAAACCGATCCTTGTGAATTCACCAAATAACCCAATTAGATGAAGAAGAAATAATGCCAGTCTTTCTAAATGAGTTCATAGGATGTCACACATTTCTAGGTAAAAGCAAAAGCCAAATAGCAAATATTTCTGAATAGACCACCTATACCACTGAGAAGGATGAGGTTGCTTTGATTTTTCACTCCTCTGCTATAGGTTTCCTGGGTTTGTCCCAGACAAAACACCAGAACAGTAGTTCTGACCATCAGAGGCTTTACTTGACCTTACCCAAATTCCACTGCAGGGACACATGGTGACTGATGAGACCTGCTTCCCTGTCATAAATCTCACAAAATCGAAGAGGGAGAGACCAGACAGACACATCACCTCTGAGGACTAGCCTACAGACTCCCAACTGATTTATCTGCCCATTTCTCCTCATTTTGAAAGATGGAAATGGTTTAACTCAAACATTTTGCAGAGACATTTGGTCAGGGTGAATGTATTTCAGGGAGGAAGAAACTCCTGTCTTCGTCTTGTTTATTGTTCTCTAAAGTCTTTCCTCTAGCCTAGATAGAGCCACCAGGCCTCCATCAAAAGATCGTTTTTCTTCTTCTTTGAAATAAAAAGTAAAACCTTGGCCCATGCCAAGTCCTGTTTTCTTTCTTTCTTTTTTAAAATGTTGCCTTTATTGTTGAAAGTATTACAGATGTCTCCTCTTCCCCCCCTCCAATTGACACCCTCCATCCTGCACCCAGCATTGTGTGTGTGTGTGTGTGTGTGTGTGTGTGTGTATGTGTATATATATATATATATATATATATATATATATATATATATATATATATATGATTTTTACAGACAGGAAGGGAGAGGGATAGAGAGTTAGAAACATCAATGAGAGAGAAACATTGATCAGCTGCCTCCTGCACACCCCCTACTGGGTATGTGCCTGCAACCAAGGTACATGCCCTTGACTGGAATCGAACCTGGGACCCATCAGTCTGCAGGCTGATGCTCTATTTACTGAGCCAAACCAGTTAGGGCCCAGCCTTGTTTTCTTTAGGACTAACTTGCATATTGAAAACTCCATCTTTACTGATACCAAGTGATGATTAAAGTAAGTAATGGTGAGGAATCAGGCAGATGTGGTCTAAAGTTGTATCAGCCACCTTCCAGCAGCATGCCTCCATACACATTATTTAACTTCTGAGACTCAGTTCCTCATCTGCTAAGTGGTGTTAATCATGATGTCTATCTCCTAGAGTTAAATGAGATACAATTTGTCACGTAGTAAGTGTTAAATAAATAACTACTATCACACATTAGCATCATTCTCTTCATTTCCACAGCATGAACACCAATACTACACTAAAAGTGGAGGCTATCTGGTTTTTTGCCTTGATGTCTCTTTTTCATTAGTTTGTGATGCTTCAGTAGCAAGGCTGCTGGAAATGGTGTCCTTGACTTGGGTTTATACAGACTTAGTCTTGCATTAAATGTAATCATTTTCATTTGCCTGCAGAATGAAATCCAGTCTCCTTAGCCTCACAGACACATATATAGCATCATTCTCAATCTGGCTTCCTGTGAACCCATTCAGTAATCTGTACATTTCCCCTTACATTAGCAAATTGCTATATTTTATTGAAATTATGTGCATATAAATCTATCTTCCCTACTGGACTGGAAGCTCCTCAAGGGCAGGTATTGTCATACCAGCACCTGTCATAAATCTCAGCAAGGAGGCACTTGCTTCAAACATGATTTTTAAGAGTATTTTAAGCTTAGTGTTGGGATGGGAGGAGCTATACAAATCATTTTCTTTGTGAATAGTGCAACAAAAGCAAATGACTAATATAGTTACAGATGGTTCTATATAGAAATATTTACAGATTACTATATATACACATATTTATTTGCTTTTTCAACCAAGGAAGCATAAGGAAAGGACAGACTATTATCAATGAGCATACCTAACACCCAGATGTTGGTTTCTAATATTATTCTTGAATAGAACAAACTAGGGCTCCTTGTAGAAGTGATTGATTCTAGGACTGTGGCAGGAAATAAACAAGATAAGCTTGAAGCAACTTAGAGAACCTGAAAATAAAAAGCACGTTATAGAACTAACACCTGTGTGCGCACACACACAGGCACACACAATGGGGGTATGTTAGAGGGCCCTAAGAGCCAACTGAAAGAGCTCTCAGTGGCCAGAAGCTGGAATAATTTGAGCAAAAAATCACTAAGTTAGTATTAGATCATAACTTACAGTATGAAATAAATATCCATGAGTCTATGCTGATACAAAGAATAACTGAATAAATAATTTGGGAGAAGAAAATCTCCTAGGATTTATGCAGAAACTCGACCCTAAAAGAGTAGGGTGGTATAACAACATTTTTAGTGTGGGTTGTGTGTGTGGAAAGGGAGAGAAAAAAAAGAATAACTTCACTGTGGAGAAACCTAACAAGTACTACTTCAGTCAGGTTCAAGATCAACAGCAATAAGCCCTATTACTTGATATGATAATGTGCCCCTTTGGTATGTTATGATGAAAACAAAACTATTTCTCTGAGATATTCCTTCCAAAAACTCAGAAACCAAGTCTAATCATGAGAAATACATTAGACAAATATCACTAGAGGAACATCCTACAATATGTCTCCAAAGATCATGACGAACAGGAGTCTGAGAAATTGTGGTAGCCAAGAGGAACCTAAGCCGACATGAAGGTTAAATGTAATTCGATATTCTAGATGAAATCCTGGAATAGGAAAAGGACAGTCAGTAAAAAATAAGAGAACCTGAATAAAGCATTAGCTTTAATTAATGATAATGAATCAATATTGGTTCATTAAATATAAAAATGCACCATACAAATGTAAGATGTTAATAACAGGGATACATGATAACTCTCTGAACTACCTTCTCAATTTTTGGAGCACAACCTGATCTAAAAATAGTCTATTCAGATGACTAAATAAAAAAAATTAAAAAAGCATATGAGCGGAATAAAATCAGGATTAGCTGAATATAATAGAAGAGAGACTATTTCTTGACACAGACACTCTTTCCCTACTATAGCTGGATTATTCAGGATAATGGGTTTATGTCACAAATTAACTCAATAATTGCCTCTATTTTCTGTTTAATTATGTGTATGAGAACAGGAGTGGAGTGAAAATACTTCACATGGAATTTTTCCTACAATAATAGATTTCAACAACAGTCAGATTTTCATTTAAAATCATTAACTTCATGACTTACAGACATATTCACTCTAATCCTTGTTTAGTCCAAACTAGTTTCCTAGTATTGAGAGAGGAATATTCTAATTTTCTGTAAGAACTGGTTCAGCACTTATCAAATCTTGGTTAGAAGTGTTGAAAGAACTGGAATGCCTCTTTAGAATTTTGGGAAACTGTAAGTAGGTGAGAGAAGGCTAAGCACCAACCAACTTCCAGTGAGCTTAGACAGAGAGAGGTGTTTTGTTGGACTCATGTCAACAAGAAATGAACATAGATGCATAGCATTCCATACAAGAAGCTCTATTTTGCTCTGTTGCAATACCCACAGCCACTGGCTTATTTCTTGGACAATAAATGTTTTTCTTTAAGCAGAAATTACTGAAGTTTGTGCACTTAACCAGTTTGATGAAAAAGCTGAAAAGCTAGCTTGCTATTCTCAAATAATCCTACTCCTAAACTCGTGCTTAATTTTATATACATGTTTCAACTCTTTTGAGAGAGAGCTACATCTAAGTCCTTTTGATAAACTGGTGTGGGAGAAAGGCAGAGGATGTCTGCATGACAGGGTGGCCCAGGTCAGGAAATTAATGCTCCTCCTTGGGGCCAGAGTTGATCAGGAGAAGGATTGACTCTGACCTTGAGGGTATTACCCTGGAGGACTACAAGGTGGTCCAACATGGAGGGAAAAAAGAGGAAACCATAGCAATTTTGATAGAGTTATTGGATGCATTCACTTCCCTGTTAAAACTCTAAGACTCTTTCGTAGTCACATAGACAAAGCATCTAGGCAATTGGCTGAACACCTTTAATTTTCAAGCATTTGTGGAGATTAGTACATCCTGATAGGCAAGACTGTTGGTTAAGATTCTATTTATAAATAAGCCAGACATGGGAATAATAATGTAGTATAATTCCCTTGTATGTGGAATCTAAAAAAATATCAAATTCACAGAAGCCAAGAGTAGAATGAAGGTGTGAAAAGGGGAAGATATTGGTCAAAGAGAACAAACTTTTTGTTATAAATCATGGAGATCTAATGTACAGCATGGTGTTTCTAATTAACAATACTGTAAAATATATTTGAACCTTGCTAAAAGGTAGATCTTCAGTGTTCTAACTGTACACACAAAATGAAACTATACATATGTTATGTGATAAATATGTTAATAACTTGATTGTGATCATTATTGCATAATATACACATATATCAAAGTATTTAGTTGTGCATCTTAAGTAGATAAAATTTTTAATTGTCAAAAACATTTTATATCTCAATAAAGCTGAAAAAAAAGATCATTCATAATTCCTTCCACTTATAGTGCCTTCAACTTTCCAAACTGCTTTTGCAAAAGTGCAGTTACCTTCTGCCTCTAGTCAGTACTAGTATGTTTTCCCATTTTCCTTCAGGAAAAAAATCAACAACAGATTAAATGATTTTAAATCACCCTGGAATATCAAATCTCCACAACTTTATAAATCCCTGGAAACAGGTCGCAGTGGGAGGGCATTGAGGTAGAGTAAATAGCACAGGAGCTGAGCAGCATTAGTTACATAAATTTCCACGATCCATGCAAAATGAAAATGGGGAGGGTCGTTGCCAAAAATTATTAAAAATTGATATGGTGACAGTAAAATATTAAACCAGGCATGCCTTGTGTGACTGCCCAGGTCACACACCCATGAAGCTATCCCTGGTCTGGAGTAACACAAAAATGAGCTCTCATCCTGTCTCTGCCCTTTCAACAATTGTGTAACTTTGGGCAAGTTTCTCGTAGTCTTTGACTCAAGGTTATTTGCCTATAAAATGATAGTGAGAGTATTTTCCTCACTTTTGGAGTGTCAAATAAGACTAGAAGACAATGAATGGAAAGAACAAAATACATTACATTGTGAGGTTGACATTCAAAAAATGAATAACTATAATAATGACATTAATAATAATAATACCTCAAGCAAGAAGAGGGTGAGGAATCAGCAGTTGTGTTGGAAAATTTCCCTCCAGTGCAAGCAGACAGGAGAGCTGCTGCCTCCCCTCAGCTGTACACACCCCATCTCAGATGGCTGCCAGTTGCCAACTCCCACCTGCAGGCCTCAGAAGAGACCATCTGGAACTGGCATTTGACACCACTCACGGGATAGAAAAGACCAGAAAGCGGTCATCTCCTTGACAAGGGCATGTGTTTCCATTTACTATAGTCTTAGTCCTCCAGAATCCCAGTCCCTTATGATGTTCAGAAATTTCCTGAGGGCCTTGTGCTTGACCTCCACACCTGGGTCTGTTGAGTTGGCTTCCTGCTGTTGATGCCTGCCCTCTGGCCTGCCCGTGCACCCACTTGTTGACCTCCAGAGGGCCAGACCTCATAGCGTGTGTGCCCTGTGGCCTTCTTGTCTCTACACTTTCTCTGACCTGATGCCATGACGTCTGTATTTGCCCTGGGGCTGCCTGCAGAGTCTGTTTGCAGCGCTTTGCATCAATTGAACACCCTCCAGTTTTGGCTGTTTTCCCAGAATAGTGACCCTAAGCTGCCTGGGGCCTGTCCACCAGTGCCCCATACCACATTGGCAAACTACAGTCCCTTTATCCACCCAGCCTGGCCCTGCTCTCTCTGCGCTCTCATAAGGACACAGGACAGTCTAGTGGAAATTTCTCCTCCTCCCTTGATAAGAGTGGTACCCAAGCAGCTGATTCATTCAGTCTAATCACCAACAGAATCAGTCACTCCGCTTTAGTCAATGGCACTGAAGAGAGCTGTTCCCCTCAAAGGAGTCCTCCTCTCTTTTTTTTCCTTGCTTGTGGGAAGGCAGAATGCTTGGGGCATTCTTTCCTTTGGGGTCAGCAAGAGTTCTCCATGAACATGTGTCTTTGTTCTTTATAGTTTGATAATATTAAAAAAAAAAAATCAAGTAGGCTTAGTGCAGAATTAACCCTTTGGGATTATATATTAGTTGACAATCCTTAATACCAAACCATTTATTTTTCATTTGGTAGGTATTGTGGCAGCGAGCCAAATTGCAGCGGAAAGATTAATAGTCAATCTGCCCCTGCTTTTACTGTGCTTGATATGGTGCTGGAGCAGAGTCAGCTGCTCTCACTCACCAATAGGTGCTGTCAGGCTAGCTGAGGTGACCCAGTGTGGGTCTCTGGAAAATGATTCCAAGGCAAAGGTTTATTTGATAGGTGAGTGGTAGTTGCAGCGTGGTCTGGGCAACCGGCTAGTTTACAGGTGTCTCAGAATCCCTCAAAGAGGTAACAATGTTAAAATAAAATAATCTTCCTTCGCTCATCAGCAGTGTTTGATACAGCCATCACTCCTTCTGGAAATACTTTCTTCACTCCCGGGGACATCCCATTTTTGATTCCTCTTTTTTAACAATATATTATTGATTTCAGAGAGGAAGGGAAAGGGAGAGAGAGATAAAAACATAAATGGCCCTAGCTGGTTTGGCTCAGTGGATAAAGTGTTGACCTGCAGACTGAAAGGTCCCAGGTTCAATTCTAGTCAAGGGCACATGCTGGGGTTGCAGGCTCAATCCCCAGTAGGGGGCGTGCAGGAGGCAGCCCATTAGTGATTCTCTCTCATCAGTGATGTTTCTATCTGTCTTTCCCTCTCCCTTCCTCTCTGAAATCAATAAAATTTAAAAAAACAAACAAACAAACACATAAATGACGAGAGAGGGTCATTGACCGGCTGCCTCCGCATGTCTCCCACTGGGAATCACGCCTGAACTCAGGCCTGTGCCCTGACCTGGAATCAAACCATGACCTCCTGGTTCATAGGTTGATGTTCAATCACTGAGCCATGCTGTCTGGGCCTTGATTCCTCTTCTACCTCACAGCTCCTATTTTTCTGCCTCCTTGTGGTTCCTCCCCATCTTCAAAACTACTAAATACTGGAATGCCCCTTAGCTCTGTGCTGGGGGAAATCTTCCATTTCCCCTTCAGGTTCTCATTCTACTCCCAATCCAGAGCTGTTCTCCAAGTAGCTCTGTGCCATGGGATGCTGACTTTGTACACTACATCATGAACTTCAGTGCCTGTTATGACTTGAATTGTGCCTCCCTCCACCAAGTCATATGTGGTAGTTTTAACCCCTGCTTTCTCAGAATGTGACCTTTCTTGGAAATAGGGTCACTGCAGGTATAAACAGTCATAAGCATCATAGTATAGTAAAGTATGGTAATCCAAAGTGATGAATGTCCCTATAAAAAGGGGGACACTTAGAAACGCCATGTAAACATGAAGGCATAGATCAGGATGATGCATCCACAGGCCAAGGGATACCAAAATAGTCTACAAACCACCAGAAGCTAGGAGAGGGCATGGAGAGGATTCTCTCTCTTAGCCTTTAAAGGAACTAACCCTGTTAACACCTTGATGTTGGACTTCTGGTTCTAAAACTATGAGACAACAAAGTTCTGTTATTTAAGCCTCTCAGTTTGGCATATTTTGTTACAGCAGCCCTAGCAAATTAATCCAGTGTCTCTTGTTTCTGGTTGAGTTCTGTCAATGGGGGTCTGGCAGGAGACTAGAAACAGTACTCACACCCTATCCCAGTACTCTCTATCTTCACTTCCTTCTTTATAATTTTTCATAGAAATAAGCACATAGAACATATTATATTGCCTATTTGTTTGTTGTCTGTATTTCTTTCCCCATTGCCATTCTTGAAGATAGCAACTTAGCTCACGGGTGTCTCCTACATACCTACAATAATGTCTCCCTGGTCCATGCTAGGCATTTGATAAATATTTGTTTAATAAATGAATAAAGGCAAAATCTATGCTTTTGTTCCTGACCAGAATGAATAATTTATAAAATAATTAATAAAACTAGACAATTCATCATTGTCTTCTATTTCTGATATTTAGCTTATCATTTATGATGAGTTTTTTTTCTTTGCTTTGCATGGAAGTACTGATTCAAATGTTAATCTGACCCAAAGACCCCCTAAAAGACACACCCAGAATATTGTTTGACCAAATATTAGGGAACCCTGTGGTCCAGTTAAGTTGACACCTAAAAATTAACTGCCACACTTCATTTTAGCTCCTGCTTTACCTAACTCACTTTACTCCTTGATCTCAGGATGTCCCTTCTGGGAGATGAACTCAAAGCACCTGTGGTCATGATTAAATCTTTGTTCAATGTATTCATGGAGCAAATTATTTTTCCTATAATTATTTTACACCTCTGAGTTGCAACTTTGAGTTGGTTTAGAGAGTGGCTATTTCTTGGGCTTTTTCTGCTATGACTACATCCTATACCCTGGCATAATTCCTGGAGCAGAGGAAGTGCTCCAGATATTTTTTCTAATGTGCAAATGAACAATGTTCTATTGAATACTTAGATCCCACATCTCTTTGAGTTGGGAATCGGAGCGAGGAATACTGAGTAAAATAAAAGGAAGGAGTTGGTGAAGTTGCATAATGTGATAGGATCTTGTAAACTCCGAGGCGAAATGGGAAAGGCAGTTGAACTTACATGGCAGTTTTGAGCAATGATTACACAATTCATTGTATTGGGAAAACTTCAGAGAACCCAGCCAGTCTCTGACTTGGGCTTTCAGGGCCCTCATAGTTCAAGGGGCTCTTTTAGGAATACAGAATCTCAGGACACACTCAGATATACTGAATCAAATCTGCATTTTAACATGATCCCCAAGTCATGGGAGAAACTTGAGAAACTGAGCTATGCTACTAACCAGCTGCATGCATTGAGGGAAGTTACTTAACTTCTAGACCAAAACACCTCATCTGTTAAGTAGGGACAGTAACAGTTGTTCCAGTGCCTGGAGTAGGGTAGAAACTTAATGGGACTGAGTTTTCATTTCATCACAGAAGCCATGCACAAATAGGAGAGAGCGAATGGATTGTGTTTGATTCTTTAGATGCCATTACAGTACTTTGCTCACTCTAGATGCCATTTTATGGATGCAGTAGTCTCTTTACTCTGAATATTGCTTTCTTTTACTTTCTGGGATCCACTTTGTATATTTTATTGGATATTTACCAATATTTATTGGATACTAATTATATGTAAAGCTCTGTGTTTGCTGCTATAGCAGCTTCAGTAGAGTAAAAAGCAAGGACCTTGTCCTAGATGAATTTGTAGTATACAGAGGAATATAAACATATATAAATTAAGCCAGAAATAGAGAAATGCCAATCAAGGTGCTAAGAAAGTTAGAGAATGGAAACATTTCTTATTAGTATATATTTTACGTTTCTATAGTAACTATTATCTCAATTTATTTTTTATTATTGAAATAAATATTTAGTGAAAGACACTTAGGTTCAACCTACAGAATTAATGTTCACTTTTTACTATGCTTTTGTTTTGAGCAAGATTTATTCTCTTTCATATTAAAAAAATTGGAATTAATATGCTCTTTCTGAACAGTTCAATTTAATTACTACTTTAAAATTCAAAGAGAAACATCATTAAATATTAATAGGCCAATCTGCAAAAACAAATTTCCCTGCAAGTTTGGCTTAGGTAAATGAGGATTTGAAAAATTATGACAGAGCTTAAGAAATAATAGAGCTAAGAAGCAGTTTGCATTTTTTAGGCCTTTGTTTTCCTTATTTATATAAAAAAGTTAATCTTAAGAATATGGTTACTAATAGTTCTACAGGTTTATGCTGGTGGTAATAAAGAAAAGGAGCTATAACCTGGCCAGTGTGGCTCAGCGGTTGAGCGTTGACCTATGAACCAGGAGGTCATGGTTCCATTCCTGGTCAGGACACATGCCTGGGTTGTGGGCTTGATCCCCAGTGGAGGGCTTGCAGGAGGCAGTCAATAAAGGTTTCTCTCTAATCTATGTTCCTATCTCTCTCTCCCTCTCCCTTCCTATCTCTTTAAAAATAAATAAAACTTTAAAAAATTAGTGAGAGAGGGAGTCTTATGTAATATGCAAAGGGAATGATTGACTGTGGAAAAGTGGAGAAGACCTGCTTTCGTAAAAGGACAGACATTACTTAGATCCTGCTGAAAGTGCCATCTAGAATGTCTAAAACTTCTTTTTCATGTAGTCTCTATTTTTATGTAAAATGCCATGTTTTTAAGTACTGTTTTGATTTTAAACATAATACATGCTAAATTAAGCATGTCTTCATGCTAAAGAAAGCCTTCTGGCTTCAAGTTTGCACCTGTTCATTGATACCAATGAACAGTCCATGAGCAGTCACTCATCAATCCCAATTGACCAAGAAAGTCAACCCCAACTCAGTGGCCTTCAACCCAGACAAAGCATTAGCGTCATTTGGACAACATTTTACAAGAGCAGGGCCTGGACTCCACCTGCCCAGATTTTGATTTCATCAGTCTTATGTTGGTGTCCGGTATTAGTATATGTTTAAAATTCCACTGGCAATTCTAATGTGCAGCCAGGTTTCACAACTGTTGTCTCAAAGTAACATTTCCATCACCATGGATTCCACCACCTCCCATGACTCCTGGGGTCCCCAGCGCTACGTGAAGTCTTCTTCCAGCCATGCTTCTCTTTGTCATCATTCTGAAGCCTCCATTGGTTACTGGAAACTATGAAGAAGTCACAAATCACTTTCTTTCTCAAGGATGTTATTGACGTTGACGCTAGTGCAATTCATGGCCTCATTCCATACCCAGTTGTTTCAGGTTCACATTTTTCTACCAACTGCAGAGGGGGAAGGAGAGAATCAGGATAGACATTCTCTTGCAATTTTTCAATTTTATGCTGCCTAAACAATATTCATAACAAGCTCTGCGGTAAAGCTCCCGTTTATTGTCACAGTTTTTCTACTGTTTTGGTGCACTTTTATATTTTTACTCCCTCAAAGTATTGAAAACAAATTAAATTCAGCAAAATAGAAGATCCAGGGAACACAGCAAATAATTATTCCTGCCAAGCACGAGTATTTAGCACCTGCATGTTTGGGAAACATTCAAATTGGTTTGCTTTGTATATGCTATAAAAGTGCTCCCTGGAGCTGAGGGAACCTCTTTTGGAGTTACTTGTTATTTATGTATTTATTTGATTTTTGAAATGTAGGCAATAGGTGAATTAGGTTAGGTTGCAAGGTCCCTGGGCGCAACCACGAGATTTCAGAATGTTGCATTTGAACTGAATCTCATATCAGAGTCAGGTTTGGGTTATTAATCTGTGGACCTGGGTCCGGATGGATTATATTAAAGCAAGACTTTGTACACTTTCCTATAACTCATTTTTGTCATGTGGCGTTATATTTCTCAGTGGCTAGAGGTTCACAAATGGCTCATAAATATTTTGGGAATGAAGGTAGGGGGATGAGAGTTTGTCGCAGCCAGAATGAATTGATGCAAGAGATAGAAGAAAAGTGAGCCGCAGGCTTTCCATTGTTCTTACATTTCTTGGAGGCCTGATTTAGAGGCCTGTGCAGTTTCTCCTTAATTACTGCAGAGATGATTTTGGAAAATACAACTCTAAATGGAGCGTGGGATGATTTATGGCCCTGTTTTATGAGATGGAATTAAAAATTCAAACCAGAATGTGGAGCTGTGGCAGCGTGGGGCCACTCATTAAGCGGCAGAGAGTGCTGCCATTCATTTGACTGCACCTGCTCACGAGGAGCACGCTGGTACCTGCCCATTTGACTGGGCTCAGCAGGATCGAGGCAGACAGTCCCAGATCCGTGACTGGAAAAAAGATTCTTTGTAAGGCCTGTGAGAAACTCCCCGATTCTGAAATGAGAACAGCCAGTAACTTCCCCAGTGCGGGATAGTCTGGGGATTCTGTGAAGTCTGATATCCAGACACAGAGCCCTAGAAGGGAAGAACTTGTGGCTCAGCTTTGTTATCTGTTGAATGGGGCTGGTCCAACCACAGGCTATTTCTTAAGGATGAAGTAAAATCATATTTGGTGAAGCTGCTGGTGAACTTGATAATAGACTATAAATGTGAATTACAGTGTGTTTTTCTAACCCACTCCCAGAAAACTGTCTCAAGATAATTTTATGCTTTATTAGCATGAAGAAGAACAGCTATTTCACACCATGGGGGTATACCTATGGGGTGTGCCAGGGACCCAAGGAGCTGGACTTTGTGGAAATTCTCTGCCTTTTGCCCACTACCATCCATTTATCCTTCAGGAAGCGCTGGCCGAGGGTAATGGCTATTTTGTTGGATCACAGACTACTCAGACATGCAAAGAAGATGCATTTTCACTATGGCACATATAACTGATCTGTTTTTGTTATGCCTACCCTCTTGTGAAGTTGTCGGATAGATCAGCTTGCTAACCTGAGTCTGATACAGTAATTAAAACTATTCCGTTAGGTTTCTCAACTTACAGATAAAATGCTAAGTCTCCCAATTTCTAAAATTTGCTCTCTAGTAGCCATCAGAAATGGCTTACATGACATCAGTAGAGCAGAGTGAGGGGGTCCTGAGGTCCAAGCTGAATCCTGTGGCTCCTCTGCTCTCAGAGCAATGTCCTTCTCTACTGGTCCCTCCCACCTGCATGGCCTGCATAACTTGTGATGTGTTTGATCTTGCCCTGTTAGGTTCAGGAGCCTCCGCAGCAACCTGGCCTCTCCTGGTTCTTTGTGACCCTCTTTCAGTATCAGCTATGCTCCCTTTCCACCCCTGGTTTAATCCTCATATGGGGGCCCCTCTCCCGGCATCATCACCGAGGCCTATTATTTTTCAGCTCAACTGCTTGCAATCATCTCTCATGAACAGGCAGGAGATTCTAGGTCCTGTTGACACTACACCAGAACCAAGAGAGGCCCAGGAAAGTTATGCACTGGCCATTCCTCTGATTACCATGTTGGGGTTATTAATTATCTTTGATGGTTATCACCTCATCTTATCCCTTCTTACCAGGCTGGTACAGTGATGATCTAATAAAACCTTTTCTAGAGTTCTTTGTTCTTGAATTTTTCAGCCATTTACCTAAAACACTTCCTTATCTCTGAGTCCAAGTCTGCAGAGAGGAGATTGGATCCTCCTGCCTCACAGCTGCCTGAGTCCCCAGGAACTGCAAAAAGGCTGCTGGACTTGTCTTAGCTCCATAGCACATCCTCCTTCTAGTCAGGAAACAAGCCCCTGTCCTGGTCATCATGGTGGAAGTGCATCTTAGATACACAATGGAAGACACTGCGAGGTCTGAGTCCTTAGGTTTGGTTCTTGATGTGGGAAAAAAAATGGTTTAACCTTTTAAGATAAATATTTCCCAACAAAGCCTAGATTCAAAGTTTATCATCTTACTGCAAAATCTTATTTTGAATATCAGAACAACTCAAATGTAAAAATTTAAATACACCTCCCCCTGAAAACACACACCCACACACACACACACGTGCTATGCATCAGATACTGTTCTAGGTTCTAAGGATGTTGTAAAGGAAACAGATGAAATTCCTGCTTCCAAGGAATTTGTCATTCTAGTGGGAGGTGATAGATAAGACACCAAAATAAATAAGTCAAATAAATATATGAGGTGATGATATGTGGTATGAAGGAAAGTAAAATAAAGCAAGAAAGGATAATAGTAAGTGTGAAGTAGAGGCTGGGGTTTGCTTTAAAAGTGACATTTGAACAGTATTTGACAGAAGCTAGAGAGCATGCCATATGGATTATCTGGGAGAATGTCATCCTAGAGAAGGTCATACAAATAACCAGAAATAGAAATGCATATTAATATTTTTAAAGATATCAATTACATTGTCATCATTGATTCCAAAAGGTGATGCTCTGTTTTAGGCATACATATATATATATATATATATATATATATATATATATATATATATGTATATACATTGTATACTATTAACAAATTATGCTACTGAAAAGATCATGCAACATCCATATTAAAAATCATTGGGGGATCTTTATTACTTATATAACAAATTCATTAGTTAATTCATGCAAAATATAATTAGCTGGGGATAAAAAAAAATGAGTGTGATATAGTTCTTGCCTCCAAGGGGCTCTTGATCAATTAGGAAGGATGGACTTAGTTATAAGAGTATGTAACAAGATCAGTTCCAGAAAGAAATGTGCATGGGGTCTTTTAGAAACACAAAGGCCCTGGATGGAAGTGGTAGTTTAGGAGAGGCTTCTTAGAGAAAGCAATGCCTAAGCTGAGTCTTAAAAAATTAGTAAAAGTTACCCTAGCGATGCCATGAAGGAGGGACATCTGAGAAGAAGGGGCAGCATCGGTTAGTGCATACAGGTGAGAACATGCAGGCGAACTAAAGGTAGCGCATAGCTGCTGAACAGAAGGTGCAGGGAAGGCAATAAAAAGCAATAGGCTGGGGATGTGAACAGACCATAGAAAGTCATATTAAGGCCAACTTCATTCACAGGTACATCTTCCTAACCAGGCACATCTCCATGAGCTCAGTCACTCCAGCCTCTGCTATGCTAGGTGCAGAGGGTCCTCCCACTACTGCCCACTGCTACAATTTGTATTCATCTCTTAAGACCTGATTACAGCCTGCCATAGCCAAGTAGCCTTCCTTCATTATTAGCCCTCCTGTCTAGAATGAGCTAACAAAATTTGCCATATACCCTTAGTTTTCATTCATTGTAGTTCAGGCACTGCTGCCTCTTGTCCTTTAGCTGTCTTATGTATGTCTAGTTTCCTTTCACAGATTATAATTTCAAGGACAAAACTGCCTTGTGTTTCTCCTACAGGGTCCAACACAATGCTCTGCACATAATAGTTTCCCAATCAGTCCTTGTTGAAAAATGCATCTTACTATTTTTAGACCTACACTATTCTATGACAGTCACTAGCTACATGTGGCTATTGAAATTTCAATTAATTAAAATTTAAAAAGATTAGAAATTCAGTTTTCCAATCTCATTAGTCACATTTCAAGTGCCTAATAGCCCATATGTGGCTAGTGCTGCTCTATTGGGCAACACAGGAAACATTTCTATCACCACAGGAGGTTCTCGTGGCCATCACTGCCTTAAGATACCTTTAAAAGGATTTTCCAGATGAGAACTGCTTAAAGTCATTTTAAAATCATATCTATAAATTGTCAAAAGAACACTATTCAAATCTATTGCACAGGATGTTAAAGCTATTGACAAAATGTTATATTGACCCTAAATAATTTATTTTTATAAGCTTGGCAATACAAAACATGTAGGAATTCATTGAAGAAATAAAAATCTAGCACTTTATTGATGTCTACTCTATGCCAGATATTATGCTAACATGCTATGTATATTTTATGCTATATATATTTTTAATTTCATCTTTTGAACAACCCTTGGAAGTATATATTATTAATGAAGAAGAAACGAGTCATTCTGGTGAATCACTTACTTGTGATATACAGACAGAAAGAGGTAGAGCCAGTTTTCCAACCCAGGACTTGCTGCCCCAAAGCCTGTCCAGAGAATAGCCCATATAACTATATGTATATTGTTTATCAATATCAGCAACCCTTATCTAAGAAATGTTATCATATTCTATCTTTGCTTCTTTTTGTAAAATAAAGACCTAGAGATTTAAAGCCACAGATAACCCTTCCCAGACCCCATTCTTGTTTTTCCCCTCCACAAGAATAACTATTATCCTGAAATTAAATGTACCTTCCCATTCAGGTCTTAGTGTTGTAAATGTATACATATACTTAAAAAAAACCAGTATATTGTTTTGTTTTGAACATCTTTAGTTTAAAAAACAGAAATTTAGTGTACTGCAATTTACCTTTTCATTCAATATTTTTTTCAAAATTAACTCCAGTTGATACATGTAGCTGTGATTTATTTATCTCGCTGTTTTGTATTTTTATTTTGTTGTGTGAATGTGGTACAGTTTATCCATTCTCCTATTCATAGACATTTATGTTGTTCCTAATTTTTCTCCACAATTTTACACAATGCTATAGAGAAGATCTGCACGTATGTTTCCTTAAGCATATTGCAAACATTTCTCTAGGATGTGTATCTTGGAAGGGAATCGCAGGGTGCTTGGTTTATCTGCATCCATATGTTATCAGATAGTGGTAAATTGTTCTCAAAATGGAAATTTCAATTTTTATTCCCATTTTCACACATTTATGCAGTACTTAGAATTTTCAGACTTTTTAATGTTTGCCATTCTGATGAGCATGAAGTGGTATTTCATTTTTTGCTTCAATTATTTCCTTGGTCATAGTGAAGTTGAACCTATTCTCTTATTATGTAGTGGCCATTCATATTTCCTCTTCTGTGACCTGCCAAACCATAAATATTGGTCACATTTTCATTTGACTATTGACTTATTTTTTTATATTGATTTGTGAGAATTCTTGATACATTCTAATTTTTAATCCTTTATTTTTTATGTGGGTTGCAAATTATTTTCCAAGTTGTCTTTTCTTTGTCTCTTCACTATGTTGAAATAATATTTTATTAAGTGTATTGGGGTGACTGGTTAATAATAACATTATGTAAGTTTCAAGCATGCAATTCTATAATACAACATCTGTATATTGCATTGTGTGCTCCCCACCCAAAGAACTTCAATGTGGTCAGATTTTTAATTTCCTTTTTTCAGGGCTTTCACTCTTAGTGTATAACTTAACATATATTTTTCTTATTTCAACATTATAAAAATGATATATTATGTTTTTCATAAAAGTTTTAAAGCTTTACTTTTTTTTACCTTTAGGATGTTGGTCAATTTGGATTTTATTTTTCTGTATGATATAGGTATCCAACCTATCTATTATTAGCCATCCCCTCACTATGTAAAATGTATGTGTTTGTGTGTGTGTGTGTGTGTGTGTGAGTGTGTGTGTGTGTGTGTGTGTAGTTTGGGCCTAGGCCTGCTCTCTCTTCTCTGCCATTTTTGTAATTTTTTATATCTTATAGAGCATTTATTTGACCTCTTTATTCTCCTTTAAAATTGGCAGGGTTAGTCTTGGCCTTTTTTCTTCCTTTCTGAGGTTTTGGAATAGCTTGACAAATTTCACTCTATGCTTTTTCCATTCTGCCAAACTACCTCTATTTTAATTCCTAAGTTGGTAGTAACAAACTCAGAAAAATCATTTTATACTCTCCCTAAAAGATAAAGTCTGTCTTAGGTTGGTGAGGTTAAATCAAAAGGTGACATGACATGGGTGAGGAGGTTATGGTCAGCCTTGCCTTGACGAGATTTCGGGACGTTGGTCAAGATCAGATGGGAAGATAGAGGTGAGAATTGGTTGCTGGCTATGCAAGGCTAAGGCTAAGTGCATTGTCTACCCAAGGTGGGCAAGAATTAAGATATCAAACTTGCTATACACAGGGGATAAGCCAAAGATCTAGGCAGGAGAAGTGAGCAGGTTACTGAGATGGCCAGGGTCTATGACATCCTGAGGGGTCCCAGATTATGAAAGGACAGAGGCCCGGTCAAGGGACCCCACTGGTGCACGAGTCTGTGCATCGGGCCTCTAGTTGGTTAAATAATAATAAATGAATGTACTCTACTATAGTGTTTAAGAGTTTATTCACCAGTGCCAGACTATTTAGGTCAAACATAGACTCTGCCATTTGTTAGTTGCATGCCTTTGGGAAAGTTACTTAACTTCTCTGAGCCTCAAGTCCTCCCTTGTTAACCAGGACAATAATGTCCATCTCAGACGGTCATTCTGAGGATCAGTGGAAATGATGTGTGTCAACTGCCTGTCACACTGAAACTGCTCAGCAAATACGAGATTTTATTATCACTACACTCCTGGCATAGGGTCACTTGCTCAAGGTTTTCTTAAATGTGGAGTAATATTTAGGTAAAGGATGAGGGAGAAGGCTAACCTAATGTAATAGAGGATCCATGCTAAATAGATGTGAGGAGCAAAGTTTGTTTACAGGACTGTGGGAGGACCACTCCATATTCCTTCATACCATCCAAATCACTGAAGACATGACTCATCACATCTACCCTGAGTATGTTCCAGTGGTGCCATGGGCATGGTTCATGATCAGAAGTATTTCTGGTTTATGTTCAAAGAGCTTGGCTTCCTTCAAGAGTAGTTTCATGTCCTCATGGTAAAGAGCTTTGCCATGAGGAGAGGAGAAAGTGTTTTCTTCCCATCCTGTCACTGTAGGGTGAAACTGATACTTGATTGTATACCTTCCTCTGTATACATCTGAGGATGGACATCCCAAGCTCCCATCAGCTATGACATGAAGAGTGAATGGATTGAAATCATGGATATGCTAGCCACTAAACTAGGCATGCAAGATGAGTAAAAAGACGAGAAAGAGAACAGAGTGAGGGTTTAAAATTACTTTCCTCTCGAAGAAGTTAGATGTAATTACAAAATAACACCTCAATATCACAGCTGTGGTTATCCACCCAAATGCAATCTTCACAGCTTGTGAATTCGGCTTTCTATTCATTAGTGGCTCTCCCCCACTTAGTGGATATGCTCTGATCATAAATGAATTCTTAATAGCTTCAAACCAAAAGAATTATAGCACAAAGGTCACTATTTATTTTCTAAATGGCTTTTTGCAAAGTAATATCAAATATGTATGATAAGAAAATTTACTCCTTCGGAAACTGTTTGAGGGTAAAGAGGCCAATTTTCTCAAAGCTGCAGGGTGACAATGTCACAAGAAAGACATTGCTGTCAATGGAGGCCCCAAAAGCATCCCTATGCCCAAATGCATATAATGCCAGGCTATGTTTTAGGAAAAGCAAACTGTAGCTCAGCCTCTGAGGGCTGAGTTATAAGACTACTATATAAGTCTGGGTACTGTAAGAAAGGCAAAATTAACAGTGATTTAAGTAAGATAAAAATTAATTTACTTTCCCCCCAAGAATCCAGGTTGATATGGAAGCTCTGTTGTCATATAGTCCACAGAAGCCCAAGTTCCTGCATAATGCTCCTCATCCTTGGTCAGTGCCTATCTGGATTCCAGCCATTATAAGGAGGAAAGAGCAAGGAGAGAGCATAGACCTTGTTTTAAGTCCATAACTCAGAAATCTCATACCTCATTTGTACTCATGTGACAATTGTTCAAAATGCGGTTACATGATACTTGCTCTGCAAGGGAAGCTGGGATATGTAGTGTTTATTCTTGGCACTCATGATCTCCCCTTAAAATCAAACAGCCACAGAGATAAGACAGGATATACCACAGGGGTTGGGAGAAGTTCACATGCTGAGCCAGTCCTCAAAGTCTTAATCCATCCCAATTGAACTAACCACCCCATCTGTACCCAGAACTTTATGTCTCAGCAACAGGTCTTTCAGAGAGCAGAGGAAATAAGAGATAAATGAATAATAATACAAGTAAGAAGTTATACATGCCATAAGAGAGATTCTATCAAGTGTTCAGAGATCCAGAAGGTGAAGGGAATATGTCCCATACATATGCTCTCCTTTCCTTGATCCCCTTATTTGTCATTCCTTATCTATATATATAAAAGCCTAAGTGACCAAACAACTGAACGACTGGTCAACCAGGGGGTAGGTGCTCCCTCCCACAGCCAGCTGTCCCAATTGGGACTGGTCAAGATGGCCCTGATTGGCCCCAATCGCCAGCCAGGCTGAGGGACCCCTCCCATGCATGAATTCATGCAAGGGGCCTCTAGTCTATTCGTAAAGCCTAGTGACGTTAGCACTGGGCTTTAAATGACCAGCAAATATGGCAGTGAAGAAGAGGATGTTCTAAGCTGAGCAATTGCAAACAAATCAGTGAAGGTTTCAGTTTGGCCTACACCCAGGTGGACAAGGTAAGCAGGAGCCAGATCTTACAAAAGATGTTGGTATTATGTCTTCCCAAACAGTTTTGGTAACATTGGAAAGAATATGAAATTCCACTTACTAAGGACATTTACTGACAAGAGATAAAATTAAAATAAATGTACAAACTGTCCTATATGGGGTGTAAGAATGAGCTAATATAAACTGTGGTGACCAGTGTTTTTGGACCATGTTTTTATAGAAATCCTAAGATCAGTAAACATTTGACTAGTATTTTGGGCTCCAGTATAAGGGCTTTTCTTTATCTGTAGTTTTAGAGGAGAGCTTTATGAAATAGAAAGTAGAGAATAGGACGTAATGAAAACCAATTTGGATAAAGGCATTCAGGAAGCTGAATGAAGTTTCCATAATATCAGAAACAGATGTAGTTAAACATATAAGTGATTTTTAAATTTATTGGATTTTAAAGTTGTTAAGAATGTCCCTGGGAAGTTTCTTATTTGTTTCTTTGGTCACTTGGTTGGTTTGTTATTTTTTTGGAGTGGGAGTGTCATTTTATTTTAAATTTATGTATGCAATATTCATCCATGCAATTGTATATCTAATCTCTGAACTTTAGTGTGTGTGTTTTTTTTTCTGTAAACAGGAAATAATACTACTTACAAGGTGGAATTATTGTCAGGATTAAATATAATAATGCATATTTTCTAGTGCCAGGTAAACTAGGTTATGATAAAAATGATGATGATGATGATGATGATGATGATGGTGATGAAGGAGGAGGAGATAAAAATGATGATGATAAAATGGAGGCCTCTACATTTTATTTATTTATTTTAAAAACATTTTTTATTGATTTCATAGAGGAAGGGAGAGGGAGAGAGAGAGATAGAAACATCAATGATGAGAGTGAATTATTGATCGGCTGATTCCTGCACACCCCCTATTGGGGACCAAGGCTGCAACCCGGGCATGCGTCCTTCATCCAAATCGAACCCGGGACCCCTCAGTCTGCAAGCCGGCACTTTATCCACTGAGCCAAAACAGCTAGGGCCTGGCCTCTACATTTTAAACAATGGGATATCTTCCGATGAAAACTCATGTTTTATATTGGCTTTAATAAGATTATATTTGTGTAAATGTAAATAATTGATAATAAAACATTAAGTCCCTGTGAAGTAAATCACTTACTTCATGATTGCTTGGAGAGCTAAAAATGCCCCCATCAAGCGAATATATGCTGAGCCACACAACCTTTTCAATATATATATATATATATATATATATATATATATATATATATATTTTTTTTTTTTTTTCTATTGGTAAGAGCCTGTTTTTGAGATGTGCTTCTAAATGTTGATTAGCAAAATTGGTGATATATCAACAATTCCTCTTTCTTCTTATTATAATTATGTCTTCCTTTTTCTGTTGTTCCTTCTTCTTCTTCCTCTCCTCCTCCTCTTCTTCCTTCACTTTCTCATCCTTATTCTATTTTTTCCCTCCACTTCTTTATAATTGCATCATTGTAATGATTGATAATAATATTCAACCTTTTCTCTCCACTATTTCTTCTTCCTCTATTTCAGGATATTCTTTCCTTCATTATATATTGTTCAGGGGCCATTATCTTCCCAGGCTTTACTAGCCCAAGGTGAAGACACATGTAGGGGCCTGGCCAAGCAGAAGCTCCCTGGGCATGGTAATCTGTGTGGAGCTGGCATCTACCCCAAGGAAAGTCAAGTAGAATCTTGTCAGATATTTGAGATTTAACTTATAGAAACTGTGAAAGAGGTAGGTTGCCTTTTTATGATAAAAAAGTGTATGTAGAGGTTTATTGTGACTTTTCCCTCCATTGTTGCTTGGAAGAAATTATTTACAGAGGAGAAAAGAGTCCAAGGTAAAAATAGAAAAACTGAAAACAAGTGAGAATGGTTGTGTGGGAGGGGGCTGAGGACTGAGGGAGAGAATCAGGGAGTGATTTAATTATAATTTTTTAATGCCTAAATTCAAAATTTCTCAAGCCATATCTGTACATAAGTTTTCAGCTACATGAAAAACACATTTTTAAAACTTGAATCAGTTTGAACTGAGTTTCTGTCATTTGCACACCAAAGATCTATTAAATAAACATTTGAGGGAATAAATTAGCATACTAAGATTCAAGGTATAAGTACTAGCACTTAAATTTTTAATCAAAAGAATATATATATATATATATATATATATCTTTACGGAGCACTCTTGTTAGACATGAGCAGTTAGATCAACAAATTTTTTTGGTATGGTTTGAATAAGTTATGTTCAGTAGACAGCTCAATTTGAGATAAAATCTCTTACTTATAAGTTTTCAAACAAAAAAGCATCTTTCTTATAGTATGGTTGGTTTTGTGAACATGATTATGTTATGTTTGTTTGTAAAATTGGTATGGTTTATAAACTGCAGTATAAGACAAAAGCTAACATTTATGCCAAGTGGCATGAGTGGCTTGGAATAGGTATCATATTTGAAGAAAATAAAGAAAATCAACAAAATGTGTTATTTTTCATTTTGTTTTGGCCTCATATTTAAATGAAACAAAGTAAATGTGGTAAATATTTTACATATGTAAATACTGGTATTACATTTCTATTAATCATGTAATACACCATTTGATATTCTCAATTAGACCTTTTAATTTGCTTGCTATAGTGCCTGTATTCCCTAGAGTAATTGCTCTCTTATTTTCCTGGATAACTTATTTAGGGAAAAATACAATAATGAAATGATCTTAAAATGAAAAGGCCTGAAAATAGTGCTCTTATTTAAATTACAATACTTCACACTCATCTGAGATTTCTTCATCTCTGCAATAACGCAGCTGTTTTCCTCAGGGTGTTCTCACAAGTTCATAAAGAAAAAAATAGCTATGAGCCTTCCGAAACCCCAAGGAAGGCAGCTGTGTTTTTGATAAACTGAGCTACGGTTTCAACACTTCAAGCTATAGAGAACTTTACACGGGGATTTTCTGCATTATATATCTATGAGCAATATATTTTCAACAGTAACAACATACACTGTATTTAGTCAGAGTTTACTCAGTGAAGCGATCAGGCTGAACACTGCGAAATTAAAAACCTGACCTTCAGCATAAGTCTCAGCTCTAAACATACACAATGTCACTGGCTCTGACCTGTTAAAAAACGCAAGGGAAATTAAGGAAGGGTGAAGAAACGCTTTGGCTGTACTCCCCTATCAGACGTTTGAGCGTCCCATTTTTCTTAACATTTGGTAGAGGGGGTGTGTCATAAATCAGTGGCATTATCCAAAGATTTTGGTAAAGAAACAGTCTACCAGGGCTTGAGTGACGGAGAGTTGGGACTCTGCCAATCCTGGAGCTCAAAATTATAGGTGCTCACTAAATGAGTTTAGGGAATATTTGCAATAATAATGTCAAATTTGACTCTGCCAAATTCTCCTGGTTCATGAGCCTGTGCTGAATTTTCCCTGCTCTCTCACCTTTGCCATCAGAGCCTTTATCCTTCTGATGTGGGACAGGAAAGGATACAGTCCCAGATTAAACATATTTGAAAGTTTTCTGCGTAATTTTGTGAGAAGTGGACCTAGGTTGTGTTCACCCAACTGCAAGAAAATGTGGAGGGAAAACACCCCCCAGTGTGTTCGGTTATGGGAAATGTGTCTTTGTTTTTCCCGGAGCTGCCTTCACAGTTGCCTTGGCCCCACTTGGAGCAGCTCTTTGCATCATTCCTTCAGGCAGAGCCATCATTCTTTGTCAGATCAGCTCTCTGTCAAGCCAGCTCTCATTTATTCTGTGCCAGTTTCTCCCTTTGTGCGTCATTTATCCTGCTGACTTTTCTTTTACTTCCTGCTGTCCTCTTAGCCTTCTGCACTAAGAAGTTGCCATTGCAACAGACTTTTTTTTTAAGTTAAACTTCAATATATTCTGTGAGCTGTGCCTCTTTTAAGAGCTCTGTCATTATCATTGTTTTGTCTGTTTCAAGGCGTAGTGACATTATTATTGCAAATATTCCCTAAGCTCATTTAGTGAGCACCTATAATTTTGAGCTCCTTTTATGGGTTGTGTATTGAATTATGTGTATGTGTTTTCTGATGAAGTGGACAGAGAGATAGACGGAAACAAGTAACTGTAATAAAGTGTGATGCGTACAAAGAAGTGTGCAACACCTACACTTTTGAAATTGAAGGTATTTTTGTGGAATGACATGCGCAGTTGAATTGTTTCTAAACATTGATTATCACATGAACAGCTTCACTGGGTGTGTCATTGATTCAGCTGCCTCATAGTACTCTCCATTTACAGGTGAGGTTCTGAGAGGTAAAATATTTTCCCAAAGGTTTTAGAACTAGTAAATAGCAGAGGATTCACAGGTGTATCTGTCTCCAAAGCCCATCTTTCTTTCTCCTTCATAGACCTGATTTTATATCTCTGTCATACAGTCCCGGAATCAAGGATATAAGCTCATATTTGTTGCATATTAATGGTCACCACTTCATGTAGGTGAAAATAAATTATGTAGATTTGATTGACTTTCCACATAAATACTCTCACTATCAACTTTCATTAGGGCTAGGATAGGTAATCATATCACATACATCAAACAACTCCACATGCCTCGTGATAGACATTTCTAATCAAGTGCCATCCTCTGATCTGCCTATCACAGGCATAGTGAGAGAGGCCCTCTACACACAGTACTCCAGACGACTGTTCCTACAAATCAGCCAGCCTTGGCAAGTGCTAGGGGTTGAATTGTGTTCCCTAACCCCAAGTATCTCAGAATATTACCTTATTTGGAGACAGAGGTAATCAGACAAAATGAGGTCATTAGAGTGGGCTCTAACCCAATATGACTGTTTTCCATATAAAAAGGGAGAATTTGGAGATAGTCATGAACAGAGAGGGAAGAATGCCATGTGAAGATAAAGGCAGGAATCTACGTGTTAAGGGTGATAGAAGATTTTCAGTGGACCCCTAGAAGCTAGGAGAGTGGCATGGAACAGATTCTCCCTCACAGCCCTCAGAAGAACCCAGTCCTCTAACACCTTCAGCTCAGAATTCTAGTGTCCAGAGCTCTAAGACAGAACATTTCTGTTGTTTAAGCCACCCAGTTCGTGGCACTTTGTCACACAACCCAGGCAAATTAATACAGCAGATAAGTTCAAAGCTATTTTCCATTGCTCTACTTGGGAAGGTAAGCAGCAAAAGAAAACGGAAACAATAAATAGAGAAATTGACTCCTCTGTCTTTTGCAACTATGATAGCATCCACTGCTAAAACAGATTATTCTTATCCAAATTCAGTTTTCTCATTAAAGTCAATATAATGTAGGGCCCCATGTGGCAGAATAAATTAGCAATTGATAACACTGGGTGCCATCTACCTCAATGTCTTTTAGGCTAAGCAAGGTTAGCATCTCATGGAAAAAATTATGGCCACATTCATGTGCAGAGAACTAAACACCTTCTTTAGGAGCGTGCATCTAGGGCCCGTGGAAGTCCTCTCTTGGCCAATATTCCTCAGTGCCTGTCCAAACTGTGCCACTAAGAAAAGGTTCCTGCTTATGCTGGGAGAAGGTATAGCCATGCCAATAACTCCAATATCAGTCATTGTGATACCCATGTCATTTCAACACAATTATCATAATTTGAAGAATACAGTCAAAAGGTGTGTGTGTGTGTGTGTGTGTGTGTGTGTGTGTGTGTGTGTGTGACTATGTTGGTATGTGTATATTTAATATTAATGAGAAAATTGAACTATCTTGGACACATTTGCTGAAAAAGAAAGAATAATGGATGATATGGTGCCAAAGAAAGAGCATGGGCTTTGGAATGAGGCAGAACTGGGTTACAAGGATTAGAAGAGATAACCTTTGGAAAAACACTAACACAGAAGTGTTACTTTCTTCCACACTCTGCTTTCATCGCCACCCTATGCAGGCACTGCAGCCTCCTTTTCATTGGACACTTTGCCTTAGCATTTCTATTTCTAGCTTTGGTAAAGGTTTACCTAAGGAGAACTAAATGAACTCGGTTGACTAAACCTCGCTTCAGACACCGTAATGATTTCTTCCTTTTTTAGAAAGAATGACTCTATTTAAAAACCAATCTTTTGGGAATTAAGGTTTTATTAATCAATTAACATCATGGAACGGAAGAGTGCACCAGAAGAAATTGAGCATTGTATACTGTGTAGGTCTAAGCGTGTATGGAAATGACACACATGCCCATTTACTAGTATGTCCCTCAAGGTGCACGTTACTGTCATAACCCACATTTCCAACTTGTCTGTGCTGAATGTTACCTGTTTTTGTTTTTCAATCTTCTAAAGTATCGTATTAGCCATCTGGCTCTGAAGACATGCTCAGCAGTTTATGGAACTTTGGATAAGGTGGTTAACTATTGCTAGTACCTTGTGGATTTCCTTTCCGTGACAGTGGGGTTCTCACTGTTGTCATACCTGAGCCTTTTTAGCTGCTGAAGGACATGAATAGAACTAGAGAATTAAAAAATGCCTCTTGCCTCCCCCTATAGCTTACTTTCTTTTAAATCAATAAGTTGCTCAAAACCCACCTGAGAATATAGTGGGGCACTCAGTGTTTTACCTGAGAGCAGCTCAGATTCAGCATTCCCTTGACCCAAGGATGTGACCTTTCAAACTGCTTGTTGGCTTAGCTGTCATTTCCTTGCCAGAATTATAGATAGCAAGGCTCTATGAAAATTTCCTCTGGTCAAGAAATTCCTTCCAACTTTTGCTCCTAGATCCTGCCTCTGAATCCTCTCCTCCTAAAAGTAGAGGTCTGTTTTAATTCCAGTGCAAATGAGTATATATATGTTTGTGCAATACTTGAGACATACACTGAAAATTATTTCATGTTTTTCTGAAATTCAAAGTTAAAGCATCATCCTTTATTTTTATTTTATAAATCTTAGTCCATTAGCTTTCAAACTAATGAGCTTCCCTTTTCCAGAGAAACTAGCATCAATCTAAATTTTTCTTGTGATTACAATTTTGTATATATATTCACATTATTAGTAAAAGTAACTGAGTAAAAAAAAATGAGAAACGCTGCACCATGGAGTTAGCTTAGTTTTTTACTCTCAGTTTTGTCTTTTACAAGTTGAGAAACCTTTGATAGAAACTTGGCCTTTACAAACCACAATCCCTTCTCAGAATTGGGAAAAGTAACATAAGAGGAATATTTGTGGTTGTTAAAAAAAAACAACACAAAAAACAACAACTTATTTGTGCCTGTAGAAAAAAAAAATTAAAGCTAAAGATAAAGATGGCTATGCCAGTGTCATACTTTTGTGTGTATGTGTGTTTGCATATGAAGATGCTGTAAGAAGATAGCACTGCTTTTCTGAAAATAAAGAGGATGTCTTAATATATTAATACAACTGCACCACCTCAGCTCAGGCCGACATGGCCCGCAAAGCCCTTAGTTCATGTTGAAGTGAGACTTGGACTGAACTCCCCTGGAGGTAGCACTGAGCTGTGGAAGAAACTTCATAGCTGCACATGGAAGCTTTCCCTGCTCTCTAACAGTGGTGCCAACTGGAAGCTCACCTGGAAGTCTGCCTTAGAGCAACCGCTGAAATCATAGGTTAACATTTGTAGTTTGCACACAACTTGTTTTTGTCTAACAATTCCCTTCCCTCAAGGACATCACCAGGTCGTGACAGAGTGACCAGGGGGAAGATGATTATAATTGTCTCATTAGAAAGCAATTCAGCGCATAGCAAGTAAAACTTGATATGCTGATAAAGAACAAGCATTTGAATTTGAGGATAACAGAGTTTGGTGTTCTCCCACCTTACATAATTTGTAATGCAGATACAGTATTTGCTGCAAAATATTGCAGAACATATGGAGAGGGAAATTGAAATGAGCTCAATAGCAAACCAAATACAATATTTTTTCCTTTTCTTTCCAATATAAGTGATACATCTCTAAAAGCAAAGGGATGCAGACTATTTCAAATGTAAATGTAAGGAAGATATCCTTCCTGAAACATAGTGACTGACATTGGGTACAAAAAAGGAGAATTTTTAATGGTTTGTGCATTTAGTCAAGGGAACAAACATCATTTCCTAGTGGTTTGGAACAGACACAGAATACAAATTGTCAAGCCAAGAAATCTATAAATATAGCAAACTCTTCTGTTCTCAGATAAACTATAAAAATAAATGAAGTCATCAATAATATCAAGTGTTATTTAATAATAATTTTTCTTTCAACATTTAATAGTTTCCAGATGGCTCGATATTTCTCCAAAAATAAAGATGGTATATACATATCTAAAATAAAAGCAAATTATTAGTAACTTTCTAGGAAAAGAGGCAAGGAATGTGATAAAATGTGCCATTTAAATTTACCAATTACATTTAACTAGGATGATAGATATCACATAGAGAAATTTGTTTCTAGATATTTATTCTGAAATGTTACCTCATTCAGGAAGTGATTGTCTCTCTGATTAATTTTCTCCTTTCTATTAATGTTTTTATGTGTACAATATTTTTATTTTGAATTAAAATCTCATTTTTATTTTTCTATTTTAACGCCAATTTAAAAGTGGCTTTAAATAATTATAGATAGAAACTTAACAAATGCTTGTCTTTTTACTAAGCCATGTAGCATTGGTAATGTAAATGCGATTAGTGGTCTTGATTTTTATCTGTACCTTTCTGTGAAGTTCCTTCTTTTAATAAAAAGAATATGGGTCTAGAGTTAGAACTGGTTTTGAGACTTAATAGTTTTGTAAACCTTGAGCAGGAGACTATCTGAAACTCAGTTTTCTCTATGTCCAACTAGACTACTAACAGGCTTGCTGTGAAATTAAAATAATGACAAAGAATATGATGTTTCACACATAGCTGCTCCTCCTCTGAAGTTGATCAATTGCTACTTCTCTCCCTTTCTTCCCCTGACTTCTCTGAGTGTATAGTCTGTCCATTTTTGTTGTTGTTGTCCTTGAGCCACACGAATGGTAGAAGTTTAGTAGAATATATTTGGGAAGGAAAATAAATTTATGATCTATTTGATAGGTTACATAAGTTGATGCCATATAAAGTGATGACTAAAGGCTCTGCTATGCAGGAATGTTACTGATGTAATAGAAAATTATTCTGGAAAGAAATCAAATCAATTTATCAGACACTGAGTGGCCTCTGAATCATGTATAAACCCGTATGTTATGTGTGTGCGCAGAGACACAAATATAAACAGGGCATAGTCCTTGCCCTAAAGGTGCAACTGATTTCATGAAGATATAAAATAAGTTATAAAATATCCATAAAACAGAGCAAAATAAAAAAAATGCTAGGTTGAGGTATGAACAGAGACAGGAGAAAAGAAAACTTCGCTTTGATATGAATTTCAGTGAGAGATATTCCAAACAATTAGAAAAAAAAATGGCAAAAACATGACATGTTTCTCATTGTTCCACATTCTCATTTCACATGACTTTGGAGTATAACTACAATATACATATTGTATGTAATGTGCCAAGTTTTAGGCTAAAATAATACTGTGGGTAAAAGTACCTCTATCCAAAAAGATGTTAATGAAATGGGAAGGGTGCAGGTAGATCAGCCAGCATATTGATGCATAAATTGTTAATTTATTTGAGGGAATATGTTTCAAAGTGAGTCAGAGGTGATTTACAATCTCCAACATAGCAGAGTGATAGTAATAGTGGCAGGAGGAGAAATAGTGGTAGAGTGATACTTCACAGGCAAATCACTGCTGTTTTTATTGTTGTTTTAATATGTTTCTATTAATTTTTAGAGAAAGAGGAAGGGAGGGAGATGGATGAGAGACAAACATCAATCATCTGCCTCCTGCAAACCTCCTACTGGGGATGGAGCCCCCAACCCCGGCATGTGCCATGACTGGGAATGGAACCATACCTCTTGGTTCCTAGGTCCACCCTCAACCACTGAGCGCCCTGCCTGGATGATCACTGCACTTTGTTGTTCTATTCAATGTCTAGATTATTCATCTGTTTTACTTATGTTTTAGAGTTCCAACATATTATTTATTTGCATTATATTTTTATTGAGATAAAATTTACATACACTAAAATTCACAGATATTAAAGTGTACTGTAAATGCATTTAAAAACTTATTTTTGAGCAGATTTAGGTGCACAATAAAATTGAGAGGAAAGTAATTAGTGCATTTTGACAAATGCATTTCTGTGTGAATTACATATACATTGAGAATAGCATACATAGCTCCATCATCCTGAAAAGTTACTGAATCACCTGCATAGACAACCACTGTCCCGATGTTTATGATGATTAGTGTTTGCTATTCTGGAACTTCTTATATGGATTAAAAATGAATAAAATGTGTACTCTTTTTTCTGTCCAGCTTCCTTTACTTAGCATAGTGCTTTTGCAATTAAACTATGTGGTTTCTTTTCATTTTTGAGTTATATTCAGTGATGTACTAATAAATGTTTAACAACTGGCTCTCAAAAAAATCCCCAAACAAAACAAAACAAAACAAAATAAAATAAAATAAAATGCTCTGAATAGTAGGGCTTGCCAATTTTCCTTATGTAAATACTCCAAAAGTAGAGAATTTTCAGTGACTAATATGTTGTCGGTCATTTAGAAAAATTCCTGAAAATTGAACAGTCACTCCTCATGACCAAACACGAGCCAGCTCCAGCACACCACTGCTCATCTTCCACTGTATGAAAACAGCACAGGTTTTTTTTTTTTTTTTATCAGTTCTACTCTTGATGTGAGCATGTGAATTTTTTCTACTTTTGCATATTGTGATTTAAGCTCCTATACATATTCCTATACAAGTCTTCAATTGAACATACATTTTCATTATGTATGTTACGTGCCAGAAGTTGGCTCTCCTATGATGAGTGATGTCCATAGGGTAAATGTATGTGTAACTTTATGAAAAAAAATGCCAAACAGCTGTCCAAAGATCTATAATAATAAAAGCATAATATGCTAATTAAACTGGGCATACTTCCAGATGAGCTTCCAGACCAAGCTGGGGCTGTGAGGGAAGCCTGGGTCCAGGATGCCTGCTGGTGGCCAGAGGGAAGCCCAGGTCCCAGGTGCTGGAGGGAAGCCCAGGTCCCGGGTGCTGGAGGAAAGCCAGTGCTGGCAGCTGGGGGAAGGAAGGCCTCCTCTTGCATGAATTTTGTGCATCAGGCTTCTAGTATTATTTTATACTCCCAATAACAAAATATAATTGCTCCATATCTTTGCCAATATTTGGTGTTGTCAGTCTTTTTATTTTTAGCCATTTTAATGGAAGTCATGTCTCATTGTGTGTGTATGTGTGTGTTTTCTCTTATGACTAATGGTGATGATTAGTATTTTGTGTGCTTATTGGCCATCTGTATATTTTCCTTTGGGAAGTGTCTATTTAAGTCTTTGGCGGATTTTATTGAGTTGTAGGAGTTCTTTACATATTATTGACATAGCCCTTTGTCATATCCTATATAATAAAGAGCTAATATGCTAGTTAGATGGAACAGCAGAACAACTGTCCAGATGACCTTCTGGACGAAGCTGGGGCTATGAGGGCCGAGGTAGCTAGGACTGTGAGGGTTGAGCTCCTTGCATGAATTCTGTGCACCGGGCCTCTAGTAAATGTATATATTTGTATATATAAATATTATATATAATGCATTACATATTAAATGTAAATATTTTCTCCTAGGCTGTAATTTAATTAGTCATCTTTTATAGTGCTCTTTGGAAAATAAAGGTTAATTTTTATAGCAAAAAGGTTAGATATATAGCAAAATTTAATGGGGTTACCTTGTAAACCCTGTCCCCACCACACAAACACACACAACCCCCCCATCAATACCCCACATATGGTGACTTTTTAAAACTTTATATTTATTATTGACATTCTTACAAATATCCCCATTTCTTTGCCTTTGCTCACCTTCATCCAGTCCACTCTGGCCATCACCACTTCTAATAATAATAATAAAAAACTTTAAAAAA
Source organism: Myotis myotis (assembly GCF_014108235.1). Taxonomy (NCBI): domain Eukaryota; kingdom Metazoa; phylum Chordata; class Mammalia; order Chiroptera; family Vespertilionidae; genus Myotis; species Myotis myotis. The sequence goes on from NW_023416390.1 coordinate 23,637,266, forward strand.
ATTATAGTTATATTTTTTAGAAAGTAATTTCTGTGTCCTATTCCAAATTAACATACATAGTTTATGTTTTCTCTAGAAGTTTAATTGTTTCATATTTTATATTTTGATCTATTAAAGATTTAAATTTAATGATTGTATAGGGTATTACTTAGAGATTGAGCTATAATACATTCCATATAGATATCTAATTATTTTAGCGTTATTTGTAAAACAAGTTTCTTTACCCCTTTAAATTGCTTTGGCCCCTTTATTGAAAAACAATTGACCACATACGTCTGGATCTATCTGGACTCTATTGTATTCAATTAATTAGTTCATCCTTAAATCAATATCTAATTTCCTTAACTTTTATATATTTATAAGTAGTCTTGAAATCAGATATTATGGTTCCTTCAAGTTCAGTATTTTTTTTTAACTTTTTGGCTACTTGATGTTCTTTCTATTTTAAATAATTACATGTTTTATATTTTAAAATCAACTAGTTGGTGCTATAAGATGATATGCTGTGATTTTATGTAGGAATGTGATCTATCTTTATATCAATTTTGGAGAATGACCTTATAAGTATATTGACTCTCCCAACCATATATCTGATATGTTTTATTTTTTTTAGGTTTATAATTTATTTTTTATATATTTTTTATTTTAAGGATCTTTTGAGTTCTCAGTATATAGACCTATGTATTCTGTCAAATTTGTCTGTAAATATGAGTAATATTGTTTTAAATTTAATTTAATATCCAATTGTTAATGACTATTATGTAGATTTATAAATGATTATTGATTGAACTTGTATTCTTTGATCTATCTAAATTTACTTATTAGTTTAGTAAATTTTGAAGGTTCTTTAGGATTTTCTACATCAAAAATCATATTGTCTGTTAATGAAGATAGCTTTACTGCTTTTTTCTTGTGCTTATGCCCTTTTATTTTGCTTTTGTCTTTAGTACAGTGTTCAGTATAGGTGGTGAGAGTCTTGCCTTGTTTTCCACCTTAAAAATAAAGGGCTCAATTTATTTGTTTAATAGAAAAACTGGTGAGGAATTATCTCTACACAAGTCTCTAGTTTGCCTTCCCTGGGTAACCTGCACTAGCCTATTCTTTCCCGTTCTCTCATCCAGGAGCATGTGACCGAGTCTAGCAACAACCTTGGCCTGCAGACCATGTGGGCTCTGAAAAGACTAAGCTTTGAAATGAAGCAGAAACTCTGGTCTCTGGCTTTTATTTTTTTTAATTTTTTTTTTATTGATTAAGTTATTACATATGTGTCCTTATCCCCACGTTACACCCTATCCCCCCACTCATGCCCTCATCTCCCTATTGTCTGTGTCCATTGGTTAGGCCTATATGCTTGCATATAAGTCCTTTGATTGATCTCTCCCCCTTACCACCACCCTCCCTTACCTTCCATCTGAGGTTTGATGGTCTGATTGATGCTTCTCTGTCTCTGGATCTGTTTTTTTTTTTTATTTTGGCCCCACTAAAGACACAGTCAGACTTTTCACATGGCAAAACAGAGGGCGATGGAAGAGCCTGTTTTCCACCAACACAGTACAACTTAGTATCTGACCAAAGGTAGAAGGGGAATCTTATATATCTAGATAATTGGAGCTTTCTCTCAGTACAGCATTTTTCTCTTTGCTATTCTATCCCATAAGTTCCAAGATAGAACTTATGGCCTTGAAACTGTGGTTTCAGTTTGTCTGAGCAGGGAGACCACTGCTACCTGCTTACCTTTACATTCTTGTAGCCAGGTTTGGAATGTGGTCGTAGGCAGAAACCCTAATGAATATGACACAAAACAATTTCTTCATATATTTTTTTGTCCAATTTTGTGTTTATAGTGGGAGGCCAAATATGATAGCCTCTCCTTTGTCAAAACCAGAATCAGAAATATACCAACACATGCTTTTTTTAAGATAATTTTAATGGTTTTCTGAGGGAAAAAATGTAAATTTTTCTTATCATTCCCCCATTACTCATTCTGGTATAGATTTATGATTATTTTTCAATACTATGCTGACTTGAAGTGACATTGTGAATTTTTTTGTTCTTTTTTGTATTTCAAATCTTCATATATGCTATAATTCTTTCACAAATTACTACTTTACACAATGAATTTATGAATTTGCTGTATCTTAAGCATGCAGGTGTTTGAAACCTCAGTTGTTCACTGTATTATGATGAGTACATTAGGGAATATGTGGAGAGCTCATTATGTTTTTAGCGCTTTTACAGAACTACCATGATAAAAAAAAAAAACTTGCACAGAAAAGTAGCTTAATAAGTTATATTATATAGTTCTTATTTTATGAAGATACAATAGAATTTATTGAAAAGTTTCATAGAATATGATTAATTATAGTCCGTGCAAACCAATAATTATGTTGAGATAGACTTTGTTGATTCCTTATCATTTAATTGGTTGGATATAGGATCTACTTGATGTAATTGCTAATAGAGTCTAAAATAATTTGATCATATTTCAGAATAAGAAGGTAGGGTTGATTATATGTAGATATTACCACAATTCATAGATCACTAAATTAAGAAATAATTGCTCTCGTGTTTCAGGCCATCCTATTAGTTAATTTGAGTCACTGTATAGTCAATTCCATGAAGGGTGATCAATAAACATGAATTGAACCCATACCCTACAAACAGGCTGAACTCAGAAACATAAGACAAGGAAGTCAAAGTTATCTCTGTATTGGTCTTCTAGGGCTGCCATTATAGTAAACCATAGACTTAGAGGCTTAGACAACAGAATACTGCCTCTCACAGTTCTGGAGGCTAGAAGTCCAAGAGCATGTTGGTTTCTCCTGAGGCCTCTCTCCTTGGCTCTTAACTTTCTTTCTGTGTCCTCACATGACCTTTCTTCTATGCATCTATACCCCTCATCTCTCTCTGTCTTCTTATAAGGATACTAGTCATGTGGGATTAATACCTCATACTCATGACATTTTTTAGCCTTAATTACCTCTTTAAAGGCCCTATCTTCAAATTTAGTCACATGGGAATAGGGACTTGTACATATTCATTTTGGGGGGGACATAAAACAATCTACAACAATCTTCATGTTACAGTATATTCATATATAAGTGTATACATTAAGTAACTTAAGAAAAATAATAAGCTATAAAATTTCTATTCTTAAGATTTATAAACAAGTTTGAAGATATTTTTCTAGAGAGAACATTAAAATAAATATTCAAAGTGATGAATAGCAAGAACCTACAACCAAGATTAGTCTACCCAGCAAAGCTATCATTCATAATTGAAGTTCAGATAAAGAGCTTCACAGATAAGAAAAAGCAAAAGGAATTCATCACCACCAAACCAGTATTATATGAAATGCTGAAAGGTATTCTTTAAGAAGAGGAAGAAGAGGAAAAAGGTAAAGATAAAAATTATGAACAACAAATACATATCTATCAACAAGTGAATCTAAAAATCAAGTGAAAAAAAATCTGATGAACAGAATATACTGGTGAATATAATAGAATCAGAGGCATAGAAAGAGAGTGGACTGACAATTCTCGAGGGGAAAGGGGTGTGGGGGTGCGGGAAGAGACTGGACAAAAATCGTACACCTATGTGGATGAGTATAGTGGCGGGGGGCTAAGGGCAGAGGGTGGGGTGGGAACCAGGTGGAGGGGAGCTATGGGGGGGAAAAAAGAGGAACAACTGTAATAATCTGAACAATAAAGATTTAAAATAAAAATAAAAATCATGACCAGGTGATCAAAATTTGAGGACCAACGGAGGAAAAATTGAAAATACATGAACATGCTTTGAAATTGAGAAAATATGATAGAAAAATTAGAGTTTTATCATTATGTGCATTAACGTTGACCTCTTAAGCTCTCCTTTATTTTTCCTGGTGATGTGCTCTTGGGCTAAGCCCTGATACCTTAGTATGGATCTAAGTCCACATTTTCTCCTTAAAGATGATTTCTTAATATTACCCATTAAACTTTTGACATTTGGTAAAGGGTTTTGGAGGTAGGAAAACTTCTAAGTTCATATAAATTTATTTTGCCTATGGATAAGCTTAATCCATGTAACAGAGACTCCCAGGGCAATAAGTGATGGCTGAGAAAGAGAACCCAGAAGGCCTGACTATTAGAAAGGTGCAGTCAGAAAATGCACTGAAAGTTAGGTTAAAAAAGAACAATATGGCATAAAATGTAGATTTTTTTTATCTCACTCTTGAAAGAAACAGTAAAATCTAGTTCAGTCACTCAACTCAGGCCTGAATATTCCCCCATAGATTTTATTCTTTTGCAAAAGTTAAAAATTGGTTACCTACAGTTACAATGTGGTCCATAGTCATGTATATTTGTAGTGCCCAAGCTTTAAAATGCCTTTGATTTTGTTCCCTGCATTTAGATTTCTAGCGTCTCTTGAAAAAATAAAGAATATTTGCCCATACTGCAGGCTCAAGCTTTTGGAATAGAGTGGCAGTTACACTTTAAAACGGTGTGTACTCTTTTGTTTATTATTGCCCCAATACTTCTATTCACTCAAGCATGGCATCTACCCAGACCCAATAACCATTTGGATTCCTAATCCTTTGATATCTTAGTGATAGGAAATTGCCACATATGAAGACAAACTGCTTTTTCTCTGGACCATTCTCCTGATATGCACACCTTCCCATTATATTAAATGTCCCATTTCTTTAAAACAAAGAGAAGTTATTGGCAACTTTCCCCAGCTTGGCCTAACTCTTATAATATATTTCTTATTGGGGTAAATTTCTACAAATGAATAATGTTGTTTCAGGAGAAGTACTGAGTCAGTTTCTTCTCAGAGCCAAGTGCATTATTGTTATTTACATGTAACAAGTTCTTGGACATTTTAACCAAGGCATAGAATACCTGACGTGGTGTGATCCTTGCCAGTGTCACCATTGGATCTGACATGAAGTGACCATTCTATCCTTTCTCTAGTCATAGCTTCCACCATTGGATAAGAGGTTTTCAGGGTCAAGGAGACATGGCTACCCAGAGCCTAGGTATCTTCTTATCTCCCCCATTCTAGATCATGCTCCTAGAATCTTTTCTTCAGTGACCCAGAGCCCACTTCTCAGGCCTAAGCAGGTTTATTCTCTGGTTTGTTATTCAAGGGGAGACTGAGTCACCACTGTGAATACTCCTAGGGGAATATTCACTGTGGCTACACCCTGAGGGGTGCCAAAAATATTTGGGAGAGGGCTTAGGGCATGTTCTCTGAGGGTATCTACATACATATGATAGGGTACCTTGTGGAGTGAGACAAAAAAAAGGAGGAAGGCTGGTTGGGGCCAAGGATCTCCAACTGTGCTCTTTCCCTTGACCTACAAATATTAGAGTTGGCCCCAACTGCCTACTTTTTCAATCTCAACTCCTGCCTCCTTGCCTCCACTAAACTCTTGTTGTATAGGTTTTCTTCTGGTACTTCAAGCAGATCAACATACTAATACATATGTGCTGTCTTTATATATATTCTTTCATTTGCTTGGATTATACTTTCCCTGATTAGTTCTGTCATGGTCTCTTTCTAGTTATTCAAACCTGAGCTTAAAATTTACCTTCTTTCTTAGACCTTCCCCCAATTCCCAGTCATTTTCCTTCATTTTATCCTCTTTTCTTCACAGGCCATTTTATAATCTGAAATTACCTTTTGAAAGCATTTGCCTATCTGCTGCTCACCTCTTCCTATTAGAATACAAACCCCATGATAAATGGGAATTTGTCTTGTCTGGGGTGGTCTCCCCAGAATCTACCAGAGGGTGGTGCTCAATAATATTTGGTTAACAAATGATTGAGTCACTGAGTGAATAGATATTTGTTGACTCTGTGTGATAGGAAGTCAATCATATACAAAGTTAAAAATAAATTATATTGTCATGGCTGGTTTGGCTAGGTGGATATAGGATTGGCCTGTGGACTAAAGGGTCCCAGGTTCGATTCCAGCCAAGGGTACATGCTTGGGTTACAGGCTTGATTCCCCACCCCTCCCAGTAGGGTGTGTGCAGGAGGCAGCCAATCAATGGTTCTCTCTCATCATTGATGTTTCTATCTCTCTATCTCTCTACCTCCCTCTCTGAAATCAATGAAAATATTTAAAAAACAAATTATATTGTCAGCATAAATCAAGCTAGGCTAAGTAAGCTGCAGTAAGTCTCTGGTTTAAAACATGACTTGCTTCTCATTCACACCACATCACCATTGTGGGTTAGCTGGGGGCTTGATCCTGTGTTATTATTATTCTGGGACCCTGATTGACAATCTTCCCTGTCTAGAGCAACACTGAGAGCCATTGCACAAGGAAAGAGGAGAGGTATCAAAGCGTGAGCTGGCTCTTAAACATCCACCTGGACAAAACATACATAGACTGTGCTCAAATTTTGTTGGTCCTGAGACTGTGCCTAACTTTAAGGGATGCCTTGATGGAGGTCAAGGAACACACAGTGAACAGCTCCAGTCATGACCACAGTTCCCCTGGTCAGATTCTTTCTCTCCACTTTTTAATCCTATCTAATAAAAGAGAAACATGGTAATTGGCGTACAACCGCTACCCTTCCCATTGGCTAATCAGCAAGATATGCAAATTAACTGCCAGCCAAGATGGTGGCCGGCAGCCAGGCAGCTTGAAACTAACATGAGGCTTGCTTGCTTCAGTGACGGAGGACTCCAACGTTCCCCGCCTGCCACTGCAGGCCTCTGAGCTGGCAGTTTGAAACATAGTTACAATAATAGAAGCTAAACAAAACCCCAGAAACCAGCTTTCAGCTAGCTGGGATCTCAGACCTGGAGTTGATACAGAGTTTCGATTGTAGAACCTAAATAAACCAGATACCTGCTTTCAGGAGCGGAGGCCTAAGAGCTGGAGCCTCAGAGCTAAAGCTGGCTCAGAATAAAAAAAAGAAAAAAAGAAAAAAAGGAGCAGTTGGGAGCTTCAGTCCCAGCCTGAAAACAGCCCACAGCCCCTCACCCATACTGGCCAGGCACCCCAGTGGGGATCCCCACCCTGATCCGGGACACCCTTCAGGGCAAACCAGCCAGCCCCCACCCATGCACCATTCTATATAGTAAAAGGGTAATATGCCTCCCGGCACCAGGACCAGCATGACAGGGGGCAGCGCCCAAACCCCCTGATCGCCCTGTGGCTCTGTGTGTGACAGGGTGCGGCACCCCAACCCCCCCACCCCACGGGCCCTGCTCTGTGTGTGACAAGGTAGAGCCATAACCTCCCCATCGGCCCTGCCCTGAGTGTGAGAGTGGCGGCGCCCCAACCCCCTGATCAGCCCTCCTCTGTGGGTGATAGAGGGCGGTGCCCTAACCCCCTCATCCGCCCTGCTCTGTGCGTGACAGGGGGGAGCTCCCCAACCCCCTGATTGGCCCTGCTCTGTGCGTGACAGGGGGCAGTGCCCCAACCCCCTGATTGGCTCTGCTCTGTGAGTGATAGGGGGTGGCGCTGCAACCTCCCCATAGACCCTGCCTTGAGTGTGACAGGGGGCGGTGCCCCAATTCCCCAATAGGCCCTGCTCTGAGCCCGACCAGGGGCTGCACCTAGGGATTGGGCCTTCCCTCTGCCACCCGGGAGCAGGCCTAAGCCAGAAGGTCGTTATCTCCCGAGGGGTCCCAGACTGCAAGAGGGCACAGGCCAGGCTGAGGGACCCTCCCTTCCCCCCCGAGTGCACAAATTTTTGTGCACCAGGCCTCTAGTAAGATATATAAAACATGATATTTACAGGACATTTGGCTTAGCATAGAGGGAGCTTAAGTTGTGATACAAGTCAACTTACCATTTGTGAGTGGTCACTAGTATTATAGAAATGTATTTTTTAACAAAGCTGGATCTCATTAAAAGTAAAGGCTGTTTTCCCTACATATTTATTTACCATATTTAGTTTAAAAAAGATTTTTACATCTTTAAAATTGGTAATAACTTTGCATTCCTTTTAAATGTGATTGCTTCTGACATATCCACCGATGTGTTTAAAATAAAATGATAGAAAATCAAGTGGGTTATTCTCCTGCATACATATGGTCCCATAATGAAATTATTCCTGCTGTGCAGAATAAGTTTGCATTTTGCAGCTGGTCACAATTGGTGAGAACAGAGGGTCTATACATCTTTAATGGAGTGCATTTCTCAAAGTCTTCTGACAAGTATAGCGTATCTCACTCTTTCCCACTATTAAATCAGCAATCCTGATTTCAAGCATTCATTAGGGAGATGTAATATATTGCTCACAGAAACAGCATCTTGCAGGTTGCTTTTTAATCTATTCTCTCTTGCTTCTCCTTTTTCTATCTCTGCCTGTCTCTTCCTAACTTCCAATTATCTGTTCATCAGATCCTGTGTAAACAGTTTGGGTCTGTGCGAAAGATTTAGATAAATTTCATTAAAATTCTGGCATATTTTGCAAAATAAAAGAATTAAATCATCAAATTTTGCCTATTTGAGATATTTATTTTCCTATTTATTTTTTTAATTTAGGAAATAGTTTACTTATTTTTAAAGTTAATACACGATTTTGGGTCCGAGAGAACAAAGGCTTTCTTACAAGGAGTATTCTTCCCTATTTCTCTGCTTCATCAGATAAGTGATTGTCGCCACATGACAAACTGCCAAATTGTTCCAAGAAGCATCTAAATTTTTTTTTTTTTTGGTGAAACTATTGGATGTGGCCTATTCCTGTGGCTGATAGTCAGTGGAGCCTAGAGCTATTTTTATTCTAAACAAGACTTCGAAAGACAGGCCATAATGAAAGAGTAATCATAAAATGTTTAAAGAGAGGTAATTCCTCATAATGGGATACTTGCTGTTCAAGGCAAATCAAATGTTTGTAAGTGTGTTTCACATATTTCTATGGAATACTTTCCCATCTATACAAGAAAGAATGATTAATATCTATTGAGCCTCCAAATGTGCTAATCACCGTACTATTTGCTTTACTTAATTCATCTCATTTAATCTCTATCTTAACAACCTGTGAGATACAGATTATTCTCATTTATCTTTTCTCTTTCATTGTAGGATAGGAGTAAGTGTATCATAGAGCCTTGAAGAATAGGAAGCCAGAGGGGGCCCATCTCACAGCTTTAGACTTAGGAAAAAGGATGGTGCCCCTGGTGGCCTCTAAACAGTTAGCACATCAATGCTGTGCCATTGGTATTAAATCTTGTCCTTGACTAACCAAGGATTTCTGATATAACTCAAATTACATTATCATCTATAAATTCCATGGTGGTTGTATAAAATTGTAGAGAAAAAGAAACAATTTTTTGTTGTTGTATGATTATATTCATCTATTTTTATTAACACCTTAAAATATTATTTTAGAATATTTTAAAAATATAAAAGGAGACACTATCAGTTATGACCCCAGCTCTCTCTTCCAGTCAGAAAGAACTGATTTTTACCTATTGATGTATTTTCTTCCAGGCTAATTTTATGTATAATATAGAATATTGATATTATGTATATTTTAGTTTTTTAAAAAATATTTATTTTACCATAGATGCAGTTTATGCCCTCCTTTCTTCACTTAACATTCTATAATAAACATTTATGTTTGATATTCATAATCAAAAATATAATTTTAAAAGCTGTATGTTTTTATATTTATGTATATACAATACCAAATACAGCTTTTTGCATATTGTTTCAGAGATGCTGGTGTGTGTGTGTGTGTGTGTGTGTGTGTGTGTGTATGTGTACATGTGTGTATGAAAGAGAGAGAGGGAATTGCACACAGGTACATTTTGTCTACCTATTACTCTAGATTTTCTCAATTTCATTTCTGTAACAAGTAAGATTACCAAACCACATATTTTTATTTCCCATGAAGGTGTCATTCCTGAATCATAGTTTAGTGTTATTTCTACAGTGATGATTAGTAGGAGTCTACATAAAAATAGCAACATGAATAACATTGCTGTATCCTCAATAAAACCATCACATCAAGAAATTATTCACTGTATTCCTGTTAGATATTGGGAATGGATAAGAGACTACTTCTTCTGGATAACAAGGGTCTTTCTTTGACTAACTAATTTTACTCAAAGCAACTATCTTTTTCCCTAGGTAGATCTAAATTCAGCGCTCAACTATAGAAAGTATTTATAGCCTAGGTCTTCACTCTCTACTATGGCAGGTACTAACCACCTGTGGTTCTTAATTGAAATTAATTAAAATAAAATTAAAAAATATACTTTTTCAGTCATATTGGCTACATTTCAATTGCTCAGTAGCCACATATCTCTATTGTCTATCATACTGGCAAACACAGACATAGAATATTTCCATCATTATGGAAAGTTCTATTGGACAACATTGACCTAGATTATGGATCAAATTATAAACTTCCAGCATTCCATATATCTTTATATTTTATGTTAATTTAAACTAGCTAGATGATTACTTACTTATTATTACATGCTACTTTCTATTTTAGAATTAGGTAATAGGCAAATTGCAAATATGTGATTAAATCTGTCCTACCATAATATGATATGATCATCCATATTATAACTTCTTATAACATTGATATTCAACTATTAGGAGATGACTGGATAAGTTATCAGGCTTACTAAAGAGGTTTATAAATTTCATTATACCTAGGTTATCTAGAGTTACATGGTCACATTTGTACAGGTCCTGTCTATCTTATATTTTTGTGATTGTCTCATCCTCACCATCTCACATACAGTGCCATTTTCTGTATCATTTTTAATCAATGTGACTAGGTACAGGCCTTACTCAGGATCATTAGGGGAGTGCTGAAGATTAAGAAGGTGCAATGATTCTGTGCTTCTCCTTCTGCCATGATACCTGTGTCATGGTCACAGTTAGTAAGCATAACTGCAGGCAGGTGAAATCCAGAGAGAGCTCTAGGAAAAAGCAGTGTCAGTATTGGCTGGGTAATATGGTATGTTTTATATGCCATTTGAGACATTTAAACTCCGATTGAAAATCTGAGAGCAACATTTATGTTTTAGAATTTAAAATTACTCATACCTATAGTTTCCACCAATTTGAGATGGATTTGAAATAAACAAGTCAATAGTATATCTACATTAGGGCTGGTGATGGCACTTTCAAAACCCTGGAGTATAAATAAGCAAACATAGATTACCTAGGTCTGTGTATATACTTGCAGAATGCTTAGCCATAAATCAGTATGGACCACTTTAATTTCATTCCTTACCTACATAATCAAAATATAAAGCTCCCTTTTCTGTAACACATAATTCTTCTCAATCATTACATAAATTGCCATATTTCTTTTTAAGAAAGTAAATGTCCAGTTCAGCAATGATTTAGAGATTGTATAAATTATTAGCCTTATGGTAGTTATATACCATTCTGCTTGCAAAATATGTTTTAAGAAAATATACCTATGACTACAAGAAAGAGGATTATTCATTATTACTTAAATGATTTAAATATCTCTTCTATAGCAAGGGCAAGCACTTCCAGTTGGGTTATGTTATTTGTCTTCAAGACTTATTTTTTTCCATAGTTTTATCATACTACCTGCAAAAGTAGCTAAGGATGGGTCTTCATTAAAGATAGCTTTAGGCCACAGCTATCTTGTATTATGAAAATATATTTTTGTCACCACTTCTCTTTCCCACTCTCATAAATAGTTATTTGACTGAATTTTTAATTATTTATATTTTCTGGGTACTAAGATGCCATCGAGTGTTTGATGCACCACAAATTTAATAATAATCTTCATGAGGGTTGAGGAAGGATCAATTTAAATAAAAGTGATGTTGATTAATAATGAGATGGCAAATACATTCTTCAATTATGAGCACCTGGCATCAGAGTTTTTCTGAGTTGTTTTGTAAAGTACATTGTTAAAGACTTAGAGCTTCTGCTCAACAATCCAGCCTACATGGGTCTTAGGAGCCACTGGATCTTCTGTGTGTTGGGGGGTGAACAGAAAGGGGCAATAAAGACCTACATACAGCCAAAGAATTTGGAGCTTGGGGCCAGGAATCCTGGAGAAAGGGAAGGAGCAGAGAAAGATGCTGAGGAGGACATATAAAATAGGATTTAGGCCAAAGGCTTCCAATTTGACTCCTTCAAATCTCCCAAAAATCTTCAGCAAATTCTGCAAGCTCTTAAAAATTCTAGTAAGAGAAAAAAAATTTGTGGAAATTTGAAGGAGAGTCCAAATAGATTTTTATGGTCATCAGTAGACTGGGATAGTGCCTTGCCTTCAGATGCAGAATTGAATAGTGCCTAAAGATGCAGGAGCCAAAGTAAAGAGAGCTATGGAGTATAAACCCAAGAATCAGTCCAGGTGATACATGTACATCTAACCCACTCATTGCATTGACGTGTCAATCAGTTGAGTTACCTATGCACTTATGAAGGGAACTTAGTACTTGCCAGTGTTTCCCTAGTGCATCCAATGCTGCAAACAAACAAACAAAAAACAACAACAACAAAAAAAACACACACAAAACCTATATATGTCTCCTTCAGCACTTAAACCTTCTCTGATAAGGTACCTAGAAGTGCCATTTTTGGTTGATGGAAAATGTATGATACATTTTTAAATTGTCCTCTAAAGTAACAGTATTCAGTGTGTTCCAAGACACAGTATAAATGTATGCTTTGATTTTTAGTATATAACAGTTCTCCTTTACACTCATTTTGTGAAGAAATGACATTATTATTCTGTTTAGGTATGAAATGGGATCTTCTTATTTTATTTTATTTTATTTTATTTTATTTTATTGCTGATTAGTAGTGGGACTGGGCAATTTTTTTTTTCTTTATTGATTAAGGTATTACATATGTGTCCTCACCCCCCTGATGTCTGTGTCCATTGATTAGGCTTATATGCATGCATGCAAGTCTTTTGGTTGATCTCTCCCCCTAACCCCCACCCTCCCCTACCTTCCCTCTGAGGTTTGACAGTCTGATCGATGCTTCTCTGTCTCTGGATCTGTTTTTGTTCATCAGTGTATGTTGTTCGTTATATTCCAGAAATGAGTGAGATCATGTGGTATTTATCTTTCTCTGACTGGTTTATTTCGCTTAGCATAATAATCTCCAGTTCCATCCATGCTGCTGCAAATGGCAACAATCCCTTCTTTTTACCACAGCATAGTAAGTATTCCATTATGTAGATGTACCACAGCTTTTTAATCCACTCATCTGCTGATGGGCACCTAGGCTGTTTCCAAATCTTAGCTATTATAAATTGTGCTGGTATGAACATAGGGATACATATATCCTTTGTGATTGGTGTTTATAGTTTCTTGGGATATATTCCTAGAAGTGGGATCACTGGGTCAAATGGGAGTTCCATTTTTAGTTTTTTGAGGAAACTCCATACTGTCTTCCATAGTGGCTGCACCAGTCTGCATTCCCACCAGCAGTGCACGAGGGCTCCTATTTCTCCACATCCTCGCCAGCACTTGTTGTTTGTTGATTTGTTGATGATATCCATTATGACAGGTGTGAGATGGTATGAAATTGTTGTTTTGATTTGCATCTCTTGGATTATTAGTGACTTTGATCATGTTTTCATATGTCTGTTGGCCTTCCTTATGTCCTCTTTCGAAAAGTGTCTACTTAGGTCCTTTGCCCATTTTTTGATTGGATCATTTATCTTCCTTTTGTTAAGTTGTATGATTCTCTGTAAATTTTGGATATTAAATCCTTATCAGAAATATCATTGGCAAATACGTTCTCCCATGCTGGGCATTTTTTTTTATATGTTTTGGTCATTAAGTTTCCCTCTTCTGTGTGTTGCCTCAGTTTTTCTTTGGCAGGCACTGTTAATCATCAGTTCTTCCTTTGTATGATTCACTTCTTTACCAACATATTCTGATTTTATTTGAGATCTCAATATATCCAGTTAACTTACTTATTATTTTCCCATGAGTTTACAGATGGCTATATGACCCAAGTCTGGCTAATGGGAAATGATTGGAAGCACTAAGCATTCCAGATAAACTCTTTAAAAGGTGTTTTTTTTTACTTTTTGTCCCTGGAATTTTTTTTTTTTCTGTAATACACGCCTGATGCCTGGATTAAAGAAAAAAAGTGATCTTTAATATGCGAGGAGAAAGTTCACTGAACAAGAAAGAAGCCAAATACTTGATGCTTTCCTCAGGTGGCTGTGCCTATCTAGATGGCCTTTATTCTGACCTCTGGTTTTGTGAGGAAAACCAGGCCGTATTGGCTTAAGACTCTCTAACTAAATTTCTCTAGGTAGCAAAATTCCAGCCTATTAAATTGTCTTCTCATTTTTAATTCACTTGTTTTATTTTCTTAGAGTTCTTTATGTATGATAGACACAAATACTTCATTAGTTATATTTGCCACAAATATCTTCTCCCAAAGACTGGGGTTTTTATTCTGGCTTTTTTTTTTTTCTAAATTCATTGTGAGTTTAGGAAAAAATCACTTTTTCTTTCTAGATTGTGGGCCCATCTCTTGTAAAATGAAGAGTACGGAGCTGCTAAGGATTGGTCTAGCCCTATTCTATGAGTCCATGAATTTGTGCCTAATAAAAACATTTCTGGACAATAAGGTAGAGCAGTGTGGTCTGCCACAGCCCTTCATATTGATTAAGCTCTTTCTATCCTGCCAGATAGATCATACAATCCAGATTGATTACTTAAGAGACTATTTATAAACCATTCTGGTTAGCTTTAGAGTGATCCATCTTATAGACTTGAAGTTAAAAGTTTTATTATATTACTCAAGACAAAAAATGGGAAAGCTAAAGAACAATATTATGATAGTTCAGCATATATCCTGTTAAACTAAATGGGCATAAATTGCCAACAGAACCTGAAAATAGCATAGTCTATTGGTAAGTAATAGAAGGAGATGGTGAGTAATTCTCAATGCATTTCAACAATACTCATTAAGTTATTATAAAAGAGAAATTTATTGAAGTATAATAGTTTTCTGACTGTCAAGTTTGGCTTTGATTTAAAATAGATAGTCAGTAGAGAAATCTTAAAATACAAACATAAAAACAAACTAAACAACAAATCATAGCCAATAGAACTTATTGAGTATTCTTTCAAAATGGCCTTTTTTCCCATTATTACCGTGAAGAGAAAAATGTTGTTGTTTTTTAAGTTGAAGAATACTTCCCTCTGTTTTTTTATTTTTAATGCACTTGCATAAAAGCCAAGGCAGAAGGAGTTATAACAAACTAGTGGCCCAAAGAAGGGAGTAGTGCACACTGAAAGGAAATTAATTAGAAGGTGAGACAGGCTGGGCAGGCCCTGGAGCCCACCTCCCATGGTCACTCCCCAGCCAGTGACACCTGGGATGGTGTTGTGGCTATAAGGGTGTCAGTGAGCGGGGTTCCTCCGGCAGGTGGGGTCCCTTGGCCTGGCCTGTGGGGATCTGGCCAAAACCAGCTCTCTGACATCCCCCAAGGGGTCCTGGAGTGCGAGAGGGCACTCTGCAAAGTTGCTGTCATATAAGGTGTGGAATGCAAACGCAAGAGTGCAGTAAACCAGATTCGGGGCAACAGTGCCCCAGCAACAACATAACCCATGGCCAAAGGTGGAATCGTGCGGTCCTGCCAGGAATCGGGCTCCCTCCTCTCTGGTTTTAGGGTGCATCATAAGGGAACCACTGCTGCCAAGTCACTGCAGCTCTGCAGCTCCTGCGTTGAGCATCTGCCCACTGGTGGTCAGTGCAATCATAGTGACTGGAGATCAGTGCCATGGGTCAGAAGGATGGAGAAACACTTAGCATATTAGCCATATATATATATATTTGGTATGAAACTAAGAGAATGCCTCTTCTGTAATGAAGACCATCTTGAACATTAGCTTAAAAGTGCCAGCACTCATTTCAGTTTTTGGTCTGCCAAGGAGCCTGTACTCATTTTTCTTCATTACAGTGCTCTGAAAGGGAGGAACCTGCCAAACTGTCTAGAGCAGGTTGGTAACACTTATATGAGAATCTACTGCATAAATCTACCAACTGACTTAAGCAAATGATATGTGTGACTGAACCAAGTTGGGTACACTGAAGGAGGAAAAACAACCACCATCAAACAAAGCTTGTTAATAGTACTGGTTCTTCCCTTATAGTTCTGCTTATGGCAAATCTTCTAAGAGGTTCCTACTTTGTCATCTTTCCTCATTACTTCTTTATTGCAACTCAAAAGTTCCCTGGACCCTAAAGTTTTCTGGAGCCTAATTAAGAATGCACTAATATTGTCACTAAATGAACTGAATGAGGAGTCCTTGATTTTTAAATACAAGGACTTGGGCCTTCTGCTTCTTTTTTCCTCCCTATAATATATAGAGAAGGGCTCTCTGGACTTCTTCCTTAGCTCACTGAAGGTTCTGTCTTCCCCCTAGTTGCATCAATACTGACTTACCTCAAACTATGCACAAACTTGACCCACCCTCCACTGTCATCCTCATATAGCAGCAACACCCAGGAGAACCATAACCCAAGATGCTTCTTGATGTATCTTATCTCTCTATCTTGACCAGTTGGAGCTATTCACCTGTCCCACTTGGTTCTGGTTTTTATATACTTACTTTTGCTGCTAGGGAATAACTTTTCTTATCTAGACACACCCCACTTCTTTGTTTTTATGAAAGGTAACAGTAGATTGGAGATATCTGACTTTAATGTATAGGTAATTCTAATAATGCAGTTAAATCCACAGCCCTTTCTTTTATAGGGCTGTTCTGGAGGTAGTTGAGTCTGAACCTGTAGTGACCCTCCCTTCAAGGTCTCAGGCCCCAGTGCTATTCTTGCCCTCATCACAGAGTCCTTAATCACTGATGAAGAGGACTATATCAGTACACCCTACCCAAAGCATCCCTCAAGGAATCTGCATATTATTTTAAAAGTTCATTTCTTATTATTTATATTATGTTTGCTATTATCAATTAAAATTTCTTTCTCACAATACCTTTTTAAAGTAGAACATTAAGTGATGTATATAACACTTGAAGAGAGTGAGGGGCACATGGATGGTGCTTGATGAATGCTCTTGATGTGTACATTCATTTTGTATCGAGGCACCTTAATACTTGTGTTCTAGTTTTAAGTGGTCTTCTGCTAAATGTTTTATTATATATTTATAAATGCTAAAATCTATAAATAATTTAATCCTCACTCATCTTTTCAAATTTATATTTCTTTAGTTATTGTTTTGGTTAGATCCTCAAAGATAAATTTTCATAATATTAATGAGGGAAAGCTCTTGGTCTTATTCTCAAGAGTAAAGGTGACCTCTTCTTAAATTGTTAAAATTTTCTTTTGCCCCTAAACTACCTTTGTTTTATTTTGTGTGTGTGTGTTTTTTTAGACAGCTTTTTTCATTAATATGGCTGGGTTTTGTTTGTTTGTTTGTTTTCATTTTATATTTTCCCATTGCCAGTTGATCTTTAGTTATTGATTTTTAAGAATGTGGCAATGAAAAGCTCCCTGGCAACTACACACAGCTGGGGATTTTGACTGGTGAATTTTATTGTAGTGTAATTCAGATGGAAAATTTTCATGATGTTGTGGTATCTTTGAATGTCAAAAATTAGGACCATTCAACCTATCCAGCTCTCTGATCTCTTTGATTCCTTTATTTAGAAGCATTATCCAGCCTTCCAGGAATTTTGCATAAAGGGTATAAATGGAATTAACTGTATAAACTTTCAAGTACTCTCATGTTGTAAGTCTATGTCTTGTTCCTTTTCAAGATTGTACTTAGCTTTTTTCTAAGACTCAAGTCTTTCTGAGATTCTGATAAGTAAAATGACAGTTCCTCTCTGTATTTTTCTACTTAAGTATCTTCAGCTTTACATCTTTTAGCCTTGCTTCATAGAAGCCATGTTTCTATCTCCATGCTTTCATTTTAGAAATTCATTAATTTCTATAAAGCCTTTTTGTGTATTTAAACTTTATTTTAAAATCTAGTTTTATTTCAGTATGGTCTCAGGAAGTAATTTTATTAGCTGCCTAGTTAAGACAGAATTATTTAAGATGTGAAAATATTATTTTATTACTACTTTATAAAATTTTTAGAATTAAAAAAGTCAACATCTTTTGAAAAGTTTTTGGAATATATTATTATTTTACTGTATGTCCTACTAATGTGATATATCAGATTATGAGATTTTCTTCACCATTTTCTTAATTCTTCAGAACCAACTGAGTATTTGCTATACTCTAGATATTTTGTATAAACTTCATAAGTAAGTATAAGACATCCTAGACCATTATGATGCTCTTAATATAACTGGAATTTATGTAAACAACAAAGTAGAGTAGAGTAAAAAATGGATGTAAAGGAAAAATAGAATGAGAAGCAGCAGCAATTAAATAGAACTGAATATATAGGGAAACTTTTCACGGAGCTGTTGCCATTTGAGTTGGAATTGGAAGGATGAGAATGTATATTCCATGCCAGTAGTGGAAAACAAATGGTGGGTTTGAAATGATATTCTGAGCTAAAGACACAGAGATCAAAAGACAAAAGTGTGTGGTAAAAGGATACATTAAAATGGCAAATACCTTCTTTGTTGTTCTCTAAGATGTATGGAATAGGAGATGTATTACAAAGTTGAATTAGGGTCAGAAAATAAAAGCCGTAAATAATCTTTGTCTTTATACCATGGACATGGACATTTAGACTTGTCAAATAGTTTTTAAAATAGTAGCATGATCAAAACTCTTCTCTACAAAGATAAACCTGGGGAAAGCGTAAAGGATGGATTATCAAAGTGAGAAATCATAGGAAGGGTGCTTGCTAAAAAGCCATTGCAAGAGCTCAGAAATAAATCAAAAGGGTCCAAACTAAGGCATCAGTTGTAGTAATTAGGGGAACAAGGAACAGATAGAAGAATCACTCTGAATATATGCTTGATAGAAATCATAAACAGATTGAAAATAAGCATTGAGAACAATGCCACAATAGGGAATACATTAATTTTTAAAGTTTGAGTATCTTGGAGAGGGCTGCGGAATTATCTCCTGGGAATAACACTAGAGGTGACAGAAAATAATATAGGAAAAGATAGAGGTTTCTTATGACAAATATAATGTCAGGAAGAACCACTCAAAGCTCTCTCACAGGAAGAAAATTTATTTTATTATTTGGAATAGTCAAAATTTTCTCATGTGGAACAGTGTTCTAGCTTTATTATATTGTTGATACACTTAGGAAGTTCTAGAATTCAATGAAGAAGAGCTGGGATATTGACCTAGGCTATAATGAGAACCCATATACACCTGAATAATGGAATGCCATCAGACACAAAGGTTCTTCAACAAAGATGATGAAGCCTAAAGATAAGATTTACAGAGAGGAGAGAGAGAGAGAGAGAGAGAGAGAGAGAGAGAGAGAGAGAGAGAGAGAGAGAGAGAATGAATTAGCCATGTATTGTGGAAAAACTAAATCATTAAGAATCTTGATGTTCTTCAACTCAGGACTAAAAGACATGAAACTGACTTTGCTTTGGAGTCAACCACTACTTTAAAATTATTTTGAGATGCAATTGAGTCTGATTATACAACTTAAGTTTGTGCTAAAAAAAAGACTTCAGGCTTCTTTCTTCTAACCATTCACCAATAGAAACACGTACCATTTCTTTGGGTGCTTTAGTAATGATCATAGATTAGTCTACTGTTCTGACTCTTTCTGGGCCATTGGAAAGTAACCCTCCCTGGCTGACTTCTACTTGGTAGAACAGAGGACCCCATCATGAGAGGGTAAGTTGAATATCAATTAGTAGAAGTGCTGCCCTGACTGTTTAATCAATAGCTGGCTCCTTCTAGAGGCATAGTGTCTGGGAAAACAAGGGGAATATTATTTCTCTTCTAACTGGAATTTTTGTAGAAGTTAAGTTTTGCCTTGAATTCCTAAAAAACAAAACCTAATTCCTGAGGACAGTGATATGACCCCTAGATAAAATAAACAAGGGCAGGAATGCATTATTTCTAGAAAGAAGAATTTCTAACTCTTTCTACCACTTTAAGTGTCTGTTTTTACCAAATGATCCACTTGCCTACCTAGATTCAGCTGATATAACTAAAGCCAAAATTCACTAATTTTCCTTTATTGAATTCTTGATCAGAGTGGCTATCCCCTTCCCTGAAAATCCTCAAGCCACATGTTGCTCTTTGGATGTATCAACTTTCCTTTCTTCTAACTTCCATCTACTACTCTTGGAAATTTCAATCCCTAATTAGGTTGATTAGTCAAGAATTTCATTGATGTTCATTTTATAACCACACTATAATTTTGTTAAAACATTCTTGCATTGCCTGGCCAGCATGGCTCAGTGGTTGAGCATTGATCTATGAACCAGGAGGTCACAGTTTGATTCCCGTTCAGGGCACGTGCCAGGGTTGCAGGCTCAATCCCCAGTGTGGGGTGTGCATGAGGCAGCTGATTGATGATTCTCTCTCATCATTGATATTTCTATCTCTCCTTCTCCCTTCCTCTCTGAAATCAATAAAAATAAAAAATAAACCAGAAAAACAAAAATTCTTGCACAATATAAGTTCCCATGGGTCCTACAGTGGCTTGGGGAAGACCCAGGAATGAAGAGATTCTGAGTGAGGATAACAACAGAATTTTACCAGTAAGCTGAAAGACTTACCCGTGAGGAGCTTCAAAAAATATTGGTGGTTACCCATGTGGTGTTAGGAAAAATCTGCATTCTCCAAAGCTCTCTGATCTTTAGGTGATGGACTGTTAAGGTTGGGCAGTTGTTACATTGCCAACTGGTGTTGAAACCAGGTTTCTGTTAGTCCTCAACAGGTTTAGATTAGTTCTCAAAGAACTGGTGTCCTTAAAGATCACAGTGACCTTAATGAAACCCAATTTTATTTTACCAGAGAGTAGACTATATTCTAAAATAATTAGTCACTATAATTTTTTAAATATATTTTTAATGATTTCAGAGAGGAAGGGAGAGGGAAAGAGAAATAGAAACATCAATGATGAGAGAGAATCATTGATCGGTTGCTGCATGCATGCCCCACACTAGGGATTAAGCCCACAACTCTGGCATAAGCCCTGACTGGGAATTGAACTGTGACCTCCTGGTTAATAAATCGACGCCCAACCATTAAGCCATGCCATCAAGGCTAGTCACTATAATTTTTTATAATCCTTCACTTTTGTATATTTTTCTCAATTTGTAAATCTCAGTACACACTTGATCTCTTTTACTCCTCCTATGACACTGGGCTTTGTCAACCTCACTTTGCAGATATGGAAACCCAGAACCATGGAGATTAAAGCAACTTCTCCAGGTCTTCTTCTCATCAAGTACTTTGTCCACTAAACTACAACTACCATGTGACCAAGGTCCTACATAGTTGGTGTAAACCTCAAGGATGGATTCCAAAAACTCTTTATACAGGGACTTAGAAGTTCTGGGTATTTCTTTACAACCGGCTGTATGTTACTTAGTCAAGATATTCCTACTATGATGCTTACACATCCTCTCCCTCCTTGTTTTAGTTAGAAACTACTCACCCCTTTGCTCTCAGCAGGGGTGTTGGAGGCTCTCAGAAGCTTTCTCTGACTTCCCTGATACCACCCTAATTTATACTCCCCTAGTATTATGAATGTCTCTTCTGAGGGATTATATGAATAATGTTTATGTCCTCTTGGAAGTCCCTGTATATTCATTGAGCAAGGGAAATGTGTTTTTACTCATTTTTTTCGTCCTTGTGCCCAGAAGTTTCTAGCTTATAGTAAATGTTCAATATATATTTGTTGAATGAATAATTAAGTCTACTTGAATAAGTTGGTTTACTTGGGAGAAGAAGCAATGATTTTATAATCCAGTGCTGGAAATGTCTTTAAAGACTTTTTCCCTACTAAGCACATTTTCTTATTGTGAATCAAACCATGAATCCAATTCCCCTGGTACTTACACTATCCATGGAACTAAATGGAGCTACATAAAATTAGTTAAGTCAAGCAGAGGAGTATTTAAGAAGTTTTTGTTTGAGCACATAAAACTAGTTTCATCCAGATTGAGTTAATGAATCTATCAAAGATGTCAAGTTTGTTTTTTTGTGTTTCGTTTTTTTTTTTTTTCCAAGAATGTCAGCCAAAGAAAGAATCTCATACCAGGTGGATCAAATTCATTTCCAAGTATACATTTCAGCTCAAGCTAAGGGTAACTGTATCTCAGCTGACCCAAAACATAAATGTCAACTTGTGAGGCATTTGTATGACATGCCTCAACTTTTCTCATGAGGATGCTAAATTATGAACTCAAGATCTGATTTTTCCATTGTGTCTTTGATGCTAACACGGTACAGAAATACACCCGCATATTTGCAGGAAATCTGTCAGAGTAGGTCAAGTGGTGAGAGTGAATTTTGTATCTTGGTTCATGCTTTTGATAATGCTAAGTGACCATTCAAGGAAAGCTGGTTCTATTCCCACTATACAGACGGCGTAAATGAGGCAGCACACATTGATGAATTAGATGAGCCAGAAAAATGCCTTTTGTGAAATTACTTTCTTGCATTGACCTGTGATAGGATTTTCTGTGAAATTTTGTCTCATAAAAAGGTGAATTTGTAGTGACAGAGTCTATTTGGAATCAGTGGAGAGTTGAAAGAAACTGCATAGAGATGGCTGCCTGAAACCCCCTATTGTTCTAATACAGACAGCCTCACAGGATGGGGAGAACTGGGAATTGGGAAACCTGGATTCAGTTCTGGTTTTCAGCAACTTCCTTCATGAGCATTGGGAAAGTACTTTACTACTATGAGTCTCAGTTTTCACATCTGTAAAACAAGGAGAATAAATTCTGGTGATTCCAAGAGTGGGTTTGCAGCTTGGGTTGTATCAGAATGACCAGGGACTGGTTAAATTGCAGGTTCCTGGCTCTCCTCCAGGACTTAACAAATAAAACTTTTGGGAGAGGAGTCAGAACCTGGGAATCCAAATTTTTAATAGCTCCATAGATGATTCTTGTAAATTAATGAAATACAGATGTAATACTTCCAACCATGAATTGTAAGCTTTGGCTCCCATATTTAACAACCCAATCCAATCTATGTCCCCAGGGCAGTGATGAGGCTGCTGGAGGTATCTCTGGGTTTGATACAACACAACTGTTCATCAGAAAGTACTGCCTGGATTTTCTCAGCAATGTGTGATTTGAAAGAGGCTGAGATATACATTATTAATCTCTTCAAGTTCCATAAATGCCACAAAATAGTGATGGGACATAATTCTGCCAACAAGGGAGACCCATGAAAATGACCACCATAAGCAACTTGCAGCTTAAGAGTTATCTCTTGCAGTGGAGCAGCTGGAGGAAAGAGAGACCAGAGGCATTGCTGTTGTCCAGGCAACAGGGAATGAGCGCCAGACATGGGGAGTAACCTATTCATAAACTGATCCAGGTGCTATTAAACTGAAACCATCCCATTTAGAATGAATGATGGTACTTCACAAGCACCATTTTTTTTATACACTTTTATACTACTGGGTTTCTTATTTATACATTTAAGAACATTTGTGTTCTCTCAATATACTTCAATTTGGTGTGTGTCTGTGCATGCTTTTAAGCAGTTTTTGTGGTGTTTTGGGAACTGCTAGGGATTCTAAAGGGAATTTATAACTGGAAAAGTGACACTTTGATGACTTGCATTTCTTCCATTTAAACATCAGATTCATATCAATAAAATAAGCAATAACAAGCATTGGAGAGGCTATGGAAAAAGGGAGCCCTTATCCACTACTGGTGGGGATGTAGACTGGTATAACCAATATGGAAAGTACTCTGGCAATTCTTCAAAAAATTAAGTATAGAGCTGCCCTGCTGGCATGGCTCAGAGGTTGAGCATTGACCTATGAACTAGGAGGTTATGGTTCCATTCCTAGTCAGGCCACATGACTGGGTTGCAGGCTCAATCCCCAGTGTGGGGTGTGAAGAAGGCAGCCAATCAAAGATATTTCCCTTTGACATTTCTAACTCTCTCTCCTTCTCTGAAATCAATTTGAAAAAAAAGAATAGAGCTACCATACAACCCAGCATTCCCTCTCCTGGGTATATATCCGAAAAACTCGAAATCACGTATTTGCCAAGATATATGCACCCCCATGTTCACTGCAGTATTATTCACATTGGCCAAGACATGGAAAAAACCAAAGTGCCCTATGACAGAGGACTGGATAAAGAAGATGTAGTACATATACACAATGGAATACTACTCAGCCATAAGAAAGGATGAAATAGTGCAATTTGCAGCAACATAGATGGACCTTGGGAACATTATGCTAAGTGAAATAAATCAGTCAGAAAAAGCTAAGAACTATATGATTTCATTCATATGTGGGATACAAAACTGAAACTCATGAACACAAACAGCAGTGAGGTGGTTGCCAGAAGAAAGGGGGTGGAGAGAGAAAGGAGTCCTAATATATGATGACAGGAGAAGAGTTGACTTTGAGTGGTGGGTACATGGTGCAATAAACAGATCTTGTAGCATAGAAACCCACACCTTAAACCTATATGTTCATGTTAACCAATGTTTCCCTAGTAAGTTTAATAAATAAAAAATAAACATTCAATGCTAAAAATAATAACATCAGATTTGTAGTTAAGACATACTTTTCAGTAGACTGTGTATAATTAACTTTGTTTCCTCTAACAAGCTTTAAATTTTGAAACAAGATAATTTTATTTAGTTAAGACCTTTAGGCACAACATTTTCAAAAAAAATTGAAGTGCTAGTTTGCAGTTTAAAGTTTTTAGAGTTACAAAGGTGTACGCGTTATATATTGAGGTTAGAACTTTAAGAAGCCAGTTAAGGTTGGGATAGTTAGCTCATTTTGGCTCTTTTCCCCTTTGTACTGGTAATTGGTAGCTTAGTCTGATACAAAAGAATAGTTTTATGAGTTTATACTAATTTGCATATTTTTATCTTGATTTATCTTCTCAAAAATCCTGTTTTTAAATTTTGTGGGTTGTGGAAATCTCTGTAAGATGTCTTTAGTTAACCTACTTGGCTGTCAAGATGCCAGTTCATGAACTTATGACAATTGATACTATGATTAGACTCATTTTAAGCAATAGAATCCTTGTCTAAAGGTGTTCCAAAGGGTAGTTTTTTGGATGGTATTGATCACTTTGTTAGAATGTGAATCACAGGACCTCCAGCTTTGCTCTTTGGTTCTACAGGAGGCATTAACTGAGGTATCATCGTGAGCTCATGGCTATACTCAGTGTTTTCAGAAAAGACCTATGAGTTGCTTGGAAACACAAAGCCAAGAGCAGGATTGATTTGAAATTCTCTAGTTGAAATATGTGGTATATTAAAGTTCACCTTGCAGGTCATGAGCATTAAGATCGCCAACACTGTGACCTCTCTGTGGGGAAGAGGGCTGCTTCAGGAGGAAGCTTACAAATGAGCAGCATGGATCCCACATTCTGCTAAAATCAAATAGGACCTTTCCACTTTGTTGTATGCCTTAATACACAAGATATAAGCCAGCAGGTTGAGTTACTCATCCTTTTCACCAAGCACAAAGAGAATCAGTTCTCACCACTTTTGTTCAGCAAGAAAAATTTCACCACAAGGCAGCTCATTTTTTTTCAAGAGGAAGTAAAATGTTATATAAATTTCAAAAGTCCAAATAGTAAAGTTTTATGCATTTTAATGAAGGATTTCTATTAAAACATATTCTTGCTTTCATCTTCCAGTGCCCCAGTATGGGATAAATAATATGGACTTGGGCATCAAATAGATCTCAGTTTTAGTTTCTAACCCTCCAATTACTAGCTTTTGACTTCTTACATTACTTATGCTCTGGCCTTCATTTACTTCATTTATGAAATAGAGATAATGATAGTACTTCACAGAACTCTTGTGGATTAAATGAAGAACTTACTATGTTTAGGTTGTATAAGCTTGTGAGTAGCCCCCCCCCAAAAAAACAAAACAAAACAAAACAAAACAAACAAATCCCCAAATTGTCTCAAACAGTTGTGTATATGTGTGCGTGTGCACGTGTTTATACTCCTGAACTTTTTGTAGTAGGATACATATGGGCTAGGAAGGTAGTGCTCCAGGCTGTCCCTACCTTTTTCTGGTCAGGTGATTTTTAGCCAGAATCTCCTCTCTCTCTCTCTCTCTCTCTCTCTCTCTCTCTCTCTCTCTCTCTCTCTCTCTCTCTCTCTCTGTCTCCTCAGTTTCCTTATCATTAAAATGGGCACAATCCCTCCTGCCCCAAGTGGATATTATGATGACTCATTGAGATAATCTATGTGATACACCTGAAACAGGAAAATTCTAGAGTGCCAGTTTCTTTCACCTTTTTCCTTATTGCCTTTGAATATAGAGAGGAGAGAGAATGGAATATTAAAATATTTCATGCTTGCAAAATTATTTCTTGATTATACCAATGATGCTTATATTGAATATCTCCTGATTACTCTTGTCTGAATAGTTTAAAACACTTATATGTATTATCTCATGTAATCTTCTCTGCAGCCCTTTCTGAAAGATACTGTTATTTTCCCTATTTTATTGATAGCAAAGCTCAGAGATTAGGTTACTCACTTAAGTTCAAACATGGGTCTCCCAGGTTCCAAAACCATTGTGTTCAATCATTCACCTTCTACTTCCCTAGACAAGTTTATTTGTCCTTTAATCATGAGTGTCCTTGGCTGCTTTTGTTTGTTTGTTTTTTGTTTTTACCAGTCTTTGGATTTAGATCAAGGCGAATACTACATTACAAAAGACAGACAGACAAAATCTAAGCTGTGCTTAGACTTGCTCTAGTCAAGAAGGTATCATTTTTTCAGCCTGAGTTTTTGATTGTTCATAAGAACATAATGGAGCCCTAACTGGTTTGGCTCAGTGGATAGAGCAGCAGCCTGTGGACTGAAGGGTCCTAGTTTCGATTCCAGTCAAGGGCATTACCTTGGTTGCGGGCACATCCCCAGTAGGGGGTGAACAGGAGGCAGCTGATTGATGTTTCTCTCATCGATGTTTCTAACTCTCTATTCCTCTCCCTTCCTCTCTGTAGAGAAATCAATAAAAATATATTTTTTAAAAAAGAACATATTGGAGATGCACTTTCTCATTTCCTTTTCAGCAAAGGTATATGGTTTGAAGAAGCCTTGCCTTTAAATGATTGGATGGCTTGTGTAATTAATAAGAATGTTGTCCTTAAAGGAGAATAGAATATCTTGCAAATATAAGAGCATTCAATTAGAGTTTTAAATTAGAATGTAATTATGTATTTTTAGTTTCTTTTATTTGTAGATAAAAAAGAGGGAGAGCTTTTAATCTTTTAGGTTGCCTCATTTTTGTAAAAAGACAATTTTAGGAAATATTTATATTTAAGTAGCTATTCTGCATTCTGCCTAATTTTGGACCTTGTCCAATCTCTGAAGGACTTGAAGCAGATAAGTTTGCTTATACCTAGCTTTTTTTTAAATAACTGCATTTTGTAATTCAAAACAGGGATAAGCTGTTGATATGGATTATTGCACTCAGTATAATGAAACTGTCAATATGCTTAGAGATGCTCAGTGTGTAATCAGGCATGTAGGGAAATAGCCCATTCAACCTCTGAAACAAAGGATTTGCCTTTCACACCAGACTGTACAAAAGCAACCATGTCCTTTATTTAGGAAATAAGTTGGAATATGGATAGCTGTCTTAACATGGAATGAAGTGTATCCTTTGTTCCCAAACACTCTCCTCTATAGAGAAGAACTACAAGACAATAGGGTTATCTGTTAATCTACTTGTTTGAAAGTTCTCCGTTTATCTACCACCGGAAAGGGCATGAAAACAATTACCTGGGTTTGGAATCTTGTGAACAATGATATAAGTCTTAGCAAATTTCAACAATTCGGTGTGAAGAGGAGGTGGATTTGTTTAATTTGAAATAATTTTCTCCTTTTTGGAAGTCTCTATTCTCTATCCATGATGTGGATTCCTTGTTCTATTCTATCATTGGACTTTAGATGCTTTCTGATAGGGGCACTAGTAAAAATGATCATTGGGTTCTGCAATGTACTTGGTATTATTGCAAATACTTTACATTCTATATTTCATCTAACACTCTCAGTATTATGAGGGTAAGTCTTGTTTTTCCATTCTTTGGATTATTAAAGAAGTAAAGTGACTTTTAGACCCCATAGCTGTTAACATGGTAGGAGCAGGATTTACCTACCTGTACTCATAACCTAGGATTACTTTAAATCATAAGGGTGTATTCACTCATTGAGGCAGAGGTAGAGCCTGGCATACTCAGCCAGTGTTCCTTGCATCAGGCTGGTTGTCCATCTCTAGATGTGCTGTTGTAAAGCTACTCATGCCAACATTTATTTGGTTGAATAAGTTTCCTAGGATCCTAGAAATTCAGAATTTGAAAAAAATGGTAGAAGTCACTGAGGACCCCATTCCCGAAATGTTATTTATGAGAAACTGAGGACCAGGGAGGCAAACACAAACGTAATACCATCACCAATAACCTACATTGCCCAGGTTTGGTCACAGGGTTAGTAGCAGAACTGGAATTAATACTTGCTCATTTCTGCTGAGTTTTAATCACTCTGCCACTATACTGCATGATGTATTTATATCTTGACTTGTATTTAGGGCACATTACAGAAATTTTTAGATAAGGAAGGATAATTTACAATTTGATTTTTTCCCTTTACAAACTGAGAAAATATACCTAAAAACACAAATAACTGGAATGCTATTTAGGGACATCTGAAACCATAGTAGGAGCTTGAAAGTAACAGAATAAACAAGTCACTGAATGGAGGAGCTAAAAATGGAATTAAAAAGTATATTCTTCTAGCCCTAGCCAGTTTTGCTCAGTGGATAGAGCATAGGCCTGCAGACTGAAGGATCCCAGGTTTGATTCCAGTCAAGGGCACATGCCTGGGTTGCGGGCTTAATCCCCAATAAGGGGTATGCAGGAGCCAGCCAATCAAGATTCTCATCATTGATATTTCTCTCTCTCTCTCTCTCTCCCTCTCCTTTCCTCTCCGAAATCAATAAAAAATTATACTTTTCTATGTTTTCCAAAGAATGGCACACATAATGCTCTGGTAGTGGGATGATTAGGGATACATGTGATGGTTTTTGATGACATAAACATTGAAAATTTATTTCAATGATATTAGCCTATATACGCATATGTGTTTGTATCTATGTGTATTTTTGTGTACATATTTTTTGAGCTTTTACCATGTGTCAGGTACTGTCCTGGGATTATATAAAAGAACAGAAAAGTCAAGTTTCCTGCCCTCATGAAGCTGACACTGGCCCATGAGGATCATCCATACAACATGAGGACTGTTTTAAATCTTCAGGTTCTAACCACACTGGCCATTGTCACTGTTGCCTTAATTATGAAAGCCAGGTTCTCGCCACAGGCACGCTGAGTACAGATCTTGGCTGGGAAGAGAGGAAAGTCTTTTAGAATAGCTCAGGTTCTCTCACAATAGATGGGCCTCATTAGCCATTCTCAGCTTCATAGGTTATGCAGTTGTGGATGGCATCATTTTGTCCAGTGAAGAATTGCCCAGGAGATTGTGTTGACATCTGAGATTTATTTTAATCCTCTTTTTCAGATTTTATAATGAGCATTGCAACAAAGGCCACCAAAGAATCATTACATATCTTATGAAATCTTAATAATACAAAAATTAGAAACGTTTTTCATGCATGTGTTCAATTTGTTCAGAATCCGCAGATTTCACTCTGCTGATGAGCACACAGCGCCCTGCAGGGGACACAGCCTTTAAGAGGTCATGATTCCTGAATTGCTGGGCATATTTTGTTATGAATATTGTGTTTTTTAATGAGCTGTTATGGTCAGATTTCACTGTTTAGACAAAGAAGCTATAGAATGCACATATCTTGTGTATGAGAGTTTTTTTTTTCACTTATTCATTAAATGTTTAATGATTGCCTACCTCAATCATAGCATTAAATATAAAGAAGGTAAAAGAATAAGGCTTTAGAAATGAGGCAACATTTTCAGCAGATATATTATAGGGATCTATCTGGAAAAGCAAATGACTTCCCCAAAAAAGCAAGAAGCCAGGGAAGTAGGCAAAGCATGAATGTGGGAAGTAGGGTTAGATGCATGTCTTATTCTTTTGCTGGCTCCATCACTTAATTGGTATGTGATCCTGGGTTCTATATTCTCAATATGTCCTTTCAAAATCCATATGTTGAAACTTATTCCCCAGAGTAATAATACATGGAGGTGGGGCTTTTGGGAGGTGATTAGGTCACAAAGATAGAGCCCTCATGAATGAGTTTAGTGATCTTGTAAAAGAAAATCAGAGAACTCCTTTGCCTCTTTTGTCATTTGAAGGCACAGTAAAGAGATGGCTATCAGTGAACCAGGAAGCAGGACCTCACCAGACATTGAATCTGATGGTGCCTTCATCTTTTCCCAGCCTCCAGACTGTGAAAATTAAATTTGTGTTATGAGCCACCCAGTCTATGGCATTTTGTTATGGCAGCCTGAACAGATTTAAGACACTAGGCAAGGTGTCCAATCTTTCTGAGTCTGATTCCTCAACTGGAAAATAAGATTAAAACCATATATTTTTGTTGTATTCTTTTGAAGATGAAAGGGTATATTATACACAGAATTACCTACACAGAAGGAGATATCCAATGAAGATTTTGCCCCTTCTATTATTTAGTTGTAAGATCTCAAACAACTCAATTATCCCCCAAAAGCAGTTGTTCATGTCAAGACATCTTCTCCATGAAACTGTATAGCCTTGAAATGATATCTCATGCAATATTCTTTCTTTTGACGCCCCACACCCAACCCAGGCTGCTTCTCCATTCTTTTCTCAGATTTTGTTTTCTTGGTGCTCCAAGCTTCCTTTTCACCTTTCATCCCTTCCCTTCCCTTCCCTTCCCTTCCCTTCCCTTCCCTTCCCTTCCCTTCCCTTCCCTTCCCTTCCCTTCCCTTCCCTTCCCTTCCCTTCCCTTCCCTTCCCTTCCCTTCCCTTCCTTTCCCTTCCCTTCCCTTCCCTTCCCTTCCCTTCCCTCCCCTCCTCTCCCCTCTCCTCCCCTCCCCTCCCCTCCCCTCCCCTCCCCTCCTCTCCTCTCCTCTCCTTTCCATACCTTTCTCTTACTCCATTTTTAAAAACAAAACAAAACGAAAAAAACCACTCAACTGAGGATATGTTTGTATTGGTTTTATAGAGAGAAAAGAAGGTGGAGGGAAAAAGAGAGAAAGAGCAAGGGCAAGAGAGAGATAAAGAGAGGTGAGAGAGAAACATTGACCAGTTTCCTTCTGCCCAGCAGGGGATCAAACCTGAAACCTAGGAATGTGCCCTGACCTGGAGTCAAAACCTCAACATTTTAGTGTGTGGGGTCACATTCTAACCATTTGTGCCACCTTGCCAGGGTTCTTACTCCATTTCTTCAAGGTTCCATTCCACTCAAGACCTGCCATAGAGAGTATTTCTAAGCTCCCTATTTTCCTTGCACCAAAATAAAAGTACTCTAGTGTTTTTAATTATGAGGCTTTCCTGAAAACATTAACTATATGTTATGTTGAATATATTCTAGAATCTCTCAAAATTCTTATTTTGGTTGTGACAATATTTCATTGCAATAACCAAGCTTGTTATCACTGTCCTGCTACTCCCATCTTTCTCCAACCTGTCAGGCTTTTGCCTCAGGGGTATCTTTTGTAAAACTTACCTATAATCCTGGTCTACCACTCACCATGACCACCTCTGCCCAACCCCTGCACTCCTGCAAGCATTCAGAATTTGTTTCCTAAAATTAAAGTCACTGTGTGTATATATTAAGATAAAGTGAGAAAGGAAAATGCCAAGTGCAACTGAGAGTGAATGAGAAGGAAAAGTTGAACTTCATCATCTAATGTCAGCCACTGGCCATGTGTGGCTATGAAACATGTGAAATGTGGCTAGTCTGAATTGAAATAAATTGTAAGCATAAAATACACATTAGATTCCAGAGCTGATATGAAAAAGAGAAATGTAAGATATCTTAAGCATAATGTTCTATTGTAAGCATGTCAAACTCAAAGGCTAACACAGGACAAATAAACAATGTTTAAGTTTATGTGCGCTGCAAAAAAAAAGCTTTAATTTTCATAGATTCATAGGTTTATTTCGATAAAGACATGCTGAATACAAAGGGCTGAAATAAATGAATAATTGTTAACATAAAACAATAGAACATTTTAATTAAAATTAATATTTTTTCTTGAACATTAACTTACCAGACACTAAATAACTACACAAATTAATGAGCATACCACAAATAAACCTATTTTCTTGTTCTCTGAAATTGAAATATTTTCTGATACACACACCAAACAAGTCAGTACAAGGCTAATGAAGTGGCAATTGGCTGCTAAAATATTCGCTGCTGGTATTAGTGGGGAGACATGGTGCACCTGCACATAAGGCGCATAAGGGAAATTAATGCAACACAATTATAGTAATCAGTCATTAGCAAAAGTTGTAGTTCATTATTAATAATTATGCATAACAGGATATTGTAAAAATTAAGTTACAAATTTTTGTTAAAATATTTCTTATGTACCGTTATATTGGCTGGATCACAAAAAAATTCATTGTGGGCAGCATGCGGCCTGCAGGCTGTGAGTTTGACATGTTTGTTCTATTACATATTGCAAAGAAGATATCTTGGATATATTGCATCAAATAAAATTTTTATTAAAATTAATTTCATGTTTCTTTTAATGTTTTTAATGTGGCTACTAGAAATTTTTAAATTGCACTTGTGGTTTTTGTGTGCCTAGTATTATAGTCTGCTGGAAGGTTTTTGTAGAAGATGAGATATAAAAGGTGATAGAAGGCCCTTTTTAATGCTTTGTAGGCAATTGAAAGGGTTATTTGCATTTGCTCTCCCTCTCTCTTCCTCTCTGAAATCCATAAAATATATATTTAAAAGATAAAATGTATTCTTTCATGTAGAGATACGTCATTCTTTAAATAGACAAATTACATTACAATGAAGTCTACAGATGTTCTAATTTTAATAAATAATTTGAAATTCCTATTATTCCAATACCATAGTGTGTCATCAATTATCTCAAAGTGTGCCCCATTTTTTAGTAAAATTTTAAATTTTATATTGTTTCATTTCATATATATATATATATATATATATATATATATATATACTGATTTCAGAGAGGACAGGAGAAAGAAAGAGAGACAGAAGTATCAATGATGAGAAAGAATCATAGAGTGGCTGCCTCCTGCATGCCCCGCACTGGGAACCTAGCCTACAACCAAGGCATGTGTCCTTGACCGGAATTGAACTCACGGCCCTTCAGTCCAATTCATGACCCTTCAGTACGTAGGCTGACACTCTATGACACTTATCCACTGAGCCAAACCAGGTAAGGCTGCTTTCATTTTTAAATGCTACATGGTGTTCTTAAATGAGCACTTGCAAAATTCAGATAAGAATGACAGGGACTTAGAACTCTAAAATAGTAGGAATCTCTGTGACATAGACTTTCTGAACATACATTATAAAGACATTTCCAGGCACTCTTGACCTTGTCTTTTAGAAAATATGCTTCTTATATGTCCACTTACTGCTGCGTTTTGACTCATCACCTCTGAGGTTTCTGAGTTTCTTTCTCACTTCAAACCTGATCAATATGTCCATTTCTTAACATAAAATTCCACAAAGGGATAGGAAGTAGAGACTGAGTAACCAAAAGCAGAATAATATTATCTTACTGCAGAATACCCAGGATGTGATGTGGAAAATTAGGTTTTTATTCTGGATGTGGAAACAGTATGTTTTTTTTTTCTCTATTCATCTAGTTATAGAATGAATGAAATGTGAGGAGTTAAGAATCTTGGCTCTAGAGCTGTAATACCTGAGTTCAAATTCTGGTTCTTCTATTCAATAGTCATGTTATTTGGGAAAAATTTTAATCTTCTCTATGCTTCACAATTCTCATCTGTACAATGGTGGTAATATTAGTTCCTACATACAGGTTTGTTGAAAAGATTAAATGAATTAATACTTGGTAAACACTAATAATGCCTAGATAAACATTATAGATGTTAACTACTTTTTTTCTATCTATCATCTGTCTATCTACCTATCTATCTAATAATCTATCATCTAATAATCTATCATCTAATAATCTATCATTAATCTATCATCTAATCTACCTATCTATCTAATAATCTATCATCTATCTAATCATCTGTCTATTATCTATCTATCATCTCTATTGCAAATCTCTCTATCTTTCTTTATACTATGAAAGTGCTAACAGCAAGAAGCATTTATTCCTATTTTGTACCAAGAAACCTAGAGAATAAGCCCCCATCCTTCTGGATTCCAGAAAACCAAGGGTATCTTTCAGCCTCCTATTTTGCAAAGTTTTCCCTACTGCCTGGACTCAATAGGTTATTAGTAATACATACATCTATAAGAGTTAAAATTAGCCTGTACAGTTTTTCTCAGTGGTTCATTATTGACCTATGAACTAGCAGGTCACCAGTTCAACTCCTGGTCATGGCAAAAGCCCTGCTGCAGGCTTGATTCCCAGTAGGGGGCGTGGAGGAAGCAGTCTATAGTTGTTTCTCTTTCATCATTGATGTTTCTATCTCTCTCTCCCTCTTCCTTACTCTCTCTGAAATCAATAAAAATATATTTTAAAAATGTTAAAATCAAAGGCATCCTTTATCAACAGTCCTTTCAAAGCTTTTATGACCCCATCTTCTGCTGCCTTTGTGCTATATATCACATAGACATTCTGTCTGGAAGCTTTTGTGTCCTTCAGGAACAATGAGAAACTAACTTAATAGCTCAAGATGAAGTAACAAATATCAAATCTACCCTCCAGCCTGAAACAACAGCAACAAAAAAAGATATAATATGTAAAAACAATGCTTTGTGGGACACTGGACATCAGTCAGTGAAGTTCAGTAGCCCCTGAGAAACAGGAAACAGTAAGTCCTATGAATGCTTCATCTTAATGTCGGGAGTTTCCAGTCTACAGTGTAGGGAATGGGGGTCCAGACAGAGCCTGGTATACTCCCTGAGCTGAGAACATGGATCCTGGAGAGTAGATATCTGCATAGAAAGAGAAATCCAGATAGCTATCGTTGGTTGTTCTCTGGTATTTCACTGAATACTCATGTGTACGTGCATGTAAGTAAATTGCCTGCATCAGGGATAAGGGGATTAGAGGTAATAGTACTCAGCAGTCAAACAAGGCTGGGACTAATGTCTGTCCTCACCAGTCATGCTAGAAAACCTCACGATTCATAGGTATTGGGTAGAGCTCTTACGGAGCTCTTCCCTCAGCAGTGAGGAAAATTAGTCCTAGACTGTGCATTGTTCTGATCCCATATGTGAAATCTTAAGTGCATGAACCAAAAAGTTCAAACTTTTGGCAAATAACTTAGTCGCACTCTGGAGCAAAGCTTGAGAATATTTATAGTATTTAGAATATATATAATACAAATCATTTAAGTTCAATATAATAATGTTCACACTATTTGGCATCCAATCAAAAAATACTGCTCATAAAAGAAACAGGAATATCAATCAATCAAAACAAACCTAGTATTAACACAGATGTTAGAATTAGCATACAAGAACATAAAAAAGTTATTACATCTGTCTCTCATATATTCATAAAGTTAATATATTAAAAATAAATAAAAAATCCAAATAAAACTTTGACAGTTGAAAACTATAATGTCTGAGGTGAAAAATATGCTGGACGGTATTAATGGCAGATGAGAAACTATAAAGGAAAGATCAATGAAGTTGAAGTCATAACAATAGAAACTGTACAAAATGAAACAAAAAAACGGAACAAAAGAAAAAAACAGAAAGAACAATAGTGTGCTATGAGGCAACTTTCAGTGGCTTAATATCCTATATAATAAAAACCTAGGTGGTGTGATGTGACATCATCACAATATGGTCACTGCAACATCATCACTAGATGGCCACCACAAGCTGGCTGCCACAAGATGGTCACCACAAGATGGCTGGCAGGGGAGGGCAGTTGTGGGCGATCAGGCTGGCAGGGGAGGACAATTGGGGGCGAACAGGCCAGCAGGGTAGGGCATTTGGGGGAGATCAGGCCAGCAGGGTAGGGCATTTGGGGGAGATCAGGCCAGCAGAGGAGGGCAGTTGGGGCAACGAGGCCTGCAGGGGAGAGCAGTTGGATGCAACCAGGGCAGTAGGGCAGGGCAGTTGAAGGCAAGATCAGGCCAGCAGGGGAGGGCAGTTGGGGGCAACTAGGTCAGCAGGGGAGCAGTTAGGCATCAATCAGGCCAGCAGGGGAGTGGTTAGGAGGTGATCATGCTGGCAGGCAGAAGTAGTTAGGGGCAATCAGACAGGCAGGCAGGTGAGCGGTTAGGAGCCAGCAGTCCCGGATTGTGAGAGGGATGTCCGACTGCCGGTTTTGTGCCTAAACCAGCAGTCAGACATCCCCCAAGGGGTCCCAGATTGGAGAAAGTGCAGGCTGGGCTGAAAGACACCCCTCCCCCATGCACAAATTTTGTGCATTGGGCCTCTAGTGTGTGTGTGTGTGTGTGTGTGTGTGTGTGTGTGTGTGTGTGTGTATGTATATATATATAGAATTGGAGTCTCTGATGAGTGAGGGAGGAGAAAATGCATCTGAAGAATGGTTGAAAAAGTTCCAAATTTAGCAAAATATAATAAAAAATATAAACCCACAGATCTAAGAAGCTCAATGAATAGCAAGCACAGGAGATAAGGAAAGCTACATCAAGACACATAAAAATCACATTGCTCAACACCAATGATGAAATGAAAAGTCCTTTAAGTAGTCAGAAGAAAAGAGACACCCTATACACAGGAATAAAAATAAGGATTACAAAAGAGTTCTCATCAGAAACAGTGTAAGGGAGAAGATAGTAGAGCAACATCATTAAAGTACTCACAAGGGGGGAAAAAACCCTCTCAATTTAGAATTCTAGACTGAGTGAAAATATTTTTAAAAATAGTTAAAATATATTTTTCATATATAAAAGATTGACTTTTTTTATTACCAGCAGATTTGTAGTGTAAGAAATGTTAAAAGAAGTCCTGCGAGCAGAAATAAAATTTTACCAGATAGAAATAACGATCTGTGCCAAGAAATGGAAAGCACCAAAGGCAATCAATGCATAAGAAAAAATATAATAGAAGTTTCATATTATTTAAATGTATTTAAAGATAATTAACAATTTAAACAAATAATAATGTAATGTCAGTTTTATAACATCTGTGAAAGCAAAATACATGACAACAATAGCTCCAAGATTGCCAGGGAAAAATGAAATTATGTTATAGTAAAGCTTTTATACAAGATGTGAAGTGGTATAATATACACTTGAAGATAGACCGTGACAAGTTAAAATATACTATAAATTCTAAAGCAGCCTCTAAGTTAAAGTTATAGCTAATAAGCTGACAAAAGGGCTAAAACAGAATCATAATGAAAAGTGTGCTAATTATATTCTTTGCTTTAAATAAGTGACATAGGATTGCACATTAGACAGGTGGAAATCCATCCCTTTAAGAACAGAAGAGTTAATTTTGAAGAAAGAATAGAAAACCATTTGGAAGAACTCAATCTTACACTGATCTCAGGGCATGTCAATCATCTTTGTACTGCAAATAACCTGTAAAGAAGTCGCTTATCTGAGGACTGTTATAAGGATTAGTTGGAACTTCAAGCTTCAGCAGAAAGTGGAAGACCTGAATCAGGAAGCAACCCACATCCTTCAGTGCATTTGGCAAACTGCAAACTTAAGCAGGCGGGGGTGGGGAGGAGGTGCTCATTTCCAATATGCAGCACTTATATGTAGGCCCACTTAGCTTGCAAGAAAGTCAATCTTAATAAGTTGCTTGTGCCACTAAAACAAATTATAACATTTATATAATAAAAGCCCAGCGACCATACTGGTGTAATGACCAGAATGACTGCTCTACTACTAGCTATAAGATGCATTGACCACCTCTCAGTCCCCCGGCCCGCAGGCTCTGATCGCCAGATGGTGAATGGGGAACCATGGGGAACCATGGGGAACTGGGGTGGGTGACGGCGAGGCAGGACTGGGGACTGGCGAGCAGGTGGAAGATGGCCCTGATCACAGGCTAGGCCTAGAGACCCTACCTGCACACAATTTCATGTACTGGTCCTCTGGTAACATTTATAAAAATGGTACAATCCTAAAAACAAAGAATGGATGCTGTCCACCTGCCTATTGAAACCTATTCTTGGAAGATGAAACAGAGATGGAAGAATCTATAATAATAAAAGTGTAATATGCTAATTAGACTGGACATCCTTCTGGACGTCCTCTGGACAAAGCTAGGACTGCGAGGGAAGCCTGGGTCCCAGGTGCCAGAGGGAAGCCGGTGCCAGCAGCAGGGGAAGGAAAGCCTACTCTGGCACAAATTTCATGTATTGGGCCTCTAGTATTACAAAAGAAACAGAGTGGATTGCCATCAGCTTAGAGATCTGCACTGAGATCACTGTGGATTGGAGAGGAAATTTACCTGCTAGACAGAGAACCCTGACCAGTGGACACAGTGAGAAGTAGACACGAATCAGAAGTGTTAACTATCCTATCTAATAAAAGGGTAATATGCAAATTAACCATCACTCCATCACAAAGATGGAGGTGCCCATAGCCACAAGATGGCAGTGCCCAGTCCACTCAGCCTGCCAGAGTACCCCAGTCCTGGGGGGGCGGCCGCTGAGAGCGGGCGGCATGAGTGGCCTGGTGGAATGCTTGCTTCATCGCCACAGCAACAAGGCAAGTGTTCCACCCCGGCAGCAGAGGCCTCTGGGCAGCGGGCATGGAGCAACCCGGAGGGGGGGGGGGGAACACTTGCATCATCGCCCTAGTGAGGAGGCAAGCGTTCTTTGCCCGGCCGCAGATGGGCCTCTGGGCTGCAGAGAACCTCTGGGCAGCAGGCGTGGAGCAGCCAGGCCCTGCAGAAAGCTACTGGTGCACGGATTCATGCGCAGGGCTACTAGTAGGTCTATATATGTAATAATTGACAGTCCTGTTTCCTATCCCTATCTGAAAAATACTTGACTGCTAAGTGTTTACTCCCCAGTTAAAACAAGTGAAATGCAAGAGTTTTTTTCCTCTGTAGAACTAGAAGTATTGCTATTCGAATTAGTGTAAGTAGTGCGAATGATGGTTAACCATCCAAATTCTAGCGTTTGATGGTAAGTATCTCCAGTGTTAGGGTGAGCTTATGCCCCCTTATACTAAGTTAAAGCTCCCAGAAAATAAGCTCCACTTAAGCCTGCAGAGTCCTCAGTAAGCCTTTCCACTCCTTTGTTTTTAAATGTAAAAGACAAAATAGCCAGGGATCATCAGGCATTTGAGGAAATAATTCACACAAATATAAAAACATATGAAAAAGGAAATGAGGTAGTTTAGGAATAAGGACCTTAACAATGTCAAGTTGATATTTATAAAAACAAGAACATTTTATGCATGTAAAATAAAGTAAGGATGTTATTATAAGGAGTCATCAGAAAACAGGAAAGAACTCTTGGACAATTAAAATATATTTGCCAAAACTGAAATAAGTCTACAGAAAGATTGGAAGAAAATGTTAAAAACAAACAACTAAAAATCGCAAAATGTAGAATAAAAAGATGAATCAGAAAATATAAGAGATAAAGTGAGATATAAATTGAGGGTCAATTGGATAGTTCCAGAGAAGTGAATGAAGAAAATAAAAAACTATCTATGTGCCTGAAAGTGCTTGGCAAATATTTGCAAAAGGGGAAAATCAACAGTATCTTGGCTGTTTATGAACAAGGTGAGGTTGGGCAAGTTGCTTGTTCCGTCTTTGTTTCAAAATTATTTTGAATTTATTGTAACTGCCCTTTTAAGTTTAAGGATTGTCATAAAATAAGACATAAGATACTATGAAGTATTATCATTGCTATAGTAATTAGTATTAATTTCTAAAACTCAAGCCACAACAAAATTATGAATTTATATATGGCTGAAACTCTCCTTTTCTTCTCCTACTTTTCCTCTGAGCCCATTTAGAAAGAAATTTGAGGTAACTTTCATTAGTATACAATATATTTCATTTGCGATGATAAATTCACATGGATAATTTTATAATGCTAATTATTACATTTTTTTCAAACTTTAAACAGCAATTTATTGAGGGCAGAATAAAATACTAGCATCTAACTAGCTTTTCCCCAAAGCTTATGTTTTTTGGAGCTAGGAGGGACTTGGGGATTATAGAATGCATTTCAACATCCCCATTTTAGTGATTAAAATATTAATTGAAGTCCTGATTGATTATATTCACTTTTAATGGCAGAGCCAACTCTTCTAAACACCTGCCAGAGTGTTCTTTCTGATAATTTTTAAATTGTTGAATGTACTATGCATTTTAAGAGGGGGGAAAAAAAAACTATCAATTCATAACAAAAACATAGGTATTTCAAGAGAAATAAGGTCTCAGAGGGTGAACTAATGTGTACAGAAGGTGTCAAGTACAGAGTAAAAGCAATTAACACAGCTGAAATGTATTTTTTAGTTATTTAAATCAGATAAGTGAGGACATATGTTCTTACATGATATCATGAAGCCATTCCATTTTCTAATCTTGTTATAGCATCATCAAAGGGTAGTTTATTTTCCATCTTACTTTTTACTTTTCTTGGTTTAGTAATCCTTTCAAAGGGAAAAAAAAGTCTTGCTAAAATTGAAGTGAATACATTAAATGCAGCATAATCAGCTTCTAAATCTACTTAACTGAA
Organism: Myotis myotis; assembly: GCF_014108235.1. Classification (NCBI taxonomy): domain Eukaryota; kingdom Metazoa; phylum Chordata; class Mammalia; order Chiroptera; family Vespertilionidae; genus Myotis; species Myotis myotis. The sequence continues at coordinate 23,678,079 of NW_023416390.1, forward strand.
GCCCCATCATGTATTTAGTACATTGAATGAATGGCACAAATGGGAAACGTATTATAATGAGGATCGACTGAATTTTGTGAGACTAAAGCTTCACTTTCCTGAAATGTTTTTAAGCATCTGATTTTGTAGTCAAGTATAGCTCAATTTGCATTCTTCTTTATTTGCATTTGACCTAGACACCTGCATTACTTTTTGGAGAATTCTACTTTTATGATGCTTTTGAACACTTCACTGCCATCCCACTATGACAAAATGCATTTTGCTTGCTGGGGCTCTTTGAGGGGTTCACAGCATGATTATTTTTTAACCTTTTGCTTGTTCTTATTTAAGTTAGAACAAGTTATTTACTTATATTACAAGGGTGTTTTGCTTTTCATAGGTTTAATTTCTCATCCAATTTTTAAAAACTACATGCAGTTTTAGAGACGGCATTTTCTGAAAATAGAATGCAAATGATACTTACTGATATCACCACTTCATGTTAACATAAAGGGCTGTACTGATATAAGATAACTTGTTTGTCTTCACTGTTCTGGAGGAAATAAATACCCAAAACTCATATTTCCCAAATAGAACTCATCAGCTTCCCACTTCACTTTGCTGAAAAACATTACATCATTTTAAATGCCTTTATTTTTCCTCTTTTTGTCCAACTTGGAAACCTGGGCATTATCCTTGATTCTTTATTTGTCCCATTTCCAATAGATGATGAAATTTAGTTGATTCTGCCTTCTTCACATATTTTCTCTGTCTCTTCTCTATTCCCAGAGTCATTGCCTTAATTCAGGCTCCTGTCATCTCTTCGCTGGACCATTTCAAGATCCTTATTACTCTAGTTCCTGCATCTTATTAACCAACTTTTCAATGCAGCAACATTTCCAAAATTCTAATTTAAATATCACAGTGCCTTGCTTAAACTGTAAAAGTCAAAACACTCAATTGCTTTTAGGGTCAAAATTAAACACCTTTCATGCTATAGATCACATCGGCTTCTTCAGTCTCCTACTTCCCACAGACTCTTCCTCTGGAGCCAGATGCAATTCCTTCTATTGCACTGGGCTTTCACAGACTTCTGAACTTGTACATGGAATGTGCCCAGAATTTCCATTTCCTGTCTGCACGGCTGGTGATGTATGTCAAGAAGATTAATGGGTTTCAGAGTATAGGTGGCAATATAGGGTCTATATTTCAGTCCCCTCACCTATTAACTGTGGGACCTTGGCCAAATTGCTTTATTTCCCCAAGTCAGTTTTCTCATCTGTAAGCAGTATTAGCAATATTGTCTGCCTCATTGGACTCATGTGAGGTTTATGTGTGTAGTAAGTGAAGTATAGTGTCTCGTTCGTGGTGATCAATGAATACTAGCAATTATCAATGCTAATAATTAGGAATAATTATGTCATCACAATCAAAGAAAATCAAAACTATGAAGTATATCATGGTGCATCTCATATGCTGCCTAAAGCTATACTTGATAGCTATGGCAAAAAGAAAAAAAAAGTAATACCTTTTCTCTACTATGCCTTAAATAATCATCTAATCTGTAAGTCAAATCTGTGTAATTATATGTATAACATAATTTTTTATGGATGTTCACAAATAGTGCTAAGAAATTACAATTACCAGGAAAATATTTACTGCTAGATATTACTTACTTGATTAATAAATCATAACCTTTCTGAGGCTTATTCTCTTGGACTCAAGAAGAAAGTCATAGGCAATTTCTTCGTCCCACGAAGATGGGTTTCACAGGGCATCTTCTAAGAGGTGCAGGTGCAGTTGTAGCTTTAGTCTGAAAAGCTCCTGCTGCTTCCACACTCTGCCTTTTTCACTCTGGCTCACCTTTCTGCTATTCTTATTTTGCCTCTGGCTTCAGACTCCAGAGCCTGCCTATTGGGTAGTGAAAATGACCAAGAGGCACGACTGATTTTACAAATTCTTTAAACCCTCCCCTCCAGGGTTTGCCATAATGTCTCTACTGCTTCCTCCCACTCCTCTTCTTCTGACAACCTGAGAGTCAGCTCATATTTTCACTTTCTTTGTGGTCAGAGCTACCGTTGTTAGTGAAGTGACCCTTTTATCCAAACTCCCAAAACAGCCATCAGCACCTCCTCCTCACTAGGCCAGAGAACAGAAGGCTCCACTACTGTTTGAAAGAGGTAATTATTATAGTTCCCAAAAGCAAACAGCCAAAATATAAGTTGAGCAGGAGACTGCAATGGGCAACACGAAGGTCTCTTTCTGCTCTAGGAGTCTTATAATCTAGGTTTAGAGGTATTTTATTTTAAAATCCCCTATTGACAAAAAAAAGTAAAAATAAAGGTCACAAACATGCTGTCTCTTGTTTATTGCAGGGAGAGCAGGTTGTCTGCAATAGTGAGAAGGAGAATCGAGGCCCTAGCCTTTTAATATGGTCCATGGGAATTTTCCTGGTGGTGGTGCAGCCCTCTTCCCAGTCTCCGCATCCTCTTCTACCCATAGCTGGCTGCTACCTTGAAGTCCTATCACAAAGAACCATTCATGATTGAAGAGAGGGATAAGATTTCAAGGGGCTCTCACTATAAGCATTAGGGCAGTTCCTAGGAGTCCTGGAGTCGCATTTAGTGGTCACAGAAGGGTGGGAAATGGAGAGAAGGAAGAAGACTAAGCTTCCATCAGAGCTCTACATATATCACTCATTCATCTGACAAATATTTACTGAGCCCCTCCATGTGCCAGAACTATGCTGACTCCTGGAGGTACTGGGTGACAGGCACTGCTGAGAGGGTGCAATGTGCGGGAAGAGAGACCAGGCTGTCAGGCAGGAAGTTCAGCTCCAGGAAGTCCTTCAGCTCAGTACATGCTGTATATTTGCTGCATAAACTTTTAGCCTACTAACAGTAGGCTATACCATATAGCCTAGGTGTGCAGAAGGCCATACTATCTAGATTTATGTAAGTGCTCTCTGTGATGCCTGTATGACAAAATTGCCTAATGAGATATTTCTCAGGATGTATCCATTCGTTAAGCAGGGCATGACTGTGCTTAGCACAATGCCTGATAGATAGTAGGAACTCAAGTCATGGTACTTTCCTTCTGTCCCAAGGGCCTGCTCCCAATGCTGCTTTGAGCCTAGCCTTGACAGTCTCATCCTTTGGTACTTACCCAGAACAAGGCCAATGTTTCAAAAAAAAATAAGTATAACAACAATAACTATGGTTGTTGTTTTTCAAGTCCTTATTATTTTCCAAGGACTAAAAAGTATTCATTTTTTTCAACATTAAAACAGTGTTTCAGGGAAATGCATTAACACCTTTGAATAAGTGAGGAAATTAAAACTCAGAGAAGTTAAGTAATTCATACGAGGTCACGGAGATAGTAAAGACTGGAGCTGGGACTCTAGTCTGTGTTCCACCAATGGTGTTATTTATGCTCTTAGCAGAAGTGCCTTCTAAGATATAGTATTAAGAACCTGTTTCAGTGCTCAGGTCTCACCTTGGGCATCTTCCTACTATTTCAAAATCTTATTTGGGGATAATAACACATCACATGTAACACAATATTATAAAGATGAATTAGCGGATGTTGGTAAAGTACTTTGAAGAGGAGTGATTTAGGCATGATCACAAGTTTTACCTCTCATTGATCTTTAGCATCCTTTTATTTAATATTGACCTCATACTATTGATAAGCTCAATGGTCATTAATCAAGCTGCCTCAGGTTTTACCATGCCAAAATACATTTCTGCAAACTGGTCGGATAAGTTATTTTGCTCATAATGCAACCCCACATCCCACTGTCATTTTAACCAAGAGTTTGAAAGGTTAAATTAATTCAACTTTCAAAGACACTTTTTTATACTTTTATTATAGCCATAAATTCATGGTATTATAATTTATTGCCTATGTGTCATTCTAGATTTCTCCATTTGAACTCTTTGCAGCAAAGATTATAATTTATCAGCTGTCCCCAAATGAAATGGCTTCAGTAAGTGCCAAACATGAAATCTAATATCTACATGGACTAAACATTAGCTAAATATAAGAGAGTATGTAAAAAGAGTATAGTGTACTTTGGATAGATTCTGTTGAGATTTGGTTTTAGGGGAAACAGAGACCAAAGTAATCTTGTAGCTCTGAAGGGGTTAAATCCACAATTTCTTTTCTCTTTCCATTTGTGAATAATATACTAGTTCAATAATTGTCATGGATATCTTGCAATCACCCTGATTCTGCATATTGCTCTTTTATTCTAACCATACATAGCCACAGGGCAAGAGTAAAGTTCTACAACAGTGATTCTTTTTTTCATTTTTCTAAGCAGGGACGAAGTGATACTGAGTATCTAGTACACATTGTATTCATACTGGTGTCAGCCATAGAACTGTACAGAGAAATTATGTGCATTGCAGATAGGGAAACTGAAGGTCACAAAGCTTGACTACCTTTCCTAGATCACACAGCTGGTAAATAAAAGTTGTGAGATTTGAAACTAGCTCCAACTTCTATAAGATTCAGCCAAAACATAACCTCTTCCGTGTTTAGAAATCAATTATCCCTTTACCCTTTCTCATCAGATGAAATGTTCCATTAAAAAAATTAATTGATATAATATTGGGATCCTTTAAGTAACTACCACTTTATTTTATTTTAAAACATTTTGTTAATGCTTTATCATTGACCAAAATAGACCAGGTGGAGGGCTGCTGTGTTGGTGTTGGGATGGGATCCTAATGGACAGTATGGAGTGAGCCAAACTGGGTAACAATAACAGGAAGCAGATGCTGAGTGCAGTGAGCACTGAAGGCACATCTACATGTTCAGGACAGATGATTGACAGATGTCAATCCCTGAAAAATTTGTAGAGGAGATGGGACTTAGCTAAAGTCTTGAAAGAAAGGGATGTGAGTTCTCCCTCATGTATAATGCACTTTGGTGTGATTTTCTTTATTGTGATATTTGTTTTATTGTGATAGTCCCAAACTGAACCTGCAGTATCACTGAGTTATTCTTGTATTAAAGACATGCTTTTTAAAAACTTCATATCCTGGAAGCTTTAGCAAAGTTTGGTGATATGAAATCATAAAGGAAAGAGACAGAAATTATCCCAGGTCCACTGGAATAATGACTAACTATAACTTAATTGGCTACATTTATAGATTGAAAGATAAAGTTGCCAGCAAAGGGGCAAGGAGAAACAGGATGACAGAGAGGTGAGGTTGGCCCAGGATGCTCAGGACTATGTCAGGGAGTGATTAGGTGATTTTGCTGCACAGATGGCCAGTGACATGCTGCAGGGCAAATGGGCACCAGAAGAATCCATGAGGCTACATAAATACTCTCCCAGAGTCTATCCCACTGCATCAGCAGTCACTACCTTCACTAAAACTTTGAATTCCTTAAAGTCATATATAAGGGTTGGAATCAACTTCTTCAAACTCCTGTTAATATTGATATTTTGAACTCTTCCCAAGAATCATGAACATTCTTAATATTTTGAACTCTTCCCAAGAATCATGAACATTCTTAATAGCATCTATGATAATTAATCATATTTTAAAATTGAATCTATTGGGGTGACATTGGTTAACAAATTATACAGGTGTCAGGTATACAATTCTACAACATATCATCTGTATATTGTATGTTTACCACCCAAGTCAAGTCTTCTTCTAAAACCATCTATCCCACCTTTACTTATTCTAGAAGGTTTTCAATTTACTTTGTCCAGATTCATCAGAGGAATCACTATCTATAGCAGCTATAGTCTTAAGAAATGCATTTCTTAAATAATAAGACTTGAAAGTCAAAATTGCTCCTTGATAAGTAGGTTTCATAAAGGATATGTGTCAGCAGGCATGAAAACATTAATCTCATTGTATGTCTCCAACAGAACTCTTGGGTGACCAGATGAATACAGGTATGTCAGAGAAGTACATGAAAAATTTCCTCTCCTTAGGATTCAAAAGCATAGCTCTTAATGTAATATATAGATGATATACTGTAGAATTGTAACCCTAAAAACCTATATAATTTTAGTAACCAATGTCACCCCAATAAATTCAATAAAAATAATTAAATAAATTAAACTTTTTAGAAGCATACATCTTATGATTCACTCTTAGAATTACAAATTCTTATGTGGTTCTAAGACCACAGCCTCCCCCCATTAAAAGAAAGGAAGTCAAAATTGGGTAGGGGAAGAAAAAGTGGATGGAGCTGGAGAAATCTTGGCTTCTTAGTTCAAAAATTACCCCTAAGAAGTTGGAAATACCTTGGCATTTCTTTTCGTTACTGTGCATGTAAATGCAAACATGAACAGAACTATTTTTGCACCTCCTTCAATTTATATAAGCTTACATTAGCTTAAGTGATACCATTGCATTTTGGGCCCTAAAAGACAATCTGAACTGTTGGTAGTACTAAAATGGTTTGGAATAAAGACTTACTTTAAGCCACTGCCAAATAGATTAAATAACAATGATATTATTTTACCTTTCCTACTTTTCCATGACTTGAACTCTTGCAAGTGCACCCCATCCAGCTCCATAATCACCTAGCAAATTGTTAAAGGGTGGTTTTTGATCGCTGCAGATGGTGCCACCTACAGCCAGTCCCTCAGTCCTTGTTTACTCTGTCAGTGGTCTTTGTCATGATCTTTTAACAGCTAATTTAGAGAAAAGAGGGAACCACCAGGCCTTTCTGTTCACAGTTCTCTCACACTCAGCAGCAGTGTGACATTCTCAGGGATACAATAGTGCAAGAGGGTGGGCAACTGCTGATTATGCCAACCCCATTTCCAAATTTTTATACAGAATATATTGTGAAGAGTGGAGATATTTGTGGCAAAATGTATTAAGTTGATTACAACAAATACCTGCTTATCAAATACCCAAGGCTACAATAATTATTCATGTAAAGGCTAGCTTAATACTATAGAAAAACCTGTTAAGATAGCGCACAAGCTGAATTCAATTGAAATGTCTGAAAGTGGCTGTTATGTTTTTAGGCTATTGTTGTCTCTGTATGTGCTATGAATGAGTTATCAGACCTTTCATCACCTTTTCTTTACTCCTTTATGTAGCATGTAAATTTCAAAAATTTCTTGGTGAGTCCATGGGGTACTCTGAAGCCCTTTAAATATAATAAAGTTATTCAAATACACTTCATGAAATTGATGATAGTAATTTTTCTCCTCCTCCTCCTCCTCCTCTTCCTCCCCCTCCTCCTCCTCCTCCTCCTCCTCCTTCTCCTCCTCCTCCTCCTCCTCCTCCTCCCCCTCCTCCTCCTCCTCCTCCTCCTCCTCCTCTTCCTTCTCTGTCTTCTTGAGACCTTAGGAACATATTTTAGAGGAATCATGGAGAAACAGTAGCAAACCTACCTTCAAAAATAAAACCATGTTTGACAACTTAGAAGGAAAAAGAAATGTTTGACTTTAGACATTAAATACAACTAAAGTGTTGTTCTTTGTCAAATTGCAGGTTTTACTCTACCTGTCTACACTAGCAGAGTAGTGGAAATTTTATGCAATTACTCTGATGATTCGACCTCTGTCTGATTTTTTTTTCAGCTAATTGGAGAAAATGCATAGGCAATATGGCATAATGACTGGATAATTACGGGTGTTTGGTGCATCATTCCATCATGAGAGTACAATCCTTGATTATATTTCAACTATAAACTCTATTAGATGGTTCTAAAATGATTGAGAGAAAAAATAAAATTATTGAGAGAAAGTGAGAGGGAGAAATTAAGAAAGCGAGAAAGAAGGTGAGAAGATGTGAGTGTGTGTGTGTGTGTGTGAGATGGGGGGGGGCTAGGAAGATGTTATAAAGAACAATTTTTTAAAAACGTGTTGGCATTTTTGTTTTCCTTTGAGATATCACCAAAAGAATTATAATAATTGGGCTTAGTTTTTTAAAAATAGATCTTATTGCCCTAACTGGTTTGGCTTAGTGGATAGAGCATCGGCCTGAGGACTGAAGGGTCCCAAGTTCGATTCCGGTCAAGGGCATGTACCTTGGTTGTGGGCACATCCCCAGTAGGGGGTGTGCAGGAGGCAGCTGATCGATGTTTCTCTCTCACTGATGTTTCTAACTCTCTATCCCTCTCCCTTCCTCTCTGTGAAAAATCAGTAAGATCTATTTTTACTTTTTAAAATAATAATAAATATTTTTATTTTTTAAAATAGATTTTATTGAACCTGGGACCCTTCAATCTGCAGGTGGACGCTCTATCTAGAGAGCCCAGCCGGTTCGGGTGGGCTTAGTTTTTATAATGTTCTTATCAGAAATAGACTTTCTATGAAAATTTTGCTCATTATAAAATGAACACCTTGGAAACTCCTTCACCAATTGGAGTTTAGTCTTTCTTGGAACCTAACATAGCTGAAAAGAAACAGAGGGATTTCATAAAGAAGACAGAACTAAGGTTAAAATATTCTTCATAAATATATTAAATATTCTATTTAAGTTTCAATAAATGTAAAGTTAAGTATTTAAGAATTCCTTAGAGTATACAATTGAATAAATATCTAAAATTAATACTTTATTAATTTGATACATAGAATAAACGTCTAAGAGAAAATGTTTATTAAAATCACCTTCAAGAATATATTAAACTTGTGATATGATACAGATAAATGTTTATTATACAGAGATATTTGAATTTTATTTTAAACTGCACAGTCCAAATCCTAAAGCAATTCTGGCATTTGTCGCTGACAAATCAGTAAAGTTTATCAGTAAAATAAAATTAGGCCAGAATTTTGTTAATGAAGCAAAAAGTGCATGACATTTTAACATATGACCATGAAGCTGGCCAAGTTTGATTTCTTTTCATATTTGTTTCCTTGTCTTGCAGGATGTTACTAAAATCTTAATCCAAGTTTTTCTTAGTTCTAATGGTATTTATTTGGGAAAAAAGGAGAACATAAACTATTCTATACCTAAAGGATATAAATGAGTCAACCCTCCAAAATTTTTAAGATGGAAAGAAGAATTTGTGGGGTGCACTCACCTCACTTTTTTTTTAACATGACATGCTTTTTATATATACCACTTCTGCTCAAGCTAAAGTTAGAAAAATGACAATGACAACATAGGTCATGATAAGGAGACAGTCAATTGCTTGTCTAGACACTGTCTTTTATAACAATAAGCATTTTCAGATACCCAGGGAAAGCATAGCCCTTTTAGAAAGGTAACTAGATAGGTAATGTGCTCTTATATTACCAATAATTGGCCTCCCCTAACTGGCTCACACATCACACTAGATATTACCTGCTCTTTCATAAGAGAAATTCAGGGAAAGGAGAAAAAACTCTAGTTTTAATGAAGGTGATACAATGTTAGATACAATATGAATATGTTTCATATTCATTAACATGGTAGATATTGTATGAATTTTTATAATGACCTATTTTTACAGATAATATAACTCTATAGGGATTAAACCATATTCACTCAGTTTTATCTCTTAGCATCCCGCTTTTATTCTTAGTTGTTGTGATTTCTTATGGGATTTGCTGTCATTTATTTTTTTCTGTCTTTACTTTTATTATTAAGGAAAGATATGATATGTATATATTTTTTTAAAATGGGTCTCTTTCCCTTTTATTTTCTCCTCATTGCAAAGGTAAGCTTTGCTGGGACTGTGAGTAGATTTAGCCTGCAAAAGCATGCTGGAGCTAGCTAAATTTAAACTTCATCAGGTTACAATGCAAAAATATCATGACAAAGAGTGTGTTTCATCTTGTCTTTTGATGAGCATAGCACAAAGTAGAAAATGTTCCCTTTTAACAGACTGCCAAATTTCTATACTGGAGCCCTAATTACACCCTTGCAACATGAAGGCTTGTCCATTTGCACAGTAGTCGAGAGCAAATTCTGCAGCACACTGGAGAGTTGGTGCTGAAAATGTATTAGGAGAAAGTAAATGACTTTTTTTCTTTTAATGTTTTCCCCAAACATTTTATTATAAAAATTTTCAAACATACAGCAAAGTTTGAAAGAATTTTCAGTGAACATCTTAATACCTTTCACCTGGATTCCACCGTTAACATTTTACTACATTTTCTATAACACATAACTATCCCTCTATCCATTTCTCTATCTGTACATCAATCCATCTTATTTTTGTGATGTGATGCATTTCAAAGTGAATTGCAGTACTGTTCCCCTAAATACCTCAGCCTGCTATAATGGTTCTGATGAAGAAAATGGATGCATTTCTCCCAACCAACTTTGAAAGAGCAATTTTAGAGAGGCGAATAAAGGTAGAGGAAATTATTTTCCAGGAACAAAGATATCAAGAAAAATAAGTTTTGAGACATCATACAAGGTCATTTTATAGCATGCTATTCTAGTCCTGCAGGAATTTAAATCAATATGCCTTTTTTTTCTTTCAGTAGCATGAGAGAATTGTTCATCAGGTTTATATGACACTCTTTAGAATCAGCAACACATCGGTATTAACTTGGTAACAAGTGACGCTTAAAATATGAGAATTACTTGTGGGCTTTTTTGTACCACTAAACAGATACAGGACACTTATTTTCCTATTTGTTATTGAAACCACATAGTACAGATGAGATGACCTGAGCTTAGAAGCAGATAGAAGTCATCCTTTTATTATAATACTGGTTTGTTAAATGAGGGGCATTAAATGTGTAACAAAATAATTTCGGTACTCAGTCATCTATGCTTGTTATTGTGCTGCTCCCTAGCTATGTAATGACTTAACCTTACTTGGCAGAAGATGGGTGAGTAAGTTACCAAGAAATGTTGGGGTGTGGGAAAGAAGTGAAGCAAGGAGTTCTGAACAGGAGGTGCTAGAGTAATCCATTTAACAGGAGACCTTAAATTGGAAGCAAAGATAAATTATAGAGAGCAGTCCTCAATCTGACATATACATGAAGTGAGAGATTATATTTTAGGATGCTTTATGTTTCAGTGATTTAGGAAATGATAAGACAGGGTAGGACAGTGCATATTGTAAGATGGCTGTAATGGGCAACCTTGGTGGCCAAGAGAAAAAGCCACACTACTATTGCCTGGGGGTGAAGGATGATTGAGGGTAGAAAACAACCATGGACACATAAGAGAGGTTGGCTGGGCCTGACCCAAGGGTTAGTTAAAGAAGAAAGACTTGAAATTCCACTGTAGTACACACACATAGAAAGAGAGGGTTTTAGAAGGTGATAAAAGAAAACTGATGATGATAGTTGAAGGTGAGGAGGGAAAAATGACTGCTGGATATAGAAGGAGATAGAGCAGTGGTTCTCAACCTTGGCTGCACATTAGGATCACCTGGGAATCTTTTTAAAATCCTGATTTCTGGGCCTCATCCTCTGGGCCAAATTTCTGTGGGAAGGAAATGAGATTTACTTTTAAAATTCTGGAATGAGGCCCAGAGGATGAGGCCTAGAAATCAGGATTTTGAAAAGATTCCCAGTTGATTCTAGTGTGCAACCAAGGTTGAGAACCACTAAGATAGAGGGAGATACACACACACACACACACACACACACACACACACACACACCCCTTTTCCATAAAACACTGTGGGATGTGGGATACATTATACTCCAGAGCGAGGGCCCCTGATACCTTCTTTTGCCTAGAAATTTCTAACCATATTTATTGTGAATAGATGAGATGATATTCTTCAGTCAGTGTCCCTTAGTTCTCCCATCCATCTAGAGCTTGTGTCCAGTGATATACTACATCCCATCAGGGGAAGCTAACACAGAGGGCCACCTAGAGAGAAAAGAAAGGGAAGTGCTTATCAATCATAGATTATTTTGGTTAAACAAGGAAACATCCCAAAATGAGAGGCCTGGAGGAATGTCAGTTTTCTAATATTATAGAAAGACTAAGTGATTTGCCTAAGTTCACATAGCAAGTTAACTGAAAACATTGGGCTTTATATTGACTTCTAGTTCACTATTGTTCAGGGGAAATGGAAGGAGGAGAAAAAGGGAGAAAAGAATGTTGGGGAAGAAGGGAGAGAAACGAAAGAAGGAGAAGAGAGAAGAAGAAAAAATAAAGATAGAGGTAAATATTTCATAGCTCCCCAAAATAGTTGTTTTCTTTCTTACCATTTAAATATAATTTAAATAAAATTTTACAAGTTAAATATAATTTGTTCTAAAGTCTACAGGTATGCACTAAATACTTCTTTTTTCCGGGTAAACTATATCGTACATGATGCACTCTAATTTGCCCAAGCTAACCACATATCTTGGTTTGTAATTACTGTGAATGTCCTTAGTTCACCAACATTTACATTTAAAAAGTCCAAAGATTTCAAATTGTCTGTAAGTTCCAATATCATGCCTTTACTTTCCCATCTTGTGTCAGTTTTGGACATTCGCCATCATCTGGACTAAAGCCATGGGAGAGGATGAGTGCTCAGCTCACTGGGGATTTAACTAGAACCCTACAGAGAGTGGTACAACACAAATACATCCGCTGCCTTCTTCCCTTCCTCTCTCTCCTTTGATCTATTATATATCTGAACATTCTAATAAGGACAACTTTGGGAATTAGGGATTGAGCTCAAATGGGTAATTTAAATCCAAATTTCTGTGGGGAGGAAATGAGATTTACTTTTAAAATTCTGGAAGATTCCTTCAGATTCCTAATATAATAGATCTGTTTTGTCACCCGAAGACCATTGCACTCCCCCTTTAGATACCCACTCTTCCTCTTTTTGCACCCTCTCCAGACACACATTAACTACTTGCTCACCAAATATTTTCTACTTTTCAATAGAAAATGTTTTAAAGTTATTATATATAAACTAGAGGCCTGATGCACAAAATTTGTGCAAGAGTAGGCCTTTCTTCCCCCGGCTGCTGGCACCGGCTTCCCTCTGGCAGCAGCTTCCCTCTGGCACCTGGGACCCAGGCTTCCCTCGCACCCCTGCTTCTTTGGAAGGTCGTCCGGGTGGATGTCCAGTCTAATTAGCATATTGCACTTTATTATTATAGGTGCATTTCTCTATTTTTTTGGTCTATTTGTTTTCCAAAATAGAGGTCAGTGGTAATCTACTTTATAGTCACCTTTGCTGGAATCCATCTATTGTGTACTTGATAATAGAAGAAATTTGAATTAGAATAGGTACAATCAATCAATAGTCAATACAGCCCACAGAGATTTTGAGAGAAAAAAATTTCTACATTATACATACTAAAATGAAAAAAGGTCCTTTTTATACCTAGAAAGGAAGGATGCAGGAGATAATTAAGCGTAGAAATTTTCTATTGGTTCTTTGCCAAAAGAGAGTTATATGAATGTACTCTTTATCTTCACATCATATATGAGATTTTCATATATATGTCCTCAAGGGGTGCAGCATTGTGAAAAAGTCAAAGAGACTAAAATGTTAATTATAGGATGTATTTTTAGAAATAATAAATGATTGACAGGTTTTTTTCTTTGCTTTGTATCTTTCATAGTTTTGATATCATTCTCTCATTCATTCCTTCCTTGTTCCATTCATCTGTTTGTCCTTCCGTCATTTGTCCACCAATCCATTCATTTAGATAAAAGATAATACATCTGAAGCATGTGCTAGGGTTATGAAGAGGAATGAGACATTCCCAGCCCTTTGTGAGCTCATAGTGTAATAAAATTCCCATTTGTCAGCTTAGGGTTCATTCCCAAGGGTTCATATAGGGCTGTCCCTAAAGCCAGAAGATAAACATTGCACCTCTTTCCAGGGCTTCAATTTCACTTTAAGGCTAAACTATTGAAAGATTTAATTTATAGATCATTTAGTATTTTTATGGATTATGTAAACATAGATATTTTATAGAATGAAGACAAAATTTGTTTATATTTTAAAATGTTTAAGAGTCAAGGGGAACCCTGACAGACATTCTGTGATTCTGGAGAAGGAATGGCAGTTGGGGTCAAAATTTCAGAAGCAAATAGCAAGTACAAATATGCTGGAAAAGGCTGTGGGGTATGGTGCTGCTTGGGAAGGTGGAGTTAGCCTGGGAAAGACCTTGAATTCTGTGCCAGAGGCTCCAGGAATTCACTATAAGTAAACCAATACAATGAAACTCCCAGAATGGTTTCGCTCTTCTTGGTAAACTGATAGCAGGCATTGTCTAAAGCTTGCTCAGACAGCAAAATAAACTGGATATTGTGTTATAGCCTGTGAGTCAGAAAACCTCTCTTCTGTTTTCAGTAACTACTAACCATGTGTATGAACTTGTACAAGTACCTTGGCCTGTCGAAGACTCAGTCCCCTAACCTACTTAAGAGAGGGAAAACCATCTGCCTGTGAATCCCACAGTGATCACGCCCGTGTGTATGCCTGGGTAAATAGTGATGCATTGAACAATAAACATATGTTTATTAATATGAGTCACCTCAACTGTGGAATGAAAGCACTCAATATTTCCATAATTTTTTACAAGTGGGTTTCTAAGTCCTTCTTTTTTTCAAAACTTACAGAGCAGCCTTTAGTCAGAGGATTAAGAGTTTCTGAGCCTTCAAGGTTGTTGTTTTTCTCTGTTTTTACTAATCTAAGCACAGCTTCCAGTGCAGTAATTCTGCAGGAACTCAATAATTATCTCTTGCATGACTCAATTCCCATGGCCAGGTGCCCTCATCAAACCCTGTTTATCTCTTGCCCAAACAGTGCTACTTCCCGCTCTCTTTTTTCTTGTTGATTTTCAACACCATGTCCAAAACACTTTGATCTTGAGCCCACTGGTCAAACTTGAGAGTATCTAGATGTTTCTACAAAGACATTCATCTGAGGGTTCTTGACCACTGTTTTCTTAGTATTCTTTGACCCCATTCCCGTATCTCTTAATAGGTAAGTTTAACTCAAGTTTCTTTCATTGTTATCATGATTTGTTCATTCATTTATTCATACACCAAACATTACATGTGTCTTTTCATTGCACAGCACTAGACTCTGGGAAAATGAAAAGGGAAATTGCAATTTTCATTCCTGACTTGAATGATCTTCTGAAAGGGTAAAATAAATAAACTTGTAGGAGATGTGGGTGAGGTAACTCAGGAGGACTGGAATAAAAGCATGAACCAAGAGTTGTGGAGATTCTGGGCAGGCACTGAGTAACTCTGCCTAAGAGCCTCTGGCTTCACAAAAGGGGAGTCATTAAAGAATCTTGATGCACTCCAAGTTGTACGATTTCAGATGGATGACAACATTACAGACAATCCATATAAAAGTAAGTGAAGAAATGAGTATATTGAAAAAATTAGGAAGAAGAAAATAAAGTGAAGGCAGAGTGAAATAAATCCATGAAAGTATAGAGTGATGTCCTTACACTTATTAGAGGTGGATCGCATACTTGAGCTAAAGCAAAGGGAAGAAACATCTTCTCAAAAGAAACAGAGTGCTTAAGATAAACATAAACCGGCTCTCAGAAACACTCAGCTCTTCCTGGTTCTGAGAGACATTTCCTTGGTGTCCACAGACAGAGGACCCTAGTGAAACAAGACAATACTTTTGAACGCCATCACTACAGTCAACAGAACAGCAAGGTTCACGGGCTTATTCTCACAACATTCCTTAATGGGGGTCAATGACACAACGTCCATTCCAAGTTGAGTGAAAGCAATTCTAAGTTGTCAAGTATACAACTAAGAACAATGAATACAATTTTTCCAGGTGGGGCTGGCATTTGGAGCTGACTTAACAAGAGGAACAATAGCAGAACATTGAGAAAGTGCCTGGAATGGAACCATGCAGAACTTGGCATAGCTGTAGCATTAGGTGTGTCTGGGAGCTCTGCTACCTGCAGGATAAAATCCAAACTTCCTAGCATAGCAAACAAGACCCAGGATGAGCTGGTTGCCTATCTATGTTCCCTGACTTCAGCATTGCCACACCTCATCTCCACCCTTGAACCATAAGATTCATTTTTAGTTCACTTTCTTATTTTTCATTTTCTAGATATCCCATGCTATTTCAAGCTTTGTTCGGGCAATCCCCTCAGCCTAAACTGCCATATTCGACCACACCTATCTCTGTCTACCAGGTCTATGTCTCTTTCCTCTTTTCATGTCTCTGTCGGCTCTGTAAAAATCTTCCCAGGCTGAGTATAACATTCCTCATTTGGATTCCATGATGCCTTTTTTGTAGCTCTTCTACATCCTTCATTAGCCTTGTAATTCTACATGGATATCTTTGCTTCTTCTTTGGTCTGCAACAAAATACAATTTTTTTCTCATTCATTTTTATTTCTCTACCACCTGGCAGAGTGGCTTATGCAAATAGGCATCCGATGAATACTTAGTGAGTAAGGTAGAAAGGAAGGTGCATGAGGTGATAGGCAGGAGATGATACTGGAATAGCTGGCTGGGAGAAGATTGAAAAAGAACCCATACCAATGCTAATGATTTTGGACTTTTTCTAAATTTTTACAAAACAATGTTATTTAATAGAAAATGGAGAACAATAGGTGTTTACATGAGGGAGTTACTGGGGCAAGCCAGCATTTAGGAAGGGAAACTGGCAGCATTGGATGGGCAGACAGAGTCACAGGCAGACCAATTGATGCTTTATTACAATCTCCCTGGTATAAGTTAGCACACCTCTGAACCAAGACAGAGCAATAAGCCTGAGGGAACACTGGAGGTTAAAGTATCAAACCATGTAACCAGTGTTTTTCTGAAACTGTTTTAAAGAAACTGCCTGACATATAGTTTACCAGTTCAACAAGTTATGTTTCTGCTCATTATTTTTAAATTTGGATATAACATACATAAAGGACACCAATTTTAAATATATAATTCAATAAATTTAATATATTTATTCAGCTGTAACTCTCACCCTGATTAAGAGAGATTACATTTCTAGCATATCAGAGGGTTCTGCATGTCCCCTCCTAGTTACTATCACTCCCCAAAGGTGGCTGCTATTCTGACTTTTATCACCATTGATTAGTTTTGCAAGTTCTTGAACTTTATGTAACTAGAGTTGTACAGTACTCATTCCTTTGTGTCTGTTATCGTGTGTGATTATAGTTCATTCATTTTCATTGATGCATAGTAGTCCATTTTATGAGTACATAAAAATGTTAATCCATCCTGTTGAAGGATACTTGGGTTGTTTTCAATGTGGTGCTATTATGAATAAAGTTTCATTACTTTTAATACCTTAAATTGTTTCCAATTGAGATCTGCATTGACTATAAAAGGCTGCTATATTGCAAAAAGCCTTAGGCTTGGAGTCCAGCCCTGTCTCTGACAGTTATTAGCTTTATAACATGGGCAATTTATTTCCCAACTCTGTCTCCATTATATTTTTTTGTAAAATTGAGATAACTCTCTGAACTCACCAGATCTTGAAAACCATGTCAGGCCTGACCTAGTAAATGGAATTGAATCTGATTCACTCGCTATTGCAGCCTCCTAACCTGGTGTACGTTAAATGCCCCCAGATTGTTGAATAAGTAAATGAAAGTTAATAATAGTTGGTAATTTCACCCTTAATCTTTCTTGTATAAACAATAATCTGTCTTAGTAGACTTTTTAGTCATATAGTAAACCATTATGAGACTCATGGATAAGTGATTAAAATATGCGTAGTATACAAGCCTGTTCTAGAGGCTCCTATGTTTATTTTAGCTGAAATTTGCAATGTAGACATTACCCAATTGTTACTGTTTTCTTGGTCATTGTTTCCTTAACGTGACATTCTACAAATGGAGGAACTGTTGTTTGGCCAGGCTCTGTGCCCCATGGAGGCATGGCTCACCACTGAGTCCTGATTGAGAGCAGATGTTACATCTCCTGTGTTGCTTTTAAGGACCACTTAAATCTCCATTTTTTCCAAGTACACTTAGTTTTTTTTTTATTCGCTGTGTAATATTTATCCAATATATGTATTAGTTTTTAATATTAGCTAATTTGTGATTATATCTTTCAGAAGTACAGTTACTGGGATCTTTGCTTAGAAGCGTCTGGGGAGAAAACCTGTTTTGGGTTATCTACTGAGTGCCAAAACAACTATTGACTGAGTGAAAAATTAAACCAGCCAGTCATTTTAGCTTTGTAGTATGGAAACAACTGGTTTGACTGCTGTAGACATATTGACAGCTTTTGTGTTTTTTTGTTTGTTTTAAGAGTCTGAATGCACTAATTTTTACACAATGGGTTAGCCAAAAGGGAATTTTTATGATGATGAACAGTGACAATTTATTAAATTTGGTTACCTTTTCTTCTGATATCTATGACATACAAGCTAATGAATTGCGAGGCTCTTATGAATGGTTAAGGGGGCCATTCAGCTTCCTCGACTGAGCACCAGACTCTTCTCTCCAAATGTCAATTGGGCATCTCCCCCTGGGCATTCTAAAGGACATACAAATTCTACTCATCAATAAAAAGCTTATTCTTTTTCTTTCTAAATGTATCCCATCCCTGTTAGTCTCTTTATGGTGACTGAAAATAGCCAGTTATACAAACTATAGCGTCCTCTCTTCTACAATCACCCCAGCCATACCAAGGAGAGGACATATTAAATCCATCACTCAATTCTCTAGTGTCCACCTCTCCATCCTCTTATGTAATCCTTTGTCTCTTCCTTCCCTTCTACTATAATATCAGATACTTAGAATTATTCTCCTGTAGCGTCATCTTTTGGCTTCTCTATTTCCAAAATAAACCACCTACTACTCTTCCCACGCCTTTTTCCCTCAAAGTGATTTAACTGGAATTCACATTAAACAATGCCACATTCTTTTTAAAATCTTTCATTGTCTTGTTGAAGCATTCAGGGAATATTTAAAGCTTCACTCATTGGCAGGCAAGGTCTTGCGCATGGTGGCTCTGGCTGTGTTCCAGGTTTGGCTCCACCCCTCACTGGCACGTGTTTATCATTCAATAAAACAGAAATACTCAAACATATCATGCTTTCTGTGTGATTGTGTTTTAGTTTTCCTTTTAACACTAACACATCCTATATAATAAAAGGCTAATATGCAAATCAACCATGGGGAGTGGGCCTAAGCCATCAGTAGGACACCTCCCAAGGGCTCCCAGACTGGGAGCAGGCCGGGCTGAGGGACAACCCCTCTTTCGTGCAAGGGGTCTCTAGTCAAATATATATAACACAGCCTCCTTATGCAAGTTACAAATATCTTAAACTATGTAAGGCCTAATATGGAAAGTTATCCTTCACTCCTTTCCTCAATGCCATGTTGTTTTAAACCTCTGTATCCATACATACTCTTCTCTTTCTCTAGGAGGCCATCTTTTTATATTTTCTAGAAAACTCCATCACATCCTTCAAAACTGAACTGGAACATTGACTGCTCTAAGAACCCTTTTCTGACCCCTCCAGAAAATAAATATGCTGCTCTGGGCTTGCATTTTCACCTGTACAATCCTGACTAGTAGCATTTCCATTTGTTTTGTAATTATCCATCTCCTTGTTTTTCTCCCCAGCCAGAAGGTAGACTCCTTAAAGGATGGAAAAGGTATTTTACTTGACTTTGTACCCAAAAATCATGCTCAGTAAATATTTGTTGAAAGAATGAATGAGCAAATTGTTTAACTTTTCATCGTGCTTATTTGAAGTATGTGGCAGGAAATAGCCAAAGAGAAAAGGACTTTTGAGTAATAGAAAACAATCTTTTCTGCACTGATAAGCTCAGAATATTTTCTTTCTAACCCAAAGTCATAGAGACATAAAAACCTTTCCAATAGCAGAAACACACAACAGAAAACACAGTGATTTAAAGGATATAAGTCAGTAGTGGCTCTTCTGTGTGGATTAATGAGCTAGCAATTTGGAGAAGCAACACATTATTTAATTATATGTATTACTCTTCTGTGTAGCCTATATATCAAGGTTTGAACCCTGAAGCTTACATATAAAGACTTTGAGATATCTCTGCAATGAGAATATCACATTAAGTGCCAGATGCAGTCTTGGCTTGGACTGGTCTGGGATGCTAAGAGTCAAACTCATCAGGAGATAAAAAGAAAAGAAGACCTAGGACTAGGCCAAGGTGGCACCAAGAGCACCCCTGTCTATGGGTTTTAATAAAGTCCTTAAATCACTACAGTAAAGCATGGAATCAGAACAAAATCATTTCTGAATATTCTTTGTAAGTTGCTAAACCTATTTGTGTTTAAGTTGCCTTAGTTATAACATGTAAAAAATTTTCATAATGTAAAGTTATGCTTTACAAATAATATTTTGGTTTCCCTTTTCTAAAAAAGTATTAAGTTTATTGGGGTGACATGGTTAATAAAACTATATAGATTTCATGTTTACAATTCTATAATACATCATCCGTATATTGTATTGTGTATTTACCATTCAAAGTCAAGTCTCTTTCCGTCACCATGTATTTGTCACTCACTTCTCCCTTCATCTTTCCCCCAATTCCCTTCCCCTCTGGTAACCACTATACAATTGCCTGTATCTATGAGTATTTTTGTTTGTCAGTTTTGTTTTTCCATTTGTTATTTTCTGTATTATATCACACATATGAGTGAAATCATATGGTTCTTGCCTTTTCCATCTGACTATTTCGCTTAGCATAATACTCTCAAGATCCACCCATGTTGTTACAAATGCTGGTATTTCATCTTTTCTTATGGATATAATTCCATTGTTTTTATAAGGTCTCAAGTTAATAAAATCCCAAGACATTATCAGAGTGGCACCTGAGGCAAATAGTTACAAATAATGTTGTCTTGCTCTGCTGATAACCTGATTGGGTAGCATAACCAAGTAGTCCCAATATAGGCCCATTTTTTGTCTGCACAATACATTATTCAAAATGGAAAACTATGCTAGTAAAATGCTCTGTGTGTTTCTATATGGCAACACATAAATGGTCCTTTATTTTCAACATGTATTATTTTCTTAACTGAATAAAATCCGGTGATTATATATACTGTAATAGTATATTATAATGTAGTGAAAAGTAAAACAAACAAACAAACAAACAAAACAGAGTGCAGAAGCAAGCAGTGCTGAGAAGAAGTGATCAGAACGTTGGGATGAATTGTTTTGTAGATTGTGTTTAAATTGGGTCCAGGACTGTTGGACATAAAGCAGGATTGGATAATGCTATCAATAACATTTCACAAAGAAGTTGGAACTATAAAAGTTTTCATAGAGTACTCAATACAGAATAATAGCTTTTAAGGAAAAATAAATATCAAAATATTAATGAAAGTGAGAGAATTTAAAGAAGGAATTTGGGAATTGCACCTGTATATTTCATTTATTTGAGGATGCTACTTTAAAAGCTTATGCACTGAAAGTATAAATGAAAGTTAATTGATTTCTTCCAAGCTGCTGTGGCTCAGTGGTTGAGCGTTGACCTATGAACCAGGAGGACACGGTTCAATTCCTGGTCAGGGCACATACCCAGGTTGCTGACTTGATCCCCCGCGTGGAGCATGCAGGAGGCAGCCAATTAATGATTCTCTCTCATCATTGATGTTTCTCTCTCTTTCCCTTCCTCTCTGAAATCAATAAAAATATATTTTAAAAAAGAAAGTTAATTGATTTCCATGGAAATATATTAGCAAGACAAAATTATTGAAATAAAAATATAAGTAATGTAGTCACTTGCCTATGACCCGTAGGAATTATTTTAAATGTAACATCTTATAAAAATCGAGGTATATAAAACTTATTTCAGTTTTCTGAGTGAAAGAAATAGCCTCTATTTATCTTCTCCATTTCTTTCTCATTTATCCAGTGCTTAAATGGCCACCATCTTCTTCTAACCTCCACAGAGCCAGGGAAATCATTTTTTCTCACACTCATCAGGGACCTCTCCTCTGCCAAACTTCAATGCAGTCTTTTTAGTCCTCTTATCAAGTGACCTACCCAGGGTCTTGGACACAGCTGACATTAGTCAACTTGAAAATTTATCTTTTATCTTCTCTTGACTTCTCTGAGGTCATTCTTGCTCTGTGTGTGTGTGTGTGTGTGTGTGTGTGTGTGTGTGTGTGTGTTTGTGTGGTCATTGGTTTTCTCAAACTACTTATTTCCACTCTCTCTCACCAGCTTTTTCACCTCAGACTGGACCTTGTAGTTTCATGTAGCCTAGATTCCTTATCAGTTCCCTTTCACTATCACTCCAGGCTCTTTGAGAATATAGTTACCCAAGACTTTACCCATCAATCATATAGCAGTGACACCCAAAGCTTTGTGTTTTCCCCTACTTTCTTCCTGTCTTCTATTCGGATATGTTCTGCCTAATTCTCAGATTCTCTACAGGAACACCTCATTGTCTTCTTAAAATTAAACATTTTCCCCAGCCTAGATTCTTCTTTATCTCATTTGTTTCTCTTGAGAAATAGCTTCATAGTCCACAGTTTCTCAGGTCAGCTAACTTCTGTTCATTCTTTATTCTTCCTTCTCTAGCACCAACATGGTCACAGAGTTCCATCTATGTCACATTCTAAGGTTTGCTTTTAAATAGATCTTCTTCTCTTTATCTCCCTGCCGGTATTTTAGCTCAGGCCTGCTGTCTCTCTTACTTGCACTAGTTTCTACAGGTCACTTAGAATCATCTCCTTCTTTGTGATTTTCCTGTCTTCTATCTCTCCCTCTGTCCACTCTTTCTCAACATGTTCAGAGTAATTGTGCAGAAATGCATTCAGGATCACATCACTCCACAACTTTAGATACTAAAAGGGGTCCCAATTACTCTGTAAGTTAAAGTCCAAATCACTCAGCTGTGCAAAAATAAAAACAAACAACAAATTAGTTCACCTTTCATTTTCCTCAAACCCACCTTACTACACATACATTACTATTCTCTTCCCCACCCCTGTTGCCCAGCATATTCCTTGTCTTGTGTTTCTTCTTCTGGCTTGTTGCCTTTCCACCCATTCACTGCCTGGTGAAACCTTTCTCTAAGATACAACTCAAGCATTTCCTTATTTAAGAAAACTTTCTTGTGGGTAACCTTATCTTGGCTGTCTCCTGATCTTGTGCACATGCTCCTATCATAGCACTTACCAGACAGATGGTATTGTGACCATCTGTCTACCACCCGTTTTTCCCATTAGGCAGAGAGCTTAACATTTTTTCAGATGTGACACATTTCACAGATGACATTCAATAGTGCAACACATTTCCACCAGTATTCCCAATGAGGTGGCTATAACTCTACCACTTATTTCCTCTGAGTCAAGAAAGCATATTCTAATAACAGTGAAAGTGATAGACAATAATGACCGTGGCTCTATCCATTCACACATTCATATAAATTTATTTATATTTCAAAATTTACTTAGAAGTCTTATTCTGGATTTAGACTTTTCAGATTTATATTCTGGCTTTCTCACTTACTGCCCCAAATCCAAAATGAATGATCTAATCCTAGAATTCCCAGTTTCTTTCTCCATAAAACAAGAATTATAATAGTCAAAAGGAATCTTGTGTAAATTTTAAAGCATGAAATGAACTAAATCATGCATATCATGCATGGTAGTGGGTACATGAAGTGTTCCCAGTAAATATTAGCTATTATTATTATCATTGTTACTACCATTTGATACAAATTAATTGATTTCTCCTCAGTGGATTCTAGTACCTCACTTTTATGTTCCTGCTGCAGACTCTGACTTCACGTAAGCACTTCTATGAAGAGACAGAAATAGTCATCCCTGAGACTACTCTGAACTTAGTTATTCATGAAATTGGAAAAATGATGCACATGATATTGGGCAAAATAGAAAAAATAGCACTAGTTAGGAGCATCACATACATATAGTAGTCACTCAAGTGTTTGTTCCCTTCCCCTAGTCAAACCCACCAGCCTGGGGTGAAGGACAGGGCAGAGCTCTTCACATTTTCTAGGGCAGAACTGTGATGAGATCAGCTTTTTTCAGTTACACAAAGAGAAAGCCACTTCACTAAGAGAACACTGAAGAGAGAGAAGCACGCCTGATGATTGGAAAGGAAATTCTTTAAGTGTGAATTGCTCCGAGTACAATATAAACCTTGTCAGTTATGGCATTCCAGCTGTTGTTTTATTGCCTTTAATTTCCCATTAGTGGTTCAGTGTCTGGGAAAGGTATCCGGCCTCCAGGAGGGGAACTAAGGTCGGAACTGTTGTTCCTGTCTCTGCCAACATTTTGAATAGTGTTTAAACGAAGCCGTTCAAAAGATCATCTTATGTCTAATTCTTGTAAGAAGTGTTTGTGACTAAAATAAGCTCTTTTAGTGCCCTCTCTGCCTCTCCTGTGTCTCTGCCTCTACTCTCCTCCTACCTCGACTAAGAAACAAATGCTGGGATACGACAAAGGAATCATTATAATATAGTATTATGGACGTAACCATTTATTACCTGGGGGAAGGGCATGGAGCGTGTTAACAGTGGAGGGTGGGCTTGATCTGTTCATCTGAACTCTTCTGCTTAATGGATTAAATGCTTTATAATCATCTACTGCCAAAAAGAACCATGTTCCAATTGGGCAAACTCTGATTCTAGCCTTTACCCAACAGATTACTAGGTATCTTGCTGAGGGAATTCAGTTTGTTTACTAACATAATAGTGTAAGGTATTTCCTTCTCAATCATCATAAAGATTACAGGGTCTGGACTTCACACGACTTGTAAACCATGAAACAGTGAAAATGAGCATTTAAATTAAAATAGATTAGATAGATAGATAGATAGATAGATAATAGATAATTTGGGGTCCCATAGTTAAATACCTTTAATTTATAATACACACTAATTCCCACAGTACCAATGTGAAGCATATAATAATATCACTGTTTCCATTTGAGATGAGGGTTCAAAGATTTGAAGAAATGGAGCATATATAATTTTTAAGTTGAAAGAATAGACTTTGTAACCACATTTAATTAAATAAAATCTTTTTTTAACAAGCCCATGCTGTTTTGTCCATCCAATTTTTCCAAAAAGAAGAAGGTAGAATTGTTTTCTTTTCTGAACCTAAGAAAGAGTCTGCACTGCTAAGGAACTTTAGGCAGTAATAGGCATATCTATTCTCTGTCATGTTCCTTATGGGGCTGGGTCTTCAAGTCTGAATTTATCATTGTTTAGTGTGTGAGTCCAGAGGCAGTCATCTATGAAGCCTTGTAAGACTGAGCTACGATTCATTATTATTGGTACCTCCTCCCATCAAAGACACTGAGATTTCTATAGAAAAGGCCAAAAAGACTCTCTTCTTCATGTGCCTAATTTTCAAGTCTTTCTGTGAAGTTTCTGGGGGTCCGGTAATGAAATGCAGGTGTATTCCTTTGACAGCCAAATACGAAGGTTACAAACATTTGGTTAGAATATTCAGCACTTATAAATGCTAACCTTGTAATAGTGGTGTTCTTATTATTCCAAACCCTGGAGTCAGGATTTCCTGGCCCTAAGCACTAATATGAGCCATATTTCTTCTGTTTAACCACAGACACAATGGTCACCTTAAAGGGCCTAAGGGTTAAATCAACTTGCAGTACAGAGATCTAATGTATACATGAATACACACAATAGCAATTAATACCTGAAGGTCATTTGAATTCCATGAAAGTTTTATTGGAAGCACTGGTTAAAAAAATAATCATTTGTCAGCTTCTGGTCATGGCCTACATTTGAGAGAAGCAGTGAACAACTATTAGTTAGAACATCTTGTTTTCTATTAAGCAATAAACAAATGTTGATCCTGTATGTACTGCTTACCCTTACTTAATGCTACACATTTCAACTATTTCCAGTTAATGGATGGGTTATTATGGTGTTTTATTTTTAATCTATAAATTATACTCATGATATTTCTTTATAATCTCATTCCCCAGTTGGCTTTTTAAAAATAATATACAAACAGTTACATTTTTGGCAATATTTACTCCATACTGTTATATAGCAGATATCAAAATACTGTAGTTTTTCAGAGATTACTGTTATGTATGGCTCCCATAGCAGACTTGAGGCAGATGGTGGTACAGAAGGGTTGGAAGACCTTGCCTCCCATGTTCTCAAAACACAAAGCAAAGCAAGCTTTACTTTGCCAAAGCCTGGCAATATTTGGCCCCCAATAAAGTTGGACCTTGTCTTTCTGTTTCTCCATTTTTTACCCACCTTCTGTGTGGAGACCATGTCTTTCTTAGTCACCATGCTGTTATGCAAATTCTGCCAATACAGACATGTGTCCATGGCTCAAAACTTTGAATCAGGCATGATAGAAACCCCATGACATTCTCTTTCTCTCAGTCAGAGCCAAAGTCATTGAGAGCACCTCAACATTATGGCTTTAAGATTTTTCCCAAGATGGAAATTCTAAAATTATCTTCATCAATAATTTTTTCTGATTGGTAACCTATCTGAGAATTTTCTTTTGTACCTAACTGATAATCATGTCGACAAGATAGGTAATTATTGAGTTATATAAAAATTGAGTCATCCAAGTTGTTGGCTCCTGTGAGTCCAATCATCCTCTAGCATGGAATTTTAACGGCATGATAAAATATCTATCATCAGTTCCAAAATAGAGTATTCTGTCTTGATATAGTCATTGCTACTTTCAGAACTATAATCAAGGCATAGCACTTTATAGAAGCAAAACTCATGGTGGTTATTGCAATAGAAATATGAATAGAACATTTTATTTATAAATGTTTAGTGGCATTGTCCTTACATCAGCTATTAGCCTTTTTTAATTTACAGTTTATGTTTAATACTATTTTGTATTTATCTCAAGTTTACAGCATGATGATTAGACCATCATATACTTTACAGAGTGTGAGTAGATTGAGTCGATTGGATTTGGTCACCAATGAAAGTGGGGGATGAGGAAGCATTCTGGGCGAAATCCCAGATTTCTGATGAGGATGGTTGGCATTTCAATTGGAAAGGGAATACAGCAGAATGACCAAGTTTGCAGGAAAAGATGAGCTAGGCTGAAGGCATATTGAATTAGAGGTATGAGTGAAATTTCTAGGAAAATTTTTTTGAAGACTTTGGATTATAGGGATCTGGAGATGGACTGAGGCCAGGAAGACAAATATGGGAGTCACTGGCACCAAAGTGTCAAGTCACTCCATAAAAGTCATTACCCAGTGAACATTTGGATACTGAAAAGAGTGTGTGCCCATGTTGGAAACCGAGAATGCAGGCATTTAAGGAGGAAGAGTAATTATCAAAAGAAGGAATAGTTAGAGATATGTAAAGAGAACTAAGAGTGGGGGCAAGGGAGAGGAGTTATGGAAAATAACAGAGGAGAGACTGTAAGCTATACAATTATTAAATTATAGGGAAATGATTATGTGGAAGGGGGGAGAGAGAGAGAGAGAGAGAGAGAGAGAGAGAGAGAGAGAGAGAGAGAGAGAGAGAGAGAGAGAGAGGAGAGAGAGAAGGAAGAAGAAGAAGAAGAAGAAGAAGAAGAAGAAGAAGAAGAAGAAGAAGAAGAAGAAGAAGAAGGAGAAGGGAAAATGGCTTTCTTTGTTGATTTTTTTTTCAATGGAAAATACAGGCTGGATGCATATGTTGAAGTGACAATGACAAGGAAGTACTGCAGGAGCAAGAATAGAGAGACTAGAGGGAACATATTCACATTTGAATTTGGAACCTGATGTGTCTGATAGAGGGTGTTAAAAGATGAAGTCAGCATATAGTTCCGTAAGGAGCTTGAACTGTATCACAAAGGCAACATCAAAGCATTTCAAGGAGGGCACAGATAATTTCAGGATTGTGTTTTAGAAAGAACATTCTGACAGCTGTGTGGAGGAAGGTTGGACAAGTGCCAGTCTAGGGAAGGAGATCAGTCAAGAGGTTAGTGAAATCTTGGCCAGAGAGGATAGAATCTTCATAAGGGTATATGAAGTGGGAACCAACCCATGACGCTTGCAGAGATTCAGTTATCTGTCTTTGATAAAGTGTTGCTTCTGCACATATCCTGATGTTTCTAATAATAGCCATCAGTGTGAACAACCAGCCACTTGTCTAAATTAGCTCAGAAGGTGACACACACACTGTTGCAAATATGCATGATTATCCTTGGCCTTCAAAGGGAAAATATTTCTATGCTCCACTTCACCATAGTCACAGCTCTTGTCTTGAAGAAGGGTTTTGGTTCCAAGGCTAGATCTTTGCTGAACTCTGGGGAATGTCACCCACAGAAGGACTGCAGCACGCAGCCTCTGGTTCTATCTTTTCCTTATTCTTCATATACTAAAAATTATAGTTTCTTGTACTCTCCTTCTTTCTTTCATCATGGGTTCAGTTTACCTATATTTTAAAGCAGTGGTTCTTTCCTACCTGGAGGACATTTGGCAATGTCTGGAGACATTTCGGTTGTCACAACTAGGAAGAGGTTGTTATTGGCACCTGTGGGAAGAGAGCAAGAATGCTGCTAAATATCCTACAATGCACAGGATAGTGCCCACAAACAAATAAAGAATTATCTGGTTGAAAATGTCAATAGTACCAAGGTTGAGAAATTCTGCTTTAAAGGACTAGGATTTTTTTTTCTATTTTTTAAAAATTTATTTTTCCCTTGCTCTAACCAGCTTGGCTCAGGGGATAGAGCATCGGCCTGTGGACTCAAGGGTCCCAGGTTTGATTCCGGTCAAGAGCATGTACCTTGGTTGCAGGCACATACCCAGTAGGGAGTGTGCAGGAGGCAGCTGATCAATGTTTCTCTCTCATTGATGTTTCTGACTCTCTATCCCTCTCCCTTCCTCTCTGTAAAAAATCAATAAAATATATTAAAAGAATTTATTTTTCCCATCACCATTTATTTCCTCTATGCCCTCTACCATCACCACCCATCACCATTCACCCCCCAAATCACCACCTGGTTGTACAAGTCCATGGGTTCTCTCCCTTTGAGGGTATTTTTCTTAAATATGAGCATTTTGTTTCATCACTTACTATTTAAAAAAATCTACTTTTCAAGTTCTCTACTTCTAGCCACCTATGAATCTACTATACAGTGAAATGGAAAATTGAATAAATTGTTTGGTTATGGCAAACCAACTTTCTAAAATAATTTTTACTCAATTGTTAAATACTAGAGACGCGGTGAACTAAACTCGTGCACTGGGGGGTGTCCCTCGGCCCAACCTGCACCCTCTCCAAACTGGGACCCCTCGGGGGATGTCTGACTGCCTAAACCAGCAGTAGGACATCCCTTTCACAATCTGGGACTGCTGGCTCCCAACCGCTCACCTGCTTGCCTGCCTGATCAACCCCTAACCACTCCCCCAGATCAATGCCTAACTGCTCCCCCGCCAGCCCAATTGCCTTCAACTGCCCTCCCCTGCCAGCCCGATCACCCTCAACTGCCCTCCTCTGCTGGCCTGGTTGCCCCTAACTGCCCTCCCATGCTGGCCTAATTGCCCACAACTGCTCTCCCCTGGTGGTTATCTTTCTTGTGGTGGCCATCTTGTGCTCACATGGGGGTGGCCATCTTGTGTGAGAGTGTGATGGTCAATTTGCATATTACCTCTTTATTATATAAGATTACTCTAATCTATATCTTTTTAAATTGAATGGTTCAAATCATGCCGATAGGTGCTAAAATCTCCTCTGTAGTTGGATCTTGAGCCATGAATACATAAATAAAAATGAAACATGCAGATAGGTTGCCTTATCAGATTTTGGCCTGAAATATTAGTATTTTTCAAGTGCTCTGTAAAATTTTTAATCCATATTCTCAAGCTCTGGTGAATCATAGAGGATAAATGTTTTCCATTGGAATAGAATGCTATTGCCAATGCCCTCAGCTTTCTCTGTGTACACTGAGATTTAAGCAAAAAGTTTGGGACACTGGCTATCTTGAAAAATAGCTATTAACCACTAGCTTCTCTCTAGGATATTACCTTCACTTCCTTTAACTTGCTGAGGAAATAGATTATATTTATTTTACAATTCTTTCTTCCAATATATTTTAAGGAAAGAGAAAATTCCTGCAGAATGCAATAGATATATGCCTTTATAAGGTAGGGGATAATTTACACATCTCACAATTACCAGAAATGTATTAGATATTCTGTCTTTTTAGCTAAGTTTCACTTAATTTTTGCCACATTTTGACTTCCATTTTCTCACAGCATTTCTTTATGATGTTCAAAACAAAAACATTTCATTTATCATCAAATAAAACATATGTTAATAAGGCAGATATTTAAGCATTTAACAATTAAAGCAAATAGTTGAAAAGGAATTCTCTGAGAAAGTTAGGTCTACACTGAAATAAACCAACTTTTTAGAATTAGCATGAAGAACAACCCATCACATAGGAAGCCTAGCGTGTCATCCTGGGCTGGAGTCTGAGCTAACTGTTCTTTCTTTTGGCAGTGATGACGGAACTCCCTTTTCTAAGTTGCATCTAAATATCATGTTGGAGTTTCTAGAAGGATACACTGGCATCAGACTTTTCCTTTTGACTTTGGGTAGAATTACAAATGAGAACTAAACCCTAAAGAGCACTAAAATAATTCATCTAAGGTTAAAACATTTTAAAATTAAGTGAAAATTCAGTATAATTTCAGATAAACCTCTTGCTGTTGTGTTATTGTTTTTTAAAAACACAGTTTTAATCTTTGCATGGTTATATGACTTGAAAATACAAGGAGTCTGGCCATTTAGATAATAGTCTGCATTGTTAAGTATCATCTTCTCTGAGTTTCTGTAATAATCCATGCATATACCTGTCATTTCATTTATCACATTGAGTTTGAATTATTTTTTATGTGACTATCTCCCCCATTAGACTGCAGGACCTTGAGCTAAGAACTAAATGCTAATTTGTCATTTTATTCTCAGTGCGTAGAGTAGACCAACTAAAAAAATGAACAAATGAATAGATAGCTAGATGGATAGATGGAGGTGTAGCACTGAATGAGTGCACTGAGAATAGGTTAAAGGCAATAGTAACTTTGACCCAGAATGCCTGTAGCATTTATTATTAATGGATTTTTAGTGGAAAAATATTTAAAAGCTTCAGGGTAAAATATGTTTAGGGAATTCTGGGTTTGTTTCTTATAAACGAAAAGACTTCCATAGGCACTGTGAAATTTTGAGAAAGAATAGGATGTATAACATTTCAGAAATTTATTTGAGCAAAGACTACATTGTATCTTTTCCAGAAATGACATTCAGTGAAACACGCTACATTTAAAAGGAAGCTCAGAGCTATTGGTGAGAAAAAAAAAGAGAAAAAGGAGAAACATGAAAGGAGGTGAGATTTTTTGATACTTAACTCTCAGAGTGAGTAGTAGAGATTAGTGAAAAAGATAAATTTTCTTAGCTCTAAAATGGGTTGAGCTCAAGGTTATAGCAAGAAAACAAAAAGAAAGAACACAGGTTAGGGCTCGTAATCTAAGCAAGTGGGAAGATATTCAATTGTACTTGCACTTTTTTCTCATTATTTTCTTTTCATAGTTATCTATATGAAAGTGGATTTAGCCACATTTTGTGTGGCCTTATCAATGCCCTAAATAAGGTACCTGCCCTCCTAACCCTAACCCTCTATGCTCTCATCTCTTAAGGCTCCTTGCCTCTCTCTTTCCACTCCAGTCACAGGAGTCTTTGCTGTCCTTCAAACATGCTGAATACACTTTGGCCTCAAGGTCTTTGTGTCATCTTTTCCCTATGTCTGAAAAACTGTTCCCCAAATACCCCTTCTTACTCAGCTCTCCAAATGACACCTCCTCAAGGATTTCTTCTCCATCTAAAATATTCTGCCTCTTTTTTCTTAATCTTTTTAATTTTTCTTCTTGGTGCTAACCAGTGCCTGACATATGACATACCTGTGTGTGGTTTATTTTCCTTCATTGGAGCATAAACTTAGTAAAACACTTTGCCAGATGTTAAGGATCCAATGGTAAATAAGCTGGCTATGGTCCTTGCCCTTAGGGGGCTTCCAGACTCTGATGAACATAGGTCCCTGTCCTGTGCTCCCTAACAGAGACTCTGTAGCATTTATGACAAAGTAATAATAACAAGGGAAGTTCAGCAATGCTAAATTTTCTATAAGTTTGCTAAAGGTGTGAGAAAATCCTGGTCATAGAACTACTTCACAATGTTATTGAAAATTAAATATAATGATATATATACACCAGCTCTTTGTAAAAGATAAAATACTATAGGATTATATATAATTATTAGTGTTTCACCAACACTTAACTTTTCATCTAAGTTTATATTTCTGAGCCAAATGAATAAAATAGACACATCTTTCAAAGGTGCAAATTGTCCCCAGGCATAAATTTGATACATTCAGAAACCCATTAGCAATTTCAGGCTCACCAACTTCTAGAATTCTAATGCAGGAAGGGACCTTAGAGATCACCTAGTGCAACCCCCTCACTTTGGTATTTATGCTATGGCACTAATTATTGCAATCTACTGCAGTAAACAGTGGTCGAGAGGCATTAAAAGACCCAGAGGAGTACTCCATGACCTTGGCCTCTAATTGGCAGTTACAACTCAACTTTGGCATAGAGAAGGGATTTTTTTTTTCCTTTTACTGTGAACAAATAACCTTGGTGTACATAGTGTGTCTTTTCAAACTGAAGAGTGAGACAGGAAGGAGAAATTAACGTTAGGAATTGTTAAATTGAACTCATCTTTCTTTGCTGAAGTACATTTTGTTGTTTGGAGGGAATGAACTACCGAAAGTCTGAAAGTTGTTCATTACCAGGTTCTGAACCATTCTAATGCCAATATTCTGGTGTGAAAATTCAATGGACTTCAGGATCTAATTGAACATTAAAGCCAAAAATAGTTCAATGATTGCACCAGAGAAATGTGCATATTTACCAACATACATTTCAGGAACCAGAGTGTGGTCTTCCTTGATAAACCCTATCAAAAGTCGACCTACACCTGGAGATAGAGGGGTGAACAATATCAGCTTGGTCTCCTGAAGATCTTGATCTCTTAACATAGAGACAAAATGAGAGTGAGGAAACATAATGAAGAAAATACAACACCTTGGTGTTTTGGTGACTCAACCAGTGCTCTGAACCCTTTGATAATTTAGAGAAGTATTAAGGTGTTCTTGTTTCTCAAATGATGGGCTTCCTTGCATAAGACTTTTAAAATATTTCCCTGTTTCTTTCTATTGTCTACATTTCGTAGGAAGGTGGATTTCTAACTGCCATATTCTTCTTAATCATACTGGTCTCCTAGGTTATGTGGATTGTGTGATGCTTTCCCATATATAGATGTTTCTATTTCATTTGAAGACTGTATTCAGCCATCTTGTAAGTGCTACCATTCAAATTAAGGACTTGGGTGTTCATCCCCCCTATAAAGCAATGATGCTCCTTAAATGGAAACATTATTTGTCATCACTGAAGACTAATTATTTTGAGGGCTTTCCCCTTATGAACAGATTAGAAATGCATTTTATGTTAACATTTATTTTTAAACACAAGACCTCTTAGTTATTTTATATACGTAGACTAGTCATCCCTAAAGAGGCATTACATGGGACATTTTTAAATTACCTTAAAAGTTTTACTGGGTGGTTCAAGAAATTTGGGCTGAGGGCCTTCATCCTTGTTAGAGTGTACCAGTTAGTGGCATGTGTGGAGGAGGCAGTCTAGCGTTTGTATGGTGACTTCATGCCATCAGCAGTCCACATTTCGATATTTCTGCTGCACTGGCTTAACAAATGGCTTCATTTTTATTTATTTTATTTTTAAAAATATTTTTTATGGATTTCAGAAAGAAAAAGGGAGAGGGAGAGAGAGATAGAAATATCAATGAAGAGAATCATTGATCAGCTGCCTCCTCCTGGGGATCAAGCCTCAACCCGGGCACATGCCCTGACCCAAATCGAACTGTGACCTCATGGTTCATAGGTTCACCTTCAACCACTGAGCCACCACAGCTGGGCCTCAGTTTTACCTACATGTAATCATAACTGTGTTCCAGGAAGGAGGAGAGAGTGGGGAAAAAATAAGCTTCCAGTTGAAGTAGGTCCTTTGAAGAGTCTTTGGTGGAAACTTCACCCAGTGATTTAATAACCACACTTGGCTTCAGGGAAGTCTGGGAACTGTAGTCTGTTAGCTGGGTACATTGCCACTTATAAAATGACTAGAGGCCCGGTGCACAAAAATTTGTGCACTCGGGGGGGGGGGGGAGGGGGTCCCTCAGCCCGGCCTGTGCACTCTTGCAGTCTGGGACCCCTTGGGAGATAGCAACCTGCTGGCTTAGGCCTGCTCCCGGGTGGCAGAGGGCAGGCCCAATCCCTAGGTGCAGCCCCTGGTCGGACTCAGAGCAGGGCCGATTGGGGAGTTGGGGCGCCACCCCCTGTCATGCACAGAGCAGGGCGGATCGGGAAGTTGCGATGCCACCCCTAGTCACGCTCAGGGTAGGGCCGATTGGGGGATTGGGGCACCGCCCCCTGTCACAATCAAGGCAGGGTCGATGGGGAGGTTGTGGCGACGCCCCCTGTCACACTCAGAGCAAGGCCCATCAGGGGGTTGGGGAGGTCCCCCCTGTCATGCACAGAGCAAGGATGATCAGGGGGTTGAGGAGCTCCCCCCTGTCACTCACAGAGTAGGGCTGATAGGGGAGTTGGGGCACCGCCCCCTGTCACACTCAGGGCAGGGCCGATGGGGAGGTTATGACTCTACCCTGTCACACACAGAGCAGGGCCCGTGGAGCGGGGGGGGGGGGGGGGGGTGTTGCAGCGCTGCCGCACTCTATCACCCACAGAGCAGGGCCTATCAGGGGGTTGGTGCGCCGCCACTGTCACACTCAGGGCAGGGCCGATGGGGAGGTTATGGCTCTACCTTGTCACACACAGAGCAGGGCCCATGGGGGGGGGGGGAGGTTAGGGCACCGCACCCTATCACACAGAGCAGGCCCGATCAGGGGGTTGGGGCGCTGCACCCTGTCACACACAGAGCCGCAGGGCGATCCAGGGGTTGGGGAGCTCCCCGCTATCAGGCATAGAGCAGGGCTGATCAGGGGGTCGGGGCGCCTTCCCCTGTCACGAACAAAGCAGGGCAGATAGGGAGGTTGTGGCCCCGCCCCCTGTCACACACAGAGCCGCAGGGCGATCAGGGAGTTTGGGAGCTGCCCCCTGTCACGCTGATCCTGGTGCCGGGAGGCCTCATGGCTCCACTGATCCTGGTGCTGGGAGGTATATTACCCTTTTACTATATAGGATAGAGGCCTGGTGCATGGGTGGGGGCTGGCTGGTTTGCCCTGAAGGGTGTCCTGGATCAGCGTGGGGGTCCCCACTGGGGTGCCTGGCCAGCCTGGATGAGGGGATGATGGCTGTTTGCAGCTGGTCACACCCCCTTCAGGGTGGGGGTCCCCACTGGGGTGCTTGGCCAGCCTGGATGAGGGGATGATGGCTGTTTGCAGCTAGTCACACACCCTTCAGGGTGGGGGTTCCCACTGGGGTGCCTGGCCAGTCTGGGTGAGGGGCTGAGGGCTGTTTTCAGGCTGGCGGGTGACTTAAGCTCCCAACCGATCCTTTTTTTCTTTTTTCTTTTTTTATTCTGGGCCAGCTTTAGCTCTGAGGCTCTGCTCCAGCTCTTAGGCCTCGGCTGCTGAAAGCAGGTATCTGGTTTGTTTGGGTTCTATAATCGAAACACTGTTTCAACTCCAGCTCTGAGATCCTGGCTGGCTGAAAGCAGGTTTCTGGGGTTTTGTTTAGCTTCTATATTTGTAACAATGTTTCAAAATGCAAGCTCAGAGGCCGGCAGCGGCAGGCGGGGAACGTTGGAGTCCTCCGTCACTGAAGCCAGCAAGCCTCATGTTCACTTCAAGCTGCCTGGCTGCCAGCCGCCATCTTGGCTGGCAGTTAATTTGCATATCACCCTGATTAGCCAATGGGAAGGGTAGCGGGTGTATGGCTAATTACCATATTTCTCTTTTATTAGATAGGATGGTTCTGTTAGTAAGGAAGGAGAGAATTATTCTTAGGAAAGAAAGTTGCACTCTCAGCCACACTTAACTGTGCATCTCAGCCAGGAAAGAGGAAACTTCTTTCACCTAATAGAATTCAGCCATCAGCACTAGCAGTTGGTGCAGCCTTTCAACTGCCCTGAGATATTAAATGAATTATGTTAGCTCACTGATGTATCACCAACTAAATTTCTTAGACTCTAGCGGTATTCGTGTAAGAAGCAGGATCCTTGGCCTAATTTCTGACAGGAATCCTGCTCTACCGTTGCTCTAGAACACACACCTTTCCAATTGTTTGATTTCACAGCAAGCATTTACCTTTGTTTCTATCTTGGGCTGCATAGGTAAAAATTGTCTTTAGTTTTGAGGTGCTTATAGATTTATAGAGAATTTTAAATATTTTATTTATTTAATTAAAAAATTAAAAACATGCTATGAAGTACTCAATATAGCAGAACTGTATTAAAAACAAGATAGAGATTGGGTTATGGAACTGTGGATAAAAAATGGTCCACATATGCAGGTCCAGGGGTCCCCAAAGGTGTAATCGGAGTCGGCGAAGAAGGAATGTCATGGAGACAGCGTTCAGTTGATCAGCAGCCTAGCCAGGATCTCTAGCCAGGATCTCCAGCCAAGTTCTGGTCTGGATCTCCAGCGAAGTTCTGTTGAGGATCTCCAGCGAGGTTCTGTGTCCATGTTCTCTTGCTAGGTTCTCCAGCCAGGTTCAGTCACCAGGTTCTAGTCAGGTTCTCTTGCCATGTTCTCTCCAGGTTCTGTAGCCATGTTCTCCAGCCAGGTTTGGTCGCCAGGTTCTGTAGCGAGGTTCTTCAGCCAGGTTCTGTAGCCAGGTTCTTCAGCCAGGTTCTGTAGCCAGGTTCTGTCCAGGATCTTTTGCCATGTTCTCTCACTAGGTTCTGTCTCTAGGTTCTGTGTCTAAGTTCTGTGTCCTGTTGTCTTGTTACATCTGTATTTATACCAGTTGATTCCAATCCTATCAATCTCTATTCCAAAGGTTAGGGCGTTTCTTATCTCCATTCCAGGGAGTAAAGATTATATAGCTTAAGCATGATTGTTCGTAGTTAAAGTGATTAACTACCCGCCTAACACTTAGTTAAGGGGTTTTATTCCCTCCCTAACTTCAGGGGAAAATCCCTACCTGGGGAAACAACCTTTTTCAGAGAGGTGACCTTGGTTAAAACACATAGTGCCAAGAAGGTGAGCAAACATATTAAGAACAGTATGCCATATATGCCAGGTCCTTTGAAACAGCAAGGATGGACCGGTTCCCGGCAATATTCAATCACACAAGCTCAGGGGAGGCCAGCCTGGTGGGCCTTATAAAACCAGAAACCAAAGTCACTACACAGGGTGGTCTGAATGTAAACATTTCTAACTAAGAGTGGGTCATGGCGGGTAGTCTTGTCCTAGTCCGGTAGCTTCCTTGACAAATGTTAATCTTTACTTTTGAAGTGGTCTATTGTATTTGTGCATCTAAGATAACATATCTTGGAAAAGTCAGAGTAATCTTCTTTCCCTATCAGAGCATGAGACCATAGAAACCTCATTGTTATCTTGAACCCATGTATGTGCTGTAAATGTTAAGTGTCAACTCTCCTGTACCCATCAATGTAAAAGAAATATGTGTCTCTGTACTTTACTTTTTATCTAATACCAGAGACTTGCCCACTTTTCTTTCTCCCACCTCTTTAATCTACCATCCATGGATTTCATGTAACACTCCTTACGTCTCCTCCTTTGATTCTAATGTATAAAATAAGCTGTAAAACTGCCATTCTCTAGAGCATTTTCTTAGTCCATTGAAAATTTTGCTTCCTTGCAATTGTTTCAGTTTGGCTCAGATAAACTTTTATGAGATTTAAAAAAAAAATCAACTTGTAGAAATGAGTGTAGACATTTGCTAGTGACACTAAAGACTTTGAGAAATCTTTATGCTATCCTTATTAGTCTACTATCAATTTTTAAAAACACATTGCCGCCCTAACCGGTTTGGCTCAGTGGATAGAGTGTCAGCCTGCGTACTCAAGGGTCCCAGGTTCGATTCTGGTCAAGGGCATGTACCTTGTTTGCAGGCACATCCCCAGTTAGGGGGTGTGCAGGAGGCAGCTGATCGATGTTTCTCTCTCATCGATGTTTCTGACTCTCTATCCCTCTCCCTTCCTCTCTGTAAAAAATCAATAAAATATATTAAAAAAAACAACACATTGCCATTGATTGAAAATGTGACTAAAGAGTCATTTTGTTGCCCTAACCGGTTTGGCTCAGTGGATAGAGCATCGGCCTGTGAACTGAAGGGTCCCAGGTTCGATTCCAGTCAAGGGCATGTACCTTGGTTGCGGGCTATCCCCAGTGAGGGGTGTGCAGGAGGCAGCTGATAGATGTTTCTCTCTCATCGATGTTTCTGACTCTCTATCCCTCTCCCGTCCTCTCTGTGAAAAAATCAATAAAATAAAAAAAAGAGTCATTTTGTTTTTAAAAAAATTGTGGGGGTAGAGATGGGAGGACCATTATGCTACTTTCAAAAGTCATTTTATTCTTGACAAAATGTTTTCATTAATTAAATGCAAGGTGAATAAACTACTCTTTAGCCAAAATTATTGCATAAATGTATAGGCTTGACCTAAATTTTATTATAATTGATTTAAAGTTTTGTAATGTATTGGCTAGAACAGGATTAATAAACATATAAGGAATAGTAAAATAATACTATACTCGGATATGAAACATATTATGTTATAGTTAGTATAAATTTATATATACTATATCTTTA
This sequence comes from Myotis myotis, assembly GCF_014108235.1. NCBI lineage: Eukaryota > Metazoa > Chordata > Mammalia > Chiroptera > Vespertilionidae > Myotis > Myotis myotis. Next base: position 23,716,714 of record NW_023416390.1, read on the forward strand.
GAAAACTATACTGTATATAAATGGCTTTTTAATTCTACCATACACAACATCTGGTTTAACTAACTCTTACATGTGTTCACTCATCACTATGGGATTGTGGACATAGACTGGACTCCTTACCAAATGCGTTTTCAAGCAAAGCTCCACTGTTCAAATTGAACAAGGAAAACAGTGCTCAAGCATTGTACCAGTAGATGACTAATAACTCCAAGCAAGAAACTGCTCTAGATAGAGATCTGTGTTTAGTAATAAAAATGTAATCGTAAAGTGTAACTCATGCTGGAGTTTCTATCCTGCCAAACCAAGTTACCATCGACAGACATGTTAATGCCTGACAGCATATTTCAGCACCTTAATGTCAGAAAACAAGAAAATGCCAATTTTATTCAGACTTCAACAGATCCCACCTACTTAGGCATCTCCTAACTTGTGGGTTGAGTGTAATTTTAAAGTCCTGGTTGCTCAATAACTGATGATCATCGTTCAGGGACTATGTCTCTTCTTCAAGGAGCAAGCAGTAATTTGTAATAAAGATGATTTTTAAAATGAAATGTTTCTAAAGTTTTACAGTTTCTAATACACTCTGACTTTTTAAATAGAGCGTTTTGTGACAGAATTACCTTTTTTCTTTCTCATGCTCCGTGTTGTACCTTACCTCACATGCCATAATTTTTATGATTTATTTTTAGTCATTCATTAGTCAAACATGCATTGCATTCATTTTGTGTGTGTGTGTGTGCGTGTGTGTGTGTGTGTGTGTGTGTGTGTGTGTGTGTGTGTTTCTAGGAGAGGCAACACTATATTCGTGCTAAGGATGCAAAACTGAATAAAACGCACTTCCTCCACACTAGGAGCACACAGGATGGCAAAGTAGGCATGCATGTAAATAGATACCAGCCATGCATTTTTATAAATAACTAGAGGCCTGGTGCATGGATTCGTGTACCAGTGGGGTCCCTTGGCCTGGCCTGCCAGGATCGGGCCCAAACCAGCTCTTTGACATCCCCCAAGGGGTTTGGGATTGTGAGAGGGTACAGGCCAGGCCAAGGGACCCACCAGTGCACGATCAGGGCTCCAGGGCATGTTCGGCCTGTCTCACCCAGTCCTGATCAGGGCCAATGGGGGCCAGCCAGCTGGGGAGGGATCATGGGAGGTTGGCCAGCTGGGGAGGGCCCACAGGAGGCCTCCAGGGTGTGTCCGGCCCATCTTGCCGAGCCAGACGCCAGCAGCAAGCTAACCTACCAGTTGGAGCATCTGCCCCTGGTGGTTAATGCTCATCATAGCGACTGGTCGAATGATCAAAAGGTGGGAAACTTAGCATATTAGGCTTTTATATGTATAGATGTAACAAGCTGTGACCAACAGCAGTGCGAGCTCAGTTGACAGGGCAACTTGTGACAGTGCTAAGAAAGCCTATAAAGAGGAGACATTACCTCTAAATTGAGAGAAGAAATCAAAAATTTCCAGAAAATAAGAGGCAAAGTCTATGCCTGGCCTAGTGAAATAGCATGCCTAAGGCACAGTGACATGAAGGGACTTTCACGACTAAGGGATGGTGAGTGCACCTGGACTGAAGAGGACAGATAAGAATGATGCAGAGGAGCCCTAGCCGGTTTGGCTCAGTGGATAGAGCATTGGCCTGTGGACTGAAGGGTCCCAGGTTCGATTCTTGTCAAGGGCACATGCCTAGATTGCAGGCTTGGTCCCCAGTTGGGGACGTGCAGGAATCAGCCAAGCAATGATTATCTCTCATCATTGATGTTCCTATCTCTCTCTCCCTCTCCCTTTGGCTCTGTAATCAATAAAAATATATTTTAAAAAAAGAATGATGTGGAGGAAATAGGTGGGCAATATTTTTAAAAGTCTTAGATAGGTCATGCTAAAGAATTTGGATTTTATCCTCCCAAAAGGAAACATTACTCCATCCATTGATGTTCTTGCTATGTGTGTGTGTGTGTGTGTGTGTGTGTGTGTGTGTGTGTGAAGGGGAGTGGGGTAGAGAGCATGTTAAGCAGCAGTGTTCTAAAGCCCAGTTATGTTGCTAGGATAGTAATTATTGCACATTTATTATTGATAACATTTATTGAATACTCACTATGTGCCAAGCATGTGTACACATTTTACATGATTCTAAATATGTCAGCTCTAAATTTAACACTATACTACCCTTAGAACAGTAGTGGCCAGTTCTCTGCATCTGCAGAGTGTAAGCCCTGGAGGGGCCATGTTCCCAGAGCTCCTTGGTTGGTTTCCTCAATAAACATTCATCTCTCTGGCTTAAGGTGGAAACATTGTCCCTCCCTCACACATACACACGTGTGTCTACACACACACACACACACACACACACACACACACACACACACACACACACTTTCCATTTCTTTCTGCATGGTGCTTATAATGCTTCATCTGGGCTGTGGTGATTGCAAATCCCTGGCTGGAGCCCCTTGTTGTTAGCATTCTAACACTCACTTATAAGTCAGGGAATCAAGCACACCATATTTCTAGGTAAATTGGGAGTTTAAAAAGTATATTAGCAATTCAACAAAAATGCACATAAGATACTATAAACCAGAGAGGTAACCTTTTGAGCAATGTTATAAATATGCATTTTCTTTAGTGTTTCTGACTTAAAATAGCAAGTTTGGAAGATAAGCACATATTTCCTAAACCTTCTAGGGTCTAAAGAAAGTGAAAAGAGCTTAGATCTGACCTGTGCTTTGACCTGTTTTTCAAGAGCACAAGCCAGTGATCACTCCCTGATGAAAGCAAAACAAAACACGCTGTCAGGGATTCTTTGTTATTATGTCCACAACTTGTCAATACTCCATTAGCAATTCTCCCATGGAGAAGGAATTTCTGTCTGGTAGAAAAGAACATAACAAAACTATGTGGATATAATTCTGCTAAATACCCATGGTTTTATATTAAAGCACTCAATTTGCAAAGCAGTTCTCCAGAGCACTAATTTCTTTCCCAAGCTCAAAAAGTTTCTTCACAGTAAATGCTAAATCTTCAGCCTGCTTTTATGGAGTTTTTTCCTGAGTGGCAGGACATCAAATCTGTAATATGTAAATTGCAAGTAGTGTATTAATTTGTCCTCAGAACCCAAATTATTTCAGATCAATATCAGCAAGCACATTACTAAACCTCTCTGTAGAGATAAACAATCCTATAATATTGCAGATAAGGTGGCATATGTTACTTGTGTATTTAGTTTCCTGTGTTTAACCAGATTAACTACAGATATAAGGCTTTTGAACTTTACTCATTTTCTTTACTGTGAAGCAATTACAATATTGTTGTTACCTTGATGATACTCTTTTATATGAGAGAGATTTTTAAAGACTCAAATATTATAAAATATTCAGGTTTATAAATATTTGAGACTTCAAAAAGCATTCTAATCAATATGTCATTATTCTGAAAATGCCTATTATCACAATTCTCTGCATTGTTTAAATTTAGGCCCCCCTCTAGAGATGATTAGGACTCAGGATAGATGACGTCCATAAATTTAATATACTCCTTTTGCCATTTCCCCCCTCCATAAATGTAAATTTTAATGCCTGGTGCTTATACCTTATGAAGTATATCTTAGTATATGTACTAGTCAGGATGGGTTGTTATTAAAGTATCATAACGTACAACCCCCCAAATTGCAGGGGCTTTAAATGACAAAAATTTATTTCTCACTCCTGCTAGTCTTCCATCCTGAATCAGAAGAAGGCTCTGCTCTGCACTGTACTCATTCAGGGGCCCAGCCTGCCCAGACCTGGGCAATCTAAAATATTACAGATAGCAGTGACATGGCACACTGGCTCTTAAAGGTTTCCCCTCAAAGGTGACATATTGCTTTTGCTCACATCCTAATGGCCACAGCAAGCAATGTGTGAACTCCTAATATCAAAGAGGTGGGACAGCGCAATCAGATTTTGTGCCTGGTGGAAGGAATCCCGGACATTACCAAGAAGAACATTAAGAACCCATCTAGTTCTTAAATATTTAGTTTACTTCCCACATGCAAAATATGCTCAACTCATTTTCAAGTGAGACAACTCAAAATTGCCATTCAGTCCTGGTATAAACTCAAAGATCTGGCAATAGGAAGGCTATGAAAGTCTTCTTCCCAGGGAGGCCCATATTCTTCTGAAACATAACGCATTGGCAAAAAATAAAAGAATCATATTGTGATGCTAAATTTCAAATGGTACAGGAAAGTGTTTCTTCACCTCTGAGCATTTGTGCATGCTTTGCCCTCTTCCCCAAATGCCCTTTCCCTTCTCTTCTCTGTCTTATGAACTTTTAATTCAAAACGCAGTTCACATGTCCCCCATGTTGTGAAACATTCCTCAATATGACACTGCAGAATAAAGCATATTCTACCATATTCTTATGAAGTTTTCTCTTACACTTGCAAAATTGCATTCTAATTATATATTTGCCTGATTTTTTCCACTAGACTTTGAAGATATGATTGGACTCTGAAGATATGATTGATATGTTATTCTTCAATTCTCAGTACCTATACAGTGCAAGGCACATAGTAGTTACTAAAGAAATTATTAAGGAGCGATTATTGCTTTGAGCAATTTATTATAAAATCTACAGTTGAGACTTTTCTTTAGATTGAGTTTTAACTATACCTCTTAACATAACTTGAATGAAAGATTTGATCTTGCAATTATTTTGTTTGAATGTGTTTTTTCTCTTTCCTCTTATTCCATCTTTTATTAATAATCATAGCCCAGGCTTTCAAAACAGCACACTTGGACTATTCTGACTATTTCTTAGCTAATATAATTAGTTTTTCTTTTCATTCATTTTAAAACCAAGATACTCCCTTCCATTATCTAAAAGTTCTCATTTTGACCATACCATGACCAAGAACCCACAATGTTTTTTCTGTAATTTGCTAGTTCTGACTCTCAAAATACCATTGAATGGATTTATTTTCCATCTCATACTCAATTTCATGTTGTGAATATCCACCCCCTATTATTTGTTTCCTTATGAACAGCATTCCTGTACCCCCAAATCCTGGTTGCAGTTTGATCTAAGTCACTGTTAGTTCAGCGGTATAGCTATGATAGGTAACACAGCCACTGTCTCTGCAGCTATGAAGGGTGACTACATGACTGTCCCAGAGGTGTTTCTGTATTTGTGGAGAGTCTTACACTCCCAAAGGCATTGACACAGTCCCCTTCAGACTAACCTTCAGAGCCAGAATGTTTCCTTTTCCAGCACATTTGCCTGTCCCCATTCATGACCGGGTCAGCTCTGCAGAGCATGGCCTGAGATTTTTCATTTCTTCCACTTAAAAAAAAATATCTAAAGTATGCAAATGTTTAGCCCAGAGGAAGAGCTGGTGCTTTCATCTTCCAGAAAGTAAAGGAAGCAGTGCTGAAAACTGCTAGTCTGGATTTAATTCTAACCTACAAAGAAGGACATGAGGGTGGGGGTGAGGCTCTGAATAATAGGAAACTTAGAAGAAGAAATGATCTCATCTTGGAGTTGCTAATTATCAATAAGAACATAATGAGTATATCAGACTCAGGCCCAGACTGATTTCAAAAGATTCCAAGAAAACATAGAAAATATGTGTTTCAACTGGCTAGAGATTCTAAAGTAATGAAAGAAAGTAAAAAATTATTCTTAAAATAAGCAAATCAGGAACAAAGAAACAGAAAAGGACAAGACACTCCTCAACTGTAGATGTTGCTATTAAGGAAGGAATCTAAAGGAGTCTGGAGTGGTAGATGATATAATAAGAAATGTGGATGCACAGGAAACTTTTGACCCAGTCAGATTTTAAAACACAGCATATGAAATATGGAAGGAAAATATGTGACCTAAGACAGATTTTAAAAATGAGTGGCAAAACTCAGCAAGTATAATGGCAAGGAAGTTAATGGTTTAGAATAAATTACGGCTTGCTGAAATGTTCATAACAATTCAAATTACTTTCGATGGATTTTGAAAATGAAGGGTAGGGAACGCCACTAGGGAAGATCATCAACAAATGACAGAGAACAACATAAAATAACTAATAAACAGATACTTTGCTTCAATGATTTTTATTTTTTAAAAAGGCATTCAAATGTTATAGAGTGAACAAGCCATACTTAAATGAAATGTTTCTGAACTAGATGAAAAGGATCTGACAAAACAGCCCAGATCCTTTCTAACCGCTCCCTTTCTGGAGCCCAGACAAATTGTTCTCTAATGTACTGCCCAAGAGAAGAAACATGGTCAATTTGAGGAAAGGTGAAGGAGAGGTTGAGGGCTTCACTACCTGGGATGAGCACTATGGACCAACAGCCTGAACATCACTTAGACCTATCAAGGAAACACAGATTCACAGGCTCCGCCTCCAACCTGAAGACTGCATTGGAACCAGGTATCTATCTGCGATCCACATACACAATACAGTTTGAAAAGTTCTTTTCTAGAAAAATGCAGATAGGCAAAAAATTTGATTCTCAACATGTCAATTCTGTATAATAAAGGATTCTGAGTTTTGACTCTAATCTCAGCAGAATGGGATAAGGAATTAGTCGAGATGCTTTATATACACACTGAAGGGCTGTAATAATCTCTGAGACTGTGAGAAGTCCATTCAGAGCAAAGCACACAAGCTAAATCCATTTAAAAGCTAAAATTAGGATGCACTAGCAGGGAATGTCATGCACCTTTTTTTTTTGTTTTGGGAAGTGGCTGTAGAGTATAAGGGTTAAGGACAAAAGGTGAATTCCAGCTACTAGATTCTAGTTTTGCCACTTTCTCTGTGACTTTAACAAATTGTTTAACTTCTCGGTGTCTGTTTTTTTTTTCACCTGTAAAGTGGGAAAATGGTGCCCATTTCATGAGTAACTATGAGAATAACAGGAGTTAGCAAAAGTAAAGCATTTCTAAATACAATGTGTAACCTGAATTGGATGCTGGGACAGACAGAGGACTTTGGTGGAAAAACTGGTAAATGCTAAATGAAGTCTGTAGTTTAGTTACTCGTAATGCACTGTTGGCTTAAAAAGACTGTTAAATATGGGAGAAGGGAGATTTTTCTAACAATGTTAGTGGTTGGCTACTGGAATGAGCTGATATGCCACAGGATATTCTCACATGGGATAGGGCTTGGTCAAGATGAGTGTGGCCAACAATTCTGCAATATTGTTCGTAAAATATATGCACAGCATTTTAAAGCAAGAAACTTCACATAAACAACCCAGGTTTCATGTTTCTCTTGCAATATCAGAAGATATGGCAACACCAGATTGATGTCTCTACCTGGCAAAAAATAAGCAGGAATTTTCCCCTCATTTCTGTGACCGGCCTTTGCCATGGAGATTTTGTCTCAGAGCTGAGTAGTGTTTGAGCAAGTTGACCCCAGAGGTACACAACCTTGCTCCCAATGCCTCTGCCATTATTTACTGGCAGTGGAATATTGGATAAATTACTTAATGTTCTCTTTGCCTTGATTTTCTTGTCTCTGATGTAATGATACCAACACCCAATTTGTAAAGGTGTATGAAGATTAATTGTATGCACTACATGCAAAGTCCTTGGAAAAATTCCTAACACACAGCAAGTGCTTAGTGAGTGTCTTTATCATTATTTCAGTCTGTGACTCCTGGTAGAAAGGCTGCCTGCATGCCTTCCTTTGGGCATTTCTTAGCAGAGCATTTAAGTCAACAGTGTTTCCTTGATCTGGCATTACCATCTAAATGCAAGAAACATGTCATGTTTCCAGTCAGGCTTTGAAACAATTGTGTTGACCATTTTTTATATGTCACATTCTGTGACTGGTTAAAATCAAATGAAAATGTGGTTGGGGAAGATGGGAAAAGACTGTTTTCTCTTCTCTATTTGATGAATCATTTTATGTCAGGTTCATAGTTGAAACATAAAGCTACACAATGGCTATGGGAGAATCATAAGCACCATCATTATATTAGCACAAAGACACTGGCGACTAGGAGGATCTGGGAATCCCAAACTGAACTTAGGAAAATCATTGGATTTGGTGAATTTTTACCCAGTGAACAAAAACTGACTCTGATATTGGTTGATTGTATAACCTTCTTATTTTTGGTTCAGAGTGAACAGAGATGGCACATACCTTTTGACATTGGTTGTTATTCAGAGTAAAACCATAAAGCCCAGAAATTGCAGGCTTGTTCCCTCTCCAGTGCTTAACACCCTCGCAAGGAAGGCAGATGCATTATTCCAAGATAGTGGTTTCATCAAAGAACAGCTGATAATGACAGAAAAAGAGCTACCTGGTGGCTTATGCCCTTTTTGGAGGATTTACTGAATACTAATAGAACACAGCTTTTGTTCAAGAGGAAGCCTTTGCAGCCAGTGGTTGCCTTGTGTCATTAAGTCTGATCACCAATTGTTTCGCCCACAGGGTCTACTTTATCACAGCAAGGGTGGAAAAGGTAATTAGATATATTTTAAAAATGACAAAAAGAAGCTGGATTTTGAAATATGCACATGTTTATACAATAATGAAAAATAAGTGTATGTATGATGAGTGATTTCTGTTTCATTTCTGTAGAGTTACTCATTGTACATGTGGGAGGTAGAATGAAGTGACTTGGAATTATATCCTAGTAAAGGGAACCTGAACCCCAACCTGGCTTTATTTATATGTATTTTAATAGGCCATCTTGTCCACATATGATTAAGCTTTCCATGTTATATGAAAATGCATGTTAATGTATGTTAACATATACATTAATATATGTTGCCTTATATTTTCTCTCATTATTTATGACTAGAGGCCCGGTGCACAAAAATTTGTGCACTCGGGGGGAATGGGGCATCCCTCAGCCTGGCCTGTGTCCTCTCCCAGTCTGGGACCCCTCGGGAGATAACGACCTGCTGGCTTAGGCCTGCTCTCGGGTGGCAGAGGGCAGGCCCAATCCCTAGGTGCAGCCCTGGTCGGGCTCAGAGCAGGGCCGATTGGGGTGTTGGGGCGCCACCCCCTGTCATGCACAGAGCAGGGCGGATTGGGAGGTTGCGATGCCACCCCCAGCCACGCTCAGGGTAGGGCTGATTGGGGGGTTGAGGCACCGCCCCCTGTCACACTCAAGGCAGGGTCGATGGGGAGGTTGCAGTGCCACCCCCTGTCACGCACAGAGCAGGGCCAATCCAGGGGTTGGGGAGCTCCCCCCTGTCATGCACAGAGCAGGGTCGATCAGGGAGTTGGGGAGATCCCCCATGTCACGCACAGAGCAGGGCCCATCAGGGGGTTGGGGAGCTCCCCCCTGTCACGCACAGAGCAGGGCCCATCAGGGGGTTGAGGAGCTCCCCCCTGTCACTCAGAGAGTAGGGCCGATAGGGGAGTTGGGGCACCGCCCCCTGTCACACACAGAGCAGGGCGGAGTAGGGGGTTGGGACGCCTCCACTGTCACACTCAGGGCAGGGCCGATGGGGAGGTTATGGCTCTACCTTGTCACACACAGAGCCGCAGGGCGATCAGAGCTTGGGGAGCTCCCCCGTATCAGGTACAGAGCAGGGCTGATCAGAAGGTTGGGGCACCTTCCCCTGTCATGAACAGAGCAGGGTGGATAGGGAGGTTGTGGCCCCGCCCTCTGTCACACACAGAGCTGCAGGGCAATCAGGGGGTTTGGGCCCTGCACCCTGTCACGCTGATCCTGGTGCTGGGAGGCCTCTCGGCTCCGCTGATCCCAGTGCTGGGAGGCATATTACCCTTTTACTATATAGGGTAGAGGCCTGGTGCACGGGTGGGGCTGGCTGGTTTGCCCTGAAGGGTGTCCTGGTTCAGGGTGGGGGTCCCCACTAGGGTGCTGGCCAGCCTGGGTGAGGGGATGATGGCTGTTTGCAGCTGGTCACACACCCTTCAGGGTGGGGGTCCCCACTAGGGTGCCTGGCCAGCCTGGGTGAGGGGCTAAGGGCTGTTTTCAGGCTGTCTGGTGATGGAAGCTTCCAACCGCTCCTTTTTTTCTTTTTTAATTCTGGGCCAGCTTTAGCTCTGAGGCTCTAGCTCTTAGGCCTCCGTTGCTGAAAGTAGGTATCTGGTTTGTTTCGGTTCGAAACAATGTATAACTCCAGCTCTGACTCCAGCTCTGAGATCCCAGCTCGCTGAAAGCTGGTTTCTGTGGGTTTTTTTAGCTTCTATATTTGTTAAAATGTTTCAAACTGCAGGCTCAGAGGCCTGCAAGGCGGGCAGGGAACGTTGGAGTCCTCCGTCACTGAAGAAAGCAAGCCTCATGTTAGTTTCAAGCTGCCTGGCTGCTGGCGCCATCTTGGCTGACAGTTAATTTGCATATCGCCCTGATTAGCCAATGGGAAGGGTAGTGGTCGTATGCCAATTACCATGTTTCTCTTTTATTAGATAGGATACATTGGTCTTTACTCCCCAACTATGATATACATTCCACAAGGTCATGGGTACTTCTAATACTTCCTGTCTTCTATGTTGCTCCTATCAGAGAACTGAGCACATACCACAGGTTCAGAATTACATGCTAATTGATTGAGTGGCAAAGGATGTGAATGCAGAAAGTGAACAGACAAAAAAAGGGTTCCAACAGAAGCTGAATCTTCAAAGGATGAAATAGTCACTAACTTAGAAAGTGGCTTGCCTGAAGACTGAGAAAATAAAACTCTGGGAAGATGGCTCATCCCAACACTCTGTTGAGACAGGCACTTCAAAAGAGAAATGGATAATTTTGAATGATGAAGATAAATTTTTAGCTATGACAAAATAGATGTGGTCCTTAAACCATATTTAATTTCCTTATGATACCATGGATTAAGAGAATGTAGAATCAGATTGAGTATTCAGTTCTCTGCAACATTTATAGATAAGTTTTCCTTTCACTTTGCACTGCTTTTAATCATCATCATTGTTGTCCCACAAAGATTTATCTTGAAAAAAAGTAATAATAGAAGTATATGGGGCCTTATTTACTATTATCAGTCATAGAAAATACGTTGACTACTGTTCTGGTACAGATGGTCTCACCCTCATTCACTTGTGGTATCAATGAAAGGCATTGAAGAATCTGTCTGAAAGTCAGCGTCCCCTAAAAATTTTAGTCTGGAATCTTAACGTGTTATCTATCTGGACTGAGGTCATGAATAACCAAGAAGTGGAGAAGGTGTCCTTGACACTTTTTCTCAAGTTGCATAAGGGAGAGTGAATGTCATGCCCTCTGTTCCATGACTTCTACAAAAGCCGCAGTGACTTTTATGTAAATACTAGAGGCCTGATGCACGAATTCGTGTAAGGGTTGGGTCCCTCAGTCTGGCCTGCGATCAGGGCCAATCAGGGCCATGGGAGGTTCGGTCGGGGGTGGGGGGTTCTGTTTCCCCTGCAATGGATGAGTGATAGACTTTGATCGTATCAGGGCATACACAGGCTTTCCTATGTTTGGGTAGCTGTTATGAAATCCATTGAAGTCCTACCTAGAGAATTTAAATTAATGGAAGCAACCACCTAGTGAGTCACCACTTCAATAAATTTTATAGGGTAGGTCACCAGATATGTATCTTTTACTTTTATATTTATTTTAGAGGAGAAGGGCTAGTGACTTAACATTTGTTGAACATTTCTCGTGGGTTAGGCTTTGCGTAGGGCTTTCACATAATTTTATCACTGACTTTTCAACAACACCCTGAGTTAGGTGTGGTTATCCTCTTTTATACAAGAGGAGAATGAATCACAGAGAGGTTGAGTAACTTTCTCAAGGTACACACAACTAGTGAATATGGATCCAAATAATCTTAAGACAGAACCCATGATGTTCATCTTTTTTCCTTCGTCTCTCATTAAAAACATAGATTTTCTATTTTCTGCAATTCTGCCAACCTAATTACAAAGCTTTTTAAATTTATAGAACTAACATTTATTGTGTATTTGACTACATTCCCTATGTGCTAAGTGCTTGAAATGTATTATTTTTAAATGCTCATAAACATATAAATTAGGTATAATTTTATAACTCCTATATTATAAATGTGGAAACTGAGGCACAGGTGTGTTATCTAAATAGTTCAAGATCATGTGAATAACAAATGGCAAACCAGGATTTTAACCCAGGCAGTGTGGCTTACTTTGGTTTCTGTTCTTATAACTATCCTTAACTGATACACTCTGTATTCCTTACCATATTAAACATAAACACAGACTTAGCTTCAACCTTGATGTGTGCTACTTAGTACATTTATATGTAATTACCTAAGAGGGAACCTTATATGTATGTCTCAAGTCAACATAGTTTATGCACTAGTTGAATTGGGCTGAATTGAAAGGGCGAGGAGTACGCCCTCCACCTTGCCCCAGGGTAAGGGCTATGCCCTTCATCTTAACTTGGCCATGTGCTCAGCAAGCTTCTTCCCAGAAGATAGTCAAGGGAAGTGCACGCCATCACTATGACCACATCCTGTGTACTCACGCCTGGCCAATCAGCAGGGCCCACAGTCCTTTCTCCTCCCCTTACCCCAAACCCCTATAAAACCTCTCTCCACACAGAGTTCTCTCTCTCTCGGCCACTGGAGCTTACCGTTGCATCGGTGAGTGTGGCAGGGGAGCCAAACCTAGGTTTGAAATGAATGACTCTTTGCTTTTGCATCGGACTCGCTGGCTCCCTGTGGGTTCTTGGGAATCATGAAATCTGGGCACAACATTTAGGGGCTCATCCGGGATTCCCAAGACCATCGAGGGACCCCCGATCCGAAGAGTCTGACTGACCGCGGTATGTGTGTGTTGTTGTATGTTCTGTTCAGTGTGAGCTCGTTTCTGGAATCTGTAATTGCCTGAGGGGTCTAGGCGGACGCGCCGTGAACGACCACAGGCGGGGGAGAGTTGGAAGACGTTCCGCTCCCCAGGAGGGATGGATATGCCCCTCACCCCAGGAGGGATGGATATGCCCCTCACCCCAGGAGGGATGGATATGCCCCTCACGAGGGATGGATATACCCCTCGTGGATTTGAGATGAGGCAGGTCGCTCCTGCCGGTTTGGCGTAAGGCCAACGTCTAGTTGCTTCCATGGAGTTGGAAGCCTGTATTTTCGGGCCCTGTTTAGTGTTCTGTGTTTGTACTGGACGGATGTTATGGGATGGACTCAGACTGCTCCTTTGGGTATTGTGATTGATCATTTCAAGGAGATTGGGGGAGGCTTTAGAGCTCCCTCAGGAGTTGGGAAGTTGTTAGGAATTGAATGGATTGTTTAAAGTCTGAATGAATGTCTGGTGAAAGTGTGGGAGTGTGGAGGGAGGGGGATTGCCCTCCCCCCTCCTTTGTGTGGCGGTCGGGCGGCCGCCTGAGTGAGGGTCTGTGGAAATAGGTCACCCCCTCCCCAAGTAAATGCGTCTGGGATTTCTGTGCACGTGTTAGGAGAAAAGCTGGCTTAAAACTAATGTGCTCACCGTCCGTTTTCGGATAGGGTTTTGGGCTAGCATATTTAATTTGCTACCTAAGATTTTAAAAAGTTCTGCAATATAATGTTGGCCATCTCTCTTTTAGGGGTTTGGATTTGCTCTTCCCTTGTTTATTGTGAGAATGAGGAAATCATATTTTCTGTCAGAGAACAGTTTAGACCGCCACAATGTTGAGCTGCCTGACTTGGCAGCCGCCATGTTGGCCGCATGGCATGCCGTGCCCCTGGGGGCCGCCATCTTGGAACAGCAGGCCCCTCCCTCTGACTTAGTCAATCACAAAAGGAATGTCTGCTCACTGAGGCAGGATGGGATTTCAGGGGTGGAGTTTTAAGGCAGAGTTTTACTAAGGAAATGCAGATGGGGCAGAAAGTGTGCCTGCCTCCCAGATTTATTTAATACTAAATTAGCAATCACGGTCTTAATATAATTTTAGTGGTATGATAGACCAATGTTTTGAGCAGTTGGCTTTATAAGGGCCGACAATAGAGCTTGTATTTCTTAAAGGGCTTGTAGATAGAGAATTGAAAAGCTTTTACAAATTCATAAATGCATCCAGGATTTCTGTGCACATGTAAAGGAAAAGGCCAGTTTAAAAACGAGTGCGCATAGTTTTGAGCTGAACTTGACCTTTTGCTGTGTACAGAATAAAAACCCGAGACTGTTTTGGCCTTAATAGTTATGGGTTTGCTTCTTGAATTCCCCAGCAGGAAAATTGTGACCATTTTGAAATTTAGCAGCTATGCCAGGATAGCAGTAATCCAATTTCTAAAGTAAAGTACAATTATTTCAGGTAGAAACTGTGGTTTAAAAGTTCTAGCTACCTGGAAAGCATGGCCTTGGTATGATAGGAGGAAAAAGAAATATTAAATGAATGGTAAACCAGTGAACTGGGACTTGTCACTGATGGTGGATTGTGAAAAGGGCTGGACGTGGCCTAACTTCTCCTTCCTTGGTACCCCTGAAACGTCTGAGGGTACTTCTGGCCTTGGTTTTCCAATGTGTTAAATCTGTCGATTTTGTTGTTTCGCCGAAATCCTCTTGAAGGATATTGAATGGTTCTTTCCTTCCTCTTTAACTTTTGGGGGATTGTGTGAATGGATTACTGATGTCGATTATCAAGAATCTCTAAGGTACTTGTCCTGTATCTGGAGGAATGGCTTCTAGATGGTATTCACCGTCTCTGGGACTTCCGGAGGGAAGTCAAAGCTCGGACTGGCTAAGGGTTCGAATCTGGCCTATCTTTTAAAAAGGTAGAAAAGAAGCATTCCTAAGCAGTTTTCTACTGCCTCTGTTTAGGGACTTGTTCTGTATCTCGACACAACTGAAACTGATTTGTTGGTATTTTGTGGTATAAATGTAGCATGTACCTCGAAGTTCTTAATGGGGAATGTATCTAGTTATCGTGCCTATTTAGTCTTGATTTCCTTGTTCAATATGAGTACCATTTCTATCTGGATGAGACATAGGTCAAGAATCCTGTCCTGGGATGTGGGAAAGGGAGGCCTCCACATCTGTTCCTGTCAGGCCCCCATCAGGGGACTTGGGTGGTGTTCCTGTTATCTGCTCAAGATCCCAAGACTGTAAAGGTACTTGTTCACTGAAAGGGTGTATGTTTGTATGTCTACTTGGGTATAATTATTTGTTCATGTAAGTGTGGAAGTCTGTGGGAAAAAAAGGCACACGCTTGCCCCAAGAGCGCTTGCTCTCTGTCAGAGGTGGGTTAGGCCCGCCTAACTAGTAAACATCTCTGTCTGTTTGTTTGCTGGGAACTTTGATTTGCTATGTGATATTCAGTGCTGGGTTGGGATTTTGGAATTCTGGGGTAGATTTAAAAGGTATTTGTGGCTTTTCTAGTCTGATTGGGACATTTAAGGGTGGGGCTCACAGTTCCTCAGGGCAGAGATTTCATGGGCCCTTCCCCCTGCCTGTGCTGAATTAAATAATACAGGCCAGTGTCATTTGGCTTGCTGGTTAAAGGAAGACAATGGGCCTTAGAATCTGTAAAGGTGAGTGGGAATGAAGCTGGTCAAATGTACTGAAAGGGTTTGGTACCTGTTGCTGCTGTAACTGATAAACAGGGTTACCTAGAAGCCATCAGGACTTTGAAGTTCTCCAAGAGAGGAGGAATCTGTCTGACTCAGAGACTGGCGAGGACTGGGTGGCTTTTCTTTAACAATCTCTTTCCTTGAGAGGGCTCCAGAGGGCGCACGAGGACATTTGGCCGCGCCTCCGCGCCATCTATGAGACCAGCCCAACCCCAACTCCTCATCAGCACAGACCAGGAGATTGGGTCTACGTCAGAAGGCACCACCAGGAGATCCTAGAGCCACGTTGGAAGGGTCCCTACACTGTGGTGCTGACGACCCCCACCGCTCTCAAGGTAGACGGCGTCGCGACCTGGGTCCATTCGGAAAGACTTCATCACCAAATGGAGCATCGATCGAGATCAACGCAACCCGCTCAAGCTCAAGCTACGGCGTGCTCGACCTGCCTGATGCCGGTAACATGACTTGGGATCACTCCTGTCACCAGGAGCCCCCACAATACTGTGTAATAATGCCTGCATCTTCATGGACATGGATCCAAAGAGACAAGGACAATTTATAGGATCACATGTTTAGTAGCAGAAGATTTGGCTGCCTGAAGCGGCCATGATGCCAATATTATATTAACCTTTGATTCTTTTGCAGGTTTGAATGTATGTTGGCTGTCCTGGAAGGGAGCTGTGTGGGGTGACCCCCAAAAGTAAAGGGTGCCTAGCTGCCAAGAGGGCAGGTGCCCAGCTGGGCAGGGAAGGGTGCCCATCAGGTTTTGGTCTCTGTTGAGAGACAGCTAACAGTTGGCAGCCTGTAATACTGTCTTGCAGACCTGAGTCACCATGCCCATGTCAGGGTTAGTAATAGAAGGTCTGAGGCATAGTTATACATAGAAAGAAGGTTTTATACCAACAGTTACTGTTTTGTTTTAAATCCATGAAAAGGAATTAGCAAGGAAAGTCAGAAAATCTTAGAGTAGATCAGTATGCTTTTCTCCTTATGTAATTCCTCCGAAATCTGGCAATGCTAAATAAGTACGTTTCTTTGCATAGATTCAGTAAGACTGGTTCCTAATAGTGGTTTTATTAATGGAAAACTTTGACTGGAGTATCATGTTTTAAAGAGCCCTGTCTGAACTCTAAAGACTTGAAGCCACTAAGAATGCCACGAAGAAAGCCTGGTATCCTGCTTGGGAGCCCTGAAGATGGCTGGCGCTGGAGCATCAGGCCCATGCCCTACCATCACTGGTGGTTGGTAAGAGTAGAAGGGGAGCAGTAAAGATGCTTCTGCATCCCTGCGGAACCCCCACACACTCTGGGCCGCAACAAGTAGGAGGGCTACTGAGATGGGCCTTAAAGCCTGGAGCGTGGGCTCAGGTGGAGTTGCTACAGGTGAGGGATTCACCTAACTCAGCAGATACTGCAGGCAGGCTTGATGGCAGCTGGATGGCTTGGCTTCCTGGCCCTACAGGGCACATTAAGATTCAACCATGAAATTCCAGCAAAGGTAGTCAGTTACCATTCTTGTTGTGTGTATGCAAACATCAGGACAGTAGATAAATTAATCTTGATTTGGCTTTTTGATAGCCATGGAGGAATTTTAAGAAGAAAAATCCTGTTTCAATAGAAGTTGTTAAATCTAAAATGGTTTCTTTCCCTTCCACCGGGCCATTTGTTAAGCTTATAGGGATAGTTCAGTTGATAGTTCTGTGTGCCCAGTATGGGCCTCTAGCAATGGTGGAATAGAAATGCAGTCCGTCTCATGATTGAGCCGGAAGTTCCAAGACAAGGGGGGAATGAAAGGGCGAGGAGTACGCCCTCCACCTTGCCCCAGGGTAAGGGCTATGCCCTTCATCTTAACTTGGCCATGTGCTCAGCAAGCTTCTTCCCGGAAGATAGTCAAGGGAAGTGCACGCCATCACTATGACCACATCCTGTGTACTCACGCCTGGCCAATCAGCAGGGCCCACAGTCCTTTCTCCTCCCCTTACCCCAAACCCCTATAAAACCTCTCTCCACACAGAGTTCTCTCTCTCTCGGCCACTGGAGCTTACCGTTGCATCGGTGAGTGTGGCAGGGGAGCCAAACCTAGGTTTGAAATGAATGACTCTTTGCTTTTGCATCGGACTCGCTGGCTCCCTGTGGGTTCTTGGGAATCATGAAATCTGGGCACAACAGAATGAATCACGTTTTACTCTACTATAAGTTTTACATGCATGAGAGTCCATTTTTCCTATGTAATAATATTGTATCTCTGAAAGACCAATTTGATCTATTCCATTAAAAATATAAGGGATACTATTTTTCAATAAAATATAATACATGTGATGTTTTCTACTAAATTAAGTTTTCAATTCAATATAAGTTAATTACTGATGGTGTATGGGTCAAAGTGGGTTATAATATGTCCAAGAATTCACATTATTTTAGATAGAGGACCTAAAGTAACAGCTTAGTATTGCTTTGAGTTTTAAAAATAAAATACATGTACATCTTGCTTGCCTTTGAAGATCCTTTTTCTAATCTCAGATTGCCATCTGAAATTTTAATTAGTGATTTAAAATGTGCTTACACAAAGAACCTTGTCCAAGTTGTCTGTTTCTGCCAAATTAAACTATTAAACTAAGTAACCTAATTAAAATCCTTTTAGCTTTTAATCAATATTTTATTTACATACATATTTCCTGGGAAGCTTGATTAGCTTTCTGGATGTGATGGTTATTTCTTCCCCATTTATCAAAAGTCATCTTTAAAGAGAAGAGTCTCTCCTCCAAGGCCATGGAGCCAGAAGGAAATAAATGAGGATACCTTTGGTGCAGGCCCCTCCCTCAGCTCCCAGCCCTGGGGGCACCGGGAAGCCAGACATGACATTGGAGCTTCAAGGTGAGGTCCAGTATGCCTCTGTAGGAGACAGGGAGTGGTGTGATTGTCCTATACAGGGGGTTCTTCTGCCCTTCTCTCCCAGAGACCCTGGCAACAGACATGACCATGACTGCAGGAAGTGAAACCACAATGTTCTGTCCAAACCATAAAGTAAGCTTCCCTATTCCTTCTTCTCAAGAATAAATAGTTTTATCAGACATGAAAAGAACGTCCTTTTTGTTCCACTGTCACCCTTCTCCATTGCCTATTTTCATTGGAAACAGGTTGCCCATTTCCCAGATGCAACAGCTTCAAGCTTTTTTTAATAAGTTCAAGTATCAATAGCTCTAGAAAGCATACTTACAATTTTTTGATTTTTAAAAAACATTTAGACACATCTATTAATATTCTACTGTAGAGGATAATTGGTTTTCTTTAATCTCTCCACAGTGCCCATCCATACACACCTATACATTCTACACTCCCCATTCTCACATTAGAATTACAGCATAATTCTGATTAAGTATTTAGCATTGACAATTTCATGACTATATAAACACTATTCCCAAGTAAGTCATGTAGTACACCATGGCAACTTTTCATTTCTTGAACAACTCCTTGTTTCCTTGAATTTGATTATTTTATTTTTTTTTTGTTTAAGTTAGTGTGTGTGTGTGTGTTTTTGTTTGTTTGTTGTTGTTTTTTTTTTGTGTGTGTGTGTGTTCATCTAGTTTAACCTAAAATTCTCCCCTAATATGTTAAATCTCCCTTAATACAATCAAGCAGATTGCAATATAAAGTTTAATATCAGGGACATCACAGCTAGAAATTCTATTTTAATCTAAGCTGGTTGGTTTTTATGGGTGTACATAACTATCATTCTGAGATCACCCTTCACCATTCTGGGGAGTCTTTCATATCTCCTTGAAGTCAGGTTTCCCTGAATTTTAAGTGAGCATATGTCTTGGTAAAGAACATTCTCCTATAACTTCCTAAAAATGAGTACATAAGAGGTAAGCTTTCTAACATCTAACATGTCTAAAACTGTTTTAATTTAACCCTTGCACTTAATTAATAGTTTCTCTGGATATGGCATTCTAGGTGATAGGGCAGATTGTAATTTCCAAAAATAGGTAAAGCGGTATCTTCCATCTCATACACTCTTAGAATTTGGCATAGACACTCCTCTTGTAGAAAGGCGAGGTCTCTGTCCTCTGCCCTTCAGTCTGGACAGGCTTATGACTTTGGTGGTAGTGCTACTATATAACCTTCAAAGCTAGGGTACACATGGTTATACAAGTTTTTTGCTTTGTTTGTTTCTTTGTATAGGGGGAAACTTGGCTCTTGGAGCCCAGCTATTAAGGATATAGAGGATGTGAGGGCGATCTGACTGCGACATCTGTCACCCCATTGATCGCCAGGTTGATTCGGCTGATCTGGCTGGCTAGGCGGGTGTCCCCCTCCTCCCTCACCCATCCATGTGCGTCCCTCCCAAAGCTGCGGTCAAAGAGGATGACCCCCCACCCCCAGGAGAGGACCGGTCTTCTGTCAAGGGTATATGAGTAGCTGCGCTCCCCTGCTAGAACCTCCAAACAAGCTCTCAAGGATATAGAAACCATCCTCATGGATAGAAATCTATAGCCAGCATCAATTCACCGACCATGTGGGTGAGATCACCTGGAACTGGGTTCTTCTGACCAGTCAAGCAACTCACTCAAGTTATCTAGAACTGACCCTGCTGACCTTATCTAAATTGCAGATTTGTGACCAAAATACACGATTTGAGGGTTTGGAATGGTTTGATGTAGCACAAAACATAAATCAACAGTTGGGAGAAAATTTCCCTAGGAATTTGGAAGGTATCATTCCTGTCTCTTGGCTTCCCATGTTGCTGTGACAAGCAGGAAGGCATTCTGATTTCTGATAAACTTAATATAATATTTGATAATTTTTATGGA
The DNA here is from genome assembly GCF_014108235.1 of Myotis myotis. Classification (NCBI taxonomy): domain Eukaryota; kingdom Metazoa; phylum Chordata; class Mammalia; order Chiroptera; family Vespertilionidae; genus Myotis; species Myotis myotis. The sequence continues at coordinate 23,736,986 of NW_023416390.1, forward strand.
GGTTTTGGGGATTTACTCTTTAGTCCAATGCAGAAATTTTACAATGTTGAGGCCTGATATCTCTTTTTTCACTTACTATGCCCACTCAAGGGGCCCCTTAATTATGATAAATGATCTTGCATTAGTTCTTTGATGCTTTCTTCTCTCACCTCTATCCTTTCTTTCTGGGTGCCTATATGAACATTGAATTTCCTAGACTAATTCCAGAAATCTCCTATTCTCTATTTTATTATATTTCCTTTTTTTTCTATCTTTCACTTTTTGTTCTATTTTGTGAGATATTTCCAATACTTGTCAACCATTCTCTTAAGATTTTTAATTTCTTGTAGTATATTTTGGATTCTTCATTATTTTCCCTTTGTTCTCTGAGTTTTAATAGTGTTTCTTTTCATAAATATATCTTTACTTACTTCTAAGATGATAAACAGTTTTTAAAAACTTCTTTTTGTTCTTCTATGTTCTTTTTAAGTCTTATTGGGAATTGGGCCTAGAAAAACAGACACATACAAATATGATATTTTTTCTATGGTCTCTATTTACTAAAAAACAACAAACAAACAATAAAAGAGGTGATGTATAGTCCATATTCCACATGTTTTTACATGGAAATCTTCCAGCTCCCTGCATACCCCTATTGGGGATCTAGCTTGTAACCCAGGCATGTGCCTTGACCAGTAATCAAGCCAGTGACCTCTTGGTTCATGGGTTGATGCTCAACTACTGAGCCACACCAGCTAAGCTGTATGTATACATTCTTACATCAGTTACTTTTCTCCTACCCAGACTAAGATTCTTTTAACCATATGAAGTAACTTCTCACTTTTTCTGCCCTGGTAGCTTGAGTGGATGCAATACCTTCCCCTTGTAATGTTTAGCTCAGTCCCAGTGATTAAGAAACAGATCTGAAGATGATTGTCATGGTCAGAAGTCCCACAGGTGATTCTAAGGTGTTGCTATTGGCAGAAGCAGTCATATATTTTTTTTAAATACATTTTATTGATTTTTTACAGAGAGGAAGAGAGAGGGATAGAGAGTTAGAAACATCGATCAGCTGCCTCTTGCACCCTCCTACTGGGAATGTACCCGCAACCAAGGTACATGCCTTTGGCTGGAATCGAACCTGGGACCTTTCAGTCCACAGGCCGACGCTCTATCCACTGAGCAAACCGGTTAGGGCAAGCAGTCATATTTTAGTGGCTCCATCACTTAGAGAAGTGTCACTTCATACCTACATTAAGACAACATTAGAGTGCCTTTTACATTGCATTAAGAACTTCAGTGGAACCCGTGGGTCTACTTCCCTTGCCCCCTTGCTCTTCCTAATCCAATTTTGTCTCCCTCACAGTGCTGATCAGGAGCATGCCTGAGAACGCTCAAGCTGAGCCAACAGAAACAGTAAGCAATTTCCCTATTTTCTTTAAACTGCCAGTCCATGATGGTGCCTTTCCCACAAATGCTGTACCTGACGAGTGGTGTTGGTGTTTAGGTGGGTGTTTATCCTGCTTTACATTACAGCATAACATGTTGTAGAGCCAAATGTATTTTAGAGATTAGTTAATCCAAAGACAACATTTAAGAGATAAAGTCCAGAGACATCATGTGACTTGCTGCAAATCATATAGTCAGTGACAAATCTAGAATTTAAATTTGGGATTTCTGACTCATATTCCAGGTCTATAATATAGCACTGACCTTCATGTTGTAGAAATGTAGGCTTTGAGACAAATAGTTGCTTGCTTAGCTACAAAAAAAGTCAATCTACAAATAATTAAAATTATATGAAATACTCTTAGATTTCTTTTACTTTTTTAGGGTGTAAGATAATTTTTCTGGTAACATTGCCTACAATACATTAGGTGATATGTTTGGCTGAGTTATTTTTCTGTTAACTTGTGTGTCCTTGGTTTTCAAGTATTCATTATCTTTTCAATGTCCCTATGTCCAAGGCGATTTTATAACACATGCTTTGTAAATTCTTCTTGTTTCCCCTGTAATAATTTTCAGTGTCCTCATTACTTACAGAGTGGAAAAAAATAGCCACACTTCAGAGCTATCTTCAAAGATCATCCCTTGGGGCTTCCCCTGCTGTAAATTACAATGTTCTTTTTATTTGGAATACAACTTTAAATGCATACCTTCCAAGAACAAATTGTAAGGGCGTCTTCTCTGACTAGCTGCTCTCAGAAGCACTATCAGAATTGTTCCTGAGCATTATCCTTCTTTGGTAGTACCCAAAGATTGCAGAAAATCACTGTATACCAGCCACTTCCATTACATATCCTTCATCTAACCAGTGAAAGGTAAGTACGGATATACTTTGCTTGTTTTGATTCTCAAAAATTCCTTAAAAACTCCCTTAACACAAATCTTTCACTGTACTGACATGAAAATGGAATGCATAAAGCTAATCAAAGTGTGCTATACTTTTTACATAGTATCATGATCAAAATTAAACTATAATTTTCACAGCCAATCTATTCTATTATTTTGAGTTATATAGGGCATAACAAAGGATGGTATGGGTGTTATTTCTCTCATTCCCTGAATCAGGACAGACATTACTAATGAATCACAGAGCACTGAGAATCTTTCTTAGACTCTACATAGCCACTACCCAACAATCATAATATCTATGTGAATTTGAAAACCATTCTTTTAATCTATACTTCAGTTATTCTATGTATCCTAACAAAATGCAAACATGAAATTCCAAGCATATGGTAAACTAGGAGGTGATTAATATTATATAATGCTGTTGTTGTTTTTCCTTTCTTTTGCCTATTGAAAGAATGTTTTCTAGTTTACAGAAGTCCCCTTCTATTAGTGTAAAAAGACAACCAACCAACCAACCAAACAAACAAACAAAAAAACACCTTTTAGAGCCTGAATATTTTCCATGATAAAATAAAAGAGTGAACTGGGTTAGATTTTCAGTTGTAAAAGCATGTGAGTCTATACTATGTGCCTAAGAGCCTTAGCTAAGAAAACACATCTAAATATGCCGGGGTCCAACCCCAGTGGGTCCAGGGGTCCCCAAAGGTGTAGACGGAGTCGGCGAAGAAGGAAGGACACGGAGACAGTGTTCAGTTGATCAGCAGCCTAGCCAGGATCTCCAGCCAGGATCTCCAGCCAAGTTCTGGTCTGGATCTCCAGCGAAGTTCTGCTGTCTCTAGAGAACGTTCTGTGTAGGTTCTGTGCCTAGGTTCCGTCTCTCCTAGTTCTGTGTTCTAAGTTCTGTCTTCTTACAACTGTATTTATACCAGTTGATTCCAATCCTATCAATCTCTATTACAAAGGTTAGGGCGTTTCTTATCTCCATTCCAGAGAGTAAAGATTATGTAGCTTAAGCATGATTGTTCATAGTTAAAGTGATTAATTACTCGCCTGGCACTTAGTTGAGGGGTTTTATTCCCTCCCTAACTTCAGGGGAAAATCCCTACCTGGGGAAACAACCTTTCTCAGAGACCTTGGTTAAAACACATAGTGCCAAGAAGGTGAGCAAACATATTAAGAACAGTATGCCATATATGCCAGGTCCCTTGAAACAGCAAGCATGGACCGGCTCCCGGCATAAATAGTCACAGATAATTAACATTTAAGTTGGAGAGACACTGCCAATTAAAAATTTCCCAAGAAGAAATGTTTCTAAAAATATTGTGTATTTATAGAGTAATAAAAATTATATTTTAAGTTATGTAATTACATTTATAAATGACATTTAATTAGAATTAGTGCATAATCCATATTTCTATCAATGGCCATCCTGTGACATGTTGGTGAATGTGATTTAGTCACTCAAAAAAAACATAAGCTTAAACAAACAAATAAAAACAAAACAGCAAACAAAACTAAAAAACAAAACAAAACAAGCAAAATACACCTCTGAATAGGCTGAATAGGTCCAATGTAAGGAAAATCTTTGAGTACTGGAGTCAGGCTGTGATGACAATCTTCTTGAAATTCTGCTTTTAATTTTCCCCATCTCAGATAATCCTTCTCTGCTCTTACTTGATCAGCAGTGAAGGAGATGTATTTTAGTTGGAAGGAAATGGAGACCACTATCCACTGAAGTCTACAAATCTCAATTTGTAGAGAATCTGTCAAGTTGAGGAGAGGAAGAGATTAAGTTGACCTTCCCCAGCAGTTTCTTAGACAGGGAAAAAATAAAATAACTCAGGGTAGACCAGCTCAGAGTCACTACTGTACAATACCCCAGGAAGTCCAACATGAGTAAAAATCCAAAAGGAGAGGAAGTGAGATGAGTAAACTACCCCGCTCCAGGGCAGAAGTTTGCTTTAGAAAGATCCTAGCCAGCTCTGTGATGGGCGGAGTTCTAGGCCAGCATCAGTTACAACCAAATGAGCAGGAAAGATAAACTGAGCTATGTAAAATGAATGAGAATGAGCTTTCTCCTAAAGATACAGTTTAAATACACATCACCTATGAAATGGTCATGCTTCTGTTTTTTTAAAATACATTTTTACCAGTTTTATAGTAAATGTTGGTGCTTTCTTTTTGTTAATTTTTATTTATATTATTGGGGTGACACTGGTTAATAAAATGATATAGGTTTTAGGTGTACAATTCTATAAAGATCATCTGTATATTGTCTTGTGTGTTTACCTCCCAAGTAAAATCTCCTTCCATCACCATTTATCCACCCTTTATACTCTTCCACCTCCTCCAAGCCCCCTTCTCCTCAGGTAATCATCCTACTGTTACATGTCTATGAAATTTTTTTTCTTTCCTGAATTTCTTCACCATTTTCACCCAGCCCCCAACCCCTCTTCCCTCTGACAGCTGTCAGTCTGTTCTCTGTGTCTATGAGTCTGTTTCTATTGTGTTTGTTAGTCTATTTTGTTCATTACATTCCACAAATAAGTGAAATCATATGGTACTTGTCTTTCTCTGGCTGGCTTATTTCACTTAACATAATACTCTTGAGATCCATCCATTCTGTTGAAAAAGGTAAGATGATGATTTCCTTTTTTTTTATGGCTGAGTAGCATTCCATTGTGCAAGTGTACTACAGCTTTTATATCCACTCATCTACTGATGGGCACTTGGGCTGCTTCAAAATCTTGGCTATTGTAAATAACACTGCAATGAACATAAGGGTGCATACTTGTATATTACTTCAAAATAGTTTTTGTTTTTTTGTTTGTTTCTTTGGATATGTTTCCAGAAGTAAAATTGCTGGGTCATAAGGCAGTTCCATTTTTAATTTTTCTGAGGTAATTCTATACTGCTTTCCACAGTGGCTGCGCCAGTCTGCATTCCTACCAAGAGTGCACAAAGGTTCCCTTTTCTCTCCAACAGTTGTTGTGTGTGAATTTATAAATGATAGCTATCCTGACAGGTGTGAGGTGATATCTCATCATGGTTTTAATTTGCATTTCTCTGATGATTAGTGATGTTGAACATCTTTTTATATGTATGTTGGCCATCTGTATGTCCTCTTTGGATAAGTTTCTATTCAGGTTATTTGCCTATTTTTAACTTGGATTGTTTTTGTGGGTTTTTTGTTTGTTTGTTTGTTTGTTTGTTTGTTTTTTTCTGCTGAGAGTTATAAGTTCTTTTTAGTTATAGATAGTTTTATGATGTAACATAGCTAAAAATTTTACTCTTGGCATTAGTAAGTCTTTAACTACTAATGGTGGCTACATAAGGTGTGACAGTCTTCAGGACCATTACTAGTGTTCCACTTCTCCTGGTGGGAGTGTACATTCTTTATGCTGTTTGACTTGCTTTGGCTAATGTAATGTGATGCAGGAAGCAAGCACAAGGGAGGTATTTATGCCTGGGCAAAGCTTTGGTGAGCCAGTATTGGTAAGCCACGTTCCTTTCTCTGTGCCATGGTAGCACAATAGATGTGGAGATTCTGTCAGTCTTAGTCCCTCAATGAGTGTGACATGGGGCAGAGCTGCTGCCAATCTAAGAGACTGGTATAACAAGAGTGAGAAATACATTTTTGTTGGTTTAAATCACTCAGATCCCGGTATTGTTTGCTCCTGCAAAATCATGTAGCCCATGTTGATGGATATGTAGGCTTTCTCCATCATTTAGAACAATACCAGAATTATATGATGATAACTAATGACAACTTAGCTGGAAAGAATATTTGATTAAAAAGCACTTTAAGATAAACCCCTTCTCACTATTCTACAGTCAGGTAAGTGCAGATCACTTAAGTAAGTAAGATCAATGTGACTTACTCAAGTCTTTTAAACTCTTTGGCTTCAGTTTCTCACCTGCAAAAAAAATTATTTTTAAATAGAAATCAAATGAATATTTGAACTAGATTTTGATAATGTTCCTTACGTTTCATGGTGTTCTGTTAAATGTTTATCTGCTTTTCTGAGGAAGAAAGTCATAATTTGTAGAGGTTGCCAATTTCTATGGTGTAAATACTCCCAGTGTGAACATTTTTATGCTGTTGACATAATATCACTGAGGATGTTGTTAGAAAGAGTTGCTGGTAATCAACTTTCACAACCAGAAAAGGGTGGCTCCGGCATATCATGCTACATCATTACTGTTGTGATCCTTGCAAATAAGATGCCTACTAAACCTTCATGAATTATTCTAATTCCTACCCTCCTGACCTTTTCCTAAGACTTTAAAATTTATTATCTGTGCCATTCATTGGACATTTAACTGCATTTTTATCTTAGACATGCTTTATATTTACATGTTGTTATCTTTTACCTTAAATTTATATTGTAACTGCTTGATATTTATGTCTTACTTTTCAAACGAGAGCATAAGTTTTATGAGAGGAAATTTTAGTATTGTGAGTCTCAGTGTCCTCCACAGCTTGTTCATTTTCTATAGGTGCCTGTTCAATAGTTTTTCAATGTATAAATAATGTTTAAACATTCCCCACAATTTCCTGCTGAATAAATTCAGCTTCATATTTATATTTACTTCCATAGCTGACAAACAATAAGCCTAAGTGGCTACTTTGCTTGTAAGATGCTATTCCAAATGATACGCCAGTTTTATTTGCAGTTATTTTAAATTACAGATTTCAAATACAATAACAGCTAACAGGAGAAGAGGTTGAGAAAAAGGAATATTTGGGAGAGTTTTATATTAAGATAATTTTGGGGGAGAAATCAGTTCATAATGTAGTCTACTTCCCAAATAAGTGATCAGCTTGTAAAACACTGACAGAGCTGCAGATTTAAAGACTACTTTGGCATTTTATTGTTTACAGGTCCAATGTGATTACAAAATATGCTTCAAACAGCTGTTAAAGAATCTCTGGTTTATTTTTGATTTTAAGAAAGGAAACATTAATATCGTTTCATGTTCACATTATGCTAATGACATTCATTGCAGAGCATAGTCTTAACAGCTGAATCATTGAGAAGAACAAAAAGCAATTTTTGATTCAGAATACAAAGTTGAAGAAATTTATATGTGTGTATATGTGTTTACTCCCTGTTACTCTAATATCCTGCATCAAGAAATAGACCAGTTTTTATCAAAATGAGCTAGTTTTATGGGAAATCTGTGCACTTCAGCCTCCTTACCCAGATTGGAGTAATTTAGATAGAAATAAATTACAATGGAGCTTCTCTCAGCCTTCTAAGCATGTGCCAAAAAATGTTCATTAGCTTTCCCCAGAGGACACTAAGGACAACTGTGTTTGGATGGGGCAAATAGCCACAGCATCTGCACAAATGGCATCCTACATAATAAAAGCCTAATATGCTAAGTGTCCAGTCATCTGGTTGGACGTTAAACCAATCAAAGCATAATATGCTAATGATATGCTAAGGCCACTCAACCACTCGCTATGACATGCACTGACCACCAGGGGGCAGACACTCTGCCAAGAAGGTTAGCTTGCTGCTGGGGTCTGGCTGATCCAGAATAAGTGAGACAGGCTGGACACGCACTGGAGCCCTCTCGCAGTCCCTCCCCGGTTGACCAACCTCCTGCGTCCCTCCCCGGCCCCAATCGTATGCCGGTGGGGTCCCTTGGCCTGGCCTGCACCCTCTCGCAATTGGGGACCCCTTGGGGGTTGTTGGAGAGCTGGTTTTGTCCTGATCCCGCAGGCCAGGCCAAGGGACCCCACTGGTGCACAAATTTGTGCATGGGGCCTCTAGTTGATTAATAAGAGTATTCATATTCCCAATACCAGGAAAACTAAGAAAACATGAATTATTTTACTAACATATGGATACTCTAAACATTTAATAAATAAGTTTTCCCTCTAATGGCTCTGTTTATATTGAATTTGGATTTGTGTGTAATTGTTTCTTAAAAATAAAGAAAAAGTCAAACACCAGAAATGTTGTATCTAGGAAGTAGGGTAAAATTAGTTGAGGATCAGTAAATTCTAAGCTACATGATATTTTTTAGTGCTGTATCTCAACTTTAAAAAGATTAGTAAAATATTTAGAGAAGTAATAAAAGGCACATGCCTTTTTTTTAAAAGAAGAGAGATTCTCCTGGAAAAAAGGAGAGGTTAATAGGTCCTTAAGTATTGGGAATTCATACTCTGATTCCAAACAGAAACTTTGGGAGGTAGATAATTATCAAAAATATGTTGTTAGCCTTATTGAATATCTCTGTTCCCAAAGGATGGTGTAGAAGTTGGAGAGACAGAAGATATGAGGGAATCATTTAAATGGGAAAATGGCAGTCTTGGTGGTTACCAGAAGAGAATACCTGTTGCATAATTTACTGGGAATTTTCTGTAAGGCACACCTGAAACTTTGATAATGAGTATTTCTGAGAAGTGATGTGGAACTCACTGTTTATTGGCAAAATGTAGCACATGGTTTTCTTAAACCAAGTTCATGTGTTAGTTCTGAATAAAAAAATAAATCAAGAGTTAAAACCTCCTCATACCATATATGTTTACATATTATATAATATTCATGTTTATATATTACATACAAATATACATACTTCAAATTTTTAAAATCTTTGTTATTGAAAGTATTACATAGGTCCTCCCCCACACCATTAACCTCTTCCAGCCCAGTCCCATACCTTACCCCCAGATTCTCACCACCCCACTGTCTTGTCCATGGGTTATGCATATATGCATACAAGTTCATTGGCTGATCTCTTCCCATCCACCCTCCCTTGCTTTCCCTCTGAGGTTCCGCATCATACTTACATGTCTCTGGGCATATTTTTGATCATCAGATCATCAGTTTATTTGGTTCATTAGATTCCATACATGAATGAGATCATGTGATGCTTATCCTTCTCTGACTGGCTTATTTCGCTCAGCATAACTCTCCATGTCCATCAATGCTGGTGCAAAGGGAAGAGTTCTTTCTTTTTATTGCCTCATAGCATTCCATTATGTAAATGTATCACAGTTTTTTTTCATCCACTCATCTGCTGATGGGCACTCAGGTTGTTTCCAAATCTTAGCTATTGTAAATTGTGCTGCTATGAACATAGGGGTGCATTTGTTCTTTCTGATGAGTGTTTCAGGTTTCTTAGGATATATTTTTAGAAGTGGGATCACTGGGTCAAATGGGAGTTCCATTTTTAGTTTTTTGAGGAAACTCCATGCTGTTTTCCACAGTGGCTGCACCAGTCTGCATTCCCCCAACATTGTACTAGGGTTCCCTTTTCTCCACAACCTTGCTAACACTTGTCTTTGGTGATTTGTTGATGATAGCTATTCTGTCAGATGTGAGGTGATATCTCATTGTCCTTTTTATCTGCATCTCTAGGATGATTAGTGACTTTGAGCATGTTTTCATATATCTCTTGGCTTTCTGTATTTACACTTTGGAGAAGTGTCTATTTAGGCCCTTTGCCCATTTTTTAATTGGATTGTTTGTCTTCCTTTTGTTAAATTGTGTGAATTCCCTATATATTTTGGAGATTAACACCTTATCAGAAGTATCATTGGCAAATATGTTCTCCCATGTAGTGAGCTCTCTTGTTATTTCATTGATGGTTTCTTTTGCTGTACAGAAGCTTTTTATTTTAATACTAGTAGCCTGGTGCATGATATTCGTGCACATTAAAAGGGAATTAATTAGCGGAAATATTTTAATATTGCTATTTGCCCTTTCTCTATAATAGAAGTGTGAGAGATGAAAGGAAATCAGTAAAATGTATATGAAAATAATATATAAATTTATTAATAAATAGTAACAAAAGGATATCACAACAACAGGGGCATGATATAAAAACAACAAAAACATGATATGAAAACAACAAAAACATGACATAAAAACAACAAAAACATGATATAAAAACAACATGATGCAAACAATGGCTGATAAAGTGATTAAAGTTATTCTAATATCTCCCTGTACACCATATTAAGAGTGAAAACACTTTCAGAGTGCTTGACTAATTTCCCTTGTGCTGAAGTATTTAGAACTTTAATGTCACATGCTCTTCAAACTCGAGAGAAAGCAACATATGTGCGAAAATGGGTTCAGGTAGGAATATTTCTACTCTGTCTAGAGTTTGTCCTTGTGATTTATTAATAGTCATCACAAATGCTGACATCACAGGAAACTGTCACTGAATCTATTTAAATGGGAGGCCAGTATCAGATGGGGACAAATTAATTCTTGGAATTAGAACAACCTCTCCCTCTGCAGATCCTGTTAATACTTCAGCTTTTATAATGTTAGGTCATAATCTTTTGATAATAAACCTGGTACCATTACAAAGACCCCATTTACTATTAAGATTTCTCAATAGCATAATGATTGCACCCACTTTCAATTTTAATTTATGACACGGCATTCCTGAAGGAGTAATACTATTAAGAAATTAGATGGGAAAATTTTCCTTTTCAGCATCGTCTGTTGAATCAATGGAATCATCACTCAAATATGTGTGAAAATCTCCATCGAGTATATCCAAAATTTCTTCATTTAATTTTTAAACGTGCTCATTTTTTGGACAAAAAATTGCACATTTAGATATATTTTTAATATTATCTATAGATATAGTATTTCCAAAGGTAGCTTCTATAATAGATTTATTACAAATCATTTCACAGGGGATTTCAATAATATCCATTCCTAAATGAAAACTGCTATCATGTTTGCCATCTCCAAGTTTTACTAACCATCCACTATAAGCAGGATTCTCTGATTTTATATTTGTTGTAAGATATAACTTTCTGAAACATCCCCAAACATTGCAGTACTTTAAACTCATTTGTACTACGGCCGATCGCATACCATGTGGTACAATACTGACACATTGTCGAAAATCCCCTCCAAGAAGGAGAACTTTCCCACCAAATACAACATTCAAATTCATAATTTATCTTAGTAATCTGTCTATGGCATTTATAGCATGACTGGATGCCATGGTGCATTCATCAATAATGAGAAGTTGGGCCTTTTTAATAGTTTTAGCAACTTCACTGATCATATCGAGTCTAGAAATTGAAGTTTCATTTAATGGAATGGGTAATTTATATTGGGAATGAAAGGTGCTTCCACTGAGAAATAAATTTGCACCAATTCCTGTAGATGCTGTGGGTAAAACAGTACTACCACGACCTCTAATATAATGTATTAAAACTTTATAAAGATATACCTCCATGCTCTGAGGGGCGGTTCCTGCCTCAAACCTCGCCCTCCCAGGAAACAGCTTGGGGAGGGTGCAGTCCTTGGCAAGGCAACCCAGGACTCAGTGCGTCCATGCTCCAAGGGCCAGTTCCTGCCTCAAACCTCACCCTTATAGGAAACAGCTCGGGGAGGGCGCAGCTGTTGCTAAGAGGACCCAGGACTCAGTGTGTCCACACTCTAAGCACGGGTTCCTGCCTCAAACCTCACCCTTGTGGAAACAGCTTGGGCAGGGCATAGCCGTTTCCAAGATGACCCCTGCAGGACTGACTTCCTTCTTGTTAGTCGAGCCTCATTTGTGACACGTTACACCCAGGGTTTTTATATAAATAGATAGTCCCTTTTGTTTATTTTCTCCTTAGTTCCCATTGTTCTAGGAGCTATATTGGTAAACATATTGCTATGAGAGATGTCTGAGATTTTGGTGCCTATGGTTTCTTCTAGGACTTTTATGGTTTCATGTCTTACATTAAAGTATTTTATCCATATAGCACATTTTTAATATTTAAAAGTTAATCCTTATTAAAAGCTTGTATTACATTACCACACTATAATTTGAATTCTGTACTAATTGTTGATTTTTTTAAATGTCTGCCATAGAAAGAAACTTTTATTAAATGAAGAGCATATCAAGAGCTTAATAATAGACAAATGATCGGTCATTTAATATGACTGGAAAGAGATTACAAAGAAGTATATTGATATTAACTGGTCTTAAATTTCTCTGTGTATCTTTATCTCTATCTCTATCATTATCTCTAGCTCAAGTGCTAACTCTTTCTCTGCCTACCTAGTACAATACTCTTAAAAAGTCTACTTTTACTTTTCTGATCCTACTTTAACTCTCTCTTTAGAATTCAACAAGCACAGAAAAATTATATTTTCATAGACACTACTGAATCTGAAATCCATTTTCAGTCCAAATGGGCTAATCATTATTCTTCTCTTGAACAGCGGCAAGTAACCTGACCATGATTTCTGAAATTGGAGCTAGAATAGATAGAAATTTAAATACAACTCTATACATGAGTGACTTCTCAACTAGTTCACTTTCTTTTGGAGATCCAAATATTCTATCTACCCAAGATATTTAATGAAAGAATTTCTCAAAGTGTTTTTCAAAAGATTTTATATACCAAACATAAGTAAGCCATGTTTAAAGATAAAAAAAAACAAACACATTTTAAAGGATTTTTAAAACATAAAACACATTAACAATAATCAGGATTTTAGTTGCGTTGATATTACAATCATATTAAAAAGTCTTTTAAACACCTACTTGATAAAAAGAATTCACATCTAAGCAAATATCAGGTACTATTTTCTTAAAAAATAACCTGAGTGCCAATGATTATTAAATTAATAGTGTTTTTTTTTTCTTAACTGTTCTATTTTCTTTGCTTAGAGTTTAATAATTTCTGAACATTATAAAATAGTTTAAAATTTATTTGAAGAAAAAATGAATCTCCATCATTTGAGCAAGAATTTTCTGCTAATTTGCATAGGAGTAGACTCATAGCAGGTGATGAATAACTAAATGATTAAATGAAATCTCTATATAGAAACTTTCACACCTATGAATTTTTGAGTGGTGCATAGTGAAATGGTCTTTTCAGGTATTTTTCAAAGTGTGACTCATGAATCACTAGTAAAACTTATAAAATATGTGGATCTTTGGGCCCCACCCAAGTCCTACTAAACAGAATCTCAGGGGTTGGGTTTGGAATCCACATTTTAGCGAGGTCTCAGGTAGCTCTTGTGCATATTAAAGTAGTCAATCTATTGAATTTTGCAGTACTTTCCAAATTTAGCAAAACCCTACTCCCCATATTTGCTCTAGCCAGTTCCTTTGAGGACAAGATTCCCTTACTTGGACTTAGACTTCATTTTACTGTGTAGCCAAAAAATGGAATCATGGTGTAGAGAGGGTGTGATTCCCTCCTAGGCATAATCACAGGCTTGTGCGTCTGTGTGGGCCCTTGCCGGCTGCCTCATTTTATGTGGGAGGAGAACAATCTGAAAGCTAGGACTGTGATGCAAGCCTGACAAGTCAATGCAAGCATCTAGTACCCTGAGCTCTTTTTAAATGCTCTTAAATTTTCAATGCTTTCTATTTTTCTTCAGTGAAAATAATAAATTGTCTTTGAATAAATAGTTCCCTCTGTTTCAGAAAGTTGTGTGTTTATCCCTGTGTGGCCAATCAATGAATTCCAAAAGATTTATCATTTTTTTTTTTTTTACTTTTATGGGGGCAACCAAAGGCTAAATTCTAAAGGATTTGGAAATGTCAACTTGTAATACAAACTGGGTTGGCCCCAGGACCTGAGATCAGAACTATAACTCACTCTGTTTACAAATTATATCATTTGGTCTAGTGTGCTAAGTGTAAATTCACCGATAATTATAGTAGAGAATGAATTACAGTCAGCCTCTTTCCTTTTTCCCCCTGGTGTCTAAACTGTTATGACATATGGATTCTTCATCAGCCCTCAAATCACACACAGGGCTTCCTTACAAGCTGGTCTTGAAATCAATAGGCAGCTAGGATTTCAGATGAAATATGGAATTACTATAGACTTTTTAGGAGGGAGAGCAAATGATTTCACTATATGAATTCCCTGTTACTCTAGGCATATGTACACACATCTGTAATCTTTAATAGAAAGGATAGAAATATTACATTCTCTTAGGTAACTTGCACATTTAAAAGTTACTATTTTCTTTAGACTGTTTTCCCTTTGTTGTTCTCAACCAATTCTCTCCTTTTGTGCTTATAAAGACAAGACTGGGGACAGAATGGTGATACTTTGTTTCTCTCTCAAACTCCTCTTTTCTAATCTTTCTCCATCTTCAACTCTTATTTATCTTCCTCACTTCTCTCCCCAATACTTTGGCTTCCAAAGTCTTGGTATCTTTGTTGTTGTTAATCCTCACCCAAGGCTATTTTTTCCATGAGTTTTAGAGTGGAAGGTAGGGTCGGAGAAAGGGAGAAAAGGAGGGAGGAAGAGAGAGAGAGAGAGAGAGAGAGAGAGAGAGAGAGAGAGAGAGAGAGAGAGAGAGAGAGAGAGAGAGAGAAAGAGAGAAAAAAGAGAGAAACATCAATATAAAAGAAACACATCGATTGGCTGCCTCCCACAACTGGAGAACTGGAGTCAGGTATCGAACCTGCAACCCAGGTATATGTCCTTGTCTAGGAATTGAACCCATGACCCTTAGGTGTATGAGCCAACACTCTAACCACTGAGCCCACTGGCCAGAGCAGCTATGGTATCTTTTTAATTTGGTCTGAACAATATGTTCTTACTTTAGGACTGTGCAAACAAGAGCAGCTTATGGGACTCCTAGAGTAGTTGCTCACCATGGCCAAGCTGCATATTCTAGTGAATGTATAAATCCTCAGCTGCCAAACATTACTGTTGAATTTAGAGTCAAAGGCATGGCAATTTTGGTCACTTGAACATAATAAAGAAATACCCATTATCCATTAATTGCCTAGAATATGTAGTAGAAGTAATTGATTTCAGAAAGGGAGAGGGAGATAGAAACATCAATGATGACAGAGAATCATTGATTAGCTGCTTCCTGAAAGACCTTACTGCGGATTGAGCCGGCAACCTGGGCAAGTTCCCTGACCAGGGAATCAAACAGTGACCTCCTGGTTCATAGGTTAACACTAACCACTGAGAAACACTGGCAGGGAGATTTTTAGAACATTGTATTCTATCTGGACTATATTGTTATATATCATATAAATATATAAGTATCTTCATCTTTGGAGCAGTTAATAAAACTATCAGAAAATAAGGGACAAAGAAGAATAGGAATAAATTAGATGATATAGTTTATTCTAGTGAATATATTAGCTGACATTTTAGGAAGTACTAGTGCTTGTGGGTGTGTATTCATCTGTGATCTTTTGCTTTTCTGCCAATACATTCTTGAGAACTATCAGTTACCATTTTTCTGGGTAGTTGCCATTGACCTATAACCTAACATTGTGGGCGAGATTTTGTTAGAGGTTGCAAATCTGGTAGAAAAGGAGGCCAACAGGATGGGGAACAAGAAAAAATGAGAGTTAGAAGGCAAATGTTATACATTTTAAAATAAAAATGACATAAAAGTTTAAATGTTCTTGAATAATAATAATATGGTTTTGATGTCTTTTATATAATAATCAATAGTGAGAGAGTGAGGAAACAAGTTATCACAAGACACAGTTTTATCTTCCTCCTACTCCAAAATGCTGTGGACTAACTCATCGGTTGGCAAGACCAGGCAGAACTATCAAAGAAAAGTCAATAGTGAAGTCAGCTATTAGTGGAATCTAGCAAGTACGATTTCTCAGAGTTTCTACCCAGGTGCTAGAGCTAAGTGAAGTCTTTGCAGCTTTGCAACAACCCTAGGGAAACCTGATAGGTACAGAACGGCTCCTTCCAGGTGTTTCTCTGGGCCTCAAATTTATAGTCAGTTCCTGAGCACTCAACATTTGCCAAGGCCAAGAACTGCACCCTTCTTCTATGCATGCATTTTATAATCTACTAGCGGTCCGGTGCACAATATTTGTGCACTGCGGGGGGGTGGGGGTACGGTTCCCTCAGCCTGGCCTGCACCCTCTCACAGTCTGGGATCTTGGACCCCTCGGGGGAATGTCCACCTGCCGTGGAGGCGGGAGAGGCTCCCACCACCGCCTCTGCACTTGCCAGCGTGAGCCCTGCTTCTGGCTGAGCAGCGCTTCCCCTGTGGGAGCACACTGACCACCAGGGGGCAGTTCCTGCATTGAGCATTTGCCCCCTGGTGGTCAATGTGTGTCATAGTGACCGGTGGTTCCACTGTTCAGTAGGTTTGCATATTATCCTTTTATTATATAGAATTTTCTTTTTCAGGGGCCAATGGAGTCTTCATTATAATTTTATAAAATGTATAAAAAAAACTATGATTTTTTTTTCTTATCCCAAAACACTACTATTGACTTTACAGTCAAAGCAATAGTCTTGCTTTATATTATCAGTGTAATACCAGGGGCTTCATCATATTTTATTGTGTTGATTATTTATGTGATAGGTAATGCTGACATGTATTTTTAAAATAATTTATCTCAAAGTTACCCACTGGTGAATTTTTTTTCCTCAGGTCGATATTTTTTCTTATTTGATTATCAGCTTGGTTTTTTAAAATACCACAAATCTCCCAGAATTCAATATTGCTGTGTTAGTTTGACTTCCTTTTTTTATCTATAGAAATAAAAAATGAGATAACAAAGCTCTTTTAGTACATTCTATTAATATGCTGTTATTCTTCAGGCCTAGTGTAATGAAAATATGGAAAGAGCTTCTTTGAAAAAAAATCAATGAAAATATCAAGACAAGGCATAATGTCAAGTCAGTCCAATAATCAGACCACAGCTAATGGCTAAAAAAATCATGAGGTGGCAAAAATGAAGTTTTATGTCTGTTCAGGTTACTAAACAAAGGGCTGACTTCAACCAAAGTGAAAATAATCTAGAATTTATTGTACACCTTTTCAGGTTTTCGGAAAGGTCATATAATTAACATTTTGCATTAACTCTACTCTGTACCTTGACCCCCAAAACACCTAAAATAGGCTTCAGCCAATTTTAGTTGAAATTTGTAGTGATTATAAGTACAAATCAACAGAAAGCTAGAAAATACTGCAAGAAGAGAGAATTCTTTCTTTACATTGAGGTCATCAGAAGAGATAAGGACATTGAAAAAACAGCTGGACATTGAGGTGAGGACAAGATGGATGCTGAAGAGGCAAATTAACTTCAAAATTCTTAAATAGGAATCCTCAGTGACCCAGAGCTATAGTGCTCTCAGGGCAAAGATAGTTCTGAGTATTGATTTTATTAAATTGCCTTAGGCATATTGGCAGAGTTGGCTGCACAAATAAGTGGAGAAGATGCTTATCTTAGAGAATCTAGACACCAAAAAATATAGGATGTCTCCAAAAATATATACAAACACTTTGAATAATTATAAAGGCAGTTTTTATTAAAGTACATTTCATTTTCAAAATTGGGCTATCAGCTCTTAAAGTTTGTATACATTTTTTGGATTCTGATTATCATGATGATCCAAATTCCATCCCTGTTGGTCTCTTTCTGAAAGGCCGAGTTTCTGCACATGGTAAGGGGCTAGTGAGTACAGAAGGAGCAAGACACATAAGAGGATGATTAAAAGCCCAATTAAATATTTAAAATACGTACTACTTCAACATGTTTATGTTGGAAGAAGAAAGGAATATAAGGTTGAATTTTTTTTTTATCAAATGAACATTGACTGAGTACCCATGATGCATCATGCATTCAGCTAGCAGAAAGATCGAATGATAAAACACTAACCATTCCTTAATAAGTTTCAACTTGTATCATTCTTCCCTAATTTTTATATTAGAGACAACTCTACAGAGTATACAATTTCCCATTTTCACTTATTATTATCTTAAATATTAGCATAGATGCCTCATCTCCTGCTCCCACTCAATAACACCTCCCACACATAGTCTTTGTGTCTGAACCCCTTTAAGCTTTTCTTCAAGGTTTCTTCCAAGCTCTGAATCTATTTCGTTATTGAAGGAGGGATAGGTGCTGAATGGAGATGAGTCAGGAGCACGACAAGTTCTCCCTTTCAGAATTTCCTCCATATGGATTGCTGTCTCCTAGCCCTTCAGTCCCTGTCATTTGTTGTTTTCTCTTTAAGACTTAATTTTTTAGAGTAGTTTTAGATTTAAAACAAAATGGAGAGGGAATTACAGAACTTTCTCATATACCCCCTCTCCACTCATCCCCATATATGTCTAGCCTCCCCCATTATCAATATCACTAACAGAATGGTACTTTTATATTTTAAATCAAGAATGAACCTACATTGACACATCATAATCATCCAAAATCCATACTTTACCTTGGGTTCACTGTTGCTGTTGTACTTTCTACAAGTTTGGACAAATGTCTAATGACATATAACCATCATTATAACATCATCAGAATATTTGCACTGCCCTAAAAATCTTCTGCACTCGGCCTGTTCATCTATCTCCGCCCTCCCAACTCCTGTCAATCACTGCTCTTTTTATTGTCTCCATATTTTTCCCTTTCCAGAATGTCATATAAATGGACTCATATGGTATATAGGTTTTTCTTATTGGCTTCTTTCACATAGTAATATGTATTTAAATTATTTTTAGGTCTTTTCATGGCTTGATAACTCTTTTTTTTTTTTTTTTTTTAGCACTGAATGATATTCCATTGTTGGATGTAACACAGTTTATATTCACTTATCAAAGGACATCTTGGTTGCTTCCAAGTGTTTATTTATTTTTTAATTGCATTTGATATATAATATTGTATTAGTTTCAGGTGTATTAAATAGTGATTAGACAACAAATTATTTATGTCCTTTGCAAAGTGATCACCAGAGTAAGTCTAGTATGTGCCTGATACCATACATAGTTGTTACAGTATCATTGACTATATTCCCTATGCTATACTTACATCCCCATCCCCATGATTACTTTGATACTGGCAATTTGTACTACTTAATATATTTTACCTTCCAAAGTGGTTATACTCTTTTGCATTCCCACTGGTAATATATGAGAATTCCAATTGCCCCACATTCTTGCCAGCATTTGATGTTGTCAGTATTCTGGATTTGGGGCATTCTAATAGGCATGTACTTGTATATTGTTGTTTTAACTGCCCCTGTCTTTACATAGACATATCTATCTATCTACTTTCATGTGGAAGAAGCTTCACAGAAGAGAGAGTATACTGAGTCAGAGTCTGTCTTCTAAGCATTTAGAAAATAGAATCAGTATTATGCTTCCATATTTTAGCACACAGAGTATACCACCTAGATAATATTTTTTCTGACAGCTGCTTAAAGTTCCAGAGGAGGGAGGGGCTAATGATAGCAGCCAAAGACAAGTTGCTATTTTCTCAGATGGAACATAAGAAACAATGTGCCATATTGGATATAACAGCTGAAGTATTGACTTTAGGGTCTAAATATGGCTAATTGATCAGCAGTTATTTAATAAATAATCATCCCATTTTTTTCTTATTATTCCCTTCCCCCACTCCTCATAAACCTCTACTTTGGAGAGGATGACTCATCTATCAATGCAAGCTACCAATCAGTCACAGGCATGTAGGACAATGAAAGTGCCTTGTAAATGTTAAAGTGGTACAAAAATATCAACAGGATTATTAAATTCACAAATGAGGCAGGGAAACAATAAAAAATTTTATCCTGTAGAGGGAGACCGCTTCAGAGCCAATGCAAAACAAATTCATCTATGTAATTGTTCTTTTCTAAATAATAAAATACAGGGGTGAAGGTACAACATAACCAATTCAATTTAAACAAACAAATGAACAAACAAAAAATAAATAAAAAACAAGCTCCATGTACCAACATCATCAAGGTGGTACATGAGCTCTGCCCTCCAGGAGATAATTCTGCGTCATTCTTTAACCTCCACAACAAAAAAAACGCCTTGCAATTCTCTCTGAGTTGGTATTCATGCCTTATGTTAAAGGTCCTTCAACCCAATTAAAATTAAGATTTATTTGAGAAAGTGGAACTCCCTTACTTATTAGCAGTAACTTACACTAAATGTAAAAGGAGAGTATGACTGAGAAAGTTAACTGAGGGGTGAAGGCATGGAAGGACCACAGTAGGGTCAATGCAGTACCCTCCCATGAAGAAGGGCCAAGGTGAAGAATGGAGAGATGTGGCCATTTTGGCCAATTTTCCTAGAATCAGTGCAGGACATCTATGTGTATGGAAAGTACAGGTGGGACAAAAGTAGGTTTACAGTTGTTCATATGGAAAATAATACAATAATTAATAAATAATAATACAAGAATAAACTCTGTTTTACATACTCACAACTGTAAACCTACTTTTGCCCTATGTGCAGGGCTTATATAATGTGTGCACAGAGATGTCTGTGGCATTACAAATTCAGGGGAAAATGTCAAGACCTAAAAGGCACAGAGGTACATGGAGGACAAGACAATTGGGTATTAAAAGAACACTCTCTTAAGAAAATAAGTCTAGAAAAATTGGATATCTGATATTTTATATTTTTACTTTATCTTCTTGTGGATGTGAGTAGGTGATGCGTTTGAGGAAACTGGAAAATTTGGTTGACAAATGTGAGCATTTATATAATTTCCTGGTCCTTTAAGCTTTTCTGCTAGAGCTTACATAATTCCATGTGTCAAATATTTTGGCAAACTTTTTAATTGGTTCTTTTCCAGGTTTAAATACTGCAGCTGGCAAGTGTTTCTTCAAAATTACTATGGTAAAAAACCGCCAGCTGCCCCGGAGATCACCCCTTCCTAGTGAAGAGCTGTTGCTAGGACACGGCTGTCCTACCAGTGTCTGCAGGTCCCGGTCTCACCCCTCACATTTAAGTAAGGCCAACTGGCTGAGTTCTGCTCAGTGAATTATGAGCAGAATTGATGATCACAACTTAATAAGCCTCACCATGTAAAACAAGGCCACACACGCAATCCTCTCCTCTTTTCCTTCATGCCAGCTAGGTGTTGACTCCCAGGATAGTCTCTGGAAACATGTGTTGAAGGTTTGGTCAGCCTGGATCCCTCTGTCTCCAATTAGAGCTATGGGTTGGACTTTATTTAAAATCATTTGGAGCCTGAATATAATAGGACTTTGTGTCTTTTCTTACACAAGCAGGTATCCTTTTGGCTCACAATGGAATCCATATCTAATTATTTTTATACTAGAGGCCCGGTGCACAAAATTCGTGCATGGGAGGGGGTTGTCCCTCAGCCTGGCCTGTACCCTCTCCAATCTGGGATTGGAATCAGGCCTAAACCTGCAGTCGGACATCCCTCTCACAATCCGGGAATGCTGACTCCTAACCACTCGCCTGCCTGCCTAATTGCCCCTAACTGCTTCTGCCTGCCAGCCTGATCACCCCCTAACTGCTCCCCTGCTGGCCTGATTGATGCCTAACTGCTCCCTTGCTGGCCTGATCACCCCCAACGGCCCTACCCTGCTGGCCCAATCACCCTCAACTGCCCTCTCCTCTGGCCTGTTTGCTCCCAACTGCCCTCCCCTGCCGGCCTGATTGCCCACACCTGCCCTCCCCTGCTGGCCATCTTGTGGCAGCTATCTTGTGATGACATGAGGGTATCGCGTGAGGGCGCGAGGATCACCTAGGCTTTTATTAGTATAGACTAGAGGCCCGGTGCATGAAATTCATGCATGGGGGAGGGTCCCTCAGCCTGGACTGCAACTACACAAGCATTCTATGCCTGGCCTGGCCAGCAGCCCTCCGCGGCCAGGTGTGGAACACTTGCGACATCACCAGGGTGACGACACAAGTGTTCCCCCACCCCCCTGGCCACTCTGTGCCCACTGCCCAGAGGCCCTCTGCAACCAGGGTGGAATGCTTGCCTCATCGCCGCTCATGTTACCCGCTCTCAGCAGCTGCCCCCCTGGGAATGGGGGACTCCGGCAGGGCTGAGAGGACTGGGCCCCGCCATCTTGTGGCTTTGGGCGCCACCATCTTTGTGGTGGAGTGATGGTTAATTTGAATATTACCCTTTTATTAGATAGGATACTGGGGTAATGGGAGGGAAATGTTTAAAGTGTCTTTTCTCTGCAAAGATTCAACCCAGATCTTAATGCATCCAAAGAACTCACATCTTGCATTTGTGTCGGCTAAGAGGCCTGTAAATAGTGTCTAGTCAGTTGTATGTGACTGGTATTAGATTCCTTAACAGAGCAGGTCCCTGACAGCTTTAAAAGACAATCCTAGTGACTTGGCAATCATGGGATAAGACCTGAAATTCAACAGAGAATCGGCATTTAACTTCACGAAGATCATGACTGTACTGGTCATTCACTAAAGGTCATTCACAGAAGGCAGTGATAACCATTAAACAATTGTAATGGGATTCTAAAATACATACATGAAGCAAGGAGGGTTTTTTTTTGTTTGGTTTCAGATTTTTTTAAAGATTGTCTTTTACTCTCCTAAGCTTTAGAGAAATTACAGAACAGGACAGAGTGGCTTATGGTTATAGAAAATGATACTCTGAAAGCTATGGGGCACAAGTAACACAAGAACAGCATGACTGAAAAGCCATGCTGTTCTTGTGTTACTTGTGTCCCATAGCTTTTAGAATAGGTGGGGGAGGGGGGAAGGGTTAGGGAGAGATTAACCAAAGAATTTATATGCATATATGCATAACCCTTGGGCACAGACAATAGTATGGTAAAGGGCTAGTGGGGGCAGGGTGGAGGGGATCAATAGAAAAAAAGGGAGGGTGGACATATGTAATACTTTCAACAATAATGATAAATTTTTTAAAAGTCTATAATGAAAAGAAATACCAGCAACAAACAGTTCTGCCAGCCACGGCCAGTTTTCCAATCATGAATCTTGAGACATTTTTAACAGAAGATATTTAAATGATTAACTTTATAATGAGTCAATGACAGTATTCAGTTACATAGAATAAAGTTAAATGGGGGGACAGTGAAGGTGCTCAAATCAAGAAGTAATTGCAAAAGCCACTGCTGTGGTTCTATTTTTTGCAGGATAATTAAACCGATTTAAGGAAATGATGGGATTAAGAGACAAATTGAGAGGTCATCTAATCCACCAGTTTTTCAAAAGCCAATCCTCTGATTTGTGCTGGGTTGAGATACTGTTTTCACAGTTAATGGCCAAATGAAATAAATTAGGAAAATGAATGGGCTCCTTAATAAAGTATTCAACATAATTTGCTGTTTATCCTACAATTTATGCGCTTCCTAATTTTTATGCTAAAATGTTCCTTCTTTAAAGGAATTTCAGTCATGATATTTTTACTGGTTGTTGGTTTTTGTTTTTTAGTATCTGACCAAAATCAAAGTAACCCTTTATTCCTTTTTAAAGTTGTACTGGTTTCTGAAATTCTGGAAGCCATTCATCTAATTCATAACCTGCATTCAAGAAGGACTAAATTCTAAAACAGAAACCTATGTCATATTTTTTTTAGAAATGAAGGTAAGTTTGTAAGATCCCTGGATAAAACTTTTCTATGCTAAAGACATTTCACCACTATAAATGCCTTTTTACCTCCAATATCAATGTCTCAAAGGCAGATTACATTACAGGAACTTTTTCCTGCCAGTATCATAGGAGTTTAGAACTGGATAAGACATTTAAAAACATATAGTTGAACTGCCACCTTTGATGTAGAGATGGAGATGAGGGCACCCAACAGCGGATCTGTTTTATATGGCTGGGTAATTGGACAAACAGATCCTTTCATGCCTCATCCACACTCTTTCCTATATACCATATGGGCTCGTTCCTTAAGCAGATCCCATTTGCCATGACAGACCTCTTAAAAATTTGGGAAGCTTTGATTCAATCTAAGTTTTATCTATATAGTTCCTCTATTATAAAAATAATAATGCTTAGTAGAAATTTCATGTCATTTGAATATTAAATTAATTGTATACTCCCATATTTATTCCATGTACAGAAAGCCTTCATGTGGGAAACGCTTGCCAACAGGGGGGTCAGGATGCCAGCAGAGTGTGCCTACTTGTGAGAGTTGGGTTTACTTCAAGTGTAGAGAAAGGAGCAGAGCCAAGATACAAATATTTGTTTCTTAAAATAGCATATATTTTGGCAACATCAACCCCTATTTACAACTGATGTACAAATTAGAGCAAGATATGGAAAAAATAATTGTGTAAAATTCTTAAGCAAACTGAACTCTTCTACATTTCAAATGATGATAGAATGCCAAGATTTTGTAGGAAATTGAATTCTTCTATATTATGATCAACTCAGATCTGTGTCACTGGCAGTTTTAAACCTTTCAAGACAGGCATTTTTAACCGAGATTTCTGGAACCAAATTTTCATATGACTGTAGGTTATATGTAAACACAGAACTGTTGTAGGAATATTCACCTAACACAGTTGATATATACAAATTAGAGAGGAGGCATAAGTAGAAAATATGAAATCAGACAGAAAAGTGGCACAGAAAGTAAAATGGGAATTTGCTGCTGCAATGTTAGCTCCACCACTTCACAGCCCAGGAAGTAGAGAAAATTAACACTTCTCTCCTGAGTTGCCCAG
Organism: Myotis myotis; assembly: GCF_014108235.1. Classification (NCBI taxonomy): domain Eukaryota; kingdom Metazoa; phylum Chordata; class Mammalia; order Chiroptera; family Vespertilionidae; genus Myotis; species Myotis myotis. Next base: position 23,761,713 of record NW_023416390.1, read on the forward strand.
CAGTGAGGACAGCCAGGGGTCCTAGGGAGAAAAATGGGCATATCCAGTGTGGGTGTCAACACTGTGCTTTGTCTACTTTGAAAACTGATGCACAGGCTTCTGGTAGATCACCATGTAACCCTTCTGACATTTGCTACACTGGCCTCAGTGGAGCATTCTATTAGCATGAAGCAAGTGTTACATAAATGAAAGCTTTTATCATGCTATAATGTACATGTATGTGTATACAAATATGTAGCAAATACATGTATATGTTTGTGTCTATAATTCATCTGTATAACCATATATTTAATGGAATAAATATTTGTACTTTTCCACTATCTTACTATACACACACACACACACATAGGTGTGTTGGAGATGACTTGCAACTCTTGGCCTATCAACTCCTGCCCCAGTTATGTCACCTTTCTTGCAACAAAGGCTCTAACTGTGCTTCCCTGTTTCATCTCACCCTGTACCCCTTCCTCTGGGTACTCGCTGCCATAAACAATGCTTCTGTATGTACAAAATTTAACCCATTCCTCTCACCTAGCCTACCAAGTTCAAAACTTCTAGTTCTGCCTGCAACTGCTCATCTTTCCAGCTCAATCCCTTTTCAGAGTTGAGATATTTTTCTTTTCCTCAATAATTGCCTCCATTTTTCTGCTCACAACAACTGTTATGTTCTTAAGGAGATAAGACTTATCTTTTTCTTTTTTTTTTTTTTACCCTTGTAAACATTGATGTTAACAAAGGTATGCAATTTGGACAAATAAGTATGTGTATTATTACTCGCCACAGAATTTTGTTCATACTAGGATATGTAATTGATATGCATTTCTCTACAAAATCTTAAGTGATATTTAAATGGGAATTGTGTGCAAGTGAAATTACAGGAAACCTAGGATAATGATTCCCAGTTTTGACATTGCATCTTTTGTTTTGGAACTGAAAATGTCTACTCTCAGCTGACTCGTTTGTTAAGCAAGGTAAAAATACTGAGTGTTTTTTGTTTGTTTTCTTTAACAGATAGTCTTTTTGTGGACAAATGGGGAGAGAGTTAGTCTAGCATTGTTTCAATTCCTAGCTCAGTTCCCCCTGCATAGCTCACTAGCAATGCTTAGTAAATAACTGATTCTAGGAAGTTTGAAAAGCATGCTCTCCACAGTGAAATTCATTGTACTAAGGGCAAATATATACCAGCTGCCAAAATTAACTTATAAAGAAGTAAATATTATTCAGACACACATACCATCTCTTAACATGTAGACATCAGCATCTGTTATAATATTTTTATATTTTTGTTTAAAATTGACTGTGTGGAGGGAAGCCATGACTTCATACCGTTGACATCTCTGGGGTATTCAGTGAATTGAGGGCGGTTGTGGTGGGCACAGTGTGCATATTCTCTGGCATTTGTAACCACTTTTTAAGAAATGGACCTGCATTCTTGTTATCCACCAATGAGCTGAGGGAGTTCTGTTGTTATTCTGAAATATTTTGAGCAAAGACAAGAGCACATGCAGCCATGGCTCATCATCCTCTAGCAGGCGGTATTTGTAGATAAGATGGCTGGCTCCACGGTGTGATGTGACAGGCTCCACAGAAACCCTTTGCCAGTTTCTCCTCTCTTGGCTTCTCACTTTACTGAAAAAAAGGCACCAGCCAAGTACCAGCCTGTGGGGTAAGGCAATGCAACATAGTGGTTAAAAGCCTGAAGTCTGGAGCTGAAGCTGGGTGACTGACTCCAAAGTTCAGCTCCAGTACCAACCAGCTGTGTAACTTTGATCATGCACCTAACCTCTCTGGGCTCCCGTTTTCTCTCTATAATGAAGAAAAGAATAGCACCTTGTTGTTGTGGAGTTAAAAATGTCAATATATAGAAAGTCTTTACAATAGATCCCATCACATACTATGTGTCATTGTAGCTATTTTTACTGAGCATTTTTCTAGAGATAGAAAACTCTAAGCTAAAATCAGAAATTAGTAACTGTATAAACTAATATAATATTTATGCCAACTATAACTGAACATAAATTAGAAAAAGAAATTAGAAACTATACTGTGTAGGAAGTCCAGTGGGTAGAGGAACATCTATGAAATTATCACCACAATCAATATAAAAACTTTGATCACTCCCAAGGACTTTTTGCTTCATTACTGTTTATTTCTTCCTCTACCCTATTCTCAGGCAACCACTGATCTTTCTGTCACTATCTTATATTTTCATGCATTTTACATAGTGGAAATAGCATAGTGTATGCTATTTTTGTCATTTATAAATGTTATATCAATATGTTTAATGATGTTGTTCAAATGTTTAATTATTTATTGTTGACTATTACAGATGTCCCCCATATCCCCCTTCCATCCCCCTCCATCCAGCCCTTACCCCACCCAAGGTCATTTTGTATTTTTGCTGATATTTTTGTTTAGTGTGCTAGCAATTACTGAGAGTTGTAAAAATTTCTACTATAATTCTAGACTTGTCTGTTTCTCTATTTAATTTCATCATTTTTTTCTTCATGTATTTTAAGACTATTATAAGGCACATACATTTATAATGGCTATTTTCTCTTTTATTGTTTTAAAAGATTGTGTCTATAGTAGTACTGTCTGGGTTGAAGTACATTTATCTGATATTAAAATAGTCACTCTGGCTTTTCAACACTTACTGTTTGCATGGTGTATACTTTTTTCTATCCATTCACTTTCAACATATCTGTTTATCTATTGGTATATTTAAAGTGTGTTGGTAATAGGAAACTTCAAATAGGGAATTGCCTTGTTATCTTACTCTGTTAATTTCTGCTGTTTTAATTAGAATTTTTTTAGACAATTAACATTTAATATAATTGTTATTTGGTTGAGGTCTACCATTTCATTATATTTTCTGTTTCTTTCATCTGCATTTTATTCCTTTGTTCTTTCTTTTCTTCTTTCCTTTGAATCGTTTGAATAATTTTTGCATTCTATTTTTTTAAAATAATTGTTGGCTATACATTTTTACTCCTTTTTCTAGGGATTAAAATTATGTACTTAACCTAGTGTCTACATAGAGTTGATGTCCTACCAGCTCCTTTAAATATATATATATACCTTTATGTTATATTTGTTATAAATATTACTTGTTTATATAAATTTATTTTATATATATGTATATATATTCAATGTATTTATATATATTACCCAATATAAAAATTTTATATTAATAATCATATGTATTTTAAATAGTTTTATTGACCTATATATTTCCTGTTTATATTGCTATATCTTTATTCCTGAAGAAACAAGCTTCCCTCTGATATTTCCCTTTAGCTTGTAGAACTTCCCTTAATGTATTTACATAGCAGTAAATATGTTATAAAAATAACATTACATATAACACAGCCCATTATGGAAAATCTGGACTGTGATATATGCATAGGCACCCAATAAATATTTATTGAAGAATTGAGGGATACCATCATTTTTACCATCATCATCATCATAGCATTTATAAAACATTTATTATGTGTCATGTGCTGTTCTAAACTCTTCCTGTGCATTTTTAAAAATCTCAGAACAATCCTTCTGTTTTATATAGCATATGTGGAAATTGAGGCACAACAATATTTAGTAACTTTCCCAAGTTTATGAAGTTAGTAAGTAGTGGAGCCAGAGCCAAAAAACCAGGCCATTCTGCAAACAGTGCTTTTAACCAGTATAAAAAGAAGAGCATATGTCAGTACTTTCTCCCTAGGAAATACCTTTAAATATTGATTTCATTTAGTAACACATCATTAGGTACCATTTGACATTTGTTATCACTTCATTATTTAGTTTTGCAATTTCAACACCCCCACCTCTGCCATCCTAGCTACCGTTCCAAAAGTGGAAGCAGCGTGGAAGCATTCAATCCCACTTTCAGGCCCTCCTCACTTCATCATGAATATTTTTATTTTCTTTAAACATTTTAACTAAAAACAGAACCATTTAGAAAATAGATCAAATAAACATCTTTATTGTTGAGAGCATTACAAATGTCCTGACGTTTTCCTCCCTCTCCTCCCCCTCCCCCCCCCAGTTCTCCCCACCCCAGGCTATAACAAGTTTTTTAAAAGACAGTTTGGAAAAACTTCTCAAACACAAAATACCATCTAATGTTTTGTGGGTTTTGTGTGTGTGTGTGTGTGTGTGTGTGTGTGTGTGTGTGTGTGTGTGTGTTTGCCTCTACCAATAGCATTCTCCATTTATTTTACCAGTTTATCCCAAATTCCTCCTTGATGGCCAGCATGAAGTCTAACTCAACCAAAACTTTCTCTAAATAGCTGTGTTCTCTGCATTTTTTAAAATAACTCACCTATATTTTTTGAATTGCCTTTCCAGTTATTTCATTCTAAGAAAGTTTCTTTTCTTCTTTAAACAGATCAAAGAAGGACTCGAAGGAGGATAATCATGTCCTATATATTCATTGTGTGTCTTACCCTCAAACTGTTCAATAAATCCTTGCTTAATGAACAAATGAAGAAAGCCCCTAGCAGGGTTATTACAAGCACTGAAAAGTGTTAAAGTAAAATAAAAAGAGCTAAAATCTACATATAACCTCCTACCTCCATTTGCTCACTCTTCTAAATGATTTTTTACTGAAGAGAACTCTTCATTTTTTTTTTATTTCTAGTCCTCAGCTCCTTCTCTCTACCTTTAATGTTTATTAAATTTAACTAGATGACAAAATGCTAGCACTGAACCCTTGCTTTCTTCTCTAATTATCTCCTCCCTTTGGCTTTCCCTTGTCAAATATTTCTTCAAAATGATTTTATCAAAGAATCGTTTTCCATACCCAAACAAAATATTCTAAATGAAACTTAATCATGGCTGTTGAACAGATGTTTAATTTAATGTCATTATATTTAGAGCAAATTTGGGGTAAGCAACACCGTAATGAGAAAGCTTAAGCATGAAATATCTATTTCAATTCCAGAAGCAAAACTTTTTGGCAAATGAAACAAACTTGTTTATCATAATACCCATGGATGTAAAAAATATCCATAGGTAGACTAACATGTGAATTAATATCTTGCTTAAAAAATATCTCATTACCACCCAATGAAAACAAAGACTTGGGTTCTGATAGCATGCATGTTTATTATGCCAGGAAAACTTTTTAAATGTACAAGTTAAACAATGATTTTCTAATTTACAAGACATATCCAAAGTTTGGAGTCTATGCTACTCCCCCGGGAACTTGTTTGGTAACATAGATGTGAGCCTGGGATGGGAAGTGTTTTAAATGAACCCCTCCAGGTACTGGGAAACAATTTCTATTTGGCTGTACTTTTCCTTATTAAACTCCCGTCAGGTTGGTGGGTGCTTGGACATGAAAGGAGCAAATTCTCCACAAGGTTGTGACCCGCCGTGATGGGCTTTGGGAAACAATAAAAAGGCTAACTCCCCAGCTGTGGACATGTCAACTAGTGAACCTCAAAAGTAGGGTCACTGACCAAAGAGAAAGTCTTAATTTTCTATAGGTTAAAAAAAAATAGGGAGCACAGGCGGAGGGTAGAGATGGTAAAATCAGGAATAAGAAAGACTTACAGGTGTGAGCGAGGAGGGAAACCAGTGCCTTGCTTGCTTCTCAAGTAGAAAAAAGAGAAAGCAATAAGCAACAGAAGATTCTTAATGATCTGAAAATGACCACAGATGCCTGGGGCTGGGTCTATGTCAGCCCAATAATGAGTTGTGGGGCTTATGGAGTCATTTATTTGGCTCTGCAGGCTGGAGCCCAAGGGCGCTGTTCATTAGGAAGCAGGGACTGTACCTAAGGGTTGTTTATGTTGGTCTTTCTTGCCAATATGAATTGTTCATTAGCATCTGAGAAAAGAAAAAAACAAAACAAACACCCACTCTCTCTTTCTAGATAAATGTTTTAAAATAAAACTTGTTTTTTGGGGGTTGAGGTGAGCAAAAAGAAAAAAAAGGTGTTCAGTAGAAGTTGTTAAACCCCTTTGGTGATAGTTGACAGGTAGGTAGGTCTGTGCAGCATAAATCAATTCAAAATCACTGCAAGACTAACCAGATTTTATTATGAAAATGACATATTAATATGCTTGGTCCAGTTTGTTGGGTTAACTTGATATAATTAGATACACCAATAATGCAAGCTTTCAACTATTAATCCCATTGTATAGTCATTGCAAATACCCACTATTCCAGGATTTTTTTGAATATGGAAACCTAAATTATAACCTGTGAGTGAATAAGAGTGATGGAAGATTCTGGAATTTGGAATCCAAAAGAATTGGTGAATATACCAGCTACATAGGGACTTCTGTCTTTTTCTATGTGATGTTACAGTATAGAGGTCTCTTACTTTTTGCTGGGGCATTCGGGTTTAATAGCATCTTAGGAGTAATGATTTTCTTTCTTTGTGGAACCTTTGTCAGTAATGGTTTGGAAATACTAATACATTTCTTTGTCTTTCCTTTTACTGAAAGTCTCCAGAAAGTAATTTGGAGAGTTAAAAATATATGTAGCCTGGAGTCTATAATAAGATATTTAAAAAAATAAATAAAATGAAACAAAATAAACCAAAAATAAGTTTTATTCCCAGATGGAGGCTTTCAAAGCCTAGGACAAAGTCCACAGAAAAAGTTATGTAACAGATTAGTGACAGGAAGGCTTAGAAACAAATCCTGAACTGCATGAAGTTTGCCTCTTATGACATTTGACTAATACTCTCCTGAAGGGCTGAAGCAATTGCTGCACATCAGAACCAACTTTATCCTGGAGGTTTAATTGAGGTTAACTGTTCTGTTGCCTTCATTACTGTGCATTTCCCTAGCACTTCTAGCACATATTCCATTGGCCCTAGCTCTGGCAATATCCACTGAAATGTTGTAAAATGACTAATGACTGAAAGGGAGCAACACTTTAAGATAGCCCCTTCAAGACTAGATTAGTTCTGGAGACGGTCCACTGCTGATGGTTTCTCAGAAAGTTGTGCTGTAGTGATTTAAGGAGAACACATCTTTTCCACAATATATTTGGATGTGGAGACATACAGATGCTTTCACAGCCCAACATGGCAAATTAACAACCCAACATTTATAGGTACCCTTTGTTTCTTGACCATGATTACTTATTATACATTCTCTCTCTTTTTTAAAAATTTTATTTCATTGTTTAAGGTATTACAAATAGTAGTACATATGTCTCCTTTTTTTTCCCCATTGACCTCCCCCCAGCCTCCCCTACACCTCACCCCAGCACTTGCCCTCTCTCCCTGCCCCCGCCCCGCCCCGCCCCATTGTCTTGTGTCTGTTGAGTGTGCTTATATGCATGCATACAAGTCCTTCCCTTGATCTCTTATCCCCTCAACCCTCCCCTACCTTCCCGCTGTAGTTTGACAGTCTGTTCGATGCTTCTTTGCCTCTATCTATTTTTGTTCAACAGTTTATAATGTTCTTTATATTCCACAAATGAGTGTGGTATACCTTCTCTTTTTAATTAAAAGAGCTCTCTTACTAACAAATCTGTCAGGACCAAGAATCTCAAACCTTTAAACTATTTCTATTCTTAACAGTATGTGAAATTACTAAGGAATCAGAAATGCCAATATGAAAATTTATCAGACCCACCAGATGCATGGGCATATTTTTTCCAGAGTGTCTTCTGCTCCTGGTTTTAATGTTAATGTATTTCCATTGCCTTCCTTCAAGTGAAAAATCCCTTATTTATCTCTGCCCTCGGTCCATATGAGTCTTTTCCAATGATCAATATCACTATTATTTCTCTTGGAAAGTGTGAAATTTTTTGAATGCACCACAGTGACTTTTTTTTTTGTTAATTTAGCTACCCTCTGTATGTTTTACTTGGCTTAAAAGGAACTAAACTCCCAGTGCCAAGTTGAGCAATTGGAGCTGACCACCTACAGAATCAGATTAAGAAAATGAGTAAATGATATGAATTTTCTCCAAAGCAAATGGCAAGCATTTGCTTTGGAGAAAATGCTTGCCATTTGCTTCACAACTTCCAATGTCTTATGATGAAGTAAAATAATGAGTTGTGATTCAGCAAAATTTACTTTATTATTTAACCTGGTAACACTTTAGATGGCATATTTCCTAGACATGTCACTCCTTCCTGATATTGGTGACTGATAATTTTCATTTAGAACTTCTATTATAAAAGATGATATTTAGGTCATTGGAAGGTGTTGCAGACTGGAGGTTCAAATTGATTTCTTTTCACTAGGGGCATTTTCTTGGAACACTAATTTGTCCACTACTTCATGTAGTTTCTGGACAAGTGCCATTCATTGATTTTGTACCATGTTTTCAAAAACTGAAAGTTGAATTAATAAGGAATCTCCACAGGAAATATACCATTGAACTAATGACTCTTCATTCATATGCATCATTTTAATACTTACCAATAAAAGAGAGTGGAAAAAAGAGATGATATTCTATTTTTTTAAATTTAGTAAACATGGCAAAGTACCAAAAATATATATAAATGAATCAAAATTCTCATGTACCCAGTAAACAATGTTAAAAATAATAAAATATTGCCATGATATATATTTTTCAAGGAAATGTAACCTGAAAGAAAAAATAATAAAACTGTTAAGTCTCTTCCCCAAACCTTTCCACCTTTTTCCTTTCCCAGAAACTACCACTATCAAATACTTGTGTATGTTTTCAATCCAACATTGTGTGTATGCATGTCTACATAATTTTGTGTTTGTTTTATATAAATGGTGTCATAGTGTTTGTTGATATTATTTAACTGTATTATGAGAAAATGTAAAATGATTACTATGAAGTTAGTTTTTCTATGCTCAGATTAATTTCAGCACTCTGATGAACAATCGTATTCATTTTTAATTCTTTTCATTTTAGTTTTTGTTTGCATTTTTATAGACAATTATCTCTTTGCCTATAAAAACTCTTATATTCATTTTCTTTTTCTTATCATTAGCTGGGCAAGGACTGCCAGGAAAATGTTGACTAGTAGAGGTGGAACTAGTCATCCTTATCTTATTTCTGACTTTATAAGAACTGCTTCTGAACTTCTACCATTAAGCGCTGTTTGATGTAGATAACATTTACTAGGGAAAGAAAGTGTCTGTCTATTAATAACGTGCTAAGAACTTTGTTGATAATGAGTATTGAATGGAACAATTGCTTTTTCTTCAACTGTTGAGATGGTAGTATGTGCTTTCTACTTCCTAATCTGCCAGTGTGCTGAATTACATTAATATACTGCATGTAATGCCATTTTTGTATATTTTGAATATTCCTACTTAATCATAGAACATTATTCTTTTATGGATTGGCAAATTTGGCTTCTTAATATTTTATTTAGATTTTTGCATTGATGTGCTTGATGAAATTAGGTTATACTTTTATTCTTATACTAGAGGCCCAGTGCATGAAATTCATGCAGGGGGGCGGGGGGTGTCCTTGCCCAGCCTGGACCCTCTCCAATCTGGGACCCCTTGAGGGATGTCTGAGTGCTGGTTTAGGCCCATGGTGGGATTGAGCCTAAACTGGCAGTTGGACATCCCTCTCACAATCCAGGACTGCTGGCTCCTAACCGCTCACCTGCTTGCCTGCCTGCTTGATTGCCCCTAACCACTTCTGCTTGCCAGCCTTATCACCCCCTAACCACTCCCCTGCCAGCCTCATTAACACCCAACTGCTCCCCTGCCAGCCTGATCGCCTCCAAATGCCCTCCCCTCCCGAACTGGTCGCCCCCAACTGCCCTCCCCTGCCAGCCTGGTCTCACCCCAAGCTGCCCTCCCCTGCTGGCCTTATGGCCCATAACTGCCCTCTCCTGCCGGCCTGGTTACCCCCAATTGCTCTCTCCTGCCAGCCTGGTCTCCCCCAACTGCCCTCCCCTGCAGGCCTGATCTCACTCCCAACTGCCCTCCTCTGCTGGCCAATTTGTTTCTGATTGGTTGGTTTCTATGCCAGTCAGTGTCAAACGCTCCACTTCTTAGGCAGCCATTGACTCCTCACACTTCTCCCAGATTTGTTTCTGATTGGTTGGTTCCTATGCCAGTCAATGTCTCTGGGCCTATCAATGGGGCCTGATTGGAAAGGCAGGGCTGGTCAGCAGCCCTGGTGGATGACTAGACAGAAAGAGAGAGGCAAGTGCTGATTAATAGTTGCCACAGAGGCGACGGATCAAGCTTCTCTCTGGGCCTGATTCGCAGCACTGACAACCCATGGCAACCCAGCATTGACTGCAGGACTGACTTCTGGTTGGTCGAATCTCCAGTGATGTCAGAGCTAGGGTTTTTATATATTAGGATAGTCTGTACTAGATTTGGGTATTAAAAACTAGACTTATACTTTGGAAAGGATGGATACCCCTTTTTTTCCTTTTCTCTGACTCACTTCAAATAAGATTGAAATTATGTGTTTTTTGAAAATTCAGTAACACTTGTCAATGAAACAGTCTGAAACTGATTTTATTTATAATGTGTGTGTATAAAAAAAAGTATGTACAATGTGGAAGTTACCAACTTACTATAAATTCATTTTTAGTGTTATTTGTCTAATCAACATATATTTTATATAATAAAGTACATTTTATGGTTTTCTACAAAATTGTACATTTATCTAAATTTCATATTAATTGACTTTTTTTTCTCAAAAAATTATCTTAAGGATCTAATCCTCTGCTGTTTATTCATTCTCTGAATTTGTAATTTGAATGATTATATATTAAATTTCAGAATCCCTATTTAGTAGATTTAAAAAATCTTCCTGTCCTTTGTATATAAAGTTATCTTCTTTATGTATTACTTACATTTTTTATTGCTTTTAACCTTTCAAATACAAACTGTTTTTAAATTTCTCCTATGGTTTGAATTTATCAGAATTTACATTTTCCTATTGTGCCCTCTGTCTCAGGTGTCCTTTCTCTTATTTATTGCTTCTTATGCCTTCCAACTTTTAGTAGAAATCTCAGTCCCTTCCTCTTATGGACTCAAGAATTCTATCTGTTCAGGCCTCTAGCTAGTGTCACTATCACCATAAGAATGTCTTTAAGAGGTTATTTATTCAAAATATTTATATTCTTGGAAGGAAGCCATGAAAAGTAGAAGAGTTGGAAGAGAGGATTTGGGGCAATTTCCAGAGTTTTTTAACCTGCCATATTAATCTAAAATCAGAACACTGGTTTATAATATTAAGAATTAAGAAGCGATTAAAATAGAAAAATACAATAAAATCTCAAGTTAGATTCATTAAAAATTTGAGATAAGCACTAAAATTATCTTCTATTGTACTTGTGAAGGAAGTACAATTACCAGGAAAAATAACACACATGATAATAGACTTTAAATTATTTAAATATATAGTATATAAAGATTTCTTAGCACTTATATATGATGCACTTTTTAGTAAAATCATACTGATGAATGACATGTGAGACCCATCTTTTGCATGCCTGGATTTCATTTTTATAATTTTTTTTCAGGGGAACCTTTGTTTTTCCTCCTTGTGGTAAAAGGTCCCTTTCCTATTTCCTTTCAAAATATAAGAGGTCATGGGAGGTTTCTTGTTCTCATTCATGGTTTTGATAAATGACTGATGGGGGTTAAAGCAATGACTTTTTTCTAGGAATATTTACAGTTCAGCTGAAACAAAGAAATATGAAATAAAAGAATGGGTCTGGAGTGGTAGAAGTTCCATACCAGTAAATAGATTGGGCATTTGTGGTATTAGGCTAATCTTAATAACTCCCCTAAAATCATATTATATAGATGATTGACTTTGAGCAAAGCCCAGCTCTAGCACTAATAAAAATCAAACTTAGTATATGTGTTTCTGAGATCATGCTACTGGTAAAGTTTGAGAATATCATTGAAATGTATAATAAGTATCCTATATAATAAAAGAGAAACATACAAATTAACCATCCATCCACTATGCTCAAGCCACGCCCACCAGCCACACCCATCAGCCAATCAGGAGCAAGTATGCAAATTAACCCAACTGAGATGCAGTGGCCACAGAGCTGGAGCAAGCAGGAGGCTTGGGTAGCCTCCAGCAATGGAGGAAGCCAAGCTTCCCGCCTGCCCTGGTCAATTATAGAACATAAATAAATCCCAGATACCTGCTTCCAGCCGGCTGTGGCCTCCACTCAAGGAGGGGCTGGGAGCCTGGTTTGCCAGGGGCAACACTGAAGGGGGTGTGACCAGCCTGAAAACGGCCCTCAGCCCCTCACCCAGGCTGGCCAGGCACCCCAGCAGGACCCCCACCCTAATCTGCGACACCCTTCAGGGCAAACCAGCTGGCCCCCACCTGTGCATCAGGCCTCTATCCTATATAATAAAAGGATAATATGAAAATTGACTCTAACAGCAGAATGACTGGGAATGACTGGTCACAATGACACACACTGACCACAGGGGGCAGATGCTCAATGCAGGAGCTGTCCCCTGGTGGTCAGTGCGCTCCCACAGAGGGAGCTCTGCTCAGCCACAAGCCAGGCTGATGGATGCCAGCACAGTGGTGGTAGTGGGAGCCTCTCCTGCCTCCTCAGCAGCACTAAGGATGTCTGACTGCAGCTTAGGCCTGCTCCCCGCTGGCAAGTGGACATCCCCCGATGGCTCCCGGGCTGCCAGAGGGATGTCTGACTGCCAGCTTAGGTCTAATCCCCCAGGGAGCAGGCCTAAGCCAGCAGGTGGACATCCCTCAAGGGGTCCCAGACTGCGAGAGGGCACAGGCTGGGCTGATTGACCTCCCCCCCCCCAGTGCACAAATATTTGTGCACTGGGCCTCTAGTATTTAAATAATTAATTACTTTAAAATTTCTCACATTTAGATTCATTGCATCTGCTTTAATTTGTGAGCTTTTTATCACAAGCTTAAGATATCCTAAAAATGTGACTAAAGTTTATTAAAACTTCATTGTATGTCGTCTAAGTAATCAAGTATGTAATGAAGATACATGAATACTAAATTATATGATGCAATCATATACCAGATATTCTTAAATTTGGTTGAATTGTTTAGTGCTTTTAGAAATTGATGAGATTTTAATTTTCCCAGAAAAATTGTACATAAAAATTTAAGGTACAATGGCCCTAAATCCCAAGTCAGAGCTCAAATCATAATCTCTGATTCTAGGACCTCCAGTTTTTATAGCATACAGGTAAAACTGATCCTGAATCATCGCAGAAATAGGACTGTTACATTTCATTTTCAGGTGATGGTGTCTTGTTCTTTCCAATGTTTCCATATTTTCTGAAATCAGATGTGTTTGGTCAGTGATACCACTTTAAATTCTGGGTCCCTAAGCAAGACAAGCAAATAAAAAGCAGATGCCTCTTTATACAAAACACAAAATTGCTGATTTATATTGGAGAGACACTTTTATTCCCAGGTTTTCTCACCCAAGTGTCCCTCATATACATTCTTTTGCTACCCACTCAGGACATATGACATTTCCCTTCCCACTCCCAAGGGTTAGCTCCAACATTCTTAGAAGAATTTTTTTAAATCCATTTTGAACCATTTGATACATACAATTTTAGAATGCAATAGACCTCAGGGACATAAAGTCCTTTTATGGAATAAAATGTTAATGTATTTCTTGTTACTATTTTGTGACTGCTAACTTAAACACATCTCTTTCCTTCACTTTCTGGCCCTTGCACACATTCAAAAGCCCTATGTGGCATATCCTTATTTTTCAAAGTTAATGGATTATGGTGTCTATTAGATTATTTTTTAAAAAAGAAAATGTATTTGGGAAGAGTCTCTTGAAAGCTATGAACATAATTAAGATAGCCCATGGGTGTTGAGAATTACTATTTTTTATATCTATTGAACCAACTCTTCTGGAACATTGCTTGTTGTGAGTTACAGCCATTTTGCACTCTTCTAATGCTTTCAAAAGTATGGCATTTTACAAAATCCAAGTAACTTACCTCTATGTACTATATAATTTATATTATCCATTTAAAGGTATCTATTAGATTAAAAGTGATGTTCCCTATAACCTAAACAAATAACTGGGCTTTTTATGGAAGGCGTTTATTAAAACCTATATCAGAAATGGAAGAAAAAATTTGAAGCTTTCAAACAAACTTTATTTTGTTTAACAAATAACAGAACATTAAAACTATTATTCATGAGACTTTTATTCTTGAAGGATATTCTCATTAAAAGATATATTATACTTCATGGGTTTCAATTTAGCAGTGAGAAAGCTCTACTTTTCATATAAATATCTTGATACTCATTAGGAATAATCATTGAAATGATTTTCTAAATTGAAGGATTGTGTTGTGGTTAATGAAGCTTGCATTCAACAGTGCATCATTAAAAAAAAGACACATTTTCTCACATAAAATTTTCTAGGTTGTTAAAAGATGTAGCATTGATCATTCTGCTGTGTATGTGTGCTAAGAAGTGAATGGAGCCTAGCTTAATCTATGGCCATTTCATAAGTAGAGGACTTATATAAATTATGTTAATGCAGATTCTAGATGATTGTGGTCCGTTCTTTTAGGAGAATTTCAGTAAATTGAGATTAAGCTCAATCTTTGAATTAGGCAACATTCTTTTATGTACATAAAATATTCTGCCACAGTCAATTTATTTTTATATTTTCTATGAAGAGTGTGTGTGTGTGTGTGTGTGTGTGTGTGTGTGTGTCCTGTCTTTTATAATCATTTTTGCACTCAGGGCTATTCTTTTCTGCTGAAGAATGAAGGGCCTAACCTCTGCCTCACTGAGGCTCACAGGCTCCATGTAATTGAACGCCTGGGTTCTGAAAGCAATTTTGCTGCTTGCTGCCTCTGTGATCTTGGATATCATTCCTAAATGCCCTAAGTCTCAGTTACCTCATATGTACAGAGTTTTAGAGAGGGTAGGGTGATCAGCAATCCCAGTTTTCCTGGGACTGAGGAGTTCCCTAGATGCAGATCTTTCAATATTAAGACCAAGAAATTCCCAGGAAAACTGGAATGGATTAGTCACCCTAACAAGGGGTAAATTAAAGGACCTACCACCAGTGATGTGCTGGAACCACCTTCTACTAGCAAAAGAAGCAACTGTTACAGTCAGGAATTTTGTGGGCCAATCATGATATATTCAGAAATCTTCTAAGCTGTTGGTAGCTTGGAATCATCCTTGTTTGGAATGTTTCTATCATGGCGATTAGCAAATGCTACAAATCAGGGCTTCCCACCCCCCAGAGAGACAGTTAACTGGAATACCACTGCCTACCAAATAACTATGTTAATGCAATTACTAATTGAAATAACACATGTAAAATGCTTAGTAGAGTACATGATACAAAGTAAGTTCTAATTCAGTGTTACTGATTAGTCATTTATTTTCATCATTATTAATTTTGTACCAGCTGTCAATAAATATATGTTCAACTTAACTGAACTTTGCCACAAGTCACTTCCTATAAATTATTTCAGTGGATTTAAAAAAAAATGTATCCAGAAGGTAGAATAAATACATCTTCTAGGTCTATAAATTGCCAAACTGGTGGTTTTCTCCTTCTCTCCTTAGTATAAATTACCTTTCAGTGAACCTAAAAGATCTGTCCTTTCCCTGGCTCTTCTATGGCCCGTTCTCAGACACTGGTTACCTGTCTGGAGTAGTGACTCCAGGAGCCCATGAACAAGTACACATTGGTTCTGTGCATGAAATGTGATAAATTGGATTATGCTAATTAGGTCTATTTGGAGAAGATGGGCCTCTGTGTTGTCACTGAGACCACCACCACATGGCTTGCCCTCGCTCACTGCCCAAATCTTTCCCATATTTCTCTGAACTTCAATATTGGTAGAATTTCCTATTCTTTGTCATTGAGGTACAGAATTTTAGACACTTGTTTAAATGCAAATCCATTACTTGGCAAAGGTAACACATTAGGTTATCAACAGAGTGCTAATTAGTTGATCTTGTTTGCTCTAACAAGAATCCTTGCTTTAGGAAAATTGATTCAGGAAGGTTGTGAGAGGAAAGTTCTGAAGTTTGTGAGAGGGTAGATGTGGGTGGGGAAAGGCTAAGGGCATACAGTAGGCAGCACTGGGGAGTGGTGGTTCCATGGATGAAAGAGTGAACATTAAAGGAAGAAGAGGAGAACTAGTATGAGATGAAGGAAAATAAAGACAAATATAGATACTTGATTCTTAATTCTTTAGAACTAAGAGGGATTACCTTACAATTCTCTTAAAGTTTAGATTTTAGGAGGAATTTGGAGTCAAAAGAGGTAAAATGATATTAAACCTCTAACAGTTGGCTTGGGGCCAGCCTAGATCTTCGAGCATAAAAGCGCATGCCTGAGAATAAATATGTCTAAGTAATGCCATCTCTGGCTCATTAGGAAATCTAAAGTACCAAAAAAATGAAGACACTCTGCCTGGACCAATGCAAGATGAAAGCAGCCTAATCCAAATGAGCGTTTTGCCCTCTCTCTGGCTCATTCAGCAGGAGCCAGCAGGCCTTCCCTCCTCAGGAGGAACAGATCAATCTCAGGATGGGGATGCTAGTTCATGCTGAAGAGCTCTGCTGGTCTCCCAGCACGACATTTTAAGGAGCAGTGTGTGAGCCCCTCAGTTCCCTCTCAGCATTGGGGGATTTCCAGTTGATCTCTCTGATTGCTCTCATGTAGATAATGCAACATCATAAAAGGGGAGCTTCTATAGCAGTTTGCTTGTACTGAAAGGCTGCCTGTGGCTACCTTGAATGCCAGGTTCAATGTTCTGTACAGAGATAAAGAGGAGGGGTGACTGATGGGTACAGGGGGATTTCTGTACAGACCTGGGTCTTCAAAAGTGCTGGCGTAGGAAGCAGAAGCATCTGGGAACAGCATTTCCAGTCTACAGACTTACAGCAAACACCCTAGCCCCCGTTTTTTGTGTATATATATACATTTTTTAAGTTTCAATTTCTGCATTGAACCAGTTGTTCTTTCATGTATTTGCTTCCTCTCTTTCTCTTCTTTCTCTTCAGTGGTCCCTTGGCTTTTAAAACTATTGACTGAAAGCTTTTCCCTTCCTCAAGTCAATTCACTTTAGAAAGTATCCACTCTTGTGTATCCAGTATCATGCTCCAATCCACACCAGGGAGCAAACAGAAAGAGACCTCTGTGTTCTTGCTCTGTTTACTCTAACGTAAGTTAGAGACAAATATCCAGGGTTCCTGTTTTTTAAAAAGTGAATAGTTAAATAATATTACAATGTCATATGTGACTTCAGGAAAGAAAGAGCTCATTGTGGGTGAAAAATTGAGGTGGCTGTCTGCTCCTTTGTGGGAATAGTACTAATAAAATAAAAGGTAATCAAAGTTGAAGAAAATTTTACCAGTAAGCAGAGGAACATAGATCTTCAAAGGCATAGACTTTGGGATAAACAGCATGTTGTGTTTTTTCTTTCACACATCAAATATTAACTGAGTCTCTAACATGAGCCCAGCCTGGTTCGAGGGAGCTGGGGATTCATCCTGGAAAAGAAGTCTTTGTTCTCCTAGGAATTGATATTCTAGTAGAGCCAATAAGTAAATGAATGATTTTTTAAAAAAAAAAAAAACAGATTTAATTAAACATTATTAGGATTAGAAATATTTTGGAGTAAGGATGGCCAGAAAAGGCTTCTGTGAGAAGGTGACAATTTCACTGTTACCTGAAGGATGAAAAAGAACCAAGTATGTGAACCACAGGGAAAAGCTTCCCAGATAGAGGGGGCAACTGAATGCCATGCCTAGGAACAAGAAACGTGGGAAGATGAAAGTTAACCCTAACTGCACATTAGAATTACCTGGGGAGCTATTAAAAATATCTATAATTGGGTCTCACTTTCATAGACCTTTATTTAATAGGTTTGGTTTTGAGAAAAATATATATAAGCTGGTGTTGAATGAGGGGGAGAGTGATGTGAAGGAAGATACAAGAAGGAAATTGCAACTTCTGTCCTGGGAAGGAAGAAATGCAGAGCAGAGCCACAGAAATACAGAAATGATGAGGACAGATGTGAAACTGGGAGGATGGTTCTAGGTGACCAAGAAGAGATACAGAGCAGAAGTCCATGCACAGATGGTAGGCAGATGAGAAAGCTGGTCGAGCAGAGACAAAGCAGATGGAGATCTGGAAGATTGTTTAGTGTGAGCAGGTTAAGACATGGGTGATGGGGGACAGACATATGAGAAGATAGACAGACAAAAAAAAATGGCCAAGGAAAGAGGAGCCACCAGGGGGACTATTCTGGAGTTTGAAAGAGTGGCCAAGGGGTAGGTCATTGGTGCATAGATGATGTTTCTTTCAGCCATGGTGCTAGATGAGATTTTGGAGGGAAAATTTTAAGTATAGAAGTAAAGCTAGAAACAGACTTGAGTTGAGAATAATTACAGAAAAGTTGAAGAAGTAGAGGAAAATCAGATGAAAGTCCTTGAAACGACTTTAGTTCTGCTTACACATTCAGGGAGCAGGTAGGTAATGACTATCAGTGACAAGAGTCGGTTGTGAGAATCTGAAACAAACATGATTTGTCTAAATAGGAGAGACTTGAGTTGAGGTGATAGCAGCCATTCAGAATCACTGCTCCTCTTTCTGCTCTGCTTTAGTGCTGATGTATGTAGCCCCTGGAAATGCGCTTCAATTGGTAAGCATCATACAAGTCAAATATGTGCACATTGAATCTTATTGTGTTTGTGGGCTACTTGGTAACCTCTAAACCACTTAGTGTCTCTGATGCCTTGTGTCTCTAACTCTTCATCATGTTAGTAAAAAAGTAGAGATATGTCATCCATAAGTGTCAGTGTTAAAAGTAAATGGAGAAGGAATGTGAGAATTGACATGTGAGTTGACTTATGTAAGCATAATGGGAATCAGTAGTAGCCACTACCAGGCTGAATCAGAGTATATGAGGAGGGTAATAGTTCAGATAACACTTATTGGGCTATTCTCAGTTTGGGACATTTAATATCAACACTGATAAGAATACACTAGCAGGCATTTAGAGAAAAAATGACCATGAAGGTGAAGTTCTTCCTTTTCCCATCTACAGAGGAATGAGTGAATGACTTAGAAATAATTTGCTCAAGGGAGCGACTGACTACTCAGTCAGTGTAACTGTCTTCAAATTTTGAAGAATGTCATTAAGAAGACAAATGTTCTCTATTCCACTGGCACAAGTGGGTGGACATTTTGTGATAGAATTTTTCCCCAATTAAATAAGGACTTTTCCATAGTCAGAACTATCTAAGATGGAGAGAACTGTCCCAGGTAGTAGAGAACATACCATTCTCAGAGGTGACCACACACAAATTTATGACCATTGGGTAGAAATGCGCTGAAGCGATTTAAACATGCAAAGGATTTTTGGTAAAGTTACTATTTGTGCCTTGGAAGTCTATGTTTTTATTATTTTATGTCTTCTTGCAAATGAAGAAGCATTTGGAAAACTTTTGTAAAGTAAAATAAATTACATACATCAAGGGTCCCGTGGATCTGATTTATAGCCATCACTTCACTGTAAAACTCAGGAAACCATGGGTATAAGTGACTGTAATTTTGAGTCATGTTCAATCTGAACACACTTCCAGATTCTATAACATATTGCAGCATCAAAGGTTAAAAACCAGGAGAGATAATCAGATGTAACATTTGAATAAGTAAGTTTAATTCCTTTGACCATTGATTTTCAATTGGTATGCTGTGGCACATTGATATGCTAAGAGATTTTTAAAACATGCAATACCTGCTCAGCCAGTGTGGCTCAGTGATTGAGTATTGACCTATAAACCAGGAGGTTATAGTTCCATTCCTGGTGAGGGCACATTCCCCAGGTTGCAGGCTCGATCATCAGTAGGGACCATGCAGGAAGCAGCCAATCAATAATTCTCATCATTGATTGCCGGGGTCCTGCCCCAGCAGGTCCAGGGGTCCCCAAAGGTGTAGACGGAGTCGGCGAAGAAGGAAGGACACGGAGACAGCGTTCAGTTGAGCAGCAGCCTAGCCAGGATCTCTAGCCAGGATCTCCAGCCAAGTTCTGGTCTGGGTCCTCAGAGAGGTTCTGCTTAGGATCTCCAGCTAGGTTCTGTGTCCATGTTCTCTTGCTACGATCTCCAGCCAGGTTCTGTAGCCATGTTCCCTTGCTAGATTCTCCAGCCAGGTTCTGTACAGGTTTTCCAGCCAGGTTCAGTTACCAGGTTCTAGTCAGGTTCTCTTGCCAATTTCTGTAGTCAGGTTCAGTGCAGGATCTTTTGCCATGTTCTCTCCAGCGAAGTTCTTCTGTCTGTGTAGGTTCCTTCTTCTGAGTTCTGTCTTCTTCGTTCTGTGTTCTGAGTTCTGACTCTTGCTGTCTTGTTGCATCTGTATTTATACCAGTTGATTCAATCCTATCAATCTCTATTACAAAGGTTAGGGCGTTTCTTATCTTCATTCCAGGGAGTAAAGATTATGTAGCTTAAGCACGATTGTTCGTAGTTAAAGTGATTAATTACCCGCCTGGCACTTAGTTAAGAGGTTTTATTCCCTCCCTAACTTCAGGGGAAAATCCCTACCTGGGGAAACAACCTTTCTCAGAGACCTTGGTTAAAACACATAGTGCCAAGAAGGTGAGCAAACATATTAAGAACAGTATGCCATATATGCCAGGTCCCTTGAAACAGCAAGGATGGACCGGCTCCCGGCAATTGATGTTTCTCTCTCTCTCTCTCTCTCTCTCTCTCTCTCTCTCTCTCTCTCAGTCTCTCTCAGTCTCTCTCCATCACCCTCCCTCCTTCTCCCTTCCTCTCTGAAATCAATAAAAAATATATTTTAAAAAACCATATGCAATACCTGATTATTTAGTTAGGGGTACTGACTTCTTTTTCCTTAGAGTTCAAATAAAAAAAAAAAAAATGACAACAGCCAACACAACAATTGCTGTTCTGTGTGAACAAATAAAAATTAAAACTATTTTTTGTCAGATTGGAAAAAAATACAATATATTTTATTGGTGTGCTGCAGAATTTTAATAATTAGTTTCTGTGTACCATGAGATTAAAAAGGTTGCAAATTGCTACCTTTTACTATTTCTAATATGAGCATTTATTAAGTCCCTATCAGGTATTTATTTCTGTTCTAAACCTATCTTCATATTATTTCATTTTGTCTTTTTAACAATCCATGGGGTTGTACACTTGGAACACCCATTTACCACTTGAGAAAAGCTAAGGCCCCAAACCAGGGCCAGTAAATGAAATTTGGTAGAGTTATTTATTCCTTCTGAAAATCAATTTTGTATTGACAAAATAAAGTTACTACTTGTAGCTTGGAAGTTTGGTGTGAGGCTCATCATCAAATGAGCATCTCCATGTGAACTTTTTGGTAAATTATTAAATGTAGATATCAGTGTAAAAACATATGTAAATCCATGAAATAGACCCTCAATGTATTTCTCGATGGTAACCTGGGTAGATAGATAGAAGGAGGCATCTTGTGATTATGGACTCTTTGAGGTGAGAGTGATTTAAAATATTTTATATTTCTATGTTATGCCCTAGAAATAGTAAAAAGATGGATTAAAAGGACACACTGCTATTCAGACAGATTTACACATTTAAAAATCAAACCTATAATGGGATGAACAATTGGCTCTATGTGAGACCTTGCAATTTAAATGCTAAAACTATAAAAGCAGAAAATAATATTTGTATTTTAAAGCAATAGTCAACCAAATGCTCCTTTATCTTTAAGATATCTGATAAACCAAGAGTGGTTATGTACTAGTGTTAACTCACAAATTCATTTTAATTAAAATCAACCAACTATTCACTAGGTCTTTATTGAGCTTGTGTGTTTCAATAAATAAAGTCATACGTCCTCTTCCAGATACACAGCCTTTCACCAAGCTCCTCAGAAAATGAACCCTATTTTATTGTATTTACATGTAAAACGGAGCAGTTATTTAAAGAAGTGTTTGAGAGTCCACATATCTAGCTGACATTGTAAACAAAATTAGTAGTTTCTCTTAATATTCTTATGTTTTGAAACTTTACATATTATTAACATATTTTAGGATACTCAAAGTAGCATGATGTATTTATTAAACACTATTATTTGAGATATGCTATTTCTTTTTTTTTTCCTGTGCCTTTATGTTTGTTATATATCTCCATCCTAAATTTTTATCTTCTTTCAAACCTATCCATTGGTTAGTTCAAGTCATATTGAATTGGTTGGAACCCATGAAGTCTGCATCAAACACTGGAGTTTGATTATCTTCCTATTTTTATACTAGTTACTGCCTAAACTATCTACTAAAACACTGTTTTACTATCCTTTAGCAGTTATTGAAAGTGAAACCTTACATGGATGCTAATAGGTCAAACTGAGATGAGTTTTGCCTTCTTGTTAGAACCCATCAGGCCTGACTTGACTCCTTTGACCTGACCTGCCAGGACCCTCATCAAGACTCCTGAGATTCCACAGAGCATAATTTAAAACCACTAGGAAAGAAGTGTAAACTCCAATTTCCACAGGGTTAGGGAAGGTGATATCAAAGAGGGAAACAGACCCGTGGGAGCTGGACTACACAGAGGGCGTGCTCAGGCTATAGAGATGGCTACAATTCACTCTATATTACTGATGCTGGATGGTACTAAAGGCTCAGCCTTTCCAGACCCATAGTACTTCAAGAGAAGGCAGACTGCCAGGTTGCCTTTCATATAATTTTCTCAACTTTTGAATACTAGAAATATATTTATCTATCTATATATAAAAGGCTAAGAGACCAGCCAAATGGCTGACTGGCCGGTAGGTATGATGCACACTGACCACCAGGGGGTAGATGCTCAATGCAGGAGCTGCCAAGCAACAGCAACTTTGCATAGTGCTCTCTTGCACTCTGGGACCCCTTGGGGGATGTTAGACTGTCAGTTTCGGCCAGATCCCTGTAGGCTGGACTGAGGGACCCCACCAACTGGAGGGACCCCACACTCTCTGCAGAAGCCCTTCAAGCCCTGGCACTGCCCCAGGTGTGGCTGGCCAGGGAGGGACCATTGGAGGTTGGCTCCAGGGTGTGTCTGGCCTGTCTCGCCCAGTCCCGCCCCACCAGCCATCTTCTAATTAATTTCCTTTCAATGTGCATGAATCCATTCACTGGGCCTCTAGTATTTTTATAAAAGAATGAAGAGGCCAAATAAAGCATATTTGCTTACTAAATCTGGAGTGAAAACTGCTAGATAGTGAACTCTGCATCCTCAAATATGGAGCCCAAAAAGAAAAAGTTGATGATTGTTGTATGTATTATTTTATTTTCAGTATCAAGCACAGTACAGGTGTCCAACTTTGTTGAATGAAAGAATAAGTGATGAACCAGTAGGTTAAATAGAGCACTATCATAAGGTCTCCAATCAATTAATTGTTTCCCAAATTAAATAAAGGCAATATAGTAGGAAATTCACTTTACTTATATGAGCCTTATTTTCTTTATAAAATGCTGAAATTGAACTACAGTGTTGGATTATGTAGTTTTTCAAATGATGTTTCAAGGAGCCTTTATGATTTTTTTTTAGGGGGGGGTGGCTTAGAGTCTGAGGGATGAGATGGGCATCTAATATAAAGGAAGTCTTCAGGATTTAGGGATTCAGAATAAGATTACATTGCCTTTTTCATACATCATGACAGAGTAAGCATAATTATTTGTTTTCTTCTTCCCAGAACTCCAATATGACAAGAAAGATTGTTTTTAAAAGAAAAACATGCAGACCAAGAAATGAAGAACAATACAAGAGCAAAAAGAAATTAGATACAGGATTTAGCAGATTCAAGAATGCTTCTAAATCAGTTTGCTAATTTTATACTAAGCATTGTAGGACTATTTGACTCTTTAGACTATGTCCTTTAAAATGCATTTTAAAATGTTTCATTTGAACAAAATGTCCTAATGTTCAAAACAACAAAAACAAAAACAAAAAACCTTGACTACATGAAAGCCCACCTGATGTTACTGTTCTATGATTATTCTCTGGACAGTAGGCTGTATTATGTGGAGTTGTGGGTATTGTACATTCCCCAAAGCCATAATATAGCATGCTAGATGGGCACACAGCAGCAAATCCATTACTGCTTCCTGTCAAGACCACATTTTTCTGGTATCTTTATTCACCAAAGTCAGAAATGGAGTCTGAAGAAAGAAATAGAGAACTCTCTCTGATAATGAGTTCCATGAAATTCCATGCTCATCAAGTCCATTGTCAAATCTTCCATTTATGAAATGCCTATAACTATCGGAAACCTAAGTCATTTGTTATAGTAATTCATTAATTGCCATTTCAGAGCCAAGACAACAAGTATAGCCAAAGGATCATTTCTGATGAGATCAGCAGAGGCAAAACTGAAGCAATCTAATTTCAGGAAATATCTGAAAGGGGCTCACTCGTCAATGTGTTTCAGATGCCTTCACAGCTTCAAATCTAATAGGCAGAACAGAGTTTTTCCTTGAGATAGCATTTTAGTGAAACACTTTTTAATTCATTTTACACAGCTCTTATTAGATTTGTAAGGAGATACACATTGTATAAGCACTCCATGGTCACTTGAGAGGAGGGTAGTTATGTGACTCATTTAACAGGCAATTACCTGTTTAAAAAAGAGACAAATATCCTGTGTGTGACAGAGGCAGTGTCTATATGACATGAACCAAATGTCTGAGACTGTTAAAAAAAATTCTACACTGATGTTGACTCTGAGTTCCTTTACAAAATTCACTGATCTTAGACTAGCAGTTAAAAATAACTGCTCTGTATCTTGACATCTTGACTCTGGTGAGGGTGACACAAATCTACACATGTGATAAAAACTAAACACAACACATACACCCGTGTATATAAAGCTAGTGAGATATGAATAAAGTGGATGGATTGCATCAACATCAATATCCTTGTTGTGATGCTATACTATTGATTTTAAAGATGTTACCACTGGAGAAATCTAGGTGAAGTGGTATACATTATGTCTAGAAAAACTTCTTGCAACTTCATGTGAATTTCAAAATAGAAAGTTAAATATTAAAGTGGGTTCTAACTGCATAGTTTGTCTATACTGCCAACATAGCTTACTGTCATCATTCCAATTATATGTACTATGAGAGAAGTATGTGCCTCTGATGGGGGTGTGGGCTTCACAAAGAAGAACATCTTCCAAAAATGTTGTGTATTTCAAGAATGTCACTGTCTTATAAATCTCAGAGAGAAGGCAGAGGTCAGTGGGAAGAGGTTAATTAAAGAATTTATATGGATATATGCGATGTGTAATCCATGGACACAGACAATAGTGTGGTAAAGGCCTGAGGAGGAGCAGGGGTAGGTTAGCAGAGGTCAATGAGGGGGAAAGGGGAGCATATGTAACACTTTCTACAATAAAGATTTATTAAAAAAGGAATTTGGGTTAAGATATAATTCTCTTTCTTTCAACCTTTCATGCATGGGTTGGAATTAGGGATCAAAGCAGTTAGAATGGCACCTCACAATTACTTTCTTGGATTGCAATATGGTGTAATAGGCTGCTGTTTTTGTTCAGGTCTGGGTTGAGTTGATAGACATATTGGGCAGATGGGTCATATGACTTCTTCTGAGAGCAGAAGTGGTAGATTGCATTAATGGTCTTTATTTATGCCCTTTTCCAAATAACTTTGTAGACCTTTCACTGTGAGTTTGCTTTGTCCAGTACATTGATAGCAGACATAACTAAGGAGAGGCTTGAAAAGTGCTTGTGTGGTTGAACTTGCTCTCTTGCACTTGGGCCATTATAAGGACAAGGACATGCCCAGACTAGCCCACTCATATGAGGAGGAGGAGAGAAATGTGGATCAGAGCTGCCAGTTAAACTACTCTAGTCAATGCCATCCTGAAGCAGAGTCTCTGGCTGACCTGCAGACCCACGAGGAGGTCCAGTCCAGAGCAGCTGACCTAGGGATTCGTACTTTCTAACAATGATTGTTGTTTGAAGCAATGGCTTTTGAGGTGCAGCAGGACTTGATAACCACTAGAATTACGATGGATGACCTGTTGGGTCTCAGATAGGTGGCTGGTATCTGGAAGATTTGGACAGAGGAGCAGTGGAAGAAGAAGATGTTAATATTCCAGACTTGTATGAATTGGAAGACAAAATGGCAACATGGTTACAGATAATGGACAAATGTCAATTATTAAAGTTAAGAGAATAAGGCTTGCCAATAAGATCATAGTTGAGGTCATGTTTGAGGACCTATTTGAGGTCATGAGTTAACCTGATGCTGAACCACCTAAGCTTTTTAATGAAATTCTTTTGCTTAAAGACCAGGTGAGGCCAAGCCAGCAGGAGGTGGGTAAGTGGCCTAACAACAAGGCCTGTGGAGTAGGAAGAATTAAAGTGGGTAGTTTTAGTTTCCATATATATCAGGAGGTGGCTTTATTTTCCCTGTAAAATACCATAAAGTAAATATATTAATTTTTATAGGCCATGCAATCTCTATAATAAATATTCAACTTGTCTATAATAGCACAAAAAGTAGCCATAGGCCACAGGTAAACAAATGAGTGTGAATGTGTTCCAATTACTTTTTATTTATAAAAAAACAAATAGTTCCCGGAATCGGCCCTAAGGCAATATACTAGTATATAATGTTTCAAGTGTACCTTATAATTAAATATTGGCATATACTACAAAGTGATCACCCCCAAAAGTCTAGTTACTATCCATCACCATGCAATTGACTCCCTTCACCTCATACATCCCCAACCTGTTCCCCTCTGGTAACTATCAGTCTACTCTCTGTTTCTCTTATTTTGTTTATTTTTTTATATTCCATATATTAATTAAATCATACAGTATTTGCTTTTGTGTATGACAAAGGAAACCATCATCAAAATGAAAAGGGAATCTACTGAACAGGAGAAGATATTTTCAAATCATTTATCTGATATGAGGATAATATCCAAAATATATAAATAACTTATACAACTTAACAATACAAGCAAACATCCTGATTTTAAAAAAAAGGTCCCAGCCGAAACCGGTTTGGCTCAGTGGATAGAGCGTCGGCCTGCGGACTGAAAGGTCCCAGGTTCGATTCCGGTCAAGGGCATGTACCTTGGTTGCGGGCACATCCCCGGTGGGGGGTGTGCAGGAGGCAGCTGATCGATGTTTCTCTCTCATCGATGTTTCTAACTCTCTATCTCTCGCCCTTTCTCTCTGTAAAAAAAAATAAAATAAAATAAAAAATTAAAAAAGGTCCAAAATCTGGATAGACATTTTTCCAAAGAAGGCACGTGCAAAGATATTCCACATCACAAATTATTATGGAAATACAAATAAAAACCACAATGAGATACAACGAGATATCACTTCACACTTGTTAAAATGGCATATATATATATATATATATATATATATATATATATATATATATATATCTGTCAGTGGGAATGAAAGTATATATATATATATCTGTCAGTGGGAATGAAAGTTGGTGCACCCACTACGGAAAACAGCATAGATATTCCTCAAAAAAATTAAGGATAGAACTACTCTATGATCCGTACACAAAAAATGAACTCAAAATGGATTAGAGACTTGAATTTCATACCTGAAACCATAAAATCCCTAGAAGAAAACTTAGGCAGCAAGCTCCCTGGCATCAGTCTTAGTGATGTTTCTGTGGATCCAGCTTCCAAGAGCAAAGAAAAGAAAAGCTAAAATAAACAAATGAGACTACATCAAATTAAAAAGCTTCTGCACTGCAGTCATGCTTGATGGTGCCATCATCCCCTGGTAATGGCTTATGAACAGCTTGAACCCTGCAGGCAATTCTCAACTCCAGTAAAGAAAGCCAGCCTGGAAGCTTGTAATTAATCACATGATTTGAACAGTCTGTAGTGAGGACTGGGGAATTCTGATACTGACACTTGAGAAGAGGTGGTAGTGCTGGATACAATCTCTTGGCAGGTGGTTAAGACATCAGTATGCAGAGTCATTTAATGGCATCAACTTGGAAAAATACTGAACAAAAATTTGGGGAATTTTATGAGGGGTGAAATAATTAATTGTGTAAGGCTATTCTTGGGAAAGTCTCCCTAAAAGCCATGATAAAAGTAAAAAGTTAGGGTTTAACTTTTGAATGAGTCCATGGAACTTTTGGCTCAACCCCTGCAATAACAGAAAGGGTTTTAAAACAAGTTGGGTGAGGTTCCTTTTGTAGGGAAAAGTTTCTGATGCCTTAGCTTGTTGGCTAGGAAAGCTGTGACTTTACTTATATCTCCCCATCCATGGCTAACAGAAAGATAGATATTTGAGAAGTTATGCTAATTGCCCTGAGCAAGGATTACCTGTCCTTCCTATTTACCTCTTCTCTTTCTTTGACATCTCGCCCTTTGACACCTCTCCCACCACCATGACCCTGATGCATTTCTTTGAGCATAAGAACAAGGAAAAGCAAAAGGACCTCTCCTTTCTTGGCTTTCTGTGCCAAGCCCTGATCATCCTGTCCAAAATGGGTGGTCAGACATGTGAAGTTGAATCTGCCAGTGACAACTGTGTGTAAATTACTGTTGTCTTGTGTACTAAGTCTTAAGCTGGAATTAGCTGTAAAAGTACAGATATCTCCAGCATGTTAAGACTTGAATTTTATAGATGAAACTTGGAGGAGTCTTCATGATGAACAATCTATTGACACAATTTCCTAACTCATTTATCTCTAACATTCTTCTCCCTTCACTGAATCCCATGAGAGGAAGACAAAAATAAGGGGATATTGCAAGGCTGTGGAACCAAGAGTTAGAGGAAGAATAAGAAAAAGAAAAAGAAGAAGGAGAAGGAGAAGGAGAAGGAGAAGGAGAAGGAGAAGGAGAAGGAGAAGGAGAAGGAGAAGGAGAAGGAGAAGGAGAAGGAGAAGGAGAAGGAGAGAAAGAAAGAAAGAAAGAAAGAAAGAAAGAAAGAAAGAAAGAAAGAAAGAAGAAGAAAGAAAGAAAGAAAGAAAGAAAGAAAGAAAGAAAGAAAGAAAGAAAGAAAGAAAGAAAGAAAGAAAGAAAGAAGAAAGAAAGAAAGAAAGAAAGAAAGAAAGAAAGAAAGAAAGAAAGAAAGAAAGAAAGAAAAGGGTGAAACTATGCATGTGTGAGGCTTCTGGATATTCTTCACAAGACAAGAGGTGGATTGTATTTATCATAAAGGCTTTTAGTAATGATGTGTCTCACATGACAGTGACTTGTGGTCTGGCCAGCTAGCAGAACATCTGCTTACAGAAAAGTGGGAAAATACGCAGACTATTATTGTGAATTGTGTTTCTATTCTAACCCTTTCATTTCCTTTCTAGACTGGGGGCTCAAAACTTTCCTGATTCTTTTATTATGAGGATAATAAGCAAAGGGTAAAGATGTGAAATTCACTGAGTCTGAATGAATGAAATATAGGAAATTATTATTGTGTAATAGTCTACCTAAAAATAATATTGCTAAAGGGAACTGCAGTATCTACTTGACAGCTGACTTAATATAACCTAAATATAAAATAACTAGAGGCCTGGTGCACGAAATTCGTGCACGGGTTGCGGGGGGGGGGGGGGGGTCCCCTCAGCCCAGCCTGCACCCTCTCCAATCCGGGACCCCTCAGGGGATGTCTGACTGCCAGTTAAGGCCCAATTGGTCCTAAACTGGCAGTCAGACATCCCTCTCACAATCCTGGACTGCTGGCTCTTAGTCGCTCACCTGCCTGCTTGCCTGATTACCCCCAACTGCCCCCTGCCAGCCTAATCACCCCCAACTGCCCCCTGCCAGCCTGGGCACCTCTTACTGCCCCCCTGTTGGCCTGGTTGCCCCACGCAGCCTGCTATTCAGTCATTTGGTTGTCCCTCACTAACCCCCCTGCTGGCCTGGTCATAAGTGAAGATGGGTTGCAGCAGTGGTTTCCATTGGCAGCTCTAGGAATATCTCTTCTTGACTAGGACTCTGCATGGCTTAGAATGGGTCTCACAGTGGAGCTGGAATTCCACAGATTACAGTGCAGGAGTCTTCAATATCAAGACATATGTTACTATGAGCCACATATGTTATATTATAGAAAGGTTAAACCCTAATTACAGTAGCTTTCTTTATCTATGAGAGGCATGTTCCAAGACCTTCAATGGATGCCTGACACCATGGAGAGTACTGAACCTTATACACCTGGCTTTTTTTCCCTGTACATACATACCTGTGATAAAGTTTAATTTATAAACTAGGCACAGTAAGAGATGAACAACCACTAATAATAAAATAGAATAATTATAGCAATATCATGATTTATGTAAATGTGGCCTCATTCTCAAAATATCTCAGTGTACTGTTCTCACCCTCTTGTGATGATCTGAGATGATACAATGGGTACATGATGAGATGAAGTGAGATGAATGATAGGCATTGAGGCTATAGTGTTAGGCTACTGTTGACCTTCTGACAATATGCCTACTAAGTGACTAATGGTTAGGTAGAGTATATAGTATGGAGATGCTGGGCAAAGGGATGATTTGTGTCCCAGGTAGGATAGTGCATCATTTCAAGATGTACTCAGAATGGTATGCAATTTAAAACTTATAAGTGTTCATTTTTGGGATTTTTCATGTAATATTTTCATATCATAGTTGACCATGGGCAACTGCAGCAGCAGAAAGCAAAACCATAAAGAATGAAACCATAGATAAGTGGGACTGCTATGGTTAGATTGTAGTGGGTAAAATTTAGTTGACTGGGTATCCTTTCAGCTACACAATCATGTGAAAATGCAGATAAGAATGAAAAATAAGACTTTATTTTAGATTCATTCTGTACGTCTAAAGGCATCTCTCTTGAATTGTCATACAAGTAAAAGTATCACACACATATTAAAAGAATATTCTTCAGAGATTGTGAAAATGAGTTCAATTTATATGAAATGATAGAAAATAAAGCCATCCAAATATCAGTACTCTCATTTTTCTCTGAGGCATAAAATGCCACAGCTTAATAGGAAAGTTACAAATAAGTTACAAGGAAGAAAAGAAGAAAATCTTCAGACATACAGAGCAAGCTTTTGCTTTATTGTTTCCCTGATAAAATGATAATCTATCAAAAAAATTAGCATCATCACAAATTCTGATCATCCATTTTACAACCAGTGATGAGAAAGTAATGGCTAAGGACAAAGTTAAAAGAATTGCCTCAAATTATTACCACTACCATTGCATTTTGATATACAAATATGAAATAACAATGACTTGGAAATTGTTTATAAATTCTAAATTGCACCAAATAATACATGCTCTTAGAGGCACTGACAAAATATGAAGGGATTTTATTAGTTAGTAAGTGCCCCTGTTTATATACTGGCCTATATCTCTTCTTGCCCATTATGTTGTAATGTATCTAGAATATCTCCACGGTAACTTCTAGACACTTCTATCTTTGTAACTGAGTGTTTTCCAGTTATCTCACCTATTCATTTTATTATATAGATGGACTTGCCTTGTCACATAACTCTATGTACAGTAGAACAGATAAAAACTAGCATAATATTTCCTTTTTTCCCATGAGTTTTGCAGATAAATCATCTGCTAATGAATAATGGGGGGAAAGTGAAAAGATTTATGTAGAATTGAAGTTATTGTCATGTTCTCTGACAGTTAAAACGCTGAATGCATTGAAAAAAAATATCGTGCAGAACTCCATGAAGTAAAAATGCCTTGAAATATTTTATTTTTAAAATGTTCATTTAGAGATTTCAAAAAAACAAAATTTAAAATATATCAGAAGGCAGACGCAAAGAAAACTGGTCATAGTCTTTCGAAAAATATTTTATGCACTATTCCTTCATTTTCATTTATTTTGGGTAAGTTTCCATGGAGTTCTATCCTTGTGGGTAGAGTTACATGTCTTGGAAGCAAGCACATATTCTAGAACTCAAAACCTGAAAAATAACATAATTGTCTCCCATGAAGCATTCAAAGAGCCAGAGGTTCTCAAGTTGACTTCCAAGAATAGTCACTGGGAGCACTTGTTAAAATGCAGGTTACTAAAACCCCAAAGGCCACCCTAAACCAGATAGTGCACCCATATGTGCATTTTTAATAGTCTCCTTTTTTTTTGTTTAAAAACCATTGTTGTAAATGTTGGGTAAATAAATGCCCCCTTTGTCTATTTTAGCAGGTACTTTGGCTACTATTCTTTTTAGATAAAAGATAATTATGGCCAAGTCATTCTATCATTGTTGTGCATTCTTGGCTTGTACCACATTGGTAAATATGGTCCTCATATCTGGAAACACCAAAGCAATAGAAATGAGTCATCACAGCTTTGAATGTTGAGCACAATGAACTCCAGGCGCATGGAGGAGCAGATTTCCTGTGCAGGGTCTGTGAGGTTGTGTGCCTGTTCGTTGTGTGTTCATTTACAGCTCCGGACATTTCAACTTAATTGAAATCAATGTAAGTCAGTCTACAGAATAACTAAAAGCAGGACTATTATATATAGGAATCTCAGATAATCGGCAGAGTGAGGCAGGGGAACATGGACTCCCTCTATGCATACATTTTCAAATGAATTATTAAATGATACATTAAAACTGGTCTTCAAAGAGGAATTTTTTTTCATGCTCCTCATAGGCTGTAACTCTTTTGCAACAGAACTATTCATGCAAATCAAAAAATATATTCTGTGAAATCTGTGAATAGCATTTTCAAATGTCGTGTTAGGAGAATCATTGAAAGAGAGACTAGATTTCAGAAAGATAAAAAATATATATGCACATTAAAAATAGCCTAATATAATTTACATTTCTAAAATATGATTTCATGCATATTCTTTTTGGGCAAAAATTTGATAGCTCTCCACTGAGATATAGTTGGGGTTTCTGCCAAATCTCTTTAATTTCTTTGCAGTGATAATCATAAAAGCAGAGAGAGAGAGAGAGAGAGAGAGGACAAGGGAGTGTATATGTGTGTGTGTAAAACAGTCAAATGTTATAAACTCTCCTTTGAGGTAATTTAAATCCACTTGATATTCTCTAATATGATAATGAAAAAAACATAACTGAAAGAGGACTTGAAATGAAAAAAAGAATTACTAGGAAATGAGATAAAGTTCTACCTTTCAATATTTTTGAGCTCTGCCATTTAAAAAAAAAGTACTCAGGACATCATTTCTTAAATCAATAGCATAAAAAAAAAATGCCCCCCTACACACACACACACACAGACACCTTTCTACTAAGGAATGTGTATTAAAAAAAGAAAAAAAACAAGAGTTTCAGGCAATGGAGATAGCTTTCTCTTATTCAAATCTCATTCTTCTCTGATTAAATGCTAAATGTTTCATTACCTACTATTCCTTGATTTCTTTCCTTCCTAATATTGCTTTCTGGCTTTTGGACGGGTATTGGGGTGGCAGTCAGTCAGCACTTATAAATAAGAAAGCTTAAAAGTTACTAAAAATCAATTTTCTCCAGGACAAAATACCTACTCCTTATCACTAACCCAGTGGGAATGCTTTCACTACCTCACCCCCCCCCCACCCCGCCCTTAATTATTAAGGAATTTGTTCTTTAGGCCCCAGACTGGATTTGTGTCTTGCATGATGAATCCAAAGGCACCTAACCAACAATTTGATTATTATGAACTTTGTTTTATATTCAGCAACATAGAAATTAGTGGCCAATGATTACCAAGTTCTGATTTCCATCTCCCAATCTTTTGGCACATTCGGTTATTGTCTATTTTGATTGGCATCATTTGTGAATCCCTGACTTCTTCCTAATCCATGGCTTTCTGGTAACTCCTCCAAAGTTACTGAGATGAGGCCTCTCATCAGGTCAATGCATGGCCTCATTTTATCCCAGAAACTGTCCGGGGCCTTCGGATTCTCTATGTGCCACTGCTTTTTGGCAGATTCCATTGAGAGGTCAATATTTGATTTCCTTTCTAGATCTCACTACTCATTGGCAATCAGACCTAAGACCTTTTCCAACATCTTGGAGATATGGTGGTTTGGATGATGTTTCATTCTTACTCATCAAATGACGATCTCCATTTCTCCTAATCTCTTCCCTTGGCTAAATTTTACATAGTCCCACTCATTGTCACCTCCCAGATCTGGAATCATTAAGCTGTCTCCTTCTATTGTTCTTGCCTCAGGTGCTGAGGTGTTAACCTGCTTGAGTCTTCTCTCTTGCACAATATCTCCAGGACCTTTAGGTTATCTTCATGCATCACAGCCCGATCTTTGGAAGCCTACCCCCACCCCCAATCCTTTTCCACCTTTCCTCAGTGTCACCTTTAAATCATATCTGCATGATCTGAACTGATTGGATTCAGGTGAGACTCTGCCACAGGTATTCTCTACAATGTCATGGATGTGTGAAAATGTGAGAATTCCTAGGGAGACAGATCACTACTTAAGACAAAAGAAAACCAAGCATAACAGCAGTTTTTAGGTCATGAGGATACATTATGATTTCTCATTGGCAAAATGTTAATGTTGTCTTGCATACAGGGATCCCAGGGTTTCCTATTACCACCACCATTACCATTATACTTCAAAAGGGTTTTTTTTTTTACCCCTCTTACTCATTTAATCTCACAATCACTCATTAGCTCTGTCTGGTATTTACTAGAGTAGAATCATTCCTAAAGTGGGATTACATTTAAAATCAGCACTTCTGGAAAGAATTCTGTAGAGTCAAAATGGTTCTTCAAAATTCTCTTTACAAGTTCATGAAATGTAGCATAAATGATTTTGTTTACTTCACTTCCTCATGAGGCTAATCCAACTAGTTTTTCTCACTACATTGAAAAAAAATCACTGTTGTTTCAGATGAGTACCAGATGAAGTATGTTATATTCATTTGCGATCTTTCAGAAAAATTGTTATTATTATTTGCTCAATGTACATAGTGGAATTTGTACAAGTCAAATGTTCATTTGACATAATGCTACTAAGGTCTTTCCATTTAAAGACAATAAATATAAGCCAAGTGAGGTTAGGTAATTTGCCTAAAGTCATAGCTAGATATTGAAAGAAATTCATTACTTGCTTCTCCCCATCCTAAATCAGGTTCTTTCTCTATTAGTTACATGTTGGTTAATTACTTTGGTCAGTGGTAACTGATTGATTATTAGTGTTATTCCTGGTTTCCTGCGTCAAGTAGGATTCTGAAGCTGAGTCCAGGCTCAGCAAGAAAGTTCAAAATAACCATTGCTCTGTCATGGGCAAGGGTGAGCAGAGTGACATGCTTGCCAAGTATTAAGAATCAGGAATAGTTCTTTCCTTTCTTGACCTATCTGTATAATCACATGAAGATTTTTTTTTTATTTTGTATATGTGTTTTTTTTTTATTTCAGAGAAGAAAGGAGAGGGATAGAAAGATAGAAATATCAGTGATGAGAGAGAATCATTTATTGGCTGCCTCCTGCATGCCCCCTACTGAGGATCGAGCCTGAAAGCAAGGCATGTGCCTTGACTGGGAATTGAACTGTGACCTCCTGGTTCATAGGTTGATGCTCAACCAACTGAACCACACTGCCCAGGGCATGAAGATTTTAAATACAAGAATTAATCATATCTTTCCCATATGCTCTCAGTTAAATGAGGAGACCGAAAAACAGGAGGAAGCATTAATAGAAGAGATCATTTATTGACTAATTTTTAAGTGTATTTTTACGATGGACAAATTCCTAAAGTATTCATTAACTAATGGAATAATGGCAGTGTGTGAATGCTATCTCTACAGAACAGGTTAAAAAGTGCACGATCATAATAGCTCCTTGTCTCTCAAAAAGCCTGGAGGCAGTCCCAGCACACTCGCCTTCCCTGAGAAGGATCAAGGGTCTTATTGATATTCATAGTTCTGTTCCCCTAAAGCTCAATACGCTGTTCCACTTACAGGCTGCCCTAGAGGATGACGAGAAAAGAAAAAAGAAAAAGCTGCCACTGCATTCGGGAAACAGCCATTTAGACCCAGTGTGGAATTAGGCTCAAAATTCCTGGAGGACTTATCTTAACAAAATCTTTCACCCAACCTCCTTCAAGGCTGCCAAATACCAAGACCTGTCCGTTCTCCAGTGGTCTATGGTGTGTGCTCTGTGTGGTGGTCATTGTTAGGCTATATGAGGGGAGAGCATGAAGAGAATCTTGTATACTGACTCTTAGACTGAGTTACTTTCAGAGAACTAGCAGGATTGGGCTCCCCTTTCACTCTGATATAAAAAGTCACTTTTCTGTAGTTTGATGAGAAAAGCTGGGCATCTGTTTACTCCAGAAGAGTCCACAGAGAAGCTAGATTTTCTGCTGTTGGAGGTCCTTGATTTTTACTCTTAGCTCTGGGGCATCATTCTTCCTCAACACATTTCACCCTACACAGTGGTGCCACTATCCTCATTCATGCTTTGGGGAAAACTCTAAGGGTTTTACCAACAGTGGCAGGATGCAGCAAGCAAACTTTCTGATACTTCAGAAATGAAGACAACTTTGTCTTAAATAATAGACATTAACTCTTCCAAAATGTTCCTTGATTAATTTGTTCTGATCACCTGGATTTTCTCTCTGCTCAGTTTTTCCCCCTAGTGTTCACTGCCTTCTTCAAAACCCTCTCTTCTTTGCCTCAGACAGGTCACCCAGAGCTATTCTCCTGTCATATTCTGCAGAGGTCCTCACCCCAAATCCCTTGGTTGCCATCTGGTGCTTCCAACTTTCAAAATCCACTACAGACAAATTTAATTCTGAATTCCCCTCACGAATCAGGCTCTGTATTTACTCTGCACATCCAAATTGCACGTGGAAAGCTTTTCCATTCTAAAGCACCTGCCCTTGAATTTCACATATCCCTTGAATGTGGAACTGTGCAAGCTTTTGTTTGTTTTCATAGGACTTGTTTCCCTTCCTGAGAAAGAGGCAGATAGACCAAGACAGGGACAAAACTAGCATGCATTGAGTATCTAATACATGTTGGGCATGATACTTGGAACATTTACTTAGTTTAACCATTTAAATGATAAGCTACTTCTACCTCTTTTGTGGCTGGATAGTCCGTGTTCAGCATATGGGCACTGACTTCAGATTAACAAGGTTCAAATTCCAGCCCCACCTCTTCTATGAGATTTCAGACAAACTATTTAATATTTCAGATTTTTATTATAAAGTGGAGATGATAAACATCCTTAGTGCAAAGGGTGAGTATTAAATGAGATACTCTGTGAAGGTAATGCACACAAAGCCTCAATTAATACTACTACTGCTGCTGCTGCTGCTACCACCATAATGATGATGGTGGCTATGATGATGATGGTGGTGGTGATGATGATGAAATTAGGAACTGTTTCTCTACAATCCTGTTGGCTAGACAAATACACATGTAAGTCCATTTATATGAAATGATCATACCATGGAAGATCAAAGCCAAAGAAGTCCAAAGATGACCATGGCCAAAGCATCCTCCTATTATACTGACTTTGAAAGGTGCCAGGTTTTACTGAGGACCCATCAAGAAGGGGCCATGCACATAGCTCAGGTCTCAAGAGTCACACCCCAGAGTGTCCATACATCTTTTCTGAGACCCATTGTCCTTGAAAATCTCTTTTATCGTTCACCTGTTCAGGTGTATCTATGACGATGTATTGCTTACTCATTACTAATAGAGTGCGAGGAAAGGATAATAAAAGTTAAGAAAAAAAATTAAACCACACAAGTTCCTTACCTTAGTCTGTGAGATGCTTCTTACCTGCTCCTCTGTGCCTGTCCAGCCTCTGTCACATCCTGCTCCACCTCACTCACTCTGCTCTAACTAAGCTCTTAGAGCAGTTGAGCAGAGTACTGTTGAGCATAAACCACAAAACCCAAGAGCTTTCCTCCTTTAGTTAACCCTTCCTGGGCCAGCTAGACTCAGCAACAGGGCAGAATGCAATTTAATAGAAAACACACAAAAAACCAAGAGATTTTCTAGAATTGGCAACAACTAATTACCACTTGTGAATCCAAGAATTAAATCTATCATCTCAACAGAAATGACTACGTTACTTAAGAATATCTTAACCCTCGCCGAAACCGGTTTGGCTCAGTGGATAGAGCGTCGGCCTGCGGACTGAAAGGTCCCAGGTTCAATTCCGGTCAAGGGCATGTACCTGGGTTGCGGGCGCATCCCCAGTGGGGAGTGTGCAGGAGGCAGCTGGTGGATGTTTCTCTCTCATCGATGTTTCTAACTCTCTATCTCTCTCTCCTTTCCTCTCTGTAAAAAATCAATAAAATATATTTAAAAAAAAAAAAGAATATCTTAACCCTGAAAAATGCGAGAGATGTTTTTGAAAGAAAAATACATAATTTTATTGAAAATCTTAAATAGCATGTATTGTTCCCTGTACTTAGAAAAGCCTTCTTTCTCATTTCTGCAATTCTAAATTTTATCATTTTTCAAGTTTTTTCTCAAATCATATCTCTTCAGTGAATCATTACCTTGCAACTCCCATAACACCTTGGATTTTTCTTGGATGAGTTTTTGCTTATTATGTAGTTATTTATTGCTGCCTAACATTACCTCAAAACCTAGTGACAAAATGACAAAAATGTTTACCATCTCACAATTTCTATGGATCAGAAATTCTGAAGTGCCTACAGGTTCTGTCCCAGGGTCTCTTATGGAATTGAAGTCAGGGAGCCAGCTTGATTGGCTCTAAAGGATTGGCTTCCATAGTGATTTCCAAATACAGATGGCCAGTCCATGCTGTCTGTTGGTAAGAGGCCTCATTTTCTTTCTGCATGACCCTTCTACAGGACTGCTTGAATGTCTTCTGACATGCGACTGCCTTCCTCCAGAGCAAGTGGTCCAGGAAGGAGCAAGGTGGAACCTGCAAGGTCCTTTATGATAAGCCTCTGAAGTCAAACACTGTTCCTTTTTTGGTATCTTACTGGTAACACAGATAGCCACGATTCTTAATGGGTGAGGACTACAAACAGGTCATAAAACCAGGAGGTGGAGATCACTGGGGACCTTCTTGAAAGCTGACTACTACTTTTATTGTTTTGCATTATGATTATTTTTGTTTGTATCATAACAGCCAAGGTAGAAATTCAATTTGGGGGCTCTATTTTTCATCTTTTTGTCTTTTACATAATTGGTGTCACCAAATACATAATACATGTTTCATGAGAGAACATATAAACAGAAAACAGATGGTAAGAAATCCAAGTGGGCATTGTAGAAATCATCAGTACTCCCATTTAATGGTATCATCTAGACACATTTTATTCATACTTCTTGGAACAGGAGCAGAAGTCCCTGTTGGACATTATCGTAACTACAGAAACAAAGCGACCTACCTGTGGTATTAATTTCTCTTTAATATGTTTTATATGTTTCATTCATAAATATGTGTACTTGGGGGAAAGTGCTTATTCCTTGAAATATGACATGCTTGAAAATGTTCCTTTCATATAGAAGTATCCACCATCATGAGATAGAATACTGTTATTTATGGAAAAAGATTGAAGTCAATTTAGTATAATGTGCCACATTTTAATTTTGCTGTTTTTATGCTTGGTACTAGAATTGAAAATAAAACCAAACTAAAACGAAAACTTTGTTATTTTTTCTTGCTTTAGGGGAATTCACAATACACTCTAGTACCTATAAAATGAAAATGATGAAGAATTTATAGAGTTAAGCCATAGGAGAAAAACACTGTAGTTTTAACAAATTCAATTATCCAGAAAAGCAAATCCATTTTGTTTTTGTTAATAGCACTGAAATTTGCATGCCACTCTTTTAATTAAAGCAGTTGAGAACACATGTTGTTCACTTCACATCTATATATTCCCTCAGGGAACAAGTCAAGCTTTATGGTAAAGCATAATGAAAATAATTTATATGTAAAACAATAAGCTCAATTCTCTAACCTAGAATTTTTCAAATGAGGTATTTTCAGATCACCTGTCTCAGAGTCTCCCTGGGAAAGAGAATGGTATTAGCTAAATAGTTGATTACTAGGACTCATTTCAACACCCCAAAGGTAATCTCCTAGAGGTGGCCAAGGAATTTTTCATAAAATACTCAGGTGATTTATATACACCAGCAGCAAAGTCAGTGTATGATAATCAACCAGGGCAAACTTCTGAGGTTTATTTGTTTTTCAATTTATATGAAATCTTCTTTCATCTTTCTCTTAGCTTCATCTCAAAGACTACTAAAGTATTGCTACCCTATTCAGGATAAATATAGGCTAATCCATGAAAAAACACACCTCCAAATCTTAGTACCATAACAAATGTTTGATTTTCTGATATCACAGACCACATGGGAATACAGGTGTGACATGATTCCATTTGCAGGTTTCTATAGTTCTCAAGGCAGCAAAAGGAAACAAGAAGAAACATGTACTATGTTTTCAAGTATCCACCCGAAAGTAAAATGCATTTTATTAGCCAAAGTGTCATGTGACCACATCTAGTTAAAGAGGGCAGGGGAATAAAATACAACAATTTTCCAGGGGACAAAATTGTTAGTTATTCAGTAACCAACACTAATGACTACACCAAACCCCACATGTAATCTCCTCCTATGCCAAGAAATTGAAGTCCCACTTTGAGATATTTTTATTTGCTTTTTTTTTTCTTTTTAAAAAATTATTGAATGTATTGGGTGCAATATTGGTTAATAAAATGATATAGGTTTCAGGTATACAATTCTATAATACATCATGGGTATATAAGACATAATCTGTGTATTGTATTGTGTGCTCACCACCCCAAGTCGTCTTTTTCTATCACTAAGTATCCCCCCTTTACCTTCTTCTACATCCCTCAAGCCCCCTTTCCCTTTAATAATCAGCATACCGTTGTCTGTTTCTATGAGGTTTTTTTCTTTGCTTAATCCCCTCACCCTTTTATACCCAGCCCTGTAACCCCCCTCCCCTCTAACAGCTGTCAGTCTGTTTGCTATCTGCTTCTATTTTGTTTGTAAGTTTATTATATTTATTTATTTGATCATTAGATTCTACATATGAGTGAAATCATATGGTGCTTGCTTTCTATGACTGGCTAATTTCACTTAGCATAATGTTCTCCATGTCCATCCTTATTATTCCAAAGATTTTCTTCTTTTTATGGCTGAGTAATATTCCATTGTGTAAATGTACCATAGGTTTTTTATCCACTCATCTACTGAGAGAAATTTGGGCTGCTTCCAAATCTTGGATATTTTTCTATTTTAACTTTTCTTAGGTCATGAGCCATTGATAGGCATCTATTCAATTTTAATTAATATATACTCAGATACCCAACTGTTCTTCTCCTAGTTGTTTCAACCTTTTAAGGATATGCATGTCAATATCTCCTACTATCATTGTGGTTTTGTTAAATATTGCGTGCATGTCCTTTTTTTTTGTATTATACATGTGATTTATATAAAATTGCTTCTCGTGTTTCTTCTCAAGTTATTTATCATACAATGGTTCATAGTTATTATAGCTTTGTTTATGGATTGCACTCTCATTTTAGAT
The DNA here is from genome assembly GCF_014108235.1 of Myotis myotis. Classification (NCBI taxonomy): domain Eukaryota; kingdom Metazoa; phylum Chordata; class Mammalia; order Chiroptera; family Vespertilionidae; genus Myotis; species Myotis myotis. The sequence goes on from NW_023416390.1 coordinate 23,803,165, forward strand.
GGAGCAAGAGTTAGTCCTGTGGAGACAGATGGGTGAAGGGGTGCTTCATAGACAAAGAAAATATCTGCATTCAAGCACATTGACTAGAAACAACTGGACTAGAAAGCTAGACAGAAGCTGGGTCATGATGTTCCTTTCATGTCTTTCTTATTCCTGAGATAATTATGATGAGTAAAAAGAAAGTTAAATAAAATAACTCTCAACAAAAATGTTTTGCAAATGATGTGATGATTAAAGTCATCTTGAGTTGAAAGAAAGAGTATATTTAATCAAAATGACTTTAATCTTAGTTGCAGAGTCACTGATATTGCAGAAATTAGTATTTCATGGCATTATTATCCTAGGAGCATTGGACACTGATTTTGTGGAAAGAACTCTCAACTATGAACATAAAAATTCATTCACTATTTCTGGTTTTTGTCATTAAGGTATTTCAATACCTTTAGAAAGCTCAGATAACCTTTGTGTTTCAGTTTCTTCATAAATAAGATTGATATTTTTATAGTTTTCTTATTTAATGTATCAGGTTATGACATAATGGGCGTATAAATCTCCCATAAAAATAAAATTAAAATTAGCATAAATAATCAAGATGTTCTTGATCCCCATAATAAACAATTCATAAGACATGTCATCAATATTCATAGTAATAAAAATCTGACATTCAGTTTGGGCCTTTGTTAATAGAGAAATATTCTATTAGATTTTTTTCAATAAAATCCATCAAGAATCACTTCCTTAATTAAACAAGTAATATTTGAATATCAAGACTTAAAATTTAAGCTAAAATGAACCAGATGAAATTTTAAACATATATGTAGGTATGATTTATATAAAAATCTCATAATTATTGGTTGCTTGGGATTTTATTTAAAATCTCATCAAAATAATTAGAAGGATCATGTTTGATTCTGGAATATGTCATTTTGTAAACTATTCTAATTTTCTATTAATTATAAATGTTGACCCTTTGACCAATCAGAATATTTTCTATCAGTTAATTATTCCTCAAGAATCCCATTTACTTTTCCAATAATCAAAATAAATGCCATTCGTCATGAACTTTTCTGTGCCATTTAATAAAGGTTATGTTAATTTGAAAGTGAAATCACTTCTACATATCCCTTTTGGAGTTGTTCTTCATGAAACCCAATGGCATGTCCAGATCTATGAGAATCTTGGGAACCAAAACTACAAAGAAATGTGGTCATATAAACGAACCCTAAAAATTTGACATCAGACTTATCTTTAGATTCTAATGTATTGAAAAAGATTAGGCCAACCTTCTTTTTTAAAAAAAACACCAAAATCCTCCATTCAACGTGTGTTTGGGGGTACTTAATATATACCAGGTACTATAAACATTCTTGGACTTTCAGAGAAAATGTAAGATAGAAAATATGTTTGATCACAAAGAACATATGATTCTTTCTTTTTAACTGAGGCAACATTTAAATATAGTGAAATACCCAGGTAGTTAATATCCAATTGCATGAATATTGACCAATGTATTCAGCTGTATAACCAACAACTCAATCAACACAGGAATTATTTACATCATCTCACAAAGTTTTCATGTCCCCTTCCAATCAGCCTCCATCCCTCATGGCAAACCACTGCCCTGATTTCTAGTAATATAGATTAATTTGGCCTATCTTGGAACTTCATAGAGATGACCTCCTAAAATATGTATTATTTTGTGTCTGGTAACTTTTGCTTTCGCTTAGTGTAATGTTCTCAAGATTCATCCATATTTTTGTGCATTAGTAGTTTATTTTTTTTTTATTACTCAGATAGTTTTTCATTGGATAAGGATGTAACTATTTGTGATATCTGTTTTTGACCATTTGAGGTTTTTTCGTTTGTTTTTGAGGGGCTATAATTAATAATTCTATAAACATTCTTAAAAGGACTTTTTGTAGATATATGTTTTTATTTTTCATGGGTAAATGCCTAGGAGGGAATGGCTGGATTGTAGGATAGGAGTATGCTTCACTTTATAGGAAATTGCTAAAGAGTTTTGCAATGTGGTTGTAGCATTTTACACTTCAACAAGCTGATCTGTATCCTCGGTAACATTTGGTGCTGTAAGTGAAGTGGCATCTCATTGTGTTGTGGTTTTGAGTTACATTTGTTTCCCTTGTCATGTGCTTATTAGCTAGACTCATATCTACATTTGTAAAACATCTGTTCAAGTATTATTTCCAACTTGTAAAATTGGGTATTGTGCTATTATTGAGCTTTCGGAGTTTATAAAACTGTATTCTTAAGATAAGTGCTTTGTTAAATATATGTATTGCAAATATTTCTTCAGCTTTGGGTTTCCCTTTTATATTTTCTTAATACGTTTTGTTTTTATTTGTGATGAAGGGAATTGTTTAATTTTGGCAAGGTCTCATTTATAACCTTTATTTTTTGTAGGTAGTTATATTTGTTCCTTTCCTTAAAATTATTTTCTCACTATATGATTGAGAAGATATTCTCTTATATTTCCAAAAATCTTTACAATATTAGCTTTTACATTTAGATCTATGACACACTTTGAATAAATTTTTTATTTGATGTGAGGTAGAGATCAATGACCACACTTTTTCATCCATTTATCTCGACATTCTAGTACATTTGTTGAAGAGAAAACTTTTCCACATGAAACTGCTTTACAGCCTTGTGTGAAATCAATTGACTTTATTTTGTGAATCTCTTTCTTGACTCTATTCTCTTTCATTGATCTACTGCTCTATCCACATACCAATGCCAACTGTCATTGTAACTTTATGGTGAGCCTTAAAAAAAGGTGGTATAAAACCTTCATTTTTCCACATTGTTTTGGATTTTCTATGTCCTTTGTATTTCTTCATGTTTTATAATTAATTTGCCAATTTCAATAAAAATACCTTCTGGGTTCTTGATTGGGATTTCAATGAATCTACAGACAGATTTAGTAAGAATTTATATCTTAACTCTTAACAATATTAAGTCTTTTAATACATGAACACACTGATTGGGCTAGACCTCCATCATCTTTCAGTCCTACCCAAACTTTCATATCCTAGTTAAACAGCTAGTTCTGCAGCAAGGACTCTCCCCTTGGCCTTGTGTTGGAATAGCGCCAGTGGTAGGCAAACTCATTAGTCAACAGAGACAAATATCAACAGTACAACTATTGAAATTTCTTTTGAGAGCCAAATTTTTAAAACTTAAACTATATAGGTAGGTACATTGTTATTAACTTAATTAGGGTACTCCTAAGGCTTAGGAAGAGCCACACTCAAGGGGCCAAAGAGCCACATGTGGCTCGTGAGCCACAGTTTGCCGACCACTGGAATAGCCCAACCCTTAGCCAAGAGCTTACAGGAAACTCCCAGGCAGACTGAGCTAAATTTTTTCCTTAGTTCCTCTCTCTCTGATACCATACTCCAGCATTTCCATTCCCTTCAGAAAAACCAAACTCTAGTCCCAGACTTTTCAATTCATCAAGATTACTCTGCTCTACATACACCAGTTTGGAATGTATTCCTAGGAAGAAGCCATAGCAAACAAACATGTCACTGACCTTCTGTTTTCTCTTTTCTCAAAGATGAAATCCTATGCTGCATGTTGTCTAATGTATGGAAACTGTTACTTCAAATTTTGTCCAGTTTTATGGTTGTTTATGGTGAGAAGGCTAGACTGGTATCAATTATGTAGTCATCATGGCAAGTAACAGAGGTATTGTAATTTATAGCTTTAAGGAATCAAATACTAAAAATGTAATTTCTGGATTTTGAAAAGAAAGGCTGAATGGAGAGAGAGAGAGAGAGAGAGAGAGAGAGAGAGAGAGAGAGAGAGAGAGAGAGAGAGAGAGAGAAAGGGAGAAAGAAAGAGAAAGGGAGTTTTCATAGTTAGAGGCTCAAAACAGGCCTCTTGGCCCAATTATTTTAAGTATAGACCTGAAAGTCAAAGTAGAGTCAGGAGTGAAGAGAGTGGGAGAGAGTTACAGTCTTCTTATTTTAAATATAAAGCATGAATGCTTTAATCAGATGCTAAGGCTCAAGCATGTGTGAAAACACCATTATGTTCCTTGAAATCCCTCTCTCCAGGGACCCATCATATTGTCACTTGCTTGTGGATAAATGCCATAGCTCAAACTGCTGGAACTCCCAGTAACTAAAATATAAATAGGATTTCTATTGATGAATACTTTTTGTCTCAAACCATTTTATGCCAAATTAACTAGATAATTCTGAATTCCTTTCTTTTGATGTTATTATTTCAGGTAATAGAATAAAAGAGTACTTTTAAAGTGGGATTAACTAAGTGGCCTTTCTATGTTCAAAATTTCTCAGACAGCTTCCATATTTAATTTGTTTGAGAAATACCAGAATCTTATAACATTTTTATCTCTATTGAAAAAGCGAAAATTTTACAATATATTCATAAATTAAACTGCACTCACCATCTTTTTAAAAATTACAGTATCTTATTATCTAAATGAGAAATGAACTGGTTTATAATCTCTTTCCTGAATTGTCTACTGAAAGCTGGTCTAAGAGGAGTGGGGGGAAAGCCCTTTTCATCATTTTGTTTGGGTTATGCCTTGCTATTGCTCCCTAAGAATATAGAAGGCTTGTACATAATATACCTGGGGGTTACTTTTTTCTTATGTTTTACAACATAAAAGATTAATGCAATTTTCCTGATATAGCTACTCATCTATTGAGAATTTAAATCACATTAGGAATTCCCATTTTCAATTAAATTGTATTCCCTATGCCTTTCAACTACCGGGAAGGAAAACATTAGGCAAAAGGAAAAGTTATTAGGCTAGAATGCAATCTCAATGTGTCTCATTATTCCATAGTTTTTACTGTCTTTCCCTTCTTATGTGGCTTAGAGACTGTAGTCAAGCTACATTTATACTTGCAATCTTATGGTCTATTTTAGATGTGTAGTCAGACTAGCTTTTTAGAAAATTCTGTTCACTCTGCAGTCATATATATTTATTGTGCTCTGGAGAATAGCCCCTACTTAAGGCATTAAACTTATAGAGTCCGGTTGTACTCTAGTCCATTTGTCTTATGTGCAGGTATATACAAAAATATTTGATCATTTTGTATTATTTTTGAACATGTATTCTTTGGATGAAAGGTCAGCAAACCTGTTCTCAAGTCAAAAGGTGAAAAAGTAGGATCGATTCTCCCCGTAAGTCCACATACAAATTCATGAGAAATTTTAATGAAATCTACTGGAGTGGAAATTTAATAAGAGGTTTACCCCTAACTGGTTTGGCTCAGTGGATAGAGCGTCGACCTTCAGACTAGAGGGTCCCAGGTTAATTCCAGTCAAGGGCATGTACATTGGTTGCAGGCACATCCCCAGTAGGGGGTGTGTAGGAGGCAACTGATCCATGTTTCTCTCCCATCGATGTTTCTAACTCTTTATCCCTCTCCTTTCTCTCTGTAAAAAAATCAATAAAATATTTTTTAAATTATATATATATATATATATATATATATATATATATATATTATTGACTTTTTACAGAGAGGAAGGGAGAGGGATAGAGAGTTAGAAACATCGATGAGAGAGAAACATCGATCAGCTGCCTCTTGCACACCTCCCACTGGGGATGTGCCTGCAACCAAGTTACATGCCCTTGACCGGAATCAAACCTGGGACCTTTCAGTCCACAGGCCGATGCTCTATCCACTGAGCTAAACCGGTCAGGGCAATAAAATATATTTTTAAAAAAGAAGCAATTTTAGCTATTTAGTTATTTAGATGATTTTAATGCAATTTTCAAAACTAAATAAAGTCCTTTTTTAATTTTTAAATAAACTTTACCTATTAGAATAGATTTAGATTTATAGAAATGTTCAAAAGTAAGGGTTCCCACATACCTCATACCCAGTTTCTCCTGTTATTAGAGGTTTCATTACTCTGGTATATCTGTCACAATAGAACCAGTATCTATACATTTTATTAGTCTTCATGGTTCTTAGTATCTTTTTTTTTGTTTTTTGTTTTTTTGAAGGCAATGCCATTAATACCAGTATCAGAATTTTGAGTTGCTTTTGTTTGACTTCCTGGTTTACTTTCTCCTTATAATTCCTTCTCTCTCCCTTCCTCCCCCAAACCACCACCTTTTCCTTCCTGATCATCTTCCTCTTCCCCTACAGTCAAGCCTCTGCTATTTTTTGATCTTCAGACGATAATTTCCTGATAGCAATGAGACCTTGTATGAGACACTCTTCCTCCTGGGCTTGAATTTTTGCACCTGAAAATATGATATATTTGAATTAGAGAGTGTCTCAAACTCCATGTAGGTCTAAAATGTCATGATTCTGGTAACCTATGGTGATGCTGAGTATAAAGAAAGAGACCGTGCCATAGAGTCTCCTGCTTTGCTGACAACTGAGGAAAGAGGTTGCACGAAGAATAAGCGATGGAGTCAGGAATGACTCTGGGTTTCTACCACTGAGCCCACTGTCTCCACCTCTTCCCTCTACTGCCTTTTTCATGGTGTGTATTGATAAGCTATTCATCAGCTGATCTCTATGGAATTCGATATAAGAAAGGATTTTATGTGCAAAGTATTGTGGGAGCTGTTAGAGGAGGTGATTTTTGTTACATCTTGAAGGCAGAGTAGAATTTTATTGGATGGAGGGTGTAATTTTGAGTTACATCTTTAGGGCAGATTAGAACTTCAACTGTTTATTCTTAGGAAAAGAGGCATGAGACTCCCTGGGATATTCAAGCAACAGCAGGTATTTGTTTATAGAGTGGAAATTGCTCTTTTCAGCAAAGGGTAACTTTTTTTTTTTTTAAGCTACAGGCTTTAGGATTATTTACCATCCCAGTCACTGGGACCTTTAATCCATTCTATTAGAACAGCACCAATAGTTTAAGAAGAGAAAGTCATCTTCATGATCCTTAGTAATCTTAGTAAGATTACTGTGAAAAGTGCCTACTCTTCTCCAAGCAGATTGAAATGCATAATTTTCCACCTGAATGAAGAGCAACCAGGATTATTTAAAACAGTGACTAATTCCATTTCCTTCTCCAATTAGTCTGAGTTTAAGGAAGTGGAGAGAGGGAAATGCTATGATTCCCAAAGAATTGGCACTGTTTCAAGTGCTGTGAGAAGTAGGAAAGGTATATGAAATGCATTTCAGGTATAAAATTAGCAGTTTGCCAATTGAAAGGGCAAAAATTAATATATTTGAAATGATTAGCTTACAGTGCAATGGTATGTAATTAATGGCAAAGTTGTGTGGCACTGCCTCCCTGCCCACTGGCAGGTCAATATCTGATTAATCCTGTTTAAATATGCTTTTGACTCAGAATACAAAACTTACAAGTTCAAAATAATGCAAAGAACTTTCTTTGAGATTTAGTGACTGGCTTCTGAATCATGGTATATAATTTCCTTTTAACATGGTTATTGCAGAAATGAACTGTATACAGTATGAGATGCTTTCATACATGTTTTCTAAGCAGGGCCTTAAACCAGTTAATGCTCTTGAATATTTGTGATAAAAATAGAAACTGAAAGGGAAGGTACGGCTCCTGATACAAGGTGGCCATTTGATAGCAGCTCAATAAATACACATTGACTTACATGCATTCTAGGCATGATGAAAGGTCTCATGGTTCCCTTAAAACCACAGAAGTGGGTAAGCGGTGGTGAGTCAGCAGAGCTTGCTGTACCAGCTAAGATGGTGCTTCCTTGAATACCTAGTACCCAGGGCTGCTCAGAAGCCTGTCACTTGTGTCTACTAAGGCTACTTTCACCATTTCTCAGCATGAGCATGCCAACCTTTACACTCCTTTTCCCCAAATCTCACTAGTTCCCTATTTCCCACCCTCACCTTTCTAGTTCTGTCTATAGAGGTTTCTGTAGTCCTATTTATCATTTCCTTCTTTGTACAAATGCCCTTGAACCAAAGTGAACATCTCTGCCTGTATTCTTGTGCCCTTGTGAGGAGTATTCCTCTCCTTAGAATTCCCTTTGCTCATGGTCCATGTAGTGAACTCAGTTCAGATCTTGCCTTTCCTATAAAGTGTACCCCACAGACCCCTCAAAGGAGTGCAGATCCATGGCTCTGCCATTCCATTTCCCCATCATGGGAAGTTGATTTCTTTGCTGGACTATTAGCTCCTCAAATGAGAAGTATATCTTGTTTGCTGGATTAATTTTTTTTGAAACTTTTCATGCATATTTTAGTAGTTTCTATTAAAAGTATAATAAATCTTTACTGTGAAAAGTTTAGAAAACAAAAATGCATGTAAAGAATATACAAACAACTATCCCTACATCAGAGAACTCATTTTCTTCAATTTTATAAAATCTCTGCTTGCCAGTTTCCTTTAACAAATGTATAGAAATAACATTTGATTTTTACATTAGGGAAATATATGTAATTGTATATTCTCTTATCTTATCTGAGTATGATATCATAATCAGTCCTTCATAGCATTAAAAAACCTTCAAATATATATTTCTTTCCATATTTTTTAACCATTCCAGATTTTTTCAAATGTTTGCATATCTATAAAATAATGGGAGATATATATATATATATATATATATATATATATATATATATATATATAAATTTTTCTTAATAGCAGCCATATTTCCTGTCCCCCTGAATAACACTATAACACTGTTGTCCTTATGTGAACTGTGGTTTCTTCTATTTTTTTTTATAAGTTGACTCAACTGCACCTGTTCTCTTGGCTTTTGTAACTATAAAAGAAATATCTTTCATCAACACTTTCCATTGCCAGTACTGTAGGAAATGCAAATGTGTACCACATGGCATCTGTTTTGCAATTAATTGGTAATAAAAAGAAACAACAGCTTTATTACTATTTCTCCAATAGCTATTTCCCAAGATAAGACATGCTTCTTTACTCACCATTGTGAGAATAATTCTCCATTGAGCACCCTGCCACTAGAAGAACTAAAGTCAACATTTATATTTCCTGTCTCCCTCCATTGAAGGAGAACTGATACCATTACATCACACATATTAATCATTACTATAGGCTATGAATCAGTCCACACAGTGAAATATTATGGAATAGCATCTAGAATTATTGTGACATAGCATGAATACTTATAGGGATATATATCTCTAGCCATTATTTTTATAGAAGGAACTAAATATATAATAACTATTAAGTCAGCTTCCTTGTTGGGTGGACCTGTGTTAATGAACACTAAGGTTAATTCAGATTTAACTTTGTGATTAATTGAGTTGCTTTCAATTGGTGAAAATTGAGAAATGTCAAATCAAAAGTTTTACTTTATGGGTTGGCCCATCAAGATAGTCTTACACCAGATGATCCTCCTGCTCTGAAAATATATTCTGTGGGATGAATGAATGAAAGTGAGGAAAAACCAGCTCTTTTGACCTCTTAGCACTTTGTAAGCACAAAGTGTTTATGTTCACACAAAAATGTTTGCTTTTTACTGAGCAAAGGCTATATTTTTGCAACAAATTAAGTATTATAACTTTATTCCCTTTGTGTAAAAATAACTGTAAGTTTATTTAAAATGTATGTTTTTGCCTAAGTATTATGTCTAATATTACAATTAAAAACACACAAACAGCCTACTACTTTGTTGTTTCTCATATTTTCATTTGTTTGGTTGATAACAGTCTTTCTTCTTAATATAGTCCTTTTTGTCATTTCATTATATCCAACTATGAGTTGACTCAACAAAAGAAATTTAAAGAGATTTCTACTGGTTATAAATGGGAATAGGTTGTCAAAACCACTTATAGAAGAACATGTTTTAAATGTTTTATTCCAATCTGTCACACCTCTACTTTTCCGCAGGTTTCTATTTTGTATTAAAAAAAAATTATACTATGGTCTAAAACTTGACATTCAGTTTACGAGGCTATAAGAATTTTTTAGACAACAGTTTAAATAGTCTGTTAGCTAAATTAGTTTTATTCTTTAGTCAAATGCCATTGGTATATTCAGGATGATTTATTTCCCTTCAGCACTATGGAAGTTGAAGATTATATGCTCTGGCAGCCACATTCTGTGATAAATCTGAGTAAATTTACATAACATTTCATAACTTCCTAATGGAGGAAGGGAGTTTACAAAGGAATTAAAAGTCCTTTATAAAAAAGGTGCCACACAGTGCAAATGATCACATAAATTAGGTTTTTGGAATAATCACATTTGGGGAAGATTTAATTGAACTTTGGGAAGACAGTCAGTTCAGAGGAATGGAGGGACTGAAATTTAGCACTTTATTATACTCAGCTGAGAATTAAAATGTAAAAATCTGAAGAAACTAAGACATAATCATTGTCTTTATATTTTCTGTTGTTTATGGCACTCGGAGAGCATGTAGATATACAATTTACTAGTAAAGAGTGAATGGACCTGTATATATGTACATAACTGAAGACTTAGTGTTTCCAGCACCTATGTCAAAAAGTCAAAGTTGAAATTCACAGTGACTCATGACAGAGCAGGACATTGGGACATGGCTCATCTAGTAGTTCTTGGATCCTCCCTTCCAGATCTGCACTTGACCCTTGACCTCAACCACATTCCTAAGCTTGACCTCAACACTGAAACTCACTCCTTACATTCACTCCTGATTCCTATGTTTTCTTCACTGTCCTTTATCTTTACATTTTCCTTCATTCTTACCCACCTTGAAATGTACTTCTTCCCTGTGCTTCATCCTAGAGGTAGGATAGGTGTCTGGCTCAGACACAGGGTAAATGGTACATTTCACTTCATTTAAAAAAAAAATAAATAACGTCATGAAAGGGCAATGGTTGCTTTTTTTAAGCTCTATATGGACCAGATACAAGTCCATATGCCCCTCCTTTTAAAAGATCTGGTGACAAAATGCCATCCATCCTTTTTAGGCATATTATCTGGGTCAATGGGTTGGCCTTGGGAGCTGAGTAATAAATGTACCATGGATTCTGATTGGTTGCAGCCAAATGGATCAGATCAACCTCCAGGGAGTCCCTCGGGCTTTATGTAATTGCCACTGCTAGTTTGACTCTAAAGACACTTAACTCTAACTTCATCACGCGCTATCTGCTCAAATGTGGCCTATTTAGAATTTGTTCATATGACTTATACAAACCAAGCATTATTCTAACACTGAGTGGACAACCTTTTCATGAATACAGCATATCTTTTCCTTAACAATTTGTTGTTGATACTGTAGGATTATAAATTGCATGAGCTGAAAAAAACCAAAGTGATTATTTGACTTATTATTTTTTTCATTTTTTGAGTCAGTATGCTTGAGGTTGAATGACATACTAGTACATAAGACATGCACAAACGAAGTTTGACATTACTTAGTGCTTCTCATCACCATTTCCCCTCATCATGTGCTATGCAGATGCCTAAGGGCTGGTGGATTTGTTAAAGTCAAGATATTTGAGAAGTTGCTGGCCTACAGAATTAGGACAAAGTTTCAAAGAGCTAGTTTCTCTGGGTCCATAATCTCTCCTTTATCTTTTGTGAAAATCTGGTCATTTTAGTCATTTCTTAGGTCATCTTCTTTAGTATGGACTTTCTAGTAATGTCCTGCATTACATTATGAGTTGTTAAGAAAAAACTCTACCTGATAAAGCTCTAAATGATATGTCTGAATTAGATGATAAACAGCAGAATGGAGAGTAGAGGAGAGTAGAAGAGGAGCAGGTGGGAAGTGTGTCTGCAGAACATGACAGAGAAACACATCTGCACCAGCGGTGGCACCTTCCCCAAGGATGGCTGAGTCCCCCACCATTTTCCTTTCCCGTCTCTCTACCCTGGAAATGTTTAGCATGAGCTACTTGCAGAAGAACCTCTGTCCTTCACCATGTTGTTTAATTCTCCAGCCCAGCTGTGGAGTATTAGAAGTGTCCTTCAAATGCAACTCAGTTACCATACACAGCATCTCACCAAATGTAAAAAGGGTTCAAGGTGGCTCTGGAGAGACACTATATGGTCTGCATGACTGCAACCCAAAGTGCTCCACAAACCTACATGCTCTTATGTGGCAGGCTTTTTAAAACACAATTTCCTCTAAAATATTCTACCAAAATGTCACAACATTTCATATTCACAAACATATATTCACTAAAGGCCTGGTGCACACAATTTTGTGCATTGGGGTGGGGGGTGCTCCTCAGCCTGGCCTGTGCCCTCTTGCAGTCCAGGACCCCTTGGGAGCAGGCCTAAGCTGGCAGGTAGGCATCCCTCTCACAGTCTGGGACCCCTCACTCCTTACTGCCTACCTGCAGAGGAGGCAGGAGAGGCTCCTGCCACAGCCACTGTGCTCGCCAGCCATGAGCCTGGCTTCTGGCTGAGTGGCACTCTCCCTGTGGGAGTGCATTGACCACCAGGGGGCAGCTCCTGCATCAAGCATCTGCCCCTTGGCGGTCAGTGCGCATCATAGCGACCAGATGTTCTACTGTTCAGTCGATTTGCATATTATGATTTTATTATATAGGCTATTTAAGTAAGTGAATGAGGACTTTTTCCTTAATCTAAATGGTGTCTTTTGGTAGACAAAGAAATATATATTTTTAACTGCATTTCACAAACATTGTTATTAGTGAACTAAAATGAGCATGAAAGATAGAATACGCTTTTTCTTAGGAAAAGAAGCAGTATGATCTCTTGGCAATAACTTATCTCATCCAAATCCTATATAATAAAGAGACAATATGCAAGTTAACCCTCACACCATCACAAGATGGCTGCTTATGACCAGGCCAGCAGGGGGGTTAGTGAGGGACGACCAAATGACTGAACAAGCAGGCTGCGTGGGGTGACCAGGCCAGCAGGGGGTCAGTTAGGGGCAACCAGGCCAACAGAGAGGACAGTTAGAGGCGACCAGGCCGGCAGAGGGGGGCAGTTGGGGGTGACCAGGCCATCGGGGGGGCAGGTGGGGCAACCAGGCCAGCAGGGGGGGGCAATATAGGATGACCAGGCCTGTCGGGGGGGAAAGTTAGGAGCAACCAGCCTGGCAGGGAGGGTGCAGTTGGGGCGACCTGGCTGGCAGCAGGGGGCAGTTAGGGGCGACCAGGCAGGCACGCAGGTGAGCAATTAGGAGCCAGCGGTCCAGGATTATGAGAGGGATGTCCAACTAAACTGGCAGTTGGACATCCCCCGAGGGGTCCCAGATTGGAGAGGGTGCAGGCTGGGCTGAAGGGACCCCCCATGCATGAAAATCGTGCACCAGGCCTCTAGTATCCTATATAATAAAAGGCCAGGACCATAAGCATAATGACTGGAACAAACGCTTGACCAGTCACCATGAGGTGCATTGACCACCTCTTGGTCCCTTCTCCCTGCCACACAGGTTCTGACTGTAGCATGGTGAACTGGGAGCCACAGTTTATGGGGGGTGGCAGTGGGGCGGGACTGGGGACTGTTGGGCGGAGGCAGGCATGAGCAGTGGTGAGCATCCAGCAGCAAGCATTGCGGGGCAGTGGTGGCAAGCGTTGCAGAGTGTCACGGGGCAGGGAGCATTGAGGAGGGTCACAGGGCGGTGGAGGCGAGCATCACAGAGCTTCTTGGGGTGGCTGCGGCGAGCATCGTGGAGCGTTGTGGAGAGTCGCAGGGCAGGGAGCTTCACGGAGCGTCACGGGGCAGTGGAGGTGAGTGTCACTGGGTGTCATGAGGCATTGCGGGCCGTCAAACATGGCCCTGATTGCAGGATAGGCCTAGGGACCCTACTCGTGCATGATTTTGTGCACTGGGCCTCTAGTATATATATGTATATATATATGTATATATGTATATATGTATATATATATGTATATATTTTTAAAATATAATGAAATTTAGGTTCTAAATAATCTACCCAGAAAGCATTTTAAAACATTAAGGATTCATACAAGAAAATATTGATATATTTAATAATAAAGACATAAATCATTTTGGATAGATGTATTCCATCAATAAAATTTAAAATGCAATATAAAAACTAAAATAATAGTTGCAACATACATGATAAAAAAGTGTTAATGATCTTACTATAGAAAAGGTTCTTATCTAATCTAATAAAAGAGAAACATGCAAATTGACCATAACTCAGCTACACCCACAAGCCACGCCCACAAGCCACACCCACCAGCCAATTAGGAGCAAATATGCAAATTAACCTGACTAAGATGGCGGCAGCCATGTAGCTGGATTGAGTAGGAGGATTGGGTTGCCCCCAGCGATGGAGGAAGCCAAGCTTCCCGCATGCCCTGCAGGCCCTGAGCTCCGCTCAAGGCTACAAAGTTTCAATTTTAGACGATAAATAAATCCCAGATACCTGCTTCTAGCCCGTGGCCGCAACCAGCCTGAAAATGGTCATCAGGCCCTCACCCAGGCTGGCTACACCCCCATGGGGTGAGGGTCCCTGCTGGGGGGCTTGGCCAGCCTGAAAATGGCCCTCAGCCCCTCACTCAGGCTGTCCAGGCACCCCAGCGGGACGCCCACCCTAATCCAGGACACCCTTCAGGGCAAACCAGCCAGCACCCACCCATGCACCAGGCCTCTATCCTATATAATAAAAGGGTAATATGCAAATTGACCCTAACAGCAGAACCACTAGGAATGACTGGTCACTATGACACACACTGACCATCAGGGAGCAGATGCTCAATGCAGGAGCTCTCCCCTGGTGGTCAGTGCACTCCCACAGGGGGAGCTCTGCTCAGCTACAAGCCAGGCTGCCAGCACAATGGTAGTGGCGGGAGCCTCTCCTGCCTCCTCAGCAGTGCTAAGGATGTCCGACTGCAGCTTAGGCCTGCTCCCCGCTGTCAAGTGGGCATCCCCCAAGGGCTCCTGGGCTGCCAGAGGGATGTCTGGCTGCCAGCTTAGACCCAATCCCCTGGGGAGCGGGCCTCAGCCAGCAGGTGGACATCCCCCGAGGGGTCCCAGACTGCGAGAGGGCACAGGCTGGGCTGAAGGATATCCCCGAGTGCACAAATTTTTGTGCACTGGGTCTCTAGTATATAATAAGAAATATTGATATAGATAATTAAAAATAAATACAAATGGCAAAAATGTGAATGCTTAATTTCCCTAGAAATCAGAGGACTGAAAATTGAAAAAACATATAAATTTTTCAAACCCTAAGTGAGACTAAATATTTTTAAGATATTGTTAAGAATGAAGGGTAAAGAAATCCAAAAATGCTTCTGGGAAGTAAATTACTTTACAAACTTTTGAAAGGTGACTTGGGAATTTAAAAAATCACATCAGCTAGTAATTCTGCTTTTGGAAATGTATCTCATGGGAATCTGGGTCAAGTTCACAACCTTTCTGTAAAACAATGCTCTAAGCAAATTTGTATAATATTAAAAACTACAGAAACTTACTTGACTGGTCAGCAGAGAGGATTAGAGACAATGCAAAGTATGATGGTATATATTAAAGATCATGCCCTCATAAATATTAATGTATTACTATGTTAAAAAGTATTTTACATATATAACTTATTCAAAAATATTTCTTTGTTAGAATTCGAACTATACATTACTTAAAACAACTCCTTGTAGACTGTGCAATATTCAATGGTCCCGACTAAGATGGTATGAGTGATGAATTTTTGACTTTACAATGGTGTGAAAGCAATACACATTCATAGAAACCAGACTTTGAATTTTGAACTTTTTCCAAGCTAGCGATATGCATGATGCTGGGCAGCAGCAGTGGCTCCCAGACAGCCATGTGATCACAAGGGTAAACAACCAAAACTCTACAGTGTACTACTGGGTTGCCAGCATTTTTGGATATTGGGTTTTGCATCTCATCATGTCTACAACATGCCCATCTATGTCTCCTGCTTCTGGTGAAAAGAAGAGGAAGGCAATTAATCTTGAGATGAAACTCAAGGTAATTGCCCAACTGGAGATTAGTGTAAATGTTCTGAGCACATTTCGGGTAGGCTAGGCTAAGCCATGCTGGTTGGTGGGTTAGGCGTATTAAATGCATTTCTAACTTGCACTTACAATATTTTCAACTTATGATATGTTTGTTGGGATATAACTATACGTCGAGGAGCATCTCTCTCTGTCATCATACATAACTCTTACTGTCTATGATGGTCAATTATGGATATAGTAATGCATAAAAGTATTGTTTGCTTTCACAGTTAAACAAAAATTATATTGAATAAATATTTCCTCATGTATCCCGCATCACTCTAACTCACTTAACCTGAATACTCTCACCCGATTCAGTCCCCTGCTACCAATAGGAGGCTATGACGGTATTGGGGAAAAGAAACAGAATAAAGCTAATGTTTAGTTCAATTTGGTTTCAGAGACAGTGGCATCTTTTTAATGATACTCTCCTTGGCATCTAAGAAACCAGGAGCCTATACCCTCTTCTGGTACCTTCTCTACTTTTGCTGGCACCTTCTCTATCATGACACCCCCACAAATGCTTCAAATAACTATGTCCAAACAAACAAACAAACAAAAACCAGTTTCTTCACAATGCTCAATTTTCATCTAAAATGAACATCAGCCTTTTTATCTATCTACAATATAATTCTTACAACATGGCTTTAAATAAATATTTTAATCAGAAGAAAAACAACTTCAGTTCATCCTGCAAGACCAGGTGCTTCATTGTTAGTGCTCACTCCCTTAAAATAAATATGGGAAGGAAGATAAGGAAGGAGAGAAGGCAAAGGAGAAAAAGGAAAAGTGTGGAGTTATCCTCCATTCCAAGTAACTGAGGCTTTTGCAGAAAATGAATTTATTCTATATAATTTAAATTTGTAATTAAGAGTTTTAGACCAGATTAATTAGATAAATGACCCTGATGATTTTTTCTGTAGCTCAACTTTGTTAGACATTATAATAAAAAATGCATTCCAAAACAAAACAAAATAAAACAAAACAAAAAAACAGGAAAGAAGAAGCAAATACTCATTATTACTTGTGTATAAGTCAAGGGTAACATTCCCATGGTCCCTGGAGAGCAGTGAGCCTCTTAATGTCAGTTGAGAGAAAGATCCTGGAGAAGCCAAATCCGCACCAAACAAGGAAGAATGATTTGCTGGAAACATCTGAAAATGTAAGCCAGAAAGAGATTCCTTGTGTTAAAAAATCATCATCACAACTGAACAGATTTCTACCACACCTAAGTTTTCTACATTTTCTTTCTTTTCTCTTTAAAACAACACAGAAGCATATCTCTATTTTATAATGGGAAGCAATGGAAAAGTGAATGCATTCTACATTTAACTGCTTAACCACACCTACTGTGCTATGTATGAGCAAGAGCTGGAAAATAAGTATTATTAAGAAGGTATGCATAAAAGTAAAAATGCATTTAAGCCTAAAAGCTATAGTTTATACATAAGGTGAACTTTAACAGTTAGTTACACTAGTATAAAATAATTGAGTGAGCATTCATCTTAGTTTACTTTTAAGTTTCCAGAAGAAAAATAACCTTAAAATAGTCCTAAACATTTGGAGTACTTCTGAATTAGAATTCTTTGAAGCATGAAGATAAATTGATTCCAGGATGATTCCACAAAGGCACCCAACGAGTTATAAAGCTGCTGAGTGCATACAACTGTTGAATGTTTAGTCTATGAGCACAACACAATTTCTAGGCCCAGGATGATGGAGTTTTTATTGCAAATGGGCAAGATGGTTTAAGTTAGGGTACGGCTGTTATTTTGATATACTTGTGAGGCCTCATGTCTCTAATCTTTGAAAAATCCTTAAAATACAAATGTCAAACATACCTAATTGGTTCTGAAGTTTTAGTTCATTGTAAAGGGTTTAAAATGAGTAAATATTTCTTACCCAGTGTCCTGTATTAACCATGTGAGTCAGTTGTGTATAAGCATATCCTAAACTACTTAGTATAATATAGTTCTATTAAACAACTTGAAAATTTAGAAAGCATAATCTATTGTCTTATATAGCAATTAATTGATATGGATTTTCAGGCATTTTTTTAATTTAGGAATTTGGTTTTGGATAAAGGAAAGAGAACTGTACAATAAACTACTAATGGTTACCCAGAATCAGTACTTTAAATAGTTTAGTCATAATGCTATCGAGGAGTCCCACTTTATCGAGATAGTGATTGATGCTATAAATGTATCCAGAAATTTAAAATGAACTTGGCACTCTACCACTTAGAATCTTGGTCATGGGGAAGTTCCAAAGGAGCTGTCATGTTTAATTGCATTCTGGGACCACATGTGTGTTCCCGCTTATTTACAAATCTCTCCTCTCCACCTCCCCTGATTTTTATCAATTTTCCATTTATCCTTTTAATTGTCTTGGGGCTCAGTGCCCTCTTTCCTGCAAAGAAAACAGAACAGCTAGTGTACTTCCCACAATTCTTTATGAGCTTTCATTTCTTAATGGTTGCTTGATAACTCATTAAACTGTTCTCATGGAAAGGTATGAGATGTTTAAGAGGTGTCACTGAAAGGCAAAGTGAATAGGCATGGGTCTCATGCACACATGCATCTATGATTGTCAGCTACGTTGGATAAAATGGGGGAGAAGTCTTCCATTTTCCATGTCGGCTCCATCCTTTCCTTTTTAGAAGAACAAGTTTTACAAGTCTGCTTTGATGGTGCAATAAAAGAACAGGGGATCAAAGCCAGATAGTTCTGTACTGTGACCCAGATTTCAGCATCATTGCACTTAGTCCCTATGGCAGCAGGTGACTTGCTTGAATTCTCTATGCTACAGTTTCCATAACTATAACATGTTGATGAAAGTTCCTAATTTATAAAGTTATTTGGAATATTGAACAACATCATTTTAATTGCACATTTCATAGTTAAAATTCAATGGTAGTGATTACTATTGTTACTATTATTATACTCAATGGTTTAGAAAACAGTCTGGCTACCTGTTTGCACACATACCCATTGTTTATATAACCCGGAGGCCAAGAAAGCCTCAATTACCTTTCAAAAATGACCCAATTTCATTGGCTCAAGTCCAGGTCATGAGAATATACCTCTTCAATAGTCTGATCTGTCTGATGTTACTTCTTCTTGTGCAAAAAAGCTAGTTGCCATGTTATCAAAATCCGTTTTATGGCAACAACAAAAAACACAACCACAAAGAAAAAGCACAGGACTGAAACACCCTTAATTTATTGATTTTTAAATTGTTTTTCTAAATATCCATATATACTCAGAGAACCCAACATGCACTGTTTGCTGGTGTCCTTTTAGCTTCACGCTTCTCACCTGCACTTGGCTGCTGCTTTTTATATGGACACTATATCTACTCTAAAAAGAAAGATTACTTTGTAAGGTACACATTCAAAATTAATGCCTATATGGATTTCTTCAGATAAAGTCTTAAGAGAAAAATGTGTATAGAAAAAGAAGAAAAACTGAACATCAGACTTGAGTACTTGGTGTCCATAACAAATATTTTAGAATTTGTCCACATTCATCAATCTCTAAAACCCCTCTCTCAACATCACCCATACCCATCAACCTACTATGGGCTGTAACCCCACAATGACCATTCTCCAAAGTAACTTAAATTTCTGGATAAAGGATTTATGTCTACAGATTCTTGATCCTGGCAGTTGCTGCTTGCTGCTTAATATCCTCCAAAATTATCTTCTTCAGAGAAATTCATCAACCAAAACTCAACAATAAATCACATATTTGGAAATTCTTTAGATTTTGGATTCTGAAGCCACTATTCCACAGTTCCCAAATCTCTGTTCTCATTCTTGGTAGAAAATTATTCTTGGTTCTTTCTTTAGGCCTCAAATTGTATTTCTTGGTCAAGACTTCAGGTTATAGGGGATGAGAGATAGAGGAGTTGTAGTGATTCTTAATTGTATCATTTTGGAAAGAAACTAATAGACTTTGGTCAAAACTTGTTACATGGCTCCAACCTAACTACTAAAAATGGGAAATTATGGAGGATCACATGAATATTTAGTGAGCATTAACTCTTTGCCAGAGTATTTATGCATACACTTAACTATGTATACACACTTATGTGGGTGTTCATTTATGTATAGGCATAACATTTCATAAAACTACTCTGAAAGTTTTACTATTATTAAACAG